>NC_140591.1:1324018332-1325277006 GCF_964204655.1 Triturus cristatus
GACGCCTCAGCAGCTCCTTCGTGTGCGCTAGCCCACAGAGCTTCACCGAAACGTCCCCATCTTCCTTGAGTGGTAAGCCGTGCCCCCATCATAGCCCCTCGAGACAATTGCGTTTCCTTTTCATGATTCTCAACTCCACTGTGTACCAAGTGTTAGTGTGTTCATGATGGCGTTCCTGTTCTCTTTGTTTATTATCCATAGCTATATAAAAAAGCAAAAAGGAGGAAAGGCCATTTTGCCTCCCCCTTGTTTTACAAATAATGATATTCTCCATAAGAGTGTTTCCAAGAGAGTTTAGCAAGTGTGTGCCTATCCTCGCTGAATGATCATTCCAAATGACTTTTCTGGAGATGGATTCCACCTCTCTTTCTGCTATTGTTCATAAGTTTTTATTGCACTTGATCTCCCAATTTTGAGACCACAAAATGCGATGATTTAGATGAAATAGTCTGTAGAAATTAGCCATTCAGATTAATTATTGTGATACTAAAAAGCTTTAACCAAACGTTATGACTTGTGTGGCTCGATGTTTTCTGATCATATTCCATCAGTGGAATCACCCAAAAGCTTTGCAGTTCTTTCACTTGAGCGTGGCTAAGGTACTTATGATCTAGCACAATGTTTAAATCTCCAGTTATTAGGAACTTGGAATTGTCTGACTGAAGTAGCTGTTTCTCCAAATGATCATGTAGTTTGTTTTGCATGATTCATCTTCTAATAATATCTGGTGGTATATAGATAATATAATCCAATAGTCAAAAAAGGAGCTAAGAGGCTCCTTGAAACTTTAGCTCAAAGACCAGAATATAGTTAGACTCAATTGGTAGAACAGCATTGGTGTGTTCCAGCCCCATGGTTATTAGAGCCACTAGCCCTCCAGGTAATCTGCCCTTATTGGACAATTTTACTGCTGGTTTAATGTTGGATGTATAGTTTTGAATAGCAATCTCATCCTTCATCGAGGTTTCCTGTAAGCAGATAATGTCATAATCTTGTAAACATTTTAAAACATCTGTATTTATTTTTAGTTTATGCGCACTTGCTATATTCGATGACAGAACTGAAAGTTTATGTTCATTTCTTCTCAATTTTTCTGGTCTGTTCTTTGACTGTAGCTATTTCATATCACGTGCAGATGCAAGTATACCTGGTAGACAAGACCAGTCCTCTTTTCCGGTGTTAGCAGGTATATGCATGTTTTCATTGCATTTTCTTTTACCTGTAGACAGTGCTTAATTTGTAAAATAGTAGGTGCAGGTGCTCAAAATATTTTTAGGAGGCGACACCCACTTCCCAAAATATAAATTCTTAGAAGCATACATGTTAGCCCCCTGTGCTACTGGTGAGTTCAACCTTGCACTAAACAAAACTCTGATCCCTCTGCAACAGGAACATTAAACACCACGTTATCTTTGACTTACCAAGGAGTCACTGACAGTGGTGGGTAAATAATGCCTGCTGCCTCGAGATGGTCGATGTAGCTGTAGTCTGTGGAGTCATTGGCCGTGACTGGCATAGCCCCCAGCAACCTTTCAAGAGCAGGGGAGGGCAGCACATGTCAAGAACGTCATGGATGTTCCTTACTTGAATTTCTCCGGGGGCAGTAGCAATTCCTTGTGGCTGGGGCTGGCTGCGCTAGGAATCTGTAATGAAAACATTCTGCTTCGATCAACAGGAGTGGGCGCCTGGTGTGTAGCAAAACAGAAAGCAGCGCCGAATCCACGTGAGCTGGACCCGGCCTGCGCAGAGCAGATTCTGTCTCCGCCTCTATGTGAGAATGCACCGGATCCACTTGTCCTAGAGACTGAGGCCGGTCCTCGACAAGGCAGATTTTCTCTTTTATATCCGGTGCCAGCCATTTCAAACACAATGTGTGAAAGACACACTACACATCCCCTGAGGCCATCACCTTCACCTTTGATCTCCGAGGCAGCTAAATCAAATTTATGGATGCCGATGCACAGCAGCGCTTTCCTTATTCAATTGTGTGCAGTCCGCAGGTCTTCAATGCGCATGCAATTTGGCTAGATGTAAGTGCGTGACTAATACATTTTAGTGCAGTGATACGGACACCGGCACTAAAATGCATTAGTCGAATCCCTAATGTTTGTTACTTGGCAGGGCTGCCCAATGCCCAGTGAGGGGAAAATACAATAGCCCCGGCCCTATGAAATAAGTGCCGGTGCTGAGCACCGGAAAGCACCGGCACAAATTAAGCACTGCCTGTAGATGGTAATAAAACAAAAATGTAGATAAAATCATTCTGTTGTAATGAGTTGGCCAGAGTGTTTCTGAGAATGGATGTTGACACCTTAGTATCAATTTGTCCCTCTTCCTCATGACACTTATTAGAGACAATTCTAATCAATGAATATCATACCAGTTCAACAAGGATTTCTGCTGAGGTTTGTGTCCAACCAAAGAGCACTCAATAGGGTTACAACCATGATATGCCTTGAATGGGGTATCCAGGGTGAAGAATAAAGTTCTCTTTACCCAGCCCTGAATCCCTCACCATCACTAACATTAGGCATTCCAAAACATTGTTTTGTTTGATATGTCTGCTGAGGTTTTGAGATGTAATATGACATCCTTCATAACCCCTTTAACACAGTCACCAAAACCCATCACTCCCTTGCAGTTAAAATCGTTACCTCACTTTGCTAATCTCCGATATGCAGCTACTCTACACTTAATCCTCACAAATTTCCCCTTACATACCACATCTGTGCATTTTATCTACTGATACAAACAAACATAGGAATAAAGTCATTGCAGATCGAGATAGAGAAAGAAAGATGGAGGAAAGGGTTGGGGAGGGTTGCTCATGCATTCAAGTTCAGGGTGGACATGGCCTGGCAGTTTGGGATGGACAGTTCCTATTGGAGCAAGATCAAGACTGATTTGCATAAGGCTGGGTCCAAACTGAGGTGGCACAGTGGGCAAAAGAACAATGGGTTTGAATGCTACCCCAAATGATTGCATGTGGTAAGGCAAATTGCATGCATTCCTCCCATCACCTTATGTGTGATGTACCCCCCTATGTGACAAGGGAATGCCCAGACATGGGTCCTGTGCTCATTGTGCCACTGGAACCAAGCTACATCCAACTGATGAGCCCCAATCAGGGTGAAACTGGTCTTGGTTTGCTTGTGTTCTGGTTCAAGGAAGACCTAGCCTGGCAGTTCAGGCTGGACTGTTCCTAATGGAGCTGAGTCAACACCGATTTACATATGGCTGGGTCCACAATGAGGTAACATGGTCGACAAACGAACGATGGGTTGGAATTCTACCTCAAGTGGATAGACAAATTTCAAGCTGTCCGCCCATCATCTTTTGTGTGTTTCATGTAATGACCTAAGAGGCAAGGGTATTTCCATACATTTAAATATTTCAAATCATCTAAATTAATTTAACATTATTTTCTATGGGGTTTTATTTTAATTTCCTACCTCCGTTATTTTCTGTGGGAGGTTGTTATGGGACCAATGGTTGTCCATGTGTGGCGATTACTACTTTTTTTATTTTTAGAACTAACTTATACTCGGATTTTGTGTATAAACAAAAAGTAGTCAACTTACTCGAATAGTGTTAATTACTCGAAAGTCAATTCCCTTTGTAAATGAGGCCATTGTGGGAAAATTCCACTCAGTGAGGTATTATAATAACCATTACAGCTTACGAATTAAACTCATTGATTCTAGTCCCTGTAAATGCAGCCAAACATGCGAGGAGGATTTCATTGCCTAGTCTTCAAACACAGTACCATTCTTTAAAACTCTTGTTATGTTGTTCGACATCTAAAATGACGAGACTGGCACAAGAAAGATATCAACTAATTTATTCAACTTTTTCTAATACAATATGCACCATTGGAGATCGATCTTTCAAAATTGCAGAATTACTTCCATTACATTTGTTGAGGCTTGAGCTGCAAGGTTCAGAGATGCGCGCCCACGCGGATGTCTTTACGGTATGACCTTAGTGAAGGACGGTGCCAATGGCCTCTGGCTGTTGCAGTTACTTACAGCTGAAATAATCTTAACAGAGCAGAGAAGTAAGACATGTTGAAGGCGGCTCTTTAGAAATCTTGCTAAACATTTTTGCCAATAATGAGCCCATCTTGGCACCCACTTGTGTACCAGACAAGGTAAAGGTCATTAGGGTGCGGCTTCCTTGATGAAGAATGTGTTGGTTATTGTACCCATCTTTGACCGACTTACATGAGAAAAAGAAATGAATCAGTTGTGATTTCGGCATAGTAAACTGAAAGCAGAGTTTCACTGAAATAAAAATATTGTGGGGAACATTTATCAAGCTTTCGTGCAGCGCAACGCAGCGAGCGCAGCGCAGCTAGTCACCTTGCTGCGCTACATGAAAGGTAAAGGGCAGAAATGCACCATATTTAATATTATACAGTGCATTCCTGACCTCTCCTTGCGTTGGTGCACAATATCCTGCCTAGCGCCAATGCAGGCACCCTTGCACCATGGTGCAAGGGTCCCTGTGTTACAGGCAGGATTGTTTTTGTGCCGGAAGGCACACCTTCTGCACAAAAAGAATCCCAGAGGCATTATCATCTTTCTATGTGTGCTGCACACATAGAAGGAGGAAAAAACGAGGAGAAATAAGGGTATTATTGCTCCTCGTTATGCCTCACCTGGGGAGGCATAGCATTTTGGTGCATTTCCAGGTCTACCAGATATTGTACATTTGGGAATGTGCCAAAATCCATGGGTGGATGCTTGGGAACACCCATACTCCACCCACAGAATGCCTGCAGGGTACAGCATGACGCAGCGCAGCGATTTGCACTGCATTGTGCTGCTCTGGATTTATCAAGCCATGCAGGGCCACACAAGGTGGCCTTGCATGGCTTGATACATCTGACTTATTGGTTCCGTAGCCCTTGTGCCCCCTTGCATGGCCAAGGGCTGCACAACTCATTGATAAATTTGCCCCACAATGTTTACTAAAATTTTAGGTATATAGAATCTCTGTGGGATTTGATCATCTTTTAGCTGTCTCTACTTTACATTAGTCATATCTGACTTTCATAATTTAGCCCATTTTAATGCATTATAAATATAGATATTGGGAAACTAGTTCTATCGTCTCTAGAGACCGCCTTACCCTTTTATGACCCCACCATACAGATTCACAGTAATGGTCTTTATCACAGATATATTGTATGTATTGTGTAATCTCAATCTGTTTGTGGACGTGTATTTTATGTTTAATTATTATTTGTGAAACGCGTCAGTGGTCTTCTCAAAATAATAGTTTTGGTTTGCAGAGAGTCTTTGAAATGTATATGTGGATAAATGGCATCAGCACGACCTATATGACTTGGGAAGGACAGTAGGTACATTTTCTGTCTCATGCTGGCTGGCAGGGTGTTGTAGATTACTTGTTAGCTTTTCTCTACTGCACAGCTCTGTTGGGGTTGAAATGTTGTATGACATCATGGAATGCCTGGGTGTCTCTCCAGAGGAGTTTGGCAGTTGGTGTACTCAGGCTGAGCTGAATGGAGCTTGCTCCTGGTGGGGCTAATCTTGTACTATCTTCTTTATAACATTTTGGCGACGATCTTGAGGACTGACGTGTGCTCTAAGGAGTAAGGACTTCTAGGAACTAAGGAACCAAAAGAAAAGGAACTAAGGAGTTTAAGGACTTTCAAGACGTCAATTGAAATGCAAAAGTAACGCCCTGGTCAGCCCCACCAGTGTCCTGTACCATCTGGACAGCCTGCAGCCTGGGCGTTTAGTCTACTGTCACCCATCTGTCTGCTGTCACCTGCATGACTTCCTAGTCTCTTGCTTCAAGCCTCTCTGCGCATCAACAGTGAGTGTGTCCCAGTGTCTGGTCTGGATCTCGTATTTTGAACTTTGTGGAGCCGAACAACAACGACTAGCACCCTTTCTGTGTGAAATTCGGGGCGGCGCTTTATTTGGGACAGTCAAAAGGCTTTCAGCAACTAAGGAGCACTTGCTGTGCGAGTAGCGGCACCTTGTGGGACACTGCGCACTTTCTGGTGAAATCTGATCTTTATTTACCAGGATTCATTTTTTTTACAAAGTGGATCGCATCGGCAGCGCATCGTTTATTTTCAAAGTTGGTGCTCGCGCTCCTCACCGTTCTCCAGCGTCGCGCGGATCCTCATCTCTCATGGTGACGTCTTCCTCTCTTCGTTCTTTCACTGCTTCGTGACGCCTGTCTGCAGTAGCGCGCTGTGAGCCACTCGGCTCAACGTGATGCGGCGTGCCGCCATCTTGTGCTTGGTAACAGCACATACTGGGTCTCGTTGTATTCTGTGGTGAAGTCCTCTTTGCCAACCACGTTTTTTTTGCTTGAACGGTTGGAAATGCTTTATTCAGAATCGCCATAGACTGCGACATGTGGACAATGGACAAGGTTACGCTGTGGTGTTGGGTGTAAAGTTTCCAGGACAACCCGCTCGATCTTACATTTTGACTTGCTCGTGGTCAACGGGCAGGGCGGCACAGAAAGGGGAGGACATTGTGCAATTCACGATGAGGTAATGCAACTTTTGGCTTATGATCAAACGTGTGACTTAGCATGGAGCTTTGAACGTCGGAGCACTTAATTGCAACGGCAGAATTCAGCGAATGTGCACTAAAGGGACTCAGATTTTCTACATTGTAGGTTGGCAGCTGTGGGAGGTCTTGTGTGGAATTCTCGGGTGATAGACCGGTCACCGGTGCCTAATATGTCTTCTTGCCTTCTCTCACAGCATTGCTTGTATTGGCTTGTGAGAGCCATGGGGAACTTAATGTATCAATTCATTTCTCAACACTGTTTTGATTGGAGGTTAAAGTTTTTAGGCTAATGTGTATCTTTTGCTCTACCCTGTCATGGGGAAGTCTGTTGTTTTGCTTAGCCTTATTATGCTGTTTTCTACTAAAGTGAAGTTGTGTGTCTTTCTCGTTGTATACTCTTGTCGTGTACTGTGGTGTTTTGTCATTGCTGGCTGGTCAATGTCCTGTACTAGTTCGCTAGGCAAGCACTCTGTGGTGTTTCCCACAGTACGTAGGTGAGGTGGTGTTGTTTCTGGGTAGTCAATGCCTATGAGCTATTTTCCAAGATCAGTACCCTGTGGTGTATTCTAGGTTGTCTTTGGGTGGTAGTCAATGCCTCATGTCAGTTTTTAGGGTGACTGCTCTTTGGGTGTACTCTACCTAGGCGTAGTGTTTAACATGCAGTGTGGGGAGGTTGTGGGGGTAGGCAATGCCTCTATTTTGTTTTTGTGTTTAACTCATTGTGTACCCATTATTTGGGGAGGTTTTGGGGGTAGGCAATGCCTCTATTTTGGTTTTCTAGTTTTCTTGGGTCTGTGTACCCTATGGTGTACCCTATTTAGGGGAGGTTGTTTTTTTTTTCAAGGGTTAGTACTCTGTGTTTTTGGCGTGCTTGACTAATTTTCAGCGCTATCAATGGGTCTTCTTTTCTAGTTGACACTGTGTTCCAGTCGAAGTCCGCCTCCATGGAACTCGTGGCCAAGGGTTTCATGTTTGGAGGACTTTGAGTGTGCAGTTTTGTGTTTAGGTCTCTTTGTTACTACTGGTGGATCTTAAGAGTCAGCATGCCTTCTAGTCTAATTCTTGTTGTTGTTTTTGGAGATGTTGTTTTCTTCCAAGGGTCTGTATTTACATCCACCTGGTTACAGGGTGTTTTCCCTGGGTGTACCCACTTTTGGGGAGGTTGGGTGGGTGTTCGTCTTTCTTGTTGCATTGTGTTTTTCATCTGTGCTTTGCATTATTTTCCCTAAGGGAGGGGGATGGAGCGTGTAGTGATGTTGTTTGTGATCTTTAACATATGTCTGTTCATGCCAGTCGTTTTGTGATACCTCGTGCATTACTCCCAAGGTTAGGTGCACTTTATTGCTGCATCTTCTTGCTTAAAGTTTATGGGGTATCTTACTTTACTTCTTTTGTTCCCTAAGGGAAGAGGATGTGTTGTAGATTACTTGTTAGCTTTTCTCTACTGCACAGCTCTGTTGGGGTTGGAATGTTGTATGACATCATGGAATGCCTGGGTGTCTCTCCAGAGGAGTTTGGCAGTTGGTGTACTCAGGCTGAGCTGAATGGAGCTTGCTCCTGGTGGGGCTAATCTTGTACTATCTAACTTCCTCCTGTTATCCTGACCACCTGTGATGGAACTAAGCTACCATTAAAGAAGTATCTTACATGAACTGATGGACTCCCGTACTTCTTTATAACACAGGGACTACCGCTCTCAGACTAAATGACGTCTCTGCAAGTAGTGGAAGAAAGTCCTGCAAAGTCTCATCCGCCCGGTGTTCTGTCCCTACTTGCTAATGAAGGTGTCTGTGTGGGGATTCATGGCTCCCGTTACAGAAACATTTCCAAGATTAGGAACACATCTGTTTGTGAAGGCATGTGGTTGAGATTATGGTTGTAGATGATAGTCAGGTATGCTGGTGACAACAAATTTCATCCTGAGTGCTAAGCACAGGGTTTCAACTTTTGCCACCATTTTGAAATAGTGTGTCCTCAACCTTATAGCCATCTTTAAATGTTGCTTTATGTAGAGTTCACCAGTAATTCTGATGATCACCATCAACAGAATGAGTGTCGCTATAAGTATTGCACATACAAACAACAAAATATGTAGTGAGAGATTACCTCAGCACTGTGTATCATATGTGAGAGCACCTCTCAATGAAAATACAAATTATTGCAGCATAAGCCTGAAGGAGAGAGTGGATGGAAATGCTTGATTGATAGTGTTATAAAAATTGTGGCTCCTGAAACCTGAGGTGGATCCAGACATACTGACATTTCAAATGCCTTCTCTAAGAATTACACTTTGGACAAATTTTAATTCCCTGGCTTAAGGAGTGCACCTCAGACTAGGCGTGTCATGAACAGGGGGTACTGATAGATGAGTTTCCCACCCAACTAAAATCTCCACTACATATTCTGCAGTAACTGTTGGTGGTAGTACCGCATGCAGTACTAACAATATCTGCGGTATGGGTAATACTAAATTGAGGTTTTACTAGAGGAAGTAATCACCTATAGATAACTGTGGAATGCGAAATAACATGGCTAAACCCATTGCTGCCACACCAATATCTGCATGTGAATCTGTAATTCTAGACCTTTTTTACTAGGAAAACATTTCCTCAGATTTTACCTGGAGCATTTGTCTCCAGACATCAATCCAGGAATACCTCATAAATTATTACCGCGGGTTTTATAATGCCAATTTCCAAAGAAATGTCTGTCTCTGTCCAAGTCGGTATTAAGATACAACTCATTTGTCCCTGCATATTCAATATTTTCTCAGATGAGGAGATCATTCACTTTCATATAATTTAAAGATGTCTGTTTGACTCACTTTGATTTTCAGAGGGCTTGGGAGGCGGGGCCTTGTTGTTGCTAGACAACCTTTTGTCCTGAGAGGAAGCTTGAGACCACAAAGGTGTGGCTTTGATAATGGCATATGTTGTGAGGCATGATCATGACCAAGATACTTTGATCAAATCATAATCATCTCTAGACAAGGCATCTTAAGAACAATGAGTGCAGATGACCATGTCAGCATTTGACCCCCTTTGACAAGATGTAAATGGCACAGTGTTGAAATGCTCTTTCACTTGGCTCTGTCAACATCCTTCAATGCCAAAACATCAGATTGTATAGCCACACTGAGTGAGGTTGAGATTCACAAACGTGCTATTCTATTGCATACTCCTTCTTTGAAAGACAATATGCAGCCTCAGCCCCGTCTTGAGCCATCACATTTCATCATTAATTTCTCCTTTTCCAAGAAGAAATGTTGGTCTCTCAGGGATAAGTATTTTCCACGTGTTCTCTACTTATCCCTGTGAATGATGCACATCAGATTGAAAACGAACACCTATTTTGACATAAGAAATTGTGGTGGTAGCCGCTCCCATTAATTAATGGCCAATGGAAATCCTTCATTAGGGGGATTGACAAGCACCATTAGTGCCGGTGAAAAACCTGGCATGTGAGCACTATGTTATCTTATATTTGGCACCCGAAGTGGCTGTTGTGGCAAAAAATCTTTTCCTTTTGCTTCTCAACAAAGAACAGGCTGTATTTGCCTTGGTGAAGTTGCATATATATCGTGCATGCAGCATATACCTAAGCATTCCTCACCAGTGCACCAGCTGTATAGACTTTAAAACTCGACTGCTCACCTGGTAACGTACATGTTGATCTAGCACAGGGGTCCACAACCTTTTCTATAACTAGAGCTACTTCTAATTAATGAAAATGGTCCCAATCTACTAATAGCTTGCCCGTTGTTGCAGTAGTGACCACATCAGATACAATCGTAATTTATAACTATATAGAAATATAAAATGTAATATAAATACAAATGTAAATTGCCTCCATATGAATCTCCCCAACTCAAAAAGAACTATCACTCAAACAGCAGCTTTAAATATTGTGTGGCTTTTCATTCATTTTGCTTTCAAACATCAGTATATTTTCTCAAAATGCATGTTTTCACTCAAATGTACTCTTTACATTTTGGGTCAGGATATTCAAAGAAAATCTTGTTTTTTTCAGAAAAAAAGATTTTGCAAAAAAAAAAATCAGTTTTGTTGCATGGTCCACAAATATTGGCATCTGATTTTCCCAGTACAAACGCACTGCAATTGACAGATTCTGCCCCACCCTCAAATTCCTTCATTATGCCAAGCATACTAACCATTATGTCAGGTGGATGACAAGCATTGTCCACGCCACAAGTTCAATTCATTTTGGCTTCGACAAAACTATGATAATGTTCCTCTGTCCAACGGGATTATGCTCTATGGTCCAATCATACCCAATGTCCACAAGTCAGCCAATCCATGCAGCCAATAGTATGCTGATGCAAAAAGACTCAAAGACGTTTCTTGACCCTACTTCCGTGTGTTTTGCTCTAAGAAGGCCCGACTTGAATGGGCCAAAACGTGTCAACCTTTTTACAAGAGGAGTTTCAATTTCTAAAAACATAGCACGTACCGGACTATTTGGATTGTAAAGGAATTGTCCAGTCCCCCCTTTTTTCATATGATCTTTTCTGGATTATTGGAATCTCCTTAGGTTGTACTTGAGGCACTAATTCAGTAGTTCTAATCTACTCGGCTATGGTACTGCTGCTGTATTTATTTTCTTTACCGGTCTCTCTCCACCACATTTTTACAGGTTTCTCTCCACCACACCTGCCTATCGATAACATTTCCTAGTCTGCAGCTCTAGGGGCCTATATACAAGCCCCTAGCCTCACCACCGCCTTATTTACAAGGCAGTGTTAAGCCACTTAACCTCACTTAAAGCAGCCTTGTAAATAAGGCCCCCTTTCATGCTATACTTAGCGTGAAAGGGGAGGACAATGGATGTTGCTGTGGATGTTCCACCACAACACCCATTGATTTTGACGCTGCCCCATATTTACAAGGGTGGCGTATCAAATATGTTTGATTTCTCCTTATTTCACCAGGGTAAGACCAGGGAAAGCCTGGTCTTACCCTGGTGAAATAAGGAGAAATCAAACATTGCGTTGTGCAGCACACATGATAACAGCAAAACGTCTTTGATTGTTTATGTGCAGGAAGGTGTCTCTTCCTGCACATAAACAATCATTAAAAAAATGACATTTTGCAACTTCTATGTGTGCTGCATTAAGCAGCACACATAGAAGTTTCAAAGCACCATTTCAGATTGTTTATGTGCATGAAGGGAGACCTTCCTGCACATAAGCAATCACCCCCCTCAAAGCAGGCACCCTTGCACTATGGTGCAAAAGTGCTTGCGTTAGCACTTGGTAGCTAAATGTAGTGCCAGCATGGGGGAAAACGCATATTCTTGTAAATATGGTGCACCCTGCGTTTCTCTGTGCCCCTCCCCTCAGAACAGTGCACCGGTAGAGCCCCATCTCCATCTGATGTGGTTTTCACAGCCTGCAACAAGCCACAGTAAATTACCAGCAAAAGCGCACATGAAATATAGAGCCAGGATTTCCCAGACTTTCATAAACCTTAAGTGGCTACCAGTTTTGTCTGTATTAACGTTACATCATTATGCTCCGCTGTATGAGCATAACACTATGGATCAATTGAGATTTTGCAATCCTCGTCTCCCACTCTACTCTTCACCCCAGATTTAAGGAGAACACTGTAGGTGACAGGTTATTTGATCATCAAGTTATTGCCTCCTGGATTTCCTCCTTCTATGTTTAAAAGTCACATTTGAACACATGTCCTATAGAGGTCGCTGGAAACACACTCTTTTTCAGCTCAAACATCACCACAACACTCAGTATATCTGTATATTTTATTTACTGTAAGGGGCCCTACTCTGCTACACATACGCTCTAAAAAGATACAAGAGACTGCCACAAAGGAGACACACACACACACGCACACACTCGCAGTTTAGTAGGCAGCCGTGTCAAGTATGTACTGCTATCTAACGAGTTGCTGTGCCGAGGCAAGATCATAGGTGGATAACACTTTTGTCGGGATGGAAAAGTGTGAGTTCTGAGAAAAAGGTTATAGTGCTCACAGCAATTTAAGAAAGAAATCTTTGGCAGAAGATAAACCGGTATCTGGTTGTACAGCCCGCAATTGCTCAGTGGATTAGTGCAGAATCTTTGATAGTGTGGCTTGCATCTTCATTGGAGGGATACTGACTATTAGGATGCTGTTACAGATGAGACCCTAAAACAGGGGTTCCCAGAACCATCTGCCTAATAACTTGCAGTGCACCAGGCGCGTAACACCCATTGAGCTCACCGGGCTTCAGCCCCCCCATCGTGTGTGTCAGCCCGGCTGAGACAGCTTCGCGGGCTGGCGACCGACAAATTGCAGCCGCACCCGAGTACTTCACAGGTCTTTAAAAGACCACTTACTTGTTAATGAGGCTTTTGTTGTGTTTTCACCCCTTCTTAGAGCCACTCTGCCTATGGCTGGAAGCACTAGCCCCTCCCCCCCTGTGTGGTAAATAAAATTCCTTTACCGGGACTGAATTTGATACAGAATCATAATAAAATAGCTCAGTAAAATGAGAGGCAGAATCCGTGATATTAGAGGTTCGGAATGGGCTTTATTCCAATGATCGATTATAATCGGATGCTCCAAGTTCCATCACCACGGGGGTTCAGGAAGTGAAGTACATACTTTATTGACAAGAAGTAACTTTTATAATACATACATTACAATGAAGCGAATGCAGTAGGCGTAACAATTGATAAGGAAATTGACGTTTTACCTGCGTAACCGAAAATGGGTGTAATAAGGAATAAAAAAGGAACATGATTGGTTATGATGTCATATATAGGTGGATCTATAAGATAATGCTTGGCATAGATGCGCGCGCAGCAGCATGACGTGTAATTGACGTGTAACTAGGGGGTGAAGGGGACTTGACATTAGCTCTACGTGTGGAGACGAAAAGTCTGGGGGGGTCAAGTCAACCTAATCCCAAATCATATCTAACATCCTATGTTTAAAGAACTATGTTATCCACAAAAGAAGGACTCTCGGACAGAATCTATTCTACACTGACTGTGCGTGCGTGTACAAGCGTCTAAGTGTCTACACTGAATGCGAGGGGGTAGGAATATTCCATGGTAACAGGGCTATGAATTACTTGCATGAGGACAGAGAGGCCGAGCCTTTGCTCAGTAGCTGGAAGAATGTTTACTTAAGCTGCTAGACAGGAATGCATCGGCTAAGGAGTGAAGCAGATAATTCGAAGGTGAAATACAGTTCTTGGCAGAGAATAGGCTGATGTCAGGCTTCGTGAGCCGCGCAGAGAATGAGACAAAGTTCATGGTCACAGATGCAGGCTCAGACTGGAGCTTTCAGAGGCAGAAGGCAAGAGGAGTTTGATGACAGAATCAGGGCCTACTTGCCTGGACTGTAAAATGGCATAAGTGAACTATATAAAGCCGGTGGCCTTTCATATTTAGGAATGGAATATCCGGCCTATTCATGGCGGATCTGACAGAGGACATGTTAACGGTGGACGCACATGTATTTGCGTCTTCATAACTGGAACTGGAGGGAACACACATGTACTTGTGACATGCACATAGAACCGTTGGGGTCCAAGATAGGGGACATAACTGACCAGGAAAATCCACATTTCCACATTCCCTCCTTGTCCCCTACTTGCCCTTCAAGAGATATCAATCTTCATCAATCCATTGATCTGTTCATATAGCATCATTTGTTCTTCTTTCTTCTTCCGTGATCTTGAATGAAATCTTGGTGGTGGAATACACGATGTGGCACACAGACCACAAATCGCTGGTCCACATTGTAGACATAGACAGCAACTGAATAGTATGAGAAGGCCAATACCTAGGAAGGATAAAACTCTCCATCCCCAGGCTGATATCACATTCCAAAACCAACTGGACCAAGTCCAAGTGCCTGGGTTTTGGTGTATCTGGTTTACAATCTTATGAAGGCGAGTGATGGCTTTATATACAGATGGCGAATTTTCTGGTATGAATACGCAGCAGCTTGATCCGATGACCCTACAAGCTCCGCCCCTATCAGCCAGGATGACGTCAAGGACAAGACGATTTTGAAGCACAACAATCCGCATAGCAGACTGCTCTTCCGTTAAATTGCCTAAGGCGGAAATAGTCTCATTCACTACTGCTTCAAGGGTTCTAGTTAATCTACGTATCAGCTTACTATTAGTAACAGTACCTATATAGGGAAAGATGCCTTTATTAAAATCTACATACTTGTCCCATGCCGTCTCAGTGTAATCGACAATGGGGAGATCTCTCCGCTCTCTGTTGTGTACTAAATGAATATTTCTGTAATAATCAGGAGGAGCTAGGAAAACAGGTGGCAAAAGGAATGCAATGTAGCAGGTACCATCCCAATCTGGAGGTAGACGCATTTATGCAGTCTGACCACATATAAAGTAGGAGTGGCGAGAAGCTCTAAATGAAGATTTGCCTTGATCACTGAATTCTACTATAGTAGTGCATTTACTATGGCCCATATGTATGGAACCAACCTTTCTTACACACAATTCACCCTTCGCTGGGAATACTGACATGGTGGGTAAGACTAGTTCAACTTCGGATACGACATTTAGAATCATGAGATTAGGTGTAAAATTACCTAATCCATATACTTCATTTTCTAGATCAGTTCCTGTTCTTTTGGGGCGACCCTCCTTGTCAAGGTAGCAGACCTTGAGTAAAACTAGGTTCAGGTTTCCCCATACCCAATGATCTTGGTAAACTGCTGTGTCTGAGTCTATGGAATTCATTAAACTAAACCATGCTCCACAGGAACCATTATGTGTGAATGGATGTGGAAAGAAAGGCAGGACTCCTTCATAATTCTGATAGGGAGGGAGTCGGCCACACACCCAACAATTGGTGGCATTACTAGTCTGATGGGAATGATGCAACATACTAATGAAAGTGTTATTGCGCAGCGCAAGTCTATAAGACAATTCATGCGGAGGTAAGTCACTAAAAGAATGTTCAGCAGTAACATTATAAACGTGTCTAGAAATAGGGTAATATATGTGCAACAACATACTTGTAATAATTATTAAAAGACTCAATAAAAACAGAATTAATAATGTCCCTATACAGTGGCTACGCAGTGATTTACAATACGCCTGTCGTTTCAACATTTTTCGCGACTGTCCATGATTCAGGTCTAGAGGATACATGTCAGGGACGAATTCAACCGCTTCACCTTGGAGAGGACTTAAACAATCAAATTGTCTGACGTTCTAGGCCTCAATTTCACTTTATAAAGTTCGGTTTCAGTCTTCTCAACCAAAGGAAGTTTTGAATCAGTCTGTGAGGGAGTGCATGGCACAATGTCTATATCCGAGGATAGTCCATGAAATTTCTTGATATGACTTGAATGAATCCAGCCCTTGCGGCCCTCGATCTTCACGGCTGTCCTTGTGGTCAGCAGGACCAACTTGGGTGATTTCCACCTGGGCTCCAGCTGAGTCTTTCGGTCGAAATTCCTCACAAAGACAAGATCACCCGGAACAACGTCGTGGGGTTTCACCTCAGTGTTGTCGGGAAAGGCTGCGGCTACCTGTGAACGACAAGATTGTAGTGCAGACATCAAGGAAGCCAAGTAATCTGTCAGCATATTACAGTCAATATCAGTTATTTTGCGTGGTATAGGCGTCCCCCACATATTCGGTGGTCTGCCGAAGATCACCTCATACGGGGATAGCCCTGTTCGAGAGTGTGCTACCATTCTCATGTAAAAGAGTGCAACGGGTAACGCTACTACCCAGTCGACACCTTTCTCTCTGCATATTTTGGACATTCTGATTTTCAGTATCTGGTTATGTCTTTCTACGAGACCTGCTGCCTCGGGGTGTCGGACACAGTGGAATTTCCACTGATATCCTAACAGAAGTGAAACGTGTTTCATTAATTCGGATGAGAACGGCTGGCCGTTATCTGAGTGAACAGCACGTGGTAAACCGTATCGTGGGAAGAATTCTCGAACCAACTGTTTGGCAGTAGTCGGGGCAGTGTAATCTGAAACCGGGTATGCCTCTGTCCAACGGGACAGAGCGCATACAACTACAAGAACATATTTGAATCCTCGACATCGTTCCATCTGGATATAGTCCATCTGGAGTACTTCAAAAGGATGTTTAGGAGGATGAAATCCACCCTGTTCTACGGGAACGCTTTTTCCTGGGTTAAACTGACAACAGATCATACAGGTACGGACCTTTTGTTTGGCTGCTGCTCGTAAATGTTTATTGAACCAAATGTGTTGAATGCTGTCTAGCATAGCTTTTTCTCCTAGATGTGCTGGACTATGTATAGTGTTAATTATAACTTGGACCATTGAATCAGGAAGGAACCATACAGACTTTTCCTTCATCATCCATCCTTGGTCCGTTTGGATCCCTCCTAATTCAGTCCATTTCTTTATTTCGTCTGGTGTAGCATGTGTCTGTATGTCAATTACGTCAAGAGTAGGATCTTTAACTGTCATACAATGTGTCGGTGTCGGGACTATTGTCTTTGTCATGTCGGGGGTTTGAGTTTGAGCAGTCTGTTTAGCTGTTCTGTCGGCTAGATCATTGCCTTGGGAAATGATATCAGTAACCTTCGTATGAGCCTTACATTTCATAATTGATATTGCAGTGGGTAGATGTATTGCATCTAATAAGGCATGAATGAGGGGTCCGTGCTGAATGTGGGCACCGTGGGAAGTTAAATAACCTCTCTCTCGCCACAGCACGCCGAAGTCATGTACAACTCCGAATGCATAACGTGAGTCAGTGTATATGTTGACTTTTTTATTCGTGGCTTGAATGCAGGCTTGTGTCAGAGCGATGAGCTCTGCGGCTTGAGCTGACAAGGTATTTATACGATTAGTTTCAATGACTTCAGTATCTGTTGTGACTGCGTAAGCGGCTACTAACTCTCCTGTACTTGTTCTCATACATGAACCATCTACATACAAGGTCAGGTCTGGATCTGACAATGGGACATCGGTTAAGTCTTGTCTGGGTTTTGTCGTTATCGTAATAACTTCAATACAATCATGAGCTAGTGGGTCTGTTCCGTTTACAGGTAAAAGTGTGGCAGGATTCAATGTGTTACAGCGTCTGATTTCTATATGTGGCTGAAACAATGTAAGTTCGTATCCTGTAAGTCGCGCTATAGTCAAGTGTTGTGTTTGCGTTCTATTCACAAGAACCTCTACTGCATGTGGTACTTGAACTGTCAATGGATGTCCTAACACTATGGCATCGCTTTGTCTGATTGCTAAAGCTGTCGCTGCTACTGATTTCAGGCATGCAGGCAAAGCCTGAGCTACGGGATCTAATGTACTAGAAAAATAAGCACATGGTTTCCTGCTTGTTCCTGTGTGAGTACTGACAAGGCAGTACCTTCGCGTTCTGTAACAAAGAGTGTAAACTGTTTTCTGTAACATGGCGTTGCTAAAACGGGTGCTTGACATAAAGCTTTCTTTAGGCTTTCAAAAGCTTGTGTGTGTTCCTGAGTCCAAGGGAGAACAGTCGGTGTGGCTGCCTCCTGTGTGGTTAACTGAATGAGTGGTTTTGCTAGAAATGCGTACTGAGGGATCCACTGCCTGCAATATGACGTGAGGCCTATGAAAGCTCGTACTTCCTTTTGTGTCTTGGGTATTGGCATGTTAGCTATTAACTGAATGCGGTCGGGTGTAAGCTGCCTTCCCTCCTTGGACAGCGAGTGTCCAAGATAAACAACTCGCTGGACACAGAATTGCAGCTTAGAAGGGGACACCTTGTGCCCCTTTTCGGCTAGAAATTGTAAAACTGTCAGTGATGCTGTTTCACATTCCGGTTCGCTTCTCGCGGTGATCAGCAGATCATCGACGTATTGAAGCAAGGCAGTGTTAACTGGCATGTGGATACTGTCAAGTTCTCGTTTCAGTGCTTGGCTATAGATGCTGGGGCTTTCTGTAAATCCTTGAGGTGCGCGTGAGAATTTAAAGCTGCGCCCATTTAAACTAAATCCGAACAAATATTGACTTTCCGGATCTATTGGGACGCTGAAAAAGGCATTCTTGAGATCAATTACAGTAAAGAATGTTGCTTCGGAATCAATAGCTGTCAATAATGACGAGATATCTGGGACCACAGGAAATTGTGGCACAATGCATTTGTTTAACTCGCGCAGATCAATAACCAATCGATATACTGGCGGAGCTGTAGGATCTGTTCGTTTAAGAACCGGAATTATCGGTGAATTACATACATTGGAGTCTGTTTCTACAACTACTCCTTGGGCAATTAGCTCGTCAATGATTTGTAGTAAAGCCACTACAGCATCTGGTGGTAACTTGTATTGTCGCATCCGTGGTAGCACCACTCCTGCCTTTAGTGTGACTCGATATGGTGTAATATTCATGCAACCAACATCAGTAGGGCCTTGTGCCCATAGATGTGTAGGTAAAGTCTGCAGTCGGGGATCCATGTCTCTAGACACATAGTGACCTTTAAAATCACGTAAAAACAACCTTACTCCTTCCGGAGAACAACATATTATGGCTCCTAGAGCTTTCAGAGTTTTTATTCCTAGCAAGTTTTCTGGACATGATTTAGTAAGCAATAAATCTGTAGTTCGGGTCAGAGGTCCTATCGTAAGTGGAAGAGGCTGTGATACTTCATTAACAATAGGTTTTCCTGAAAAACCAAGGGAAATATTCTGAGAGCCTGAGAGGGGTGCCCCTGGAACTTCACTACGTTTTATAGTTGTTCGACTTGCCCCAGTATCGAGTAAAAATTTTCTATCTTGACCTAATAATTCACTATGTACATAAGGTCCTTCTTGATCTACAGGAATCTCGATAAGGGGTAAGTCAACTTCCCTCTCTAGGCTAGTTCATGCGTAACGCTGATACTCAGGATATTCATACTGTGCAGTCTGATACATTTGTCGTGTTGTGGTCTGTGTGGCAGCAGCAGGCAACGGTGGTGCAGCTGGCACAAACTGTATTGGCTGTTGTGCGGCTGGCATGGCCTGGGTATGCTGCATAGCTCCTTGTTCATTCTGATCTTGTCTGAGTGGCCGTGATCTTTCTTGTGTTTTACCTATGGCGATATTATGTTTTAAAACTGGACAATCGTGTACGTAATGACCTGGCTTTTTACAATAATTGCATGTCCCTTTTACAGGTCCTGCTGAATCGGAATGTGTCATACCCTTTTTATGTCCTTCAGCTGGAACTGTCTGGGAAACTAGCATTTTCATTTTTGTGTCTTTCATGCGTCTGTGTTCATGTTCTTGTTCCTCTCTAATTCTATTGTGATGATACTGTAACATTTGTAACATTTGTGATGGAGTGTTACCTTGCCAGGTACTCTCGAATTTTAATACTCTATTCTTTACTGGGGGCAGGGCATTTTCTACTAATTTTGTTACAAACAGATGCGGGTATGATTCGCTACTTGCTTTTATGCCACTATTTATACCAAAACATTTCTCGAATCGGGCATAGTAATCACTAGTGTCTTCATCTTGCTTCTGTTTACAGGCTGAAATTGTACCCCAATCTTCCTTTTTCGTAGTTAATAAACGTGGCAGTACCTGTACTAGTAGACCTGGTAATGCTTTAGTTTTGTCCCCAAGCCCCGAACCTGGACCTCGGGCCCTTTCTTCTGCTTCTAATGCTGACCATTCTATCTTTTGGTCTCCTACCTCCCACTCTTTTTCCTTGAGTTTCTCATAAATGCCAGCAGGCATCAACACCTTTAATATTGTCATAATGTCGGGATAGGTATACTCTCCCATGAGTAACATGTCTTTAATTTCTCGGTGAAAACCCGCTGGATCTTTGTCATGACTGGGTACCACTTTCTTCATTTGTAACAGTTCTATTTTTGATATGGGCGTATATACAAATACGCGCCTAAACTCGTTGTCCTCGCCTTTTATTGGGTGCACTTCTCGTAAGGGATTCTGTCTATCCATGTGATACGTTGTTCTTTCCCTGCCGGGCAATGAGACATGCTCTGAGCATACAAAAAGAATATACTGCTTTCTTGATTCTAGAATTTTTTTAATTAATTTAGTACCTGGACCTCTCCATTTATTCATAAGCAATTCAGTCAATATGTCAGGTAAGGGACCAGGGTCCGAATGCTGACTCCGATATAGTATAATGAGTTGTTGAATCATATAAATCCCAGCTAACCTCTGTTCATCTGGGGTGAGATTCAAAAATGTGCGTACTACTGTAGCATCACTATATTTTCCGGGACTGTCCACCCAGTGGACAGCTGCCCTGGCTAAATCTTGTTCATCCATAGAATCGAGAAAATGATAACTCCTTCGTTCTCGGAGTAGTTTGTCGGCGGTTTGGAACGAATGCTCGTTAGACCTTATATTAATTATAGGTATTTGGAAATTCTTGTTATTATCTGGACATATCGGACGTATTGAGTCAATATGACATCTAGTCTGATTTCTATTACAAGATCTCCCTCTACCTACATAGGCTATGGTGTCCGACTGTCCCGCGGGCGGTCCTGACCCTTCTTCCTCGCTTTGTTCGAACTCGTCTGCCTCTAATCTCTCTTCGTGTAGGCGTTCTATTTCTTTACGGATCTTTCGGCACATGGCTATTATACAATTTTGCTTATCGTGTCTCCCTTCTGATATATTCTGGCTCCATCTTGTAAGAATTTGCATTGCATCCGGGTCTACCCCCGGTCGGTCTTGATTTCTGATCACACAGTTTATGAGGAAACGCAACAGTTCCCCCTGTATCTCTACTTTCTGGTATTCCATAGCTCTGTTAATACATTCTGGATCTCGCCCTGTTTGGACAAAATGGTATATTTTATCTAGATGCGCAGTCATTCCTGGTAACTTCGCTAAATACACTGCGGCTCGTCTTATACGTAATGATGCCAAGATCATTTCGTCCTCTTTACCGGGCACCGGGTCATATCTACAATCTATAAGAAGTTCCTTAAGCGCACGTTCACTTACGAATTTGGGTGTACGTGAATGCGCTGACTCTTGAAAAGTAAGTTTATTTATTCTAGGTGGCGTAGAAAAAATATTGGTAGCACCTCCCGTGGCCCCGTCTAGGGCGTCGGGTGTGAAAGGATTCGTCGAACGTGACACAGCAACTATAGGTGTGGACACAGCTATAGAAGTAGCTGTAGGAACAGATGCAGAAACAGATGTGCTTGCCGGAACTTGGGACTCGATTTGTTGCTGTAGGGATACGGGTGCTGGATCTTGGCGTTGGACCTCCCTGGTATGCGGTCTATGTGGGGCGGAATTAGCATACTCGGGAGCTGCGTCATCTAAATATGAGGACAGAAAAACATCTTCTGCTGTTCTAGGATGCCCCTTAGGATGTACCTTAATTGGGAATAATGGGGGTGGCAAGTCTTTCGGTATCTCTGGAGTAGCCTTAGGTAAGCCTTCGGCTAGAAGGGGATACATACCATTCATGAGGGCATTTCTTTGTCTATCTACTTGTTCTGATTTCACTCGGATACCTTCCTCAATTAATAGATTTTCTTGAACTTTATTTGAACTTTCTTTACTCTTCTCTTCCTGTCTACGTGCTTTTTCTGTACGTCTATGAGATTCTTTACGCCATAACTCAACGGCGTCTTTCTGTGACTGTCTGACTTTTCTTTTCCATAATTCTTCCTCGACTTTCATGATGCATTCTGCATCCCAGGTTCCCGCTGCGGGCCACCTCTGACTTTCTGGCAATCCCTTGGTGTAGTCTACCCATAAATCAAGAAATAATATAGCGTCTAAGCCATGTTTGTGATACATGAAGTGCCCTGGAGTATCCCTAGGAGGAATAGGGACGGCTTCTTCGAGTACCCCTTTTCTAGTAGTGATCTGTCTTAATTTCGAAAAGAGCGGCATATTGACAACTGATCCGATACTTAATCTTGAACACACTTAATACAAAAGCACACTAATGAACAACCATTCATACCACAATATGCAGGACGTTTAACACATTAAACATTGAACATTAAGCATTTTTAACCTTTAAAATAAACAACAATGATGATCGTCTGCATAACTAATCACCAAGCATAAGTCTTGATAATAACTAGATACTTCGGAATACTTGATATACTGCTAAACAGTACAGATACACTGCTAAAACAGTGCAGACCGGATTTGTGTACCCAAACCCGTCTTGACCGGCACAACCTATGTGCACGTCAGAAATGCCTCCCCAGTAATGGTACTCACCGGGTAGCTTCGGAAACAGAAGGCCTCGGTAACTTGAACTTGAACCGGACTGGACTCGACTCGACTCGTCGGAAACTGGGCTTGACTTCGAACTGGTGGGTCTCTGTATACCTCGGATCTTGCTCTCTCAGCTAGGCTCTGGTCGGGATACTTCGCACTTCTCACCGCCTCGTCTGGGTGTTGATCGCAGTCTCAGTCGCCCCCCCTTGACCGGAGGGAGATACAGGAAATCCTGCTGGTACGCGTAATTGTCCGTCCAGCTGTGGCAGGAGACCGGGCCTGCAACTCACCGCCGGCGCGTGAGATGAGAAAGTGTCCCTGTTCGGGCGCCATCATGTGGTAAATAAAATTCCTTTACCGGGACTGAATTTGATACAGAATCATAATAAAATAGCTCAGTAAAATGAGAGGCAGAATCCGTGATATTAGAGGTTCGGAATGGGCTTTATTCCAATGATCGATTATAATCGGATGCTCCAAGTTCCATCACCACGGGGGTTCAGGAAGTGAAGTACATACTTTATTGACAAGAAGTAACTTTTATAATACATACATTACAATGAAGCGAATGCAGTAGGCGTAACAATTGATAAGGAAATTGACGTTTTACCTGCGTAACCGAAAATGGGTGTAATAAGGAATAAAAAAGGAACATGATTGGTTATGATGTCATATATAGGTGGATCTATAAGATAATGCTTGGCATAGATGCGCGCGCAGCAGCATGACGTGTAATTGACGTGTAACTAGGGGGTGAAGGGGACTTGACATTAGCTCTACGTGTGGAGACGAAAAGTCTGGGGGGGTCAAGTCAACCTAATCCCAAATCATATCTAACATCCTATGTTTAAAGAACTATGTTATCCACAAAAGAAGGACTCTCGGACAGAATCTATTCTACACTGACTGTGCGTGCGTGTACAAGCGTCTAAGTGTCTACACTGAATGCGAGGGGGTAGGAATATTCCATGGTAACAGGGCTATGAATTACTTGCATGAGGACAGAGAGGCCGAGCCTTTGCTCAGTAGCTGGAAGAATGTTTACTTAAGCTGCTAGACAGGAATGCATCGGCTAAGGAGTGAAGCAGATAATTCGAAGGTGAAATACAGTTCTTGGCAGAGAATAGGCTGATGTCAGGCTTCGTGAGCCGCGCAGAGAATGAGACAAAGTTCATGGTCACAGATGCAGGCTCAGACTGGAGCTTTCAGAGGCAGAAGGCAAGAGGAGTTTGATGACAGAATCAGGGCCTACTTGCCTGGACTGTAAAATGGCATAAGTGAACTATATAAAGCCGGTGGCCTTTCATATTTAGGAATGGAATATCCGGCCTATTCATGGCGGATCTGACAGAGGACATGTTAACGGTGGACGCACATGTATTTGCGTCTTCATAACTGGAACTGGAGGGAACACACATGTACTTGTGACATGCACATAGAACCGTTGGGGTCCAAGATAGGGGACATAACTGACCAGGAAAATCCACATTTCCACACCTGAAATCTTTTTCAGCCCCCTCCCCTTCCACAATTTGGCTCTAGTTGCCCACCTGCAGTGCACTCAGTATTGAGGTCGCCCTACCATTGGAACTTTTTGGGAGTTACTTCCAGCAGTGTGTCTGGAGAGTTTACTGTAATCATTGGAATACATTTGCTGTAAAACTTAAACTGTCCTTGAATTAGTTTAGGTCCAAGTCAGGGGTTTTATCTGATGGGCAGCTACCTATGAATCCGATTCATCAAATTAAAAATATTTAGGTTCAAGACAACTGCATTGAACTTACTAGCAATACACGTTCTTGTGATATTTATTTCATTCATTCATGGAAACTTTATTGCGGCTATTACAGCCAAAGAAGCACATTAAAAATTTACATCATTTGGAATCCATACTAGTTAAAAAATAAAAGATCATAAAATACATTAAAATATAAACATATATAAATAAAATACCAATACGGTGAATAAAAAAGAGAAAAAATCATGATTAGGGAAAAAAAGGCCCGAGATCGACTTCGAGCCTACTAGTAAAAAACTTCTGCCGCTCTCATAGGTTTACTTCCAGTAACATCGTACTGACCATAAAAATCACAGAAAACACAAGATTAATCAAAGTGGCAAGTGCAAAGAGGGAGAAGACTCAAGGTTGCTTGTGGTCTGATCTAATTTTAGCAAATTCCTGCGTATTGACCACATGGAAAAAAGAAATTTCGAGATTGCAACCACATGGACCGGGTCAGTATCGGATTTTAGGATTCTAAAAAATTCACAATAGTTCCTAATGCCCAGGTTTCTACAGAGCTGGATGATCCATTTCAGCATAATTTGTTTATATGCCACACAGAAAAGCATAACATGGACTATTGTTTCTTCCTCCACATGGGAACCAGGGCAAAAGCGATGGGACACTCCCGCCCACTTATTTGTAATCGCATATAGCGGTACTGTCCCATACCTAAATTGCAGGAACAGTTTCTTAGCTATTAATGGTTGTATAGAATCCAACACCCGCTCAAATTCATAGTGACACTTAAAATCCAGAAACCCATAAGTTAGACTCGTGGAATTGGCTGACTGCAAGGTTTTTGTCAAATTATGCTCTTTCAATCCAGTTGCCAAGATATTTTTAGGAATACCTAAGCAAAATTCTTCTGGATTGGTCCATAGATTCTCCCTTCCAATTGCATGGAAAGAATGCCTTACAAATGATAGCCAGGGTATACTGCCAGCCCCCAAGGTTATCATTACTGCTTTTAATTCCTCCCTGTAACAGCCCAACTCCGGAGTGCTCCATAGCCGCCGCCAATAAAGCAAGGGACGTGACGAGATAAGGTCCGCTATTGGAAGGATATTCAAATCCATCCTTAGCGGTACAAGTGGAGTATTATTTGATAAAGTCAAGATTTGTCTAATAAAATTATTTTCGCTTAGTGAGAGGGCTTTAGATGGGCGGTGCCCCCAAAGTTACGCCCCATATAGGGAGGCTGACCTAGCTTGAACTTTATACATTTCAAGCGGTGGGCTTATAATCTTTGAAATACAACTCTTCTGTACTTTTAAGATTCCCCCAGCAGCCTGAGTTAGCTTTAGATTGGCCTTATTGATTTGGGGACCCCATCCCATTTTATCGTTCAAGGTGAGACCCAAGTAGTCAAATATGGAGAACCTCTCAAGGGGTCTGTCATCCATCATCGGATGTGGACAGTTGATGGAAGTGGCATTAAAGACCATATATTTAGTTTTATTGATGTTAACCATAAGGTTCCTCTTTTTGCAGAACTGGCTAAACCCCTTTAGCACACGCTGCAATCCCATAGCTGACTTCGAGAGCAGCAGGGTATCATCCGCAAACATTAATGCGGGAAATTTACGAAGTGCCAGTTTCGGGGAGTCAATATCCTTGATGGCAAGTAGATCTTCAATTAACCCATTGAGAAAGAGGGAAAAAAGGGTCGGCGCGAGCACACAGCCCTGCCTCACCCCCTTGCCAACGGGAAACGGTGCCATCAACTGCCCATTCTTGCCATACCTAACTCTGGCATATGTGCCTTCGTGGAGACGTTTAATCTGTGAGCAAAGGTATGGTGGAACGCCCATGTCCAGCAAGATACTCCACAGCTGGTTGCGGTCCACCATATCAAATGCTGATCTCAGATCCACGAAGGTTAAGTACAGGCTCCCACCTTCCAAGACTACATGCTATCAGTAAATTAACTGGAGCCTAAACAGCTGATCTATTGTGGATGTTTTGGCTCTAAAGCCTGCTTGCAACGGGGTCAGGATATCGTGATCTTGGATCTATTCCTGCAATCTTTCCAATAGTGCCCTTGCAAAAAAAAATTGGGATACATCTATGAGGCTAATTGGCCTATAATTGGCCGGTTAAATGGGGGACCCTTTTTTGTAGACAGGGATAATCTCTGCCCTGGCCCACGTAGGAGGAGCTGGGAGACCATGAAGAATTGCATTAAAAAGTACTTGGAGATAAGGACACTACCTGTTCATTTTTATACAAGTCCCCCGGAATTCTATCTAATCCTGGCGCTTTATTCAATTGTAGCTTACCCAAAGCTAATAATACCTCCGCCATGGTACATGGTGGTATATTCCAAAGGGGATCGGGGTGGAGCAGCGGGCCAAGGGCTCGCTCAGTTCAGTTGACAAAGTTGAATATAGCTCCTTGAAATGTAGACGCCAGGCTTCCTCACCAATATTTGGTTCAATATTGGTCTTGCCCTCTATTTTTCCATTGTGGCTCAGATTCCAAAAAGCTCTCACATCTTTTGAATCTAGGGCGACCTTGATAGCCGGCATCTATCCATTTCCCATTCTGACTTAGCTTTAAGGAGAATTTTCTTAAAAGCAGCCCTGACTTCCCTAATACACAGGTTGTCGCCCCTTTAAGAGATGCTAACAGGGTTCGCTTTGCCTCGCCGCACCCCCTACTAAACCAGGGGTTTCTATCTCCACGGTATTTACACTTGGGGGGCCTACTACTATAAAAAAGAGTCCGCCAAGGTTGAGACCATTGCCTGGTGGATTTTCCCCAGGTCTTCTTCATGGCCTGGATTAACAGGATCATCTGAGGCGAGGCTTGCCTTTTCTAAAAGGGGATAATACTATTGTACATTTTGACATTAATTCGGGGGATTGATTTATAGTCTCCCTCCATCTGTCACTGTGAGATTATTTCCAGGGTGATTTACAAGACCTTGGCCTAATTCGGTCATGTAAAAGTCTAACAGTATAACCAATGGATTGTGGTCGCTTTCAATACGTGGGTCGACGCTGAAATCTGCCACTTTGTGCCAAATTTTGACACTGAGTAAGAAGTAGTCAATTACTGATTTCTGACCTAGTCTCCCAAAAGTAGAGTGCCCTGGATTGTCTCTCGGAAATCGTCCATTGCAAGCCCTCAGAGAGAAAGTAAGGGTAAGAGATGTCATTTGGAGGACTAGTGGGGTCCACCCCTTATCGGGTATGTATTAGGCATTGGAATTGACCAGATTGCATCCTCATCACTGGTAATGGGTATCATAAGACCATTAAGGAGTTCATAGTGACGATTAAAATCCCCACCAATCAAAATAAACACATTACCCGAGAGGGAGTTTAGAAGACTAACCAAGGAGTCTAGAGTCGAGGATGTCCCTCCATAATGAACTGGGCGAGAATAAACATTAATAATGGCCAGTTTTGGTAGATTTCTGTGGGTCAAAAGAATGCAAATAATATTTGGGGAGTGGGTGTCAACTCTTTTTGCCACGCATCCGAGGTGAGTCCCCACCCATATACATAGACCCCCGATGGTCTACCTCTGGGACCCTTAACAGCTGGCTCACAATATGCCACAAACCCTACTCTATGGGGGGGGGGGGCTTAGGGCCCATGTTTCTTGAAAGAGGCAAATCTCATGGGAGTCAATATAATCGCCCCAGTTTGGCAAATCAAGTTTGGCAGCGAGTGCCGCAATGTTCCATGATAGTATTCTAGGACCACCAAGTTGCAATTCCAGACCACTCTCTACATTTGTCTCCAACCCTTCACTTTCTGGCAATCCTAGGGGCTCAGCACGGAAGGGGAGGGGGGTCGCTAGTACGGGGTCTAGTCCAACTGTGGTAGATGGAATATATATATCCGTTAAAAAGGCAGAATTCTCATCCTCTGCATCGAGGTAATCTAGAAATGCTCTTTCTCTATCAGTGGGGCCTGTCGCTTCACTAGTCAAAAGGGCTCGATTTATCCCCCCATCCACCTTTCCACTAGAGGTGTTCCTCAGCCTCTTGGGGATTATCACTGTGGGCTGGACGGTGGAAGGTAGTCAATCCACAAGTTCTAGATTACTAAATCTATTACATACTGGAACACCTGGTGGATAGAAATTGCTACCCTCCTCTTCTCTGTGAGCCTGCCTGACCTGTTCGCCTCGCCATCCTCTGTTCCTACCATGGTAGGCTAGGTTAGCACTATAATTTGGGGGAGGGTAAAAGTAACTTAGATCCAAAGTCTGGATTCTAGATCTGAGGTTTTTAGGGAAACCCATACAGACATGTTCCACCGCCCTTCTGTCCTTAAAATGAATGACAATACAATCCCCCTCTATATCTTTGGGTCCATGTCCTACCCAACTTACTCTTCTGGCAAATAGGATTTGGCATTGGACATTTATCGGGGGAGGTCTATGATAATTCAACCAGTGAATGGATTTGTTTTTCAGTTCAACATAGGATTCAGTTTCACCATTTTCCAGTTCGGGGACCCCAGCCAAGACAACAACATAGGGTACACTTTCGGGGGGTAGGTCAATATATGGGAGGGTGGTCTTTGGATCTTCGACATTAAATTTCCCCTTCGACAATCCATTTAAGATTCCCAGCTGGCCCTTTCCCAATAGTTGTCGCGTTTTGTTCGCTATCGGTTTGCAAACTGTGGTTAAATGATCCTCTGGTCCAATAATAATACTTGGGTCGTCTACAATTTCCCAAGACACCGTAGGGTCCATAGGGTTTGGTGGGTGGCTGCGGGTCGATGGAGGGTTAGAAACCAAATGACCCTCAGATGCGTGCTTTACTTGTGCTTGGCCACACTTCGCCATTTTAACCTTAATGAGATCCGAACTAGACCTGGAGAGTTCTTCAATCTTTGTTAGCCTTTTCTCGATTAACAATAATCTTTCCTCGAGGGGCTTCAATGCAGATAATTAAAGGTCACCTATTTTCAGTAAAAAAGGCTCTTCCACCATAGATAGTGGGCTCACAGTATTGGCCACATGAGGAGGACTTAGAGTGGGTGGGGTCTCCAACGTTCCTTCAATAGCTTTAGGCTCCGACGGGCCAAGTCATTATTATTGTTACGTTTTGAAGTCTTAGGCTTTCTTCCCCGCTGGACAACTCTCCGCTTTCTCTTGGGAACCACCTGATGGTGCCCCTGTCGGTGTAAAGATGTACAAGGGGCTGCCATATTGCGAGTTAGTATACTGCCATTGGGATTTGTCAATACTCCATCCACATTTATGTCAGAAAGGCACGACTCTCCGGTCAAAGACATTTTGCCCAGTTCTTCTAATAATTGACAGTTTGACCGATTCGGGGACCCAGCGACAATAGCTCTTTGCTGGCACCGCTCTGGTGTACGAGCCTTTCACAGGGCCCCCAACGAAGACCTTTTCGTTAAAACTGGGTCCTGGGAGAGCCGACGCTCTGTTATGGCTATCTCATGCGCCAAAACGGACGTGGCCCTCGTGATAAATTGGTCTAATGACCCGGCTACATAACCACCCGTCGTTGCTTTCTTCCCCCTTCCATCGCGCCCCGCCATTATAAGTAGTAATACAGACACGAACTGTTAACACTCAGTAAGTACTTACACAACGGTGAGCTCCCTCGTGGTTTACATGTTAGAGGGGGGGCCCGGTCCGGTCTTCTCCGGGCTCCAACGGACTTAAACGGGCCCACCCTTGGCCCGGGCTTCGCCCGGCGCACGTCCGCGCAGCGGGTCACGTTAGGCGTTATGTAGTGACGATAATAGCGCCGGTGCAGCTGGCTCAGGTGTGGGCTCTGACACACGCCCCCTGGGACTTGTAGTTTTGCTTTTTTCTGATTCCCAAATCCGCGAGAGGGTATCCTGGCGCTAAACTTGGTAATAATACCCCAGTTTTATAAAGTTTTATAAAATGTAGGGTGTTGTGATTTACTGATATGTTACTTTATGCCAAGTCTTCTGAGGAGTGCAGATGGCATGTATATGCAAAGCTCCCAATCAGTCAGGAAAATAATGTTTTCCTAGGTTTCCTGAAGCTGGTTCATTGGTTCTCATCGACAACATTACTTCCGGTATTTTTTGCAATCCACCTTTTAATAAGATCGGCGATATTGACGTAATGCTAAAGAGTTTGTAACTGGGATGAAGGGAGAATTATTCTACTTACTTGTCTTCTGGTTGAAGGCTGGGTTACCACTGTCATCTGCATTTTCGGTCAGTCGTTGATCAATCCAGGCACCTAGGTTTTTCACTGAGGTAACTGATTAAATGCAGTTCCCCAGGGCCATCAGTTAGATCTCCTTGGAACAGTGTATTCAAGATATAGCAATTACTATTCTCTAAGTTTTTTAGGAGCATGTTTCACCTGCTTTTGGTAGCTCCACCTATCCAAAGTCACCAACAAACTGTCAATTGTCTTTTTTGTTTCACTTTCTGTGGCTGAGAATCTGCAGTTGAGAAGTTTGCAAGCATAGAACTGTATCACAAAAGACCTAAAAAGTGACAGCTATGGCTGTAAATACCAATTCAAAGTAGTGGTCTAATTGATACTAGAAAGGTGAGAATGAAAGTATTGTAGCAGACTACAAGCAAAAAAAACTTAAATGAGTGATGGCAGAAAGGACCTACAGCGATTCTTTTTTTTTTCTTTTCATTTTTTATTTAGCCAAAAGTGAAAGGGAAAAAAGAGAGCAAAAAAGGAAATAGATTAGAGAACGGATCATGACATCAAGGCAAAAAGAAACATACATTTACAGTCTATAACACTTAACACCTAATCCCATTGCAGACAGAGCCACATACGATCTATTCTGTTTTGAGCAGCGGGACCCCTAGCTTTGGCTAAAGCAATCTCCATCTCATATACCCCTCTTAGTAGCAGCCAAAACTCTGCAAGCGTTGGAGGTTTTGAGTCTATCCATGCTCTAGCAATGCATAACCGACAGCAAGCCATTATAATGGAAAATAAAGAAATAGAAATAAAACCTGAATCCTCCATAATCCCCAAAAGAATCTCTTTCTCAGAGATAATAATGTTACAACCCGACATATTACATAACTCCTTAGCAATCAATGACCAAAAGGTAGAGAGTGCTGGGCAAGTAATAAACATATGCCTAATATCTGCAGCGTACAATAAACATTTAGGGCAATAAGTTTTAGATGAAGCATTAGAGACCGCCCATTTAGAAATAATATCGGGCGTGTAATACAAAAGAAATAACATACGATGCTGCTGGAGTTTTAAATTAATAGAGGTAACAGAAGTGTTAATAGTTAATAACGACCTGTACAGATCTGTTGTAGTAATGCTAATACCAAAATGCCGATTTAGTTTTTCTACAGCCTGAACAGCATCATCGGTTACCCCTATAAGTAAATATTTATAGATTTTCCCTATGCAGCCCCTACCCTTAAATTGCAGAATTGCCATTGCAGACTCGCCCAGTGTATTGACGGACAGTAGGCCTTCCCCGTTAATAAAAAAATCCCTAATTTGCAGATATTTAAAAAAGGAATAGTGTGGGATCCCAAATTCATCTCCAAGGGAAGAAAAAGATCTGAATCCATCCTGATCATACAATTGCCCTAGCTGAAGTACACCGCAACGGTGCCAGATCTTCCAGGCAGAATCCCCAAAAAGAACCCCCAAACGGGGATTCTCCCTTAAATAGGTGTTTGAATGCAGATCAGGGATATTGTAAGACTTTGCAATGTCACGCCATATCCAGAAAGCGTGTCTCAGTATCTTAAAACGAACACGTTTAAAGTAGTTCGGGTCGAACATCCTAAATAATACAAATTTATACTCTGACCCACAAACTAATTCGTATGCAGGCCACATTTGAAATATTCCAAAACCTGCCGTCAGGCTCTGTAGCCGCGTAGCAAAAGCAGACCAGAAGTATAATTTAAAGTCAGGTAGACCGAAGCCCCCCTTTTCGTATGGTAATTTGAGAAATTTGATAGCCCGTCTGGCCCTTTTGTACCCCCAGATAAAACTGCCTATGATGCCATCCAATTTTTTGAAAAATGCATGTGGAACCCGTAAAGGAATACTCCTAAACAAATACAGGAATTTTGGAAGGACATTCATCTTAATAATATTACAGCGCCCCCAAATGGTTAAAGGAAGTTGATGCCACTTGCGTAGATCTGAGGCAACTTTCTTCATCAACGGTTCATAGTTAAGTTTTACTATTTCTGCCGTGTGACTGTTAAGGCAAACACCTAAATATATAGCTTTTTGGGTAACGCCCAGCCTAGATAAATGTGGAGTATATTCGATATTAGTTATGGTTTGGGTTTTATTAGTATTGAGTTTATACCCAGAGATTAATCCAAATTGCTGTGCTTCCAAAACGATCTCCCTAATCGCTTGAACTGGTTCTGTTGTAAAGACGGCTATATCGTCCGCATAGGCGGTTACCTTTATATGTACTTCATTGTAAGTAACCGGGATAATGTACTGGTTCCGTAACAGATGACGAATTAACGGTTCAATATATATTGCGAAAAGTAAAGGTGAAAGAGGACACCCCTGCCGGGTGCCCCTCTGAATAGAAATTAAATCCGATGTCAGTCCATTAAGCCTAATAACGGCCTGTGAATTTGTATAGATTTTCTGGATAGCCGATACAAACTTACGACCGATACCCACTTCCAGCATTATAGTCCAAAGTGCTCTCCAAGAAACTCGGTCGAAAGCCTTCTCGGCATCCAGCATTAACATTGCTACATTACCGCCCAAACATTGGGCAGCGTCAAACACTGCTATAGCTGTGTTGATATGCATTGTAGTGTCCCGCCCGGGGACGAAGCTGTGCTGTTGATCGGACACTATTAACTGTATAAGAGGGGCAAGTCGAGAAGACAGAATTTTGGAAAAAAAAATTGCGTCATGGTTAATGAGTGAGATTGGGCGATAAGAGCCTCTCTCGACTGGGGGTTTCCCTTTTTTGAGGAAAACAACTATATTAGTCTGTTTCCAAGATAAGGGGGCGTCTTTGCCATTCAGTATGTCATTGACAACCTTCATAAAGATCGGGCTCAGGATTCCTAGGAAGGTTCTATAAAACTCCAAGGGCACAGCGTCGCCCCCAACAGCCTTTCCTGAGGGTAAAGCCTTAATAGCTTCAAAAATTTTAGATCCATCCACGTCCCTGTCCATTGATAAGGTAGCTAAAGAGTTTACTACATTCAAGCCACTCTCCTGTAGATAAGCTGCCAACGTTTGTAAATCACATATCGTATCGTCTCTATAGAGATCTGCATAAAATTGCCTAAATTGCTCCAAGATCTCTACAGGTTGGTGATAAGTCCGGCCATCCCCCCCAGTAATACACTTAATTTGCGTATAAGCCCGGGAATCCGCCAGCTGATAGGCGAGTACCCGTCCGATCCTTTCCCCATATTCATACTGGCGCAGCCTGAATTTGTGATACTGGCTAGCAGCTTTCTCCTTTAACTCTCGAGTGATCTTAGCTCTTGCTATTATAAGCTGTTTATACGTATCAACTTCCCGAGGGTCTTTATTCTTTGGGCCTGATTCACAGAACAAACTTAAGACAAAATCCTAAACTTAGTACCATTTTGGTATTCACAGAATGCACTTACTACTTCTGGAATTCACAGAATGAACTTACTACTTTTGCGATTCACAGAATAAATTTACTACTTTTGCTATTCACAGAATGGATTTAAGACTACTAACTTTACGTCCGCACTCGGGCCGGAAATTCCGGCCCGGAGGCGGAGCTTCCGGCCCGGAGGCGGGGCTTCCGGGCCAGAGGCGGAGCTTCTGGCCCGGAGGTGGGGATTCTGGCCCAGAGGTGGAGCTCCGCCACTGGCCGGAATCCCCACCTCTGGGCCGGAAGCTCCGCCTCCGGGCCGGAAGCTGCGCCTCCGGGCCGGAAGCTCCGCCTCCGGGCCGGAATTTCCGGCCCGAATGCGGACGTAAAGTTAGTAGTCTTAAATCCATTCTGTGAATAGCAAAAGTAGTAAGTTTATTCTGTGAATCGCAAAAGTAGTAAGTTCATTCTGTGAATACCAGAAGTAGTAAGTGCATTCTGTGAATACCAAAATGGTACTAAGTTTAGGATTTTGTCTTAAGTTTTTTCTGTGAATCAGGCCCATTTGTCTTGGATATGGCGCTGTTCAAGTTCCAAACATGCCCTACGCCCAGCATGTGCGAGCCGCAATCTAATCTGGTTTTGACGGAATAGATACTGTTGGGTAATGCCCCTGATATAAGCCTTAAGGCTATCCCACACCATAGACCATGCAGCGGAATCGGCATTAAACTCTAAAAAGTCCGTTAATTGTCCTTGCATAAACTGGATATAGTTATCATTTATAAGCAAACTCTTAGGAAAGGTGAAGCCCCTCGGCGTCCACTGTGTTATTGATCCTAAGTGTATTGAGAATAATAAAGGATTATGATCCGATGTGATTTTTTGACAGACCTCGATATTAGAATTTACCAAACGGGCTTGTTTGACAAATACCATATCTATCCTCGAATATTGGCGGTGGGGTTGTGAAAAGTATGTAAAGCCATTAACTAAAGGATAAGACTCCCTCCATAAATCGACCAACTGGTGTATACGCATCAGGGGCCCGATTCACAGAACTAACTTAAGACAAAATCCTAAACTTACTACCATTTTGGTATTCACAGAAGGCACTTACTCATTTTGGTATTCACAGAAGGCACTTACTCATTTGGGTATTCACAGAAGTTAGGAGTCCTAACTTTAGGACTCCTAAATGCCTTCTGTGAATACCGAAAGTCTTAAAATTAGGATTTTTCTCAGTTTAGTAGTAGTATAGTTAGGACTCCTAACTTTAGGACTCCTAAATGCCTTCTGTGAATACCGAAAGTCTTAAAATTAGGATTTTTCTCAATTTAGTAGTCCTAAGTTTAGCACTCCTAACTTTAGGACTCCTAAATGCCTTCTGTGAATACCGAAAGTCTTAAAATTAGGATTTTTCTCAGTTTAGTAGTAGTATAGTTAGGACTCCTAACTTTAGGACTCCTAAATGCCTTCTGTGAATACCGAAAGTCTTAAAATTAGGATTTTTCTCAATTTAGTAGTCCTAAGTTTAGACTTAGGACTACTAAATTGAGAAAAATCCTAATTTTAAGACTTTCGGTATTCACAGAAGGCATTTAGGAGTCCTAAAGTTAGGAGTCCTAACTATACTACTACTAAACTGAGAAAAATCCTAATTTTAAGACTTTCGGTATTCACAGAAGGCATTTAGGAGTCCTAAAGTTAGGAGTCCTAACTTCTGTGAATACCGAAATGAGTAAGTGCCTTCTGTGAATACCAAAATGAGTAAGTGCCTTCTGTGAATACCAAAATGGTAGTAAGTTTAGGATTTTGTCTTAAGTTAGTTCTGTGAATCGGGCCCCAGGTCTTTAATAGCCGCCCTGGTGGATACCATTCTCACCCGACCTGTAGTATTTGAGGAGTCTATCTTCTGATCTAAAACGCAGTTAAAGTCTCCCATGAATATAAGTTCTCCATCCCAACCCAGCAGCTCTGAATTTAAAAAAGAAATATCTGCTGGGCAGTCGTTGTTCGGACCATAAACCACACAGATTGTAATTTTATGATTATATGCCATTAATTGAGCGATCACCCAGCGTCCCTTACTATCGCCAAGTGTACGTAATGGTGTGAAATTTGTATTTCGAGCTTGTAAAAGAGCAACGCCACGAATTGAGACAGTCTGGGAGGTGCAAATTATCAGCTCGAATCCCATTTGCTTAAGAAGATTACGATCCTTAAAAGCCAGGTGAGTCTCGGTAAGACCAATGATCTGTGGTTTGTATGCTTTTAATTCCTCCGAGACTAATCGACGCTTAGCGAGAGAATTCAAACCAGCTACATTCCAGCACATTATACGGACTCTAGACATAAATTCCCTATTATTAATCTTAACCACCGTCCCTCCAATCCCCTATCTTGTCCTACAAAAGGGTTCCTATGTAGACCTTTGACACTCTTTTGGCTATTTTCATTTTTTTAACCCCCACCCACCCATCCCCCCCCACCCCAAACCTACCTACTCGAATGACTCCCACCTTGACCAGTGCGATCAAACAGATCAAATCAAACAGTTCCCCACACCAAAATACCTGTGGCCACCCTGTCACACCCCTGTGCCTACGGAGCGGAATCACCCCCTTCCCTGCTGTCATCAGGACAGCACTACGTCGAGGTGCACCCCCAAGAACCCCCCCCTGCATCCGACTGAACATTGACATTGAAACCCAAAAGTAAGTGTATATTACAAAAGCCCCCACCAAAATAAAGTACCGCATATATCATGACTCATGAAGGCGAAGTCCAGTAGAAAAAACCCATGTGTATAGGCCATAGCAGTTCCCACCTTCATTTCTTCTGAAATTGTTGCCACTTAAGTAAGCTTATTTTAGCCTCCTGTTCGTTAAAGAAAATGTGCGAGTGACCATCTTTGATCACTTTAAGGCGGGCAGGATCCTGCAGAAACACTGATGCTCCAACAGCCTTAAATGGGTCCATGAGCTGCCTTAACTGCCACCTTCTGTCCATAGTTTGTCTACACAGATCGGAACGGACAAAGATCGACATGGATTCATATTGTATTGGAGTAGTTGGTCGAGCCTTAAATAAGATAGCTTGCCTCAATAAAAAGTTCCCTATATAAACCAAAATTGGTCGAGGAAATTTTGAGGTCCGGGAAGCACTAACTGAGAGGGGGAGCCGGTGCGCTCTTTGTACTTGCGAATCCATGTCCCAATCAGCAAGATCTGTAAATACTTTAGAAAAGAGATTGACAATGAATACCCGGGCGTCGGTATCCTCTTTCCCTTCAGGTACCCCAAAAACCCTCAAGTTCTGGCGTCTCTGCCGGTTTTCCAAATCCTCGACTTTAGATTGCATGGACGATATCAGCTGCTCTTGAGCCTTAATTGAGGCGCATGTAGCAACATTGACCTCCTCCACTTCAGCGACCCGTTGTTGAAGATCTGTAACTTCGATGCCAAGATTAGAGACTTTCGTGGCAACCTCTTCCAGGGCATGTTTGATCTCCTGCCTGTCTGTACTAGCCTGTTGAAAGTAACGCTGTGTCTCCTCATGTTGAGCTGCCAGTACTAAGAGTACAGTAGAGAGAGTAGGCTCCGGTTGCGGAGCTGTCAAACAGTCCGAGGGTACATCGCTAGAGTCCTTAGTAGGCCGGGAAGCCTTCGCCGGACACACGGGTAACAGGCCCGAAGTAGTTAAAGTTGAAGTGGTTGAGGATGATTGCAGTGCTGCAGCTTCATTCCGCTGATCTTCTTTTTGTTGTGCAGGAGCTGCAAGAGCCCCATCGCCTTCCAAATCTACACCATAAATAGGGGACGTTAAGCCGTCAGTGTCGCCATTACTAAGTTGGTCGCCCGTCGGAGAACATAGTGCTACAGAGGTGTCCGGGGTAGCAGGGGCTGAACTCGGTTTCTCAGGCCGTGTTACTGATCCTGTAGATAAATAACCCTGCCCAGCGGGTAAGCCGATATTAGAGAGTCTGGCAACCAGAGATTTCACCTCGCCTTTGGTAGAAACCCATTTTGCGTAGTGGACTTATTCCTGGATCTTTGTTCGGGGTGTTAGCAGATAATTTTCTAGAGCTCTTACCCCCGATAGCGAGTCCTGCTGCCTGGACCTTCCCCTGCCCGCGACCCCTTCCGCCCCTGCCTCCAACACCATGAGTTTTTACGCTTTTACTTTTATGTATTTTTGACGACTCCAAAGACTCCGTTGGCAGTGAGGCTGGATTTTTCGCTCCCCCAGCCGCTCCTGGTGATTCTAAATACTCGGCACCGGCACCAGCACTATCCAAATTTACATCGCAGGGTGGGGACAAGCCAGCGTTTTCAACATCTACACTCCCGGGCAGTGGACACGCGGCAATATGACTTTTATCAATGCTTTCAGGGTGGTAAGCAGTACAAGATTCGCCCCTGTCTATAGCCATCCCGCATTCAATAGCAGCGTTTAAAGTCTCGGCAATTGGAAAACCCGGAGTAGAGACTTCCAAGCCGACAGCTTGAAATAAAACTGAGGCTTGCCCGGATTTCAAAAAGTTCACTATAGGCTTGCCGAGGTTGCTAGTAGTGCTTATGTTTGAAGGAGGGCAACCGGCAGCACCACTATGACCCCCCCTGTCTTCTGTGAGGAACCATACAGGGCTGCGTAGTGCAGCGGTGCTTACCGCCATTAGCTCTTCCTCCTCGTTAATCTCGTTAATCTCCGTGGCGGGCTCATGGGAAGGTTCATGACCGATCCGGGCTCGTCGAGTGCTTCGAGGGGGGGCCATCCCAGAATAGTAAGATGCACGCTGCGCTCCCTTGGTTGAATCTTCGTGGGTCTGCAGCCGGGCCGCCACCTCGCGCTTCGAGCGCCGAAAACTGTAGCGCTGGCTTGTGTCTGGCGGCACATCAGAGGCAGCTGGAAAACAGCCTCGGTATCCTCGCGTTTCAGCTTTTTCCCCGAGTCGTGAATCACGATCACATTCCTGCCGCTTCCTGCTGCTTAGTTCATCGGGTGGAGTAGATTTGCGTGACCATCAGTCAGGTGCAGCGAGAGGGAGCCCTAGGTGGCGCGTCTCAGCAGCGGAACCACGTCCGCCATCTTCCGCTCGTAATTCGGAATTGTGCCGGACCTACAGCGATTCAAGTGATGTTCACTTTGAAAGTGTCCAGTATTTATGACTGTTATTCCCTGAGCCATTATATGCCAATATAGCTCTACTAAAGTTACTGTGCCTTAGGTGGAGCTCTTTAGGTGCAGGTATAGGTCAACAACTTCATCTATTATTGAGTACTCTCTGGAGATTCTGAATCTCTTAGGGCTCTTGGTGTAAATTAGTTGCAGTAATCCAACCAGAATAGCCCAAGGCCCAAGTCAGTGCGAAAGAGTGCCTCATCTTTAAAAGAGGGAGGATCTATCCCAGCATCATGGGTTAATAATTAGGGCCTCATTCTGAGTCATCCATTTTGTTAGGAAGTAATACCACACCCAGTAAATTCGTGATATTACTGGTTGTTGTTTTACCACCTAAATCTGAGTGTTGGGCCTTGTGCAGAACTCAGAATGGGGATGTAAAACTGCACTCAGTTTCCCCTTGTATTTCCCATTCTGAGCTGCAAACATGGAATGCTCAGGTTTGCTTGGCAAGATCTTTAAGAGGAAAAGTGTTGTAATACCACACATCTACTAATCACAGTTCGGGTCAATTCGTCCTTTGGACTGATATCAGAGTTAGCACAGGTCCATATTTACAGTATGCATTGGCGCTCGTGCAACACAAAGCGATGAAATGCAGTGCAAAGTAAGACAAACAGCATTGATAATCAACCTTTCTGCTCAAAATCTATTTGGCACCAAAGTCTAAGTACCCTCTTTGCTCCTAACATCCCTCTCTTAACGTATTGAAAAGGGGCTTGTCTAGGGAGGGCTAGGTAAAAAACAATTTTTGGCACAAATCCAGATCTACCAAAGTAGAGCCTGTTTTGTCCTAAATCCTAATGCCTAGTGAAACCAGGTGTAAGCAAAGGGCCAGGCAGTTTATCACTTGATATACCTATGTGTAAAGTGTATAAAAACACACACACACACACACATTATACGTCTAAGCTCTTTGCGATTATCTACATGCAGCAATGTGCATTGGAGTGTGCTGGCTTGCCTTTGTACCAGAGCACAGACCTCCTGATGTTGGAAGATAGTGTATCAAAATGTTATTTTTATGGAAGTCAGAGAGGGGTTGTTTAGAAGTTTTGAGGATTGGATTTTTTCTTGCTGTCTTGTAGACTTGCTCATGCCTCAGAATTGTGAAGGTCAAGGAGTGTGTTTTTTCCAGTTCAATGGGCAAATGGCTGTTTGACATGACTCATGGGGTGCATTGCTTTTGTGGCATAACCCTAACTAGCACATTTCAGTGGTTTTGCACATTTGAGCCTCAAAAAATAACTCACTTTTTAATTATTATTTTTCAAATAATTTGTATGTTTTTTTAATGCCATTTCATGTTCAAGCCATGTATTAGTTAGGCGCAGTGCATGGCCTATGGCCATGTGTAGCATTGGTGTGGCAGCTCTCAACAGTACTACCATTTACTATTTTTCAGGGCTGGGCACACCTAAAATGACACTCATTGTCCATGACCTTGACAATTAGACCACATACCCCTTCTTCCATCATCCACCTAAATCTGCGGCTGATAGGCCGTGGCTTCAGTAACGGAGCGGGAAAAATGAGTGGGGCTCAGCATCATTCCGTTTAGTCTGTGGCCTCAGTATCATGTCTACAAACCTTGTTCCAAGGACTTAAGGGTGACCATGTAGGAGGCTATCTGAGGTCTATTTTTCACGGCCACGTAGAACAGGTGCCATTTTATATGTATCACGTCTGCAACCCATAAAAAGGGTCTGCTGACCCCAGTACATGTTGATTTGCTTTTTAATATTAAGAGTGTAAAAAGTAGACTTACGTGCATGTCTTCCAGCTTTCGTCAGATGTCCCTCACCGTGAAGGCCATAAAGAGAAGGAAAAAAAAAAGATTAGAAAGAGAAGAGAGACAGAAGCAAGTGGAAGAGGAGGAAGCAATATAAAAAGAAAAGAGACTCTTCCACATCACCCCTCAGAGATTGAAGAAGAAGAATATAGGGCAGACAGACCAAGTACAATAGGGAGGAGCTGAAGGAGAGCAGGAGGACAGATATGATGAAGAGCAGGTGAGATGCGATTGAATCTGATGCCAGAGATGAGAGAAGAGCTGGAGAAACCCTTTGGGAGTCGAGCGCTACCAGCTGGGTACCGCCAACTCCTGAAGGATTTGGCAGAGACATTTTAAGGCATGCGCAAAGTGGACAATTGCCCAGGGATCCCACCTTCCAAGGGCCCCTTGTGAATGTGAACTTTATCTGTATTTGACTTCTGCCTATTCTATTTCTCTCTTTCTTTCTAATCCTCTCCTCTGCCTACCCTTACCCCTGAGTCAGTCTCTCTACCCAGAACCATCTTAAGGATTTTTGTGGTCTCAGGCAAGACATATTTAAACTATTTTGCAACTGCGTTAAGGTTTAACATACAATGTATTACTGTGGGCATCATAGAGGGCATGAATAATCAGGAAACGGGTAGGAAAATTCAAATTTGTTCCATACAGGAACCCCCATAATAGGTCTTGCCCTGAGCCCCCAAAGCCCTTAAGGCGACACTGGGGATTGGACCAGTACTTGGCTCTCAGAGGAGTGTTACCATCCCAGATGGGTACCTATAATTCACAAGTACTCGCAAACATTTCCCCGGGTGCCACAAAGTACTATCTGTGGATTCCCGAGGGCCACACCACTGCCAGCAGGAGGAGGGTCTGGGTTATGAAAGTTATACATGGGGGGATGCCAAGAAGATGCATGCTAAAGATATGTTGTCTAGGAAACATTCTGTGCTTCTTTACCTTTAGTTTAGTTAAAGTGCAAATAAAGTATGCCTGTTTAACAACTTTCTGAATGTTCCTGCTCTGTGAAGTGAACAACAGCCCAGTGATGCTGGTCACCAGGGGGCCACAATTGAAGGTAAGGAGGGCCGCATGCTATAAGCGATGGTTGCCCTCAAACAAACAATAATGATAACTTTCTTATTTACATGTCCAAGGGAACAGAGGAAAAGGAAAACCTAGTATTAAAAATAATTTGCACATGTCTAAACAAATCAATCACAGTGTGGACAGACACTAAGATATTTACTTAATTCATTTATTTTATTATTGAATCTCTTTAAAAATATTTAATCATGACATTCATATAATTTTTAAATATTTTTTAATTTGTTTGATACCACCAACTGCAAAATTGTGATCACATTGTTTCACCTACAGCAATGAAATAGCCACAAATTGCACATCTATCAAGAGTTGTTTTGTGTTTTTTGTATTTAAATGTATTTAAGGATGAATATGTGTCATTGAAAATTTAGCCTGTTTGATATTTTTGGACTGCAAGAGGTATGAACGAACTGGCTGCAGTAATGTTGGATTGTTAACGAAAAGTAATTGATTGTGCTATTCTTGTATGTTATGATCAATAGATTATTAAACGATTAGAGAGTAAAAAAAGAAATGAATTAAGTGAATATCTTAATTTTTCTCCACTGTCTGCTTGATTCAATTGGCCAAGTGGGGTTTCTCTTTAACCCAGTTGGGTGCCCATTCACAGGAGTGTTCACACTAGTTGTTTGGAGGTGGGCGACCCAGACTGGGGAAGGGCATGCCTCTGTAAGGAATGTGGATAAATTTTAATGCATAGACTGATTCAAAGGGAAAATATTCCTAGAGAAACAAAAGGGTTTTTGTGTGTTTTGCTTTGGAATGCTTCTTGGACTAGTTTGCCTCATTTAGGTGCAGATTTACAAGTAAGTGTCGGAGCACAGGTTAACTCCAAAATTGCTCGGCAGTGCTCCGACACTTTAGAAATGCAGGGATGCGCTGTATTTACAATTATACAGCACTTCTCTGCGTTTCTCCCTGCACTGGTGCTAAAGTAAGCTGCCTAGCACCAATGTAGGCATACAGTGCAAGCGTTCCTGCATTGAGGGAATGATTGTTTATGTGCAGGAAGGGACACTTTCTTGCACATAAACAATCATTCATGGCAATTTGCTGTTTTTTGTGTGCTGCACAATGTAGCACACATAGAAACAGTAAAAACGAGGAGAAATAAAGCATTTCTCCTCATTTCGTCATGTTAAGATCAGGTTTTCTCTGGTCTCAATTTTGGCGCTGCCTCCTATTTATGCCACCCTTGTAACTAGCGGGCAGTGTCAAAATCAATGGTTGCTGTGGCAGGACACCCATCGCTCACACCTTTCAAGCCAAATATAGCGCGAAAGGCTGCCTTATTTATAAGGTGGTGTTAAGCCAGGTTAAGTGGCTTAACGCCGCCTTATATATAAGGTGAAACCCCTATCGCCACAGGAACGTCGTTAAAAGTGATGTTCCTGTGGCGATGGGGGCGTGAAAATATGCACTTTTATTTATTAGAGAAGGAATAAGGAGATGTTTGGAAATAGCTTGCGATTAAATAGGCCACATAAAGAGACAAGAGAAATTGAAGAGAAATTAGGAAACAAGAGGGATGAAGAAAAGGTCAGAAAACTCTAATACTCTGAAACTGACTAACCAGAACGTTCTTTACAATCGAATCTTAGAGGAAAAGAAGCTCTCACACTGAGAAGGAGAGAAAAACCTGTCATAGAAGAAGGGAAAACGAACAGATGTAAGACAGAACAAGTGGCAGAGGTCAGACACTTGAAAGAAGAGAGAACAAGAGGGAAAGAATAAAGAAGAAAAGAAAGTTAACGAACTAGACAGACTGACAGGAGTACTTACCTGACATGTATATTCTCTTTTCCTCCGAAGATGGCAATCTCGAGAAAAGTCTGTCTACAAAAGCCTGGAAATGAAGAGAAAAGACAGCATTTTAAAAGACTACAACCCAACACCACATATGAAAGTTACGGTCACTGTAAAAGAGAACACCAGAAATGCAATGCATAAAGCCATACTTTTGTTTAAAGAAAACTTTTTGCTGCAAAAATAAAGGAAATCCTCCTATCCTTTCCCTTGTTCCTGTGCGCACTACAGCATAACAAACAAGAGAGAAACCTGACACCCTATTCACTTATCTGGTCTTTTTCTTCGATTTTTTTGTTGACACAGGGACCATTCTCCACATCTTGTAATGGCAGCTTCAAATACTCTTGTGGAAAGCCATCGGATCGACAGCCTCAGTGTTTGTCATGGGCCTGAAAGGGTGGACAGGAGGAAAAAACTTCCTCAACCAATGGGCGGCCTTTATTTATTTTATTTTGGTCCGCAGATTGTCCTCGGGATTTCCCCCTCCTCTTCCCTTTACCCCCCTCCCCTGACTAAATAGGTCATAGTGTTAACTCTTTAAAGCCCATATAGCACCTTTTTTAAATGTTAATTTCTCTAAAACTACTGAACTGATTACCAAACAAAGAAAAGCACTCTTTCTAAGTAAATTTCTACTTTCATGCCAAGCGTGGCGTGACTCCATTCAGTGGTTTTGGCTGTGTGCAAGCAAAATCTCCTATGGGAGCTAAATTGGGTAAACGCATATTTTTTTTACCCTTACACCCTTTCACTTTTCCCCCTGCAGATATCGCATGAAGGTTGGTATGCGTATGCCAGATATATATATATATATATATATATATATATATATATATATATATCTCAATCAATCAATCAAAACCTTTATTTCGGTGTTGTTTCACACCATAAAAGTACACTGATACATAACATTCACATTAGACATAATTGAAAAAGATGTACAAAATACATGAGGCAAATAGCAAGATTGAGTTAAAGTGCAGGTATAAACAGATTATGGTAGGTATTAAAAGTATTCCAGTTTGTTAGACTAAACATAAGTTGCACAGTGCAGCGTCATTTGTCCAGGCAGTTCCTTATTTTAACAGTTAATTTTAAAAATTCTAATACATGTAAAACACTATCGCTATGCAGAAGCTGAAGATACACAAGGGCAGGTCTAATTTGATTAAAATTACGTTTTTTCAGCAGGGCAACCAAATAACGTCTACGCGGATAGTCATAAAATTTACATAAAAAAGTAAAATGCAGCAAGTCCTGTGGAGACATTCCGTCGCAGCCACAGGGAGCAGCAGATTTATTAAAATTATCTAATTTTGGTCTAATTAAAAGTTGGTGAAAAATATTTAGCCTAAATCTTGTCAGTAAAAATTTTTCATGCGAAGTGAAACTACCCACTAAATATGGTTCCATCCTATCGCAGGTTTTAAGAATCACATATTTTCTGACACTAGGTTTCATAAGCTCCACCCCTTCTCTTTGTGTCACCCTCTCCAGAAGAAAAGTTTCTTTGATTGCTACCACGTCCCCCTTTACAATCATGTCTGGGTGTTCAAACAAATTCAGACGACCCAGCTTAAAAAAGCAAGATTTCAAGTATTGCAACCAGGGGACGCACATACAATTGTCCAGTGATACAAGATCTTTCACGATTAGATGGGTGAGCGGTATCTCTTTATTTAGCCACAGCTTTATCCAACATAGCAGTGGCCTTAGGGCGAATGTATCACTTAAATATTTATATATATATATTATCTACTGGCGGTCGCCAGTACATAGTTATAGTTAGGACATAGTTTCCATAGGAAACTCATTTTTTTTTTCGCAATAACTTTGGCGCCGGTTGATGAATCTTCACGAACTTTTCAAAACGTATGGCCCGTTACGGTCAGCTCCTATCCTAAAAGTTTCGGGGTGATTCGCCAAGCGGGGTCTGAGAAAAAAGGGGGGTCCCAAAACGTGTTTTCTCCATGTTATTTAAAGCCAGAACTGCTGAACGGAATTACACCAAATTTGGCAAAACTGTTGTGCTTGGTTCAGAAAGAGACCTTTTTTTTTTTAAATGGTGTAAATCCGTTCAGTAGTTGCTGAGAAAATCAAAACATAGAGGTAAAAAAATGCATTTCCCATAGGAAACTTTAGACACAGTTATAGCGGGATCTGCTAAACGGAATTACACCAAATTTGGCAAAAAGGTAGTGATTGCTTCAGAAAGCATCCTTTTTTTAAAATGGTGTAAATCCGTTCAGTAGTTGCTGAGAAAAGCAAAAATAAAAGTTTCGATATTTAGAGGCACGGAGGATCCGCGCACCCTGCAGATCACAAGCTTTATGCTAATTGGCTGTCAACACTCCAAACCAGGAAGTGTTGGCAGCCATCTTGTGCCTCGGTAACCGAGGCACAAGAAAACAGGGAAACAAAGGTGTAAAACAACAAAAGGGGGCAGGGTAGAAACACCCTGACCCCCTAGGTCTGCTCAGGGGGTCCCATAAGGACCCCAGGGCCAAAAAATGCATTAAAAAAAAAAAGAAATCGGCGAGAGTCGCGCACCCAGCGCGAATTTCGGCCGAAAATTTTAAACAACCGAAGCTGGGGCTCCCGCCCACTTCTTTTGATAATACTATCTTATTTGTAGTACAAGTTAACTCTGTTCAGCAATGGGCTACTCCCCGGAGAGCATTAAATGTGATGTGATTGGTCAGTCGTCCTTCTCCAGCTTCAAAGACAAGTACACGCAAAGCCTCTTCTCAGCTGCTAAGAAAAGAAAACAAGGCTGTGTCCCAAGCCAGCACTGACAACTTGGCAACGCTGTGGCACCATTGCCTGTTCATACCAGAACAGAGACAAAGGAACCCATGCGGGAAAGCGCAGAACCTGCTCCTCGCGCACTGTGCTCCCATCCCACACGCGCACTGCGGGGCGGGCCGGGGAGCGGGCTCCACGCCTCACATTCCTCGTGCACGCAGCCAGTGCATCTTCCTCTCCCGCGCGCTATCTGCAAGCCTGACAGGGTCACTGGACGAAGGCCTGCAGACAGGGCCCTAGGGAGAGGAGGAAACAGGAAGTCATTGAAGGCGCCGCAATAAAAAGACAATTATTAGCAGAGATAAAGTTCTCCAGTGTGCACAGGGTGCAACAGTCGAGCTGCACATGGCAGAGGTAATGACTAGCATCGGTGCTTGACTGGCACACTGAGAGAGAGACAGGGGGTCTCTGCTCACCAATCCCACACTAGGCACTGACTAGGATGTGTCAGTAGAGCCACAACAGAAGGAATCTGGGTGCTGCATCCATAGGCACGCTGCGCAAGGGTAGAAAGATGCCACTTACCAAACGGCTGAAAGCCCTGCGAAGCATGACGCTGGACCTGGTGACGGGAGCCGCTGCTCGAAGGGCTACTGCCGGTCCGGGGAGGCCTTCACGGTGCCATCCCAGTCAACATCCTGCTGACCATGAGAATCACAGGGCAAGCCAACGACTTAAGAACAGCCACCTGCTCTCTGATCGCCCTGCTGGAAGTCATCCAGGACAGCTGCCTGGCTCCCGTCACATTTCCAGGGGAGATAATAAAGGCCCAACTCGCTCGCTCTCTCCCCTGTCACAGAACAAGGGGCACACGCATCCCTCTCCCCGCACCTGTCACACATCAGCTCTCTCTTATCACACTACGGGGGCAGTACCTGAGCCAGCATGCCTCTCTCCTCCCCGTGACACAGCAGGGGCTGGACTCTACACTTCACAAGCTCGTCCCTTCCTCTGTCACACAGCAGAGGCAGTACAGGAGACCCAAACACACAGCACCTGCCCTGGCAGCAGCCGCCTGTCTCTTATTATTGTCAAGTGCAGGAGTAACAACCTAAACACATCTTTTCCTTCTGCAGCAATAGAAGTATGCTAGGCTCCTTGACACTTCTGCAGTGGGACAGAGACATGTCCAGGCTACATACACACTCCCTCTTCGCCTCAGTCTCCAAGTGCAGTGTCACACACAGGTTCCCTCTATGTTCCAGGGGCCAATAACTGACACCGGCTCAGACCACCTATCTATTGGCCCAGCGACTGACGTGGCTCCCTTCACTGGCTATTTGAGCAGCCCCAGCCTAAGGCTAAAATCACCCCTCTGTGTGACAGACCCAGACACCCCTCCCTACCTCCCTGGGCAGTACTAGACCCAGCAAACCTCCCTCTAACACCTGGAGACATAGACTGGCGAATGTTCCGCTCGTTCTAATATCGAGGGCAGTGGCAGTTTTGTTCCGTGGGAAAATGGGAATACCAAGTTCTTCCCCAACCCCCCGCATCTTGGGGAAGCGCCAACCCGATGTCACTGTCTCCTAGCCCAGTGACAATCCACCTGCTTCCAAGGGCCGTGCCAAACCTCACCTCTGACCCCTGCAACAAGGAATGAAAAAGGCATAATTCTGATCATCTACTATGGCAGCACGTTACCCGCCTTCAAGTCTCCATTTTCAGTGTCAAACCTCTCCTGTTGCACAGTGCACGGCTCTCCCAAGGCAGAACTGAACCTCTATGCGTAAAATAGTGCCAACTCTCCCACCCTACCCCCAGGCAGCGGCATCCTAATGCTATATTTCCCCGTCTGCCTCGGACACCACCAGACATCTCCCCCCGCCAGCTCGGAGCAGGGATGCCCCCTCTCTTTGCGCCCTGGAGTTGGGGAATTAAGTCCCCTTCAATCCTGAGGGCCCCTAGGGGCCAACTAGCCCACCAGGTATCTCCAGTAGGCACCACAGGCCTGCGTTGCAGAGAAGTGGTCCAGGTCATGCCCCCATTTACACCTCTCTGCAACGCAGCTCTGTGGCGCTTACTGGAGGTACCTGGTGGGCTAGTTGGACCCCAGGGACCCTCAGGATTCAAGGGGACTTAATCCCCCAACTTAAAATGAGCCACGGGGTGCGTTTGCACAGTGGTGAAGGGAGGGGGCGGGGTCTGAGGTGACATGTGTGCAAATACGCCCTGTGGCGCGTTTTAAGTAGGGGAATTAATTCCTCTTCAATCCTGTGGGTCCCTGGGGGCCAACAACCCCACCAGGTACCTCCAGTAAGCGCAACTGCGCTGCGTTGCAGAGAGGTGGTCCAGGCCACGCCCCTTTTTACACCTCTGCAACACAGCTGTGTGGAACTTACTGGAGGTACCTGGTGGGCTAGTTGGACCCCTGGTACCTTCAGGATTCAAGGGGACTTAATCCCCCAACTTACAACGCGCCAGGGGCGCATTTGCAGAGTGGTGGAGAAAGGGGGCATGGCCTTTGTCTACCTCTCACCAATCCCACTGCGTGGGGCTTACTGGAGGTTAAAGGTAGGCTAGATGGCCCCTAAAGGACCCCCAGCAGTGAAGGGGACTTCAATCCCCATTAAAGAGCGTGCCAGGGAGCGCGTTTGTAGAGTGGTGGGCAAAGTGGGCGTGGCCTGGTACGAGTACTTACCAGTGCTGCTGTGTGGGACTGACTGGAGGTAATAGTTTGGAAAGTTGGCCCCCAAGGATGTCCTTGGGGGCCAACTACCCCTCTTGTTACCTCCAGTAAGCCCCACACAGTGGGATTGCTAAGACGTCTTCAGAGGCCGTGGCCCCCTTTCTCTACCACTCTGCAAACGTGCCTCGTGGCAGACTATGGGATGGGGCATGAAGTCCTATTTAGTTCTGAGGGAGTTTGGGGGCCAAGAATCTCTCCTGGTACCTCCTGTAAGTCCTACGCAGCGGAATTCATGAGCATTGGTTGGCCGCCCAGCACCCTTTCTCCACCACTCTGCAAACGCGACTATTAGTTAAAGTAGCATATTTCTGCACCTCTGACTGAGGTAGTTTTAATCCCCTGCCCTATTATGTACCCGGGCCTTACAGAGGAGGTCATGCTAATCACAGGGGTACCTCAACGCATAGTGTTCCCTAGTGTATGTAGGTGTTTTCACTGTATTCTAAGTGTCTTTTAGCATAGCACTGGCTCTAGGCCTGGTTAGCCAGAGTCCGTTACCACCAGTACCCATCTGAAAAAGTTGTGGGCACAGGATAATTTTGCAACAAGGCCTCTTTCTGCTCCTCTGTTGGTTCTTTCTGCACATGTCTTGCTTCTTCCTGCACTTTTCTTCATCTTTGTGGACTTCTGTTGCTCCTTTCTGCATTTCTTTTGCTTCTTTCTGTGCGTTTTTTCTTCTTTCTTCACATGTCCTACCTCTGTAGGCATAGTTAGAAACTAGCATTTAAAAAACCTTTGAAATTCACTTAAAAAACCATAGGTTTCAGGCACATTATAGTTAGAAATTAGCATTTAAAAAACCTTTGAAATTCACAGAAAAAACCATAGGTTTCAGGCACGTTACAGTTAGAAATTAGCATTTAAAAAACCTTAGAAATTCACTGAAAAAACCATAGGTTTTAGGGTAAGTTGTAGTAAGTTGCACATTTCACTCGTACAAAACCAGAGAAATTCCCCCGTTATAGTTAGTTTAGCTAACTATAACTCGCGCCCCTGCAATGCACTGCTGATGATGTCACATATTACATCACTCATGACATGGTCAGTGACATCACTGATAACATCACTGATGACATCTCAAATGACATCACTGATGACATCATCCATGTGATAATTTGATGCATATTCTCTCACCCTAATATAACCTTTGATACACCCACTCTAAATTACAGACTGCCATTCTCAAAACCATAGACACTCCAACACCAATAACTACATACACACTCACTGATTATGAGGTTTATACACACATCCACTCACTCACCCGTACAGTCACTCATACTTATGGTCACTCAGTACAGGACTATCATATGCACTCATACACCTATATAGACTCTCACACACCGCCACTCATCCATAGAGGTACTCAGACACCTAGTCAGTCAAGCAAATAATTAATCACCCTGCCATTTACTCACCTATACAGTTATACACACACCAGCTCAATTACTCATACAAACACTAGCACATTCTTACGCTCTTATACAATCACTGATACAAGCACACACTCATCCATACAGCCACTCTCACAATCACACACTCTCACTTATAGCCATTTATATACTCCAACACACATATATACTGCCTTTCACATATGTAGTTACTCACACATGTACCACTGAGATATACATTCACTCACTAACACACCCATACACACACTCACCCACCCATACAGTCCATCACAGATGCACTCTTGAAACCATGCACCCAGTGAATCACCCACTCACACATCTATACACAGAGTCACACACACCCCACCCACACAAACACTCAGGCACCCATACAGATACTCAGACAGCCAATCAATAACCCATATAGACACTCATGTAGCTATTCGCAAACCCATGCAGCCGCTTACACAACAACAGACAGAGGGATACAGACATTCACACAGTTTAGTCACTAACCCATGCATTCAGTAAGATACGTTTAATCACTGACTTATAGAGTCAGTCACGCACCTACTAAATCATCCATTCAGACACTTATACACCCACTCATTCTTCAATACGCCTTTCCCTATATATATTAAACATATTTAAACTTTACAGAAACACACAGTCACTGGATGATATCATCAGTGATGTCATCAGTGATGTCATTTGAGATGTCATCAGTGATGTCATCAGTGATGTCATCAGTGATGTCACTGACCATGTCATGAGTGATGTAATATGTGACGTCATCAGCAGTGCATTGCGGGGGCGCGAGTTATAGTTAGCTGAACTAACTATAAAGGGGGAATTTCTTTCTTTTTGTACGAGTGAAATGTCCAACTAATTATAACTTTCCCTAAAACCTATGCTTTTTTCAGTGAATATATATGTGTGTGTGTGTGTGTGTGTGTGCGTGTGTGTGTGTGTGTGTGTGTGTGTTCTAGTGGTGTAACAATTTGTCTCAGCATTATTTCCACTGACATTTTTTTTTAAAAACAGAAACCCTTTTGCTCTCTATCTATCTTTTCTAGTTATTAGCCCGTTTGCAACCTCTTTGCTTTGTCTGCCTTTACAGCTCAGTTGAAAAGATTCATTAAAGCAGTTGTATCTACCTTTTCAGAAGTTTTCCCTAAAGCCCATACCAAATAGCTTTTTCATACTTTAACTGAAACTGGTTTTGAAATATTACATTCCTTGTTTTAGAGTACCATGTGTTCAGTGTACTTGACTGAAAACAATCAGTAGCAATGCACCATTTCTGTACCACATGCCATGTTTTCAAATAAAGACATAGATGTACTGTTTGTTTCAAGTGTTATAGGCAGAAATATCATTCTCTTGTAAGAGCACATTGGAAAGAGGCTGTCTGATTTCGATAATTTAGGATTTCTTGTTAAAAAAAATCCAATAGAGTCAGTAGCCCCTCCCAGCGCCCAAACCCTCGCCTCCATTTCCTCAGTGCTTAACACACTTTCAAAATTGTCAAGAGGATTTCAGTCCTCTCCAAACTCAATTGATTTCTGTGCTTAGTGAGTCTTAATCACCCAGCTGATGTGTTTACATTATGTAATGGATTAAAATCTAGACGAATGTGGTTGTTTATTCAGCTCTCATTTCTCAGCGTGTTTTTCATGCCGGAGCACTGCAGCAGAGACGGGCAAAAGATGGGAGTGAAAGACCGAGTACATATTTCATGCACTTACTTTTTCATCCCCTTTAGTTATTACAGTAGCTTGCTGCCAGAAAGGTGGGCGATCTTGTTCTCAGAATGTTATGTTTTATAGTGCATTTGTGACCAAATGTTATCATGCTCTGTTTAAAAGTAAAGAAAATCTTAATTGATGAATGATCAATGGATGGATAAGCATGTGGGAACCTGGGCCGGGGAAGGCGAAGCCGGACCCCATAGGGGCCCAGGACAAACGCCCCCCGGAGGCGGGAATCCCTCCCCGCACCACAACCAAATAGCCCGCTCGAAAGGGGGTGACCAGGATTGGTTGCCCTAGGGCAAGTGCGAACCCCCCCAATCGGGGGACGAGCTGATGAGACGAGGGGGGGATAAATAGGGGCCTTTAGGCTCAAGCAAACACAAAGCACCCCCCCTCCTCACAGGTAGAGTAAGAAGGATCGACCTACCGGGGGACTGCCGACTGTCGACTTCGACCACTATGAGAGGGTGCCCCCGGATACCGGACCAGAGCCAAAGGCACACACTCCCGGAATAGTCAGCTAGAAGGCCACACGGCCCCGTAACGAGAGTCCCGAGGCAGGCGGAAGGTCTCCATTCACATGCAGCACTGGGATCTGCCCTCGACCAATTCGGAGCCGGAGGTCAGAGGGCAAGCCCCTGGGAGTGCGGGAGCTGCGCAAGGGGAAGTTTGTGGTGCTCGTTATGACCAGCGGGTACGATTTTCCAAAGCAGAGGGAAAGGGTGCAAGCGGGTTTGTACCGGGGGGGGGGAGAGCAGAGAAGAAATAAGGCGCAAATAGAGCGGGAGCATTGTCCGCGGTGCCCAGAGGGTCCGGTGAGCATCGAACAAAGGATAGAGCCTGGAGAAAAACGAGTGAGCCTCGGATGAGCGCGGGAGCCGGGAAAGGAACTTTTGCAACCTGTGGATTTTTTGCGAGCTTGGGGCAGCGCTCGAGCAATTGGCCTTTGGCTAGAGGTAACAAGGATTGCCAGGCTATAGAACAAGGGTCAGAACCCTGCAAGGAGGGCAGGGTTGGCAAACACCTGGGTGTGCACCCTAAGACAAACCAGGCCGTTAGAAACAAAAGCAGTGACTTTTTTCTTTAAGGGTGTCACCGGTGGCTGGGTGTCAACCAGTAAAAGGCCCAAGCAAGTCGCAAGTGCACCAAGGCTGAGGTGGATGGTTGGGTGAAAAAAGGAGGATGACCCAGCTACCAGCGCATCTCAGGGAGGATCAGGAGCAGCCAGAAGCCAACAAGAGGAATCCGAAGAGGGGAGAAGGAGTGACGGGCAGGAAATGTTGGGGAAAGTCAGGGCACTAATGGCCCGGAAGGGAGCCGCATGGATGGACCAGCAAATCAAGGATGGGGCCCAAGGAAAAGAAAAGAAGCCGCGACGGTCATCCCCAGCATGACCGCCCCCTAGGAAGGCAGGGGGTAAAGGGCATGCAGCAAGAACGGCGGCCCTTGCGAAGGCTGGTAAAGGACCGAACCAAAGGAGAAGGAACCCCTCAAAGGCGAGGAGCAAGAGGGCAGCGTCACCAGAACAGCTGTCTAGCTCAGAGGCGGAAGGGAGCAGCGATGACGAGGGGTCTGTAGCCAGCACGGCGGCCCCTCAGGAGAGAGGCAGGAGGCAAAACTGTGCCATCAGAGAGAGGGGTAAGCATGTCTCACAGAGCGGCAAGCTAGGGCATGAGAGGGGAGGCAAGATGGACACACGGAAGAGTACCCTGGTCCAAACATAAATACGGGTAAACAACTGGGAGGGAGCAATCTAGCAGGGCAAGGACCATGGCCCATGCACCCACAGTGGCAGACAATTTCAGGAAAAGGGCAACAGGATTTCCAGGGGGAGGTCTGGACGGGAAGGGCAGCGCATCCAACAGCATGGATGTCCTGATGGCAAGGGGTAGGTGCCCTATTCCCTGGTCACACCCAGTGAGGCTCATGGGGCAAGGAGTAGCCCCACGCCTGACCAAGGGGCAGACAGTGGAAACAACACAAAAAGGGCTACAACCATAGAGAAAGGGGTAGCAAACAAAGCCCAGCAGGGGGGATTGACAAGAACAGAGGTGACCACCTAAAGGTCCAGGTCAGGGCTATTGAAAATATGCACGCAGAAGCACTACAATTTAGCATATTTCTAAAAGACACTAACATCGCCCATGGGTTACTGGTGTATAGACCTCCCGGACCTAGGGCCACGTTTTTGGAGGCCCTCCAAATGCATCTAGAGTCCTGTACTGAGTTTGAGGCCTACACGATCCTTGGGGATTTTAATCTCCATCTGGAGGCCGTAAATAACTCGGATACTACGAGACTTCTGGACAGCTTGGAGGCTTATGGACTACCTCAATTGGTGACAGCCCCAACTCATGACGGGGGCCACACCCTGGATGGTCTCTTTTCCAGCCACCCAGACCTGGTACATCTCAGGGTTAATCCCTCCCATGGACCGATCACAGGGCAGTGTTCTTCAAGATTGGGCTAAAATCAAGGGCAAGAAGCGATCCCCACATACCTAACAAGATCCTTTTCAGGAGATGGAGTAGGGTTGCCCAAGTGTCCCTGATGGAGGCACTGGGTTGCCTCCCTCCTATCTCGGAGGATAATAATGATACAGCTGTTGTCCAGCTCACCAACTGGATTGGGGACGCTATTAATCAGGTTGCCCCTCTCCAGTCAGCTACCCAGAACAGGCATCCTCCGGGTGCCCCTTGGTATGGCCCGGAGTTGAAAGCCCTGAAAGGTAGAGTGTAGACGGCGGGAACGGCTTTGGAGAACTGAATACTACAGGGAACATAAGTTGGCCTACAATCTGGCCCTGCACAACTACAAGATACATGTCCCCCTCATATCATCCACTTGGTGGCGGACAGGATAGTGCCATGTCTCACGATCCTAATCAATCAGGTTCTAGCAGTAGGTACCTATCCCGTCACCTGGAAATCAGCATGTGTTAAACCCCTTCTCAAGAAGGCCTCCCTGGGCCCCTCTGAACTCAAAAATTATCGCCCCATCTCTGGCCTCCCTTTGATGGCTAAAGTCATTGAGAAGGCCATTAACCAAAGCCTGATGGGGTATCTGGACAAGAATGCCCTGCTGGACAGCTCCCAGCACGGCTTCCGGCCCAGGCACTCTACAGAGTCTGCCCTAATAACGGCAGCCGAGGGGATTCGGACGACAGTAGACGAAGGGGGGTGAGCTATTCTCGTCCTCCTGGATTTGTCTGCTGCGTTCGATACCGTGAATCATCTGGTGCTGATTCAGCGCCTTAGGGAGGTCGGGATTGCAGGCCGAGCCTTGACTCTGCTTTCTTCCTTTTTGGAAGACAGAAAGCAATGTTTAAATTGGGCCGGTCTACATTCTGACAGCTTTGCTCTGCCTTGCGGTGTCCCCCAAGGCTCGGCTCTTTCCCCGACCCTTTTTAACATCTATGTTAGACCTCTGGCGAGTCTGGTCAGGAAACATGGCTTCATGCTGGTATCCTATGCTGATGATTCACAGCTTGTGATATCAGCTGTTGAGCATCCTGATCAAATAGCGGCCAAATTCCACGCTTGCCTCTCTGATGTGATGAAGTGGATGCATCTGAGCTTTTTAAAAATCAATACTGAAAAGACGGAAGTGATGGAATTTGGGAAAGGTCCCTCAGTCTGGAACTCCCTCTGGTAGCCATCGGCGGCAGGGCAATGCCCCCTCCCGGTCACCAAGGTCAGGAATCTGGGGGTGGTGTTTGACCAAAAGCTAAACATGTCAGCTCAGGTCAACAGCCTAACGTCTTCCTGTTTCTTTCTGCTTAAAACTTTGCGGAAGATCCTTCCATATATACCCTCATCATTACAAAAGACTGTGATGGCTGCACTTTTCATGTCCAGATTAGACTATTGCAACGCCATGTTTCTGGGCATTGACAAGTTTCAGGTCAGAAAGCTCCAATCCTTGCAGAATGCCGCGGTTCGGGTAATTCTCAACTTACCCAGGGGCTGTTCCTCAGCGGGAAGGAACTCCCTCCACTGGCTCCCGGTTCAACAAATAATCGAGTTCAAAGCACTCTGTCTGGTGCATCAGGCCCGTTTTGGCGGGGGCGCGAATGATGGGACCGACAGGTTTCTACCTTACATTCCGCCCCGTGCTTTGCGGTCGGCCAATCTTGGCCTTATCTGTATTTCCAGATACAAACTTGCTAGATGGGGCGGCCGCTCCTTCGCCATTTGTGCAGCCAGATTGTGGACCCAACTGCCTGTGGAGTTGCGACTCCAACCTGGCTATGCCCTCTACAGAAAAATGCTCAAACATCGCCTATTCCAGGCACAACTATAATTCACTTTCCTGCAAATCACACACACCATAGCGCCAAGACACCATTTGGTATTCGAGCGCTCTACAAGCCTTTTTTATACTTATACTTATACACACAAGGGGGGACAGGTGCCCCCAGAACGGAGAGCGCAAGTGCAAGCAGGACCGGGAAGGGCAGAACAATAACGGAAAGCCGGCCAGCGATTACTTGCGTCCATCCCTGAGCGACCCTCCAACAACCATGAAATGATTAGGGCTGGCCAATCTCATCCCACTAAAAGTGAAGGAGAGAATATGGAGGAAAGAGTTCATAGACATTTTCTCACTTCTAGAACTGCGCCAGGCAGGTTTAGACCTAGCGGTGCCAGACAAAAAGGACGATGACAGAAGGGACCGCCACAAGCCCAGAGTACAAAGATCAATAGAGAATTGGTTGAAAGCCTTCAGAACATTGGCATACGTTTTTATTGAGAAAATTCCCAAAACCGTAGCAGCACTAATTTTATACCAGCAAAACGAGCATGTGGTGCAGCAGCAGTATCAGGGTGAAGCATGGGTGAGATATGATGAGGGTTTCAGAGAGAAGATGCAAGTATGACCCATAATGGGATGGGATTGCCAGGACATGGAGGGGTTCACAAAGCACATGGTGGCAGCCAGGGAAGAGGTCAGCAACACAGAAAGCGAGTTTCGCCCCTACGGGAGAAAGGGCGACAAGGAGTGGCAGGAACAAGGATTCAAAGGGAAGCAACAGGGTAGTAACAAACCAGGCAAAATATGCTGGAAGTTTGAAGAAGTAGATTGTAGATGGGGAGCGTCATGCAGGCTTTGGCGCGCTAGTGGGGAGTGCTGGGGGGATTACCCTGACATCCGTTTTAACCGGGCAGCAGGGGCCCACAAAGACAAAACAGGTGCAAGGGAGTGAGGTTCAGGCTCTCACTCCCCTCTGACATGGGCAGGGGGAACAGGGGCGGGGGATCTATGGGGGGCAGGGAGGAGCTCCCTCTGATCGTGGAACCGTAGGTAACGTGGCGGAGGGAACACAAGAAAGGTAGAAAATAAAGGAGAAAAATACTAAAAGGTAGAGGAAAGGCTCACACAGTGTCCTTGGGATGCCTCACGGCAGGGGCACTGAGGGAGCCAAGGGCGGCCTACCGCCAAGGAAAAAAGTAGCTGTGATGCTCATCCAGGACCCTTGGGTTGCCTCATGGCAGTGGTACCAAGGAGGCAAAAATGGAAGGACTCTGCCTCATAATAGATAGAGTAGATGCTCAAGAAAGGTCCTTGGGATGCCACACGGCAGGGATCCCCAGGGAGCAGGGAGGGCCAACGAAAGGGCAGGGCTAACGGGACGGCACTTGCAGCCCAGGCAGATCCCAGATCGGTAGCAAGTTGAAGCCTTGACCCGGGAAACAGAGGCCCAGAAAGGTGGCCCCTTCCGTCCCCGGAACTTGAGGAGGGTGGGTCCACGCAGCGACAAAAAAGGGCAGCAAGTAAAATGAACTATATTCACAAGAAAGTTAAGAATAGGCTGAATATAAAGTGAGCAAAAGTATAAACATGTTATGTTGAATTGTTGAATAAACTGCGACCTTTTTTGGCACAAAAGCACCGTGTCAGTGGATTCATTTGAGGGACACAGTGGCTGCAGTTGTTTTAAAGCAAGTGGGGAGAGGTAACTCGACTCCTGGAGGGGTTTAGTGAAAAAGAAGCCAAGACTGTCATTGGTAGCCCGTTATATGTTCTGTGAAAGCAACACCAAGTAGTCAGCAACTTATTAGAAACAGTCATTACCTATACATGTGTCAAGGCTTGCAATTATGCAAAATAATTTCGGGTTAGGTTTGGGAAATATCGGTCTAACCATCTGAACAATAAATTAAAGCAATAGCCCGAAATGTCAGCTGAAGGATAGTTGCCACTACAACATGCCAACACAATAGAGGCGAGTATGCAAAGCCACAATTACAGCAATTAAAGCGTGGAGGCAGTACATGGTCCAGAAAAAATGTGATCATGAAAGGAAACATAGGGCCAGATGTACGATCGTTGTTAGAGGTCGCAAATAGTAAATCGGCCCATTTGCGACTGCTAAAAAGAGTTGTAGCATGTACTGAACCTATTTTGCCAGTCAGTAATCTATTAGGAAGGGGTATGCCAGGAGCAACCCTTCCTAATAGCAAGTCGCAGGGGGATGTAAGATTGTTTTACAACTGCAAATGAGATTGCAAAACAATTACATTTACCACCAATTTCAAATTGGTGGTAAGCCAGTCACAAATGAGAAGGGGTCCTCTGGAGAGCCCTTCCCCTTTGTGATTGGCAGCAAAAATAATTTTTAAGAGCAGGCAGTAGGCCCACGGACCACTGCCTGCTCTTAAAAATTGAAACTGAAATGTTCCACTTTTATTTTTTAAACGCATCCCATTTTTGTTTAAGGAAAATGGGGTGCATTTAAAAAAAACAGCTTTATTGAAAAAGCAGTCACATACATGGTGGCCTTCTGACCCCAGCAGGCCACCATCCCTGCGAGTGCCGGCCATACCGAATGGGCCCCAAAATGCGGCCTGCCTCATGAATGTTTGGGACACATTTGAAAATTGCAAACAGTGTATCAGACACTGTTGTACATCAGTGTTTGCGACTTGCAGTTAGCGACTAGCAAAAAAATGCAAAATGCGAGTCACAAACACTCTGGGCTGTACATTTGGCCCTAAACACCACATTAAGCAAGCAATGCTGATTGCCTCAAAGCCCAGTCTACATCAACACACGTGGAAAGCTAAGTGTTTCTGTTGTTATCATATTGTATAACTTTGACAGCTCACACAAGGTTTGTGCTAAACAATGGCACTAAGTGTTGGGTTTTCAGGTCTCATAATTTCACATACATTTTGTGTACATTTTCCATATTTACACAAAAGGAAGTTCAGCAAGATTTTCACACCCCTAGTACATGCACAGAAGTACATCATAGATCAATGTTTCACCTAGGTTCCTGTATCATGAGTTACTTCTTCAGAAGAAGTAGTCCTCTCTTTATGGGCAGAGAGAATTAAGCAATACTTCTTCTCTCTCATAGGTTTCTAATCCTACCAAAACTTCTTCTGCTTGAAGGGCTGCCCATTACAGCCGTCATAGGTCAGAAATGGTCATGAGATACTATTGATATTACGGTATTCCAATGTTTTTATATGATCTTTCTAATAATACTAATCTTTCTTAACTCTCACAGCGATGGTTTGACAAAGAAATTAACCCTGCTGCCCACACGTTCATGAAGTTGGATCAGTACTGTTAGAAATAAGATTTCTGCTTGGCTAGGGCTTGCGCCTAAGCCAGGCAGAAACCACCACTCTAGTAAGGGCAAGGGAGTTACACGCTGAAGATAACCCCTGCTCACCCCCTTGGTAGCTTGGCACGAGCAGTCAGGCTTATCCCAGAGGCAATGTGTAAAGCGTTTGCGCAACACACACACAGCACCAACACACTAGACACACCACAAAAGAAACTCCACACAAGGTTATATCAAAAATAGCCTTTGTGTTATCTTAAACACATTAGAGCATAATCTCACAATGTACACTGTGCCAACTGGCACGGGCAATATTCACAGAGGATTACAGGACCAGGCCAATCGGGCCACGGTCAGAACCATCAGAATGCAGGAAGTAAATATAAAACACAACCAGTAACTACTGGTGCCATAATGACCTCAGCATTATCACATTAGTGTTAGACACCATCCTAAAATATCATAGCATGACTTTAGGCATAAGCCCAATAGGCCCATCTCATTAGCATAAACACATTAGGCCTCACCAACATAAACACATTGTGCAATAACCTCATAAGCATAAACACATTACACAATAGGCCTCACTAGCATAAACACATTATGCATAAATCATGGTGCATAATATTAGGCATCAACACATGGTGCATAAATCATCAGCATAAACACAGTGTGGCATCACATTAGCACAGTAATACAGCACCTTAGGGCCTTGCGCCCTACCAACCATAGAGTTGAGCCCAGGCCAACTAGCCTTCTGTGGGCTCCAATGCCCTTTGTCCCAAAATGTCACGGCTTACTCCAGGGCTATCCAATTAGCCCTCTGGCTGCCAATGCAGCAAGCAAGGTGCGCAATGCGCTTGGGCCTGGGGTGCTTCTCACCCTTTGTCTCATCCACAACACAATGCCCCCAAACTTTGCAGCTGCCTGCGCTCTCGCAGGGCAGCTGGGAATTGCAATGGCACCACTGTGCCTCTGACCTCAAAAAGAAATGACCCCAAGCCCCACTCCGGGACTTCTAAAAAGGATCTGGCCCAAAACGTTGCAGCTGCCCGCAACTGCGGCGCACCTTTGAAGAGCAATTAAGGCACTGGCACCCGTCGTACCTCGTGAGCCCCACTCTGGGACTCTGTAAAAGAAAACTTGTCCCCACGTCGCTGCTGCGATGCTGCTAAACAAAAATCAGCATCCAGCCCTGAGCCTGTTGGAGCCCACCTCTGGGGCTCTGGAATACAGGGGGAAGGCACCGACAATGTGCCTCGACTAACTCCCCCAGACTCGCAGCACAGACCCACTCACTGGGTCTGTGCTGAGACAGAGAGCACTGCGCTGCTCTCTGCCTCCTCCGGTCTCCTTGGGGGCTGCCCTCATGCCGCACATCTGCTTCGTCCCTTCCCGCTGGGGAGACTTGGCCCTGGGAGCTCTTGAGGCTCCGGTCGGGCTCTTCTCCTCTCGGGGTTCTCCGCTGCTGGTCGCCAGTGAGGGGTAGGCTCCCGCCTGGCTTCTACTACATGCGGGGATCCCACTGGCTCACGGGGGCCCCGCCTTCCTTGCACAGTCTCCTCAGGCCATGGGACCATTCGGCGGCACCTCTGTGAACCCGCCTCTCTCCTGCCTGTAAGGCGGCTTCCCTCCTGCCCCGGCCGCTTCTCCTCACTCCGGTCGGTGACAGGGGAGAAGATGAAACTGGAGCCCGCAGCTTCCTCTCGGCAGACTCAGCAGGCCCAGCCCACAACCAGGCAGTTTGGCCTGACTTCCGGGTCGCGCTGGCAGCGGCCTGGCGGCACCTTTTCCCGGAGGCTCCTCAGTGCAGTGTGGGCAGCCGCCCGTAACTAAAACCAAAAGCGGGGTGGGCACACGCCAACGAGCACGCAAATGCGAGGTTGGCACACGCTCTTAAGAATAAACACCAGTGCGGGGTTGGCACCCGCTTCCTTGGCGAAATGCGGGGTGGGCACATGCCTATTTAGCAAAACGTGGCATAAACGAGGGGTGGGCTCCCGCTCTTAGATGAGGAGCGCAGAGGGGAATCCCGCAAACAGGGATTCCCTCGCAGCCTCGCACTGCAGACACCAGCTCCTCTCTCCTGGCAGTTTAAATATAGCGCTCACGAGGCGCTAGGGGCCCTTTAAAGTCCAAGGGGCATAGCTGGGACCAGGGAGGCCAGCACATAGGGCCCTCCAGCAGGGAGGCAAGCCCTTGTGGCGGTTCCTCCAGGGCCCCAGCAGTTGCAAGCCCCAGTAAGCACAGGAACAGCTCTTTCATTGGGTCACAGCCCCTACATTCATACTACATTTCTCCTTTGTCTGCAAAGCACAGGGTTTGGGGGGGTTTTGGAGCACTCTGTTTAGAGGGCTCCTATTCCCCTTTGTCAGGTGGGGGCTTGGTGATCAGACACACCACAGGGGGCCGAGTTAGCCTTGTACAGGCTAGGCACAGACCTATTCAGGGACCAGGGACTTCTCCTCCCACTACTCCAAATGCAGTTGTCCCATTCAGCCTAGCGCTGACTCACCCTGCCCCTCCTGGAACCCCACACACCTCACCAGCCCCTGTCACTCAAAAGCCAGACATGCAATTCGCATCAGGCAGGCAGACACATAGCACACAGGAATGCCCACTTCTAAAAGTGGCATTTCTAAAATAGTTACAATAAATCTGCGCACACCATTGCGTAACATTTATTATTACTATTCTAAACATGCTAAACTTGACCACGCTGCTCCTCTCATATCAGGAATTACCACTGAAACACTTATCAGGGAATCCCCAATGCATTCCTATGGGAGGGCAGCCTCACAGTAGTGAGAAACCAAAATGGCTGTTTATCACTACCAGGACATGTCACACACTTAAGGTACATGTCCTACATTCCACCTACAATGCACCCTGCCCATAGGGCTAGCTAGGGCCTACCTTAGAGGTGACTGACATGTAGTAAAATGGGGGTCACAGACATGGCACACACTTTAGGTGCCACGTCACAGTGGCAGTAACACTGCACGCACAGGCCCTGCAATGGCAGAGGCCTGAGATAGGTTTGAAAGGCTACTTTGGTGGGTGGCGCAATCAGCGCTGCAAGCCCACCAGTAGCATTTAATTTACCAGCCCCGGGTATATGTGATACCACTTTACAAGGGACCGATAGGTAAATTAAATAGGCCAAACAGGTGTAGACCAATCTTACCACGTTTACCACAGAGAGCACACGCACTTTACACTGGACAGCAGTGCTAAAGTGCCCGGAGTCCTAAAACCACCAACATCATGTCTGAAAAAAGGCTAGGAGAAAGGCAAAACGTTTAGGGATGACCCTGCAAAAGGAGTCAAGTCCAACAAGTACCTTTGCCACTGTTCCCTAGACAAAGGAAGGGCACAATTTAGAGATACATTTGTAAAACCCAATTGCATTGTGTTGGTGTGCCATTTAAATATTGAAGCTATTTTCATCCTCAGAAATTATTTCCTAAATAGAACTCTTTGATCTCAACAATTGCTTGATCTCAAGAGACTGCAAGGTGACCATCCTTCCATTCTTTTTAATAAAGACCAACAATGCTGTCTCTACTACCTCTGAAACAGAATAGCGCAGTAAGGGGATGATGAGGAGTACATGAAAATAATGTATGTATGTGAGGCCAAAAATGTGCATCAAAATACAATACCTAGAATAAGTAGTAGGGGGGACATATGACCTAGAATCAGTCATCATATGTTCATTCTTAGAGAAGAGAATGCTGCTCTAAAAAGCAAACAAAGGCACCTAACATCAAAATGCATAGGAAGCAATTACTGTGATTACAATTAAAGGTTAAATGCATGTAAGTGTGCAGGGTGCCTGCTGTATGAAAGGGTGAATTCTGCAGGGTAGAGTCTTGTTACACATGTACAATAATGTTTTTAGGTTGGGAGCAGGTAACTAGATCAAGGTAGATAGGGGTGAGAGCTAAGTAGCATATTTAATATTGTTCCAAACAGTAGGGTAATTGAGCGATAATCCAATTTGTGTTGGTAACCCGGATGAGGCTCTGGCTGATCCAGTTTACAAGCCCTGATTCTATTAGCACTGAGATGCCGAGCGAGAGAATAATTCAGAAACGGAGAGTTTGTGCGACCTCCTTACATTTTAACGGTAAGATCACATCATTATCATGAACAAATTGGTAGCATACAGCTCCAGAAGCATAAGACAAATAATGTTCTGTCATGTGCTGCCAAATGTGCATTTTTCACATCAAATTTGGCTAAACAAGGCTCAGGAACCCGAGTGTAGAAATGCAAGGGAATGGGGAATTTAATAGAGACAACAACATTCATTAATTCACAATTATTATGTAAGAGTACGTCTAACCTGGAAATTCCAACACCACCCCAAATCAGAGAAAGTATATAGGATAAATGTAAAAAAATCATGCAGCAGTGGATGAACGGTCTGACATAGGCGGCTCCCACATAAGTAAATATTCAAATCCAAGGTGCTCGACGCAATGCATAACCCATATTTTAGTAAAATACATATAAAATCTGCCACAATATTGCATCTCAGTTAGAAATCTATGGTCAGCAGGCTCAAATATGATCTAACAAAGGGTGTTCAAGCAGCATAAACCAGTGGCCTGCACATTGTGGCCCCAGGAATGTGGAATGCCCTGAATCCTAACCGCAGGAGGGGCTGGGGGAAGAGCCTAACCTCATATGCCTCAGTAGAATCTAGAAAACTGAACTGTTCGGATCAACTTTTGAAGAGGAGCTGCTCTCTCAGAAATTCCACATAGTATGAGTCACTCGTCTTCAGTGCTGACTTTAAGGTGGCGCAACCGGTGCCACTGCACCAGGCACCAAGCCGAGGGGGGGTGGGGTTAATATTAAAATATCTTACAAACTTAAAGGCACCTACTGCTGTGTTCTTGGTGCAGTGAACAATCTTCAGGCACTAACAGAAATGTCTAGATAACGCTGATAGTTCAGATACTCACTACAGAGCTCTGTTGTCTGGTTGTATATTTGACTCATAATGTAGTATAGAGGGTTAAAGTGCCTGTTGGAAAGCAGGACGTGTAATATATTCCTTTTAGTGTAGACAACCCCAATCTCTGTTACAATGCAAATCTTGAGTAGGCTGTCTTGGCATATAAGGACTACCACTAAGGATGGTATGGGACTCCTGCCCCTTGAATCCCACAATGTCTTTTGAAACGTGTTCTATACATTGCTTTATACACTGATATGAGTCATTGTGTGTGCATGTGTGTCTGATATAAAGCCCTGTGATTATATACATTCGGATGGGAAGCACTATAAACTAAATGAAATAAGTGTGAGAGCGAGTTATGGAGGGATGAGAGGCAGCCTTGGAGGGTGGTAGTGAAGGAATCAGTGGAGGAGAAGGTCATTGGGCGGGAACCAACACAGATTGTCGCACTGGCTTGGCCCTTCTCGTCTTGTCTTCTGTTTTAAATCGTAGCACTGCAAAGTGAATTTTTGAGGCTGTGTGGTGCTTATAGAACTCTGGAACTGATAAATAAATAAATATGTTGATAACACTGTTGCTACTTACAGAAATGAAAGACTCAAAATAAGTACCTAGGAAGAGGTGTGGCGTAGTGGCCAGAGTGGCTAACTTCGGGTCACGGGATTCACGGTTCGATCGCCGGCGGCAGCTCAGCATCATGTGACTCTGGGCAGTACCTCACTAAGGGGCAGATTTACAAGCCCCTTGCGCCACTTTTGCGTCACTTTTAAAATTGGAAAAGTGACGCAAAAGTGGCGCAAGGGGCTCGTAAATCCTACCCTAAATCTCCCTGACGGCCCCCAGCGCCTTGAAACCCTTAAGGGGGGTGATATGCTCGAGCTTTACAAATAGGAATTGTTATAATTATTATTATTACTTACAGACACAGAACTTCACAACTGTATTGTCGTTGAAGTACAGTTGTGGTTGAAAATAATAGTAAAGCAAAGAGCAGACATTATCAGCATCATAGCTATAGTTCAACAGTTGAACTGAAAAAACACACAGTATCATTGGCAGCACCTCATCTCAAGGTACATGCTGAATGTTTTAGGGTAAGGGTCGTTTAAAAATGACTGTTTTCTCTTGTTTGAAAAGCCGATGCCGTAAAGACTCTACGTTTTTTGAACTCCGTCCAACGTTCGACTTTTCCTTTCCCTTTTAATACTTCATTGCTTTAGCATCAATTAAAGACTGACCTATTCCTGCCCTGGAACTCCTGTGATATATAGTGGAACCCATTTAAATTAATTTCTGATGAAATAATAAAACTGTTAAAAGGAAGAATTTATTGCAGTCAGATGTATGCAAATCCTACACATAAAGACGAAGCCTCTTTAATGAAAAACTGATTAAGTATTAAGATGTTCAGAGAATTAAAATTGTGTATATCGTTGAAATATAATAATCACCTGACGCGGCAACTGAATAGACCCAAGAAAAACATAAATTTGCTTTTCTGAGGATGTATCATAAATTCAAAGCCAGTGGAGCAAATATCGGATCAATATGCTGGCCCAGAGAAAAGGAGGGAATTTACTGCACACCTTGGTCGTGGATTCGAGAGGTTCAGCACACTGCTTTCCTGATACATCAAAGTAAATTGCATATCTTTTCCACTTAATGAAAGCAAGAAATATTGAAACATCGTTTGACCTCCAGACCATGAAGTAAAGTACTTTAAAGTCTTGCGGTGTTGAACATTTATGTATCACTGTCTTATAGCAAAGATAGCCCTGCGATATTTGGAGATCTGTTTATCTGTAAATTAGACCAGGTCTGTCTGCCAAGCAGGCGTTTGGTTCTGCACATACACGGCCCATTCTTGGCAATCAGTTCATTACAAATACAAACTTTAAATCCTTCACTTGCCACGTAATGGCCGACTCCAAGGGCCGGGATTTTTCTCGTTTGCACAATGTGAAGTTAAAAAAAGGTGTGGCATAATTGCACTGTCTTTTATAGTGATATGCTATGCATCACTTTTGCTGCCCTAATGCATTTTCGCTCAGTGCAGCCTAATCTACAGACAGAGGTGAAGATATCTGCAAAGTACTTGCAGCCTTCCGCAATGATTTTCTGTTTCCTACAAGACAAAGCGCATTTTGCACTTTTATCCAACTTTCTTTTTTTCTGATGGAGTCCAGCCATATATAATATATACAGGATTGAATAAGGACTTATGTCTGATCACACCGTAACAAAAAATGTACATGTCACACAGACATCCATTTCTGAAGAAAACTGTTACCTGTTCCGCAATTAAACAAAACATATTTATGAATTCCTTGATTCTGTGCGCCCTGTGGAATTCATACCCAGAACGGCTTAATTATGTTTTACAGAATGAGCACTATTGAGATGTTATGGATTTATTTTTAATGCGTTACATATACATAGTGCATATTTATAAAGAAATATATGACCTGGACTGGTAGACAAAATAAATTATTCCCGTTTTTGATCTCTCAAAGGTGGAAATGAGTTCCAACGCTTGTTTTCACATAGGGTCTTTGTCATTCAGAAATGTTAATGAATAGTGTATCTCTTCTTTATTGATAGGATGTAAGGAACCCCTACCTCTGTTGGAATACGCCTGTAAGTATAATGTACACATGTCCGATGTATGACTGTAAATGTAGAATTCTGTTAGGGTGCATGTGGCAGGTGTGTGCGTGTGCTTTGATGGTTGATTAAGAAGATGCAAGCGTGCTGGGAAAAAGCGAGTAAGCATGTATGACAAAGAAAATGTCTGAGAAAAAAATATGAGTGTTTTCGAGACAGTGTGAGTTTGAGAGTGAGTGCTTGTGCAATTATGTTTGGTCATGCTCTGGGGTGTTTTTTAGGTCTCGCCTTGGCAGCGCATGCGCTGCATGCGCTGTCTCAGCGAGACCTAAAGTAATCTCTATATGTTGGCAAGCAGCCGATAGTTTTTCCTGCTGCTTGCCATTGGCTTAGTGTTGGCGTACTGTTTCTTACCTTGTTTTTCAGTGACCCAACTGACTTCCGTGTAGTCCGGAAGCAGCAGCCACCAACTACAGTTTTAGTCCGCACTGTTCGGACTTTTTGTTTATCTTGCGCATCGCTGCCTGACCTAAACATGGCAGCGGCGCATGCGCAAGACAAACAAAAAGCCGGCCGGTGTGTGCGAGGGGTGGGCAGCGCATGCTGCTTTTTTATACTGGTGGGTGATGCAAAGTTCCTTATTTTTGCCCTTTATAAAGCTTGCATTGTCCTTGTTTCCCTTGCCTTTGCAAAGTTTTTGTTTGCATTTTGACATAACTGTCATTTTATTGCGAAATAATGTCCCCCTCAACCAAACTTCCGTACCCCTTTTCCCCTCTTTTTTGAAAGAAAAATAGCTGCCAGTTCCAGCCTCTGTCCCTCGTTGCTAGTGCCAAAGTGAGGCGGCCAATCACGCAGGTCTGCTCTTTCACAGTCCGAGTCTGCGCCATCTCTTCGGCAGATGTGTCAAGCGCGTGAGCATGTGAGAACCTGCCGGGCTCGTAACTTGGCTCCCGGCCTGACAGCTAGGGCTGGCTCGTGCAAACACACTCTTCGTCTCATGAGCTGTGAAGGCCCAGGCACGGTGCTCTCTCCCCTCCGCTGCCTTTCAGGCAGCTTGGCACGGCTCTGCCTTTGAGAGGTGGGTGGCAGCTAAAAAGGCATATATACCCCTTGGAAGGGCTGCAGCCCACACGCTGCATGATAAATACTACGCGTCAACTCTGAGACCAAAACACACCAAGGAAGGGTCAATAATAACACTCTGGGTGCCAGTGGCATTCACCTCCACCCCTGTGCTTTCTGTAGAGACCTCTATGCGCGCACTTTTGAAAACTGCCACATGCCAAGCTGCAGGCACCAAAGGCTGCAGGAATGCAGGAGCTCTCCTGCATCACCAGCCCGGACATGAGGGGCAGGCACGCACTCTGAGGCACAGTAACCCAAGACTCAGGGGCTTCAATGAAAGTGAGCAGCAGGGGGTGTCACTGCAGCACAGACGTCGGCTCCATTCACAGTCTCAGCTGGACAGGACTCGGGGACTTTACAGGGCAGCTCCCTGCATGATTGACCAGCTTCCGAGGCTTTTATCTCGGGGCAGGTCCAGGCTAAAACTTAATCACATAAACAGTACAAGCATTGAAAACGCAATAGGTCTCACCTTTGATTAAGTTAAAGCCCTTTGCTTTGCTAATGGTGTTGTGTAGAAAAGCAAATGGCTTTAACTTAATAAAAGGCGAGACCTATTGCATTTTTAATGCTTGTTATGTGTTGTAGGTTAGAATATGTTGCAGTAATCTAGTTGGGATAGCAGGATGTCCCCAGTAAGTCTGATGTGGTACTTTATCCACGGTAGAGAAAGCATCTTTTTCAGAATCATTCATTCGTGGATGTTATTTTAACAACTGCAGAGGCATGGTGTACAAAGGAGTGCTCCGGAATGACTCTCACCCTAACATCTGTTAATAATTGAATTCGGGAGAGGATGCGGCCTAACAGCTAGGGTGGTGGACCTTGAAACAGGGGAACTGGGTTCGAGTCTGGGCAGAGACGCTCAACATCCTGTGATTCTGGGCAAATCACTTAATCTCCCTTGCCTAACAAAAGCAACAACAACAAATGAATGTGTCCGTCTGCAATGCAACTGGTGCTCATTCAAAGCTCTGATACCTTCGGGTCTAGTTCGGGCTATATGAAACTCAAAGGTAAAACAGGTACATTGGGAGCCCCCAGCACATCTTACGAATGGAAAAGTAGTTTTCCAACTGTGGTACCACAGATTAACAAAATTACAGTCTTTGTGTCAGACAGTGAAAGGCAGTTTTCTGTATCCCATTCATAATGTTTCTATGCTGTTCTGTGTCGCTACTCAGCCAGGAGTGGAGTTGGATATCATCTGTATTTGTTTTGAACTGTGGTTGGTGATGTATGATTATCTAGTTCAATGGTCTCATATGGATTCGTAAGCACAGTGGTAATAATTAGAAACTCTATAGTGCATCGCAAGTGATGACAGTACCATTTCTGATCCAGCAGCATTTCAGATGCACAAGGAGACCATGGGGCAGATTTACAAACCCCTTGCGACACTTTTACGTCGCCGTTGCGTCACTTTTGTGACGCAGCGGCGGCATAAACCATGCGCCACGTTGCGACTTATTTATAACGTGACGCATCTAGGCAGATGCGTCACGTTGTAAAGCCCTGCGCCACATGAAACCTGTGTCAGGTTTCATGTGGGCGTTCTGTCGCAGGGTGGGCGTTCCCTCGCAGGAAAGCCCCGTAAGACTGACGCAGTGAAATCTACAAGATTTCACTGAGTCCGTTTTACGATGCTGCTGCGTCAAATCCTTACGCCTGCTTGAAGCAGGCGTAAGGAGTAACGCACCACATTAAGTATGGGCGGCTCCTCTGCATTGCAGGAGTTGCGTTGCGCTTGCGACGTGACTTCAGCAATGCGCCACCCGTACGTCACAAGATGCGTCACGCATCTTCCCCTCCTTGCACCATGGTGCGCCGCATTGTAAATGTGACGCATCCGTGGTGGTGCAAGGGGGGGATTACGTGACGCATCTGTTCTGGCGCATCCCTGCTGATTTGCAGAGATGCGGCAGAAGTTGTAAATCTGCCCCCATATTTCAAAATGTTCCAGTGGTATTTGTTGGTCCACCCTATCAAAGGCCTGAAAAAGGTTGAGCAAGTCAAAGATTTCTGGTTGGTCAGCGTCAAATGAAGAAAGCACGTCCTCCCCGATAATGGTGGCTGCAGAATCTGTTTCCCTGCCCAGACGATATCCTGAATGTCAGTCATGCATGATGGTTTTTAACTAAACCCTTGATCACATCATATGACTTAATCCTTCAATATGTTTCTTTGGAAGGAGAAAGGTGAGGTGAGCAGTGCTTAATTTAGGCTGGTGGTTGCCAATGGGGGCCACCAGCACTCTGTTGTGAGGACCAGCACTTATCTTTCCACATCAGACATTTATGAAAGCAAGAGAGGGATAAACACACAAAACAGAAACGTGGAGGAAGTGAAAGATGGAAAAGCTGTTACAAAGGGAGAAAGCAGGAACTTGCTTTAGCAAGAAAAATAGGCAGGGAGTGTCTGGAAGTGGATCAGAGAGGTATGAGGTGGATGTAGGACTACACTGCCTTGGTATCAGGTGAACCAACCTTAATTGCACTGGCTGGGGCTTCTGAGCAGAGCTCTGGGCACCGACACTCATTCTTAGAGACGCTAAGCACTGGAGGTGAGTGTATAACTTCCCAGCTCCCATAGATCACTGTTTGATTTCTGTAGCTGTAATACTACAGAGTATGTTAGTACTCTGGGGCTGTGCCTTTAGAAAAAAAGCAGTTATTGGCTTTTGATGTCAGGACACCTGTACATGCACTAAGGATTCAGAGGAGGACTAATTCATCCTTCTTCCTTACACGCTTACTGAAGCCTCATCACAGTCAATGAAGGGGATGATACCTGAGAATTCATAGATCAAATTGGGGGAAGCAGATACCTCAGAGTTATTTTCTGTCTTGATGTTCAGCAACCTATTCTTGAAGAAGGTACACAAGTATTCACTGTGATGATTCGAAACAATGGTGTTTTGTTGCTTCCCATTAAACTGCTTCCCAAAAGATTTTAAACAACTCATTCATTTGTTTTTTTAGATTGTGCTATGTTGAGTAATGAGGCTTTTTCACTCTCATCTTTAGTGGATGCTGACCAGTGAGTGGTTAGGATGCTTGATGCATGAATACTGGGTGTAGCTGAGATGTGTGGGTGTCCTACTGTAGGAAAAGAGATTGTTAAACTATGAGCAAGCAAGGATCAATCTTGGTTATCTCACACAAAATCAAAACAATGTAGCTCCCAGATGTAAATACAATCCTTTGAGGAATCCCTAGTGTACTCTTGTTAGCGTGGACTTCAGCAAAACCTTCATCAGAGATCATTGCATGTGTTATACGAACCCCAACACAACTTTAAACTAACAAATCAATAATAAGGCAATTAAAGTTTAATTAGAAAAGGGTATAATGTAATGATTATAAAGACATCGAAATGAATAAAATAGGTGAAAGGGATCAGAAGTTTTAAAGATGTTAAGTATAGGATGGAAAAATCCAGTATTATCGAAAGGGTTGTGGTTGTCACATATTAGGCAGCCAAAATGGCTGTCTCATGATTGAATACAAAAGGACCTTACACAGGAAGGGGGGGGGCCGAGGGATATGTTTAGAGACCAACTACAGTATAAATCCCCCAATCAACAGACATAATACAAAGAATACTGTGGGTCTAAAGTTCTATGTGACAAGTAACACTGATATGATAGAAAGAGTAAAACAAGGAACCATCTGGGGCTTGCCAAAAAGTTAAATTCCCATCACCCACCGAAGGTGGCTTATCATCATCTGGGAACTATGGACCATACCATAGAAACCAACCACTTGGATGATTGTGGTGGTTACACGGTAGTCCCAGGCGTGGATGCCAAAGATGGGGTGATGGTTTGCAGTGCAAGAAGTGTGAAAGAAAAAAGTGCTATTAAAAATGGCTAACAAGACACAATAAATTTTATTCTGGTGCTGTCTTGATGCCACTTTAAAAACAGTGCATAGACAGCTTCACAAATAACTGTCAAGATGTCGGTCTACATGTTTCGGCTACTGGACATGGGAGTCCAAGCTCTCATCAGGACCATGTTGACGCTACTGCAAAACGTGTGAAAAGGAAACTTATAAATGAAAAAGGTTTTAGGTTGGTACCCAATACAACCTGATTGTTCATGTGCGTTCCCGTTGAATTTTTACAGGGAAAAGAGACCTAGTAACAATAAAGAAAAGAGAAAGAAAAAAGGAAATCAACTCAATCTTATACAGTATCAGTGTTAATCACAGAACTATGCTATATAGAATATGCTAGCAACACTAGATCAATACTCAATGATGTATTGTATTGCAAGGTGATAGTCATATCGACGCTCAACATGTGCACTTACCCGGAAAGATTTGGGTACGCACCTCGCCTCGCCTGGCATCCGCTCAGGACTTGAGGCACCGCTCTAAAAAATTAAAATGTCAAACAACATAATTACCCCAAAAGGACATGACCTGTTTAATCCAAAGAGGGGGGAGGAGGAAACTTCCAAAAGGAATCGTTTGACTTAACAGTGTGGGAACATGGCAGGATCAAAGTCTTAAAAACACAATGTACAAGTGTGAACAAATTTGAGTAGTTGCAGCTTGCTAAACCGCTAACAGTGTTTGCTCAATAAAGAAGAATCAAGGGACCTAATGGTTCATCTTAGCGTCCAGACCCAGATGAAGAAATAGCTCAGCGCTGCTTAGTATCAGTACCCGCGGTTAAAACTAAAAATAGTCTAATAGTTGCAGCAGTACGTTGGACAAAGCAATCAAATTGTTCAACACGGCGTCAAAAGTTCGCGCCGTTTTAATGACTAACACAGGAACGAGAAAGAAACCCACCTGTCCGTCGGTACCCCGCTCTGGCAACTGAGCTGGAAGGGGAGGTACCGGACCGACAGGAGGAGTGTCCATATAAGCTCCTGTGAGCGTACTTCCGTGTTGTTGACTACGGGGCGCTTAGAGGTACAAAATACCACGTGTGATATCACGTATTTCAGGAAAGCTGGGAAATGTAGTGTCGGGTGCGAATTACCGTCTTTGGGATGTAGTTAGTGAAAAAACGGGAAAAGGCACCGCGTAATCGGATTCAGAAGAATTCTTAAATAACAGGTGCAACATTTCAAGCACCGTCAGATCGTTATGATAATTCATGATTTACTCACACTGAAGGGCGCTTAGTTTAGATTAAGAGCAGATCGATGTGTCCATATAAGCTCCTGTGAGCGTACTTCCGTGTTGTTGACTACGGGGCGCTCAGAGGTACAAAATACCACGTGTGATATCACGTATTTCAGGAAAGCTGGGAAATGTAGTGTCGGGTGCGATTCACCGTCTTTGTTATATAGTTAGTGAAAAAACGGGAAAAGGCACCGCGTGATCGGATTCAGAAGAATTCTTAAATAACAGGTGCAACATTTCAAACACCGTCAGATCGATATGATAATTCATGATTTACTCACACTGAAGGGCGCTTAGTTTAGATTAAGAGCAGATCGATGTGTCCATATAAGCTCCTGTGAGCGTACTTCCATGTTGTTGACTACGGGGCGCTCAGAGGTACAAAATACCACGTGTGATATCACGTATTTCAGGAAAGCTGGGAAATGTAGTGTCGGGTGCGATTCACCGTCTTTGTTATATAGTTAGTGAAAAAACGGGAAAAGGCACCGCGTGAAAAAAACATACCAACTGCAACACAGAAAGAGTCATCTACCTCATCACCTGCCCCTGCTCTTTGCGATATGTAGGTATGACCACACGAAAGATGAAGACACGCATCAATGAACTAAGAGCACTATCAGGCGGAACAAACAAGCGACAAAACTCTCTTATAAGTCCAGCACTCTAGCCCATTGAGCCCCTCTAAGTTGAATTTCACATTTGTAGGTGCGCTCTTAATCTAAACTAAGCGCCCTTCAGTGTGAGTAAATCATGAATTATCATATCGATCTGACGGTGTTTGAAATGTTGCACCTGTTATTTAAGAATTCTTCTGAATCCGATCACGCGGTGCCTTTTCCCGTTTTTTCACTAACTATATAACAAAGAGGGTGAATCGCACCCGACACTACATTTCCCAGCTTTCCTGAAATACGTGATATCACACGTGGTATTTTGTACCTCTGAGCGCCCCATAGTCAACAACACGGAAGTACGCTCACAGGAGCTTATATGGACACATCGATCTGCTCTTAATCTAAACTAAGCGCCCTTCAGTGTGAGTAAATCATGAATTATCATAACGATCTGACGGTGTTTGAAATGTTGCACCTGTTATTTAAGAATTCTTCTGAATCCGATCACGCGGTGCCTTTTCCCGTTTTTTCACTAACTACATCACAAAGACGGTAATTTGCACCCGACACTACATTTCCCAGCTTTCCTGAAATACGTGATATCACACCTGGTATTTTGTACCTCTGAGCGCCCCGTAGTCAACAACACGGAAGTACGCTCACAGGAGCTTATATGGACACTCCTCCTGTCGGTCCGGTACCTCCCCTTCCAGCTCAGTTGCCAGAGCAGGGTACCGACGGACAGGTGGGTTTCTTTCTCGTTCCTGTGTTATTCATTAAAACGGCGCGAACTTTTGACGCCGTGTTGAACAATTTGATTGCTTTGTCCAACGTACTGCTGCAACTATTAGACTATTTTTAGTTTTAACCGCGGGTACTGATACTAAGCAGCGCTGAGCTATTTCTTCGTCTGGGTCTGGACGCTAATATGAACCATTAGGTCCCTTGATTCTTCTTTATTGAGCAAACACTGTTAGCGGTTTAGCAAGCTGCAACTACTCAAATTTGTTCACACTTGTACATTGTGTTTTTAAGACTTTGATCCTGCCATGTTCCCACACTGTTAAGTCAAACGATTCCTTTTGGAAGTTTCCTCCTCCCCCCTCTTTGGATTAAACAGATCATGTCCTTTTGGGGTAATTTTGTTGTTTGACATTTTCATTTTTTAGAGCGGTGCCTCAAGTCCTGAGCGGATGCCAGGCGAGGCGAGGTGCGTACCCAAATCTTTCCGGGTAAGTGCACATGTTGAGCGTCGATATGACTATCACCTTGCAATACAATACATCATTGAGTATTGATCTAGTGTTGCTAGCATATTCTATCTAGCATAGTTCTGTGATTAACACTGATACTGTATAAGATTGAGTTGATTTCCTTTTTTCTTTCTCTTTTCTTTATTGTTACTAGGTTTCTTTTCCCTGTAAAAATTCAACGGGAACGTACATGAACAATCAGGTTGTATTGGGTACCAACCTAAAACCTTTTTCATTTATAAGTTTCCTTTTCACACATTTTGCAGTAGCGTCAACATGGTCCTGATGAGAGCTTGGACTCCCATGTCCAGTAGCCGAAACATGTAGACCGACATCTTGACAGTTATTTGTGAAGCTGTCTATGCACTGTTTTTAAAGTGGCATCAAGACAGCACCAGAATAAAATTTATTGTGTCTTGTTAGCCATTTTTAATAGCACTTTTTTCTTTCACACTTCTTGCACTGCAAACCATCACCCCATCTTTGGCATCCACGCCTGGGACTACCGTGTAACCACCACAATCATCCAAGTGGTTGGTTTCTATGGTATGGTCCATAGTTCCCAGATGATGATAAGCCACCTTCGGTGGTTGATGGGAATTTAACTTTTTGGCAAGCCCCAGATGGTTCCTTGTTTTACTCTTTCTATCATATCAGTGTTACTTGTCACATAGAACTTTAGACCCACAGTATTCTTTGTATTATGTCTGATGATTGAGCAACATAGGACAAGAGTTAATGGTTTTCCCCAGGCAAGAGTATTTATAAAAGTCAAAACTCACCAGAAGGTAAGGCGAGATTCTGTGAACGAGTGGGCTTTACAGGGTTGGAAACCAATTTTGCAATCTAGCTGAAGACGTCATGCCTTGCTGCAAAAAGCTCCAGGATCGAACAACCAGCATTGTAGCCTCTGGGGTGGGGTCTTAAGTTTTATAAACTGTACACCTTGTTCTGTTCTCCCAAGAGATGAATGCCCCAGTCTTTTCCAGAGCACTGTTAAATTAAATAGCTCTAAGATTAAATAACATTGAGATATAAAAGGGCCCCATCATAGAAAAAGCACTAAATGTTGAAAAATAGGGTACACCACGAGCTAAAATAGAAACAATCTTCCTCTGCAAATTGTCCATTTAGCACTTACATCATCATAGGTGCCAACTTCAATATATATAAATTGTGTGTACGTATCAATCAATCAGTAGATTTGTACAGCACTACTTGCCACGTGTGAGGTGTTGGCAGAGTCCAGTTGAGTAGCCCAATAGCCAGGTCTTCAGGGTCTTTCAGAACTTAGTAAGAGATGCAGATGTCTGTAGATGAAAGGGCAGCTTGTTCCATGTCTTCACTGGTAGGTAGGAGAAGGAGCGACCTCCGCATCTGCTATGTCAGATGTGGGGGGTGAGGGTTAGAGAAAGGGAGGTGGAGCGAAGATGACTGGTGGGCTGATGGGAGTTCAGTCAGTGGTTCAAGTAGTTGGGTTCACAGTTGTTTAGAGCCTTATATGCATGGGTCAGGAGCTTGAACTAGCATCTTTTCTGTACAGGGAGCCAGTGGAGTTCCTTGAGGTAGGGGGTGATGTTGGTTTATTTAGGCAGATCACGGACGGGTCTGGCTGCCACGTTCTCTATGGTCTGTAGTCGTCGAAGTAGGTGAGCTGCAATCCATGCATGGTCCAGTTGGCTGGAGATAAGGGCCTGGGTGATGGTGAATCTTGAACTTTGGGGTAGCCATTTGAATATCTAATGAAGCAGGAGGAGGATGAAGAAGCAGGAGGAGGAGACAGAGTTGATCTGAGTTGTCAAGGTTAACTTGTTGTCCAGAAGGATGCCTAGGTTCCCAGCGTGGTCAGTGGGGGTAGGAGTAGGTTCAAGTTCTGAAGGCCACCAGGATGCATCCCATGAGGAGCTTTTGTTTTCCAGAAACCAGTAGATGTGTCTGTCCATGTTCAGCTTCGGGCAGTTGTGCTTCATACAGTTGGTGACGTCTGTCATGCACTTGTGGAAGTTGGTCTTGGTGGTGTCTTTGGTGAGGATGAGTTGTGTGTCGTTGGCTTAGGATATAATGTTGAGTCCATGGATTTTGGTGATACTGGCCAGAGGAGTCATATAAGTTTTGAAGAGGGTGCAGCTGAGTGAGGATCCTTGGGGTACTCCAAAGATGATTTACTTTGTTTCGGAGGTGAAGGGGGAAGGCAAAATTTTTGCGATCCATCTGAGAGCGGCTCCCTGGATGCTTTTGTTGTGCAGCTTTGCGATGAGTGTGTGGTGTGAGACTAGATCAAAGGCTGCCGAGGGGTCAAGGAGGATCAGAGTCACAGTCTCCTCTCTTTCGAGTAGGGCTTGGATGTTGTCGGTAGCGACCATGAGGGCTGTCTCGGTGTTGTGGTTGCTGCAGAATCCGGATTGGGAGAGTTGAGAGGAGGTTCTATTCTAGATGTGCGGAGAGTTCTTGGTTGATGGCTTTTTTAATACTTTGCCTGGGAACGGAAGCGGGGAGGTTGGTCAGTAGTTGTTGAGTTCGCTAGAGTCTGCCAATGGTTTCTTTAGTAGGGCGTTGACTTCTGCTTGTGTTCAGTCCTTGGTGAAGGTGGCTGCGGCAATTAAGTTGCTGAAAAAGGTGGAGAGTATGTAGCTGATTCTCGCTTTGCCTAGGTTGAAGATGTGGAGAGGGCATGGGTCAGTTGGGGCTCCTGAGTGGTACGATGCCAGATGTCTGTGGTGGCAATGGGATTGTTGTGTTGCTTGAAAAAGTTGGTGGCCTTGGATGGGGTTTGAATTTTCTGAAGATGTTGGCGATCTTGTTGTGAAAGAAGTTTGCAAGGTTGTCGCAGAGTTCCTGTGATGGGATAATATTACATGTTGCAGCCGAGGGGTTGGGAATTCTTTGACGATGTTGAAGAGTTTTTTGCTATTAGTGGAGATTGATTCAATGCATGATGTTAGGGCCTTTTTCTTTGATTCTCTCAACTGTCTATAGTAGAGGTTGAGGGTTGTCTTAAAGACAATCTTGTCGGTTATGTCCTTGTTGGTGCATCATCTCCTTTCCAGTTGGTTACAGTGTTGTTTAGCAGTTCTGAGGTCTTCAGAGTACCAGTTAACCTACCTGGTGGACCTTCTGTGGGTTTGTTGCTGATGAGAGTGACTCTGTTGGTGCAGTCGGTGATCCAATTGTTGAAGTTTCAGACGATCTGGTCTAAGTTGTTGGAAAAGATTTGATAGGTGGTGCTGAGGGCATTGATCCATGTGTCCTTTGAGACTTTACTCCAGGGGTGGAGGTCAGTGCGCTGGTGATGTTGAAGTGAACGATGGAGTGGTTAGTCCAGAGAAGTTCTGTGGTGTGGCTGTACCTGATGCGGTCCCTGGAGGTGAAGATGGGTTCTAGTGTGTGGCTTGTGGTGTGCATGGATTTGTGGACGAGTTGGGAGAGTATGATGTTGTTCATACTGTTGAGGAGGTTGGCAGTGTTGATGTCATTGTGGTCGTCGAGATTGAAGTTGAGGTCACCAAGAAATATATAGTTGTTGGAGTCTATGGCAAGGGGAGTGATGAAGTCAGTGATGATGTTTCAGAAGAATGGACGTGGTCCTGGAGGACAGTAAGCAAGGGTTCATTCACACTGCAGCCTTCATTAAGTAGGTGCTAGGGTATGCGGGCCTTCTGTTGGCGGTAAGAATGGTGAGTGGGAAAACCTGGACAGGAAAACCCAGGCAGCGGTGCTGTCACTGGATCAGGCTGGAACAAACAGGAACTGGAGGCCAGAGGCAAGTGGGTAGGCTAGGTGTTCAGGTGCCTACTGATGTTTGTGTGTGTATGTATGCACAGCTTCAATTTTATTAGTTGTGCTTGTCCTGAAAGTGCCTTCTGCAAACTCTGTCCTTAATGTGTGCAATGGTATGCAATCACCTCAAAACTAAAAGGCCATATCTAGTCTGTCCCTCAAGTGTGATTGCTAGTAACAAACTGATATGCATATAATGTGTGTATCCATTCATACTTATGTACAATTTGGGTTGTTTTGAATCCAATATGTATTAGCATTAGAATTATGTTGAAGGGTAAGGATACTGCTTTATGAGTTCTGACATTCTTCACACAATTTCAAAACACAAGTGACACACAACGTTGCACTGCATCGTTGACATGTTTCTCCACAATATGCCAGCCATCCAGGATTCTCATCAGAAATAGTGTTATGTTTCATACAGGTACCCATATATAGGCTCAGGTAGTGAATACACCTTTCACCTACATTTCCCCTGCCATTGCACTACATAACGGTTCTTAGTACTGACCCTTTATCTAGTTACGGTAATGTCTAAATGACATGGGGTTTTCTCCAAAAACTAGCCTTATTCATTATGCATGAGGATTCTTGGAATCTCAGCAGGACTACCATCTCCTGCATAATAACTATGGACAAGGGTTATTCCTTCCGTTATCCTAGTCTGACATGACACATCAAGGTATATCCCCTGAGGGTACCGCTTCAGGTATATATACACCCTGTCTTTGTTGAGACAGGAAGAGGAGAAAAATGACTTCCATGCTGTCACACTGACGAGAGATGCCGAGGTTCCTGCACGCTGACACTCCAGCTCGCAGTGGTCTGACATCTCTCGCTGGGTGTCCATCTCAAGACCAAGACGGGGTCCCACAGTCTCTCACTTCAGGTAATGGGATTGGCTTTACCCTAGGGGGATTCTTGGCTATACACCCACATGTTACGTACACGTAGGTACATCTAGATAGGGTTGCATCGTGGGAGTACGCATTATTACTGTCATGTATTTTTATGCTTGCCTGTATTCATTGTTTTAGCACTATGGTAGGAATCTACCATCCTTTTACTCTATTGGTGCTTACAATCATTTATATCTGTTTCTGTCTTATGGTTGTTTCAGCACACCTATTTTCCATTAGAATGACACTGTTTCAATAAATGCTTATTGAAAACGTCCCCACCGTTTATTCCATGTATTTCTCTGAGACAAAGTAAGCACAAGTGACTGAGCGAAAAGTACTGTACTGTTTCCACGATCCCTGACAGGACAGAGTTGTCATGTTCGATATTTGCCAAGAACTATTGTCTCCTTGGTAAGAGGAGTTTATAGTGGCACTGTGAGCTAGCTGGCATACAGGCTAACATACCCGATGGGGGTGTCTGGAATAAGTCTGGACACCAATCCCTCAGTGTATATTGTCTAAACGCACAGATCGTATATAGGTTTATAAGAACTACACGACAGTGTGGGCTCCTGATTTCACCCCTTCTAATTATGGAAACAAGCACAACAAGGCACAATGTGATAGGCCACGTATCACAGATAAAATGATGAATTGAATCAACATCTATATGCAGAAATGCAGTTCTCTGCTTGGGCTCTATATATATTTTAATGTCCGCACATAACCAAGGCATAGCACTTTGCGTGTTCTAAAACTACATGGTTACATTTCCTTACGCACTGCCACTGTTCTTCCATCAAAATCACCATTTTCAGGAAGGTGAGTGCTCTAATCCATTAATCATGAGAGAAGACTTGAACTGAGTCACATCATTCATGTGTTTATGTTGAAAATGTCCCCCTAATACCTAATCCACCCATTGTGCATATCATGGTGTTATGGTCTTCTGGAGAGTTATGCATCCTTAGACATGAGCCTCTTGGGGTCACTATTGACTGAATCTTCACCCTGTTATCAGAATGCATGTGTGGTGGGAATTCCATGGGGTGACAGTTACTGAAAAGAGGAGCTGGGGAATGGCTGGTGGTTCCTGTACTCCTGTACTGAATAAATAAACTCACCTTACCTCCACACTGGAGTCCTGCTTGTTCTTCATGGGAAAGAGTCTTAACACTGGCAACAAGATATTCCACTAGGAATAGGTAGGAACCATCAATGTCAGATTTCAAGGAGTGCTGATCACAACAACATCCTGAGATCAGCTGTGCTTGGCTTCCAACTCAGACACTATTGAAACCCTAAATGAAGAGGTTTAGCTACTCTGAGGTGCATTTCACACACCCTGCTTTCTGCTGTTCCTCACACCAGGTTGCCAGCTCTCGAGCCGCTTCTTGCGCTGTAACATGTGCACGTGTTGGCCGCTTGCCTAGTTCAAAGGATTCTCCGAGAAAGTACACACTGCTAATTTCTTTCCATGCTAGGAACAGTGCTTCTCTCCGGGTCACAGGTCACATAATTCCACCACACACACGGTGGCTTTCTTAGATCAGAACTGCATCGTGTTGTTTTCACTAAACATTCTTCTCCACAAGCATGGTTATTCATACGCTGCCTTTTTAATGACAGATTCGTTTTGGGTTGATATATTTACAAGCCCGTTGCGTCACTTTTCCCTTGTTAAAAGTGACGCAAATGTGGCGCAAGGGGCTTGTAAATCTGCCCCTCAGTCTTTGGTAATTGCGCAGTGACGTGCAAACCTTTGTATAGCATAAAACTTTCCCGAAATCATTCAACATTAACATACAGCGTTTTTATCTCTTCTTCGTGATTACTGATATGCAAGCAGTAATTTACATCATATTACTACTGCTGCACGACACTGTTTAACATTATCCTTCACATTTCTGGAGATTTCAACTATTCCTCATTGTATTGTCACTCTGGCTGCAGCTAGTATGTCCCAACCACCACAACTTTTATCAGAGAAAGGAGATCCTTTATTGAGTTGGAAACAATGGAAAAAACATTTTAACTTCTACTTTCTTACAATTGGTGGTGAAAAGTTATCTTCAGTCAGAAAACAATCTGTTATACTGCACAATTCAGAGGTGGAGGGAAGGAATGTTTATGAAAGTTTTGATGAGATATTGGTGGGAAGGCCTGAAGGTGAACCCAATGATGTATTTGATATGTCTGTTATGATGTTGGAAAAACATTTTGAGTCTCAGATAAATGTGGTCTTGGAGAGGCACATCATTTTTCACCTGAGTTCAAGGAGAAACGGAAAGAATTGAGAGTTGTGTGGCCTCCCTAAAGACATGAGCCCAACTTGTGAATTCGAGTCGATTTCTGATTCATTGATCAGAGATTAGCTGGTGAGGTGTACAAAAAATCCTAAAGTGCAAAAACAAATCTGACAAAGAATCCAGATTTTTAAAAATTATTATTTTATTTAGACATTTTACAAAGTGACATAACTTTGTAGAGTATACAGGAATATAGGCCAATCCAAAAACGTAGGCTTCAAGCAATATGTTTCCTCAATTAACATCTCTATGTGGAGCGCTGTAGCCATGCAAATACCGAACATCATGCTTCATTTTACTTACAATTGCTGTGCTTATAATGCAATTCCCCAGTATATATCTAATTGAACCCTATTCAGTGATTACATTAATTTAGATACAGCTTAGATAGTGGACATGCAGAGTCAAACCTTGTTGTTTCCTTCCGATTCTCCTGTTTCCTTCACAACGAGGTATTGTTGGTATAGTCCCCAAAAACTCTTGGGACGGTTTTGAGGGGCCAACAATTAATTGTACATATCAGACTGCGTATTACTATATAACATATCTCTGGACCACTCTGCTACCGTCGGAACCGGTCCACGTGCCCAACACATTGCAACTCTACGTTTTGCGAGCAGTAATCCCATTGCTGTCAAACGCCTGACTCCCTTCTTCAGATTTTTAGTATAGCCCAGTAGTGCCAGCAATGGCTCTAACGTCAGCTTAAGCCCTGTGATTTCATTTAATGTGTGGATAATCTTCTCCCAAAATTCAGCGATCATCGGGCAAAACCAGGCATCATGCATGAGCTCTGCCATGTTCTCCTTGCAGCACTCACAATCTGCCGTGTCTCTTAGCCCACAGCTAAACAGTCTCTCCGGTGTGTTATAGACCCTGTTTAGGAACTTGAAATGGATGAGGCGGTGCCTCCCATTTAATGAAATATGCTGAGTGACTTCACGGCAATACTGCCAGATACCATCATCTAGAGCTACCCCCAGGTCCCCCTGCCATTCCAGCCTGGCCTTGCTGAAATGTGACCTCCGGGACCCTTGTGACAAGTTATATACGGTGGAATTAGTCTTATTAGGAAACGTGGAGTGCAAAAGAAAAGTGAGGGATAGTAGTTCAGAGGGTTCCCGCATGTCTTCTCCTACCAGCTCACGTAGTGCGTGTGTGACCCCATGAAAAGGAAACTGTGCGAGTGGTGTTAAATCATGCCCCTCGGCCACTATCTCAGCCCACCTGCGAGCTGCACTCTCCCATTTTATGATATTAAGTGTCTTTAGAACCTGCAGTACTTCTTTTTCTATACAAACTGAAAGCCAATGACACCACTCCAGTGGGATCAGTAGGGAGTATAAAAAAGCGCCAGCCTGTCTATTTAACAAGTTCTGCCAAGCATGAACTGTAGAGTTGATGGAGTCCAGGATGCCAGAGAGTCTAGAAGGGGCTGTTGGGGGAGGGGAGAGGGGCAAACGGCTACTCTTTCAATCTGTAGATGAGGAAGATTCTGTGGGCTGTGATTCCAATTATGTGCGTGAGAGCATTGTGTAGCCCTGTAGTATAGTTCTAAATCAGGGACATTAAGGCCTCCCATGGAATATGACAATGTGAGTACCTCCCATCTTACCCTGGGATGCCTCCCTGCCCAGGCCACTTTAATAAGCAATGAACGAAGAGTCTTAAACATATGCTTTGGGAGCACCATCGGGACATTCTGGAACAAGAACAAAAATCTAGGAAGGACTACCATTTTCATAAGAGAGATGCGATCCATTAACGACAATAGAAGATGGATCCATCTATTAATATCCTCTTCGAGCCTGGAAATAGCTTTCCCATAGCTCTCTCCAAGCACTTGCTCCAAGTCCGTATGGACCTGCACTCCCAAATAGTGCACCGGATCAGAGTACAATTGCAATGGGTAGCCCAGCTCAACAGGGGTCATGACCGGAGTCAAAGGAAAATTAATGGACTTAGCTCAGTTGATTGTGAGGCCTGATATTTCACCAAAACGCATCACCTCACTGAGTATCAGGGCGAGATTAGACCCTGGTTCTCGAACATACAAAAGCAGATCACCAGCATATGCTGATACGACCAGGTTGTAGTTAGGGAAACAAATTCCTCTATGTCTGTGATACTCTCATAGTGCACACGCCAATGGTTCCAACACTATGGCATATAGCAATGGAGATAGTGGGCATCCCTGTCGTGTACCTCTCGAAATTCCAATGGGAGATGTGACTGTATCCCCAATTGTAACCCTGGCAGCTGGTTTGTTATATAGGACAGATAAGTTAAGGTAAATCTCTCCCACTCCAATCCGTCTCAATACTACTTTCATGAAGGCCCATTCCACAGAATCAAAAGCCTTCTCTGCATCTAAGACAGCTGCTGCTTTTACATCTGGTCTAACATGCTGAATAGCCCCAAACACAGTTCTCAAATTATATGATAAAGTGCGCACAGTACAAAACCCGCCTGTTCCGGTCCGACCAAGATCAGAATGAAAGGCGCCAGCCTGTTCTTTAAATTGTTTGCAAATATGTTTCAACATTTAAAAGTGACAATGGCCTATAGGATGAGCATTCACTTGGGGGCTACCCTGGTTTTAGTAGAGTTACTATTAGAGCCTGCCTCATCTCTCCACTCTCCACCATCTCCTAGAATAAAGTAATCAGATGTGGAATAAGAAGCTCTTTGTGTGCTTTATAAATGGTCTCTGTGAGTCCGTCCTGCCCCTGGGCACTACCATCATGTATGACGTTTAAAGCAAGTTGTATTTCGTTTGCATCTAGTGGGCCCATTAGGTGCTCCCTATGTTCAGTAGTAAGCTATGGCATTTATATGTGCTCTAAATTTTCTAGTATAACTGTGTCGTCTATCACTACTTTGGAGCTGTATAGAGCTGTGTAATATCTGCCAAATCTGTCAGCCATCTCTACATGATGACGCAGTAGACCACAGTCTTCATCCCTCAGTTCTGTCATCGTGCCCACTTTTCTTTTGCAGCGCCACAAAGCAGCAAGCACTGAGCCCAGCATCTCACCCTCCCCGAAAGTCCTTGCAATAGCATATTTTCCCATGTGCTTCACCTCACTATCTGCTACCTCGTGTTATTCCTGAAGTGTTGTTTTAAGATCTTCTGTTATCTGAGCTTCACCACCTTTTAAAAAAAACTGCTCCATACTTACCAGTTGTCCCTCTAGTGTTGACACCCAATTTCTTATGGAATGTAGGAAGCCCGTGTGTTTGGAGATAGCCACCCCCCTGATGAACACCTTAAATGTTTCCACTACTGTAGCGAACTGTTCGAGTGTACCTATATTTGTCGTAAAAAAATGTTCTATGGCTGCCGCCACCTCTGACTTAAACACTGTGTCTAGTAGGGAGTATAGAGGAACCTCCACATGAAGGGAGCAGCCTTCTTTGGGAGACCCACGATATCCAGGAGTACAGGGGAGCGATCCAACAAGGAGCGAGGAAGTGTAGTACAGGCGCCCACACGGGGAAGCAGTGATCTGGAAATTAGTCAATAATCAATTCTGGTATGGATGTCATGGGGAGCTGAATAGTGGGGGAACCCTCCTACACCCGAGGATCTCGTTCCCCAGACATCAAGGAGATCTAATTGGGTGGTGATGTCAAATATCGCTCTGGCCGCGGCCGAAAAGCGACGAGGAAAGCCCTTAGAGTGGTCCAGAGTCAGATCCATTACACAATTACGACCACCCCCCCCATATTTGTGGTATAGTGGATTCTTTCAGCATGCGTGCGGATAGCGAATAGTGAAACTGTGGATCATCATAGTTATGGCCGTAAATAATGACTATGTGAGCATCTACCCCCCCTCCCATAACACCTTGAAAGCACATATCTACCGTTAGGGTCTACGTCCAGAGCAGGGGTCTCCAACGAGTAGCTCGGGAGCTACTGGTAGCTCGCCAGTACCTTCAAAATAGCTCTCTGAGGTGAAGTCAAGCCCAGTATCAATGCCTATTAAAGAAGGCAGCATTGATCATCTCAAGACACTAAGAGTGACAGCCAGCCAAACCTATCACAGTAACTCATACTAACACTCAAACACACACTGTGCTGGCTTATAGGACCTGCTACATGACAGTCTGTATCCAATCTCAATATAATTAAGCCACAAGGAGATTGACCATGTTGTAGTCCCTCCTTTAGCAGTCACAACATGTGTGTGAACAGTACCCCATCAAAAAAGTATGGCAGCAGTAGCCTGAGCTGTAATCAGTGCTGACCCACCAAAGTGCGGGACTGCAGGAGTCAGAGTGAAAATGTGTCAGTTAGATGCAAGATCAGCTCAAGACCTGAGTAAGACAGGGTATGATCCAGACCAGAGAAAATTAAGAGATTTATCAACATTTATGTGTGTGCCCATAATAAACACTATTGCTTCCTGAAACTATGCCTGGTGCCAAGAACCGCCAAATATATATGCTAGCCCCATCATAAGGGTGTTATATTTGGCATAATTGTGTCCACTCCTGACATAATAGTGCCAATGGCATAATAATGGTCATCCTTGACTATTTTTGTATTTTTGGTCTAGGTGTGGTATGCTGGCAGCCATCATAGACCTACTCTGAGCATGACTGGACTATATGTACCTATTCCTGGCATATTAATGGCTGATATGTGGTCTTATCCCTGATCCTCCTGGTTTCCAGCCTTGGCACAACTGTGGCCCTAGTATAATGGTGGGCATTACTGGCATAATCCAGGCATCCGTGGTGCTATAGTGAGCATCCCTTATGATATAATGGGGTAACCCACAATTGTCCATGGACCTGGGTAACGATTGGTATAGGAAACAATGGTCCTAGACTTCTTTAAAGCTACAATTCAGTTATGAAAAACATTCATTAGTCAAAGGGCATCCGGTACATATAGAATTCGCATTATATCATTAATGTACCACCATTTTCTTTACAATGCAAACAAGTATATCCTCAAAAGACACAAAGGCACAAAATATAGCTCCAATAGTGACTGTTTATTTATTATTTAGTTACTTTTATAACATATCACCATATTCAATGCTCCAAATAGAGAAAGAGGTTGCTCCAAGGGGAGTGTGAAAAAGGAAAGTACTCGTGAGGTAGGACAGATATAAAGGAGGGGAATCCAAAAGGCAAATTCAATAACCAATCAATTACACATTCTGGTATCCTTAGTAAAAATGGTCGTGGTTTATAGCGACACCAGTTTTACAGATAGGCCTGTCCCTTATGGATTTACAAATATTCATTTAATGATTTTCTGATGATGCACAGAGAACATTCATCTGTGAAAAGGATGGCTGGGATGATATCAGGTACAGGCCCACTGGGGGAGAGTGTCGACTTTTTGACCCTGGTGCAATGAGGGTAATTTATATCCTCTGCAGGCGGGTCTTCCTCAGGAGATGTATCCTGATTGTACCTCACCCTAGGTTGCCTCCCCTCCCCCCGTCCTGAGGAAGAACCGCCTGCCGTCGCCTCTGGTTCCAACAGACACTTCCTCATGTAGCGCAACTTAAATTCAGGCAGATACAAGATTTATTCAGCATCTACTCCCTCGGGTGTAGCTAGTAAATGAAGGATATTGTGGTCGGTGTACGGAGATTGCTCAGGCTGCGGCCATCTTGAGGCCAAGCAAGCTCCGCCCCCCAAAGAATCCTGATTTAAAATCAGTGGTTGTGATGCAGCGGTAATTACCTGGTAATTTCCCTATTCAAAACCTCATTACCTATTGATAACCGCTGTAAAGGGTGAAAGGATGGACCTTTTGATGACCGTGTTTCACCAAACAGGAGACTTTACATAAATATAAAAATTAAATGCAAACAATATTTAAGGCAATAATGAGAGTGGTGAGTTATTTTAAAGGGTTTTATTTTTAAGTCAAAAGTTAAGGTTCTCTGACTTTTTATTCATTAGTCAAATATCAATCAGGTTACAGAATTGAAAAATAGGAAAATAGCATTAATACAGAACATATTACAGTCTACATATAAGCATCACATATAGGAAGGGAAATGTGGCGCAAATTAACAGTCAAAACTCTTAAAGAGTTTCTAAGAAAAAGAGTAAGTCTTCCAAGGTTAATCAATAATTAATAATGGCAAAAATCTCCCATAAAGAGAAATAAATGCATAGGACAAATACATCTTTTCCAAAGCAGTTAGTTAAAGCATGAAATTTAAAGTTTAGCAACTAAAATCTACCCTGTTCTGATCCTCTCAACTCTTTCTCTCTCTCTGCTTCGCTGTGCTAGTCTGTGTCTCTGTCTCAGGCTGCAAAATAGCCCCCGCAGACGCAGCCCCTCCTTCTCTCTCCTCCCCGTCTGTCCAGCACAGAAGCTGGGCCTGGCCCTCAGAAAAAAATGAGCAACAAGAGGCACTCCTCCCACTTGTAAGCCATATTTCAAGCAAAGGTTCACGTGCTCGGTCCTCATAGCTGATCCAATCAGAACTTCAAGACACATCATCTCCCCATGGGCTGACTGGATAGGTCATTAATCAGGTGTGTTCCTGTTCAAATTTTAGTCTTGTGATTATGAAAAAAAAATGTGTGCTCTTCACTCCACGTTTAAACAGGCTACAAAGGTATGCAACATAGTGAAGGTCGAAGAGACAGAAACAGGAGGGCGTGATTTATTAACAAAGCCCTTTCATTGAAAGTTGGTAGGGAAGAGGTGCACATTCCATTGTAATCTTCAAAGGCAAAAACTGCAGTAAGCTGGGTCCACTAAAGCAAACTGAAATCACGTTGTTTTCTGTAAAACAAATCTCAGCACATTTCTACTCTTGCAAAAATACATGATGCCATTTTGAAAGTACAAATACAATTTCTAAATTAATGTGCATTCTACAGTGAGATTCCATATTGATTAATCACATATAAACATGGCTGTTCAACTAATTGAGCATGTTTTCACATGAAAGCACCTCCAAACTGAAGCATTCTGATCAGGCCTTATGTTTTCATCTTGCTTGCACCACAATATGCGTGGCATTTTAGAACTCATGTATGCAGCATTTTGTCATATAATAATGCATACATTTTATAGGTGAAATCTAAGCTCCATCAGTTGCAATAATAGAAGGGGTGGAGAACGCTACTGTATGGGTGTGGGAAATGAGAGACAGATATACAAGTTATGAATAATTCCAGTGAGGCAGGGAGAGTAGGTGAAATCAGTGAAGTATGTGTGCAACTTGAGAGCAGTGATATAGGAAAGTCAGGGAATACAGAAATCAAGGAAAACAAAGAGGCTAGATGAAGTGTTTCAGGTGTGAAAGTGAGTGACATTTGCCAAATAGTCCGGAATGTCTTGCTACATGCAGAAGATGTGCTAAGAAAGGTCAATAAGCTAGGGATCCTAGAATGAAAAATGCATATGTACAGGATGGAGAAATAAATGGTGCTGAGTGTCAAGGATGATGGTACAATAGATGAAGATCTTATCCTTAAGCCTGAGTGTGAAATCGTAGTGGGAGGAAAGAGGATCAATGTTCTTGCAGATTGAGGATCACCATATACTAGGGTCAGTGACAAACTAAAACGAATTTGAACTTCAACCAATTGATATCAACCCTGAAGGTTACAGGGGAGTAACAATTGGTGTGTTGGGTCACACAGTGATAAAATTCTAGTTTAGAGACAGAGAAAATGTGGGGTAAGACCATGTTGCCAGAGAAGGAGACAATCTGCTATGTTTGTGTCACCAAGGTGATAGGGGTATAACAATATATCAAAACTATTAAGAAAAAGTAATGTTGTTGACGCAAGCAGTTCATACTAATGATATTTTTAGTGTGTTTCCACAAGCTTTTAGCAACACTCTTATCTTGTTAAAGGGATTTGAACAAGGAGGGGGAAGAAAATACAGATGCATGTGAATTTGTGTGACTTAAATAGGCACATTTGGGTAGAGTGTCAACCTTTACCCAATATTTCTGAAATATTAGTTACTTTAGGTGATGCCAAGGTATTAAGTGTTGTGGACCTATTGTCACCTGACCACCAAATTCCTCTAGGAGCTGAGTCAAGGCATCTAACCTCATTTGGTACTCTATTGGGAGCCTGTAGGTCTATTTGCATGCCATATGGTCTAGCATCAGCTTGGTCATTTTTCCAAAGAGTTATGATGAAAGTTCTGGAAGACATACCTAAAGTACTTATTTTGCAGGATGATATTTTGGTGTCAGGTAAAGATGTTCACACTTTAAGATTGGACTTGAACTTTGAACAGGATGCAGGACTTTGATGTCACTTTAAATAAAGAAAAATATAGATTTAGAGTATCATCTATCACATATCTAGTTCACACAATTTCAGAGAAAGGCACAAGTCTAAAACTGGAGTTGTCCAAAAGCATTGTGGACACACATTCACCAGTTAATAAGGATCAAGTAAGATTTTTTCTGGGATTAGCTGAATTCTGTGCCAAATGTATTCCCAATGTTGCTGATCTTTCATTACCCTTGAGGAATTTGCTTAAGAAAGGGTTCAAATATGATTGGTCTGTGGAATGTGATGCTGCTTTAAAATTCATAATAAATGTGATTCCTGTTCTTCCTACATTGGGGCAATTTGGTACTTGCTGGAAAACCTTGTTGCCTGATGATGCCAGTTTACATGGTCTTGAGGCAGTTCTTTTGCAAATAGTAACTGGTGAAGAAACAGTCATTGCCTTTGCCTCATGCTCCATCAAAGGGGCAAAAGAGAGGTATTGTGTGATAGAGTGCGAGGCATTGGCTGGGGCATGGGCAATTCAACATTTCAAATATTTCATATGGGGCATAACTTTCTTAGTGATAATCCATCATCCACCGTTGGTGTATATTTTTTCATAAGTTTTGTCAATGGTGGACGGACCCAATGTAGTATGGTACGGTCACAGTGAAGCAGTGTTTTGGGAACCCACAAGGTAGGTTAAAAGGCCAACTGTAATACAGAGAATGTTATATACCGGATCATATGCCCGTGCAATCTGACCTACATTGGTATGACCACCCGTAAAATCAAAACCCGCATTTGCGAACATCGCAGCACAATACGCTGCAAGAAAAACACTACAAAAATGACCAATCACTTCTTGGAAAAAGGCCACACGACCAACGATATGAGATGGGTCATACTCGAAGCCCTTGACCACAACCTTCCCAACATTCAGACCCGCCTCCTGGAACAGGAACAAAGATGGATATATCGCCTTTCCAGCCACATCATCGGTCTGAACGATAATATCCCCTGGAACTGTTTGAGAAAATCCTGATTTTATCTCTGTAATAGGCTTATACAATCTGAGTTGGAATCACAGGTTTATGCTTAATCCGTGGTCTTTATCTACAACATGTTTTTGCCATCATGAGCACCCCCATTTCTCTCATCTCACATCTCCCAGCCCCTACTTAATCCAGTACCGGCTTATCTTGCCATCCGGTATTGCTACCACTGCGCATGCGCAGGTTCAGTTTGAGTATTTCCTGACTTTCTCAATTACAGGCTTAAACTACTTAGCTGGCATCAGATGTTTATGTATACTCCGTGGTTTTTTCTACATATTTCTATAACATGTTTTTACTTCATTGAGCATCTCCACTTCGTTCACCAGTTTGAGAATTTCCTGACTTTCTCAATTACAGGCTTAAACTACTTAGTTGGCATCAGATGTTTATGTATATTCTGTGGTTTTTTCTACATATTTCTACCACCGCGCATGCATAGGTTCAGTGACACACCTACCATGCCTTCCCTCTCCGACGCATGCGCGTAGAACTCACTTCGCTCTTTTGAGCAGGCGCATTTCCTCTGAACCCCCCGGCATCATTCGCGCAAGCGTGCCGGGCACGCGCTACTCCTACACGCATGCGTGGTCTACTCGGCCCCGCCCGAGTTCACCAGCAGACACGCATGTATACAATGGTGGACCTCCCTATTTTATCTCCTTTTCCCATGGGTCCCACAGCATCCGGGACTTCGGGAGACCACAGTAGGTGCCAGGCGATGGTAGCTTCACAACCAAGTAAGGTGGCTTTTACTCGCTCTCCCTGGGAATCATTACTTCCCATCCTACCTCGCTCTTTAACATGTTATTTCTTTTGTCCACAGAATTGTTGTAAGGAGCGCCCCCCTCCCGTTTCCTGCACAGCGCTCTCACTCAGCCATAGTGTAATTATCCCTATCCCTTCCTGTTCTGCTTGGGTTTTCGGATCAGATAGAACCCGCTCATCAGAGCCTCACTAACCCAGCCAGAACGTTACCCCCTCCCTAGAACCTATTTACAATCCTGCAACCACATATATCTATCACCTAAGGACAGGGGATTCCTACTATGCATACCAAGACCTCACAATCGGCGGCCTCGCGATCCCATACGGATCCAGACCTTTCTGCCCATACGACAGTATCACAAGTGGCGGCCTCGCGGTCCCATACGAACCCAGACCTCTCTACCCAGACGGCAGTCTCAGCACAATCGGCGGCCTCGCGATCACATACGGATCCAGACCTCTCTGCCCATACGACAGTATCACAAGTGGCGGCCTCGCGGTCCCATACGAACCCAGACCTCTCTACCCAGACGGCAGTCTCAGCACAATCGGCGGCCTCGCGATCCCCTACGAATCCAGACCTCTCTGCCCGTACGACAGTATCACAAGTGGCGGCCTCGCGGTCCCATACGAACCCAGACCTCTCTACCCAGACGGCAGTCTCAGCACAATCGGCGGCCTCGCGATCCCCTACGAATCCAGACCTCTCTGCCCGTACGACAGTATCACAAGTGGCGGCCTCGCGGTCCCATACGAACCCAGACCTCTCTACCCAGACGGCAGTCTCAGCACAATCGGCGGCCTCGCGATCCCCTACGAATCCAGACCTCTCTGCCCATACGACAGTATCACAAGTGGCGGCCTCGCGGTCCCATACGAACCCAGACCTCTCTGCCCATACGACAGTATCAGCACAATCGGCGGCCTCGCGATCCCCTACGAATCCAGACCTCTCTACCTAGACGGCAGTCTCATAAGTGGCGGCCTCGCGGTCCCATACGAACCCAGACCTCTCTACCCAGACGGCAGTCTCAGCACAATCGGGGGCCTCGCGATCCCCTACGAATCCAGACCTCTCTGCCCATACGACAGTATCACAAGTGGCGGCCTCGCGGTCCCATACGAACCCAGACCTCTCTACCCAGACGGCAGTCTCAGCACAATCGGCAGCCTCGCGATCCCCTACGAATCCAGACCTCTCTGCCCATACGACAGTATCACAAGTGGCGGCCTCGCGGTCCCATACGAACCCAGACCTCTCTGCCCATACGACAGTATCAGCACAATCGGCGGCCTCGCGATCCCCTACGAATCCAGACCTCTCTACCTAGACGGCAGTCTCATATGACAGTTCATCCTATGATCACCATAACATACAAAAAGGGAATCAGTCTCACTATTCATCAGATCACACAAGGATTGCCAGTTCGGGCATAGCCTGTTCTCAGGTTCGAGGGGCTCCTCTTTCCTTTATTCAGTTACCACTTACCTGATCAGGGTTAACATCTGTTCATGTAGCCGCAGCTGACTAGAAGAATAGGCTACCCTCTTATACAAGAACACGCATCACATGTTGGTTCACTACAAACTGGATACTTTATTACTCATTACATACACAATCACATAACATTACGATATAACACATAACCTGCAAAGAAAAGTGAAAGATTAAGTTGTACACTCTAATAAGAAAGGGTCGACATCACCTTAGTAGTATGTAGCCTGCACTCAGTGGTCATCTAGGCTCCCTTCTCGTCTGTGCCTTGGCTCGCCTGGAATCACCCTTCTCCGAGTCACTGGGACCTCTTCCTTATCGGCTACTCTCTCCTCTCTGGCTATTCTGTTAGGAAAGCATCTGTCTCTCGGTTCTTCTCCGCCTTCAAGATGGCGTCTGTCTTCCCTGGAATAAGTAGTAGCTTTACTGCTAACGGCTAGATGCCGCCTACGGACTGAACATGTAACTGCCTCAGACTTTCACTAATATAGAGGTGCAGTTCCTCATGGAAAATTCCGGCCCGTAACCTGCCGCAAACCAAATTCTTGTACCTCCCCGTACCAAGGACACGTTCCCAGCCGGCCGGCCTGATGTAGTGTCTTCGGCATGAAGAAAAATACAATCCTTCGATAAGGGCCGGCCTGAACCGGTTCTCTCCAAGCGAATAACACCTCATAACTAAAACATTACTTTTGACCTAGAAGCATCCCAAGCTGCCGGAGCAGAAAGAAAGATGGAGTCTCTCCCGTTTGAGGCCTACCAGGCCTGAATTCAGCACAGCTCCATGAAATACCCTCACTACAGGACAGGTTATCCCTAATACTAACGAATCTATCCCCTAGGCTATGTGTGCAAGCCCTGATCTATGGGGAAGAGCACAGAATCATGTCGAAGTGCCTAGTAAATAGGCTCCATTCACTACTCTAACCCTTAGGCTTGAATGGTAAGAGACTGAAGTCACATTCAATCACTTGTTAACACAAGAAGGCCGGGAAAATCGAGCAGAACATTTCACCCTTGACTTCAGTCTATTATACATTCATTAAACAGAACTAACATCTGTGGAAGAATAATATGAAACAAGACTAACTGATCTATGTCTAGTACCAGGTGTGCAGAATTGAAGTAGTGAAGGAATACACTGAATAAAGCAACAGATAGAAATCAAAATGCCGATAGCAATCAGAATACCTCCTAATATTTGACGTAACAAATGCAAATCAGGTAACCAATTAAAGAGCCAGTCAAACCAGCCCTGGTCAATGTGTTTTCTAACTTCTTCTGTCAAGTCATGTAATTTATCAATGTGAACCTGAATGGATTTTGTATGATCCGACAAGTTAAAACAACAAAGACCCTCAAAATCAGAACAATCGTGTCCATGTTTAAGCAAAAGATAATCAATGGCCGCTCGATTTTGTAAGATAGCCCTTCGTTCACCCTGGGCGTCTAATAGCATGTCAGACAGGATTGTAGAAGTATGATTGATGGATTTTACCATCCAGCAGGCCATTTTCCCAATAGATTTGGCATTATAAACTGCCAAAGCAGGAACACCAACAATTGAAACAGCCAGGCTAAGGTATTCAGACTTGGAATATAAATGCAAAGATGAGGCACAATCCTCCTGTAACCTCACTGTATCTCGGATCACACGAGAGTTGGCATTCGGATGTGACGAGAACATTAGTAAGCTCAGTCTAGTAATGGCACAAGGGCCTCCAGAAATATTTGCGGGGATATATGGCCAGGAAGTATTACCACATGAGAAAAGCCATCCGGCAGGTAGTAACATCGTGCGATAGTGACTGGGGGCAACTACCATACTCTTGCAAGTCATGTTATTCTGAACAGAAGTACATGTTTTCGGTGTCCTTTGAAAGCACAAAGTTCGTTCATGAGCGATGAATGAAGTGGCACCTTTCAATTTTAAACGCATACATTCCGAAATCGCACTAGGATCACAAGTAAGGAAAAAACATAAATCACCTTGTGTGATATTATAGGTAACTATTTGGGACTGGACAGGCGGTATCGGGTCTGACAGTACAGTACACAAGGGGCAATACTCATGGGCAGCGAAATCGCCCAGAAGAACATTGGGGCGAGCATTTGTTATATTAAAAATATGAGTCAGAGTCTCCAATGAAGCAGGGACAGCAACCAAACAAGTTGCCAGTATATCCGTTACCGATCTCATCGGTGTCAAGCAGAAATGAGGGGTCTTCGTCACTTGCTTGGCCAATGTAACCCAAAAGTTCGGCGACGAATCCCACGCAGCGAAGGAACGCGACACTCGGGTTCTCAACTCAGCCCGGGTTGATGGGATCCCTCCTCTCTCGTCGTACCATCCCAAAAGGAGTCCAACGCCGACACATCCTGCAGCAACAGTCCAAAGAATGATCTGAAAAAGAATCAAATACAGGCATTATTCATTCTCGTAAGTAACATTTGTCAGCCGGGACTGCTTCCCAGCTATCTTTCCCTGGTCTCATAACTAAAATGGTGTTGTCTTGACCGGTTGCAATCACTTCTGCTTGTTCAGGGGGATTCTTAGGCGACTGCACCCAAACTTTGGCCCCAGGATTATCTGTGGAGCCAAAACCTTTCTGGCCTCGTACAGTTAGCAACGTTGGGGCAGTGCCTTTTGTCATCTCACCACTGAAGACAGGCATTATTAGCAATTGAGCCACTCGGTCAGTTTTATGTATCAGTAAGTCAACCTCACTGCTATTCAGCAGGAGCACCTTAATCTCTCCCTGATAATCACTATCAATGATTCCTCCAAGCACCTGAATGCCTTTTACAGCCAGCCCCAATCTAGGGGCAATTAATCCGAAATTTCCAGGTGGTATCTGAACACCAACACCTGTTTCAATGATGACTCGATCTTTACTTTTTATAATGGTGTCATCCATGGCATGCAAGTCTAAACCTGCCGACCCTGGGGTCGCTCTGCATGGAGCCAAAGCTCCGGGAGTAATCTCCCAGTACATCACAGTCTCTCTGATCTCATTGGGCTTAGCATCAACATTCGGAGGAAACAAACGCATAAGTGGGGATTCAGCATTTAGAAAAGGACGGTTATTCAAAATCAATAGCGCTTGAGGCAAAAAATCTCGCCAATTCTTATACTTGTCATCTGTCAATAGTTTGGTACGTCTCAAGTTTATCAGCAAGCAACTTATTTTGACACCGCAACAAAGTATGAGCATTCTGAATCTCAACAAAGTTCGCTTCCAAATCCTTATGCAAGTTCTGCAACTTCAACAACCTCTCATGGAGAATCCTGTACGCAGACAGAACAATCCAACCTCTGCGCCCCAAAACGGGAAGCTCATCACCCTTAGATACCGGCGCCTTCTGTAAACAAGTAATCACATTAGCCGGCTCCGCCAGCTCCAAAAAAGAATTCCAATTCTCACTCAAACCAGTAGAATCAGCCCACTCACGGGCTAAGGCTTCATAATGCGTTGAATCCCAGCCGGGAATATCAACGGGCAACTTAAAAGTAGATTTCGACTTTCTAGAAAACATCTTTGAAAAGAAAGAAAAAGAGAAAAAGAAGAAGAAGAAAGAGAAAAAAAAAAAAAAGATAAGAAACAATTATATAGAAATAATATACAAACGAAACCACGCACGCACCGAAAGCAAACACGATACAACCACAACGCACACAGGTTTCGTAAACGGTTCGTGACGCCAAATGTTCTGCTTGGGTTTTCGGATCAGATAGAACCCGCTCATCAGAGCCTCACTAACCCAGCCAGAACGTTACCCCCTCCCTAGAACCTATTTACAATCCTGCAACCACATATATCTATCACCTAAGGACAGGGGATTCCTACTATGCATACCAAGACCTCACAATCGGCGGCCTCGCGATCCCATACGGATCCAGACCTTTCTGCCCGTACGACAGTATCACAAGTGGCGGCCTCGCGGTCCCATACGAACCCAGACCTCTCTACCCAGACGGCAGTCTCAGCACAATCGGCGGCCTCGCGATCCCATACGGATCCAGACCTCTCTGCCCATACGACAGTATCACAAGTGGCGGCCTCGCGGTCCCATACGAACCCAGACCTCTCTACCCAGACGGCAGTCTCAGCACAATCGGCGGCCTCACGATCCCCTACGAATCCAGACCTCTCTGCCCGTACGACAGTATCACAAGTGGCGGCCTCGCGGTCCCATACGAACCCAGACCTCTCTACCCAGACGGCAGTCTCAGCACAATCGGCGGCCTCGCGATCCCCTACGAATCCAGACCTCTCTGCCCGTACGACAGTATCACAAGTGGCGGCCTCGCGGTCCCATACGAACCCAGACCTCTCTACCCAGACGGCAGTCTCAGCACAATCGGCGGCCTCGCGATACCCTACGAATCCAGACCTCTCTGCCCATACGACAGTATCACAAGTGGCGGCCTCGCGGTCCCATACGAACCCAGACCTCTCTGCCCATACGACAGTATCAGCACAATCGGCGGCCTCGCGATCCCCTACGAATCCAGACCTCTCTACCTAGACGGCAGTCTCATAAGTGGCGGCCTCGCGGTCCCATACGAACCCAGACCTCTCTACCCAGACGGCAGTCTCAGCACAATCGGCGGCCTCGCGATCCCCTACGAATCCAGACCTCTCTGCCCATACGACAGTATCACAAGTGGCGGCCTCGCGGTCCCATACGAATCCAGACCTCTCTACCCAGACGGCAGTCTCAGCACAATCGGCGGCCTCGCGATCCCCTACGAATCCAGACCTCTCTGCCCATACGACAGTATCATAAGTGGCGGCCTCGCGGTCCCATACGAACCCAGACCTCTCTGCCCATACGACAGTATCAGCACAATCGGCGGCCTCGCGATCCCCTACGAATCCAGACCTCTCTACCTAGACGGCAGTCTCATATGACAGTTCATCCTATGATCACCATAACATACAAAAAGGGAATCAGTCTCACTATTCATCAGATCACACAAGGATTGCCAGTTCGGGCATAGCCTGTTCTCAGGTTCGAGGGGCTCCTCTTTCCTTTATTCAGTTACCACTTACCTGATCAGGGTTAACATCTGTTCATGTAGCCGCAGCTGACTAGAAGAATAGGCTACCCTCTTATACAAGAACACGCATCACATGTTGGTTCACTACAAACTGGATACTTTATTACTCATTACATACACAATCACATAACATTACGATATAACACATAACCTGCAAAGAAAAGTGAAAGATTAAGTTGTACACTCTAATAAGAAAGGGTCGACATCACCTTAGTAGTATGTAGCCTGCACTCAGTGGTCATCTAGGCTCCCTTCTCGTCTGTGCCTCGGCTCGCCTGGAATCACCCTTCTCCGAGTCACTGGGACCTCTTCCTTATCGGCTACTCTCTCCTCTCTGGCTATTCTGTTAGGAAAGCATCTGTCTCTCGGTTCTTCTCCGCCTTCAAGATGGCGTCTGTCTTCCCTGGAATAAGTAGTAGCTTTACTGCTAACGGCTAGATGCCGCCTACGGACTGAACATGTAACTGCCTCAGACTTTCACTAATATAGAGGTGCATTTCCTCATGGAAAATTCCGGCCCGTAACCTGCCGCCCACCAAATTCTTGTACCTCCCCGTACCAAGGACACGTTCCCAGCCGGCCGGCCTGATGTAGTGTCTTCGGCATGAAGAAAAATACAATCCTTCGATAAGGGCCGGCCTGAACCGGTTCTCTCCAAGCGAATAACACCTCATAACTAAAACATTACTTTTGACCTAGAAGCATCCCAAGCTGCCGGAGCAGAAAGAAAGATGGAGTCTCTCCCGTTTGAGGCCTACCAGGCCTGAATTCAGCACAGCTCCATGAAATACCCTCACTACAGGACAGGTTATCCCTAATACTAACGAATCTATCCCCTAGGCTATGTGTGCAAGCCCTGATCTATGGGGAAGAGCACAGAATCATGTCGAAGTGCCTAGTAAATAGGCTCCATTCACTACTCTAACCCTTAGGCTTGAATGGTAAGAGACTGAAGTCACATTCAATCACTTGTTAACACAAGAAGGCCGGGAAAATCGAGCAGAACACTTCCCTGTTTTGCGCATTGTGTTCCTCTTCATCAAACTGTGCCCACCCTAAACCTCTAGCGCTTCCTGGCTCCATTTAGCCTCATCTCACTAGCGCTCAGTGGGCCTCTCACTGTGTACATACCTCATGTTGAGGTTTCACGATCATTGCCGGAATATTCACCTGGTGCTATTTGTGTACAATTCACTATTTGCTCACTGTAGTATTGCCGTGTTATTTACCACCTGGCACCCCTAGTTCACAAAGCGCTTCGCGTCTTACCTAGCATCTCTAATGGTCTTGCCTCCATAGTGTGTGTGTCACCTACGGTACGTTTCCTGAAGACAGGTTTGATTTATCACAGCACTTAAGAATGTATTTGACAGTTGCCTGCATTCTAGGGCACCAAGTGTAATTCTCATATGTGTTTTCTGTGCTGTCTTGTTTTCTTCCACAGGTTTGCGCCGCAGTGTCCGCAATTGTGCCGACACTGTGTCCACACACCTTAGCGAGTGTGTAGGTAAACAACCTTTTTAATATTTTTCACTCACCACGTGGCACTTCACTTTTTGCCACTCACTATACACTGGTCCTGACGAAAGCTCCTTATTTTTATACATGAGCTGAAACATGTAGACCCACAACACAGCCAACTAGCAGATAATTATTTCTTCATTAGTTGCATCACATACCCTTTTAGTCTATATCCTGAGCCGCCAATAATAAATCTTCTAATGGCAAGGATTCTCAGAGATATATGTTTTTAATTATCACTACATCACACTCTTGCACCACACCAGCTCCGCTGTAGCCAGGCGTCGCAGCACAACCGGGGGGCATTTGGCCACCTGGTTGGGGCCCCAATGATGAAGCATGACACCAACTAGGTTGGTGTGTGAAGGGCCTTTTAACCTACCTTGTGGGTTCCCAAACACTGCTTCACTGTGACCGTACCATACTACATTGGGTCCGTCCACCATTGACAAAACTTATCTACATCCAGGGGATAACGGACGTACCTCCCCCCTTTTCCCTAGCTCTCCCATTGTTCTCTACGTATATTTTTTCATGTCAAGGTAGTGTGAATTTATTGCCCAGGATAAAGAGGCAGACAGAAGGTTTAATGGAATTAAATTTCCATGTTGAATATCTCTCAGAAGTTCCTAAAAAGACAGAGATTGTTTATCCAGGTTTCCTATGATTGATATGGTCTCCACAACCAGTGAAGGTGAGGTGAAGGAACCAACTATGGTAAGTTGGGTGAGAGAAAATAAGATAAATGTCACAGAATGAAGTGAACCTAGTGAAGAGGATGGTGTGCTTAAAGCAGTTGTGGAATACGTGACCAAAGGCTGGCCTGATTACAAAGGATTATCTGAGTTTTTGAGTGGCTTTTGGAATGTACGATATGAGTTGAGTCTTGGTGAAAGAAAAGTCTTAGGAGGTTCTAAGATGGTTATATGTGTGAGAGAAGTGACAAGACAAAAGATGCACTATCTTCACCTCTTGTTCCAGTAGAAATCCCACCTGATTTCTGGACTAAGTTGATACTGGACATAGTTGTTCCTTTGAATATGTTATCTCAGACTGAATGTTTTGTTTTACTATTGGTTAATTATACATCAAAGTGGATGGTTACTAAATGTGTCAATACAGTGAACACAAATATAGTGCTTGAATATTTGTAGGAAGAACTTTCCAGGGAAGGAATACCTCAGTTTTTGGTCACAGACAATGGTGTACAACTTGTCTCTTATTAGATGTGTGAATTTTTTAATTGTCAGTCTATTGCTCATTTAAACATGGCCGTGTATTCTCCACACATCAAAGTATACTAAAAAAGTGATGGATAAAATGCTTGAATGAATCTCAGCCACTAGTAATTACTTGGAGCCACGTTCCAATCTATTGTTATTTTGCATATATGCCACCTCTGTTTGGACCTGGCTATATGCAAATCAGTCCCGAACTGCTAAGCCAGGTCCTCCCTGAACCGGAAAAAAAAGCAACCCAGGACTGGTTTTGCCCTAGTTATGTGCTCATCAGCCAGGTACAGCGTGGTTCCAGTGTCACAGTGTGCATGGGACCCAAGTCTGGCCATACCCCTCCCACTTAGGGCGACACATCAAAGTATGAAAAAAAAATGGATGGAGTACTTCAGTTGATCTCAGCCACTGGTAATTACTCAGGGCCACAATGCAGAGTTAAAGGGAACACTGTATTGTGTGCCAGGATCAACAATGGTAGCACATCTATGTACAGCTCGCTTTCCCTTCCTGACATGAGCTCTCTCCAGGGCTGGTGAGACCAACTCTCTGACTCCATCACAGAACCATGGTAGTGGGAAGTCACTGGAGACCCTGACGAAGGGGGTTCCTGCACCTCTATTGGACCAGCATTGCTCATGGTGCTGTATACCGCCACCCTGCAAGACGCACAAGACAGGCAAGGAGGGTTGTCTGCCATGGAATCTATGCCCCTCATGAGTTTTTTGGAATAGGGTGGGGGAGTAACCACACAAGGGAAATCCCTTTACTCCAAGATGAGGTGTTTAGTATAAGTGGTACATACCTCTTATTCTGAGTTTGGAGCATAAAACTGAGGCATAACATGCAGAATTGGGTTTTAACACATCAAATTCCATATGTTATGACTTTTTTCTGAGTCTTTTCCCATGATACATTTTGGCAGGTTTGACCTGTCGAATGTATCAGGAGAAAACTATGAAGGTGTGATAATTATCACACAACTCATAAATCAGATCCCTGTGTAAAGATGTGTTTGCATAGTGATCGGAATTCAGCCATGTCATCATTAGGGCCTATGTATGGTTTTGTTAAGAGGATCTCAGGCCAGATTACCGCTGGGTTGGGCAGGAGGTCAAGGAAAGGTGGGGATCAGGGGGCCCCTGTTGAGTGGCACTGGTGACTGGAGCTGTCAACCAGAAGCAGAACACCAGTATACAATGTGAAACTGGAGGAGAAGGACTTGCAATACCCTCAATCAGTGGGCACCTGTGGTATTTTGTTACCAGGTGATGATGCAGGATTCTGTAACCACGGTATTATCCTGGAATGTAGGAATGGAGAGGCGGAGAGCGGACCAAGAAGCTGTTCCCGGCTAATGCTGTGGTTGGGGCTGCATTACTATATATCTGCAACAATGTCAAGGTTAAAACAACTACTAGTGTCACGGGCATACTTCCAGAGTACAGTTCAGTGTTGTTTTATCCCTGGGGCTGGTAGGTCCCACTAGGTGGTGTAGGGCAATCCTGGAGGACTGTGCTGTCTTGGGTCAGGCAAGGGAAGCAAGTAGAACTTTCTCCCACTGAGCAATGAACCTACCATCCTGGCCTCTTGGTATATGATCTGCAGGGCTGCATTAATGGTGCTTCATCAATGGACCCTGTGCCCTCACATGGGCAGATGAGGACGGAGGGCTGAAAGAGACTGTTGGGTGACTGCAATGAATCGGAGCATCTAAAAAGAGACAAATATGTGGTGGAGAGTCACAAAAGACAGGAACATGTGCAAAAGGATGTTGCTGGCATATGGGGCAGCTTGATTTGCACCGTGGCTATTCTGTGATGTCATGTCCCTTTACAACGGGTTCTAATGTGTCCTTCCAAAATATTTGGTTTTGCTTATATTAACATATTTTTAATTTTTAAAGAAAAAGCATGACTCAAAATTGATTTATTGAGTATTACTGTGTGCATTGCTGAGTTCTGCCCACAGCATCTCCCTTGCGATGTACCTGTCTAATGGTTTGAACTGAGACTTTGTTTCTTTTCCTAAAGTTTTTCTGATGTTCTCTTATGGTTGTCAAAGCAACTGAAATAACGTTTTTGAATTGAATTGAATTGAACTGCTCCATTTCTTATGCATGTTCTGAAGAGTGTTGTCTGTGGTGAAGCATATGAGCAGAAATGATAAGAGGTGTGCACCAGGACCAATTGTGTGTCCAGTCATTTTGAGGCAGGCATAGAGCAGTGCACTACTACATGAGGTGAGGTGTGTAAAAGTGATAGTGATAGGATTGCAATATGAATATACAAACCAGTATATGTTATAGATATGAGACTAATAGAAGTCATGTTTTACTGATCGGTCTGGTCCTTATTGCTTTAGTGAATTGTTGATCGTTGTTGATTAGCCTTATTTTCTTTTGTGGAGTGTTTAACAGAGTGCATGTCTGTACAGTGAAGGAGCTCGTGCACCTCCTTCTCTGTACAAACATGCTCCAATTCAAGAGAGTTCTGGGGAAGGCTCTTTAAATTGGGGTATGACGAAGCAGAAGATAATCCTGCAGCTGAGGTTCCTTCATGGACTGCAGAGTCTCAGTTGGATTGTAGGATGGTTGGTACTATCCCTTGAATTACCTTGTAAGCTTTGCAGAGAGCTTTCTGCTCGAATATGTTTGCAACTGGAAGCCAGTGCAGAGCATTTGGGGCAGGATTAATATGTTGCATTGGCTCGGGTTTGGAACGTGTCTGGCTGTAGCATTCTGGATTTGTGACACTTTTTTCCCTAGGTGCCTAAAGAATCTAATGTAGATATCACAATCATAATCAAGACATGACCGTCCTAGGGCTGTAAAGACCTGGACTCAGTGGGTGAAAGCCAGATAATGAAAGTTAGGGTGTAGTATTCTCATGTTGTAAAACATACCCTTTGTCATGTGCATGACCTAAATTTGGAGGCAAGTTAAAGTCCATGAATATGCTCAGATTCTTTACTTCCATGGAGATGGTTGGGGGTGGTCAAATCTCATTAGACCATGAGGTGGTGGGATCATACTACAAGAGAGGATTTGCACTTTTAGTTTTGTTTAGTTTGTTTAGTTTAGTTTGAAGCCATTCAGTAGCACCCAGTGGTCTATTGAAGGCACTTGCCAAGTCCTGAGGAGTTCTGGGTTAATAGATTTAAGCCAAATAAGGGCTGTATCCTGAATTTCATCCCGCTTAGTCTTCTGAGATATAGTTTGCGGTTGACAGCGTTTAAGGTGGATGGGATTTCAAGTAGAAAGGTGTTGGTAAATCTATTTTAATCAGTTTTGCTCTTGAGGTTATCCCAAATAGGAAACAATATAGATTCATTGCCTTTTATAGGTTGGAGTCCCATCTCTCTGAGAAGAGATTGTATTGTTCACGGGAGTCAAACATCTGAGATAAAGCTGTTCTTTCAGTAAAATTACCCTTAAATGGTCTGTTAGGTAGGTGTTTAGTTTACTCAATCTGAGTGGTCAAAATATTTCTTCTTAAGAAAGGACTTAAGTAAGATAATTTTCAGTTTCTTGTTAATTCTTCAGATTGAATGGAAGAAATAATGGCAACGCTGTGTGCATTGGCAGCAGAGAATGTTAGGAAGATAGATTTGAATATATTGTGGGAGCTCAAATCTGCCACCGAGCCACCAGTGCTGCTACCCTTGATTGATTCAATCATAGGTTTCTTTAATTGTAAAAACTTTGACTGGGTATAGTGTGGTTGTGTAGTGGTGGCACATCTTACAGCTGTCTCTGTGGGAGATTAGGTTTCAATCATTTGTCATCATAGTCAACTGTATGTTGTAGTAAGTTGGATTCACTGTTCCTTCTAGATGAACCTGGCTAATCAAGTGAAAGTTCTTCCAGTAGTAAGAGACAAAGCACCTAGTGGGGCCATGCTAACCATCGGCATCAAGTGCTATCCAGCGCCATCCAGCCTGTCTTGTGTCAAACAAAAAGGACTGCATGTACACCCAAAAGGAGTTGTCTCTAGCTATAGTTTATTGCAGCAGTGACCCAAGCCAGGGACACTACCTGTAAAAAACAAGTCTCCCAAATATGTTTGCACAGTAACCTTGACAACCTCATTTCCTGATAAAAGTAGCCAGGAAACTAGTTCCACTTGATCTACATTATAGCACTGTGCAATTGTGTCTGGGTTTTAGAAACCTCTATTCATTCTATCTACTTTTTATTAGGCTGAAAGTGTTTACTTTAATCCTAGCTACAGAGCCTTTTCATTGTCTCAATACTTTATCACTGTCAGTCTTGTTCTCAAGATCTTCGGGCGGCCCCTGGTTATTAGTTAACATACTTGGAGTGCATTGCCAGTCTTCAGTGGTCACTAAGGCCATGAGTAGTGTTCCACAATATAAAACTTTCTAAAAGCCTTTGTGTATTCTGGACTCTTCCTGAGGAGCAGAGTTGAGCAGACAAGGCTTCTTCAGGGAAGTTGTACACACACGTGCTGTAGGTTTGGAACTTAGCTACAGTTAGTTTGACACCATAATAATCACATAGCATAATAAAAATGTGTTCTGCTTTAGAGCACTTCTTATTGCTGATAACTGCGACCACTGGAGTTAGCAGAGGAATATGAGAGCACAGGCGAGACAGGAGGATAAAGATGCCTGAGAGTATCAGTTATATCCCATGAATGTGTAATGTATTACTTGCAATGTGTTAATGAGTCGGTTCGTGGACGGTACAGCTCTGGCACCTCTACCCCGCGTCGCTCAGACATTCGTTTGAAATGTTGAGGTTGAGTGGACAGTTGGAGGGTTTTCCAAGCAACATCCATGGAACTTGAAGCATTCCCAGATTTACAACATTTTGTAAAACTGGGAATGTATCAGAATCCTACGGTTCCCAGGGGAGGCGTAGGAATGGACAACGAACAGAAATACTTTTATTTTTTCTCGTTTTTTGCTTTTTCTATGCGCACGCATGGAAAGAAGACGGAGGAAAATGTCATCAATTATTGTTTTTGTGCAGGACGGTGTCCCTTCCTGCACAGAAACAATCATCCTGCAGTGCAGGCCCCTTTGCAAAATGACGCAAGGGGGCCTGCGCCGGAGCATGACAGCCAATTGTGCGCCAGCAAAGGTGAAAGCCCAGGGATGCGTTGTATTGTTGTTAATAGGACGCATCCCATTGTTTTAAAAATGACGCAGCATTGAGCAGCTAAATGGCTTGCGGCGCCACGCTTCGTCATTTTCTTGTAAATGAGGCCCTGGGTTGCAAAGAGGTTACAAGGCCTTCACAGAGGATCTGTGTTAGACTTGGCACCATTGGCGTGGGCCTCCCTTCCATTTTTTGCTGTGACCTCCTGTGTTTTTGCTGGTCTAGATGCTTTGGGCACTTTGCCACTGCTGTTCAGTGCCAAAGGGCAAGTGCCCCCTTTGTAAATTGTTCTTATGGATTAGTGATTCCATGATTGGCTGTTTGATTTACTTGTCCACGGCATGGCTTGGCAGTTTGGGCTGGACTGTTCCCATGAGGCACAGGGTCAGACTGATTTGCATATAGCCATGTCTGAACTGGGGTGGCAGAGTGGGCTAAAGAACGGTGATGGATCAAACCCAGATATGTTGACTGGGTGTGAGTGTTTGATTGGTTCTGATGCTCCGTCCATCACCATCCCTTTTTGTACCGCTTTGTTCGCCATAAGTTGGCAGGGTATGCTCAGACGTGAGTCCCTTGCTCACTTTGCCACTGGATTCAAGCAAGCCTGGCTGAAGACGGCTGAAATGCCAGAAACCGGTCCTAGGAAGCTTGTTTCCGGTCCAGGGAAGGCATGGCTTGGCAGTTCGGGCTGGACTGTTCCCATGAGGCACAGGGTCAGACTGATTTGCATATGGCCATGTCTGAACTGGGGTGGCAGAGTGGGCTAAAGAACGGTGATGGATCAAACCCAGATCTGTTGACTGGGTGTGAGTGTTTGATTGGTTCTGATGCTCCGTCCATCACCACCCCCTTTTGTACCGCAGTAAGTAACAGAGGCTGCACCTCCCTTGGGGTCGTAAGGAGCCGACACCGTGCAGCCTTTACGAAGCCTCACCTCTCCGACGCCGCGAGCTGTCTTTGTTTTCATTTGTTTCCAAGGTACTGTTCTTTGGGGAACTGCTTGACTCCGGCAAGACACCGCGCACCTCATGCTCGGCGCCGTAGTTTGGGATTTCCACCAGTCACGACGTCTTTATAACTCCACGTGGAGTTATTTGTTGCTACAAGCTTTATTTTTGTGAATAGCCTATTTTTGAGGATATTTAGATACCTGTACTGTGGATTTTTGTTGTTTGGTCTTGTTTTGGTTTAGATAAAGATTATTTATTTTTATAAACTAGTGTGGTGTTCATTTGTAGTGTTGCCACTGTATTACTGTATGTGTTCACAAATGCTTTACACACTGCCTCTGAGATAAGCCTGTCTGTGTGTGCCAAGCTACCAAGGGGGTGAGTTGGGGTTATTTTAGAAGTGTATCCCCCTTACCCTGACTAGAAGCAATGGTCCCTATTTGGACAAAGGTACCTACCTCTGCCAACTAGAGACCCCCATTTTTTTAGTTCAGAAAAAAAATTTATTAAAAGATTTTGTTCAAGTGTTACAAAATAAAGGAAAGATAAAATAAGCTAACAATTAAAAGTACATATCAGGTTAAGTAATGGCAAAAACATTTGCTATAATGAGAAATATTAAAAATTGAGAATAATTATAAACAAAAACTGGCAATTGATATGAAATAAAGCAATATGAAAGGATATGGGATATACATTACAAGCATAAGAAAGAACAATAAAGAGAGAAAAAGAAGTATCTCGTTTAATAAAGAACAGGAAATCATGGAGGTTTAGGGACTTCTTGCTGTAACGGGGACAAAGGCAGAGAGGTACGAGCACTCAATTAAAAAAAAACTGTAACTGGATACCACATTTCTCTTCGCTTGGTAGCTAAGGTTAAGGGGTAAACAAAAGTCGCATCTAATCTGTGATTGTAGCAAACGGCATACCACCAAGCCTTATAAGATAGTTTGGTATAATCCTTCCAATTTTTAGTGAGTTGCTGAAATGCTACTGCTAATAACAAGTCTATTATTCTGGTGGTACAGGTGCAATGATCCCAGATGGGGGAAAGGCTCCCCAAAAAAATGTGAGAAAAAGAAAAGGAGTGAGTGGAAGAAAAGATCTTATTGATTTGAGACCAAACCTGCTTCCAGAAACTAAGAGCAAGGTGACAGCTAAAAAGTATGTGAAAGAGGTCTGCGCGTGGTGAGGAGCAGGACCAACACTTGTCAGAGGTATCTGGAAAATGTTTGCTGAGAGTAAGTGGTGAAAATTATAAACGATTATAAATAAAAAATAGTGTTTGAGTAGTATTAGCAGCTCTGGAAGATCTACGAATCTTCAACCACAACTTATCCCACAACTCAAGAGACCAAGAGATAGCAAAATCTTTTTCCCAATCTTCCTCTATTGCGGTTTTAATGCGAGGTAAGGACGAAGCGCGGAGGAAAGCGTATATCTTGGAAGCCTTAGAATGATTAACAAGTAAAGAATTCAGCGAGGAAGTATCGGACGGTATATGGATTGATGAAGGATATATAGCAATATAAGCATCGTAGGCCTGTTGTAACGCACGCGTCAGTAACAAATATTTGGTTCGACAAGCGAGAGGAAGATTAAAAGATGTGGCAGCTAAATCAAAGGAAATAATCTGAGTGTGGTGGAGCAATGGACGCACCCAAATAAGTCCACGCGTTCTCCAGGATTTCCAAAAAATTGGCTTATTATTGATTAAAATGGACGCGTTATGCCAAAGAGGTTGATAAAAAAGGATGAAAAAGGTAGACAAGGAAGAATTTTGGAGGTGTATTTAAGAATGGGGGTTGATAAAGATTGAGGTCTGCGAGAAAACATAAGATATTCTTTGAAGGAAAAGGGAGAAATGAAAGACTTTTCTAAGGTCAACCAGAGAGGAGATGATGGTGATGAATCCTCAATCCAATGAGAAACTTGATGTAAGAGAAATGATTTATGATATAGGGAAAAGTTTGGAAAGTTCACTCCACCCTCTCTTTTAGAGCGCATAAGCTTAAACAGAGACATACGGGATTTTTTGTGCCCCCACAAAAAGGAAGAGAGAATAGAGTTTATCTTCTTAAAGTATTTCAAGGGAATAACAAGTGGTATATTAGAAATTGTAAACAAAACAATGGGAGAAAGCATCATCTTGATTGTGTCCAATCTTCCCCACCAAGATAAATAAAGAGGATGCCATTTGGTAGTGAGAGTGGTTAATTTTTTAATACAATCTTCCATACACTTAGTGATAGTACCAGAAAGAGAGGAATGAAAATTGAGACCCAAATATTTAATAGAGTTAGGGCTCCAAGTAAAACCTGAAGCAGAAAAGTTATCTTTAAAAGTAACTTTAGTGAGTGGTAAAATTTCACACTTGTCTTTATTTAGTTTGTAACCCGATACTTGAGCAAAAGAATGAACTTCGTCTAAAAATGCCGGGATGGAGGTATCTGGTTGGGAGAGAAATAATAGGACATCATCAGCGTAAGCTGCCATCTTAATATCGGAATCATGAAAGTTAAAACCATGGATGTTATCTTTCTGATGGAGACGCAAAAGGAAAGGTTCTAAAGCAAGATTAAGCAAAAAAGGTGAAAGTGGGCAGCCCTGTCTAACCTCTCTTCCTAGTGAAAAATAAGGAGATAAGCCCCCATTTGCCGAAATTGCTGCTCTAGGACGAGAATAAAGGAAGGAAATTAGAGAGGAAATTTTTTAACCAAAACCAAACCACTTCAGAGTTTGAAACAAATAAGGCCATTCAACCCGATCAAAAGCTTTTTCCGCATCCAAAGCTATAGCTGCAAGGGAATGGGGATAATGAGAGGTCTTGGAGAGAACGTCAAAAAATAATCTAGTGTTGTCTGACAACAGTCGGCCCTTAACAAAGCCAGACTGCTCTTTCCCTAAGAGATCGGGTAATACAGATTCTAAGCGCAAAGCTAATGCTTTGGAAAAAAATTTATAATCAATATTTACTAGAGAAATAGGGCGATAATTTTTACAATGCTGTGGATCTTTGCCCGGTTTTGGGATAATACAAATAAGGGCATCAGAGAAGGAGACGGAAGCAGAACCAGTTTGAAGAAAAGTAGAAAGAAGCAAATGTAATTTAGGGATGAGCAAATTTGAAAAACAAGAAAAGAATTCAACAGTGAAGCCATCCGGCCCCGGGGCTTTCCCACGTTTGAGAGAGTGAAGAGCTTGGAGGAGATCCTTGTGAGTGAGATCGGATTCTAAAGAAGAGAAGTCTGGAAGAGTATCGAAAGGAGAAGAGATGGTGGACAAAAATTGAGAGATGGACTGTTCAGACGAGGATGCTTCGGAAGAGTACAATGCTTCATAAAAGTGTAAGAATTCTTGTAAGATGTCTTCGCTTTTGTGTTTTAATAACCCGTCATGACCATAAATAGAATCAATGTTGACTTTGTTTTGTCTCACCTTTAAATAATTGGCCAACAACTTCCCAGCCTTATTCTGCCCACCATAGAACTTAGCGCTAGACTTTAAGAGATAATTAGAAGCATTAAAAGTGGAGTCCTTATTAAATTGAAATTTAGCAGAAATGAGATCGTTTAAGCAATCTTTAAATTTAGAAGTATAATATAGGTGTTCTAATTGTTTAATTTTGGAGAGTAGAAGACTGGTATCTTGTTGGGCTTTTTTCCGCTTACGAGAAACATAGTTAATGATGAAGTCTCTGGCTGATGCTTTGAAAGCATCCCAAACAACAGGGAATGGAACTTCACCCGTATGATTAAGCAAGAAATATTCGTGGAAAAAGGACATAAAGGAAGAGACAAATTGTGCATCAAGAAGGAGAGCGTTGTTAAAACGCCATTTTTTAATAGAAGTAGGCTTTTGTAATACATCCAGAGTAATAGAAACTGGGGCATGATCCGAAATTAAGATGGAGCCGATGTCAGAAGAAATAAGGGATTGGGTAAGGTGATGTGAAATAAAAAAATAATCAAGTCGAGATTGAGTTTGGTGAGGGGGTGAAAAGAAAGAGTATTCTCGTAAAGTAGGCTTACATAGTCTCCAGGCATCAGTAAGTTTGTATTGTGCAATAAGGTGAGTGAAAGATTTTTGTGATTTGTGTGGAATGTATGCGCTAGCAGAATGCCTATCCAAAAAAGGGTCAAAAACTTCATTGCAATCACCCACTAGAATAAAGTTATCAACATAATGTTGAGTGATTAGCGGAGCTAAAGAAGTCCAGAAAGAGGCATCACCACTCGTCGGAGCATACACATTTAAAATGGAAAGAGGGACATTGTCTAGAATAAAATTAACTAACACCCACCTACCCGAAATATCTGCAAAATGCGTCATTGACTTGACTGGTAGAGATTTTCTAAACCTAATCAAAACGCCATTGCGTTTACCATCACCCGGGGAAAAATACACCTCACCCATCCAACCCCCTTTCAATTTAGCAGATTCAACTGCCGATAAATGTGATTCTTGTAAACAGGCTATATCTGCGTTGAGCTTGGACAAATGGGATAGTACTCTCTGTCTTTTAATTGGTGAATGTAAACCTCTAACATTCCAAGAAAATAGTTTCAAAGGCATAAAACATCATTAAGTAAGCATATCAAAAAACCAATTGAGGAATGATCTTGAAAGAGAAGAACATTTAAAGCATAAAGACATAATAATAAGATACATTTGAAATAAACGATGAAAATTTCATAAAAAGTAACAAAGTAAAAGCCAGTTACATGATCAAAAGAGAAAGGGAGAGTAAAAAAGAGGAGATATAAAAAAAATATAAGCAAAGAAAATGGAAAATGAAGTGGCTGGATTAAGAAGGGAGGGTAGGAATTACAGTGGAGAGAGACATAGCCAAGAAGGAAGGAAGTAATTGAGGAGCAAAAAGAAGGCAGAGAGAAGAACGTAAGAACATAATACTAGAAGAGGAAAAACAAAAGACTTACAAATTGTCGAGAACAAACAAAAGGGGAGGAGGTTGGAGGCCACATGAAACAACGACGGGCCTTGAGCTCCATAGGGGAGGCGGGGAAGGAAGACAACTGCAACGAACTCCAAGGACAAGAAGGTGGGTAACGACGTGAAGGAAGAATCTGCGCAAAGGGGAAAAAAGGATGAGTGTTAAATATTGAGAACAAAGAAAATAGATAAAAAACAAACAACTAGAAAAACTGTATAAACATAACAATTATGAAGACCAGCAAGGAACATTGCATAAAAGCAGTAATACAAAACAGATGAGTGAAAAACCAGTTATGAAGAACTTGATAAAGCAGCAAAATCCATGCTATTGACGTTATGAGAGTACAGAAAGCTCTTTAATTTCAGCGGGTCCTCATAAGTAGTAGTCTTGTTGTTGAAAGTCACCTTAAAAAGGCAGGGGTGAAAAAGACCATATCTCGCTCCCATAGAACGTAACTGTGGACGAAGTGAAAGAAACTCCTTACGCCGGTCAGCAGAAGGTTTAGCATAGTCCTGAGAAAAGAAAAGTTGATTACCCGACCAAGTAACTCGAGGGAGGGCCTTGGCGGCGGAAAGGACTGTGAGTAAATCTGTATATTCTAGAAAATAGAGGATAACACCTCTCGGCCTTTTAACATGGGTGGTACAAATCCCAGCAGGAGGAGGACCTAAACGATGAGCTCTTTGTTTGTTGAGATTGGTGGAATCTGGCAACTGAAGAATTTTTGGTAAGAAGGATTTGAAAAAAGCAAGAGCATCGGATCCCTCTGAATTTTCCGCCAGGCCGTAAATGCGAAGATTATTCCTTCTATTTCTGTTTTCTAAGTTCTCAAGTTGCTTGTGGAGGGTAGAGACTTGGGCATATAGTGGGTCGACTTTGGCAACAGATGAAGTAAGAGTATCGACAGTTTGTTCTAAAAGGGTAACACGGCCATCAATATTTGACCACTTGTCAGATAGCAACTGAAGAGTAGTTTTGGTGTCATCCAGCGTAGTTTTAGTTTCTTCAATAAAAGGGCGTAAGGCTCTAATTTCTTCCAAAAGAATATCCATTGTTACTGCTGAAGTTGGCTTGGGAGGAGAGGGTGGATCCTTTTTAAGTCTTTTAATGGAACCTTTGGTGGTAACGCTCGCTTGTGAAATTGAGGCAGAAGAAGGACATTTAGCAGAGGGGTCAGAAGAGTCATCCATTTGTAAACACTGGTATCTAGAACCCGTATGAAGGAGAAACTTGCGAGAAGTTGTAGAAGGAGAAGGCTTGCACAGGTCCTTAGATAGTCTACCCATATAGGAAATGGCAACTGCGACCAAAAACACTGTTGACGGGTTACAGCAAAAGAACCATCAGACCATAGCTAGTGAACTAAAAAGCATATAAGTAAATACAATAGAGTAAATACAGTAAAGTGAGGCGTTATGAACAGACGCTACAATTTGAAAGAGCCACATAATAAAATCGAGTATAGAGACAACAATTTAGACCAAAAAGGCAAAACATCGCTGCAAAAGAACATGCAACATAACTTAACAATGGGACATTTAATGGCAAAGAGTACAATAAAATAACATTTTAACGCCGCAACACTGTCAGCAGCTTCACAAGATGGCGGCCACAATTTCACAAGTCGACTCCTCGGTAATTGTGAAGTAAATATAGCATATTGCGGAGAAGTGTAAGTAGAAAATGACCCACAATTGTTGAAGTGTGTAAGGATGCAATGTCAAAATGAGTTCCATTCAAGCTGCAGCAACATTATGCAAAAATAGTAACAAGCACGCTGACAGGAAATCCAAAGCGCTCAACAAAAAAAAAAACACGCTAATAAGAGCCCAAGTACTTAGTAAAGGGTAAATGGGCACACATTTTGGCTAGTAGGCTGACAGGTGAAAAAAGATGTAGAGAAATGTAGATGAAACAGCCGTCACCGTAATTGGCCGAGAAACGCTAGGAGCGGAGCTCCGTCAGCGTTAACTCAAAATGGCGGCCGTAATCCCAAGCAACGACGTTACACAGTATCTCGAAGGAAAAGATTACCCACAGGTGAAATTAGGCAACGAAAATCATCCCAGCAGCCCTACGCCGACTCCGAAGTAGAAACCCATAGTTGTTAAGGGTTAAATCACTGTGAGGAGTCTCGCTGAGTGCCGCCTTCTCCGCGCCGCCCGGGAGAGCTACGAAGGAACCGCCATCTTGCACGGGCGCTAGCCACGCCCCCCCCAGACCTGAACTAACAATCTGCATGGATCATCAATAGGCCATCAGTGGTACAAGAGGAGCTGAAGAGCAGTTTAGGGACAGTGGTCGTAAGCACTAATGTGCACAATGGGGCAGCTCTAAGATAAAGCTGAAAGGGCTACGTAAGAAGATGAGGACTGCACTGACTAACCAGTGGAATGTTCAAAAGATCTGGAGTTGGCAATGCAGTGGACAGCATGGGAATGGCATTTGTGTACATTGTGGGAATGTTTACGTAACCAGGAGATCATATGTGCTGCACAGTATATGGAATGCGAAGGAGAGCACAAAGGATCAACAGGGAGTTTGCAGAATGAAAAGAGGGGTGGAATTGGGAAATGTTCAAATATGTGCTTTCTTGAACTGCTATAGGAAACTGGAACAAACAGGTCTTTGTGAGAAAGTGTAAGTAAATGCAATACTGCACCTCTGGTAGAAATGGACAAATATGTACATTAACAGCACCATTGTAAGAGCTGGAAATGTATAAGTGATTATGACTGAAATGTGACAATTCATTGTACAATATATTTTTATTTCCTGGAAATTATGAAAGCTTAGAACTGGATCAATGATATTTTACCACCTAAGATAGTGGTAAATGGGTGTCACGAAAAAATTTAAGGAATGTGCTGCTCATGGTTGGAACTGCAGCAGCATTTGTTGACACCTCTGGAGTAAATAAAGAGCAGTACAAAAGATGAAACAATACCATAAACCAAAGAAAAATAACAACGCAACAACAACATTATGGTGCACAACGCAAAAAGCTGTCCAAACAGAATCAACACAAGCCCAATGCAGTAATGTTTCAAAACACAACAGCACAAAAGTAATCACAACACATAACTGCAACCAAATGCAATACCACAAATGTGCACAAATATTCTTGTTACACATTGCCACCTCCACAAATCTGCTTTCATGAGACTGGGATACAATATGTTTGCACCAAGCGCCGCCCAATTTACTATTATAGACATTTATTGAAGCCAGTAAAAATGTTTTGTGAGCTGGCCCCGTGTCTTAAATTAGAAGTTTCGGTCCTGGGGGCGTGGCCACGACGCCGACCAAGATGGCCGCCTGACGCGGGACCTCCGACGCAACGGAGCTTCTCAATCATCCCGTTTTTCCTCCGGAGAGCCCTTTCTCACCGCAGACACAAGATTTACACGTCGGAATGCAGCGCGCTGCTGGTGAGCGCTTTTTGACGCATTTTTAGGGCCGGGGTGCCCCTTTTTTCGCCGCAGTCGCTCTCTCCTCAGAGAGCGGCCGCCATTTTGTCTGTGGCGTGATGTCTGTTTTTCTGCCGGCTTGACTGCATCTGCTCTACATTGCCCTTTTTGGAGTTTCACGCCTCCTGACTGCAGTATCATCCATTCTGGGTGCTGCCATGCCACATGGATATCTTCTAGCCTGTGCTGCTCCACTTGGATAGAATGAGGTAGTTCCTGATAAATGACTTTTTCTTTGTGATGTTCCTGTCTTCCTTTTTTGATTGCACTCACTGCCTCTGACGGAGGACGTCTTTGACCTGGTTGGTTTCTGACCCCGCACTCTTCATTTTTGCCTAGTTAGGCACTGGCTTGTCTCTGCTCGCTCTGGAACATTTCCTTACTCACTCCACAAGCTCTCCTTGGATTATTACTCCACCTCTATGCGACTGAATCCCTTCATCTTTCCTCACAGTCGCCCTCTTGTTTACTGCTTGTTTACTGCTTGTCAACTCCTGACTGGCTTCTATGGGCAAACTACGTAATCCAAAGTTTGTCTTTACCCCTTCGGGGAACTCTCCTGTGGTAACCTCTTCACCTCATTTACCGACGGACTCTCCTACCAAGGTAGCACCAATGGCGGGAGTAACCCTCCCTCGCTCCTCCTCAACACAGCCTCCTTCAAACAAATCTTCACCTCCATCTGCTTCATCTTCTAAACGCCTTAAGCAGGATGCCTCTTCATCAGAGAAGCCATCATCCCCTATTTCCATGGAGATGCTTTTTGAGGAGATTCGTGCCCTTCGGCCTTTTGTTGAGGAGACTAATAGTAAAATGCAGTTTCTTGAGGAGAAATGGTCATCTATCGACAACAGAGTTACAGTTGTGGAGCAACAGATTTCAGACCTTCACTCTACATCTCAGAGAGTCTCCTCCTTAGAAAAATCTGTTCTGGCGCTTCAGCAGCACACGGAGGAGTTGGAGAATAGGAATAGGAGGAACAACCTCCGTATTTATGGTTTGCCGGAAGCTTTAGAAGGGGACGACCCTGTGCTCTTTTTCTCCTCCTTTCTCCCGAAGCTTTTGGACATGCCATCCACCACCTCCCTTAATATTCAGAGAGCGCACAGACTTGGTCCTCGTTCATCCACCTCAACCAGGCCGAGGGGTGTCATTATCCTCTTTCTCAAATTCACAGATCTTCTCTCTGTCCTTTCAGCGTCCAGAGCCAAGCGTCAGATCTCCTGGTTGGGTCAGAGAGTATACCTTTCCCAAGATGTTTCAAATGCCACTGCCTCCCGTCGGAAGGAATTTTTGTCCCTGCGAGCTCCGCTGAGGTCCCTTGGTGCTAGATTTGGTTTATTTCACCCATGCACTTTCAAAGTTATGTTACAGAATCAGACTTGGACCTTTCAGGATCCTGCTGAACTCAAAAATTTCATTCATACCCGTTCTAATTCTGCCATGGAGACCTCCTCCTCTTCTTGTGGCTGATTGTTTAACTGTTTTGCATCTTTTGATTACTTGATATGTCTAACTTTTGCTTCCCTTACAGGTCATCCATTTCTGTTCCTGCCTCTGCCTCCGTTTATTAACTCTTCGTATTAGGTTATAATATGTTTTTCTTACTCACATGTTTTTAACCTTAGACTCCCTCATATCTTTTCTAAGTTTTGTGTCCAGTTTTGTTCCTCAACACTTGCATTCTCGTCCTTGGTCCGTCATAGTATGTCTTCATGTTCTCAAATGTTACTCTTTCTTTATTCATTTATCTAGATGGACCGTCTCCCCCTCATCCTGGCTCTTCGGTTAAGTTCCTTTTGTTCCGGTGCGATCCGGCCTGGTCTCCCGTTCGGGGGATCTGTCTCGTTGAGTGTCGCCACTTCCCCGTTGTCCTATTTCGTACTCCCCTCAGGTATGTTCTCCTCAGTCGTCCCTTTGGGATATGTGCTGTCTCTCCTTGTACTTATTTTCCTTTCCCTTCTCCTTTATCCTTTTCTCTTCCCTGTACTGGTTGATCAATTCCGATGTCCCTTTGTTTCCATTTACCTCTTTTCCTCTCTTCTTAACCTATTTCATCGGTATTTCTTAAAGTTTTCTCTTTTTCGACTTGTCTTTTGCGTATGCCTCTTCTTCTTTATTTCTTCTGTCCTACTTGATTCTACATTACTTGTTAATTCAAAGTTATTACATGGAATGTAAAAGGTTTTATTAACCCTATCAAGCGGCAGAGAGTTCTGTCCCATTTGGCCTCCTACAACCCAGATATTGCTCTCTTGCAAGAAACCCACCTTAATGATGTTGAATCCCTGAAGTTAAAAAGAAGCTGGGTAGGTACAGTCTTATTTTCACCCTCTGACAACAAAAAGAATGGAGTTGCTATCCTCTGTCACAAGAGGCTTAAATGTACGGTTCTGTCCCAGGAGACGGACTCTGAAGGTCGTTGGGTGCTGGCTAAATTATTGATAAACTCGTTTCCTTTGACTGTGTTTAATGTTTATGGGCCTGTACAAGCAGACTGTTCTTTTTGGCCTTTGATTACAGAGAAATGTATTCAATATAAAGATGTTTCATTTGTTTTTGGAGGTGATTGCAACCAGATTGTTGACCCGTTCCTTGACCGCAAATCCACAGTCCGTTTTACACCACACAAACCCCACAAACAATTTCTTAATACTATCTCACAATCACATCTTATTGACTCTTGGCGTCTTTCACACCCGGACACGTTGGACTATTCCTTTTTCTCTCCTCCTCATTCATCTTTCTCTCGTCTTGACTATATTTTCCTCTCTAATTCTTTATCTCAGAACGTTCTGTCTTCTTCTATTGAACCTATTGTCATCTCGGACCACGCTCCCATCGTGACAGTTTTTGATCTTCTCCCACCACAGCCTAAACCTTCCCGTTGGCGCTTTAACAGTGCACTCCTCACTGATCCCAATTTTTCTTCTTCTTTTCGCTCTTTCGTTGTGGAATTTTTCTCTCTCAATTCAGACCCTAGTACTTCTCTTCACACTCTGTGGGACTCTTTTAAAGCCTCCGCGAGGGGTTTCATTATTGACTTCGTCTCTCGGAAGAAGAAACAGTTTATTCAAAAGCGGAAATCCTCCCTGGCTCATATTAAAACTCTAGAACACCAGTTTTACACCTCTTCTGATAAAATTATGTCACCGGATCTCCTGCGAGCTAAACTAGAGTTCAACAAATTAACTACAGATAATGCTTCTTCGATTCTCCTTCGCAGTAGTCCACGGTATTACGGAGGTCGCAATAAATCTGGTAAGCTCTTGGCCAATTATCTCAAATACCGTAAGGAACGCACTCTTATAGACTCAATATATTCCCCTGCTGGCACTCTTCTCCACAAAGACAAAGAAATCCTTGAGCAATTTCAATTGTTCTATCAGAATCTCTACACCCCAGAGTGTCCTCCCACTCCTTCCCTTATTCAGAGTTATTTTGAGAAGCTCCCTGTACCATCTAACTCTCACCTGAATTTTCCGGATCTTGATCTCGATCTCTCTCTTCAGGAACTCTCCACTGCCTTGTCGGCCCTTACTAAAGGGAAGACCCCTGGCCCTGATGGCTTTCCTGTGGAATTTTATTTGCATTTCTCAGACATCCTACTACCTAAACTCTTAGCCCTCTTTCAATCATTTTCCTCTTCTGGCAAGGCTGAAGGCACCTTTCAAGATGCCTCCATCTGTTTGATCCCCAAAGAAGGCCGCGACCACCAGTTTTGTAAAAATTACCGACCGATTTCGTTAGTCAATGTAGACTACAAAATCTTTGCCAAATTACTTGCAATGCGCTTAGACCCCCTTATGCCTCATCTCATTGGCAAAGAGCAATGCGGATTCGTCAAGGGCAGGCTTACTTCGGACAACTCTCGCCTTCTTCTTAACGTTCTAAATAAAGCCCCCTCACTTTCAACCCCTCTTGCTGCTATCTCTGTCGACGCAGAGAAGGCCTTTGACAGGGTTGACTGGTCTTTTTTGTTTGCTTCATTGCGTTGGCATGGTTTTGGTCCCAAATTTATATCCCTTGTCTCTCTCCTATATTCTGCCCCCAAGGCCTCGGTGCTTGTGAATGGACAACTCTCTCCCTCTTTTACTCTTCAGAGAGGTGTTCGCCAAGGTTGCCCTCTTTCCCCGCTTCTTTTTGTTTTATCTCTCGAGCCCTTTTTATCCTCCATTCGCAATAACACTTCCATTTCTGGTTTCCCGTATGGCTCTCATCAATTGAAACTTTCTGCCTATGCGGACGACATCTTGCTATTTATTTCTGACCCTGAATCTTCCGTCCCCCCCTTATTATCCGAGTTTCACTCCTTTTCTTTGGTTTCCGGTTATAAGATCAACTCGGACAAAACCGAAATACTCCCTCTCACCTCATCCTGTCTTCCCCATCTTTTCTCTGCTACTGGTTTTGCATGGAGTAGCTCCAAGATTAAATACCTTGGTATTCTGTTTTCTAACTCCATCTCATCCTCGGTTAAATTGAATCTCTCGGCAGTTATTTCCAGGATTGATCAGTCACTCTCAGCCTGGAATCCCTTATTTTTATCCTGGTGGGGTCGCTTGGACTCAATCAAAATGATGATCGCCCCTATTTTAATTTACACCCTCTCTATGCTACCGGTTCACATCCCCGCATCTTACTTTAAAAAAATTGATTCTCTTCTTTCTCGCTTTCTCTGGAAAGGTAAGAAATCCAGAATTTCCATTGCCTCCCTTCGTAAGCCTAAATCCAATGGTGGGGTTAACTTCCCCGATTTCCGTCTTTATCATAGATCCTTCTCTTTACGTCAGGCCTCGAGATGGATCTCATCTACTCTCTCTCCTTTCACCCCCCTCTGGCTCCTCATTGAGCAGTCTTTACTACTACCCTTCTCTTTTGCCGAGGTGATGCGATTCTCTTCCAGGAATCCTTTTTCTCTTTGCCCCCTATTCAAACATACCTCTTCTCTTTTAAACCCTCTGGTTCTTCCCTCCGAGGTCACACGTACATCCTTCTTAAACTCCACTATTTGGTATAATTCTCTTATCCTTTTAAGAAATAGACCTATTTTCTGGAAAGCATGGAGGGTAAAGGGCATAATATGGGTCAACCAACTTTTTGACGGTGTATCCCCTTGCTCTTTTCCCCAATTTCAACTTTTATTTCGATGCCCTCGCTCCTTTTTGCGGAAATTCACAACCCTCATGGCAATTATTCTTGATTGTTTCTACTCTCTTCCCTCCTCATCATCATCCTCGTCGTCTCCTTCTCCTCTTCTTAATATTCTTGCTACGCTCCCTAAAGCATCTCTCATCTATAAATCTCTTGTATCTTCTAGTCCCAATCGTGTCAAATCTAAAGTGGAGCTCGCTTGGGAAACTGATTTTTCTTGTAATTGGTCAACTACTCTTTGGGATAAGCTGTGGTCCAGATCTCTCAAAATTTCCCGCTCTGCTTCTCTTACCCAATCCTTATTTTATTTGTATCACAGGCTTTACCTTTCTCCTCTTTCTTTATCCCGTTTTTCTCCCTCCTCTGACTCTAAATGTTGGACTTGTTCCTCTTCTGATGCTGACCTTTTCCACATGCTTTTTCTTTGCCCTGTTGTCTCTACCTTTTGGGGGAAAGTGTGGTCATGCCTCTCCCGTATCTTCCCTCTCCCTTCCTCTTTTACACACTCATTTCTCTTCTTGGGTAGCCTCTCTGATTCCTTGAATCTCCCTGATCATCTACACGGTCTCTTTGACCTCACGCTTGCGCTTGCCTTCCAACATATTTCCTCCAACTGGAAATCTTTAGCTTCCATCTCCTTGCAAGGTTGGTGGAATTCATTATGCCACTTTCATAGATTGGACGTTTCCTTTGCCTCCTCTTGTAAACCTGCTCGCAATGTTGATTCTTTCTGGTTGCCTCTCACCACATATTTGGACTGCTTGGCCCTAAAGAAACCTATATGTCTCAATGTAGAAAATGTTAAACCTCCCTGAACGTCTCGAACTCTCTCCTTTCCTATTCACTATATGTTTTGTTTAATATTCTTACTTGTTTTATGATGGTAATTGTGCATCGCTGACTTTTTACGACTTATACATTTGGATATGTGTCGTATTTTTTAGATATTGTATGGTTATTTTATTATCTTTATATCCCCCTTTCCCTCTCCCCCTCCCCCCCTCCCTTCCTCCCCTCCCTTTATCCCCCTCAACATTTAAAATCCTCCTAAAATGCTTTGTGGTTTCTAATACTGATATTAGCAGTGTTAAGCTTCCCAATGGTTTTTGTATCGCAATCTGTGCTGATGTCTCTTTCTTGTCATCAATTTTTTAATAAAGCTTTCAAACATAAAAGAAGTTTCGGTCCTCCATTTATGTGACCCCTAGTATTTACACACAGTTTTACTTTACTTTAATTGTAACCACTCAGTTGTATTTGCAGCATCATTATTTCTTCATACTCGTCTGCGGTGACTTCAGAGTGACACCACATTGTAAAAAAATAACATAATTAAATGGCGAGTGAAACAAAGAGCAGTGAGTTTCCTGCTTGACATACAACTCCTCCAGTATGACACCGGACACCTCAGGCCATCTATGTTGTCAAAATAGCGTAATTTTAATACTGAATTTAAACACTGGAAAAGAAACAAAAACGTGCAGTGCAAGCTGAACAACGGACTGTTTGTTTACATTTGTGAAACGAATGCGAACCCTGTCATAGCAGAATAACTTTTAAATGACTAACACGTTTCTGCTTTCTGGAACCCGATTGTTATCTGTGCCATGCATCAACCGGTGGAACAATTTCAAACGTACCTACTTTTTGGAATCCTAAATAATTTAGGGCTATAGAACACTGCCATCTGCAGTCCGCAGACGGTAAGTGAAGATCACTCGGCACTTTTAAGAAATGTACATACGTTTTTCACCTGTCACACGTTTTTCGTGAAATCATTTGGGAGGGAGTCACCATGGACAACTTGTTTTTGGTCACAAGGCCGTTTTATTAGGGAGCGAGCAGGGCGCACATAACAGCACCCTCTGGCTTCCTGACACACATCCTAATTTGCCTTCACTCCATTCTGACAAATATGAAGTGTCCCATCCCATCCCTAATAAATTCCCACGCCCATTTAACAAATTCCTCTTTAACTTCAATTTAACAACTTCTGCTTGTGTCATGCTCGGGCCCCTCTGCCTTTAATCCTGTAACCAATTTTATTTTCCACCCAACGGACTTGTCCACCCCGGACCAAAGATACTTTCTTTCCTTCCCTCATGTTCTCTGTATTTTCATTGTTCTATTTCCATCACCCCATATCTTGTCCTTACCACCCTTTACCCCGCAGGGTCCCCAGCAACGCTACCCTTCCCCCATCCTATTGACATTACGCCACAATTCCCTCCAGCCTGCTGCTGTGCCTTCCTCTGTACCAGGGTGGCTGGTGGCCGCCGCGCTTCTCCACAGCAACAACAGCTCAGGAATGATGCGGCCGTGTCAGTGTGTCCATGGCCGTGTCAGTGTGTCCATGCCCTCTATCCCCTAATCTCCCCAGGGCAGAGAGAGCGGGATCTTCCCCTCCGCCCAGAGCTCTGCTTAGGAGGACATTACCACAGGCGCCTTGTCTTTGTCATGAGGCCACTTTATTGGGGAGCAAGTTAGGCGCACAAGATAACACCCTTCGGCGTTTTTCCACACATACTAATGTGCCCTCACAGTATGTTAACAAATATCAACTATCCCATCCCCTTCACCACCGAACAATTCCCAATACCCATGTAACAAATGTCTCTTAACTTCAACTCGACAACTTCCGTTGTGTGTGTTGCTCAAGCCCCTCTGTCCTTTCTCTTGCCACCAATGTTTCTTTTCTACCTAATTCGTTTACCCACCTCTGGACCAAACATAACTTAATTTGCTTCGCTCATTGTCTCATTACTTTCCATTGTTCTATTTCCTTGTGCCCTACATCTTGCTCCCAGTGCCCTTTGAACCGACAGCGGAAGAACCCTTACCCTGACGAGTTACTTGTGTGCCCCTCCCCATCCACTGGCTGAGGCGGGGAGCGTCGCCCCACTTCTTTTGAGCAGCGAACAATCAAAAATAAAATGATAATCCCAAAGGTTATTAACATTTTATTTTCCTCATTTACTTCCTGTAGCTGAGCCTAGGGGGGTCATTCATTCCGACACCTCTGACCTTCCTGGTCAGTGTCCCTGCTCTCACCCCGCGCAGCTCCACATATAAGGGACTGTCCTTGAGCCCGAGCTCCTTACAGGTAGGTGTTCGCGGCCCTCCTCCTCCCGCAGGCTCCTGGCTGCGCCTCATTCCTGGTGGTCGAGGGGATGAGCACCCTGCTCTTCTACTATTCCGCTCTGTTCTGTGTCCTTTTGCCTGTTTCTCTTTTTTGCCCCTTTCTCTTTGTCTTTTTTTCTTTGCCTCTTTCTCTTTGCCTTTTTCTCCATGCCTCTTTCTCTTTGCCTTTTTCTCTTTTTTGCCTCTCACTCTTTGCCTTTTTCTCTTTGCCTCTTTCTCTTTTTGCCTCTTTTCCCTCTTGTCCTCCTCGCTCCCTCTTCCCGGGCTCCCCTCCGCAGCTGCTCCCATGGCCCCCCCCCTCCAGCGTGTTACTCCAGCATCCCAGCTGATCGCCCTCCCCCGACCCCTACTTAATGGTGGGCGCATGCAGCAGGTATGCTGCTGGCGTGCTGAAGGCATGTCAAGGGCAAGCCCGTCTGTATCCGACTGCAACCAACGCCAGGGACCCTGGTCCCCCGCACCCTGCCGGTATGACCCCAGCACTCTCCACGCACTCAACCCCAGATGCAACAATGACTGCCAGCTCTCAATGCCGAGCAACACCCATGCACCAATGTCCTTCCAAAACTGCCGCCGCACCTTCACCCACCTCTGGACCCAGGGAGCAACCCCCGCCCCACCAGACAACAGGACATACAAACCACTGAGCTGCATCCTCTTCAACGTACGATCCATGCACCAAGACACCAGAGAAATCTGGGACCTCCTCAACACACACACGCCCGACGTCGCTTTCCTCACAGAGACCTCCGCACGACAACCACTGACTCGGATGACATCTCACCCTCCATGGAGCACATCCACTTCCAGATCCAGACCAACCCCAGAATGACACTCCATGAAACCCTCGTCTACAGACCACCCGGTCCCCACGCCCCGTTCACCAACACCATCACCAACCTCATCGCACCACACGCCGTCGCCTCCACAGACTACATACTACTCGGGGACCTAAACTTCCACCTGGACAACTACAATGACCCAAACACCACCGCCTTCCTAGAGAACCTCACCAACATAGGACTGAAGCAACTTGTCTCACCCCCACTCACACAGCAGTACACACACTTGACCCCATCTTCGCAGAAGGAAACAGCATCCCCTTCAGCCACACCACACAACAGCTCAGGACGGACAACCACTGCATCCATTTCTCTTTTAGAAAACTCACCCCTCTCAAGCATGTGCACCACCCCCTCACAGAATGTGGAACAAAGTCTCCACAGAACACCTCACCTCCGCCCTCACTTGCACTCCACCCACTACCACGACAGATGCCAACACTGCAGCAAGCAACCTCCACCGATGGATCGCCAACTGTACTAACACACTTGTTCCCCTTCAGAAGACCACAAGATGACACAACAAGAAAGAAACTGGTTCAGCAAAACACTCCAAGAATCCAAGTGCCCCTGCCGACGACTGGAAAAGACATGGAGGAACAGCAAAACTCCGGAAACACGCACCGCCTACAAAACAGCCACCATGGCACACCACCAACTCATCAAAGCCACAAAGAAGAATTTCTTCCAAGACAGAATCCTCTCCAATGCTCACAACATCAAGGAACTATTTGCCATAATACAGGAATTTGCCAAACCAAACAGCGAAACAACAGACATCCCCCACACAAGACCTCTGCAACAGCCGCAGCTCCTTCTTTTACCTCAAGCTCAAGATGCTCTACGGCTACTTTGACGACCAAGACCTCTGCACCACCCCAACCCTGCCCCCACTGATACCACCCAATAGACCCTACTTACATGGGCCCCACACATAACAGAAGACACCCTAAACACCATGATGAGCATCCTCTCCGGAGAACCTTCAGACCCCTGCCGGCAACACATCTTCCACAGAGCCGCCAGAGCCATCGCACCCACGCTACGCCAGACAATCAACTGCTCCCTCGAGACCGTCACATTCCCTGATGACTGGAAGCATGCCTAAGTCAACCCCCTCCTGAAGAAACCCTCCGTGGACCTGACAGACCTGAAGAATTTCAGACCCATCTTGATGCTTCCTTTCACAGCCAAGGTCATCAAAAAGGCCATCAACACCCAGCTAGCACACTTCATCGAAACTCACAACATCCTAGACACCTCCCAATCTGGATTCTGCAGCAACCACAGCACCGAGACGGCCCTCCTCGCTGCCACAGACCACATCTGCGCTCTCCTCGACCAAGGCCAAACGGGAGCCCTCATCCTCCTGGACCTATCAGCAGCCTTCAACACCATCTCCCACCGCACACTAGCCACCAGATTCTATGACACCGGCATCCAAGGAAAGGCCCTAGACGGGATACGCTTATTCCTCACTGGCACAACACAGAGAATAAGACTCCCGCCCTTCCTCACAGAACCAACAGAGACCAGATGGGAGTACCCCAAGCATCCTCCCTCAGCCCCACCCTCCTCAACCTCTACATGGGCCCCTTTGCAACCATGGCCAGAAACCACAGGCTCAACATCATCTCCTATGCCGATGATACCCAACTCATCCTTTCCCTCACCAAGGAAACCTGCATCACCAGGCAAAACTTCCAAGAGGGGATGAAAGCTGTCGCAACCTGGATGAAGAACAGCTGCCTAAAACTCAACTCAGAGAAAACTGAAGTCATCATCCTTGAATCCACCCCCTCCACATGGGACGACACATGGTGGCTCCCTACCCTCGGAAACCCACCCACCCTGATGATCATGCACGTAACGTCGGCATCATACTGGACTCATCGCTCACTAAAAATCGCCAGATCAATGCAATCTCCTCCGCATGTATCAACACCCTTCGCATATTACTCATAACATTCAAATGGATACCCTCTGACTCCAGGGAAGCGGTCACTCACGCCCCCATCACCAGCAGGCTGGACTACGGCAATACCCTCTATGCCAGAATCAACAAAAAACTCCTCCACAAACTCCAGAGAGCATCCAAACGCCGCAGCCAGACTAATCCTCGATATTCCAAGACACAACCACATCACCCAGCACCTTTGTGACCTCCACTGCCTCCTTGTCGAAAGAAAAATAACTTTCAAGCTACTCACAACAAACACCTCTTCTTTCACGCATCCAAGAGAAACCTCCACTCAGCCGACCTCTCCCTAGCCACCATCCCATGATTCTGCAGGAACAGAGTGGGTGGAAGGCCCTTCTCCTACCTTGCAGCCAAGACATGGAACGAGCTCCCCCTCCACCTCCAGCGAAGACCGACGCTGCACCAATTCAGGAAGACTTGGCTCTTCGAATTACCCCAACAAGGCTGCACCCCCCCTCTCCCACCCCAGCACCTTGATACCCCAACGAGTGAGTAGTGCACCCAACAAAACACTGATTGATCGATTGATTGATTGATGACATGTCAACACAGCTGCAGGACGGAAGAAGTGTGGAGGCATAGCTTCAAGTGCACATGCCAGTTTGGACGGCCGTCAAAGACCAGCCAAACCATCATGCGCACTTAGATCTCTCCACCCGAGCTATGCTGTATTGCCTGGTGGAGAACAAGTAGAAAGTCACAGTCCCTTAGGGAGTGCCTAACTATGGCACTCACAATAATCATGGTGCTGTTCTCATGCTGGGTAATACCAGCATGAGAGCAGCGTTTAGATTGGCGTAGGGGATCCTGTGGAGTTAAAAAGCAGAGGCCTGAAGAACTCCAAAGCTGGAGAATGCAGGTAAGCGTTATTTATTTGTATTCTTTTCCCTGCGCTGCCTCACCACTTAAATGCCACAGCAGCCGCCACTGCCCACTGGGCTCTTGCACTGTCCTTTTACCACCTCCCCAGCACTTCTTTATCTAAGTAATTTTGTTCTTCAACAGTGATATAAGAACTACATCATACCTGAACAACTACAAGAATTCCTACGCAATGTGTGTGTGCCTAACTACTTTTACCCTGGGCAACTTACAGAATGGCATCACTTCTCTGTTTTCTTCTTTCCGAGCCTTGTTTATGGCAGCTGGTTTCGTTGCCCCCTCAGCACTCTCCATATAACAACTGTGCCACATTATCACTGTCCTGGTCCATGACTCCCTCACCATCCTCAAATCCTTCTTCACTATTTTTATCAGTTCCAAACGTGTAGACTGAACCAAATCATTTTCCTGTAAGTACAGTACCAATGTGTCTGGGCGAGACCATCTCTCCTGTGGTTCCCAAAATCCCTTGAACGCACCCATATCCCATACTATTGAACCACTTCTTCTTCTTCATCCATTCCCAAAGGAGCACCCTACCTTTGCCTTTCAGAATGCCGAGATTTTAACCCGGTTCCCCAGCTCCGAGGTCGACCGCTCTGGCCGTTAGGCCACATCCTCTGATGTGCTTCAGCTAGGCAGCTATTAAAAATGAATTTAGCCTCCTAGTAGCCAGTGTACTTTGCTTCTGATTAAAATGATGCACCAGGCTTTCTTTTTTTTTGGGGGGGTATCTCTGGTTGTAGAGTGTAGTTTGGCCTTTAGATTGCAGATTAGGGCACACAAAATGGAGTTTAGACAAGAAATGACCAACACGTGGGCCACCACTCCAAGGTAATAAGGTCACAGCAGATGGTGAATTCTCTCACAGGACAGCAGCATAGCCAGTGTGTCATGGGCTCTGGTGCAATGAATGGATGGGCCCCATGGCTGCTGTTTGAATTATAAACTACAGCAATAATCAGGGTTCAGTGGGCCTCTCAGGCCGGCAGACCCTGGTGCCACTGCACCTGCTGCACCAATGGAAGCTGAGCCCACATCACAGAACCTGCTTCTTGTTATGGAAGAGACCTAGCATTCGTAACAGTGGCCCAATCAGGAATAGTTTTCACACACGTGATTTTGTGATACCCACTTTACGCTCTACTGTCCAGTGATCACATTTTAGATTAATAAAAACAAGGCTAGAGACAGAAATAGGACAGGTTTATATTTTGGAAGTGGGGTGTGCACTGTGTTGCTAGCACCCTACTGCGAAGGATTTGGGCGTGCTATATGGAAAATGTTATTTAACTTAATACACCCTTGAAATTTCAACTGTAAAAACCCTGATAGCGCCCCCCTGTAACGCCTCCTATCCGCCTGCCAATAAACCGATTAGCCCCAAAGTACTCAAGGTCAAATGCTGTAAAATGAATTTTACTCCACGGAGGGTGGCACGTAGGAAGGCTCGCATGAGCTGAGGAGAGCCAGAGGCAATTGTCGCGACAACTTTCTGAACGCAAATAGCAATTCCGAATTTCGCTCGGAGTTAATGAAACTGTGATATGAGCGCGGGTTATTCTGAAATAAATAGAAGCCACGGTATACTGTAGGTACCAGTAAAATAGAGCCTATTCCTCTATTTAGGCCGTTTTATTCAAAGGCAGTCTAATAGGTGAGGGTTTCTCTCTCAGCCGCGAGAACACGGAAATTGAAAGCATTGATATGTAAAATGGTTGCCAAGGCGACAGATATAATCTGCCTTTCCAGGCTGTTGCCGCCTGCTGCTAAATCCGATATGAATGAAGGCTCGTCGCCATCCCCTCGTTCCAAGACATGCCCCATCCGACAGTCGATTGCACGGTGTCTTGTCGAGATCTCTCATCGGAACCCTTCTTCACACCCTTGAAAGGTATACTTAATATACATCCTCAGATACATAATGGCGCCGCCCCTGCATTTTGAATCACGGAGAGGGTAAAATGAAAATATATGCACGGATATTAAAAAAGTACTGCTGATTCACGAGGCCTTTCGCGTTTACAGGGCCATCTGCTGCTGCATTTCTGTCAGACTGCTTTTCCGGTCTTGAATAGTCATTCTTTAGAACAAATCCTTTCCTGTCTTTCAGAAATTTGCTCAGAAATTACCGCACATGTTGTTTTTACTGTAATTAGTTCGAAAAGTAAATTTGCATATAGCACTGGTTAAATCACTTTAAATTCCATTGTGTTTAAAATATTCCCTTTTGCTGCACTTCCATTAGTTGATATCTACATACTATAGAGACACAACATAGAAACACAATGAAACCTTAAAAATAATTGTATCCATTCTGGGAGGAATGTATGTTGCATAGAGCAGGGGGCATCGTTTTTTAAAAGTGGGGGGTACATTTGCTAACGTTTGCATGGGCATTTGTGTGGTGACGGCAATCTGGAGCTGTGCCCACAGGCGTTTGTAATGTATGTGGTCCGTCGGCTAGACTGCCGACTTTGGTGCTGAAAAACAAGGGTTCGCGCCTCGGGGTCGCGTCCGCATCCTGTGATTTTCGGCAAATCACTTAATCTCCCTGTGTCTGAATGTGTAATGTAAATACGGTGCTCTTGTAAAGCGCTCCAATACCTTCGGGTCGAGTTCGCGCTACATAAATCTGCAAACAAATTATATATATATATATGTGAAGTATCGGTGCTACGTATTGGATTGCACCACTTGAGGGCTCACGAAAAACGTTAACAAATATTTGCCCAAACAACTCATTCTTTACATTATGTGACTTTTTGAGCTTCTAGTGAATTATGATCCACTTATCTAAGGCCAATTCACGACGGCATTTAAGAGTTGGTAGATTAGTCCGGCAGGGACAGTGCTTCTGAATTAATTGTCCCTTAATGGACTTTCTGCACTTGCGAGGATGTGTATGTCAGTTCTTTTCATGGACGTCGATTCTCCATGATGTCAGGCGTAGAAGAAATGACATCACACGCCCTTCGATGTGCGTATGACATCAGATCACATGATTGACCCTTGTCCTCACCCAAAAAACTCCAATTTGATGTTGAAGCCCTGAGGAAGGAAACAGTAGTGGAACCTACAGAATGTAAACAGGGCTCTTGAGGCCATGTTTACTTCTTTCGACTGCTGCCTTAATCACATGCGAGGCCAGGGCTCCCCCTGGCAAGACCTAGGGGCACCAAAAGGCATGGCAGGGGCTGCACCTACTACCATTGGCTGCCCTAATTGGCCGTAATTGTCACTGGCTCGCATTAATACATACTAGCAGCATTTGACAATGGAATTGCTTTGCCAGAAATATTTCACAGCAGTTTAAATATTCAATTGTAGCATTACTTGTTTACAAACAAAGCCTGCCACATGGCAATCGTATGAAGCCAATTTATGTATTGAATCTTTTATTCATAGGTTAATCTAGAACTGTGTATTAGACAAGCAATAAGGATATCAAAACCCAGTTCTGAAGAACATCAGCATTTATTTCAAACAAACTGGCAGCATTCCTTTCCTGACGCGTTTCGGCTGTCCTACGCAGCCTTCTTCACAGGCGAGCCACATCAAAATGCACGTATTTAGAAGGCCTTAAATCCATATTGACACGTGACCGTGCATACAACTCCCACAATGCACTTGCATTGCAAATACATTAGTCCAAGCTGCAATGATCGTATATATTCTTCTTGATAGCGTCTAAAACCATACCAGGCACAGAATAAAACGTTATGGGGGCTCCAAGCAAAATTGGAGAACTGTGTTTGAAGCGTGTATTACAATCATTAGCAATGAGTGACACTTCTCAAGCCATATTTTCACCTGCTTCTCTTGTCAAACATTACGGATTATTAGCATTTGTATGCATTAAGAATCCACGGCAAAACTGTTGCTGAGCAATCGTGATTAGTGAATAATCGACATTTTGGATCGTATTTAGAATTCATATTTCTAAAAGCATTTTCAAAAGATATCGAATTCGTATTTCTAAAAACATTTTCAAAAGATATCACCAAACACGATAATACTACACGTGAACATTTCACATTCTCAAACTCCGTTACTTGATGCTTGTGGTCCCAGTGGCGTCACTAGGGGGGTGCGGACCGTACCGGGTGACACCATCACATGGGGTGACACAGTGACACCAAAATGCAAAATATTACTGTCTGCCTGTGATTCTATATCACTCTATGAAATTATTCTTATGCATTGTTTCAGCCCAGCGACAGCAATTTATAAAAATATCTCTGTTCTGTTAGTTATAAACACAAAAACGTGTTATAGTTTTGTTTTGCGTCAACCCTAGTGACGCCGCTGCTGAGCCTCTGCTTTAAATCGCTACATAAATCAGGAGGAACCCGTTACCCGGCCGCCGGCCAAGATTATTGTCCAATTAGCTATACGGCGTCGGCGTCCCGACGTCGACGACGTTCGAAACGTCACTCATGTGGTTCCCGGACCCGCCGTTTTCATCAGCCCACTGCCCACGTATGGTCCCGTTATTTGGCACTGGCGGACTCGGAGGAGGCCCATCATGGGGTAAGTCGTGAGGGGGTGACACCATGAGTTACCGCACTGGGTGAAACCAACCCTAGTGACGCCGTTGTGTGGTCAAAGATGCAATTAGATAATTCTAGCCTGTTACAGTATTCTACAGAGGAACTAGGACAGAAGGAAGAGGCACTGTCAATATGGAGACTATTCAGAAAAACACAGGAGAAGATATTTACACAGAGAAAACTGAATAAAGATGAATATACAAAGAAACAAGAATGTACTTTCCACCACCTAGTTTAGCTCTTGAAAAATAGAATACTACATCTCCAAAAAGAAATCATCTTACAAATGAACAATTTTAGGAATTTCATAAATGCAGATGTTTCGAGACCTCTACATCACCAAAACATGGAGTCCTGGAAAAGAAATCAAATTCTCCATTTGGTGACAAATGTTTTTGCAATAGTGCACAAGAGATTGACATGGACGAGAAGATACACTATGTGACAATCACTGACAAGGAGTAAATGTCATATCAGAATTAAGGATCCTAATAGGGAATGTAGCAGGAAACTCGAGGCATGCACCATATCTGGCAAAGAAGATCAAGATCTCCGGCGATCTCCGGTGTATACAACGCATGCTGTAGCAACCGCAATTGGCTCAAGAAAAAATGGAGGCAAGTTCCCTTTAGCGACACACTGGCATGCTATGGTGTCGATCCTACAGGGCATGGTCACTACTACAGGGGAGCCTCAAGATGATAATCGAGATTGAAGCCCAACACCTGCATTTTACAGTGCACATATATGGAGCGGGCCCCAACTGCTCAGACAAGAACTCCAATTCAAGTAGTTATTACTGAGCTCTGTCAAGACTGGCTCCCTTTCCAATGCACGCGGCGATAGGTCTAAGGCGACTACCTTATAGGGAAGAGGTGTGGCGCAGCGACCAGGGCGACTGACGCCGGACGCTGGGGATCACGGTTCGATTCCCGGCACCGGCGGCAGGTCAGCCCAGCACCATGTGACTCTGGGCAATAGCTCGCTTAATCTTCCCGAAGGCCCCCAGTGCCGGGATGCCTGCGGGTAGCTGTGCGCTTTACAAATACTGGATTTACATTTTTATTTACATTTACCTTATCCTTCCTTTGGTTGCATTGTCCTCATTTTGTTGCACCCTATGTCCACAGTTCTGATCTGCAATACACCATGTTTGGAAGACCTAAAGACTATTCTATCATCAGACTTCTTAGCATTCCCTTACCTATAGTAGTGGCATTATCTCACGTAATTATTTGCTTTTAGTGACCTGATTGCTGACTTGCTTGGTATTACATGGGGCTACCCCATACTGCTTCACCTTGATGTTGTGAAACATGGTGCCAGTGCACTGTTCATGTTGTATGTTCTTGTACCAGAAAAATGCTAATAAAAAAGATTTAAAGAAAAAAATGGAGGCAATGGAAGGCAAGATACTGATGGAGTGAGGTTTGTAAAATACACCCTCATAAAATTAAGTACCTCCATAATAATGTATTAACTGCATGGACTAACCAACCCTGAATACACACACACACACACATGGAGCAAATGCATTTTATCATGATGGCATGAGCACGTATTAACTGTTTACGCTGTGAAAAAGCGTACTAGTGCATGTTTATGCTATGTTGTACATTGCACATTTTGCATGTTGTGCACAAATAATAGAATAGTTGCTTTAAATTAATAGCTTTTTTAGCTAGGTAATAACTAATATATGGTAATAATATGGTGGGAGGTAAACATAATGGGTTTTATTTAATAAATTAATATTCTTTTGGGTTTATTTGCTTTAGTACGAGATTGGGCCTGCATGGAAATTGCCTCTTATCCGAGCCCGCATGTGATTGTCTTGGTCTGTACGAAGTACGCATGCGCTGAGAGCTCTACTTGCTCACAAACTGCCGAGTGCACCAGCTGATGTAATCCATGTGAAGGTCATGTTGCCCTGTGTCCTAATGTTTATGTGGCAAGATGCAACAGCGACTGTGGGAACTGCCATCGCTGTGTGCAATTTGAATGTGAAGCGGATGTCAAAATACGAGAATGTTGCAAAATGTATAACTATTGATATTAGTAGTATATGATTGTATGTATCCTCAATATTTCCTTTGTTAAAACCGGTATGGAATGGATTTGCGATGAGAACCTGATGAGGAGACCCTAACATGAGCCGTGTCAACCAATCACAGGCTGAGTTTCTACTGACACTGCAACATTGTAAGATAGTGAGCTAGGAGTTAGGGTATAATTAATATCCCAATTTGGGGTGTGTCTTAGAAGGAGATCGAGCGTCGGAACGAGAGCATCAAGAGAGAAACATTGACACAGAGAGATCGAGAGAGAGCACTTTAGGTACGAGAACGTTGCGGGAGTGCTTGGGAGGAGACTGCGTCCGAGGAGAACTAGATCAAAGGTAGATAGATTGGAAGATTATTGTCTTGTTTGACCAGTTTATTGCAAGACTTAACTACATCTGTCCTGTTAACTTTGTCCTCTGATCCTATCTCTGGGGACCCTTGCCACAACCTCGGCTAAGGAAGTGGTTTTCCTTATTCTTTGGTGGGTATCATCCTCCTTAAATGCTTAAATTCCGCAATATATTTCTGCAAAGTATTTTTGCTGTACCTTCTTTTCCTTATCCCTATACACGCTTTGATGTAGAGGCGAATGATTCATTTTGATTACATTGCTTGATAAATTGTTCTCTTATGAGTGGTCTTGTGTGTGTGCACTGATAATCTGAATTATGAACATTTATCTTTAATAAGATAAAATTATTAATCGAATAAATGACTCTGTGGTTATGTAATTAAAGTGTTAAATTGTTTAGTTAATCATAAGTCACCATCAACTCGTCAACTAATGGTCCATCGACCAGAAGAAGACAGTTGAAATTAAGAATAGTTAGGACTATATAAAATGTGCTATTAATGTGAAGTATAGAATTGTACATATACAAAAAAACTGACAAATGAAACCCCCCTAATCCAGCGCTCGTCTTCAGAGATCATTTATGGGTAATATGTGATGGGCCCGTTGTTTGGTAAGTGATTTATGTGTGATATGTTTCCTGGTCCCTGGTTTATGAATTAGGGGTTGCGCTGGATCAATACCAAGCCTTTTATCCTCCTAGGATCCGGCACTTCTTCCATTCCCTCACTGCTGCTCTTCTAGAAGGAACTGAAGTCCCTCCTCTTCAAATCACATCTCAGCTGGTAACCCCCATCATCCTACCTGCATCTACTCCCTGATATCCCTCCTCCGTACACTTTTCACCCTGCCTACCTAAGTACAGCACTCCATTGCTTTGCAGATAGAATCAAGCTATAAAAATCCTCATACCCACATATGGAATGATGGTTACAAAAAAAAGTTCTGTCAACAGAGGTAACCGTAGAAAATGTGAAAGAAAAAACGGAATCTGTACACAAGAAAGAGCAAGTAGACACATGAGGCACTGCCAACACACAATCAAAAAAATATGTTCAAAAAAGGAAGAAAAATGACACCCACAAGATGATCCAGATGTAGTTTGAGTAAAGGAGATAGAAAATAAGAACACTCAAATGTGGTAATGCTTAATGTCTGGTCTGATTTTTTTTTTACATCTATAGATGCCACATATGGCCATAGAAAAAATATATCTGTGCTTGTAAATGGGAAATCTTGATTGGCAGAGTCATAGTTTCCATCTGGAGATCCACTAGCACAAGTACTCTTACTTTTCCCCCTTGAGTAAAATTCAGAAGCCGTGGGATAAAAGGAGAGAGGAGGGGAGGTGGTGTTCCATGCAAAAGCTTTGGGCGGCGATCAAAACGCTGAAATATTGCAGAATTCACAAAGATTTTTCAGGTAGTTTCCCACCCTGGAAACAAATCACCATAAACTTACAAAACGTATATGTGTATTTGCAGAATGAGAAAAAGGAAGAAATCACACCTATATTTTATGTAAATAACTTTCTGCACCGGGAAAACCATTTGCCCAGTGGAGAAAAATAGGAAAATAATCCCAGGTCAAAGACACTCTTCTCAACTTGAAATGGATGGAATTGCCATGAAAGAAAATCTATCATAGAAATAGGGTTCCAAAGAGTACTCTACTGGTGTATATTTTTAGGGCCTATGTCTGGAGTTTATTAAATGTATTATGACTTCCTAGAACTTGCTAAACCTAAGGCAAGCGCAGATTTATTCTAATTCAGCTTTATGATGCCCATTGTAATGTGAAGATAGTGCCATCTCACTCAGGAAACCGAAGATAGGACTAGAACTAACAGATGACAAGAGAGAAAAGGAGTTAAAGCCCTGATTTGCCATTCTCGTGTTATGTAATGTGGCCATTATTTAAAATAAGCAGACAGATTGGGAGGTGATTAATGGGGCAATAGTACCTTTACAGTACATTATAGCTAATAGTAGTATGAATATAGTTACTATACATTAAACATATTTATATAATTTAAGATAGAGAGAGAACAAATCAATGTTTCCAAAATCACATGATTGTTTGTGAGATGCAGAAGCTGGGATAAGACCCCAGATCTCTGGGTGCCAAATTCAGCAACCTATTCAATTGGATGAGTATGTTTGCTGAGGACTTCGAGCTTATCTCACATGTTTTCATTATCAGCATGGTCTATGGCATGTCCCTACATAGAGATGTTTGGACTAGGGGTTGTAGTGGTGCAGATGCCTGTGGTTTTATGGCCTCTGCAAGCATGTAGAAGCAGATGTGCATGCGCTTGTCGTTGAAGTAGGGATGCTTACATTGCAATGCTTGGGATATGCATTTAAGGGTGTACTGCTCCTATTACTTGAGCTCCTCCTTGTTTGTAATTTTCATTCCTCTACATATTTTGCATCCAGCTTGTACTCTGATAAAAATAATCGCATGCCGCTGTTTATTCTTCCCTTTTTGTTGGTAATTGCTTGGCAGATGTTTGATGCTGTAGGTTGGCAATTTACAAGCTTGAGGCTCAAATTGTGGTTACAGGAAGCTAGTATTTGTTATTTCCATTCATTTACTCTCACTGTATGGCTGCAGTCTTTGGTTTTATTTTCTGGGGTAGACATGCTGACGGACAAGTGTTTAGCATCTGGTGATGAGGGTTATCTTTGGTTTGGCTGAAGACCATATAATAACATCTGCCTTCCTTCCTCCATGTAATGATTGCTTGTCATGTTCGATTATTGTGAATTGTGTGACTGTATCTAGCCCAGTACTGCTATATCTTCAATTTTCTGTAATTATGGTTTGCTGTCTCAAAGCTTGCTTGTTCAGGAAGGAATTCAAAACGTACCTGTTGGAGTCCATCTTCCACCACTGCTTCCTACAAGACCAGGTTATTTTGTAACTCCATTATAGAAGACTTTTAGACATTAATTGATTTGTTCGTTCATTCATTTATTTATTCATTATTAGCTTCATGTATTCAACAAAGCTCCAGTACAAACTCAACACCCAGACATTTATACAGGTGGTATGGCTTTCGCAACAGCTTGACCGCGGCGCTGCATATAGAGATAGCATCAATAATTGATCTTACCAGCATTTCTAAACTGCATACATTGCACTGGTGCCAGTGAAATATCTCTCCAACTTTGGGCTCATGAGTCGGTTTAAATGTTATTTTTTTCACTTGTCAAATTTGCAGACTCTGACCAGTGGTATCTATGCAATTTGAAAATGTTGGTACAAAATTGTAGGACCTGCCTGGCATTTCCGGCTGGACTGTTCCCATGAGGGACAGGGTCAAGACTGATTTGCATATGGCTGGGTTCCAACTGGAATGGCATGGTGAGCAAAAACACGATGGATTTAGGCCCAGATCTCTGTACAGGGGTGAATGTATGACATTGTTCTGCATTCTGTCCATCAATTGTCCTTTTTTGCATTTATCAACATAGAACAGCATCAGTGAACATCAAATCCAAAGTGGATGCCTTGATAATGACACAGAATCATCAGGTTAACACAGTAAATAATTCCTTTCTGGTACTTACTTAGGACACTAGCTGCTCTACCGTGCCTTTAGTTGACCTGTTCACGTCATACATCAAATTCTTCATATGTCGGTGGTAATCAGAGGCGCAACTGGAGTCAAATTTCGGGAGGGGGGCTAATAAACATTTTGGGGGAAGGCTAATTCTTCCAGCAATCGGCAGAGGGCTCTAAGAAGGGGTGAAAGAAAAACAGAGCCTTGTTAACATGTAAATGGTCTTTTAAAGATCTGTGAAGTACTCAGTTGGGGCTGCAGTGAGACGGACACCAGATCACAACAGCTCAAAAACTGTCTGTGTGTGTGGCTGGGAAGCTGTCTCAGCCCGGGCTGACACACACGCCGGAGGGTCTGAAGCCCTTTGAGGCCAATGGGCGTTGCGCGCCTGGTGGTAATTATACTTTGAATAAGTCTTTGGTGTAGTGAGCCACCCGGCCACGCCGCGGGTGCACTACATGCGCCACTCGCACCCGAGGGGTGGGCACAGCCCGAGGGAATAAATAAAGCACCATTGAACGCTCTGGGTCAGTGCGGTAAACCCTGTAAACTGTGTGTGGGCTCTGTGTACTGGGGCACCCATGGATCATCCGGGGCCTAGACACGAGGTGGGCCCCGGATCTTACAATTGGGTCTGTCTCATGTTGCTATTGAGAATCAGCATTGAAGTTTGTATATTTTGAAGTAGGGTTTCGAAAACGAGTGTCAATGATGGGGCTTAGGTATTCATCACACTCAAAAAAGAACCAACCCTGCACACTGAGGTATTTTGTGGATGAGATAAAAACCTTCTATTCTGAGTTGAGACCTAATAAATAGGAAAAATATACATGCACTTAGTTGCTTTCCACTTCAATTTCTGAATTAACAGACCTTGCATAATATTTTGTCAATAAACACTTTCAGACTCAATTAATCAGACACTACAGCAATAGGAGCTATCACAAACATGAGGACTTATTAGACCACTAGTAATCTGGCCCACAGTGTTTTTAAATAATCTGCATTTCTCTTGTGAACTAACACATAAAAATGATTGTTTATTTTAATATTTGCTTTTGCTTTTGACTACACAGCTCATGAATGTAGGTTTGTGTCACTGATTTACATTTTTTAGGTCGAGCCTGAGCCACCTTGCAAGCACTGCTCTGGCGATCTGCTGTAGTACAGTATGGAAGAGAAGCCCCACCCATATTTTTCATTGGCTTGTGTCTTTGTCGTTCGTAAATTCTGGCTTCTGATTCTATAATTAGGTTTTTAGTCCCTCCTTAGTACGGCCATGTCTTCATTTGTTACCTCCCATGGCTACTCGCCACTTTACTTGGTTGTTACACGGTGCGTGTACTATTTTCTTTACTGAGTTTCTCCTACGTTAGGCACAAAGTGCTTTGCTTACATTCAGCGCGCCATGCTCGTTTTCACTTTCAAAGCAGCCGGAACAATGGCGGCCGTTTGTTTGCAATGCTATAGCATTGCAAATATATTTTTTCTATTTCTTTACTTTCCATAAAGCAGATGTCATTTCGCTGTACTCCGGGTGCGTGTGGGGCCTCCTTGCTTGACTTTCCAGCAGCAGCCCGGCTCGAGTCCAGTGTCAGATCGGGCTCCCACAGCCCCTCCTCTGCCTTCCTGTCCTCTCTGTCTTTATGAGGAGGCATCTGCAGCACCTCACTGTCTCCCGCGGCAGCAGAAGAAGCTTCAGCAGCATTCTCGGAAGCTCGGGAGTGACACAGGCATCAGGAGCAGCTCCGCAATACCACCCCAGCAGTGAGCTCGTACTTCCAGCAGCAGTTTATTTAGGAGCATGTTACTGCTCGGACTGTTCCTAATGTTTCTATTTTGACACAGCGCTTGAGTTTGAGCCGCATCCATAGTGGCGGAAAACTGCTGACATAGGGGCCGGCGTGTGCTGGGGCTGCCGGGAGATCCGCAGGGCTTTGTTTAGACACTTTCTGCGAAGTGCTCTGAAAGGGGTCCTCTTCATGTAGGGCCGGCAGTGCCAGGCAGCATTAATCGGTATGGAGACACCAAATCCCGAACTGCCCCTCTGCGTGCACCAGCCACAATTACCATCACCGTAGCGATGCAGACGCAGGGTCTCTCCGGTCATAGTGATGGGACGGATGGCGGAATTGGTCGCTATCTTAAAAGCATGAATCACTTACTTCGCAGCTGATAGAGAGCCATGTTATTCTGAAATTTGTAGGGGTGCATCATATTCACTGTTAGTCCGCGCCCATGTATTAATCGAAGTAGTGTTTAGATGTTACATTAAAATGTATCATTAGAATTTGTTTAACATAAGAGTGATTAGAAATGTAAGCATGTTTTTATTAGGCGTAATGTTGTAGTTCATTGCAAATGTATTTTAATCAATGCATAATGATTGGGTTTCATGTAATGCAATGTATTAGGTTTAACGTGCACCATATTAAAGTCTGCACGTGTAGGTTGCTTATTCACGTATAAAGAGTAATGAAACTAATGCTTATTGTGTGATTTTAAGAGTGTGCTTGATTAACTATGTAAAGGCCTGATCGCATATACGTTTAAAGAGAAAGACCTGTTCATGTCTTATGTTAGGTATATGTTGTAGGCCGAAAATGATTTCCCTTGGTAAAGGCTTTGGGGTTTCAGGAGGATAGAAAATCTTAGAGAAGTGAAAAGTTTCTCGTTCCCATGTTTCTGTTGCAGGTGCAAGGACGTTTAGCTCGTTAGAGAGACTAGGTCTTTGTTTTAGGAGTTAGGATGGTACGAGAAGCCAATATGGGAGTACACTGTAATTTAAGGATGATACTTTCAGCGGAGAAGGTGCCTGGGACCCAAGGTCAAGCTAATCGTCGTTGGATGGAGTACAAGTTTCACTGGAAAAGTAGTGGAAGAAGACCTGGCTGAAGAGGTGTGCTGAAGGGCGTGTTCTATGTTTTGGGGATTTTGTATTAGGGACAGTGCCCCGAGGGTTGAGCAGTTGAGGTTTAGATGGGAGCTAGAAGGAGCATCTTAGAGCGAGCTCTGACAAAGTGAGTGCACTTCTAAGGAAGTCTTCACTTCTGACACCTTTTTATTCTCTTGCCTGGGAGGGAAAATACTAAGTAGGGATGTCATCTTAGAGATAGAGTAGGGACAGACTAACTGTTTTCTTTTAGGCTAATGACTTCTAATGTAGTGTCTGGACTGATATTTGCCTTATTAATGTTACTGGAGTTGACTATTCTTCTTATTCTGAGTCGTATGAGACTCCTGCGTAGAATCTCCTTTGTATTAGTGCCCATTTATTTTCTTCACCTTGTACTGAGGTGTTTGTATGTGCAGTTATTCTTGGTTGTAATAAAATCCTAAAAATTTAGATTCGGAGTCAGTGGTTCTTTGAAATTGAGATTGGATGCTGTTGATTATGTACTAAGGATTGAGTTTCCTCCCCTCTACACTATTTAGCAGATAAAAAGATCCTGGCGACCTGAGAGGATTCTTGGTGAAGGTAAGGTAGGCAAGAATCCGGCTGCATCAGATGGTAGCAGAGTAGGATGGTTACCTCTGATAGTGAGGGGAGATCTAGCTCAAGATAAGAGATTTTAGAGGCCCATAGAAATCGAGTGATGGTGAGCGGCGGACAACGGCAGTTGATGGAGATCGATGGAAAGTAGTAGTGCGGCGGAAAGCAGCAGTTCGTGGAGGAATGAGTGTGAATAGGGTGAGATGTTTGTAGATTGGGGTGTTGATTTGATTGTGTGATGTCTTGCGGAGTTGGAGTGAGTGTTGAGTGATTGTGAGATCAGGCTGTGAGCGCGCGCAGCCCGGGAAAATCTTAGGCTCGACGAGTAGCTTAAGTGATTGTGGTGTCGAAGGCACCCAAGGTAGATTTTGTTTACCATTGAAAGGGGATCGTGAGACGTCATCGATTACCCAGACCGAGATAGGGGGGTGCGAATGTGTGAGTGCATGAGTAACCGACGCTGGTCGTGGGCTGTAGTATGTGGAATATTGAGTGATTGAAACCTATCAGTTGAGGCGATTGTCCGGTCGTTTCGCGGACAGACAGTTGCCAGTTGAGGTCAACAATTTGGAGAGACTGTCGGAGACAGTCAGAGAAGTGATTGTCCGGTTGTTTCATGGACAGATAATTACTTCAGAGTGTGAATGGGACGAATGCAAGGGTGAGACGCAAATTGTAAAGGAGGGGAACTGCTGCGAGCGGGGGAAGTGTGACGTCAGAAGGTGTCGTGCTGTGATAGATTGGTTTGTGTGGGTCGCGCTGCTATTGGTGGATTGACATTAGGAAGTGGACGAAAACATTGTGCGCGATCAGAAATTCTGTCCATTATGAAATGTTTTAAGATTTTCCGAGATCTATGTAGAGGTGATGAACATGTGGTTACTCGAGGGGGAGAAGAAGCCCCTCCGGAGGATACTCCGGCGCATTATATGGCAAGGAATGTGGCATTGCATACTATAATTTGGCTTGAAAATTGGCATAAAATGACTCATGGAGAGGGAGAACTGACGTTTCCACAATATGGTACTTTCAGGTTGGAGGTGTTGTATCAATTGAAATCTGTAATGTCTTCGTTGTGACCTCTGCCGAGACCCACACAGTTTGAGGCATTGCATGCATGGATCAGAGCAGCGTATGACAGGAAAAGAGATCGAAGTCAAGAAAGGGTGAAGAAGTCAATTAGGGCATTCCAGGACATGAGGTGGGATGCGTTAGAGAAGAGGTGGAGAGTAGAAACGATAGAGGGAGATAGATTGTACCCACTACTAGAGAAAACCGACAGTGCAAAAACAAAGAGCATAGACGAGGATGACAGTGATAAAGATGACAGCTTAGTAGAGAGGTTGTTGTCCGAGAGACCACCTCCATTCAATCCAGATTCCTACGAAGGGAAGTCGGCTCCAGCAGAAGGGACTAGTGGGTTACAGACTCAGTCAGAGGTAAGAGTAGTAGGGAAAATCTCGACAGGAACTGAGGACGTGAAAATTCAGTCTGTAGCAAGCACGGATGTTGGGAGAGGTGTGAGGTTACCGGATGCTTTAAAGGTACCGGTCACTATTGGACCCATTGTTTCAGTCTACGATCCAGATCAAGAGAGAGTTGGTAGTCTAGCACAGTCAGCTGCAGGATCAGTGAGTGGGATGGAGCAGACTCCGAGACCTATAGAATGGAGTACGCCATTGCCAGCCACCACATATCCCTCTAGGGAACAGGTGGATGCGAGATCAGTAAGACCAAAGTCTTTGGTCGAGTCAAGATCAGATTTGTGAATGTGGGTACCGCCTGCAAGGAATCAGTGTGAGAGGACCGTAGGGGGAGAGGAGCAAGGTCATTCAGGGAGCCGACCAGTCTCTAAGAATATGACAGAAGTGAATAGACCCCGAGAACAGAATTGTGACTACGACGAACAGAATGGTGCAGCATGTCGAGAAATATTGAAAGGCGCTCTGAAAGGGAGGATGTTAGATGTAGTAAGATTGAAAGCAGAAGTAGACGAAATAATATATGGAAATCTGCCCTTGAAAGGATATACATGTATGAACAAGATGAGTTACTTTTTGTGACGAAAGATGTAACTCAGAAAGCAAGAACTGCACATGAGAAATTGTCAGAGTTGGCCAAAAAGTATTAGGTGGATCTGTCTAAAACGAAGTCATTGCAGGGAAGCCATATATTGCATTATGGCGACCAAGAACTGGAAGAGAAAAGGGTCATGGGGTTGAGGACCCATATCAAGGACTTGATCATAGCAATGCGTGCATGGATCATGCTTGACAAATGGGAAGAAAGGTGGTCGAAGAAGAAGAGTTAAAAAAAGATGGTAGAAGAGACGCCACCTCCAGGGGGAGGGACTGCAGAGATAGGAAATTTCCCTTTACGAGAGGTACAGAATGGAGGGTACATGCATGTGCCTTGGAGTAGGGGTAATTTGGGTGCATTTACGAATGATTTCCCTCGGTTGAGGGAAAAGCAAGTGGAGTGGTACAAGCAGGTTGACCGGTTTGTCAAGATCTCGAAAGTACTGTGGGTTGATCTGAACACATTGTTTGACATTGTGGTTCCGGGGGACTTGTGGCCAGCGTGTAAAATTGCTGTTGAATTGGCAACTTCGGAGCCTGACAGGGATCCCATCTCGAATGGTCCGTCACCTATAGTTATGAAGAAGTTCGAACAAGTGATAACATGGTTAAAGTTGAAAATCTCACCTCAGGATATTGATTGGGTTAAGATTGATCGGACAGTCCAGGAACCAAAGGAGACAGTGCATGAGTACTATGAGAGACTCTTACAGGCCTTCAAGCAGTAGTTAGTCTCAGGATACAGCAACATCTGATTTGCTGGCAGAACAAGCCGGTAGAGGAGATCTTGCGGTATGCCAGATACTGCAGTGATGAGGTAGAATCGAAACACAGGAAGTTAAAGGACAAATTGATGCTTGTTCAGATGCAAACGGCTCAAGATCAGCCTAGCGGAGGGACGTTAGGAAGGAAACAGGGAAATAACCAGGGAGGAAATCAGAATGTCCAAGGTCAGGGAAGACCAAAGTCAGTGGATCCTAAGACAGGAATGGACGTGGCAACATTGAAAAAGACCACTACGTGTCATCTTTGTCACCAGGTTGGACATTGGAAGCACGAGTGCCCTTTGAACCCTATAAACCAGGTGCAGCAGGAGGTAGAGATAGTTCAGGTACCCGTACCTGAAGCAGTCCCTACAGTGACCAGGCCAAGGTCGATGAAAGGGGGGACATTCAGCCCGCAGGTACAAGTTCCACAGCCACCTAGGGTTCAATACGTTCAGCAGGGAACTCGGACTTACCAATAGATGCCTTTGTTCGAAGGGTATGACGAGTTCAGCCCAGACCCGTTGGCATGATGGTGCCTGAGGGGGGAGGAAGACTGCACACTTGGGGCAGTCTTGGAGGTAGACCAGAGGGGACCATTCGTAGAAGAAGATGTTGATGGTCATCCTACCACCTTTTTGGTTGACACTGGTGCTACCCAGTCTACTGTGAGGTCCGCAGTAGTCTCTAACCTACCCCTCTTGGGACAATCGATCCAAGTCGTTGGAGTAGCAAACAAGAAAATGACCAGCCCACTGACAGAGCCAATTCCTGTGAGAATAGGAACTTTTCATGATCGACACCAGTTCGTGGTGTGTGACTCGAGTCCAGTTGGCCTGTTAGGAAGAGACCTGTTGTGCAAACTGAATTGCACCATCTATTGCACGGCTAAGGGAGTTGAAGTGCAGACAAAGGATGATGATGCAACCTTTAAGGTTGCTAATCAACACCTGTGCATAGAAATGTATCCAGCGCTGACAGTGGAGGAACTTCCACTTGACTTGAGGGATTCTGTGTCACTTGATGTGTGGGACTTTACCGGAGAGGAGATTGGGTTGATTAAAGGTGTAGAGCCAGTGAAGATTCAGGTTAAACCGAACGTAGAATTCCCTAGGACGCCCCAGTACAATTTGTCACCTGAGACTATTGCAGGGATCAAACCTGTAATTGAGTCTATGATTAAGCAAGGAATCCTGAAGGAGATCATGGGTAGCCTATGTAATTCACCTATCATGGGACTACAGAAACCGAGTGGGAAATTCAGGATCGTGCAGGAACTGCGAAAGGCCAATGTAATAGTTGTTACATGTTGTCCGGTGGTACCGAATCCATCTGTGTTCCTGTTTCAGATTCCATGCGAAGCTGAGTGGTTTACAGTGATTGATCTGTGTCAAGCATTCTTTTCGATTCCACTTCATGAGCAAAGCCAATTTCTCTTTGCTTTCCGGCTGGAAAACCGTGTGTTAACGTGGTGTTGTCTCCCCCATGGGTACACAGAGAGCCCATCGATCTTTAATCAGATCTTGAAGAGGAATCTTGAGAACCTCGTGTTGCCGCAGAACTCCGTTCTGGTGCAATACATCGATGACTTGCTGATTGCCTCGGAAACAGAAGACGCTTGCAGAATTGATACCATTGCCTTACTGAATCATTTGGCAGAGAATGGACACAAGGTGTCCCCAAACAAGTTGCAGTACTGCCTGAGTGAAGTGCAGTATTTGGGTCACAGAATTGAGAAGGGCAAGACGAAGGTGTCACCAGATCGTATTGAGGCTATTATGAATATGCCTGCCGCCAATGGATTCCCAACTTCTCCTTTGAAGCGAAGCCTTTGCAGCGGCTGACGCACAAAGATGTGAGTGATCCGATACCATGGGACAATGACTGTTTGATGTCGTTTTTAAAGCTGAGAGAAGCTATGCGTCGCGCTCCAGCTTTGGGAATGCCTGATTACAACAAGGCTTTCATGTTGTTCTGTTGCGAGAGAGAAGGTTGTGCATTTTCAGTTCTGACTCAGAATCATGGAGGTGTCCGTAGAGCAGTTGCCTACTTTTCAGCTACTTTAGATCCAGTAGCTTCTGCGATGCCCGGATGTCTTAAATCCGTTGCTGCAACAGGTGTCAGCATTGAAAGGTGTGAGAGTATTGTCATGGGACACCCACTTACAGTTTATGTACCACATTCTGTTGAACTGTTGATGACGAGGACTAAAACACAGCACCTCACAAATAACCAATTGACACGTTATGAACAAGTTATACTTGCCGCAGAAAATGTGACTTTGAAGAGGTGTTCTGTTTTGAATCCCGCAACATTGATGCCCATTCTTCCGAATACAGATGGTGAAGATTGTGAGGATCACGATTGTCTTGATGTGACTGAACTATGCACCAAACCGAGACCAGACATTATTGAAGAACCGCTACTTGACCCTGATGAAATTTTCTTTGTGGATGGTTAATGTCTAAGAGATGATGTTGGTCGATGAAGAGCAGCGTTTGCTGTATGTACCAACACAGAAGTGGTAGAAGCTGCTTGTTTAGAAGGAGTACACTCCGCACAGGTAGCTGAAATCATTGCCTTGACTCGTGCCTGTTTGGCTGCTGATCAGATCCGGATAACGATTTACACTGACAGCCAGTACGGTTTTGGTGTGGTTCATGATTTCGGACAGTTATGGTCACAGAGAGGATTCATGACATCTTCAGCTTCGCCCATCAGAAATGGAGAATATGTGAGACAATTGTTGGAAGCATTACAATGTCCCAAGGAAGTTGCTGTTGTCAAATGTTCGGCCCACATTAAGGGGAGTGACTTTGTTTCACTGGGCAATAATTACGCAGATGAGGTTGCTCGTTTTTGTGCAGAACAAGGATGCATTTTTACAGGAGGTTATACTGGAGAAAGCCAAGAAAGAACCGAGCTCAACAGGATGTTAGCCATGGCAGACACTTGGGAGGAACTAAAACGATTGCAGGATGAGGTTACTGATCAAGAGCAAGATGGCTGAATAAGATCAGGATGTGAGAAAGGAGATGTGGATGTGTGGGTCTCGAGTGATGGTCGAGCTGTGTTGCCGGAAAGTCTGTTGAGCCCGATGGTAAGATTGATACATGGTGCAGCACATCTTGGTAGAGATGCAATGGTGCGAGTGTTCAGACAGACATGGTACAATCCAAAATTTGTGCAGTTGCTGAAGCTGTATGTCAGAGGTGTGTGACGTGTCGACAGATGAATGTAGGAAAGAAAACTGCTGTAACTTTGAGTCACATTGGGAGGTCAGGAGGGCCCTTCAATAGAATGCAGGTGGATTTCATTGAGATTGCCAAAGTGCAACGGGTTGAGGTACATCTTAGTTGTGGTGTGTGTATTTTCAAGGTGGGTGGAAGCTTACCCAACACACAGGTGTGACACACTCACTGTAGCTAAGTTGTTGTTGAGGGAACTTATCCCTAGATTCGGTTCTCTGACCTCTTTGGAGTCGGACAGAGGGACGCATTTCCATGGCGAGATCATGAAATTGCTCTGTGCTGCCTTGAATGTGGAGCAGAGGCTGCATTGCAGTAACCGACCAGAAGTTTCTGGGATTGTGGAACAGGTTAATGGAACATTGAAAGCCCGAATGGCAAAAGTGTGTTCTTCAACATCTCTGAAATGGCCAGATGCACTGCCCTTGGTCCTCATGAGCCTTCGTTCGTAGTGTTCCCGATAGGAGGACGGGGTTGTCACCACACGAGATCTTGATGGGGAGGGCAATGCGATTACCAGCAAAACCTGCTACTGCTCTAATTAGCATCACTAATGACTTAATTCTCGACTACTGTAAGGGACTGGCTGACGTAGTCCATTCTGTGTCACCAGCAGGTACAAGCAGCAACCGTTCCAGCCATAAGTGACCTGTGCCACGACCTGTGCCCAGGGGATTGGGTGCTTGTCCGCAAACACGTGAGGAAGAGTTGCCTGGATGTTCGTTGGCGTGGCCCGTACCAGGTAATACCGGTTACGAACACGGCAGGGAAGTGTGGAGGGTTGCCGAACTGGGTGCATGCCTCCCATACCCGCAGAGTTCCAGCACCCTTGAAAGAAACAGCCCCTCTCGTAAATGAAAATCCAGCTGAGGTGGCAGGGCCATCTGAGAGGCCAAGTCAAGCTGTGAGGGTTGCTGACGCTGTTGGTTGTGCACTGGATCAAGCTGAAAGAGGTTGTGTCAATCAAAGCCCCGAATTTGACTCGGACGGAGAAAGCATTGCTGTGGGTGGAGTAGAGTCAAATTCACCTGAAAAAGGAAGTAGTGCACAGGGTACCCAGAGGGAGAGCAGAGGTGTCACAGAAGCAGAAGAAGTTTGGCCCGTGAGCCAGAGACGGCTGAACCTGAGGCTGGCACCTGAAAGAGATCTTGCCCCAGTCTCTGAAACATCTGAATCTGAATTGAGTGACGAAGAGCAAGCTCGAGGTAGTCTGAGAAGATCGAGGAGAACAAGAGTGCCGTGTCAAAGGTACGCCTCACCTGAGTGGACATACGCTGTGACTGATGCCAGGAGTGCTGAGTTTGGGGAGGCTGAAGTCCTTGACGCTGGTCAACGATTTCACAAACCTGAAAGTGGATGTGCTGTTGTTGGTTCCGGGAGTGGAGATCGAAGGAATACTGACTCTCAGTATTCCGAATCCACCACTTCTGAGCAAAATCCGTGAACTAATTCTGGAAACGCTGGTTGTTCCGACTCTTGGTTATGTACCACCGCATCAGGAATTAGTGTTGCTTTGCCTTGAACTTTTGCAGTGTGTTCTAGAAATTTTGGGAGCTGACCTTATTTTGGACTGAAGGTGAACTTTGTTGTATATAAAGTCTATGAAGAAGATAACCTAGGTCCGAGTGGAAGAAGAATAAATTTAGGGGCTTTCCGTCAAAGCTACAAAAGAGGGCTAGGGAAGTCTTTTTGTGGACTGTGTAAATAAGGAACTGAAAATTGGAAGGGGATTTCTAGCTCTTGAAGTATCGTTTGAACTGGTTAGAAAGTGACATCCGGAGGAGAAATAGACTCTTAATTGTTGCTGCTGAAACCAAGAACTTTAAGAACTTTGCTAAATCATGGATGCTGGAAATGCTCATCGTAAATCTAAATTAGTGATAGGTACACTTATAGGGTTGGTGTTAGTTTCTATAATCATAATAGTTCTAGCTTCATATATCGTTTCACATGAGCAGGAAGAGAAGGTACACGGAACACCTACACCTACCACTTCTAGCCAAAAGGAGGTTACTGTAGGAGCTAAAAGAGCTTTATTAATCGAGGAGAGTCGTAGATTTCACGTAGAAGTGATTTTAAGCTCAATGCATACGCTAAGCTGCTATACGAGGACGTGGATACGATGGATTCAAAGGACTGCTATGTGTGCATGCAGTTACCTTCCTCAGTGGATGAGGGTATCAGATACCACCATCTTCCACCGACGTATTGGAATTTCTTGTAGTTTGTTGCTTAGTATTTTTTATGAAAGAGGCCAGTTTGAGTATTTCTTTTCCAATTACGATGCAGTACTTCCTGAAGTTCCAGCTTATAAGCATTTGAATAAATATGATTATTACAAGTCTGAGGATAGACTCTGGAAGTATTTCATACCGTCTTTGGAATTGGATACAGCTTATGGTCACCGACACAATTTGACCTGTTTGTTGTCAGACATAGAAAAGAAGTTTATAGATCAAGTAGAAGATAGATATAGAAAACGAACACAGACACGAGATACAGGAGATAGTCCAGTAGATTGGACTGATGAGGAAAGATTACACAGATCTAAGGGGAGTTATGGTCCCATAGCATTGGACAAGGAGCAGAGAGGGAAGTTGTGTGTGAGACGTAAGCAGACCTACTATGAAAAGGTTTCAGTGGGACAAAGTGTGTGTGATCATGTCTTCACTATGGAAGATTCTGCTAAGAACTTTTTGCAAGGCTCAGTGCAAGTGATTCCAGCTGTTTATTATGTGTGTGGAAGGAATGCTTATGTTAGGTTGCCTGCAAATTGGTATGGTACATGCTATTTGGGAATTATTTTTCAAAAAATCTACCATGCAGAAGACTGGGAGCTTTTGGAAACTGGACAGCATTCCAGAGTAAAAAAGTGCTACAAGTGCAGGGATGGTGATTGGAGATATCTTTGGAGCAATGATACCGAGTTTGGGTGTGGTTTTGAATGACGTGAAGATCAGAAGGTTGGCGACTGTGGTTGATGAGTTGTCAATGAATACAGTGAAATCATTGATATTGGTGGATGGAGAGATGTTATCGATAAGGACAATGGTTTTGCTTTAGACGTGTTATTAGAAAAAGAGGGCAGAGTCTGTAAATTATTGAAAGTTCAGGAATGTTGTACGTATATTCCAGACAATAGCAAGGAACTGGAGAGATATATAGACAACATTACCATGATTCATCAAGAGATAGAGGATTTGACCGAAGAAGGTGTGTGGGAAAAGATTGGCAAAGGATTTGGTCGTGTGGGAATTTGGTTTGCGAATTTGGGAAAAGGGTTCCTTGGTTGTGTGCTAAAACCCCTCATCATTGTTGTGGTTTGTGTTGTTTGTTTGTGGGGATCCATCAGAGCTTATAAGTGGTACAGAGGAAACAGAGTTGAGAGAGCTCTCAAAGCGAGTGAAATGCGAATGGCCAGACTGCAGGACAGTCAATATCAGAACATTAAGAATATGGAGAGATTCCGATGGGGGAGGATGGCAACAAGTACTGTTTAGGTCAGTTCTTTCTGCAAGGGAATTGTGAGATGGTGTGATGACATTTGTCATCAAATGGGGGAACTGATAGAGCGCCATGTTATTCTGAAATTTGTAGGGGTGCATCATATTCACTGTTAGTCCACACCCATAAATTAATCGAAGTAGTGTTTAGATGTTACATTAAAATGTATCATTTGAATTTGTTTAACATAAGAGTGATTAGAAATGTAATCATGTTTTGATTAGGCGTAATGTTGTAGTTCATTGCAAATGTAGTTTAGTCAATGCATATTGATTGGGTTTCATGTAATGCAATGTATTAGGTTTAACGTGCACCATATTAAAGTCTGCACATGTAGGTTGCTTATTCACGTATAAAGAGTAATGAAACTAATGCTTATTGTGTGATTTTAAGAGTGTGCTTAATTTACTGTGTAAAGGCCTGATCGCATATACATTTAAAGAGAAAGGCCTGTTCATTTCTTATGTTAGCTACATGTTGTAGGCCAAAAATGATTTCCCTTGGTAAAGGCTTTGGGGTTTCAGGAGGATGGAAAGTCTTAGAGAAGTGAAAAGTCTCTCGTTCCCATGTTTCTGTTGCAGGTGCAAGGAAGTTTAGCTCGTTAGAGAGACTAGGTCTTTGTTTTAGGAGTTAGGCTGGTACGAGAAGCCAATATGGGAGTACACTGGAATTTAAGGATGATACTTTCAGCGGAGAAGGTGTCTGGGACCCAAGGTCAAGCTAACCGTCGTTGGACGGAGTACAAGTTTCAGTGGAAAAGTACTGGAAGAAGACCTGGCTGAAGAGGTGTGCTGAAGGGCGTGTTCTATGTTTTTGGGATTTTGTATTAGGGACAGAGCCCCGAGGGTTGAGCAGTTGAGGTTTAGATGGAAGCTAGAAGGAGCATCTTAGAGCGAGCTCTGACAAAGTGAGTGCACTTCTAAGGAAGTCTTCACTTCTGACACCTTTTTATTCTCTTGCCTGGGAGGGAAAATGCTAAGTAGGGATAGAGTAGGGACAGACTAACTGTTTTCTTTTAGGCTAATGACTTCTAATGTAGAGACTGGACTGATAATTGCATTATTAATGTTACTGGATTTGACTATTCTTCTTATTCTGAGTCGTATGAGACTCCTGCGTAGGATCTTCTTTGTATTAGTGCCCATTTATTTTCTTCACCTTGTAATGAGGTGTTTGTATGTGCAGTTATTCTTGGTTGTAATAAAATCCTAAAAATTTAGATTCGGAGTCAGTGGTCCTTTGAAATTGAGATTGGATGCTGTTGATTATGTACTAAGGATTGAGTTTCCTCCCCTCTACACTATTTAGCAGATAAAAAGATCCTGGCGACCTGAGAGGATTCTTGGTGAAGGTAAGGTAGGCAAGAATCCGGCTGCATCACAGCAATCGGGAACGCACTGACTATCAATAAAACGGATATTAAAAAATTATACATATATGTATTTTAAACACGGAGATAAAATCTGACACTCCACAATTGCAATAAAATGTAGCGGATGCTTCATTTACTAGGGGAGATTAATATCCGATAACTGAGTGTTATATTAGTGTGTTAAATGGCATATGGGTTCAGCTTTTGGTTAAGTATAACAAATATTAGAGGGCTCTGTGGGCTTGGAGGCCGGACTGCAGGCTATTAATCAGGGCGTACTTTCAAGGAACTAAGAGAGAGTAAATCAGTCTATCACTGCTTCCGAGCAGAAATTATTTCTTACTAAACACAGTCATTTGTGTGTTTGCTCCAATGCATCAGGGAACTGTGCTGTTTAGCCGTGCAGATTATGTTTTTTTTTTTAAAGTCTCAACCTCCCACTGCCTATGGCATATATTAGGCATGGAAAAGATGTCGCTCACCGCGGCTGGTAAAGGCTCAGAATTTAGCGACTTATGGCAACCATTCCTGGCTCTCCTAGCAAAGGACTTTAAGGAGCTGACATGCCCGCGTTACCTGTGCCTGCTGTGCTTGGCACCGCCCGACAATCCTACGTCAGGGGCGAGCCACTCCAGCTAATCACCTCCTATGGATAGTTGAGCAGGGACAAGGAGGACGGGGGAGGAGGGGGGAAGTTGTAATTCTATTCTTCATTCTCTTCCTTTTTCCTATTTCTGGGTCAGGGTGGGGGGGAGTTGGCCTTCTGGTCTCACTATCATTCTTATAAGTAATTTTCTGGTACTCTCATATGTCATTAGTCTGCACTGGAGCCCTGCGTCGCCCAATTGGTCGCACTGCTGACGTGCAGGGTTGCTATGCATGGCATCTACCTCAATAAAAAGATTTAAACCATAAAGTCTCAACCTCTCCACTTTGTGTGCCCATTCCTAAAGAAGAAAGAGAGTCACATGGGCATGGCCCTTTAAATAATACCGGGGGGATGGATTACAGGGAGCACTAAAGACACGTGACTGTGGCAAGAAGGCTCTGTCTGGGAAGCTGTTCTTTGTCAGATCTGGGGATGAATCATATAATGTCACTGTTGCATTACAGGTAATTGACTGCATGAGGGTCAAGTGGATGAGCTCTGCAATGGTCGGTTTTTGTTCACAAGAGAAGGCTGGAGAGATTGGCATTAATTTTAACATATAGTCATATGTATTGCACGATAATTCAGTGATTTAGTGCTCATTATACGGACCAGGTGTCTAGGGTTGCCACCTTTCCAAGAGAAAGTACTGGTAATTTGTTGTTGCCTTAGTTGTCTGGAAAGACCTGGGCTCAATACAAAGCCTGATGTTCAAGAAAACCCTATGTATTGATTTGTAACATGACTTGTCTGCCTTTGTTTACTTTAGATGTTAGTCAAGGATAGTCTATCTAGATATAGAACACATTTCACAGTGTCTTCTGCTGTTTGATGTAGTCTAAATGTAAAGAAAAGAAAAAGCAAACACACAGACAGACTAGCGAATAAAAAGATTGAGGCCATCATGTATTCTGTGCAAGGTGGCGTTATTTAGATAGCGAATGTCACCAGACGTAAGTTCTTAAAAATATATATATAGGCAAATAAGTAATTCGAGTGCAGTACACTTCAAGCTTGGATCCGTGAAGTAGTTACGTCATCTCCCGACGTATAATGCAGTTTTATGTTATGGATTGTAGTGTTGTGTTACCCTTGAACATAGTCATCTTTTACCTCCCTTAGTCCCCAACAAAAGTTAAAACATAGGTTTAATACAAACTAAATATTGTTCATTAAGGAAAATGTGCAATTGATCACCTCTGAGTGGGCCGCCCTACACCGAAACCCAGCAAAAATGCAGAATGAGAGTGCATGGGTTTGCCCTTGGCTCAGACTCTTCAGCCGAGAATCAGAACTCGATTAACTGTGAGAAATTGAAGGGACTGCCCATCCTGTACAAGTTCAGAATGCGTGGGGTGGGACTTGTGTGAGCAGTGCCAAAGTGAAACCAGAAAACCTGGACTCGTTGTGGCTTCCTTGCTTTAAACTGTGTTATCAGTCAAATTATTTATTACACTAAAACTCTTTTTTTCCCTACATTACTGCATATAAAAGCACTTCCAAATATGAGTTCAGATTACCAGCTATACAAAATAGAACACTTTCAATAAGTACTTCTCAATGCAGTGCTATAATGTGCCTATTAGTGTCAAAGCTTACAAGTTAAAGAACAGTAGGTGTTATAGCACCTAGGTAATGTGCTGCATGGCTACATACTTATAAGGTCCAAAAGGCGAGACCTATTGGCTATGCCAATGCTTGCTCTTTATTCCCGTCGGACATTTTTTAGCAAAAGCCGCTTTACAGCCCTTGCAAAGCATTATTGTTAGGCTCCAGGAACTAAAGACTAAACTATCTAGATTTAGTTGAGCACATTTTCTACCCATACAAACACGTAAGTTTCCTCTTCTCATTTACTCTACAACATGGAGTTAAGGATACAGACCCTGGCCGATCTGTAAATGTTTTAGGTTTCTCTGCGGTTTCCCCCATAAGAGCCAATAAGAGCCATCCTGTAAAACAAAGTGAGTCAGCCAATGTAACTTCATCTAAGAGTCTACGAGTGTTCATTCACGAGTGCTGGAAAACGTGCTGCTGCTGACACTCAGCTGTTGATGTATCTTTGGGATCCCTGCGAAGCTCTCACATTCGTGACAACCGACGTAGACACGGATCAGGTCAATTTGCTGACAGACCACTCCTAGACTGACATTCCGGAATTACGAGGCCATGTCCTGCTGACTGAATCTTTTATTCCTAGCTCGGACTTTACTCTGCAGCAAGATGAGTTATTTTTCCAAAGTAACCCGAAATAACCTGTTGACAGGCCCTCGCATCAATTCAAGGAGCACAGGGCAAACTGGTCTTCTAGTAACATGTCTTGTAATATGATCGTGTGCTACAAATGAACTTGGTTAACTAAAATGTACGTGCTGTGTAGAGATTTTTCTAATATTTGATAAATAGACGCCTGTATATTTAAATATATGGGACTGCAGTCCAGCCTTGTATATCTCATTGTCTAAGAACGTTATTACATTCACTGAAGTATCATGTGTTTTAATGGTCACCCTAGAGCCCTGCTCTGACGTCGTTTGCCGCTCGGGTGACTGTGGGATTAGGTATCCCAGAGCAGTGTTTGTAATGCTTTACATATTGCATAAAAGCGCCATCTTGGAGTTCTAGGAAGATATAGGAAACAGCGAATATTAAATATTAATTCCTTTTGATATTTAAGATGCTGCATGCCTTGTATGTCTCTATGTACGGATAAGGACGAGGAGAATTATAAATACATTTAATCACTAATGGTATTGCACAAAATCCGCTGCCACATTCTCTAAGATTAGAACTTGGTTTAAGAGGCATAAATGAGCAGATAGAATGGCAGCCGTTAAAATACCGAGCGTGGACATGAGTGATTTGCAAGATGACAGCGTTTAAAAACATCACAAGAGCACATGCTCGGAACTGACTATGCAGGACATTCTCCTTGCGTCAAATGCTCTGAACTACCATTAAGACTCCTGGGAGTCCGATACCTGATCTGATGCCTGCAAATCTTTCTAGGAAATCAGGTCCTTGATTTCAAATTCTTACTGAGAGCGTCAGAAGCAGAACGGACAGGAGTACATGGCGGCTATAGTTAAACGTTACACCAAGCACGTCAGATGCCCTTAAGTGTAATATTTATAAATAACATGTATGTCAACAGAATGCCCAGGAGGCCGTGCGACAATGCATTTGAAAGATATAAAGTCAGAAGTTGTTTTATGTTTGTGCAGTGGTAAGGTCAGGGGCAACATTTCCGAAAGATGAGACAGGGAAGCAGATTTAGAGCACTGCCCTTGGGTGGTTCCAGTATATTGCCACATGCCTAAAAGATTGCCTGTGCATGGGAATAACTCCTGTTATTCTGCCCACAGTGTGAAAATCCTTGCACCATTCACTACCCTAGATTTTTAGCTTGTGCTCACATGGCAACAATGCCACACAATAAAAGACAGTAAGAAACAGGAAATTTGTGGCAACCATGATAAATAGTGAGAAAAACTACCTCAGAAATGTACCTCGCTTAAATAGATCTGCATCCAGAGTTTTCCAAGGATAAAAAAGAAACTATATTAGGAGGTCGTCAAGATATTGCAGTGTGACAAACAGTCCTTTTGGAGAAATTTGTCAAGCATTGAACTGCGAAGGTGTTCAACACTTACTGTATGTATATGAGTGCCCACCAGCCCTCATATTATGTAGCCACTCTTTCTAAACCTGCACCCATCATTTATACAGTGCTACAAATGTTCCACATCTCCTTCATAGCTTCCAAACAGCTGTCTTCTGCTTGATCTACAGACCACAAAAACTAACAAAGCATTTTCAGAGGAATTCACTGCGTTCATCACCTTAAAATCCTCCAATTACCCCAACATCATCTTTCTTGGGAACCTCAAATTGCTAGTAGACTAAGCTTTGATGAAAACCCAAGAAGCACGTTTTGATTACTTTGACACTCTTGACCTTAAACAATATGTGATGGAACCACTGCAGATGGCCTAGGTATTCTTTCAGGGCTCTCCCTCTAAAAACGCTTCATATTCCAACGTGATTGGAGAGGCCGTATTGTTATCCTGATTCACCAACGTCACACTTTTTCCAAAGACTATGGGTAAAGAAGCCACCTGACAGGCAATATGGTTCTTTCAAGAAGTTCCTCATTAGCAATTTGTAAGGCAAAACCTAAATACCTAGTTACCACAACGTTGCAAATACAGATGTTATCACTTCCTTCTAAACATAACCAGTGAGGTAATTTCAAATTCCATTGAAATCTTTGAACTGCATCTGGATAAATCATTTCCCTCCAAATATGCAAAAGGTCATCATTAGGCTAAAAAAAATGGTTCAATATGAATACTCTGAGAATGGTCAAAGTAAACTGGAACTTGAAGCCCAGTCAACATGACAAAACGTCTTATGTAATTTCCAAATGGCAGTTTAAATTGACATTTCTTTATGGGGAGATACCTTCCTTCAGTTTCCTCCCCTGAATCTCTGAGGAATACTTTGCATAATTGAATGTTGTAAAAAGTAGTTCTAATGACAAATGTATACATGAGTGGAAGATGCTTGACTATAGGTCACAAACGAGGAAGCTTTTTCCTTTGTGATCCTCTTATTCGCACTACTCTGTTGTAGGGTTTGTGGTCCTCCACTTTGTATATTTTGCGTGTTACAGAGAATGTCCCCTAGCACTGGCCTGAATAGGCTATGTTTTGTGAGGTTACTGTGTTCTATCATGACTCACTGTGCACAGGTCTCTACATACTAGAGGGCAAATCTACTATTTTTCTACACAGTGCAGATACCAAATTTGCTGCACTGTGTTGTGTGAAAGAGGGAGAGCTGGACAGTGTTGTATCTACTAAGATATGGTTCTGCTGCCCTCTTTCCAAGCACTGGTGCATGTTTTGACTGCCTAGCTCTGCGTCGCACACACCTTTGCACCACACTTTGCTTAGACTACTTGTAAGAAATTACGGTATTAGTTGAAGAGGGAGAAAGCCCCGCTCATGCAATAAGCATATTCCTTGTCAGGGTGAACATTAAAAGTCACTAAATAAATCTGTTCCTAACCCTCTGATAGCTTGGCACAAAAGATGTCGGGCTTAACCAGTGACAATAGGTAAAGTATTTATGCTGCACTCAAACAGTAAAAAAGTGGGAACACAACATAAGAATAAGCCCATACCAATTTAGAAAAATAGAGTTACATTTTATAAAATAATTCCAAAATGACAAAAATCCCCAAAATAGAACCGTAGTTGTGATTTTTAAAATTCTAGGTGAAAATAGTGCCCAAAACCACAAAGTACCACTCGAGGCTATCTGGTTGTACTGCACCAGGTCTAAGTCCTAACCCTGGTGATGATTTTACCTTCTCAATGTCCAAATCCAGGTAAGAAACTTCTGCTGGAGCTTTGTTTTAGCGGGGCCAAAAGTAGGTCATTGTCAGTGCAAGGAGCAGTTTTTGCTGGAGTTTCACATGGGTGGGAGATGCAGGCAGTCATTGTTTGGTTTGAACAACAGGACACCATCGGAACATCACTTTGATGGGAGGTGTGGTGACAGTTGCTTCAATGAGGAGTCAGCTTGTGGTCACAGAGAGCCCCAAACTTCAGGATTTTCACCTGGAGTACAGGTTTTGAAGGTTTGAAGTTGGAGGAGTACGCACTGATAACAGCCAAGGATACAGGACCTGAGGGGCACATCTTGGAGATTAGGACTCACTGCAGCATAGGCCAGAAGCAGGGATCGGGCAGGTACAGGTGGCGCTGGTCAGCTGGACAGTTGCAGGATGGCCTCTGGAACATTGTTGTGTCCCTGTAGCTCAAACAGGAGGTCATCTAACTTTGTAACTTTTGGGATCCTGGGATTTAAGGCCAGCAGGTCCAGTCTTGCTTCTTCCGACAGCAGGGCAGTCAATCTTTTGAATCCTCCACAGGTCCAGGAGTATTCTGATAAGAGGGTCTAAATGTGCTATTCTTATACCCAGTACCAGCCTGGGGGTGGGGGATGCCCCCTTTCTTTCCCCCTTTCCTGGGTGTGGCTCTAAACTGTCTAGGGTAAAGAAGGGTTGGAAGGCCTGGGTGTGAGGTGAATTTGTCAGTGGCAGGGCTGGCAGCCTCAGACATCAGTAAGGGTGTGGGCCTAGCCCTCTGGCTACCCTTTGAAGCTTAGGAAGACTGGGTAAAACCCCCAAGGACAACCTGCTCAGGAGAGTAACCTCTGCCCCACACCCAAGGCCTTTTTTCCCCATGTCTGAAAGGGTTACAGAATACATCAGAGGAGAACCATTCACAGTGATGTGACCCTGGACTCTGACAGAAAGGTACATTTGATTTAAGTAGAAAAATGGCAACTTTCTAAAAGTGATAATTTCAGTGTAGTAACTTAAAAATCCACTTTAGTATTAAAGAAGATTTTAAATTGCAATTCAAAAGTATTTCTTTGTTTGTTCCCAAACTGAAAAAGTCAGCTCTTATTAAGGGGCTCATTACAATGTCGGGCGGAAAGCCTCCGCCCGACACCGTCTCGGATTTAGGACAGACCGACTTGCGGTCGTCAGTTCCGACTGCCGGATCACAATGTGACCGAACACTATTCGGTCGGATTCCCATAGTTTCTTATAGGAGCTTGTGTTCTGTCCAAGAAACTACCTTAACACAGGCTCCAAGGGGGAAATGGGATGTGCGTGGAAAACCCTGCACCCTGTGGCAGGCACGCCATGGTGCCTGCCACACAGTGCAGGGTTTTACAGGGGGGTACCTTAGGTATTCCCTTGGCCAACAATCGTAGGCCGCGGGCAAAGGGGCCTTGCTAAGGGTCCCAAAAGTCACTTTCTGAAAACCTTTCAGTGTCAGACAGGCAGACTCAGAAAGGCTGTTGGAAAGCAATTTCGTAATCCCAACAGCATAAACGCAGTCCATAGCAGGTTGCGGTGCTTTTCCGACCGACAAGAATACTCCACGAGTCTGTGAGAACTGAGTCGTAATGACTGGGCGGTGTACGTTCCGACCGCAAACATCGTAATTGGGCACTCAGACTGTAAACCGACCGAGTCGGTCGGAAGGGCTTTCTGCCCGACATGGTAATAAGCCCCTTAGTGTAATAAGGTAATCAGGTGTTAGTCTATGAGAGAGATAGCCTTACCATAGGGAAAAACGACTTTAGGACTTTTTCCACTGTCAGGACATGTAAAACGTAAAGAGACATGTTATACTTTGTAAATACCATGGACTCTGTTCAATGAGCCAGTGGGGCCTACCTTTGGGGGACCTTATAGATAATAAAAAGGACGGTTTTGCGGTTTAGGCCTGACAAAAGGTTTATTTTGCCAGGTCGAGCTGGCAGTTTAAAACTGCACTATAGGCTGCAGTGGCAGGCTTTAGACACATTTTCGAAAGGTATTGGGTGACAAAATGAGTGTTACAGACTACAAGTAGCATGTAATTTACAGGCTCTGGATACATACAGTACCATTTACTAGGGACATATAAGTGAATCAAATGTAAAAATTAGGTGTAGACCAATGTTACCATGTTTGAAGGAGAGAGAGTACAAGTACTTTAACAGTGGTTAGCAAGGGTAAAGTTCACAGACCCCTAAAGCTAACAAAAACCAACATCACAAAAATAGGGAGTGAAGGCAAAAATGCTTTAGGAATACCACACACAGAAGTAAGGTCTAACACTACCTTATCAACTTTTCCCACTTTTTATGTGTGCTATGAAGTGCAACATACATGCAAAGCTGGAGAAGTTTGGAGAAAATAAAAATGTTCTCCTATTTTATGCATGAGGCATACATTTTTGGTGCAAAGCCGTGTCTACATATTAGTAGATCGGGCTTTGCTTCAATGCATGGCAACGCTCATGCACTATTCATCAGATGCCCCCTTTATGCAGAGTGGTGCAAAGCAGTGCATGGCACTAGTGTGTCTTACTTTGAGACAACTTCCAGTGCAAAAGAAGTTTTGCGCTGGAAAATGAATTCAAAATCATAATTTTTCATCACTTTTGGTGACTTTGCATAAGCACATAGTGTTGATATGTTTTAAACATGTAAATAATATGTAATCACTGTTTCAGCAATTTTCAATAGATGACCTTCATTTTCATATTTTTATTTTTGCAAAAAAATCCTTTGTAGTTACACAATGATTGTTTACATTCCACTTGAAATGCTGAACGTGAGGTTTTCATGTTCATTCCACACTAGTAGGTGGGTCTTTTCAATGGCTAGGCTGCAGTGCATAACACATTATAATGTTAATCTCATTCTTCAAATGCTCCAATGCATACGAGGAACGTCCATCAATAGGCTTCACCTATATGTCGAAATTTACATTCAACCTAATATGAAAATATAATTCCATCAGTGATGCTGGGTTTCCAGTAATCAATAGTTAAACGTTTCTATGAACCCACACATTCTTTTCTAAGTTATGCATAGATTACTCTTTAGTATCCTCTTTTCTGATACATCAGTCAGTTTCATTTTATGCAGTGGTCACCCCATAGGGAGCACGTCTTTATCATCCATCGCTTTATTATTATCTTTTTCCTTAGAATGATACTTTCTGAAGTGGTCAATTTTTCATGTCAATTGACTTGTAGTACCTGGTGGGATTCTACGTGATAGCAATCGAAAATAAGAAACCAAAAGCACAACCAAAAAGAGGCCCCTAATGGTCAAGCAATGCGTGCATTTTGTCAAAAAATGGAGCCCGTTTTTGCGGCGAGAAGGGCCCAGCCAAGACTGAGAGGCCCAGCAGCCGTTGCGGCCAGCACCACCACCTTCCTGCACCCAGAGGCACATAAAGCTCACGGTCGGGCCCCGCTGCGCGGGAGCCCATTTTTGCAGAGAGGAGGGGCAGCCAGGACTACAAGACCCAGCAGCCTTTGCGGCCAGCGCTACCACCTTCCTGCGGCCAGATGAGCATAAAGCTCACGGTCGGGCCAGCAGCGCGGGAGCCCATTTTTGCAGAGAGGAGGAGGCAGCCAGGACTACATGCCCTAGCAGCCTTTGTGGCCGACGCCGCCACCTTCCTGCGCCTGATGGTGCATAAAGCTGTCGGTCGGGACCTGCAGCGCGGTACGCTTGCGGGCGTGCCCGGGCCATGCCCAACCAAAGCTCGGGCCAAGGGCGCAACCATCCGTGCCGGCCAGAGTCCATTGGAGGCAGTGCTGGGCCACCCCCCATTTGACATTCTGTCACTCTCTCACCTACCACATTGGTCATTCACCGGAGAACAAAGGTACTGTTTTGATCATCATCCTTTTGTCTATAGAGTGGTTAACTTGTTATTCTATTTGCCTGGGTCTCTTTGCAAATAATATCTGTGTGTTCCGAGTGCTAGCTTTATAATGGGAAAGCATAAAGCTAATGAGGAGGGCCAGAAGGCTGCCACAAAAAAATTTGTTGAAGAAGAGCAAATTGTCCCAGATCTTCACTGAGGGGGGTAGGGGTGGTGTGGGTTGGTTGCTGGACCGTATTGATAGCCTACTATCCGAATCCAAAGATCTCCTTGATCCCAATACAAAAGCATTCCAGCACACAGCACAGGGACCCCTGGAGATCCAATGCACAGCATCTCAAATGGCCGCATTCCATCAATTTATAGGGGTAGGACCCCCCCAGACGCCCCAAGCCCAAATTACAATGTAGCCATAAAGGAGCAAGCACATGCAGACAATCTCTCTGTCTTCCTTTGTATTAACAGTAATGCCCAACTTTTGGACAACGCAGATGCTTCAGATGAGCATATCGAAATGAGAAGCGAGGTACAAAAAGGGGGTCCAAATTCAAAAAGACGAATCACAAGGAAGGCACCTCCACCCTTAAGCTCTGTCCTTCGTCCCAGCAATGAAGTCGATCACTCTAGCGAAAACATAGACACGCATACAAATCTCACATGTAGTGAGCTGACCGTGCACAGATCATTAACAGCCCAAATCATAAACTTGACAGAAGAAATTAGAGCGCTCAAGGTAGCAGTGGGTTGTCTCTCTGAATCCTTCAGTAAGGTACATAATGATGTTCAATTACTAAAGCTAAATCTAGGATCTAAGTCCACTTGCCTGGCTTATGACAAGGGAAACCATTGACCATTATCAGCGGAACACCAGGACCCAAACACAGATGCTAGTGGCAGCAGAACAAATCAAGGGAGCACCAAGGGAGCCCATCATGTCTCAAAGAATTTTTTGGGGAATAAACCTAACAGGGCGACCCTCCTCCCCCATTTTACAGTTTCAAAACAGGTACGGGCCCCCTAGCTAGCATCCCACTCCCACTCCCACAGGTAAATCGGCAATCCCTCCCCCATGGCATTGGCATCACCCCAGAGCGGAAGCGGATAATATACCTGACCAACATACTAAAGTTTGCACCTAGGCCACACACAGAGGATGAGGCGTCCTTGATCAATAAGTCTATTTACTGAATCTGGCTTGTGAGGGGGTGCCGATCCTTAATAAGGGAAGACATAGTTGGGGCTAGAAGACACTCTACCTTGGGGTTTGACATGGATGCTATTGCCCTTACTCTAACCCATCATGACCTGGTTGAGAATCTTGTAGCCTATGGCCTACGGACCCAACATCTTTTTAAAACTAATATCCGGCTCAAATATAGTCCTCTAGGTGGGATTAGCGAACCAATCTCTAAACATCTTGTCGACCCTCAACCTACTGTGTCACCACTTACAGAGACAGACTGATGGTTTCCCTCGTCTTCCACGCACATCTCGCTGGTTGCTATGACAGATCACACCAGTGAGCATATTATCCCTAGTACAATAGGGATTCACCCAACTGAGACAAAACCTCCTGGTAGCGCCCGGAGTCAGCCAGATCAGATGGTAGGATCCAAAATCCCTACGGCCGCCCAACCACAAATACACATCAAAAGTCATGACCATTTCAATACAATCCTGGAAAATTGCGGGGCTGAGGAACAACTTTATAGAAAAATGTGACATCTGTGCCTTCCAGGAAACCTGGTCCATAGAGCCACTCTACACCCTGGCTACCTAACCTACTCCATCTCAGCAACCCAGGGCGTTAGGGGTAATCGAATGGGGGGGCCTTACACTATGGGTAAGGCAGGACATAGGTCTTAAGATCCGGGTATTATCCTCAGTGAGTAGTGATATCCTTGCAATTGAGATAGCGTCCGGTCCATATGGAACTTTAGACGTCCTAAATGTATATGTTTGAGGCCTTAACAGGGGGTGGAGGTCTGAAACCATCGACGCCTTAGGCGGGTTTTTAGACACCCTCCCAGGAGAAGTCACAGTTGTTGTTGCTGGGGATCTAAACACGACGTTTGAACCTCTCGATAGTGAGGATAACGATTTAACTAGAGAGGAAGAAGAGCAATGGGGTGTTCCACTCTTGGAATTACCCCCAATTAAATGTTGGACTGAGGCTGTCACTCAATTAAAAGCTCTTTGTTTAGAATATGGTTTAAGGGCAGCCAACGGTCGATCCATCTCAGACAGACAAGGGTCATACACTTTTAATAATGGCTGCCACTCTAGTCGCATTGATTATCTCCTAGTTAGCTTGAACCTATGCCACACCCTTGAGGACATGGCAGTGCAGGCGCGCATGGAGAGTGACCACGACCCACTCTGCTCAAGGCAGTGATCTTCAGCTTTCAAATAATATGCGTCGAGTCAAATGGCCCATGATCCTAGAATGCCCTGAAATACTATCCTCCATAACTAGTGAGCTGGAAAGGACTGTTAGAGTGATGGAGACATGCCTCCTTAACCCCCAACTGCCCAAAGAACTGACACAGTTGCAAAACTCACTGTTTTTAAAAATACACAGGTACTTCCAAAAACCGAACAAGGCTAGGGTGAAAGACACTGAGCCAAAACATAATTGGTACAACCTTGATTATAGACATGCCCGCAGCGCCCTTGGTGAAGCAATCAAGTTGGGTGACGTGGCCAGAGTGCAAAACGCTAGGTCTATCAATAAGAAAGCTATTCATTGTACCAAAAAAGCCTGGGATGAAGATACATGGCAGGAATTAAAACGTGCTTGTGATAGCAACAACTCCCAGTGGTTCTGGAACATGGTAAAATGGGGTGGGGAGGATTAGCACAATCTACGGAAAACCTTGTCAACCCTGATGGTTGGGTTAGCCACTTCGCCACTCAATATGCCTTTGACGAAGATGAGGATAGTCTACCATTCCCGACCCACCCCTAACCTGTCAACAGGGTATTTGATGAGGCAGAGGTTAGTTGTGCACTCAGAGCACTCACAGGAGGCAGAGCCCCTGGGATAGACTGTGTTCCTGCTGATATTTTTCTGCAGGACAGACCCAAATGGACCAAATACATATAATATGTATTTGCTAATGCCATTGCCCAAGCAAGGAGCCCCTATCCTGGACAACTGACGGGGGTGGAGATAATTCCCATATATAAAAAAGGAGATAAATCCTTGCCTGGCAATTACAGGCCAATAAGCCCCATCGATTCCATACAAAAAGTGGTCGCCCGGCTTGTTTTGGCCAAGGTTCAGGCGTGGAGAGATGAAAACGCCATTCTTACCCCTCTCCAGGCAGCCTTCAGGGCCCATATTAGCACAATTGGCCAGGTCTTTTGCTTTGTCCTCAAATATTGGTGGACAATAGTTCTCGGCAAGGGCAGCATGTATGCTGCCTTTGGGGATCTTAAATCTGCTTTTGACCTGGTCTTACAGAATTAATTGTGGAAGGTCCTGAAGGACATGGGGATGCCACTCGACTTACTTTCCCTAATTGCCCGCCTCTATGAGGAAGGAAAATTATGCAGAAATCCGCTGGGGTACGCCGGGAAACAAGACAGAGCCTTTCACTGTACAAAAGGGGGTCCATCAAGGAGCTGTACTGGCTCCCACATTGTTCTCCCTCTTTATAAATAGAGTTGCAAACTTCCTTGCTGCCATCCACACTGACGCACCTGTTTTAGCTGAAAGAAAGATCCCCATTCTGATGTTAGCGGATGACACGCTGATAATCTCGAAAACCCTGAGCGGATTACAGCGTGCACTCCAATGTTATGAAGAGTTCTGTCTCCAGCGAGGTTTAAAAATGAATGCTGCTAAGACAAAGTTCATGGCCTTCAATCAGCACAGATCCTTTAAGGGGAATGACGATGAATGGGCTTCCCCTGGAGCTGGTAAATGCATTTGTCTATCTGCGCATTAAACACCAGAAAGACATGAGGTGGAAGCCACATATAGAAGTCATGGCATCAAAACACCGTCAGTTAGCTAGTACCCTGAGAAAGGATTTCAAAACCTCCCTGACAAAGCCACTCAGCCCGTTACTTAAAATTTACAATAGCAAAGTGGTGAGCTCAGTCCTTTATGAGGCTGAGCTGTGGGGCCTAGAGAACATGTCCCAGCTAACAGTTGGCGAGAATGCGTTCCTGTGTGCGATAACCAGCCTCCCACAAAGTACACCCACCCTCCCCCTATGGAATGATCTAGGCAGGAAAGCCTTGACGTACCTTGCCAGGTTACGGCCAATTCTATACTGTTGTAGAATATGGTGTACGCCAGAACTGGCTTCATATGTGGTGGGTCCAAGGGATATTATCAATACGGATCAATTCCATAAAATCAGCTGGTTGCGAGACTTGAGAAGTCTTTTTAATAAAATGGGCTTATCATATTTGTGGGATTCCCCTTCCACGCCCATGTTCCCGTCAAAAGTCATTCTCAAAGAAACTTACTGGGAACTAGTTGCACATGAAGAGATTAGGCGCCATGATTCCACTACCCTCTTGGGGACCTTTTTACAGATAAAACCACTCCCGAACCTCGAGCTTTATTCGGATATCATCACAACCCTATTTCCAACTTAGATCAGTGCTTTACATCCAAATGGTCCTCCACTGGGAATAACAAATGCAACACGTGTCAAACATGTAGAAACATATTTGCATGTGCTGTTTGCTTGCCCCGCCTACACTGGCCCTCGCAAAGCGCGGTTGGCGCAGACTTGTAGGAATATGAGTACTAGATCACGTAGCACAGCTCTGCGAATTCTCTGTACTGGTTATTATCTAGGTATGCAATCCCGGTGGCAAAATTCTTGAGGTGGATGTGGCATATCCGATCCCTGCAAATCATGGCTGAAAAATGAAAGTGAGAATATTTTTCCACTCATGTATTTGCATGTGGGCTTGTTGTGACATGTGGGGCCCAACATTGTTTCAAATGTTTACGAGACTGTCTGAATTTTATGCCCTTACCTTTGCCATATTATGAAATGCATCATATAGTGATTACTTTGTCTTTTTGCCATTTTGTACAAACATTTTAACCTGGATTTAAAATTGTTGTATTGTTTTTCATTTTTTATGTGCAATGCTTTTATGACTTGTATAGTCGAATAAAGCTTCTTTTGATTGATTGATTGTTATCAGTGAGTGCCTGACTAAACCTAGTTTTCTCTGAAGACCAATTTTATGACCCAAGAAAACATTAGAGCTCAGGCACACTCCAACAGTTGTAAGTGAAACATATTGCTCAGCTGCATAAAGTAAATATCAAGACCTCATACTATTTATCTGATGCATAATTGACGAGCCCATTTAAACATCCTCATGACATTGTCTAATTCGGGGGATCTTAAGATCAATATCACATGCTTAATCATTTCTAAGGACGACGGTAATTACACTTTGTTCAGAAACTTATTTGCCCCCCCCCCCAAAAAAAAAAGGCAAGAGCTGTCCAGCACAATTGATGGTATAGAGCTGATTTACCCAAACTACTGTCCTTAAGCTAAACCGACATTTGAAAAGTGCAAAAGTTCAATGTGATTGATGCTCTGCGAGATCATGTACACGGGTGGGTTTCATAGCTGAGCAGCCAACATCCCACAATTTATCAGGACAAATCGGTAAGCCACTCAAGGCTATCGCCTTCTTCATGCAACCGAATCAAGAAGAATTAAAGTCTCATACCTCAAATCCCTGTTTGCAATTCCGAAAATGCAAATTACACACCAACTGGTTCGACAGAATTGATGCATATTGTTATGAAACTGGCGTACTAATCAGCCACGTTGCATGTATGTATGTTTACAGGCTCAATTTGCATGCAGGTGTACTCCAATTACAGCACTGAAGCTATTACAAAAATGGCACGGCATACAAATCCAATTTTTGTAATTCCTGTATCTGGAGCCCCTGCTTATGCTGGACCTCCCACTCCTCTGCGAGTGGAAAAAGCCCCGTTGTCCCTCTTTTTGTATCTAAAAGCACTGAAGCTATACCAGGTCCTAGAGGGTGGCCATCAAGGGGCTTGGCAATCTGGGTCAAAATCGATCTAAATTTCGCATCCCATAATACAGGCACTAATTCTGCAGACATACAAACATCTGAACTCATCTTTCCTTCCATTAACAAATTAATAACACTGAAGGGGTACAACAAAAATCTTATACATAATGTGGACCCTCCCCCCCCCCCCCCACCTTGGCATTACTGGATGAAATCCTCAATAAACTGAATGTTGAAGAAACAACAGAATTCAAGAGAGACACACCTTCCAAGTGTAATTGTTAAGGTGTTCAGAAAACATAAAGATTAAATATTAGTACTTTTCGCTCAGTGTTCGAATTTCTTAATTCTAGACTTAAAGAGTTTTTCATGTATGGATTCAGTGAAAGTAGACAACATTCTGAAAAAGGTCTTCACTAGCAGTGTGCAAAGTTTATACTTGCCTCCATAGCCAGATAAAGTCACTCTTAGAAAAAGCGTGTGAAGTTGCCCAACTTTGTCTGAGGCACAATTAAGCTGGGCTAGTACACTGCAGGCCACACGTCCTGATGCAGGATGCCCTGTCGTGGTAATGCCCTGCGCTAGGAAATCCCAAAATTGGGCAGCAGCCAGCCACCTGTCTTTGTACAGATATGATGTACAGGTATGGAGGGAGCCAACAGTGTGGACACTCTGAATAATGTGGGAGCTGCACAGAGATAGGGGAAACAGCTGATATGGGAGGCGAAGCCACAGGGCCACAGCAAAAAACCTAGATGCAGGGGAGGGTGGTACTGTACAGGACAGGCAAGGACAGTGCCGAGTTTGGCATACAACTGGACAAAGGGGGCCTCTGCCGAGCAGCAGCAAACCTTTAGTATTTCTCTACTTGACCAAAAAGTCTCTTTTTCTTCACTTTGGCGGTTTTGGAAAGCTGCCATAGTTTGAAAAATAATTGTGAACTTTGAGCAACCATACTTCGCACACTACTTTCCTCACCCTGTCACGGAAGTAAATATTTAATAGGTCAAGTATCACGGTAACTAGACTCCCTCTCTCTAGTATGAAGATACTAGGCATTATGGGCTCGGAGTTTCTAAAGATTTGTGTCAGAGATAAGCAACCCAAATCAGCACAAAGTGGCACAAAGTCTTGCAGGTGCATTTGTTATCTGGTGCAAAGGTTGCTTGTGCTGGAAATTGCCCTTTTTTTCTCTCAGCACAAAATCCTTTTTTGTTGCTTTGCAGCACTTTCTTTTTATTTCAACGTATTTTATTACAATTTTTCAGACAGGTAAGCTCGCTTTACCATTATAGGGTATCAGTCGAACTTGGCTGTTTTGCCATGGTTACAGGAAGGTGTTATACATGTTTGGCTGCCCCCCTTTCCAATGTCTTGTTAGGAGATTAAGGGTAGGTGAAAGGGAAAAGAAATAGAAAAGAAAAGAGAAAGGGATAGGATAGTATACAAGAAGAGTACTTTAGCCGTGGGCCTATTCTGGTCCTGTGGGGTTTTTGTTTTGTGGGCAGTCGCCCCTCTTCAGTTGTGTTCACGGGGTTTATAGGGGTCCAGGTACTCGTCCAGTGATGTCCACATTCCCCTAGATGCTGGTTTCCAGGGTGAGTTTCGCAGTGCGGTGCTATCTGCGCCTCTGAGGTATGTCACCCAGTTGAGCCAGCCTTTGAATGTAGTCTTAGTTGTATCCTTCCAGCTGGACAGGACCATTTTCACTGCCGAGCTCAGGAGGAGGTCTAACAGATCCCTATCGTGCTGTGAATCTAGCTCTGCGGTCATAAAAGTGGTGGCAAGGGTAGAGAACTCTGGTTTTACTGTGCACCCCAGCGCTTTTGTTTATGAAAATGAATATTTTCTCATAGAATTCTTTAATTTTAGGGAAGTAGAAGATGAGGTGTGCAAGGTCCCCCTTTTCGTTGTCGCAGTTCCAGCACAGGTCGCTTTCCCTTAGGCCTAGTGCTGCTAGACGAGTCAGGGTCCAGTAGGTCTTGTGAAGCAGCCAGAATTTTGTCTGAGCTAGTACTGTGGAGATTTTGTTCCGTGAGGGGGATGCCCAGAGGAGAGTCAGTTCCTGCTCGCTTAGTGTGATACCAAGTTGTTTTGACCAGTAGTTCGCTGGCTTTACATTGATTTTGGTAGTGCTTGGACATTATAGCTTGTATAGGTGCGATCCCTGGTGGACAATTCTGTTGAGTTTCGTCGTGTATTGTATAATTGATGGGTCGAGTTGAGCTAGTTTGGCTTTTGTTAGTGCTGTTCTGATTTTTAAGAAGTTATAGAACTCAATGTCAGGTAGGCTATGTCTCTCTTTTAGCGTGCTGAAAGTGATGGGGTTACCATCCTCTGTGCTGGGTAGGAGATTCCTTTCATCTTCCATGTCTCTATAGACAGGCATTTCCCCTTATACTTAATCTTGGTGTTGGCCCACAAGGATTCCCATTTGGAGTTCCTTACGCTGTTCTCCATTTTCTTATCTATTTTGAGCAATGCCATTTTTGTGTTTTTGAATATTGGGTTGGAGGCGTGTGTGTGTTTGTTGGCTGTCAGTAGCACCAATGTTTCTAGGTTGTTTAGGATGGCTTGCTCGATTAACAGCAGTTGTATGGGGAGAGCACTCCTACGATGTAACAGTTTAGTCAATGATTTTCCATAGAAAAGAACAACGGTGCATCAGTTATGTAGGAGTTTGTCCTCTCCTGCTGAGATAAAGACCGGGTATTGACAGGTTGAGAGCCTGTATGTAACTGAGCACTGTTCACAAAGTGTCCTATCTGACACTGACTGGTTTAAAAAATATATGTTTAATTTTCAGTATTGAAACAAAAAATTCTCTAGAGCTTTTCGCATTGTTTTCATGTGAGGTAACACATAAGAATGTAGCAGTTTGTACCAATACAAATTAATGAATGTAGCAGTTTGTACCAATACAAATTAATGACATTTGTACTTAAACAGCTTTGGTTACAAACATTTTTCACGTATAGCACAAATTCAAATTGCATGTTTTAAACATGACGCAGTATAACAAAAAATACAACACAGCGGAAATTTTTAAATGCCCAATGCATTTCGGAACCAGCCGGTTCCTTCGTCAGGGGCCAATCTGAAAAATACAAAATGAAACATGTCGCTAGTTAGAATCATATTGTTGGGGCTCAATCTCGGTAGCTCTAATGAAGAGCAGGCATGACTGACAACAAGTTACCTGTTTGTCTGTGTTGTTAATTGTTCTCTGAAACGAACAGAAATATGACGAAGTCAGCAACAACTAAGGTGATCAGATATACGTGAGTGAGGACAGTATGACATTGTCAACTTCACGCTTACCTGGGTGTGAGAAACTCGTGGTTCTGAAATTATGTAAGCGAACCAAATCATGTTAGTGAAATTAATCAAGACAAGAGTCCAATACATGTGCTCGATGATCAATAAGGGATTACAACAGTGGTAATGTATCATACCTGTCGCAAGATGTTCGGGTCTGAAGCTGTGAGAAAAATAATTGCATAATGTCAACCGGTAACGTACCAGGTAAACTGTACTAGACTAACAAAATATACTGAAGTGCAATCTAAAAAGAGTTGCGTGAAATGCTAAACGGGTATCAATTTTACCTCCAGAGGTTTTGTAAAGAGCTGCAAAAAGAAAAAAAGAAACGTATTTTTTTTTAAAAACGAAGGAATTAACAGAGTGGTGTGATCATGGTAAACAGCGTACTAGACCAACGTGAAACATGGCGGAGAAACCTCACCTTAAAAAAATGCTTCGAGGGAGAAATAACCAACGTCTCTGCAACACCAATAAGCGAATGCGAAGAATTAACTGAGAAAGCGCTTTTAAGAAAAGCAAAACGGGACGTGAACCGGAAGTATACGACATGAACGATGGACTATGGAAGACTAGGTTGTCAGCCGGGTGATCTGAAAGTTCTATAGACTAAATGGGTGCCATATTGGAACGGAGACGAAGGACTGCGAAAAGAGGGGGAAAGCATCATAGTGCATGAAATAATGAACGAAAAGGAAGCGGAACAGTCAGAACAAGGATGTGTTCCGTGAACATTAATTTACCTAATCCTAATTTGAACAAATATGATCAAATGGTGTTATAGGCATACATGGGTGCCATGTTGGAACAGAGTTGAAAGACTATGAAATGTAGGGGGAAAAAACATCACAGTGCATGAAATAATTACAAAATCAGAACGGAAAGGAAACAGAATAATCTGAACGAGGATGCGCTTAGTGAACATTGATATACCTACTCTTAAACTGAAAAATTATATAACAATGTCATTCTACTGAGAATAGGATGAGCAACTAATACATAAATAAATAAATAAATAAATAGTGCGTGGATGATCTGCCATGAGAGGCAACGTGGGGAGTAGTAGACCCACTGGGCAGTGCTGATATTTGTGTTGTGCGAAATGAACCACATACAAAGTGTGATGATGAAATAAACACCGAAATGTGTTGACAAACACTAAGAGTCCCCTAGGGAACTATAATGTGCGTGGTAACCTGGAGAGTCGAGCATAAGATGTTGATGTGTGTATGACATGATATGGGAGTTGTTTTGCTGTAATGTGCGTCATTGGTTCTGCAGTTTAGAATCTAGCCCAGGGATTTGCTGGCTAGTAAATGAGCTAATGGTCAAATAAAGCACGACATGTCCAACCTGTCATTAAGACCAGTTGGTGCCATGGTGTCCAGGAGTTTGATCCAAAAAACTTCCCTTTGGAGGAGTCTCAGGTGATTGTTGGTACCTTGTTGTTGCTCCACATGTTTGATTATTTGAAATCTGAGTTGTGATATGGAGTGGCATGCTTCATGCCAATGGGATGCCAGAGGAGAATTGTTACTCTGTGTTCTGATGCGGCTTTTATGTTCAGTCAGACGTGTTTTCATTTTTCGTTGAGTTTTTCCAATGTATAGTTTGCCACACGGGCATTTGATCCCGTAGATTACATTGGAAGTATTGCAATCACTGGTGTGTCGTAATAAAACGTCCTTGCCAGTGGTAGGATGTTTTAAAATGTTTCCTGGGATGATGTTGTTGCAGTGTGGACAATTATGACATTTCACCGTGCCTTTGTGGGGGCGGCAAGATTGAGGTCGTTTTTTGGTGGAAGATATCAGTTCACGGAGGTTTTGGCCCCTGGTGTAAGCATGCAGAGGCAGTTCACAGAAGATGTTGTTAAAGTCAGTTTCATTGGATAGTAGTTCCCAACGTTTATTGATGATTCTTTTGATGGCTGTAGAACAGGTTGAATATCTAGATATGAAGACTATATTAGATTTGTTGATTTTTCTGGTGGGTGTCAGTAAGTCTTCACGTGCACAAGAGTCAATGATGGTGGAAGGGTACCCTCGTTCATGGTATTTTTCTTTTTGTTCATTAATCTTGATAGTGCTGTCAACTGTGTTGGAGCAGATGCGTTTAATGCGGATGAACTGGGAATAAGGTAAATTGTGGATGAGGTTATTGGGATGAAAACTGGAGAAATGTAACGCATTGTTACGATCAGTGGGTTTGGTGTAGACTGTGGTTATTAATCCATGTCCATCGGGATTTTTATTGATGGTGACATCAAGGAATTGGATGGTTTGTGTTTCAATTTTATGGGTGAATTGGATCCTAGAGTTATGGGAATTTAGAGTTGTTATCATTTCTTCAAGGAGTTGCTGGGAGTTGGTCCAAACCAGAAAGATGTCGTCAATGTATCGGCTGTAGGTGTAAATGTTTGACCACCATTGAGGTATATCCATAATGTACTCCTGTTCGAACATCGCCATGAAGATATTGGCGTACGAGGGAGCCCCTGGAAAGCCCATAGAGGTTCCCGAGAGTTGGGCGTAAAATTGTTCATTCCATTTAAAGTAACTGTGATGAAGGCAAAAGTGCAAGAGTTGTAAGATGAAAACCTTCTCTGTATCAATGTCTTCACGGTGAAGTAGAGCCCATTCAACTGCCTCCATGCCTGTGGAGTGAGGAATAGAGGTGTAGAGAGCCACCACATCAATAGTGCACAATAACCAGGTGGATTGGATATTAGGTTGAATGAGCTGGAGTTTCTTGAGGAAGTCTGTGGTGTCCTTGGTGTATGACCACCAATTTTGCACAAATTTCTGTAGATAGTGATCCAAATATTTGCCTACGACATCAAAAATTGAACCACATCCAGAAACAATTGGTCTGAAGGGTGGTTGGGGTAGGTTTTTGTGTATTTTTGGTAACATGTAGAGGTGGGGTCTGCGTGGATCTGGTGTGGTAAGGAACTGTCTGGTTTGTTCGTCAATCCATCCTAGATCGTATGCTTTTTTCAGAATGTCTTGCAAGATGATTTCCAGCTGTGGTGTAGGATCAGTTTGTAATAGTAGGTATATTGATTGATCATTCACGTGAGTGTTGACCTGTTGTGAGTAGAATTCTGTGTCCATTATGACAATTGCTCCTCCCTTGTCAGCGGGTTGAATGGTAATATCTGGGTTTTTGGCAAGGGTTCTCAAGGTGATTCTTTCATTGTTTGTTAGATTCCAATGCTTATTGGGACGAAGAGTTAAGTTTTTGATGTCTTTTTTGATCATGATCTCAAATGTGTCCAGCATCTTGTGGGACACAGGAGCTTGAAAGGTACTGCGAGGCTTAAATTTCGTTAATTTACTAGTTGTTGGGGTCGCTTCTGAGATTACTACATTAGAGAAGTAATGGCGTAGACGTAATGTCCGCATGAACTTATACAGTGCAACATCAATGTCCAGTTGGTTAGCATGATTAGTTGGAACAAAAGACAGGCCTCTGTTTAGGACGGCTTTTTGGTGAGGTGTTATATCAACAGACGAGATATTTATGATCAGGGAATGTTCTTCCCGCTGCGTAACGATTTTCCTGCCCTTTCCTCGCCTGGTCTTGTTGTTACGCTTTGGGTCTCTAGTTGTAATACTGGAGGTATTCCTTGGTCCGGAGCCTGGGACAAAAAAGACACCGTGTTGGTTTTATCGACTAGTTCAGTGGTATCCTTAGTTGAAGTTTGTGAGTTAGATGATGAGGTTGCGGACTGCACGGGTGTTCTAGATGTAGAGATATCCTTATCTGAAACCAGACTTTCCTCTGATGAATGTGTGGTTGGTTTACGTGGTTCAAATCTCTTGCGTGCGTATATTTCGGCCCAGGTGTAGACCTCGTTTAACTTGTAGTCGATAGTGTCTCTTTTATACTTCCTGAGTTTGCCTTCTTGTAGTTCTCTACTGTACTTGTCTAATTTTATGTTCAAGCCTTCAAGATTTATTTTCCAAGTATCATGTTCTAACCTGTTTTGAAGTTCGTCTTTCAACGTGTGAATTTCTTGTTCAAGATCCTTAATTGTTTTAGAAAGTTCCTCGATAATCAGCAGAATCAAGTCGAGGGAGCACTTGTTGAGGATTGAGAACCATTTGTTCATAAAGGTGGGGTTGAGATGAAAACGGAATAACATGGGTCTGATTGAAAGTCGTAGTCCTCTAGGAATCCGTTTGGCTTTATGGTACTGTACAAGTGTGGAAGCATGAAGTTGTTGGTTAAGTTGACGTCTAGTTAGGTATTCAAGTTGTTTGAGTTGTTGCGAGATTGAGCCACTATGTGTATCCATATTTCTTACTTCCTGTATTAAAGAGTAAATTTCCGATGCTTGATCTGTGGTGTAGACCAGCGTAGTAGCTCTGTTTTCTGTTATATTGGTTATCGATTCGAACGACATTTTTAGATTGGGTTGGGTGCTTCTCCTTTGTGGACAAAAGAATCTGGTGAAACAGCAGTTGTATGGGGAGAGCACTCCTACGATGTAACAGTTTAGTCAATGATTTTCCATAGAAAAGAACAACGGTGCATCAGTTATGTAGGAGTTTGTCCTCTCCTGCTGAGATAAAGACCGGGTATTGACAGGTTGAGAGCCTGTATGTAACTGAGCACTGTTCACAAAGTGTCCTATCTGACACTGACTGGTTTAAAAAATATATGTTTAATTTTCAGTATTGAAACAAAAAATTCTCTAGAGCTTTTCGCATTGTTTTCATGTGAGGTAACACATAAGAATGTAGCAGTTTGTACCAATACAAATTAATGAATGTAGCAGTTTGTACCAATACAAATTAATGACATTTGTACTTAAACAGCTTTGGTTACAAACATTTTTCACGTATAGCACAAATTCAAATTGCATGTTTTAAACATGACGCAGTATAACAAAAAATACAACACAGCGGAAATTTTTAAATGCCCAATGCATTTCGGAACCAGCCGGTTCCTTCGTCAGGGGCAATCTGAAAAATACAAAATGAAACATGTCGCTAGTTAGAATCATATTGTTGGGGCTCAATCTCGGTAGCTCTAATGAAGAGCAGGCATGTCTGACAACAAGTTACCTGTTTGTCTGTGTTGTTAATTGTTCTCTGAAACGAACAGAGTAAAAATTCTCCTCTGGCATCCCATTGGCATGAAGCATGCCACTCCATATCACAACTCAGATTTCAAATAATCGAACATGTGGAGCAACAACAAGGTACCAACAATCACCTGAGACTCCTCCAAAGGGAAGTTTTTTGGATCAAACTCCTGGACACCATGGCACCAACTGGTCTTAATGACAGGTTGGACATGTCGTGCTTTATTTGACCATTAGCTCATTTACTAGCCAGCAAATCCCTGGGCTAGATTCTAAACTGCAGAACCAATGACGCACATTACAGCAAAACAACTCCCATATCATGTCATACACACATCAACATCTTATGCTCGACTCTCCAGGTTACCACGCACATTATAGTTCCCTAGGGGACTCTTAGTGTTTGTCAACACATTTCGGTGTTTATTTCATCATCACACTTTGTATGTGGTTCATTTCGCACAACACAAATATCAGCACTGCCCAGTGGGTCTACTACTCCCCACGTTGCCTCTCATGGCAGATCATCCACGCACTATTTATTTATTTATTTATGTATTAGTTGCTCATCCTATTCTCAGTAGAATGACATTGTTATATAATTTTTCAGTTTAAGAGTAGGTATATCAATGTTCACTAAGCGCATCCTCGTTCAGATTATTCTGTTTCCTTTCCGTTCTGATTTCGTAATTATTTCATGCACTGTGATGTTTTTTCCCCCTACATTTCATAGTCTTTCAACTCTGTTCCAACATGGCACCCATGTATGCCTATAACACCATTTGATCATATTTGTTCAAATTAGGATTAGGTAAATTAATGTTCACGGAACACATCCTTGTTCTGACTGTTCCGCTTCCTTTTCGTTCATTATTTCATGCACTATGATGCTTTCCCCCTCTTTTCGCAGTCCTTCGTCTCCGTTCCAATATGGCACCCATTCAGTCTATAGAACTTTCAGATCACCCGGCTGACAACCTAGTCTTCCATAGTCCATCGTTCATGTCGTATACTTCCGGTTCACGTCCCGTTTTGCTTTTCTTAAAAGCGCTTTCTCAGTTAATTCTTCGCATTCGCTTATTGGTGTTGCAGAGACGTCGGTTATTTCTCCCTCAAAGCATTTTTTTAAGGTGAGGTTTCTCCGCCATGTTTCACGTTGGTCTAGTACGCTGTTTACCATGATCACACCACTCTGTTAATTCCTTCGTTTTTTAAAAAAAATACGTTTCTTTTTTTCTTTTTGCAGCTCTTTACAAAACCTCTGGAGGTAAGATTGATACCCGTTTAGCATTTCACGCAACTCTTTTTAGATTGCACTTCAGTATATTTTGTTAGTCTAGTACAGTTTACCTGGTACGTTACCGGTTGACATTATGCAATTATTTTTCTCACAGCTTCAGACCCGAACATCTTGCGACAGGTATGATACATTACCACTGTTGTAATCCCTTATTGATCATCGAGCACATGTATTGGACTCTTGTCTTGATTAATTTCACTAACATGATTTGGTTTGCTTAGTTAATTTCAGAACCACGAGTTTCTCACACCCAGGTAAGCGTGAAGTTGACAATGTCATACTGTCCTCACTCACGTATATCTGATCACCTTAGTTGTTGCTGACTTCGTCATATTTCTGTTCGTTTCAGAGAACAATTAACAACACAGACAAACAGGTAACTTGTTGTCAGACATGCCTGCTCTTCATTAGAGCTACCGAGATTGAGCCCCAACAATATGATTCTAACTAGCGACATGTTTCATTTTGTATTTTTCAGATTGGCCCCTGACGAAGGAACCGGCTGGTTCCGAAATGCATTGGGCATTTAAAAATTTCCGCTGTGTTGTATTTTTTGTTATACTGCGTCATGTTTAAAACATGCAATTTGAATTTGTGCTATACGTGAAAAATGTTTGTAACCAAAGCTGTTTAAGTACAAATGTCATTAATTTGTATTGGTACAAACTGCTACATTCATTAATTTGTATTGGTACAAACTGCTACATTCTTATGTGTTACCTCACATGAAAACAATGCGAAAAGCTCTAGAGAATTTTTTGTTTCAATACTGAAAATTAAACATATATTTTTTAAACCAGTCAGTGTCAGATAGGACACTTTGTGAACAGTGCTCAGTTACATACAGGCTCTCAACCTGTCAATACCCGGTCTTTGCTCGATTAACAGCCATACCGGCGTGTACGCTTGAGGGGGTGACATCCAGTATTCTCCTTGCTTTGCTAGGAATGCTGTTTGGAAGGCTCTGTAGTCTGCTAGGTTTAATCCACCCAATTGTTTGTCTAGCCTTAGTTTTTTTATGCTTATTCTCGCCATAGGAATTTATTAATCATCTTGTCTAATTTGCAGTGGAAGTAAACAGTGAGTAGAAGGGGTAGCATACTCAGCAGGTAATTAATCATTGGGGTGATCATCATCTTGACTGTTTCAATTCTGCCCCACCAAGTTATAAATTTGGGGGACCAGGACTCCAAGAGAGTCTTTGTCTTCCCCAGCAGTAGTTTCTCATTTTGGTCTAGTGTGTACTTAAGGTCGTTACCAAAGTGGATCCCTAGGTATTTGATGAACCCTGTTTGCCAAGTCAGGCCCGACCCCCCTAGTGCATCCCTAGTGGTGTGGACGTTGAGGGGTTTACATTCTGACTTGTCCCTGTTGAGCTTATATCCTGAGTGGTTTGAGTATGTTTCTATGGTTTCTATCAAGGCAGGATTCTGTAGGAAGGGGCAGATGGGGCTTGTGCCCCAGCTGCATTTGTCCTGGGCCCACATTGAGCCGCACCATTACAGATGTTGAATGACAACACACAAAAAACAGGCACCAAACCTTGCCCCAAACATTCAGATTTGCAGGTACCTCTCACTACAAATCAGCAACTGTTTGAGGCAATACAGGAGCTTAAATATTTCGTTAAATATTTCTTTAGACTCTTTAAATAGTCATATATAAGTATAGTGAACCTTCTGAAGCTGTGAGCTAGGTGTCCTGCAATGGCTTGCCCATCTGAAAACTGTTAATAATAGCAGATCTGGCTGAGGCAGGTGAAACCAAGTAGTTACCTCCTCTCTAAATGAGGCAGGGAAACCAACAAAAGGATGGTCTGGAAACCCACTGAGTTTCCGGGGTTCTCCCAACCTTCAATTGAGGCCCGTAATCTAAGTGTACACTCTATCCCTTTCACCTTCTCTGTCTGATAGAGTCACAGCAATGATGCTTTTCATGTTTGTAAAACTCCAACAGTGGTTTATGCTGGTCTTAAAACTTCCTTTTGTGCTGCTTGGTCTGAGGCACAGTGGGCATTAAGTGAGGTCAGTGGATGGATGCACCATCCTTCATGTGCACTTATTTGTAGTAATTTTCTCTTCAATGTTTTTAACAAATGCTTTAATGATGTGTACTCCTCTGAGGCATCAGTGGGTTGTAATGAATGTTGACATTGCCGTTAAATATAACTTATGCAATCTTTGTTATGAAACATCAGCATCCCTGTTTGTTCTGGACTGTACCCTTGGCATTTCTCCTGCCTGAGAATGGGATTTGTGAGATCTGTGATATGTGTAATTAAGCATCATGGGTGGTGGTTGGGAGGGAGGGGGTCGTCATATCAAAATATCGAGCTACAAAAATAGTGAATCTACAATATTGACTACTGCAAAAGTGTGGCATTAAGAATAGCACATGTATACTTTACATACGTTCTTACCATGATGATATAGGGTGTTGGTGTAAGTAGCCCATGTTTGGTGCAGGGATTGTGGTGACAGATTTCCACGCACCAAATAATTGGCATGACAAATTATTCTGCCAAGAATAGGGAGTAACATGCTAATCTGGGATCATCGTGACCTTTTCTGCATGTCACTCCCTTTACAGGCTGAATAATGGGACCTTTACCGTTGTCATTACCACCTTCTCAAAGCTCCTTCCCACAGGTGGTAAATGGCACTGGGGAAATTGCTTGGTATTGGGAGCTGGATGGCAAGTGTTGGGGTCGGTGAGAGAGCTCCACAGGGCTGAGAAATACTAGGGAAATCTTGCTGCTTCTCCATGTGCGGCAGGGTCTGGGCAGTCGCCGAGCTATGCCTCTGTCCACAGCCCCTGCCTGCAGTTTCACCAGAAGCAGGTCCGGGCCAGAGTTTCTACAGCAGTTATTGCTAGGATTGGGATATGTAGGCCTGGTATTTCCGGGATCAGAAAAACCAGGCAACTCAAAATAGCCAGGATATGTATCCTCTTTGGGGATACCGGTCCGGGCGACTTGTAATGAGGGCCTTTTTAGGTATTTGATACAGTGCAGTACAGTCAATCATTTTACATGCAGATATGGAGACATACAGACACGTTAGATTTGTCTGGACCTCAGGATTTCAGAAAATGCATTACTGGTACCTAGGTATTGTTTTGTTCTTTACTGTGGGTTGCTTTTTACTGGTCACACCTTTGCAACTCCCTTAAAGCTTTCCTTTGAGATGTGCCCTTGAGACAGCAAATGCTGTCTCTAGTCTCAAGCCTCATGTAATCAAGAAAATTAATAACTACAACATTCTTAAATAAATATATATGTATGTATATATATGTATATGTTACAGTCAAAGTGTGAAATCCCGGTATTGTATAGAATGCCTAGGTAATGTATAGAATGCCTGATGGTTTTCGGCAAACTATGAAATATAAGTTTTTTGTGAAGATGTTACATACTTTTCCTAGGCATTCTATACAATTCCTAGGCATTATACAGAATGACCAGTACCATTTACGCAAAGTGTTAAAAGGCCTCAAGATGAGATTCCTAGGCATTCGGCAAAGTGTGAAATCCCGGTATTGTATAGAATGCCTAGGTAATGTATAGAATGCCTGATGGTTTAGAGGCAAACTAGGAAATATAAGTTTTTGGGGAAAATGTTACATACTTTTCCTTGGTATTCTATACAATTCCTAGGCATTATACAGAATGACCAGTACCATTTACACCAAGTGTTAAATGGGCACAAGATGAGATTCCTAGGCATTATACAGAATGACCAGTACCATTTGCGCAAAGTGTTAAAAGGGCACAAGATGAGAAGCATTTATTAATTAATACGCATTTGAAGCTGAAAGAACAAAACTACGAAATAAAGCACAGGATATTCTTACCGGAAAGCAATGAAAGCAGAACTGAGATTGAAGTACTTGTTACACTAAGAAAGGCCGGAGTAACACGTGGAATTGTACTCACTTTTATTCTTCACACAAAAACACCTTATATTTTGGCACTTTGATCTTGTTCATACATTTCACGACTTAAAGAAGAATGCGAACAGAATATTGTTACCGGTAGAACACAAAGCAGAACTGGCATGACCTACTTGTTGCAGCACAAAAACACCTTCTATTTTAGCACTTTGATCTTGTACATACATTTCACGACTTAAAGAAGAATGCGAACAGAATATTCTTACCGGTGAAACACAAAGCTGAACTGGCATGACCTACAGAATGCGAACAGAATATTCTTACCGGTAAAACACAAAGCAGAACTGGCATGACCTACTTGTTGCAGCAAAAAAACACCTTCTATTTTGGCACTTTGATCTTGTACATACATTTCACGACTTAAAGAAGAATGCAAACAGAATATTGTTACCGGTGAAACACAAAGCAAAACTGGCATGACCTACTTGTTGCAGCAGGGAAGGCTAGAGAGACATTTTGAATTGCACTTAATTTTCTTTTTCACACAAAGGCACCTCATATTTTGGCATTTCGTCTTGCACATACACCAGACGAATCCTTGGCCGCTTCCTGTGGACTGAGAAGTAGCTGCAGATCGGAGAGGTATTTCGTGGTCAGGAACGTCTTCAATTCTCATTAAGTTCTTTGGACATACGGTGAATTGTGATCTGGCATAGAGTTGCTTCAAGATTCCTTGTGCAGTTCCAAGTCCGTAAAAGCCATCTTCCGTCACGTTCATAACAACTGCCAAGAGATTGCGTGCGTCACCCCGCCCTTTGTCGACGTCGGGAATCGGAACTCGCACAGTGGCACCCAAATGCACAGGAGGAATTTTTTTGTCAGAATCCCTTTTCATTTTTTTGGCCTGAATCTCAAGGTTCGATTTTGATTCCATTTTACTTTGGATAGCTTTCTCAATATTGAAGCAAACATTGCACAAAATGCTAACCCCGTAACCTTCTACTTCGTCGCTATCAAACTTGTGCTGTCTCTGCCCCTCGCTTGCTGGCAACTTGTGCTGTCTCTGCCCCTCGCTTGCTGATAACTTATGCTGTCTCTGCCCCTCGCTTGCTGATAACTTGTGCTGTCTCTGGCATTAGGTCTATTATATACTTTGCCAGCAGACAATCCGGCAAAGTATACAATGCCTAGGCAATGTATAAAATATCAATCATTTCATACTTTGACGTTCGATTTTCAGGCATTTTATACATTACCTAGCCATTCTATAGAATGCCGGATTTCACACATTGCCGGGCGGGAATAAAATGGCGGGATTAGGCGTATTATATACTTTGCCGGCAGACAATCCGGCAAAGTATACAATGCCTAGGCAATGTATAAAATATCAATCATTTCATACTTTGACGTTCGATTTTCAGGCATTTTCAGGCATTCTATACATTACCTAGGCATTCTATAGAATGCAGGATTTCACACTTTGACTGTAACATATATATGTCTGCTTGCAAAGGAGGAGATGGAGTGTAGTATATACATATCCGCTAGCAGTATCCTCGTGCGAGCGCGCACAAATAGGACCACGGACTCAGGATATAACTGTTGCCTGTATTCATGCTTTATTCCAAAATGAAAAGGTATATGTATATGTATATTCACTGAAAAAAACATAGGTTTCACACATGTTATAGTTAGCTGGACATTTCTCTCATACAAAACCAATGAAATTCCCCCGTTATAGTTAGTTCAGCTAACTATAACTCGCGCGCCCGCAGTGCACTGCTGATGACGTCACATATTACATCACTCATGACATGGTCAGTGACATCACTCATGACATCACTGATGACATCTCAAATGACATCACTGATGACATCACTGATGACATCATCCAGTGAATGTCTGTTTCTCTGAAAATTAAATATGTTTTATATATGTATATCTCAAGGTTGATGGAAGAATAAATGGGTATATAAGTGTCTAAATGGATGATTTGTTTTTGAAAAATTGATTGTGTAACTGACTGATTAAGTGTATCATAGTGAATACATGTCTTAATGAGTAATGTTTAAATATGTAAATATCTGTATCAGTCTCTCACTTTGTGTATAAGTGGCTGCATGGGTTGGTGAGTAGCTACATGGGTGTCTATATAGGTTATTAGTTGGTTTTTGGAGTATAAGTCTGAGTGTCTGCATGATTCGGTGGGGGGTATTACGTAGTGCATAGGTGCATGAATGAGTGACTCACTGTTTGTATGTGTTGAACACAGCATGTGTGCAGGACTGTATGGGTGGATGAGTGTGTGTATGGTTGTGTTAGTGAGTGAATGACTGTTTCAATAGTGTCTTTATGAGTAACTACATATGTTTTAAACTAGTATATGTTACTATCAGTGTATATAAGTGAGTATATGTGAGAGTGAGAGATTGAAAGAGTTCCTGTATGAATAAGTATGTGTTTCTATAAGTGATTGTTTAAAAGACTAAGTATGTGTAAGTTTCCATAGAAGTAAGTGTGGTGGTGTGTGTATAACTGTATATGCAAGTAAATGTATGTTTGATTCTTTATTAGCATGAGTGTCTCTGTGTGTGAGTAACTCTATGGATGAGTGGCATTGTGTAACAGGATGTATAGGTGTATAAGTACATATGATGAGTGAGTACATGTATGAGTGACTGTATATGACTGTTGGTGAATGAGTGGATGTGTATGTGGATCTTAGAATTACTGAAGAGGTTGTTGTAACTGGTATTGGTATGTCGATTGTTTTGAAAATTTTAGTCTCTACTTTGAATGTGTGTATCAAAGGTTATATTAGGGGGAGAGGAGGTCTGCCACTCTACCACAATGATGATGTCATCAGTGATGTCATGAGTGATGTCATTTGAGATGTCATCAGTGATGTCATGAGTGATGTCACTGACCATGTCATGAGTGATGTAATATGTGACATCATCAGCAGTGCATTGCGGGCGCGGGAGTTATAGTTAGCTGAACTAACTATAACGGGGGAATTTCATTGGTTTTGTATGAGAGAAATGTCCAGCTAACTATAACATGTGTGAAACCTATGGTTTTTTCAGTGAATTTGCAAGGTTTTTTAAATGCTAATTCCTAACTATAACGTGTGTGAAACCTTTGGTTTTTTCAGTGAATTTGTACGGTTTTTTAAATGCTAATTTTTGAATTATTTAATTAAATATTTTTTTTTTATAATAAAAATAAAATTCCTATGTATTCATTTATATATTATCTGTATCCTTTTATTTGTTTTTGCTCTTTTTTTTAAATTTCAATTAGGATAAAGTTGAACAGTTTATTTAATTTTTGCAATTAATTTTTCTCCACTTTTTTTTTTATATCAATTCTTGGGGTGCGCGCTCTGAGCGCGCTCCTAGTATAATTTCGTAAGTTTTTTATGAATACCGTCGTACGTTATTTACGTACGCATATATACGTCATAGTGCGTGCTGGGAGCGCGCACCCAGTACGGATGCGTACGTACGTACGCATGCGTGCGTGCGTCCTACGCGCTCCACGCGGTTCACTTCCGCATACGCTTAAATTACGCGCAATAACGTTCGCGTATACGCGTGTTCAACGTATGCGCGTTACGTACGCGCATATGACGTATGCACATGCGCTCCTACGCGTTCGCGCATGCGTAATCACAAGGTGCGCGCTCGGAGCTTGCGCAGTGCGCGCACCTCGGGTTATATGCTTAATAAAACAACACTTCTTATTGGTTATCATTACTTTCAGTTTCTGATTGTTTCAACACCACACCCAATCCCCTCATGGCAAGTCATGTGATCAAGAATCATCACTTTTGATTGGTTTGAAGTACTTTCAGTTCCAGATTCTTCCCAAACCACACCTACTCCCCTCATTATTAGTTCTGATTCCTTTGGAGAAGGAGCTATTCTGTTGTTGAGAGACAATGGCTGAACAGCAACCATCTTCAGACAGTGACCAGGACACTCTTGAGAGGCAGAGGAGCAGGAAGCAGAAAGACAGCTTTATATGGCAGTTTTTCACTTTTCCAGAGGGACAAAAAAAGGTAAATGCACCTAAAGTTACTTGTGTACTTTGTCAAAAAGTCTTGTCACGTGGGAATCCTAACAAGAAGTATTCTTTTAGCATTCACACTATGTTGAGGCATGTTGACAAAATGCATCCAGTGACTTTTCGTCGAGCTTCTGGAGCAAACCCTCCACCTGCTCAACCGACGACATCTGCAGCAGCTCAGCCGAGCACATCTTCGGCAGCTCAGGCGAGCACTTCTTCTGCAGTGGTGCCTTTGCCTTCTTCCACACCTCTTTTTGGACCACCTTGTTTTGCGAGGTTGTCCACACGCTGCACTGATTGCGGTCGACTTATTTCTGTGTGTGAGACCAGTCTTGATCTCATTCAGAGAAAATTTGATGCGCATGAGTGCAGTAGGCCATAGATGTTTTTTCTTTTTTTTCGTTTTTCTCTTCCTGTTTCCCTCCATTAACTCAAGGGCTCTTTTAAGAGCAACTTAAAAACTAAACCCCAAAAAATTTTTGGGGGATTTTTTTTTTTTTTTTTTTTTTGGGTGCGCGCACCCTGCGCGCACCCAAGGATGTTTAAAAATAAAATAAAAAATGTAATGTACAAAAAGAGGTGAAGAAATGGAAGCATGAAAAGGGAGGATTGAGAAATACAAATATTTTTCACTTATTTAAAAAAAAAAAATTATTTTGAAAAAATTTTTTTTTTGTATTTTGCAAGGGAACAGAATTTTTTTTAAATTTTTTCTTTCTAGTTCTGCAAAAAAAGAAAAAAAGTATTAATATTCAATCATACATTACAAAAAGCATTACATGTTTTGACATATTTTACAAAGCAATTTTTTGCCCTTTTTTAGCTGTTTTCAGAATTTTTTAATTTTCACTTAAAATAGTGAAAACAATTGTATTCATCATTTAACAGCCGGCAAAAAAAAAACAATCTGAAAGATTGTTTAAAAAAAGCCCAAAAACTATCCTCACTAAAATATACCTTGTTCGAAATATTATATATATATTACAAGTACTTTTCTAGATGAATAAAAATGTTCTAGATAAACCGTCTTTAAACCTTGTCGCAAAAGCACACATGCCAAAATAATTTCTGTCAAAGGAGTCCACAACTGTTTTTATTACTTTTCCTTTAGGCCAAATAGTAATTTCAAAATCCTTTTTAAGTGATATCTTCAATTATAATCCTTTAAAATTACAAAAAATGCTTTCTTCAGATGCAGTTTTTAGTTTTCAAAATTTAGGTTTCAGAAAAATTAAATAAGAATTGGGTAAATCATAAGGCAAACGTTGCTTGAAAATCAATTGGGAATCATTACACAGTGTCCAGCCTTTTTCACATTTAAGATAAACTGTGTAATGTCCAGAAGTTACAGTAGGTCCTTCATGAAAAATTATTGCAACTGTAACAAAAGTTTTTCCAGAAATTGATAATTGTTGTCCTGTAAACTTCTTTATTAAAGTATCCAATTTTGAACCATCAGCTCTACAACGTTGCATCATTAAAATTACATACTGACCATACTTCTGTAAAAATAACGTGGAAAACATGTCAGATTTACATTCAGAACATTCCATGTTGTGATTGGCATCTTTAACTAATTTACTAAAAGTCACTGATTTACTTTGTGGTAATGGTAAAAATATGAACCTTTCTGAATCAACATTACTACTACATGTGTTCATACAGTTTTCACAGCAATGTTCCCATTTGTAAGAGACACCAAATAAGTTTTCTACTTCTACTCCTTCATCTTCAAGTACACTCAAAATATATATTAAGAATTCCTGTGCATCTTGCTGAACATTTTCTTTAAACTGTGTAGAACCACAACATACATCTAAAAGATTTCTAACATCAGTAGCACTTTCTATTTCAGTTTTATCATTACTCAGCTTCTCACAAAGGAGACTCAGCAGAGAACACAATCTTTTTCCATGATTTACTATTATCTGTTCTAGCAACTTTTCAAGATAAAATACAACATTCAGCACTACATTTGCATAGCAGTTGACACCAGAGCTATTTTCAAAATGGCAACCAACAACCTCTTCAACACTGTCCTTTTTCTTTTTCCTTGCTATCACATCACTGTCCTTTTTTTTTTGTTCTGTTCATCCACATTACAGATATTTTCAAATCTCCTTTTCCGAGAAACAACATGTTTTTCAATCACAGGATACTGACCTAAATGAGGAGCATAGGTTCTTCTTAATCTATTATACTCCTTTACACAGTTTGTATCAGCACTAACTTTTGAGTCATCAAAGTCTATCATAAATAAACCAGATAATGTTTTCACTCGTGACAAAGATACATATGCCATACCTTCTTTGAACACAGTAGAACGAATGTTTACAAAAGCACTATCTACAGTCAATCCTTGAGACTTGTGAATAGTTACAGCATATGCTAGAGAAAATGGAAACTGCTTCCTACGTACATATAAGTCTTTCACAAGCATGAAACGAACTGAACAACGACAAATGTCTTTAACTTCTTCTATCTGATCAAATTTTATTTTTAAACATTCAATTCCTTCTTTTTTCTGATAATTAATAAAACCCACAACACTTCCCATAGCTCCATTCACTAAACCTTTTTCTACATCCAAATTTCTCCTTAAAATCACTCGACAATTCATGCAAACATATAGATTTTTTTCTAATCCAGCTGTTTTGGAAATGATCTTCTCTAGTGAATCCAATTTATTTTTCAGTTTGCCTGTTAATGTAAAAGTAATTCTTTCATGCTGAATTTTGTCCTCTGCTTCCATTTTCTTAATCTCTTCCTTTTCCAATTTCAAAAGTTCCTCATTGAATATTGAGCACTCACGTAGTGTTGGCATTAAGCAGATTACAGTATTTTTTCAGCAATGTTCTTGTATATTTTCTCTGCAACTATTTCTTCATTTGGAAATAAATTATGTAGCAACCGACTCTGTAATGCTTTTTTGCCAACTTCTGTGAGTAGTCCAATTCTGATATCTTTCAGAATACTTGCATAATCTTCGTCGTTTGCTTGTCTCATATTGGTAGTGAGTTCTTTGTACTCAAAGAACGACCAAATATTCGCATTACCAATGCTTCCTAATGACTTCTTCGTGTCTTCATGTGTCACAGTATTAAACACTGGTTGTCCTTTAACTGGAGTGAGCTGTAAAAGATCTCCAAAAACTATGACGTGTTTACTTCCAAATAACACGTCATAGTCTCTCTTAAGAATTTGTTGCATTCTTAAATGCACAAAGGCAAGCATTAAGTTTGAAACCATGCTCACCTCATCAATAATGAGAACTTGCATCTTCTTCAACACTCTTGAAACTTCGAAGCATGCTTCTCCAGTTAGCTTGTGGTATTCTATTTTGTTCTCATGCTCCACTGGTAACATTAGCAAGCGATGTAAGGTAATTCCTTGTATGTTATAGGCTGTTAACCCAGTTGGAGCAGTTACCACACAAGACAAATTTGAAGCTGTTTTTTGCTGTAGGTAGCTTCTGATGACTTTTATTAAGAAACTTTTACCAGTTCCAGCTTGTCCACTCACATACATCCTGATTGGTTCAAATGATGTGCATGAGCACTGTTTTTTTTCATGTAGTAATCCATGATCAATTTTTTTGGTGACTTCTTCATAAATTTGTTTTTGTTCTTCATTCAGTTGTTGTTCCAGATTTAGTAAGTCGATTGAATCTTCCTGTGCTTGATTCATAGCCTTTTCTACTTCAGTCATGGCTACTGCAGCTTCATTTTCTATGATTGGTTGTCCTAGGGGATCTTGACTAAGTGTTCCTGAACTTTGGCTGTCTTGAGAACTGTCTCTAGCTACTTTAGCTGCAATTTTTGCTTCCTGTTCATTTTCTTCATTTAACATTTGGACATAAGTTGTGAAAGTACTGCATTCTATGCTATCTTTGCTAGCATTAAAAGAATCTTCATAGCTTTGAAATTCTCCCAGTACTTCGTCCTCTGAACGCCATGGTTTAAACAGCTGTAAAAGAGCCAAGTAGTAAAATTCCTTTTTGTCAGTAGTGTCGAAACTCAGCTTCCTGTGATTTATCAAACTTCCTTTTGTTTGCTTCACCAAACATCCTTCCTCACCAATGACTTTATATTTTCCATTGTTGATGTCTTCTGTGGCTTTCCGTGAAAAAATGTAGTTCTGCAGCACTTCATAGAGACACATGTTCTCAAGATGATGACTTCTTTTTGGGTAATATGTGTCCAACATGTTTGTTTTCAAAATATCTGTACTTTCTGGGTCATTCTCGGCCAAATATTCAATTTCTCCAACAGATTTCAGTACCCGATTTCTCATTCCTGCAAGGCCTAAGCTTACCCAAATTATTCTTCTGGATTTCGAGTAAAGACTTGCAGATGATAACCTATCTGAGCATTCGTAGGATCCAATTTCTCGATGCGATAACATCTTTAAACTGAAACTGTACAGCTTCTTACTGACAGTCTTCTCGTGAGAAATCTCTTCCCACATTTCCTTCAATTCTGTTTTCTCAGATTTAGTGATGTAAGATGTGACATACCGAGCAACAGCAATAGAATTGTCTGCCACATACTGAATATCCATGTTAGCATTCCACATGGATAAAATGACTGGGTTGAAGTCATTTATAAATTTTGACTCTTCTTTTCTTTTTAGGTTGTATGTATTTTTGGGAGATTTTCTGGTTATAGTATGTCGCACAGCTGACATAAAACTGTTGACTCTTCCTTTTGAAAGAACAGGTCTAGGAAATCCAAATCGACACTTTGTGTAGAATTTATCTTTGGTCTTGTACTTCCGTCGACAGTATTTTCCACACCGATGACTTTGGAAACGTAAAACTTGTTCTTTTAACTTTTTCTCTTCTGTGCTATTAGGTATAGCACATGTTGCATATTCTTCAATGAAAGATAACACTGCTTCATCAGCATCTGTTCCAAATTTTGGGGCATCCTTGATCCACAACAGCATATGAATATGAGGAGCACCTCTTGCCTGGTACTCTTTTCTCCAAAAGAAATCCACTACTTCTCCAAGAGGTGGATTTTTTTTATTGCAGATGAAGGACATCATAGCCTCAAATCTATGATTGAAATATCTGCAAACATTAACCGGATCCAATGAGCACAGTTCTCCTGCTGTCTTGTATTCAATGTTTTTAATGTTTTAATTTGCCTCTCGAAGAAAATCCAATAAATCATCCCAAGCGTACTCGGCACAGCTTAGGGTTACAAACCATGTAGGAGTTCCTAAATTCCGTAACATGCATTTTAATTCACCATGGCGTCTGTACCAATATTCATCTGTCCCACGCTGACAAGCCATCAGATTGATCAGTTTTGTTTCCAAATGATCATCTCGGTGCTGCACTTTCTCCATAAAATTCTTAGCAGACACATTATGTAGATGTACTCCACTTTTTAAAATGTGATTTACTGCATAAGATAATGCAGACAAGTCGCTTTCAAATAAAAGATGAAACAAATAAGGAATACTTTGACGAAATCTTGAATCTTCAGCATATAGTCTTGTAGTCCGATACTCAGAAGCTGGAATCTGTTCTGGGCGTTCATCGTATCGTCCACCTTTTCCTGTAGGAAACAGCTGAGGAAAACATCGAGCTTCCAAGCTCTTCTCCCATACACTCACGGGAGTTCCTTTTGCTTTCTTCATCTGAAACAGATCAATAGTGTCTCCCATAACTTCTTTTGAATGAAGAGGATGTATGCTAAAATGTTCATAAATATCTTCTTCCTTTGACTTGTCCACTTTTTCAATTTGACCAGTTGGTGTTTCTGTGTCTTCTTGTAAATCTTCTTCTTCATCATCTATATAAATTGATTCATACCATTTATTATTCCTTTTCAAATATAAATTTGCTCTTTGTACTTTCCGTACATCTACCAGCTCCTGCCAAATCTTCTTATTGTTTGTAGGTACACCATTAACCAGAATAACTAATGGTTCAGTTTCCAAAGTATCTGCATCAATAGTTTCCATATTTTTTTTCAAATCCAAGGGCAAATACACCACTCTTCCTTTTAAACCTCTCAGTAAATCTGAAGGAGGTAATTTACCAGTTTTGGGCTCCATACGTACTATGGTCTGGAACGGATGAACACATTGAATGAGTATAGACTCATATGTATTTAAATCATAAAGTTCGGCAGGAATAGCATCCAATTCTAAATTATTATGTACAGCTCTGGTCGGCATTCTATTTTCTTCTAACTTGTTATAACAGTATTTACAAATACGCTGATCTTCACCCAATTCAAAACAATTTTCAAGAAATATATATGTTGCAAAATCTTTCCACTTATAATTATCTTCATTTTCACTTTTTTTATACAGATCAACATTCCTTGTTTGAATTTTATAATGGCTTCTGCGGCAACAAATACAAGTAATATTTGGTCTTTCATTAGAGATGATAGTAAATTTTGTCATTTCATCCTCAAAAGTTTTAGTAATAATGCGTTCTACATTCTGTTCCTCATTTTCCTCATTAACTGTGTCCTTTTCTGCACTTTCTTGTTCTGGACCAAAGTAACAAAACTGAATCTCATCAGTAACCTTCACTACATCTGATACAGATCCACGGAACAGAGCATTATTCAACTCATTCAACTTTACTGCTGGACTTTTAGCAAAATACAATGTTCTCACGAACTTTCTCATTTCAGTATGATGAACAGCCAGCATCCTAAAATGATGAAAAACACTTTTACACACTTTTCTAGATAGACAAGCCAGAGAGTGTCCTTGCAAACCAGTATTCTCTCTCACTCTGCATGGATCTAGTGTTTGAAGCACCTTCATCTTCTGGTTTACACTCTTTTTACTATATTCTCTTAGAAAGTCACGTAATTTATCAATAGATTCCTGACGCACAGTACAAATACTACTACAGTTCCAAGTGTACACTGGGGCTTTTGGACGTCTTCCCAATAGCCCCAGCAGCCATTACTTCTTCCTCATTTCTTGAGACCATTTTCTCTTTTTCCATCACACAACCATCCTTAACTTCATATGCTCTACCATTGATGTCAACTGCATGCAGAAAACTATTACTTTGAAGATAACTCTCTTCATTAAAAAATGGTTCAGTACTTGAACTGTGTTTCCATTCTCCCAAGAACACTTTACAAAAGTTACTTTTTTTCACTTCTCTTTTCCTTTTGCTTTGTGACTTCATTGCATTGACTAATTTATCTAATCTACGCATCCTATTCAGAATTAGAATAAAAAGTTTTCTTTTTATTTCCAAAGCCTTACTTACAATATTTTCTATAATTTTTTTTTTCTTAATAAACTTTGATTTTTTCTTATATTTTTTCACATCCTTTAGCAAATTTAACATCACTCTTCTCTGAAACATTTTTCGATGAATGTTTTTAAAATCTAATTTTCGTGTTAAATCACTTTTACATACTTCTGATTGTACATTAGCTTTTGTTTTTTGCTGTTGACTCTGTTGTTGCATTGTACATAAAACACTGTTTGTTTTACATTTATTTTTGCCATTTTCTTTTCTTTTGAAGATATTTTTAAAGAAAACTTTAGTTTTCTTACCAGTAGAGTTTTTCTTTTTTCCATCACATGCTTCTCCTCCTATTTCTTTTTCCCAGTTTTGTCCAGATATACTTGTTGTTGCTTTTCTTTCCTCTTTCTTGTCCTTAAAGGCATTTTTTAATTTTTACACTGTTGCTCAGCAATACCTGCAAGAAACTTAAAAAAAAATCTTTTTTGTAATTATAATTCATTAAAATATTTTTTAAGCTTTTCATTAATTTCAAATATTTTACTATTTGCCTCTCATTTGTAATTTACTAATTTGTGCAGAGTGCTAACCACCACAGTTGAAAAAAAACAAGCTGCCCCTTTCCTGCAACTGCAAGTCTTTCAGAACAACTGCAACAGACTTTAAATCTCTGCCCACAATTCCTGTGTGCACACAGCCTCAAGGTGTGATTCTAGGCAGAAAACAATATTTGATTGGCAATTTAAATGCACATTTACTACTGTGGTAGAGCAACTGATAATTGCTGTTACAGCCTGACACATTTTCCTTATCGTTTACAGAGACAGAAAAGAGCACATTTCCTAACAGCTACTTCATACCATAAGCATCTGCAACTTGGGTGAGTGTTTAGAGTAGAGCAAAGAAAATGAGGCCTTGATGATGTTTTTATGTGTTTGCGTTATACACTGCTTTCTGAAACATCACACAGAGCTAAGTACTACGCATGGGAGTGTTGGAGAAGCTGCTGCATGTGTGCCAAGAGTGTGTTTCTGCAGACTATGTATTGTCAGCTGCAAGAGAGATGAGCAAGGAGACTGCCAGAACTGCATGAAGACTGCAGGGATGTATGTAACAGTGCATGTGTGCTAAGGGATAATTTGTGTAAAGACAACAGGCTGCCCCTTTCCTGGGACTGCAATTCTTACTGAACAACAACTTCACAAATTTAATCTCTGCCCACAATTCCTGTGCGCACACAGACTCATGCCATCATTTTAGGAACATAACACAGGCTGCCCCTTTCCTGGGACTGCAATTCTTACTGAACAACAACTTCACAAATTATTTCTCTGCCCACAATTCCTGTGCGCACACAGACTCATGCCATCATTTTAGGAACATAACACAGGCTGCCCCTTTCCTGGGACTGCAATTCTTACTGAACAACAACTTCATAAATTAAATCTCTGCCCACAATTCCTGTGTGCACACAGACTCATATCGTCATTTTAGGCACATAACACAGGCTGCCCCTTTCCTGGGACTGCATTTCTTTCAGAACAACAACTTCACAAATTAAATCTCTGCCCACAATTCCTGTATACACACAGACTCATGCTATGTTTTTTGGAACAAAACAGTGTTCCTGAATAGTACCAAATTACTGTTACAGCCTGACACATTTCCCTTATCATTTACAGAGGCAGAAAACAGCACATGTCCTAACAGCTCCTTGAGACCATGACCATGTGTTACAGGGTGAGTGATTAGACTAGATCAAAGAAAATGAGGCCTTGGTGAAGTTGAATGTGTTTGCATTACACAATGCTATCTGAAACATCACACAGAGCTGAGTACTACACATGAGAGTGTTGGAGAAGCTGCTGCGTGTGTGCTAAGAGTGTGTTTCTGGAGACTATGTATTGTCAGCTGCAAGAGAGATGAGCAAGGAGACTTCCAGAACTGCATGAAGACTGCAGGGATGTATGTAACAGTGCATGTGTGCTAAGAGATAATTTGTGTAAAGACAACAGGCTGCCCCTTTCCTGGGACTGCAATTCTTACTGAACAACAACTTCACAAATTAAATCTCTGCCCACAATTCCTGTGCGCACACAGACTCATGCCATCATTTTAGGCACATAACACAGGCTGCCCCTTTCCTGGGACTGCAATTCTTACTGAACAACAACTTCACAAATTAAATCTCTGCCCACAATTCCTGTGCGCACACAGACTCATGCCATCATTTTAGGCACATAACACAGGCTGCCCCTTTTCTGGGACTGCAATTCTTACTGAACAACAACTTCATAAATGAAATCTCTGCCCACAATTCCTGCGTGCACACAGACTCATATCGTCATTTTAGGCACATAACACAGGCTGCCCCTTTCCTGGGACTGCATTTCTTTCAGAACAACAACTTCACAAATTAAATCTCTGCCCACAATTCCTGTATACACACAGACTCATGCTATGTTTTTTGGAACAAAACAGTGTTCCTGAATAGTACCAAATTACTGTTACAGCCTGACACATTTTCCCTATCCTTTACAGAGGCAGAAAACAGCACATGTCCTAACAGCTCCTTGAGACCATGACCATGTGTTACAGGGTGAGTGATTAGACTAGATCAAAGAAAATGAGCCTTGGTGACGTTGAATGTGTTTGCGTTACACAGTGCTATCTGAAACACCACACAGACCTGAGTACTACACATGGGAGTGTTGGAGAAGCTGCTGCGTGTGTGCCAAGAGTGTGTTTCTGGAGACTGTGTATTGTCTGGTGCAAGACAGATGAGCAAAGAGACTTCCAAAACTGCATGAAGACTGCTGGGATGTATGTAACAGTGCATGTGTGCTAAGGGTTATTTTCAGTTTTGAACATATGGCAACTACCTGTGCCTTTGCTATTTTGAAAGGGAAATCTACCCTGTTGGTTTCAAATGTTTTAGCTTTTGCCTCTCATTTGCGATTGATTTCTGCTGAGTGCTAACCACCACATTTGAAGAAAACAAGCTGTCCCTTTCCTGCAAGTGCATGTTTTACAGAACAACTGCAACACAAATTACATCTCTGGCCACAATTCCTGTGCGCACACAGCCTCATAGTGTGCGTCTAAGCAGAAAACAGAATTTGATTTGCAATTTCAAAGCACATTTACTACTGTGGTAGAACAAGTGATAATTACTGTTACAGCCTGACACATTTTCCTTCTAGATCACAGAGGCAGAAAAGACCACATGTCCTAACAGCTACATCATACCATGAGCATGTGCAATCTGGGTGAGTGACTACACTAGAGCAAACAAAATGTGCCTTGATGACGTTGAATGTGTTTGCGTTACACAGTGCTATCTGAAACACCACACAGACCTGAGTACTACACATGGGAGTGTGAGAGAAGCTGCTGCGTGTGTGCCAAGAGTGTGTTTCTTGAGACTGTGTATTGTCTGGTACAAGACAGATGAGCAAAGAGACTTCCAAAACTGCATGAAGACTGCTGGGATGTATGTAACAGTGCATGTGTGCTAAGGGTTATTTTCAGTTTTGAACATATGGCAACTACCTGTGCCTTTGCTATTTTGAATGGAAAATCTACCCTATTGGTTTCAAATATTTTAGCTTTTGCCTCTCATTTCAGATTAAGTGATTTCTGTTGACTGCTAACCACCACATTTGAAGAAAACAAGCTGTCCCTTTCCTGCAAGTGCATGTTTTACAGAACAACTGCAACACAAAATACATCTCTGGCCACAATTCCTATATGCACACAGACTCATGCTGTGTTGGTAGGCACAAAACACAGGCTGCCCCTTTCCTGGGTCTGCAATCCTTACAGAACAACAACTTCACAAATTAAATCTCAGACACCAATTCCTATATGCACACAGACTCATGCTGTGTTGGTAGGCACAAAACACAGGCTGCCCCTTTCCTGGGTCTGCAATTCTTACAGAACTAATGCTAATTTCAAATGTGCTGCCATTTTCCTCTCTTTTCTTTCAAAGTGATTTCTGCTAAATCCTAACCATCACAATTAAAAACAAGCTGTCCTTTCCTTTCAACTGCAAGTCTTACTTTTCAACAGCAACGCAAATTAAATCTCTGTCAACAATTCTTCTCTGCACACAGACTCATGGTTTGATGGTAGGCACAAAACAGTATTCCTCATTCTTACCAGTACACATTAACTTATTGTGAAAACATACTCCATAATATCTTACAAGTTCAAAACAGTTAAATATCTCGCAAACCTCAAAATGTAAAACATAACTTTTGATGAAGATTCACAATTCTAATATTTATCTCAAAAATCACCACATACATCCCCTCTCAAACTCATAACTCACCTTTTAAAATAGTTAGTTGAGAAAGAAATGTGCCACTCAAACAGCAGACTATCAGAGTCAGAATATCAGAGCTCCACACCTCTCTCCTCTCTCCAGAACCAGCAAATGGCAATGTTTCCCTCTCTTTTTTCACACATATACATGTTAATTTCAAATCTCAGTGCTTCCCACTTTTTTTCAAATGAAATCACACATTTCTATTGGTTGAAAACTTCAACCCCTTTCCAAATGTACCCTTCCCCCAACTTGTCTCCTGCCTGCTACCATAGCAACAGGTCATGGAACACTGCTGTGAGGAGAGAGGTCAGAAGTTCAGCAAACAATGTTTCATATCCAAAGAGCAAGAGTGCTTGACTTTTCAAACCTAACAGCAAATCCATAGTAATGTTCTTTGGTAACACATTTTTCTGAACCAATACAAAACATGCTTTTTAAAATTTAAACATACAGCCTAGTTTTTAGTGTAGAATGGTTTGAAACAGCCAATGAGTACTTTTTATAAAAAAAACTATGTGTGCCCCCATTTTTCTACTGTCTTTCATTTCATATTGCCTTTCTACTGAAAGACACCTCCTGAGTGCATCCAGATCTCCTTGGAAGATGTTCACTGTGTGGATTGTAGGTCACAGCTATGTCTTCTGGAGTGAAAAATTTGCAGAAAAAAGAGGTATGGTGAGAGACCTTGCTTTGCCAAATGTAGACATTAAATGGATTGGTCAGAGAGGGTTAAAGTGGCACCAATTAATGCCTTTGGTGAAAACCTTTCTACATCTCCCACAGCCTAACCTTATTATTGTGCACTGTGGTGGTAATGACCTAGGCACTTTAACTGGGGTAGGTCTGGAAATCCTTATTAAGGACACCTTTGTGCAATTGATGTCGCTTTTTCCACAAACTGCCTTTGTATATTCTAACATATGCCAAAGGCAAAAGTGGAACTGGTCCAACCAATTTTGTCCGCAGATTGACAAAGCAAGGAAGCACGTCAACAAATCTATTTCTGCTTTCCTCAGAGACTATGGTATGGGTTCTATATACCACAACAACTTGCGTTACAACATGCAAGACATTTATAGAGGAGATGGTGTACACTTCACTGATGAAGGCAACAGAGTCTTCCTCTTGAACTTTAGACTCTGCATCGGTACTTACTTGTAGGTACCAAAAAACACACAATAAACACAAGGGCTCTTTTTAGAGCCACCTTATATCTTTTTACTTAATTGCGAATTTTTATTATTCTTTTGTTTTTAAAACATTTTCGGGTGCGCGCTGGGTGCGCGCACTCGGCGATATTTTTTTTCAAAATATAAATCTTTTTTTTTGCCCTACAAGGTCCTACTGTGACCCCCTTACAAAGCCTAGTTGGTCAATATCTCCCCACTCTGCCCCCTTTTCACGTTCTCCCCCTTTGTTTATCACCCCCTCTTTATGCGAGAGACAAAATGGCGGCCGCCGCTTCCTGATTTCCACTGATTTGAATGTTTACTGACATCTAACAACCAATCAGAAGTGCGCTCACGCACGGCAGGGTGCGCGCACAGGACTTGCTCAGTGCGCGCACGCTGCGCGCGTACAGATATATATATTGATTTAAATGCTAATTTCTCAGGAAATACTGAACAGATTTACACCAAACCTGCAAAAGGCACTTCATGGACCTTATGGCTACCTCTCTGCCAAATTTCACATAATTCTGTTCAGCCGTTCGGGCTGTAGCTGCGACTAAAGTCCCTATGGAAAAATGCATGGGGAAAACGCGTTTTGGGACCCCCCTTTTTTCTCGGCCCCCGCTTGACGAATCACCCCGAAACTTTCAGGGTAGGAGCTGAGCGGAGCGCCCCATTAGTTTTGAAAATTTCACGTGGATTCGTCAACCGGCGCCAAAGTTATTCAAAATAGAATTTTGAGATTTCCTATGGAAACACGATCCTAACTATAACTACCTACTGGCGACCGCCAGTAGGTAATATATATATATATATATATATATATATATATCTATATATATATATATATATATATATATATATATATATATATATATACATATATATATATATATCCACAGCATTCCACTCCAACAAAGAAGAGGTAGAGGCCACTCGGGGGAAGCGTCGGGAGATCTTTATTGAAACAGTTTACGCATAATGCATTTCATCCTTTTGGGCCTTCCTCAGATGCCGCTGTGTACAAGGTATGGCTCCACCCCCACCTTTCACTGACCACAGTCTCTCCCATTGGCGGTAGTCTGCTGCCCAATGGTCACATGTTTGCAACTCTGCTGCAGTACAACTACAGCTCCCAAAATGCTGTATTGCTGGTTAAGTGTTGCCTGGGAGGGACTGAAAAATAAAACATTTGTGGGTGATGGTGATTAATTGAAATGTGCCGACTGTCAAAAATAAAGAGTCCTTGTGAAAATTGATCGCAGATCTCCCTCGGGTCCCCTTAAAACGTTCCAGCCTTGTTGCGCGTGTGCCAGCCGGGTCGTGGGTCAGAACTGCAGTGAACCTGACTCGCCGTTAATAACGGCCTGCATTCCGCAGCAACCCATGGCATGGCTTGCACTTCCTGGCGGGCCGGGGTCATGTCAATCCCTTGACGATGCAGAAAGCTGCAGCAGCAGCAGGTGCCAGTGATACTCTGGCCTCTTGAGGGAACAGGGCCTCTGAAGCGCCTCTGGCAGGAGCGAAAATATCCACAGCATTCCACTCTAACAAAGAAGAGGTAGAGGCCACTCGGGGGAAGCGTCGGGAGATCTTTATTGAAACAGCTTACGCATAATGCATTTCAGCCTTTTGGGCCTTCCTCAGATGCCGCTGTGTACAAGGTATGGCTCCACCCCCACCTTTCACTGACCACAGTCTCTCCCATTGTCAGTAGTCCGCTGACCAATGGTCACATGTTTGCAACTCCGCTGCAGTACAACTACAGCTCCCAGAATGCTGTATTGCCAGTTAAGTGTTGCCTGGGAGGGACTGAAAAATACAACCTCTGTGGGTGATGGTGATTAATTAAAAGGTGCTGAGTGTCAAAAATAAAGAGTCCTTGTGAAAGTTGATCGCCGATCTCCCTCGGGTCCTCTTAAAACGTTCCAGCCTTGTTGCGCGTGTGCCAGCCGGGTCGTGGGTCAGAATTGCAGTGAACCTGACTCGCCGTTAATAACGGCCCGCCTTCCGCAGCAACCCATGGCATGGCTTGCACTTCCTGGCAGGCCGGGGTCATGTCAATCCCTTGACGATGCAGAAAGCTGCAGCAGCAGCAGGTGCCAGTGATACTCCGGCCTCTTGAGGGAACAGGGCCTCTAAAGCGCCTCTGGCAGGCGCGAAAATATCCACAGCATTCAACTCCAACAAAGAAGAGGTAGAGGCCACTCGGGGGAAGCGTCGGGAGATCTTTATTGAAACAGCTTACGCATAATGCATTTCAGCCTTTTGGGCCTTCCTCAGATGCCGCTGTGTACAAGGTATGGCTCCACCCCCAATCCAAGTGGATATTTGATCTATTATCCTCTTCCCAGGCCCCCATGAACAGATTTGCAAAACTGGGAGCAAAACACGTACCCATCTCGGTCCCGTGTGATTGTTTGTACATGTCCCCATTAAAAAATACAAAAGTATTGCTAAGGCAGAATCTGATCATGTCCAAAATCATGTTTGTGTGTCCCAGGAATCTGATGTTTCTGCGTTTTAAGAATCTTGCACACGCCTGTATTCCTTGTTCATGGTCTATCACCGTATATAATGAATTGACGTCTAGGGTCAGAAGTATGTAATCCTCCCTCCATTCTAGATTGTCAATTTTACTTAAGAAGTCCTTGGTGTCCCTCACGTACGATGGTAAGGTGGATACAAATTCCCTTAGATAATGATCCACGTGTAGTGAGTATGGGAATACTATATACGCATGATTCATAGAGTTAGCCACTTAATGTAATACAATACGCCACACCCTTTACCACTATTTGGATTTTTAATTTTAACTAGACCGCGACATGTCATACAATGATGTAGTACACATGGACATATGAATAACTCTTTGAGCGGCAGGGTACACTAATAGTATCATGATGCTTTGCTGGAAACAACGCAATACGCTAGAATTAATTTTGCAATTTTTGGTGCATTATGTCTGTAATATACTTAAACCGTATTGCGCACACATACTCTATGATTAATGAATACTGAGGACACTCGATATTCCAAGTCTCAGCATATATTTTGTGATTGGATAACAGATCATGCATACAAAACGGGGATATGGACTGTAATGTATATTGAATGAATTATGCTAATATACAATGAATCGCTGTTGTGAGTCACACAGGATCAATGCAATTATGTTTGGATTTGATTTTTAAAACATCAGTTTTGAAACATTACAACATGTCGCTCAATGTAACTGACATGAAACATTGATAAAATCGGATAGTCCTTTTACACTGTTTACGGCTATACCAGGAAGAGTATGTAATGCTTTGCAACTTGTAACATCGCTGTGTGATGAAGCCCTTTTGAGGGTGAAACGCGTCACGTCGGGTTTATGATTTGAATAAACCCCCTTTTGTTGTCAAAACTCTTGTGTAATCCTGATGTTTTGATGGTCCGAGTGAGCGAGTGGAACTCCGTTCTAAACTTGATATATATATATATAGAATGGCCTTCTTTAGGACACTACTCTTCATTCATTGGTCTGTCAAATGTCAATTTGTTTCAGCCCACATACAGCAGAGCTCACTTCAGCGACTGACTCTCTTACACTGTGAGCGATGGCATTTTGCCTGATCACATGTGCATATTAGCCGAAAAAGAAATGCACTTCAGTGCCAGGGCTGATGGGCCAATATTTTATTTTGCCAGTGCTTTTTTCTTTCTATTTGTGATACCTTTTTTTAGTCATCCATATGTGAATAAACCTTTTCTATGCGCAAATAAGAATCATATTCTCTTGCAATACGCATTAAACCTAACAAGCCTAGCCCTGGTGTCGTCCACCAGCCTTTAGGCAATTCTTGTTTTCTGTTGTCACGGTATTTGTAAAACTGTATTGTTTGGGAAGCTGCCAGGTGTTTTACAATCTTTAAAAAAAAAAATTGACGAAAGGCGAACATGCTCTGGTCTAAAAATAAAACACATATTTCCAAAGTACTGAAAGGAACTACTTTGAGTGTGGATGTGCTCCTTGTGAAAGGGCAGCATACCTTAACTCATAGTGAAGTCAGTCAGTGGCTGGATTGGGGTGACAGATTGCCCCTGGATGCATGCTCGAGTGGGTTAGAGAGAAATGTGAATGACACAACCACAGACAAATTTAAGAAGTGTAGCTAAAACCCCTATAAGTTACTATGTCATATACATAACTTTGGAAAAGTACAAAAGTCCTGGCAAACACAGGCCTAAAAAAGGCCAATCACTGTGCAATTAGCTCCAGATATTTGCAGGTTATGGTTACAGATAGTCTCATACTGCACTGGCTAACTGCTTCGCTGTTAACCCATACAGCGGCATCACTTGCAGCACTTTGGGCCCATTGGGAAGCAGACCTTGTTCGACCCAGTACATATAGGGAATGGGCTACAATCCTAGAAGGCCCCACTAATGTCCCACGCACCACAGGACTCATACAGTTTTATATTGTACATAGGGCCTATCCCACACCCAACAAAATCAATCATTACCATCACCGTACAGATGCTGCCTGCCCCCGAAATGCTCTGGTAAATGCCACTTTGCTCCACATGTTCTGGTATTGCCCCACTTTACACACTTACTGGCAGTGTGTTACGACCCAGCTGTCATCTTGCACGGAGCGCCCTGTCCTGCACACATGGGAGGTTTGTGTGCTGGGTGTATTTCCTGGAGCCAAGAAACACAAGACAACCTCCAGGTTTCTCAATCTGGGATTCCTAACTGCCAAGCGCTTATCACCCACAGGTGGAAGTCCCCAGAGCCCCCTCCAATCGAGATTTGGTTACAGTCATTCCTTGTGTGGGCACAGGTGGAGAGCGCAGCTTTGCACAGAGAAGATGCTCCGGGACTGCATATCCATCTCCATATTCACAGCTGCCGCTGATCTAGGGCCTGGCGTACGTCGGAGGAGGGATTAAGGGTCGGCGGGGGGGGGGGGGGGGGCAGAAAAATGTTCAACACCGGCTCCAGTTGTCAAGTTAGTTTCAGTTTTTCATATGATGGAGTCTTTGCATTACTATTGCAATGATAAACCATACCGGAAAAACTCTTGCAGACACCCATATGGGGGCCTGACTAAAACTGCTGAATGTAGCAAAATTACTCACTCAATACCAGTTACTTGTTGAGGGCATTAATTGTTGCCTGTACAATACCATTTTCGTGTACTGGATGGACAGCATATCAGCCTGAATCCTCTGCATTGTCTTTATATATGATGTTGACAAAGTGCATTAATGACAAAAGGTAAAATGTGATAAAGAGATTCAAACACAAAATTGTGCTATTTGCTCCAGGGCACTTGTCTTTGAGCAGGAAAGAAAGAAGTGAAGAAAGGAAAGAAAGAAGAAAGGAAAGAAAGAAGAACGGAAAGTAAGAAGGAAAGAGGGAAGAGAGGCAAGAAAGAAGGAAAGAGAGAAGGCAAGAAGGAGAGAAAGAAGGCAAGAAATAAGGTAGGAAGGAAAGAAGCAAGACAAGAAAGAAAGAAGGAAAGAAAGAAAGAATAGAAATGAAAAAAGAAGGATGTCAAGAAAGAGGAAAGCAAGAAGGCAAGAAAGAAAGAAGAAAAAAGAAACAAACAAACAAAGAGAAAGAAAACAGAAAACAGGAATGAAGGAAAAAGGAATGATAACAAGAAAGAAGGAATGAAATCAGGACAGAGAAAGAAAGAAAGAAAGAAAGAAAGACAAAGAAGGCAAAAGAGAAGAAAGGGAAGAAGGAAAGAAAAAGGGAAAGCAAGAAAGGCAGAAGGAAAGAAAGAAAGAAAGCAAGAAAGAAAGGAAGGTGGAATGAAACCCAAAAGAAGGAAAGTAAGCAAGAAGAAGGAATGAAAGGGGAAGAAAGAAGGCAAGAGAGAAATACATCAGGAATGAAGGAAAAAAGAAAGCTACAAAGATGGAAAGGATGAATTAATGAAATAAAAAGGGAAAGCAATAAAGAAGCAATAAAAGTAATAGGGAAATCAAGAAAGAAAAGAAGAAGAGATGAAAGAATGAAAGAAAAAAGAAAAGCAAGATAGAAGGAATAAAAGAATGGAAGAAACGTGGAAAGAAGGATTGAAGGAAAAAAGAAAAGGGGAATGTAAAAAAAGCAAAAAAGATAGAAGAGATGAAAGAACAAAAAAAGGAAGGAATTTGTTTTTTACACTGGTCTTTTCCATTTATGTGTTCTGCTGCTACTGAGCTAGTCCTGCAAGTAACAATGTGCGCTTCTGCATGTCTATCATACATTTTGCCTTTTGTGGATTGGAGAAAATTACAAAATGCGAAATGTCTACACTGACACTGTGGGTACGATTCTTTCATGCCTTTTGAATTGGGTCATTCTTATTGTTAATCTTATTATTGTTATTATTATTATTATTATTATTATTATTATTATTATTATTATTATTATTATTATTATTACCATGATTACCATTATTATTTTTGAAGAATCATATTTCGGCAACAGGGAGGACCTTAAGTGAAAAAGCTGGTAAGGGTTCTGTAGCTTCTAGTCACAAATTGTTGCAGTAGGGTAAAGCGGCCACCCACTGACTAAGGAATGAAATATAAAAGCTGATTTGGCACCATAAAGGGATCTGAAATGTTGCTAAAATGACGTCTAAAGACACAATAAAGTATATATGAAATGTTACTCAAGCATTTGTAATTGTTGCACACTTGCGTTCACCTCTGTGCACTGCCTTTGTTCCACATCATATTTTTACCTCAGTCATTATCATTGCAAACTTGTATTCATTAAATCAATGTGTGGCCTACTGACCTACTCATCTCATCCACTAAAATGCTCTTTTATGAGTGTCAGGCTTCCACCCTGCCTAGATATCTTGTTAGCACATTTTAGGAGAGTTGCACAGTCCTCTCTTGTCTTTGAAACCAAGGGATCAACATTGGACAAACTCTGGGTCCAGACCCTTACAACAGTTAACTTAGGCACAAGGAGGCCGAAGAAGAGGAGAGGACAATCTTGTTCCTGAATATGTATGCTACCATCATCCAGTGTGACTGGCCGGCAGGCATGATCATTGATCTGGGTAGGAATTTGTCTCAGTTTTAAATAGGCTTCTCGCCAGCATCTCTAGAGAGATGGGCAGAGTGCCACCAGAACAGCCTGTGCCACTGAGCACTTCAGACATTTGTCATTTTCTCGAATTTCCCACTTAGCAAGTTTGCTCGGAGTGAGTCTAAGGGTCTGATTTAGAGTTTGTCAGATGCATTACTACACGATGAGCGTGACAGATACGCCATCTACATTATTACAAGTGCATTGTATGTTGCAGCAATTGCAATTAGGTGAATTGGTGGACAGGATATCCGTCACTAACAGAGCAGCCCTCTGCTAAACCCTACACCAGGCCCTAAGCCTTCAAACGGTGTAAGTGTGCAAGAGCAGGGTTCAAACACATGGCCACAGAGGAGAGGGACCGTGCCATTCTTTCTTTTCCGACACTGGCCTCCAATCAGCTGTTCATGTTACACAAATGCTGAGTAAGTCATCTTTTGTATTCAGAAACAGAGCTCGATAATAGCTCTTAATACATGCAGAGTAGATGCTGACCATGGGATATATCTTTAAAACATCCCTTGTGTCTTTTACTCCATCCCACCACATTGCATTCATCAGGTCAAGGTGTAAAACAACTGACTCGGTATTTTTGCAGCGCTGGGTGATACCTACAACACATTTATGATTTACTGCCAGTTCGCTTTTTACCGCAGTCCAGATTATTCATTACCGAGGGCTCTTAACAGGTGCATTAGTGCCTGGCAGTGCTACACAAACTCAATCAAGAGTCTAATATCTCAAAGAGCCATTTTATTTATTTAGCACCAGTGACTGAACCCCTTCATCAGCTCAGGCTTGAGGCCTCCCAGGTGTGCCAAACGCACAGCTTTGCATCAGTAGACTGAAGCCTGTAATAAATCTTTTCATCAGAGTGAAAGTTTTCATTAAGGAATAGCAATTCATGTAATGACCAGATTTCTTGAAATCCCTATGTACATCCGGATCCTGCAATGATAGAATATTTGTCAATTTCAGGAAACATGTATAAGGATTTACTAGCAGCATTTAGACCAGTTTTCGGCATGCACCACATCTGCAGTGTGTAAACACTTTGCTGCATACCATAATCTTGGTTATACATACACAATCTTTTAATTCACAGTTCAAATATACCGTTAGCTTTCTAGCACACACCTGTGCTTTCCATAATGGTGAGTTCTGCAGCAATACCGCATCAATAATTTCACACCTGAAACTACTGATGCTGAAGGGATCTTTACATCCGCGATTGCAAATTACTGGCCGATTACGAGTCATACCTTAATGGAAGGCAGAATTACCAAATATATCAGGGATTCCCCATTGCTTTCCATCAGTAATTCCTAATTTCCTGGCCGTTGTCCAGAGACATGTTTAGCAATGCAGTGCCTGTACTCAGAATGCCACAAAGGTGCGGTAACACGTCAGTCAAAATTATCACATGGCTCGGAGTCAGGGGCGTACCACGGGGGGGAGGGTAGGGGGGGGGGCAAGCTCCAGGGGGCCCCCTCAGCACAGCCCTTCGAGTCGACAATGGCGATGTTTTATTCACAATCCTGTTTTTATAGTACTGTAGGGGCAAAATGAAAAGTGTGGCATTGTAACATACATATTATGAAATGATGCTGCTAAAATTGTTATTCTCAATAATTGTTATCTTAGAAATGTGATCTACTCATACTGTAGATAATGTGTCTACAGTTAGGATAACTAATATTTTTTTCTGTCTGCCAGCAACCTGTGATGGTTGGTAAACTTTCAAATTAGGGGGGGGGGGCATGCAGGCTCACCCTGTACAGCAGCAATCAAACAGCACAAAACCCTCCCAAAGGGATTAGCCACGGTCCTCCTTCAGGATTTTGTTTAAAAAGGGGGCGATTTATTCATGTTTATGGGAAAATGTCAGCCCCAAATTGGTTGAAGTCATTGATTGTGCAGACATTTCTGAACGGAACACTTAAAATATTCCAATAGGTCAGACTCTGCAGAGTGAACACAAACCACCCCAGTAAAGTGAGGGCGTTTCCCATTTGACAATTAAGAAAATATTATAGTTTCTGTATTCTGCAAAAAGTATTTTACAGATATTATGTCTGGATTGTACAAAGTGTGCGTCTACTGGTGCTTTTGTGTGCTTTAGTATGAATTTGCTCTTAAATTCCAACCACCTAATCAACTTAACCTTTGTTTTTCTTATGGTTTTGTCCATCTAGCCCAGGCCACATTGTCACTTCATTAAGTAAATCCAGTAATAAGATTTGTGAATTCCGCAGTTTTTCATTAATATTTTTTTCGGCTCTATCTATCTATCTATCTATCTATCTATCTATCTATCTATCTATCTATCTATCTATCTATCTATCTATCTATCTATCTATCTATCTATCTATCTATCTATCTATCTATCTATCTATCTATCTATCTATCTATCTATCTATCTATCTATCTATCTATCTATCTCTATCTATCTATCTATCTATCTATCTATATATCTCTATCTATCTCTCTCTATCTATATATCTCTATCTATCTCCATATCTATCTATCTATCTCTCTCTCTCTCTTTATCTCTATCTCTCTCTTTATCTCTCTCTCTCTTTATCTCTCTCTCTCTCTCTTTATCTCTCTCTCTTTATCTCTCTCTCTATCTATCTTTATCTCTCTCTTTAGCTCTCTCTCTCTCGTTATCTCTCTCTTTATATCTGTCTCTCTCTCTCTTTATATCTATCTATCTATCTATCTATCTATCTATCTATCTATCTATCTATCTATCTATCTATCTATCTATCTATCTATCTATCTATCTATCTATCTATCTATCTATCTATCTATCTTTATCTCTATCTCTCTTTTTATCTCTCTCTCTCTTCATCTATCTTTATCTCTCTCGTTATCTCTCTCTTTATATCTGTCTCTCTCTCTTTATCTCTCTCTCTCTTTATCTCTCTCTCTGTTTATGTCTCTCTCTCTTTATCTCTCTCTCTTTATCTCTCTCTCTTTATCTCTCTCTCTATATGTATCTATATATATATATTCATTCGCCAAAAAAAGTGAAAGTGACAAGATAGTTAGGTGAACATTTGAGTGACAATGTGACCATTTAAACTCAAATAAACTACTGAAGTTTACCAGTTATATTTATCTCTTATAACTATAACTTGTACCCACGAGTGATGTAATATGTGCGGTAACTAGCTATGCATGGTGAGGAGGGCACAAGTTATAACTATCTTAGGGCACAAGTTATAGTAACTAGAGATAACTATAACAGGTGACAAGGGGTCAGCTGTCCGGGTATCCCGACCATCTCTCTCTATATTTCTTTTATTTTTAAACTCAAGACACAGGACTAAGGCCCGAGGTCTGTAATGTCTGCGTGCAACATTTTTAGGTCTCGCCTAGCGTTAGCAGCGCGCATGCGTTGCCCTTGCCATGCGAGGGGCTTCTTGGAATCAATACGATTTCAGAAGCTCGCTTTCTGCTCCGCCTGTGATTTCCATTTGTGCGCATCATTTTGCGTCACCAGTTGTGTAAAACCAGGTGTTATGATTGCCCAGGAGGCTTTTTAGTCCCTCCTGGTTACCACCGTGTCCACTTTTGGTTCCGCCCACCAGGATTGGATCTTTTACTTGCGGTGGGAGACAGTGTCTCTTAATTAGCCGCTAAGCACTTTTTTTTGTATTACCCCGTTTATCTTCAGCAATGGCTGACGCGCCTTTCATTTCCCTGGCGCGGCTTGTTTTTCTTTGGCATTCAGCTGCAAGCGAAATGCTTTCACTTTCGCGCTTACTGAAGCTTCCCCAGCCGTCCACTGGTGAAACACTCCTCCGGACACCGTGCTTCATCTTTTTTCACGGCTCCTCTGCGCATCCGTTCCAGCTTCCTATTATACAATCTGTGCACAAGGACGATGCTGAGGTATCTGTTGGGTGACTCTCTCATATCTACTGCAGCATTTTCATAACCCAGCTGCCTTATGCAGCTGCCGGTCTGTGCATCCGATCCTTTCCAACTTCCTGTCATACCACCCATGCAGAAGGGCGATGCTGATGTGCCTGTTGAACACTCTCTCAGCCCTCCTGCAGCACTTCCATAACCCAGATTCCTTATGCAGCTGCCGGTCCCTGCATTCTATATTCTTTGAGTGATGCTATTCATGCCTGGGTGTGACGTCGAGCTGTTGCTCCATGCACATGCTCAAACTTCTCACTAATAGTGTTGTAACCCAACCTTCTTATGCAGCTGCCAGTCTGTGTATCTTAACATCCCCCTGTCAGGCCATGCACGCAGAACCGCGATGTCGAGCTGGCAGTCTGTGCACGGTTTCTGACTTTGTGCAGTGCAGACCTGACTCCACTGCCTTATGCAGGTGCCGGTCAGTGAACCTTCCGGCTTCCTGTGACACCTTCTCCAGAGCTGCCCCTTTACTTCCAGAGCTTCACAATGCACGGCAAACTTGGTCACCTGGATGTCCAGCGCTCTCGGTTCTTATAAGAAATGTAATAAGCACGCTTAGCAGCGGTCTATGCGGGGAGAGAACTCCATGCAGTTATTCACTCAGTGCTCAATGACTGAACATCAAGGCTGCTGGTCACTTGAGCGCCTGGACCCTCTGGGGCTTCTGCTAAGACATCATGAGATTCTTTTTACTGTTTTTACAATCACATATACATTTGAAGTGGGTCTGTCTGTGGGTCTGTCTGTCCCCATGTCCCCGGGGTGTCCTCCACTCAATTGTGCGAACTGGCCTTAAATCAGTAGGAATCGCCCTGGACTGACTGCCCTTGATGTGAGACTCCTTCCTCTGAGGCAAACTGATCCTTATCGGGGAATTGTACCAGTCCTGTGGGAAGGAAGAGGCAGACAAGCGCCTTCCAGAAAGTCTAGGAAAACAGGCAGTAGCCGGGACCTCTGCCCCCTGGAGGCAGGCATGGGTGGGAACTCCTGCAAGACAAAAACAAGCATTGAAAATGCAATAGGTCTCGCCGTAGATTAAGTTGAAGCCATTTGCTTTGCTAATGGTATTGTAGAGCAAAGCAAATGGCTTTAACTTAATGAAAGGCGAGACATATTTCATTTTTAATGCTTGTTTTTCATGTTGCAGGCAGCCAATTAGAGTGCTCGCTCCTGCGGGAGTAAGACTCCCATGGGAGCGAATTGGCCTAAGGGGAAAAATGCCCCCCTGGGCCAATCAGAACACAATTGTTTTTTAAATTAATTTCAAGGAACTCTCACAAGAGTCCTTCGAACCCAACCATCTAGATACACATATATTTTTGTACCTTAATATCTCAAAAACTATGGAACAGGTTTACACCAAATCACACAAAGCACTCAATTCAGTTCATAACACTTTAATTGGAACATAAATAGCCATAAAAGGTACATAAATACAAAAGACATTCATAAAATACATACAAAAAATAATTTCGATAACAAATCAGCATTTAAAAGAATCAACAATGGGAATCCACTAAATGCACTTAGTGAGTTACATCTTCCCACTACATCTCCCAATAATCACAATCAACTCCTATCGCCTCTCACAATCAAAGTCATAAATCCATAACCCACACCCAGATATATAAAAGAAGCTAAAATAACACATAACCATTCATGGATTTCCTGCATCTCGTCACTGCTTTAAACAAGCAATTTGTAATGCAATAGGTCTCGCATTTACGTATGTTTAAGCTATTGGCATTGTAATTGACAATGCGTTTAATTTATTTTTTTAAAACCATTACATAAACAAAAGGCATTGTCATTTACAGTGCTAATAGCTCAAACTAGCTTAAATGAAAGACCTATTGTATTGCAAATGCTTAGTTTATTTTGGCCTCAGTGTGCGAACCCCCTACCACCACCACAGGGCCTAGGGGCCAGGGTAGCCCTACTCTGTTACCTTATAATATTTTTATTTTTAAACATCAGGACAGGGGAGTGGGTCCGCAAGTGCTGCTATGGCTGTCACCAACATTTTTCCCCATGTCGCTGGCAGCCAATGATAGAGCTTGCTCCAGCGGTAGTGTGTCCCGTGAGAGCAAATTGGCCTCAGGACAAAAAGATGCTTGGGCCAATCAGAAAGGTCTATTTATTTTAATTGGGCTTGAGGGACTCTTGTGAGGGGGTCCCCAGGCTTACACATACTGGAGAGGGCCCCCTCAGCCCCTACTGATATAAGTGTGAGGGGCCCCTGCAGCATATCTTACAGGGGGACCCCCTCATGTTTTGTTACGCCACTGCTCGGAGTGCTGTGCCAACCAAATCAGGACAGGGCCACTGAGTTCCAAAAAGGATTCATTTTCAGTATGCCTTGTGCTTCTAATAATCATTTCCGTTTTCAAAATATGCCAGAAATTGCTTTATCGAAAACAATTATTCATTTTTCATTAGCTTCTCTAAAATAAAGTTATCCAGAGGAGTACTTTCGCAGAACATGGGGTTAATGACTGAATATCAAATAAAGACCGTTGTGTTACATATATATGTATGTATGTATGTATGTATGTATGTATGCATGCAGTGTTTGCCATTGCTTTGAAAAGGAAATAAAGCACGCTGATTGAAAAGAATTGGGGCTCGGCGCAATCTCTGAAAACTAAGGATTGATTGTTTGCTGGATTTAAGGGTCGCGACCTTTCCGGCAGCCTGCCACCGCTAAGAGGCAGAGGTCAACTGCGAAGGAAGGTTTGAATATATATATATATATATATATATATATATATATATATATATATATATATATATATATATATATATATATATATATATATATATATATATATATATATATATATATATATATATATATATACACGCTCACTCCTAATCTCTTCAAGACTTGGAAAGCACTCTGCGGGAAACTTCTGCAATCTGTATATCCTTTATTGCGTTGCAAATATGAAAAACATGACGCGTTTCGGCTATGCCTTAGTCGAATGTTCTCATTAAGCACGCCAGGAAGCAGCATATTTAAAAGTGCATTACGTGAATCACATGACAAAGTGAAGCATGAAAATTAACAAAGGACAATCTCCTCACAATATGCAGCGCCATATTTGAGTGTGGTTTTAAAACGCTCAAATGCAAATTTTAAATAATTTAAGGGCAACATCTAAATAAATGCTTGCTCCCTACAATAATCCTCATATTAACTCCCCCGTTTCTAGGGAAACCTTATGAGATCATGTTGGACTTGGCCCTTTTTCCCTCATTTTTTTCGTTTTTGCAGTGTTAAGGTGCAGGTGCTCCCTTCTCCCAAGATGGCTGCCACAGACCCCTGCTACTGCAGGGTGGTCGTTTTTCATAGTAGCACCCTAGCTGCCAGGAGCTGGCTGGGACCCACAACAATGTTGCGATACCAGCCCGCCTTTTTGTCCCATAGTTAGAGTGGGGAAGCTCCTGGAAGAAGCTAGAACCTTCTAGAAGGGAGGTGTGGTTTTACTTTTGCCGCCTTGGCTAGAGGTCACCTGACCTAGGGCTACTTAAGAGTGGGAGGGAAGCTTTTGTGGTGAGTTGGCCATTGGGGTGAAGCAGAGCTGGAAGAATCCACCAGGAGTGTAGGCGGTAGGGCCTAGCCAGGGGCTTATGCCTCTGAGAGTGACAGGATTTAGGTACTGCCTCTTAAGTGAGTGAGGTGCCCTGTGAATCCCACTGATCTTGCCCAGTAGTAGGAGGACCCAGAGACTCTCTGCCAGCCTGACTAGGAAGGACCTAGTCGCCCTCTCCATCCCTACCCCTGTAACAGAACCCCTTAAGGGCGCCAGATACATCTGCGCCAAAAGACTTCATCTGTCAACTGAGAACTGAAACCTAACTTTAAGAACTGAGACTGCATGACAAGAGCGAGCTGTAAGCCTTGAATGCCAGAGCTGAGACTGCGTGTCAAAGCTACCCTAGTGAACAAAATACTAAGCCGATTGCCAAGCCACCGGGGATCGACCAGGTACTAGCGCTGTGACCCCCGCGCTCCCTGCCCTGGTCTGGGACCCCCGGCAGCGTGCTCCGCTGAGCACCATATCCCCATCCTTAATTTGAGCCCCCCCCTGCGACGACGAAGCCAGCGCGCTCACCGCCGCGGCCTGGAGGCCTGGGAGAGTGCCCTGCTGTGTCGCGAGGCCCAGGCGAAGTCCGGGGCCCCGTCAGTGCCGTCGCAGCCGTGTGAGGAGAAGCGCAAGGTCGGGGCCGAGTTCCCCCAAGTTCGTGAGGACGGACGCCTGCTGACGCCGAGACGGAGGTAAGCCCGGAGGCCGAGATCCCCCCTGGTGCGCCCCCTGCTGGTCTGGAAACCACACCGCACTTGGCCCGGGTTGTCCCCTCCGTGGGAATCCCCTCCCCTGCCTGCGCGACGGAGAGACCCCGCCGATGGATCCTGTCCGTGTCCCCCCTCCTGTGTTACTGAGCGCGGTGCTCTGTGAACTGCACCAGAGCATAGGGACTCACTCCTCAAGTCCAGTAATCTTCCCCGCTGGAAGCCGTTCAAAGTACTGACAGACATTACTCTCGTGTGGCGCTTCACGCCACCGACTCTGCTTCCTCAGCCGGAGGGACCGGGACGGCGAGTAACCCCATGTGGTATATGCACTGCTCGAAAGTAACTATATGCCAAGGAATGCGAGTAGCGCATTGTGTTATATGCTCTGCTCGAAAGTAATTACATGCCAAGGAATGCGAGTAGCGCATTGTGTTATATGCTCTGCTCGAAAGTAATTACATGCCAAGGAATGCGAGTAGCGCATTGTGTTATATGCTCTGCTCGGAAGTAATTACATGCCAAGGAATGCGAGTAGCGCACTGTGTTACATGTTCTGCTCGAAAGTAATTACATGCCAAGGAATGGGAGTAGCGCATTGTGTTATATGCTCTGCTCGAAAGTAGTTACCTGCCCAGGTATGCGAGTAGCGCACTGTGTTATATGCTCTGCTCAAAGGTAATGACATGCGACTGATTACGAGTCACGCGATGTATTAAATGTTCTACGCAAACGTATCCACATGCAACTTATTGCGCGTTGCGCTATGTTTATATGCCTTGCTTCACAGTACTAGGGGCCCTTGATCACGAGGAGCGCTCAGTTCTACAGGCGCCATGTTAAGTGAACCCAATGTGTCCCCTTTCAAGTATTACGCTTAGTTAGACGGCCGGTTCAGGGAAAGACTTTACGTAAGCGCGCACGGCGCTAGAACAAGGTTAGGCACTGCATAGATATCACCCAGAGTGTCGAATGTAATGTCACAATGGTATTATGATTCATGTATTACCTTGTTATTTCCTGAACTGCTTCTGACCAGCTATACTTGGATAAACTTGAAGTATTTGCATAATTTAAACGGTGTGGCGTCCCTTATTGTGTGTGACTCTAGTCCATGAGAAGCGTGTGGTGTATGGTTGCTTAACACATAGCCCTCTGGTTGCCCGACCGGCTCGCGCCACGCTACCGCCTATAGGGCCTGGTGACCCCAGGTTCCTACATTGTTGGCCAGCGGTGGGATCCTTGGGACTTGTGACCATACAGCACCCTTCCGTGAGGCGAAGGGCGCCACAATTAAACGCCTATCCTACACTTTTTTTGTTCCACAGCTCAGAAACCATTGTTGCTGGATCATTAGTTCCACTGTCCAGGTAGAGAGTGCAAGAAGCCTGGTTAGCTATTGACTGTTGCCTACACCCTAGGAATTTTCTCCTTAGTGTCTAGGTCCCCATCTGCCGGAATGGAATCCCGGTTAGCTGACCTCGAGGGGTACACAGCGAAGCAACTAAGGGAGTTCGCGCAGGAGCTGGGGGGTGCCTGGGATGCGGAGGGCCAAAGGGCCGGAACTCCGTACCGCCATTAGGGCATGGGTAGAGGCCCACCCAGACGGGAGAGGGGATGAGGGACAGGAAGCGCCAGAGGCACCTCAGGGGGAGAGCGCCCAGGAAGTCCTAGACATCGTAAACATAGAGGAGTCTGAAAATGTGCCCCCAGGGAGACGTTCTGGGGCCAGTAGTAGGACAGGGTCTAGTAGGAGCGCGTCTCCAAAGGAGTATGAGGACAGAAGGGAAGAGAGGCAATTAAGATGGGAACTAGCCAGATTGGAACAAGAAAGGGAGAATAAGAAATGGGCAATGGAGGAGAGGAGGATGGCGCACGAGCTTCGGATGAAGGAGTTGGAGCTGCGTGCCCTCCAGATGAGTGTGTCCAGTGAGGACACTGGTGGCAGCATACCGGAAGCTCCACAGGAGCTAGGATTTTATTTACCCCAGGATGACATCACTAGGGTGTCTGAGGAGGCATTGGGGTGTGAACCTGAAGGGGGTGGTGCAGGGAGCTCCCAACCCAGCGAGGTGGGAGAAGTGGCAGATAGCCCAGCTAGGTCCCAGGGAGAGAGGGTTGTAGGGCCTCACGACCTATCTGTAGGAAGGCGTGAGACGGGGAGGTGTCCCGAGGTGCCCCAACCGAAGTCTCAGGGCCTGGAGAGTTCCGCAAGGGAGCCCCAGGTTGGGAGCCTAGGCTGTCCCGATGGGCCATCCAGTGCAGGGGAGCCCCTAGTGTCAGGAGGACCCAGGGCGACTGTAACCAGCGCGCCTGAGGTTCTGGGGTTGACCCAGCCACAGGGTTTAGATCCTGTGCTGGGATGCCAGGCTCAGGGGTTGCCTGACCTGGCGGGTGGGGCCTCTGCTAACAGGGTCCCCCCAAAATTGACTTCCAGGGGTACTTTTCCCGTTAGGAGGGTGCTGAACTCTGGGAGGGGGTGCAGAGGGAGGAAGGTCTCGCCTCGGGCACCGACTCAGCCTAAGGGTTTAGACCCTAGGTTGAGGAATCAGTTGAAGGGTCAAGGCCCTAGACTGAGGAGGAAGTGGTGGTCTGAGGGTGCCTCGCAGGGTAGGGTGAGGAACCCCAGAAGGAGAGTTAGGGGGAGGAGAACCTCGCCCCTGAAGGCTGGTCAGCCTAAGGGTGTGAACCCCAGGAGGAAGGACCAGAGGCAGTTTAGGACTGCAAGGAGGAGGACCGGAGTGGTCAACAGGCACTACAGGCCTGGGGCTACTGCCCCCCACTCCGCGAGATCACCCGGGCCAGAGACATCTGGACGGCCCAGGGGCCGGTCCTGGCCACAACTAGCTAGGGAGCCCCAGTGGGGTGGTTTCGTTGGTCCAGGAAGGTTTGTTAGGGAACCATCGGGTTCCAGAGCGGAGGAGAACCTGCGGGTGCTCCTACCGTTGCGGGCCTGCGTCCACCTTCTCTCGCCCCAAGCAGGGAAGACCATCAAGGCATTGATCGGTCTACCCTGGCTTTCGGCTGGAAGGGGGTTATGTTGGACTTGGCCCTTTTTCCCTCATTTTTTTCGTTTTTGCAGTGTTAAGGTGCAGGTGCTCCCTTCTCCCAAGATGGCTGCCACAGACCCCTGCTACTGCAGGGTGGTCGTTTTTCATAGTAGCACCCTAGCTGCCAGGAGCTGGCTGGGACCCACAACAATGTTGCGATACCAGCCCGCCTTTTTGTCCCATAGTTAGAGTGGGGAAGCTCCTGGAAGAAGCTGGAACCTTCTAGAAGGGAGGTGGGGTTTTACTTTTGCCGCCTTGGCTAGAGGTCACCTGACCTAGGGCTACTTAAGAGTGGGAGGGAAGCTTTTGTGGTGAGTTGGCCATTGGGGTGAAGCAGAGCTGGAAGAATCCACCAGGAGTGTAGGCGGTAGGGCCTAGCCAGGGGCTTATGCCTCTGAGAGTGACAGGATTTAGGTACTGCCTCTTAAGTGAGTGAGGTGCCCTGTGAATCCCACTGATCTTGCCCAGTAGTAGGAGGACCCAGAGACTCTCTGCCAGCCTGACTAGGAAGGACCTAGTCGCCCTCTCCATCCCTACCCCTGTAACAGAACCCCTTAAGGGCGCCGGATACATCTGCGCCAAAAGACTTCATCTGTCAACTGAGAACTGAAACCTAACTTTAAGAACTGAGACTGCATGACAAGAGCGAGCTGTAAGCCTTGAATGCCAGAGCTGAGACTGCGTGTCCAAGCTACCCTAGTGAACAAAATACTAAGCCGATTGCCAAGCCACCGGGGATCGACCAGGTACTAGCGCTGTGACCCCCGCGCTCCCTGCCCTGGTCTGGGACCCCCGGCAGCGTGCTCCGCTGAGCACCATATCCCCATCCTTAATTTGAGCCCCCCCTGCGACGACGAAGCCAGCGCGCTCACCGCCGCGGCCTGGAGGCCTGGGAGAGTGCCCTGCTGTGTCGCGAGGCCCAGGCGAAGTCCGGGGCCCCGTCGCTGCCGTCGCAGCCGTGTGAGGAGAAGCGCAAGGTCGGGGCCGAGTTCCCCCAACGTCGTGAGGATGGACGCCTGCTGACGCCGAGACGGAGGTAAGCCCGGAGGCCGAGATCCCCCCTGGTGCGCCCCCTGCTGGTCTGGAAACCACACCGCACTTGGCCCGGGTTGTCCCCTCCGTGGGAATCCCCTCCCCTGCCTGCGCGACGGAGAGACCCCGCCGAGGGATCCTGTCCGTGTCCCCCCTCCTGTGTTACTGAGCGCGGTGCTCTGTGAACTGCACCGGAGCATAGGGACTCGCTCCTCAAGTCCAGTAATCTTCCCCGCTGGAAGCCGTTCAAAGTACTGACAGACATTACTCTCGTGTGGCGCTTCACGCCACCGACTCTGCTTCCTCAGCCGGAGGGACCGGGACGGCGAGTAACCCCATGTGGTATATGCACTGCTCGAAAGTAACTATATGCCAAGGAATGCGAGTAGCGCATTGTGTTATATGCTCTGCTCGAAAGTAATTACATGCCAAGGAATGCGAGTAGCGCATTGTGTTATATGCTCTGCTCGAAAGTAATTACATGCCAAGGAATGCGAGTAGCGCATTGTGTTATATGCTCTGCTCGGAAGTAACTACATGCCAAGGAATGCGAGTAGCGCACTGTGTTACATGTTCTGCTCGAAAGTAATTACATGCCAAGGAATGGGAGTAGCGCATTGTGTTATATGCTCTGCTCGAAAGTAGTTACCTGCCCAGGAATGCGAGTAGCGCTTTGTGTTATATGCTCTGCTCAAAGGTAATGACATGCGACTGATTACGAGTCACGCGATGTATTAAATGTTCTACGCAAACGTATCCACATGCAACTGATTGCGCGTAGCGCTATGTTTATATGCCTTGCTTCACAGTACTAGGGGCCCTTGATCACGAGGAGCGCTCAGTTCTACAGGCGCCATGTTAAGTGAACCCAATGTGTCCCCTTTCAAGTATTACGCTTAGTTAGACGGCCGGTTCAGGGAAAGACTTTACCTAAGCGCGCACGGCGCTAGAACAAGGTTAGGCACTGCATAGATATCACACAGAGTGTCGAATGTAATGTCACAATGGTATTATGATTCATGTATTACCTTGTTATTTCCTGAACTGCATCTGACCAGCTATACTTGGATAAACTTGAAGTATTTGCATAATTTAAACGGTGTGGCGTCCCTTATTGTGTGTGACTCTAGTCCATGAGAAGCGTGTGGTGTATGGTTGCTTAACACATAGCCCTCTGGTTGCCCGACCGGCTCGCGCCACGCTACCGCCTATAGGGCCTGGTGACCCCAGGTTCCTACAGATCATATCGCCGTGTATCGGCATTCTCAATATCCATACTGCATTCACCATTGTTGTGCCGTGAATCGGCTAACGCTTACACATAATTAATGTCATGACAACAGACTGTTGATTGGGATACACAAATAATTACAAAGCAGCATGTAATTAAACATTCTAAATTTGCACCTATTCACTCATATTACAAATATGACAATATCACCGTATATCGGCTTTCACGGTGCTATGCTGTGCTAACTGTTATTACGCCGTATATCGGCTTCACCTTCATCATAATCAATGTCATTACAACAGCCTGCTGATTCACAAAAAATGCAACAAAAAATAAACCTAAAAGGAATGATCAAAATTAGAGCACATAGCTGACAAAAACTCATTGGTAAAAATTATTGTCACAATTTTCACAATTTTCACAATTTTCTATGGCATATTCAACCTAAAAAGCTACACTGTGTATTTCATTTAGTCCCCGAGATGAACTGCCAATTCTTCCCCTACGTTCATACCAAAGGGTTTCTTAGTTCCCAGGTCTATAATGTATTGTGAGTCTAACCTGCGAAGTTGTTTAATTCTGTCACCCCCTATACTCATTGGGACATGATCCAACCCATAGTAACGTAACAGCTCCCTGTTACTGTCATGTTACTCAGAATAGTGTCTCGCAACGGAATAGGTGACATCCCCCTTAGTTATAGCACGCATGTGCTCCAAAATGTGTATCTTGACACAATGAATGGTGCTACCGATGTAGCGTAAGCCACACGGGCCCTCCAAACAATATACCACATAATTGGTGTTGCATGTGAGAAACTTCTTAATGGGCCTGGGTTTCTTTAAGCCAGTTACCAAATAGGTGGATGTCCTCTTACTACCCACGCAGGCCTTACATTTTCCACAAGGGAAAAAACCCCTAAGATCCCTTAGGGTTCCAGCTGCCTTGGGTTTAGTCGGAAAATGACTTTGTACCAGACTATCCCTTAATGATCTGGCTTTCCTGAAAGTTACCAAGGGGACAGAAGGAATATCTGGGCCTATGATGTTATCCGTTTTTAGAATATGCCAATTTGTTCTCAAGATCTTTCTTAATTCATTACCATCACTTGAGAAAGTCGTCACCATCCTGAATTTATTTTCACCTGCCTCATTAGCCTTTCCTCTTTTACTCCCTTCTTTCTTTTTGTTTTTGCTTTTGTCATTGTTTGGTAGAGTAACTCGAGGTATGTTCCTGACTCTTTGAAGGGTTGTGTCAAGATACTCTTTATTATACCCTCTCATAGAAAATCTACTAGCACTTTCTTGAACCGCATTTTCAAAGTCTTCCTTCCTGGTACTATTACGTTTCAATCGCAGAAATTCTCCATAGGGGATATTCCTGACTAGCCCAGGGAGATGATTACTAGCGGCGTGCAAAGTCGAATTGCCAGCCGTCGGTTTGCGGTATAGAGACACAAACAGTTGATTATTCTCCACTCTGATTTTAAGATCTAGGAAATTAACTGCTTCAGAGCTGACTTCCCCACTGAATTCCAAATTTACAACATTCTTGTTCAGGTTACTGATAAAAATGGATGCCGATTCAACAGACCCATTCCAGATTATACAAAGGTCGTCGATATATCTATACCAACAAATCACCTTACTCATATCAACTTTCCCAGGATCTTGACACAACCCTTCAAAGAGTCAGGAACATACCTCGAGTTACTCTACTAAACAATGACAAAAGCAACAAGCATTTGCAATGCAATAGGTCTCGCATTTATAAGAGTTTGAGCTATTGGCATTGTAAAATTGCAATGCCTTTTAGTTATGTTTTGGTTTTAAAACAAATAAAAGGCATTGTCATTTACAATGTCAGTAGCATAAACTCGCATACAAGCAGTGTGTGGAGTGCAGCAGTGTGCGGCGTGCAGCAGTGTGCGGCATGCAGCAGTGTGCGGCATGCAGCAGTGTGCGGCGTGCAGCACTGTGTGGTGTGCAGCGGCGTGCAGTAGTGTACGGCGTGCAGCAGTGTGCGGCGTGCAGCAGTGTGCTGCGTGCAGCAGTGTCGTACAGCATGCAACAGTGAGTAATGCAGCAGTGTGTGGCGTGCAGCAGTGTGTGCCGTGCAGCAGTGTTTCGTGTAGCATTGTGCGGCGTGCAGCAGTGTGTGGTGTGCAGCAGTGTGTGGCGTGCAGCAGTGTGTGGCGTGCAGCAGTGTGTGGCGTGCAGCAGTGTTTCGTGTAGCAGTGTGCGGCGTGCAGCAGTGTGCGGCATGCAGCAGTGTGCTGCGTGCAGCAGTGCGTGGCGTGCAGCAGTGTGTGGCGTGCAGCGGCATGCAGCAAAGTGTGGCGTGCAGCAGTGTGTGGCGTGTAGCAGTGTGTGGCGTGCAGCAGTGTGCGGCGTGCAGCAGTGTGCGGCGTGCAGCAGTGTGCGGCGTGCCGCAGTGTGAGGCGTGCAGCAGTGTGTGGCGTGCAGCAGTGTGAGGCGTGCAGCAGTGTGAGGCGTGCAGCAGTGTTTCGTGTAGCAGTGTGAGGCGTGCAGCAGTGTGTAATGCAGCAGTGTGTAATGCAGCAGTGTGTAATGCAGCAGTGTGCGCAGCAGTGTGTGGCGTGCGGTAGTGTGCGGCGTGCAGCAGTGTGCGGCGTGCAGCAGTATGTGGCGTGCAGCAGTGTGCGGCGTGCAGCAGTGTGTGGCGTGCAGCAGTGTGTAATGCAGCAGTGTGCGCAGCAGTGTGTGGCGTGCGGTAGTGTGCGACATGCAGCAGTGTGTGGCGTGCCGCAGTGTGTGGCATGCAGCGGCATGCAGCAGTGTGTGGCGTGCAGCAGTGTGTGGCATGTAGCAGTGTGCGGCGTGCAGCAGTGTGCGGCGTACAGCAGTGTGCGGCGTGCAGCAGTGTGTGGCGTGCAGCAGTGTGTGGTGTGCAGCAGTGTGAGGCGTGCAGCAGTGTTTCGTGTAGCAGTGTGCGGCGTGCAGCAGTGTGCGGCGTACAGCAGTGTGCGGCATGCAGCAGTGTGTGGCGTGCAGCAGTGTGCAGCGTGCAGCAGTGTGTGGCGTGCAGCAGTGTGTAATGCAGCAGTGTGCGCAGCAGTGTGTGGCGTGTGGTAGTGTGCGGCGTGCAGCAGTGTGCAGTGTGCAGCGTGCAGCAGTATGTGGCGTGCAGCAGTATGTGGCGTGCAGCAGTGTGTGGCGTGCAGCAGTGTGTGGCGTGCAGCAGTGTGTGGCGTGCAGCAGTGTGTGGCGTTGTTTGTAAACAACAAGAAAAGCGGACATCAAAGGAAGGGTGGGAGGGAACGAGCATATGGGGTGTGAGTTATAACGAAAGTTAATTGTTGTAAGAGGGGATGCAGGAAGTGAGGCCGAGCACGCGCTGGCGAAAGCAGTCTGCTGCTTTCAAGTCCGATGCCAGATGCCAGATTCGCGCTTGAATGCCTCCCATGCACTGGCCATAAACCGCATTCCTAAGGTCTTGTGCCCCTTACTAAATCTCTCTGAATCAGTGGTCGAAGTGGGCGGGAACGGCAGGGCACTGCCTGAATGTATCTTTGAAATTTGGGGCTTGTTTTGTTTACCCAGTTATGAACTCAAGACTATTAATACCATAATGCAAATAAAATCAGGACTGGATGACCTTGTTGCTCCTGGCAGAGTGGGATATAAGAGCTTCAGAAGAAGCAAGACAATATTTAAAAAGTATTAGTTGACGTGAGCTGCAGCAAGTGAGAGTACAGGGGGTAGAGGTCAGGAAGCATATGCTGAGTTGAACCTCCCTGCAAATCTGGACATGAGCATTGAAGCAGCATGTGCAATGGCTCTGGGGCCCAGAGGCTTGAGGGGGGCCACTGAGCCCCAATTATTGCTGTATTTCAAAGTTCAAATAGTGGCATTCAGTGCTTACAAATTAAGCACTGAATGGAAACATACATATGAGAACCTACACCAATTTCAGCAATTAGAAACTCTAAAAATATCTTGAAACTGCGTTTCAAAACATTTGACGTGATTGAGGTCGCAAAATGAAGTCTTAATTTATATACAGTCGATGCATTCAGGAAAAAAAAAAATATATATATATATATATATATATATGTATATATATATATATATATATATTTCCGAAAATGACAAGCACAGTACTCCACAAAGCCATTACAACTATCGTCTGGCCACGAGGGACTAAAGTAACAGGCATCGCGAACCCTTTGTCCATGAAGTACTCGAACCATCTGGAACATGAAAGAGCTCAATCAATATACACATTTTAGCGACTGGACGTGCGGCCTCATCAATTAATACTTACTCTAATCATTTCTTCAAAGTCGCACCAATAAAACGAACAAGTGCACTAACAAAATACATCATCGGGCATACAAATCCCCCTTCATCTCGTATACATCAAGCATCAAGTAAATTCACCAGAAGCCATATTTGTAAACGACAAAACACAATATTGCACATGGGTAACTAAACAAACGAACCGACGAGATAACTGAAGTGTGTGTTGCAATCTACCCTTAATGTAACCTTAACTACACATCAAACTTTAGTGCAAACTGGTCAAAGTCAAATATACATGCCACCCCAGAAGGCGCTTTACCAGTGGAAGCGATATGTCAGTTTTAGCTAAAGGCGTGAATTCGGACTCGTTTGCATAACACAGCTCTGCGGACAATACACAAGTTTCCGAGTTTGCATGTTTGGTGCGACCTGCCCTGGAGGCGATTGGGGGTATTCAGTGGTGTGCTGCAACGACTCCTATTTACAACGCTATGGAATGGCGACCTGTCCAGTGCCACATACTAGAAGCAGACAGCCATGCGGGCAGGTGTCATTTATACACCCGCATTTACTCAAGGCACAGATAAATAAGGAGTACACGGGCTGACAGAGGCAGTCATAAACTGATGGGGAAGAGGGCACAGACTGGAAATGAGAGCCGTGCAATGTGCACGGCAAACAGGAGTTTAAAACAAGCTTTGGCAACGCGGCCGCGAAAGTGAAAGTGATCGCAATCGCGATTACGATCGCGTGCAACGGAGGGCGCGCGTGCACGTTCACGTGCACTGTAGCTTTAGGCCACGGCAGCACTTTGAAAAAGCCTGTTTACAAAATGTCTCGGCCAGATCAGCGCAAGCGCTGGATCAGTCGAGACCTAAAAACAAAAAGAAAGAAGGGAGTAAAAGAGGAAAGGCTAATGAGGCAGGTGAAAATAAATTCAGGATGGTGACGACTTTCTCAAGTGATGCTGATGAATTAAGAATGATCTTGAGAAAAAATTGGCATATTCTAAAAACGGATAACATCATAGGCCCGGATATTCCTTCTGTCCCCTTGGTAACTTTCAGGAAAGCCAGGTCATTAAGGGATAGTCTGGTACAAAGTCATTTTCCGACTAAACCCAAGGCAGCTGGAACCCTAAGTGATCTTAGGGGTTTTTTCCCTTGTGGAAAATGTAAGGCCTGCGTGGGTAGTAAGAGGACATCCACCTATTTGGTAACTGGCTTAAAGAAACCCAGGCCCATTAAGAAGTTTTTCACATGCAACACCAATTATGTGGTATATTGTTTGGAGTGCCCGTGTGGCTTACGCTACATCGGTAGCACCATTCATTGTGTCAAGATACGCATTTTGGAGCACATGCGTGCTATACCTAAGGGGGGTGTCACCTATCCCGTTGCGAGACACTATTCTGAGAAACATAACAGTAACAGGGAGCTGTTACGTTACTATGGGTTGGATCATGTCCCAATGAGTATAAGGGGGGGATGACAGAATTAAACAACTTCGCAGGTTAGAATCACAATACATTATAGACCTGGGAACTAAGAATCCCTTTGGTATGAACGTAGGGGAAGAATTGGCAGTTCATCTCGGGGACTAAATGAAATACACAGTGTAGCTTTTTAGGTTGAATATGCCATCGAAAATTGTGAAAATTGTGACAATAATTTTTACCAATGAGTTTTTGTCAGCTATGTGCCCTAATTTTGATCATACCTTTTAGGTTTATTTTTTGTTGCATTTTTTGTGAATCACCAGCCTGTTGTAATGACATTGATTATGATGAGGGTGAAGCCGATATACGGCGTAATAACAGTTAGCACAGCATAGCACCGTGAAAGCCGATATACGGCGATATTGTCATATTTGTAATATGAGTGAATAGGTGCAAATTTAGAATGTTTAATTACATGCTGCTTTGTAATTTGTTGTGTATCCCAATCAACAGTCTGTTGTCATGACATTAATTATGTGTAAGCGTTAGCCGATTCACGGCGCAATAATGGTGAACGCAGTATGGATATTGAGAATGCCGATACACGGCGATATGATCTCATAAGGTTTCCCTAGAAACGGGGGAGTTAATATGAGGATTATTGTAGGGAGCAAGTATTTATTTAGATGTTGCCCTTAAATTATTTAAAATTTGCATTTGAGCGTTTTAAAACCACACTCCAATATGGCGCTGCATATTGTAAGGAGATTGTCCTTTGTTAATTTTCATGCTTCACTTTGCCATGTGATTCTCGTAATGCACTTTTAAATATGCTGCTTCCTGGCGTGCTTAATGAGAACATTCGACTAAGGCATAGCCAAAACGCGTCATGTTTTTCATATTTGCAACGCAATAAAGGATTTAAAGATTGCAGAAGTTTCCCGCAGAGTGCTTTCCAAGTCTTGAAGAGATTAGGAGGGAGCGCGTATATGTAAACGCGAATGCACCTTCGCGTAAAAAGCACCCGTATGGAGAGTGCGCTGTCCTGAGGTGCAGATGGAGCAACGATATATATATATATATATATATATATATATATATATATATATATATATATATATATATATATATATATATATATATATACACACCCTACTAGTGGTCGCCAGTAGGTAGTTATATAGACCCGTGTTTCCATAGGAAAAGCGTTTTTTGACTAGCCTATATCTTTGGCACTGTTTAACAAATCTTCACGATGTTTTAGAAAAAAAGTATGCCAGTGACTGTGGCTGTGCATGTGAAGCTACGGGGTGATTCATCAAGTGGGTGACGAGAAAAAGGGGAAGGGTAAAAATAAGTGCATTTCCCATGTTAGTTACCATTAGGGATTTTGCACACGACTACAGCCCGAACCTCTGAATGGAATTGCACCAAATTTGGCAGAAAGGTAGCTCTTGGTCCAGAAAGAGTAGTTTTTGTTATATGGTGTAAATCCATTCAATAGTTTTTTTAGATATTAAAAGAGAATCAAATTAGGATATCTAGAGGTACGGACCATTTGTGAACCCTCCCGATATTGTCCCAAGATGTGATTGGCTGCAAACAGTTTAACCATGGAGTGTTGACAGGCATTTTGGGTCTTGGCTTTAGCTGTGTCCAAGAAAAAAGTTAAAAAAGAAAAGGGGGCAAGGTAGGAATACCCTGACCCATTACCTCTGGTCATGGGGTCCCAGAGGGACCCTGACAGGGCCTAACAGCATGTTATTGTTATATTTTTGTAAGCCAAAGCAAACACTCCATTTCCAGAAGTTCGGAGCTGTCAAAGTGCTCATGCCTGCTGGAAGTAGAGATTTACTCTCTTTTCCTGCCTGCAGACAGGGAAAGAGATTAAACGATTGATCCTGCATGGAGGGAGCTGCCTTTCCAGCAGCTCCCTCCATGCAGGAGCAATGCCAGCTCCCACCTTGAGGCTCTCCCTGTGGTCCTGTGGGATAAAAGGAAAATAAAGGAGAGAAGTGAGCAGAAGGCAGAATAAAGGTCAGAAATTAGCAGAAAGAGGCAGAATAAAGGACAGCAATGAGTAGAAAGAGGCAAAACAAAGGTTAGAAACAAGCAAAAAGAGGCACAATTAAGGTCAGAAACCAGTAGAAAGAGGTGAAATAAAAGTGAGAAACAATCAGAAAGACGCAAAATAAAGGTTAGAAATGAGCAGAAAGAGGCAAACTAGAGGTGAGAAACCAGCAGCAAGAGGCAAAATAAAGGTGAGAAATGAGCAAAAAGAGGTAAAATAAAGGTCAGCAGCGAGCATTAAGAGGAAAGATAAAGGTGAGAAACAGCAGAAAGAGGCAGAATATTGGTCAGACAGAGCAGAAAGAGGCAAAATAAAGGTCAGCTACGAGCAGAAAGAGGCAAGATAAAGGTGAGCAATGAGCAGATAGAGGCCAAATAGAGGTCAGAAACAAGCAGAAAGAGGCAGAATAAAGTTCAGCAACAAGCAGAAAGAATCAAAATAATGGTGAGAAAGGAGCAGAAAGAGACAGTAGAGGTCAGAAACAAGCAGAAAGAGGCAGAATAAAGGTCAGAAAGGAGCAGAATAGAGATCAGAAATGAGCAGCAAGAGGCAGAATTAAGGTGAGAAACAAGCAGAAAGAGGCAGAAACAAGCAAAAAAAGACAAGATAATGGTGAGAAACTAGCAGAAAGGTGAGAAATGAGTAAAATGAGGTAAAATAAAGGTCAGCAGCGAGCATTAAGAGGAAAGATAAAGGTGAGAAACAGCAGAAAGAGGCAGAATATCGGTCAGACAGAGCAGAAAGAGGTAAAATAAAGGTCAGCTACGAGCAGAAAGAGGCAAGATAAAGGTGAGCAATGAGCAGATAGAGGCCAAATAGAGGTCAGAAACAAGCAGAAAGAGGCAGAATAAAGTTCAGCAACAAGCAGAAAGAATCAAAATAATGGTGAGAAACGAGCAGAAAGAGACAGTAGAGGTCAGAAACAAGCAGAAAGAGGCAGAATAAAGGTCAGAAAGGAGCAGAATAGAGATCAGAAATGAGCAGCAAGAGGCAGAATTAAGGTGAGAAACAAGCAGAAAGAGGCAGAAACAAGCAAAAAAAGACAAGATAATGGTGAGAAACTAGCAGAAAGGTGAGAAATGAGTAAAATGAGGTAAAATAAAGGTCAGCAGCGAGCATTAAGTGGAAAGATAAAGGTGAGAAACAGCAGAAAGAGGCAGAATATCGGTCAGACAGAGCAGAAAGAGGCAAAATAAAGGTCAGCTACGAGCAGAAAGAGGCAAGATAAAGGTGAGCAATGAGCAGATAGAGGCCAAATAGAGGTCAGAAACAAGCAGAAAGAGGCAGAATAAAGTTCAGCAACAAGCAGAAAGAATCAAAATAATGGTGAGAAACGAGCAGAAAGAGACAGTAGAGGTCAGAAACAAGCAGAAAGAGGCAGAATAAAGGTCAGAAAGGAGCAGAATAGAGATCAGAAATGAGCAGCAAGAGGCAGAATTAAGGGGAGAAACAAGCAGAAAGAGGCAGAAACAAGCAAAAAAAGACAAGATAATGGTGAGAAACTAGCAGAAAGAGGCAGAATAAAGGTCATGAAAAGCAGAAACAGGCAGAATGAAGGTCAGAAAGAGCAGAAAGAGGCAAGATAAAAAGGTGAGCAATGAGCAGAAAAAGGTGGAATAGTCGTTAGAAATAAGTTGAAAGAGGTAGAATAAAGGACAGCAACAATCAGAAAGAGGCAGAATAGAGGTCAGAAATAAGTAGAAAGAGCCAGAATAAAGGACAGTTACGAGGAGAAAGAGGCAAAATAAAGGTTAGAAACTACCAAAAAGAGGCAATATAAAGGTCAGAAATTAGCAGACAGAGGCAAACTAGACGTGAGAAACCAGCAGCCAGAGGCAAAATAAAGGGTAAAAATTAGTAGAAAGAGGCAAAATAGAGGTCAGCAGTGAGCATAAAGGGGAAAGATAAAGGTGGGAAACAAGCAGAAAGAGGTAGAATAACAGTCAGACAGAGCAGAAAGAGGCAGAATAAAGGTCAGCTACCAGCAGAAAAGGGCAAGATAAAGATGAGCAATGAGCAGATAGAGGCAGAATAGAGGTCAGAAACTAGCAGAAAGAGGGAGAATAAAGGTCAGCAACAAGTAGAGGCCAAATAATGGTGAGAAATTAGCAGGAAAAAGACAGAATAGAGGTCCGAAACTAGCAGAAGAGGCAGAATAAAGGTCGGAAATGAGCAGAAAGAGGCAGAATAAAGGTAAGAAAGAGCGGAAAGAGGCAGAATAAAGGTCAGCTACGACCAGAAAGAGGCAAGATAAAGGTGAGCAATGAGCAGATTAAAGCTAGAATAGTGGTCAGACTGAGTAGAAAGAGACAGAATAAAGGACAGCAATGAACTGAAAGAAGCAGAATTGAGGTCAGAAATAAGTAGAAAGAGGCAGAATAAAGGACAGCAACGAGGAGAAAGAGGCAAAATAAAGGTGAGAAACAAGCAGAAAGAGGCAGAATAACGGTCAGGCTACCAGCAGAAAGAGGCAATATAATGGTGAGAAACTAGCAGAATGAAACAGAATAGAAGTCAGAAACTAGCGGAAAGAGGCAGAATAAAGTTCGGAAATGGGCCAAAAGAGGCAGAATAAAGGTCAGAAATGAGCAGATCGAGGCAGAGTAGAGGTCAGAAACAAGTACAAAGAAGCAAAATAATGGTGAGAAACGAGCAGAATGAGACAGAATAGAAGTCAGAAACTAGCAGAAAGAGACTGAATAGAGGTCGGAAATGAGCAGCAAGAGGCAGAATAAAAGTCAGAAACAAGCAGAAAGAGGCAGAATAAAGGTAAGAAAGAGCAGAAAGAGCCAGAATAAAGGTCAGCTACGAGCAGAAAGAGGCAAGATAAAGGTAAGAAAGAGCGGAAAGAGGCAGAATAAAGGTCAGCTACGACTAGAAAGAGGCAAGATAAAGGTGAACAATGAGCAGTAAAAACCAGAATAGTGGTCAGAATGAGTAGAAAGAGGCAGAATAAAGGACAGCAATGAGGAGAAAGAGGCAAAATAAAGGTTAGAAACTAGCAAAAAGAGGCAAAATAAAGGTCAGAAACTAGCAGAAAGAGGCAAAATATAATGGAGAAACGAGCAGAAAGAGGCAGAATAAAGGGCAGAAACAAGCAAATAGAGTCAAAATAAAAGTGAGAAACGAGCAAGCAGAAAGAGTCAAAATAGAGGTGAGAAACCAGCAGCAAGAGTCAAAATAAAGGTGAGAAATGAGTAGAAAGAGTCAAAATAAAGGTAAGCAGTGAGCATAACGAGGCAAGATAAAGGTGAGAAACAAACAGAAGGAGGCAGAATAAAGGTCAGAAAGAGCAGAAAGAGGCAGGAGAAAGGTCAGGAATGAGCAGAATGAGGCAGAATAAAGGTCAGCAACAAGCAGAAAGAGCCAAAATAAAGGTGAGAAATGAGCAGAAAGAGACAGAATCGAGGTCAGAAACGAGCAGCACGAGGCAGAATAAAGATCATAAAAGAGCAGACAGAGGCAGAAAAAAGGTAAAAAATAAGCAGAAAGAATCAAAATAGAGGTGAGAAACCAGCAGCAAGAGGCAAAATAAAGGTGAGAAATGAGTAGAAAGAGTCAAAATAAAGGTCAGCAGTGAGCATAACGAGGCAAGATAAAGGTGAGAAACAAACAGAAGGAGGCAGAATAAAGGTCAGAAAGAGCAGAAATAGGCAGGAGAAAGGTCAGAAATGAGCAGAATGAGGCAGAATAAAGGTCAGCAACAAGCAGAAAGAGCCAAAATAAAGGTGAGAAACGAGCAGAGACAGAATAGAGGTCAGAAACGAGCAGCAAGGGGCAAAATAAAGGTCAGAAATGAGCAGAAAGAGGCAGAAAAAGGTGGAAAATGAGCAGAAAGAGTCAAAACAAAGGTCAGAAATTAGCAGAAAGAGGCAGAATAGAGGTCGGAAACGAGCAGCTGGAGGCTGAATAAAGGTCAAAAATAAGCAGAAAGAGGCAGAATAATGGTCAGCAACAAGCAGAAAGAGCCAAAAAAAGGTGAGAAATGAGCAGAAAGAGACAGAATAGAGGTCAGAAACGAGCAGCAAGAGCCAGAATAAAGGTCAGAAATGAGCAGAAGAAGGCAGAAAAAAGGTAAAATTTAGCAGAAAGAGGCAGAATAAAGGTCAGAAATTAGCAGAAAGAGGCAGAATAGAGGCCGGAAATGAGCAGCAGGAGGCAGAATAAAGGTCAGAAATTACCTAAAAGAGGCAAGAAAAGGTGAGAAACAAGCAGAAAGAGGTTGAATAAAGGTCAGAAGCAGCAGAAAGAGGCAGAATAAAAGTCAGCTACGTGCAGAAAGAGGCAAGATAAAGGTGAACAATGAGCAGGAAGAGAAAGAATAGAGGTCAGAAACAAGCAAAAAGGGGCAGAATAAAGGTCAGCAACAAGCAGAAAGAGGCAAGATAAAGGTTAGCAAAGAGCAGAAAAAGGCAGTATAGTGGTCAGAAATGAGTAGAAAGAGGCAGAATAAGGGACAGCAACGAACAGAAAGAGGCAGAATATAGGTCAGAAATAAGTAGAAAGAGTCAAAATAAGGTGAGAAATGACCAAAAAGAGGCTAGATAAAGGTCAGAAACTCGCAGAATGAGGCAAACTAGAGGGGAGAAACCCGCAGCAAAAGTCAAAATAAAGGTGAGAAATGAGTAGAAAAAGGCAGAACAAAGGTCACCAGCAGGCATAAAGGGGAAAGATAAAGGTGAGAAACAAGTAGAAAGAGGCAGAATAATGGTCAGAAAGTGCAGAAAGAGGCAGAATAAAGGTCAGCTATGAGCAGAAAGAGGCAAGAAAATGGTAAGCATCTTCAGATAAAAGCAGACAGATGTCAGAAACGAGCAGAAAGAGACAGAATAAAGGTCAGCAACAAGTAGAAAGAGGCAAAATAATGCTGAGAAACGAGCAGATTGAGACAGAATAGAAGTCAAAAACTAGCACAAAGAGGCAGAATAAAGGTCGGAAATTAGCAGAAAGAGGCAGATTAAAGGACAGCAATGAGGAGATAGAGGCAAAATAAAAGTCAGAAACTAGCAGAAAGAGGCAAAATAAAAGTGAGAAAGGGGCAGAATAAAGGTCAGAAATGAGAAGAAAGGGTCAAAATAAGGGTGAGAAATGAGCAGAAAGAGGAAAAATAGAGGTGAGAAACCAGCAGCAAGAGGCAAAATAAAAGTGAGAAATGAATAGAAAGAGGCAAAATAAAGGTCAGCAATGAGCATAAAGAGGTAAGATAAAGGTGAGAAACAAGCAGAAGGGGGCAGAATAAAGGTCAGAAAGAGCAGATAGTGGCTGAATAAAAGCCCTCTACGAGCAGAAAAATGCAAGATAAGAGCGAACAATGAGCAGGAAGAGGCAGAATAGAGGTCAAATACAAGCAGAAAGGGGCAGAATAAAGGTCAGCAACAAGCAGAAAGAGGCAAAATAATGGTGATTAACAAGCAGAAAGAGACAGAGTAGAGGTCAGAAAGGAGCAGCAAGATATATTGTACATTATCAAATATTGATTCATTCCAATTATATTTTAGTTGTGGGTTGCAAGGCTTGTAGGGTTATAAGGTGGGCCATTAATTAACTCATAATTAACAAATGATTGTTATTGTTAATTAGTTAGTAGATTATCAATAATGTAAATTGTGTTGTACTTATTTATTTTAGTTATATTTTAAGTGTGAGCTGCTAGGTGTGTGGTGGTAAAGTGTGGGATAAGTAAACATTTTTTTTGTTTTTGATTGTTTGCATATAAGTCTTTTGGGGTTAATTAGTAATGTTCCTGTTAAGAGTTTTATATATGTTCTAAATTAATCCAGTTATTCAATTATGTAATCTAGTTGAAGTGAAGTACGTTCCCTACTGTTGCTTAGACTGGAGTGGGATTAGTAAATATAAACCCTTCGAAGTCCATCACTTTCTTCACTGCTGCACAGACTGGAGTGGAAATAGTAAATATTATCCCTCCAAAGTCCAACACTTTCCGTACTGTTGCCCAGATTGTAGTGGCATTAGTAAATCTTACGCTTCCGAAGTCCAACGCTTTCCCTACTGTTGCACACACTGGAGGGGAAATAGTTAATGGAACCCCTTCGAAGGCCAATGCTTTCACTACTATTGCACAGACTGGAGTGGGAATAGTACAATTTGAATCCCTCGGAAATCCAAACTCCAATACGTTTTTAATATTCTTTAAATGTATCTACTATTATCATTTGTTTATATCTACTGTTACCATTTGTTGTATATATATATATATATTATCTACTGGCGGTCGCCAGTAGATAGTTATAGTTAGGACCGTGTTTCCATAGGAAATCTGCAACATTCTATTTGGAATAACTTTGGCGCCGGTTGACGAATCCTCGCGCAATTTTCAAAATAGGTGGGGCGCTCCGCTCCGCTCCTACCCTGAAAGTCTTGGGGGGATTCGTCAAGCGGGGGCTGAGAAAAAAGGGGGGTCCCAAAACGCATTTTCCCCATGCAATTTTCCGTAGGGAGCTTTAGTCCAAGGTACAGCCCGAACGGCTGAACAGAATTACTTGAAATTTGGCAGAGAGGTAGTCCTCAGCTCAGGGAAGTGCCTTTTGGAGGTCTGGTGTCAATCTGTTCAGTAGTTCCTGAGAAAATCAAAAGTAAAATCATATATATATGTGGGCGGAGCCTAACCACACATCTCATCCTGAGATCTGATTGGCTGTCAGCACTTCATCCAAGAAGTGTTGGCAGCCATCTTGGGACCAATATACATGATAGCACCTCATTAAAAAGCATTGCAGTTAATAGAAGGTTTTAAGACTTTAGTTACATTATAAATCATTTGTTGATGGTACCATACTCATTTTAGGAATTGTGGTATGTTCTAAGGTGATTTCACCATGTGAAAAAGCCTTCTGCTGGGATATCATGATTGAGAGAAAAATATTTTCTCATGCTTTTCCCACAGAGGTTTGGAAGGTGATCTATAAGCTAAACTGAGAGCTTATTTTCTGTAAATTCACATTATCTTTCTCAGTCATGTGAGAATGAAGCCTGACATTCTCAGTAAAACATGTACATCCAACAAGGGCAGAGACTGTCAGTTGATTCCTTTGTGTTCTACTGCAGCTTCCCAGAGTGTTCCAAAGAACAACTAGAGCGCTAACAGTCCTACTTATGATAAACGTATGGCACACCTGAAGCCATCTTGCTTGGATTAAAGTGGTAACTCTTAAAACATTTAATTTAAAAAGGAACAAAATGAGGGGGTTCATTTTTCCATAACAAGTATGATTACTGCTGCAGAAAGAAAAACTAGGGCACATTTTGACTTCTGAAATCCTCTTTTATTTCATTAAAAAATTCTGACATGCAGACTGAAGCATGCACTTTTAATACCAGCAGCAGACTTCCCTGGTGAGCAGTAGCTTTACTACAGTGATCTAATGAGCAATAAGAGTGCTAACATTCTGAATTTATGGCAAATGTGTGACACATCTGAATGCCTTCTTGATGGAATCAAAGTAAAAACTGAAAGTATTTCCTACTGAGGAGACTGCAATAAATGAGGAAATAAGGAAACTTCATAACAAATAAGTCTCCCAAGATGGCCACCAGAGACAAAAGAGCCCAAATGTAGCCCAAATATCACCCAGATGTAGCCCAAGTATAGCCCAATGACAGAATGTCCCAGAGTGTTCTTAAAAACAACTAGAGCGCTTACTGTCTTCATTATGAAAAAAGTATGGCACACCTGAAGCCATCTTGATTGGAATAAACTGGTAACACTTAAAACATTTAATTTAAAAAGGAACACAATGAGGGGGTTCATTTTGCCATAGAAATTATGATTAATGCTGAAGAAAGAAAATGAGGGCACATTTTGAGTGACTTCTCAAATCCTCTTCTATTTCATTAAAAAATTCTGACATGCAGACTGAAACACGCACTTTTAATAACAGGAGCAGACTTCCATGGTGAACAGTAGTTTTACTACAGTGATCTAGTGAGCAACTAGAGTGCTAACTTTCAGAATTTATGGCAAATGTGTGACATATCTGAATTCCTTCATGATGGAATCAAAGTAAAAAACTGAAAGCATTTCCTACTGAGGAGGTTGCAGTACATGAGGAAATTAGGAAACTTCATAACAAATAAATCTCCCAAGATGGCCACCGGAGACAAAAGAGCCCAAATGTAGCCCAAAATCACCCAGATGTAGCCCAAATATAGCCCAATGACAGAAGTGTGCAAAACACTTATTATTTTGTGTTTTTGCAGTGTTATATAGTGCAGACTTGTCAGGTATTGGAGTGCTTTACATGAGCATTGGTTACAGCACACAAGAACAAATTCATTTTGGTTGTAGACATGGGGAGACTAAGTGATTTGACCAGAATCACAGAATGTCGAGCTGAAGCAGAAACTCCAACCTGGTTCCCCAGTTGCAAAGTCTGCAGTTCTGGAAGTAACACCACATCCTCTCCCCTAAGTGCAACATTTAATCAAGTGGTCAACTGGATAAAAAAACATAAAGATAACAAATAATCTAAAAGTGCTTTGTCGCTATTTGAAAACTCAGAAAATATGTCCTTATTTTAGTCTTTTAGAGCACTAACCATAATTTTGATGCCAATAAGACCCTCTCATATATGTAATTTCTAAAGGAAATGCTCTAGGTATTACAGTTTTGATTACATCAAGATGACGTCAGGCGTTCCACACTTTTGTAATAAATATAGAATGTTAGCAATCTAGTTGTTCATTAGGATACTGTTGAGAGGCAGAGGCCAGGGGCACGGACTCTGAAAATTGAAGGCAGGTAGGAGGGTGCAAAGGCAACAATTTAACCACACTGAGCAGGCAGGAAGGGCCGTGGCAGCACAACAGACTATGGAGGGCAGTGGAAAGGGGGGCAGAGGCAACAAACCAACAATACAGGACTTGCAAGAGAGGCTGTGGCAATGTAATAGACCATTGTGGGCAGAAGGAAGAGGCAATGGTAGTACAACCATACATGCCAACAGACCCGATTCAGCCAGGAAACGTCCAATGTTTTTAAGCTCAAATGGGCTTTATTTGATCTGTCTCCTGTCTACAATCTCCTCTTTTTCAATGTAACTCAAAGGGGAAAATCAATACCCCAGTTTTTTTTCAAAATCTCCCTCTTACCAAGTTCAAAATGTTCGCAAGTATGGTACATTGGATCATGGAAGGAAATTGGGTAGGGACATGGACTTGGATAACAGAGGACAGGAGGGACATGGAGAGGTGCACCGAACTGACCCTGCAGGGCAGGCATCAGGGTTTGCAGCAGCACAATAAACCACACAGGGCATTCGGGACGGGAGTGCAGCACAACAATCCATAGAAAGCAAGAGGGAGGGGACAGGACCATGCACATGGACAACAGAGAACAGAGGGGCAAGAGGCAATGGTAGCTAGCTGACCATAATGGACAGACAGGAGAGAAAGCTGCAGCATAACAAACCATAAAGGGCAGGAGGGACGGATCAGGGGCATTACAATGGAACAGACAAGCCAGGAGGGATGGAGTAGGGGTCTGCACATGTAAACAGAGGGCTGGGGGCAAGGAGGCAGGGCAGGAGCAGCAAGATAGCCATGGAGGTCAGGCAGGATGGGCACTAGAAGCAAGACACACCATGAAGAGCAACAGTGAGACTGTGATGGCATACACACAGACCATGGAGGGAAGGTGGGAGGGGGTCAGGGGCAGCTAACTGACCACACAGGGAAGGTGGGAGGGGCCATGGCAGCACAGAAGACCATGCATGGCAAGTGGGAGGGTTAGTGGTAGCACAATGGCTATGATGGGCAAGAAGGAGGGTGCAGGGGCATGCACAAAGGACGATGGAGGATAGAAGGGAGGGTCAGGACCTGTGCACAGACAAGAACGTTCAGGGGAAGGGGCCTCACAACAGACCGCACGGGGCAGGCAGGAGGAGCCGTTGCAGCACAACAGACCAGGGAGGGCAGAAGGGTGTGGCAGTACAATGGACCATGTAGGATAGGAGGAAGAGGATAGGGGCATGGCATGTGGACAGGCAGGGTGGAGGTGGCAGGGACAGGTTACAGTCATCTGACAATGCTAGGCAGGTGGGAGGGGAGTGGCAGCTCAACAGAACACTCAAAGTAGATAGGAGTGGCAGGTCCATGGAACATGGTGGGCAAAAAGGATGGAGCAGGGGCATGCACAAAGACATCGGAGGGCAGGGGGAAGGAGAATAGGGGCAGCAAGCTAAGCACAGAGTTTAAGCAGGAGGTCAATGATGGGGCATAGAATTGGGCAATGGAGGGCAGGAGGAGTGGACTGGTACATCATACTAAATTGAGGGCAGTGGCAGCACATCAGACCATGCATGGCAGGAGGGAGGAGGCTAGTCCATGGATTCACACAACAGAGGATAGGGAGGAGGGGGATGGGGCAGCAAGCTAACTGTTCAGAGAAGGCGGGTATTAGTAACTTTATTGTTTTTAAAACGTGTGTCTGTGCGAACTACTTAAAATATGAACAAGTATGGAGCATAATCTCACTTTTATTCAGGAAGAAGAGGACGTTTGTGACTGTGACTCCGGGCTCACTTGGCAGAAACACCCCCTGACCCTCCACCCCCTATTGCAAAATGTAATGCCCGTGAAAAGGGTAGATGAACACAGTGTTATATAGAACATAGTCCTGAGAGCACGATTGAAAATGAAAACTAGATATAGTGTATGGTATAAACTATGCACCAAAAAGTGTGATGTAAGATGAACCGGGCGTGAAATATAATATGCAATACATTGTGCGCAATGACAGATTCATTGGAGAGCGCGAGATAGCACAGGCACTAGCGCGTGCTATGCGATGTGCGCCTTGGAGTGTAATATGCACAGGGCAGTGTTGTGTAACCTAACTGTAATATAAAATATGTGCTGGGGAGTGTAACGTTGCATATGCACTGTGACAAAGATATGGATCCCAGATTGTAATATGTATGGCATAGCACTGTGCGTTATAACATAGGCATCGAGGAAGGCACGTTAGATGGGGCAATATAACCCGTCCGAAGACAAGTGTGGCATGACATATTCACGGGGTGGTGTTACAGTGCACATGGGCTAGAGAGTGTCATAGCATATGCACTAGCTGGTGGAATACAACACAGAGGTGTGTGGCACTCGGCAGGCAATGGTGGGTGTAACACAGCATTGGGCTCTGCCAGGAGTGCGCTGTGACTCTCAAGTGATGTTCGTCCCCTTTCCAGAGAGTAAAATAAAAAGTATTACACATCCGGCAGTGGATGTGTGTATTATTAACCGTGAGGGGGGTTTCTTACATAGTTTTGGTCGAATTTTTGTCGAATCCCCTTTGAATGGCTTGGTGTGCATGGTGTGCATGTGTATTAAATGTGCCCGTCAATAGCTACCCATGTTTGTATAAATAAACGACAAGGGTATCTACCGGGATTAGGCACGGTAGGGCATCAGACATGTCAGAGCTTCACTAGTGGTGTAAATACATTCCACGTAGATTCATTGTATGCATAGTCGCCTTTTAATGAATATCACTCAAATCGTCATGGTGATAGGTACGTACGGTTTGTCCAGCATGTCCTAGGTGTGTCTATAAATATATATTTTTTAAAAATAATAAAAAACAGTGGCCGGCCCTGGGGATTGGGGTCAAAAAAATATAATTAGGAGACAAGCCCTGGGGGATGGGGTCATCAGGGCCAATAAATTAGAATAAGAAGGGGAACCACACAGCCCCCCTTCTTAAAAAATTAAAATAAATAAAAGACTGGCATCTTGCCGGAGGCCACGCCCCCTCCTTGCAGCACTCTGCAAACGCGCCCCCTGGCGAGTTGTAAGTTGGGGAATTAATTCCTCTTCAATACTGAGGGTCCCTGAGGGCCAACTAGCCCAACAGGCATCTCCAGTATGCGCCAGGGAGCTGCGCTGCAGACAGGTGTTCTGAGGCCAAGCCCCTTTTTACACCTCTCTGCAACGCAGCTTTGTGGCGCTTACTGGAGGTACCTAGTGGTCTAGTTTGACCCTAGGGACCCTTAGGATTCAAGGGGACTTAATCTCTCAACTTAGAACAGCCACAGGGCGCGTTTACACAGTGGTGAAGGGAGGGGACGGGGCCTGAGGTGACGTGTGCAAACACGCACTATGGCACATTTTAAATTGGGGATATAATTTCCCTTCAATACTGAGGGCCCCTGGGGGCTAACTAGCCCACCAAGTGCTTCCAGTAAGCGCCACTGAGCTGCATTGCAGAGAGGTGGTCCAGGCTGTGCCACTTTTTGCACCTCTCTGCAACGCAGCTCTGTGGCACTTACTGGAGGTACCTAGTGGGCTAGTTGGACCCTAGGGACCCTCAGGATTCAAATGAACTTAATCTCCCCAACTAAAAACGGACACAGGGCGTGTGTACACAGTGGTGAAGGGAGGGGACGGGGCCTGAGTTAACGTGTGCAAAAATGCCCTGTGGCCTGTTTTAAGAGGTAGTTTTAATCCCCCAGCCCTATTATATACTAGGGGCTTATAGAGGAGGTCATGCTAATCACAGGGGGACCGCAACGCATAATGTTCCCTAGTGTATGTAGGTGTTTTCACTGTATTCTAAGTGTCTTTTAACATAGCACTGGCTCTAGGACTGGTTAGTCAGACTCAGTTACCACCAGTATCCGTCTGAAAAAGTTGAGGGTACAGGATGATTTTGCAACAAGGATTGTTTCTGCTCTTCTTTTTGTTCTTTCTGCACGTTATCCTTCTTCCTGCACTTTTCTTCGTCTTTGAGGACTTCTGTTGCTTCTTTCTGCACTTCTTTTTTTTCTTTCTGTGCATTTTCTCTTCTTTCTTCACATGTCCTATCTCTGTAGGCATAGTTAGAAATTAGCATTTAAAAAACCTTTGAAATTCACAGAAAAAACCATAGGTTTCAGGCACGTTATAGTTATGAATTAGCATTTAAAAAACCTCAGAAATTCACTGAAAAAACCATAGGTTTCAGGGGTGTTATAGTTAGCTGGACTTTTCACTTGTACAAAACCATTGAAATTCCCCCGTTATAGTTAGTTCAGCTAACTATAACTCGCGCCCCGCAATGCACTGCTGATGACGTCACATATTACATCACTCATGACATGGTCAGTGACATCACTCATGACATCACTCATGACATCACTGATGACATCATCCTTGGCAGACCTCCTCTCACCCTAATATAACCTTTGATACACATTCAAAAATAGAGACTAAAATTTTCAAAACAATGGACATACCAATACCAGTTACAACAACCTCTTCAGTAATTCTAAGATCCACATACACATCCACTCATTCACCAACAGTCCTATACAGTCACTCATACATGTACTCACTCATCATATGTACTCATACACCTATACATCCTGTTACACAATGCCACTCATCCATAGAGTTACTCACACACATAGTCACTCCTGCTAATAAAGAATCAAACATACATTTACTTGCATATACAGTTATACACACACCACCACACTTACTTCTACGGAAACTTACACATACTTAGTCTTTTAAACAATCATTTATAGAAACACATACTTATTCATACAGGAACTCTTTCAATCTCTCACTCTCACATATACTCACTTATATACACCAATAGTCACATATACTAGTTTAAAACATATGTATTTACTCATAAAGACACTATTGAGACAGTCATTCACTCACTAACACACCCATATACACACTCATCCACTCATACAGTCCTGCACACATACTGTCTTCAACACATACAAACAGTGAGTCACTCATTCATGCACCTATGCACTACGTAATACCCCCCACCGAACCATGCAGACACTCAGACTGATACTCAAAATACCAACTAATAACCTATATAGACACCCATGTAGCTACTCACCAACCCATGCAGCCACTTATACACAAAGTGAGAGACTGATACAGATATTTACATATTTAAACATTACTCACTAAGCCATGTATTCACTATGATACACTTAATCAGTCAGTTACACAATCAATTTTTCAAAAACAAATCATCCATTTAGACACTTATATACCCATTTATTTTTCCATCGACCTTGAGATATACATATATAAAACATATTTAATTTTCAGAAAAACAGACATTCACTGGATGATGTCATCAGTGATGCCATTTGAGATGTCATCAGTGATGTCATGAGTGATGTCACTGACCATGTCATGAGTGATGTAATATGTGACGTCATCAGCAGTGCATTGCGGGCGCGCGAGTTATAGTTAGCTGAACTAACTATAACGGGGGAATTTCAATGGTTTTGTACAAGTGAAAAGTCCAGCTAACTATAACACCCCTGAAAGCTATGGTTTTTTCAGTGAATATATATATATATATATATATATATATATATATATATATATATATATATATATCTATCAAATCCAAAGAGTTGCCTGTGAAGGAAGGAGCCCATAGAACAGGTGAGTATCAGCCACAATCTTTATTCGAAGCAACAGCGGGGAAAAATGAAAGGCGGCAACAAGTTCATCGTTCCTGACGCGTTTCGTGCATTGCGCACTTTCTCAAAGGCAACGGACTTTAGAGGCAGCAGCATGACATTTTCAGGCACCACTGTTAAATATTGAGAAGTCCGGTCCCAGTGGGCGTGGCCACACCATGGCCCGATGGTACTTGTGGTGCCCGTATTACTTCAGTGAGCTACCATGCCATTACATCAATTGTGTCCAAAATAAAACCACAGTGGGTTTGCACAGCCCAGCACCCTTCCTCGTTGCTGACATTTGTCTTCAAATAACCGGCACTGTTCTCCATAGCGGAGGCGTCGTTCGGCGTCTCCAATGGTGGGCTGCTCGCAGCCCCAAGGCTCCCCTCCGCGGCTCAGGCAGGCCGCTTAACATCAAATCCAAAGAGTTGCCTGTGAAGGAAGGAGCCCACAGAACAGGTGAGTATCAGCCACAATCTTTATTCGAAGCAACAGCGGGGAAAAATGAAAGGCGGCAACAAGTTCATCGTGCCTGACGTGTTTCGTGCATTGCGCACTTTCTCAAAGGCAACGGACTTTAGAGGCAGCAGCATGACATTTTCAGGCACCACTGTTAAGTAATGAGAAGTCCCGGCCCAGTGGGCGTGGCCACACCATGGCCCGATGGTACTTGTGGTGCCCGTATTACTTCAGTGAGCTACCATGCCATTACATCAATTGTGTCCAAAATAAAACCACAGTGGGTTTGCACAGCCCAGCACCCTTCCTCGTTGCTGACATTTGTCTTCAAATAACCGGCACTGTTCTCCGTAGCGGAGGCGTCGTTCGGCGTCTCCAATGGTGGGTTGCTCGCAGCCCCAAGGCTCCCCTCCGCGGCTCAGGCAGGCCGCTTAACATCAAATCCAAAGAGTTGCCTGTGAAGGAAGGAGCCCACAGAACAGGTGAGTATCAGCCACAATCTTTATTCGAAGCAACAGCGGGGAAAAATGAAAGGCGGCAACAAGTTCATCGTGCCTGACGTGTTTCGTGCATTGCGCACTTTCTCAAAGGCAACGGACTTTAGAGGCAGCAGCATGACATTTTCAGGCACCACTGTTAAGTAATGAGAAGTCCCGGCCCAGTGGGCGTGGCCACACCATGGCCCGATGGTACTTGTGGTGCCCGTATTACTTCAGTGAGCTACCATGCCATTACATCAATTGTGTCCAAAATAAAACCACAGTGGGTTTGCACAGCCCAGCACCCTTCCTCGTTGCTGACATTTGTCTTCAAATAACCGGCACTGTTCTCCATAGCGGAGGCGTCGTTCGGCGTCTCCAATGGTGGGCTGCTCGCAGCCCCAAGGCTCCCCTCCGCGGCTCAGCCAACCGACGCTGCTGCTTTGGGAGCAGGTGCCTGTTGTTGAAGGGCAAAAACATGCAGCGAAGACTTGAGGCGGACCACACAACCCACTGTGGTATCATTCAATTTTACTTTGCACCTATGGCATGGCAGCTCACTGAAGCAAGAAATGGCACTACTAAGACCAGAAAGCCACGGGGTGGCCACACCCACTCTGGACGGGAAAAAGATGTATTTAGCCCAAATTGCCGTGCCTTGAATTTGCAAGTCCACGCCTCTGAGGAAGTGTTCGTAAACGAAACGCGTCAGGCCTTGGACAATCGAAGATTTGTGTTGCTCCAGCCGATTTCCTCGCAGCATCCTTCAATAAAGATCGTTGGGCGAAAAACTTACCTGTAGTGTGGCTTTCTCTTCGACAGGCAAACTCTGGTTTTTATATATATATATATATATATATATATATATATATATATACATATATATATATATATATATATATATTCAGTGAAAAAACCATAGGTTTCACACACGTTATAGTTAGGAATTAGCATTTAAAAAACCTTAGAAATTCAGTGAAAAAACCATAGGTTTCACACATGTTATAGTTAGCTGGACATTTTACTCGTAAAAAACCAATGAAATTGCCCCGTTATAGTTAGTTCAGCTAACTATAACTCGCGCGCCCGCAATGCACTTCTGATGACGTCACATATTACATCACTCATGACATGGTCAGTGACATCACTCATGACATCACTGATGACATCTCAAATGACATCACTGATGACATCACTGATGACATCATCCTTGTGATAGAGTGGCAGACCTCCTCTTCCCCTAATATAACCTTTGATACACACAATCAAAAATAGAAATTAAAATTTTTTTAAAAATGGACATACCAATACCAGTTACAACAACCTATACAGTAATTCTAAGATCCAAATACACATCCACTCATTCACCAACAGTCCTATACAGTCACTCATACATGTACTCACTCATCATATGTACTCATACACGTATACATCCTGTTACACAATGCCACTCATCCATAGAGGTACTCACACACATAGTTAGTCATGCTAATAAAGAATCAAACATACATTTACTTGCATATACAGTTATACACACACCACCACACTTACTTCTACGGAAACTTACACATACTTAGTCTTTTAAACAATCACTTATAGAAACACATACTTATTCATACAGGAACTCTTTCAATCTCTCACTCTCACATATACTCACATATATACACCAATAGTCACATATACTAGTTTAAAACATATGTAGTTACACATAAAGACACTATTGAGACAGTCATTCACTCACTAACACACCCATACATACACTCATCCACCCATACAGTCCTGCACACATGCTGTCTTCAACACATACAAACAATGAGTCACTCATTCATGCACCCATGCACTACGTAATACCCCTCACCGAACCAGACACTCACACTCATACTGATACTCAAAAAAACAACTAATAACCTATTTAGACACTCATGTAGCTACACACCAACCCATGCAGCCACTTATACACAAAGTGAGAGACTGATACAGATATTTACATATTTAAACATTACTCACTAAGCCATGTATTCACTAAGATACACTTAATCAGTCAGTAATACAATCAATTTTTCAAAAACAATTCATCCATTTAGACACTTATATACCCATTTATTCTTCCATCGACCTTGAGATATACATATATAAAACATATTTAATTTTCAGAAAAACACACATTCACTGGATGATGTCATCAGTGATGTCATCAGTGATGTCATTTGAGATGTCATCAGTGATGTCATGAGTGATGTCACTGACCATGTCATGAGTGATGTAATATGTGACGTCATCAGCAGTGCATTGCGGGCGCGCGAGTTATAGTTAGCTGAACTAACTATAACGGGGCAATTTCATTGGTTTTTTACGAGTAAAATGTCCAGCTAACTATAACATGTGTGAAACCTATGGTTTTTTCACTGAATTTCTAAGGTTTTTTAAATGCTAATTCCTAACTATAACGTGTGTGAAACCTATTTTTTTTTCACTGAATTTCAAAGGTTTTTTAAATGCTAATTCCTAACTATAACGTGTGTGAAACCCATGGTTTTTTCAGTGAATTTGCAAGGTTTTTTAAATGCTAATTTTTTTTTTATTCTTCAATTTTTTCAAACATATTTTTAATTTAATTTTCTTACCTTTTATAAAGACTATGCTTTAATTTTTAAAATCCTTAAATATTTTTTTTTAATATATTTTTTAAAATAAACATGTAAAATTTATTTCCAGTTTTTTTTTTTTATTTTTATTTTTTTTTAGTATGCATACCGTAAGCTCACGGTAAGCGTACGGTTTACGCAACGTCCGTAATCTATCTACGCTGCTTGCGTATAGTTACGCACTTTGCGTAGCCGCGCGTACTGCGCGTGGGACGCGTGCGCGCTTACGCCACACGCGCACGTTACGCGGAAGTGCCGGGGAGTGACTGTTATGCGCATGCGCGCAAGCGCGTGTCTTTTTTACGCGCACGCGTACTTTTTGCCGTAAGCGTACCGTAAGCGTACCGTAAGCGTACGGTAGGTCATGTGATCTTGAAACACAACTTTTGATTGGTTGAAACTACTTTCAGTTCTAGAACTCTCCTACACCACACCCATTCCCCTCATTTCTGCTTGTGATCCCTTGGGAGAAGGAGCTGGTTTGTCTTTGGGATACGATGGCAGAACAGCAGAGCTCTTCTGAGAGTGAGGCTAGCACTAGCAGCACTGTCTTGAGGCAGAGATCGAGGAAACAAAAGCCTTCTTATGTTTGGGATTATTTTACTTTTCCAGAAGGCCAGCAAAAGGTGAATGCACCCTTAGTTACTTGCAGGCTGTGTAAGCGTGTACTTTCTAGAGGTAATCCTGACAGGAAGTATTCCTTTGGGAATCACACCATGAAGAGACACCTCCAGGATGTACACAGAAGGACACATGGTCATCTTTTTGGAGGTAACTCTTCAGAAAGACGAGCCAGTACATCCACAGCAGCTCAGCCTGGACCATCACCTGCAGGGCTTACTCCTTCTTCTGCAGGTCAGGTGAGCCCTTCATCTGTGGGGGGAGAATCTCCTTTTGCTGGCCCTCTGGAAATGAACCCTCGATTTCGGAAGGTTGATATTCATTGCACATTTTGTAAAGATCTAATTTGCCATTGGGAGACCAGTGTTTCCCTAGTGAACAACAAAATAGATCAGCACATTTGTCGCTTTGAATAATTTTCCCATGCTTCCTTTCCTCTGTCCCTGCATGAACACAACGGTTCTTTTAAGAGCCAACCTTATCTTTCATCTTTTTTTTACATATGTTTTTAAAAACTTTTTTTTATTTTTTTTTTACCGTACGCGTACGGTGCGCGTACTTTTTTTTTATTTTTTAAAAAAAACACTAAAAATCATTTATCACATTACATTGTCCTTGAGAGACTACAATTATTATTATTGACTTACCATACTCACTGAAAAAATATTTATTCATTTCTTTTTTTAAAAAATAGTTTTAAAAATGTTTGTAGTTTTCGAAAATTTTCTATATCTATCTGGAAAAAAAGAAAAAAGTATTAATATTTTTTAAACATTTTATAATACAGTACACATATTTACATTTTTTACCAAAAAATCTTTTTGCCTTATTTTTGCTGTTTTCAGAATATATTGCATTTCACTATAAATTGTGAAAGCAATTGCATTCATCATTTTACAGCGGGCAAAAAAAAATACCAATCACAAAGATTGTATTAAAAAAGCCCTGATTCTTTTTTTAATTAAACTTAACATTATAGAAATGCATAATATTGTAAAAAAATATCATCTAATACCAATACTTATTTCTTTAAAATACCGTCTGATATGTTTGTTTCAGAACTATAATCACAATATTATATCTCAAATAACTCCAAAATACATCTGATTTCATTTCCTTTAGGCCAAATAGTAATTTTAATTTTTTTTTTGGAATAAATTTCCAACGGAAATCCAATAAAATTCTAAAGTTTAATTTGTCCAGATCTCACCGATTCTCTGTAACATTTTGGTTCACGAAAATTTTTTGAATAATTTATTTAGTCCACAATAGAATTGGTTACTTTTCCACATGGCCAAATAGTAATTTTTTAAATCATTTTTGAAAAATTTTTCAATGGCAGTCCAATAACATTCCAAAATTTAAAATGTGCAGAAGTTACCGATAATCTCTAAATTATTGGTTTTTCAAAATTGCATTAAAAATTAAAAAAGTCCACATTACAATTGGTTATCTTTCCATTAGGCCAAATGATAATTTTAAAAATCTTTTTTTTACAAAATTGCAATGGTAATCCAGTAAAATGGTAAAATTATTTTGTCCAGATCTTGCCAAGTCTCTCTAAAATTTAGGTTTTAGGAAGATTAGATAGGAATTTGCTAAATCAAAAGGCAAACGTTGTTTGAAAATCAATTGGGAATCATTACACAGTGTCCAGCCTTTTTCACATTTTAGATAAACTGTGTAATGTCCAGAAGTAACAGTAGGTCCATCATGGAAAATTATTGCAACAGTTACAAAAGTTTTTCCTGAAATTGATAATTGCTGTCCTGTAAACTTCTTTATTAAAGTATCCAATTTTGAACCATCAGCTCTACATCGTTGCATCATTAAAATTACATACTGTCCGTATTCCTTTAAAATTAATGTTGAAAACATGTCAGAATTACACTCACCACATTTCATGCTATGATTAGCATCTTTAACTAATTTTGCAAAAGTGACTGTTTTACTCTCTGGCAATGTCAAATAAATAAACCTTTCATTATCAACAATAGAGCCACATATATTATAACAATTATCACAACTATGTTCCCATTTATAAGAGAGACCAAAAAAAATGTCAATGGGAACTCCTTCTTCTTCCACTACCTGAAGAAAATACATCAAAAATTCATGTGCATCTTGCTGTTCATTTTGAGAAAACTGTGTTCGTCCTGAACATACATCTAAAAGTTTTCTAATGTCAGTAGCACTTTCTATTTGAGTTTTATCTTTACTCAACTTTTGAAAAAGGAGACTCAGCTCTGAACAGAATCTTTTTCCCTGATTTACTATTATCTGCTCTTGCAAACTTTCCAGATAAAATGCAACATTCAGCACTACATTTGCGTAGCAGTTGACACCAGAGCTATTTTCAAAATGACATCCTACAACCTGTTCTTCATTTTCCTTTTTCTTTTTGCTTGCAATTACATCACTCCTCTTTTTTTTCCTCTTCTCTACATCTTCACTACAGATATTCTCATTTTTTCTTTTACGAGAAACTACACGTTTCTCCAACACAGGATACTGACCTAAATGAGGAGCATAGCTTCTTCTTAATCTATTATACTCCTTTACACAATTTGTATCAGCACTAACTTTTGATTCTTCAAAGTCTATCATGAATAAACCTGATAATGTTTTGACTCGTGACAAAGCAACATATGCCATACCTTCTTTGAACACAGTTGAACCAATGTTCACAAATGCACAATCTACAGTCAATCCTTGAGACTTGTGAATAGTTACAGCATATGCTAGAGAAAACGGAAACTGCTTCCTACGTACATATAAGTCTTTCACAAGCATAAAACGAACTGTACAACGACAAATATCTTTAACTTCATCTATCTGATCAAATTTTATTTTTAAACATTCAATTCCTTCTTTTTTCTGATAATTAATAAAACCCACAACTCTTCCCATCGCTCCATTAACTAAACCTTTCTCAACATCCAAATTTCTCCTTAAAAACACTCTACAGTTCATGCAAACATATATATTTTTTTCTAATCCAGCTGTTTTGGAGATGTTCTTCTCTAGTGAGTCCAATTTATTTTTCAGTTTGCCTGTTACTGTGACAGTAATTCTTCCATCCTCAATTTTGTCCACTGCTTCCAATTTCCTGATCTCTTCCTTTTCCAATTTCAAAAGCTCCTCATTGAATATTGAGCATTCACGTAGAGTAGGCATTAAGCAGATGACACTTTTGTTTTCTGCAATGTTCTTGTATATCTTCTCTGCAACTATTTCTTCCTTTGGAAATAAATTATGTAGCAGCCGAGTCTGTAATGCTTTTTTGCCAGCTTCTGTGAGTAGTCCAATCCTGATATCTTTCAGAATACTTCCATATTCTTCATCGTTTGCTTGCCTCATATTAGTTGTAAGTTCCTTGTACTCAAAGAAGGACCAAATATTTGTATTACCGATGCTTCCCAATGACTTCTTCGTGTCTTCATGTGTCACAGTATTAAACACTGGTTGTCCTTTAACTGGAGTAAGTTGCAAAAGATCTCCAAAAACTATGACGTGTTTTCCACCAAATAACACGTCATAGTCTGTCTTCAAAATTTGCTGCATTCTTAAATGCACAAAGGCAAGCATTAAGTTTGATACCATGCTCACCTCATCAATAATGAGAACTTGCATCTTCTTCAATACTCGTGAAACTTCCAAGGATGCTTCTCCAGTTAGCTTGTTGAATTGTATTTTGTTCTCATGCTCCACTGGTAACATTAGCAAACGATGTAAGGTGATTCCTTTTATGTTATATGCTGCTAACCCAGTTGGAGCAGTAACCACACAAGACAACGTAGAATCCGTTTTTTGCTTTAGGTAGCTTCTGATGACTTTAATTAGGAAACTTTTTCCAGTGCCAGCTTGTCCGCTTACATACATCCTGATTGGATGAAATGATGTGCATGAGCACTCTTTTTTTACATGTAGAAATCCGTGATCAATTTTGTTTTTGATCTCTTCATAAATTTGTTGCTGCTCTTGATTCAGTTGTCTTTCCAAATTTTCTAAGTCTATAAATTCTTCTTGAGCTTGATTCATAGCTGTTTCCACTTCATTCATGGCTATTGATGCTTCATTTTCAACGATTGGTTGTCCTAGGGGATCTTGACTGTGTGTTCCTGAACTTTGGCTGTCCTGAGAACTGTCTCTAGCTATTTCTGCTGCAATTGTAGTTTCCTGTTCAATTTCTTCATTTAACATTTGCAGATAAGTTGTGAATGTATTGCATTGTATGCTGTCTTTGCAAGCATTAAATGAATCCTCATAGCTTTGAAATTCTCCCAGTAGTTCATCCTCTGTACGCCATGGTTTAAACAACTGTAAAAGAGCCAAGTAGTAAAATTCTTTCTTGTCGGTAGTGTCGCAACTCAGCTTCCGGTGATTTATCAAACTTCCTTTGGTTTGCTTCACCAAACATCCTTCTTCACCAACAACTTTATATTTTCCATTATTAATGTCTTCTGCAGCTTTCCGTGAATAAATGTAGTTCTGCAACACTTCATAGAGACACATGTTCTCCAGATGATGACTTCTCTTGGGATAATATGTGTCCAACATGTTTGTTTTCAATATATCTGTACTTTCTGGGTCATTCTCGGCCAAATATTCAATTTCTCCAACAGATTTCAGTACCCGATTTCTCATTGCTGCAAGGCCTAAACTTGCCCAAATTATTCTTCTTGACTTTGAGTAGAGACTTGCAGAAGATAACCTATCTGAACATTCGTAGGATCCAATTTCTCGATGCGATAACATCTTCAAACTGAAACTGTACAGCTTCTTACTAACAGTCTTCTCGTGAGAAATCTCTTCCCACATTTCCTTCAATTCTGTTTTTTCTGATTTCGTAATGTAAGACGTTACATATCGTGCAACAGCAATGGAATTGTCAGCTACATACTGTATATCCATGTTAGCGTTCCACATGGATAAAATGACTGGGTTGTAGTCATTTATATTTTTTGATTCTTCTTTTCTTTTAAGGTTGTAGGTATTCTTAGGTGATTTTCTTGTGATAGTATGTCTCACAGCTGACATAAAACTGTTTACTCTTCCATTTGAAAGAACAGGTCTAGGAAATCCAAATCGACATTTAGTGTAGTATTTTTCTTTGCTCTTGTATTTCCGTCGACAGTATTTTCCACACCGATGACTTTGGAAACGTAAAACTTGCTCCTTTAACTTGTTCTCTTCTGTGCTTTTTGGTATACCACATGTTGCATATTCTTCAATGTAAGATAACACTGCTTCATCAGTATCTGTTCCAAACTTTGGGGCATCCTTGATCCACAACAGCATATGAATATGAGGAGCACCTCTTGCCTGGTACTCTTTTCTCCAAAAGAAATCCACTACTTCTCCAAGGGGTGGATTTTTTTTATTGCAGATGAAGGACATCATAGCCTCAAATCTATGATTGAAATATCTGCAAACATTAACCGGATCCAATGAGCACAGTTCTCCTGCTGTCTTGTATTCGATGTTTTTAATGTTTGAATTGGCCTCTCGTAGAAAATCCAGTAAATCATCCCAAGCGTACTCGGCACAGCTTAGGGTAAGGAACCATGTTGGTGTTCCTAAATTGCATAACATGCATTTTAGTTCACCATGGCGTCGGTACCAATATTCATTTGTCCCACGCTGACAAGCCATCAGATTGATCAGTTGTGTTTCCAAATGATCATCTCGGTGCTGCACTTTCTCCATAAAATCCTTAGCAGACACATTTTGTAAATGTACTCCACTTTTTAAAATGTGATTTACTGCATAAGACAGTGCAGACAAGTCGCTTTCAAATAAAAGATGGAACAAATAAGGAATACTTTGTCGAAATCTGGGATCTTCAGCATATAGTCTTGTAGTCCGATACTCTGAAGCTGGAATCTGTTCTGGACGTTCATCGTATCGTCCTCCTTTTCCCGTAGGAAACAGCTGGGGAAAACATCGAGCTTCCAAGCTCTCCTCCCATACACTCACGGGAGTTCCTTTTGCTTTCTTCATCTGAAAGAGATCAATATTGTCTCCCATAACTTCTTTCGAATGAAGAGGATGTATGCTAAAATGTTCATAAATTTCTTCTTCCTTTGTCTTGTCCACTTTTTCAATTTGTCCAGTTGGTGTTTCTGTGTCTTCTTGAAAATCTTCGTCTTCTTCTTCTTCTTCTTCTATATAAATTGATTCATACCATTTGTTATTTTTTTTCAAATACAAATTTGCTCTTTGTACTTTCCGCACATCTACCAGCTCCTGCCAAATCTTCTTATTCTTTGTAGGTACACCATTAACCAGAATAATTAATGGTTCAGTTTCCAAAGTATCCGCATCAATAGTTTCCATATTTTTTTTCAAATCCAAGGGCAAATACACCACTCTACCTTTTAAACCTCTCAGTAAATCTGAAGGAGGTAATTTACCAGTTTTGGGCTCCATACGTACTATGGTCTGGAACGGATGAACACATTGAATGAGTATAGACTCATATGTATTTAATTCAGAAAGTTCAGCAGGAATAGCATCCAATTCTAAATTATTATGTACAGCTCTGGTCGGCATTCTATTTTCCTCTAACTTGTTGTAACAGTATTTACAAATACGCTGATCTTCACCCAATTCAAAACAATTTTCAAGAAATATATATGTGGCAAAATCCATCCACTTATAATTATCTTCATTTTCACTCTTTCTGTAGAGATCAACATTCCTAGTTTGTTTTCTATAATGAGTTCTGCGGCAACAAATACAAGTAACATTTGGTCTTTCATTAGAGACTATTGCAAATTTTGTTATGTGATCATTAAATGTCTTACTTACAGAAGGTTCTACATTCTCTTCCACTTCTTCCTCATTTACTGTGTCCTTCTCTGCACTGTTTTGTTCAGGACCAAAGTAACAAAACTGAATTTCATCAACAACCTTCTCTACATCTGATACCGTTCCTCGGAACAGAGCCCTATTCAATTCATTTAACTTTATTGCTGGACTTTTGGCAAAATACAACCGTCTCACAAACTTTCTCATTTCAGTATGATGAACAGCCAGCATCCTAAAATGATGGAAAACACTATTGCACACTTTTCTAGATAGACAAGCCAGAGAATGACCCTGCAAACCAGTATTCTCTCTCACTCTGCATGGATCCAGACTTTGAAGCACCTTAATCTTCTGTTTTACACTTTTTTTACTATATTCTCTTAGAAACTCTCGAAATCTGTCAATAGATTCCTGACGCACAGTGCAAATACTACTACAATTCCAAGTGTACACTGGGGCTTTAGGACGTCTCCCCATTGCCTCATCTGCCATCACTTGTACCTCATCTCTTGGAACCATTATCTCCTTCTCCATTATGCAACCATTTTTTACTTCGTATGAACGACCTCTGGTGTCAACTGCATGCAGCAAACTATTACTTTGAAAATAGCTCTCTTCATTAAAAAAAGGTTCACTACTTGAACTATGCATCCACTTTCCTAAAAACACTTTACAAAAGTTTGTTCTGTTCACTACTCTTTTGCTTTTGCTTTGTGATTTCAGTACATTAACCATTTTATCTAATGTACGCATCCTATTCAAAATTAATATGAATAGTTTCCTTTTTAATTCTAATGCTTTTGCTGCAATGGCTTCAATTTCTTTTTTTCTCTTGTAATATTTTGCCTTTTGCTTATATTTCTTCACATCCTTTATCAAATTGGACATAACTCTTCTCTGAAACATTTTTCTACGTATCTCTTTAAACGCTGTTTTTCTGTTTATGTAAAACTTTTCAGTTGCAGAAGGTATATTTGCATTAACTAAATTCTCAATTTTTTGCTGTTCTCTTCGTTTTGTTACATTCTTCCCAGGACAGACATTTTGTACATTTTTCTTTGTTTTGAATATTTTTTTAAGAAATTGTTTTTTCTGCTTACCAGAAGATTTTTTCTTTTTCCCAACATGAGCATCTTCTACTAACTTTGGTCCTCCAGTTGTCTTCAAATATAGTTTTTTTTTTAGCGTTTTTTGAACTCGAGATTTTGTAGGCATCTTAAATTTTGTTCACTGTTCTTCAGCAATACCTGAAAAAAACTAAAAAAAAATCCTTTATTGTATTTAAATATATTACTACATTTCTTTTCACAATAGTCACAAAACAAAATTTCTTTGCCAATTTGAATGCACACAAACTGCTCTTTTTTTTGGGCAAGTGAAAATCTCTTTTACAAACTGTCACATTATGAAACCACTTTTCAGATTTTTTAAAAAGCCCATGTCCAGAGTGCTACACTCCAGCAAGGGCAACCAGCCTTAGTGAAGCTCAATGTATTTGCATTACAGACTGAAACCTGAAAACCCCACTCGCTTCTAAATACTGTGCATGACTATACACGGCAAGCACATGGGTGTGTGCTAAGACTCTGCTTCTTCCCCCAAAAATTCACTCCCCCTTTCCATCTAATGCAACTGTGAAATCACCAGAGCAAGACGCAATAAATCTCTGCCTATAATTCCTCTATGCACACAGAGTCATGTTTTCACATTAGTCCCAAAACGAAATTTCTTTGCCATTTTTAAAGCACACTTACTGCTCTTTTTTTTTTCGGGGCAAGTGAAAATCACTTTTACAGACTGACACATTATGAAACCTTTTTTTTAAATTTATTTAATTGCACTTGTCCAAGCTGTTTTTTTCAGACCACCACCATGTGTATTCGCGGTGACTGCCTACACTCCAGCAAGGGCAACCAGCCTTAGTGATGCTGAATGTATTTGCATTACAGACTTAAACCTGAAAACCCCACTCGCTTGTAAATACTGTGCATGACTATACATGGCAAGCACATAGGTGTGTGCTAAGACTCTGCTTCTTCCCCCAAAAATTCGCTCCCCCTTTCCATCTAATGCAACTGTGAAATCACCAGAGCAAGACGCAATAAATCTCTGCCTATAATTCCTCTATGCACACAGAGTCATTTTTTCACATTAGTCCCAAAACGAAATTTCTTTGCCATTTTGAAAGCACACTTACTGCTCTTTTTTTTTCGGGCCAAGTGAAAATCACTTTTTACAATTGGAAATCACTTTTACAGACTGACACATTATGAAACCACTTTTTTTGATTTATTTAAATGCACATGTCCAAGCTGTTTTTTCAGACCACCACCATGTGTATTCTCTGTGACTGCCTACACTCCAGCAAGGGCAACCAGCCTTAGTGATGCTGAATGTATTTGCATTACAGACTTAAACCTGAAAACCCCACTCGCTTCTAAATACTGTGCATGACTATACATGGCAAGCACATGGGTGTGTGCTAAGACTCTGCTTCTTCCCCCAAAAATTCGCTCCCCCTTTCCATCTAATGCAACTGTGAAATCACCAGAGCAAGACGCAATAAATCTCTGCCTATAATTCCTCTATGCACACAGAGTCATGTTTTCACATTAGTTCCAAAACGAAATTTCTTTGCCATTTTTAAAGCACACTTACTGCTCTTTTTTTTTTCGGGGCAAGTGAAAATCACTTTTACAGACTGACACATTATGAAACCTTTTTTTTTAATTTATTTAATTGCACATGTCCAAGCTGTTTTTTCAGACCACCACCATGTGTATTCTCTGTGACTGCCTACACTCCAGCAAGGGCAACCAGCCTTAGTGATGCTGAATGTATTTGCATTACAGATTTAAACCTGAAAACCCCACTCGCTTCTAAATACTGTGCATGACTATACATGGCAAGCACATGGGTGTGTGCTAAGACTCTGCTTCTTCCCCCAAAAATTCGCCCCCCTTTCCATCTAATGCAACTGTGAAATCACCAGAGCAAGACGCAATAAATCTCTGCCTATAATTCCTCTATGCACACAGAGTCATGTTTTCACATTAGTTCCAAAACGAAATTTCTTTGCCATTTTGAAAGCACACTTACTGCTCTTTTTTTTTCGGGCCAAGTGAAAATCACTTTTTACAATTGGAAATCACTTTTACAGACTGACACATTATGAAACCACTTTTTTTGATTTATTTAAATGCACATGTCCAAGCTGTTTTTTCAGACCACCACCATGTGTATTCTCTGTGACTGCCTACACTCCAGCAAGGGCAACCAGCCTTAGTGATGCTGAATGTATTTGCATTACAGACTTAAACCTGAAAACCCCACTCGCTTCTAAATACTGTGCATGACTATACATGGCAAGCACATGAGTGTGTGCTAAGACTCTGCTTCTTCCCCCAAAAATTCGCTCCCCCTTTCCATCTAATGCAACTGTGAAATCACCAGAGCAAGACGCAATAAATCTCTGCCTATAATTCCTCTATGCACACAGAGTCATGTTTTCACATTAGTCCCTAAACGAAATTTCTTTGCCATTTTTAAAGCACACTTACTGCTCTTTTTTTTTTCGGGGCAAGTGAAAATCACTTTTACAGACTGACACATTATGAAACCTTTTTTTTTAATTTATTTAATTGCACTTGTCCAAGCTGTTTTTTTCAGACCACCACCATGTGTATTCGCGGTGACTGCCTACACTCCAGCAAGGGCAACCAGCCTTAGTGATGCTGAATGTATTTGCATTACAGACTTAAACCTGAAAACCCCACTCGCTTCTAAATACTGTGCATGACTATACATGGCAAGCACATGGGTGTGTGCTAAGACTCTGCTTCTTCCCCCAAAAATTCGCTCCCCCTTTCCATCTAATGCAACTGTGAAATCACCAGAGCAAGACGCAATAAATCTCTGCCTATAATTCCTCTATGCACACAGAGTCATTTTTTCACATTAGTCCCAAAACGAAATTTCTTTGCCATTTTGAAAGCACACTTACTGCTCTTTTTTTTTCGGGCCAAGTGAAAATCACTTTTTACAATTGGAAATCACTTTTACAGACTGACACATTATAAAACCACTTTTTTTGATTTATTTAAATGCACATGTCCAAGCTGTTTTTTCAGACCACCACCATGTGTATTCTCTGTGACTGCCTACACTCCAGCAAGGGCAACCAGCCTTAGTGATGCTGAATGTATTTGCATTACAGACTTAAACCTGAAAACCCCACTCGCTTCTAAATACTGTGCATGACTATACATGGCAAGCACATGGGTGTGTGCTAAGACTCTGCTTCTTCCCCCAAAAATTCGCTCCCCCTTTCCATCTAATGCAACTGTGAAATCACCAGAGCAAGACGCAATAAATCTCTGCCTATAATTCTTCTATGCACACAGAGTCATGTTTTCACATTAGTCCCAAAACGAAATTTCTTTGCCAATTTGAAAGCACACTTACTGCTCTTTTTTTTTTCGGGGCAAGTGTAAATCACTTTTACAGACTGACACATTATGAAACCACCATGTGTAACTACAACAAAAACAATTCCCATTTCTATTATTCATTTCTTAAGTTACCACATACATCCCCTCTCAAACTGTAAACTCACCTTTAAAATTAGTTAGTTGTGAAAGAAATGTGACACTCAAACAGCAGATTATCAGAGCCAGGATCTCTGTTGTGTTCACCTCTCTCCTCTCAGCAGAACCAGATAATGGCAAACTTTCCCTCTATTTTTCCACACATATACATGTAAGTTTCAAATCTCAGTGCTTCCCCCTTTTTTTCAAATGTAATCACACATTTCTATTGGTTGAAAACCAACCCTTTTCCAAAAGTACCCTTCCCCCAACTTGACTTCTGCCTAGTACCCTTCCCCCAACTTGACTTCTGCCTGCTACCATAGCAACAGCTCATGGAACACTGCTGTGTAGAGTTAGGTCAGAAGTTCGACACACAATGTTTCAATTCCACAGAGCAAGAGTGCTTGACTTTTCAAACCTTACAGCAAATCCATAGTACTGTTCTTTGGTTACACATTTTTTTGTACCAATACAAAACATGCTTCTATTAATTTACACATACAGCCTAGTTTTTATTCTAGAATGGTATGAAACAGCCAATCAGTTCTTTTTGTTTTGAAAAAAATATGTATGCCTCCATTTCCAAACTGTCTTTCTTTTCATATTGCCATTCTACTGAAAGACACCTCCTGAGTGCATCCAGTTCTCCTTTGAAGATGTTCACAGTGTGGATTGTAGGGCACAGCTATGTCTTCTGGAGTGAAAAGTTTGCAGAGAAAACAGGTATGGTGAGAGACCTTGCTTTGCCAAATGTAGACATTAAATGGATTGGTCAGAGAGGGTTAAAGTGGCACCAATTGATGCCATTGGTGAAATCCTTCATTCAAATCCAACACCCTGACCTCATAATAGTGCACTGTGGTGGCAATGACCTAGGCACTTTGACTGGGGTAGGTCTGGAAATGCTTATGAAGGACACCTTTGCACAACTGTTTACACTTTTCCCTAAAACTGCCTTTGTGTTTTCCAACATATGCCAAAGGCAAAAATGGAACTGGTCCAATCATTTCTGTCCGCAGATTGACAAAGCAAGAAAGCACGTCAACAAATCTGTTTCTGCTTTCCTCCGTGACTATGGTATGGGTGCCATTTACCACAACAACTTGCGTTATGACATGCAAGACATTTATAGAGGAGATGGTGTGCACTTCAATGATGAAGGGAACAGAGTCTTCCTCTTGAACCTTAGACTCTGCATCGGTACTTACTTGTAGGTACCACTAAAAAAATGACTTCATAAACACAACAGCTCTTTTTAGAGCTCCCTAATTTCTAAACTCTTAAATCTGCTTTTCATATATTTATTTTTATTTTTTTTACCGTACGCTTACCGTAAGCTTACGGTACGCGTACCCCGTGATTTTTTTAAAAAACAATAAATGGTTTTTTTGTACTTTTCTGTCCTTCTTTGACCCCCTTACAAATGTTAGGGGGTCTGTAACTCTCCTCATTGCCCCCTTTCCTTGTTTTCTCTGTTTTTTTTCTGAGTGAAACACACAAAATGGCGGCCGCCGCTTCCTGGTTTCGGCCGATTCGAATGTTTACTAAGATCTATGGGCCAATCAGAATCTCCTTCGCGCACGCCATGTTTCTTCCGTACGCTTACCGTAAGCTTACCGTACGCGTACCCCGTGATTTTTTTTAAAAATCAATAAATGTTTGTTTTGTACTTTACAGTCCTTCTTTGACCCCCTCACAAATGTAAGGGGGTCTGTAACTCTCCTCATTGCCCCCTTTTCTTGTTTTCACTCTTTTTTTTTTCAGAGTGAAACACAGAAAATGGCGGCCGCCGCTTCCTGGTTTCGGCCGATTCGAATGTTTACTAAGATCTAAGAGCCAATCAGAATCGCGCTCGCGCACGCCACCGTACGCTTACCGTAAGCGTACGGTAAGCGTACCGTAAGCGGGCTCAGATATATATATTGATTTAAAGGCTATTTTCTCAGAATCTACTGAACAGATTTACACCAAACCTACAAAAGGCACTTCCTTGACCTAGGGACTGAGTAATTCTGTTCAGCCGTTCGGGCTGTAGCTCGTTCTAAAGGTCCTATGGAAAAATGCATGGGAAAAACGCGTTTTGGGACCCCCCTTTTATCTCAGCCCCCGCTTGACGGATCCCCCCGAGACTTTCAGGGTAGGAGCGGAGCGTAGAGCCCCACCTATTTTGAGAAATTCGCGAAGATTCGTCGACCGGCGCCAAAGTTATTCAAAATAGAATGTTGAGGTTTTCCTATGGAAACGTGGTCCTAACTATAACTACCTATATCTCAAAATAATCCCCTTTCAGGCATAGAGTGATGCATAAATTATGCACAAAAGAAGCAGAGAACTCTTGGTAGTTCTCAAGTTAAGGTGGAAAGTAGCTCCTGTATAGAGCGCTGCCAACATCAGTGACACTCTAGATCTGCTCACCTCAAATGTCTGCTTTTCTATCAAAGTTTTTAAGCGTAGGATTAGCACAGTGCCATCCACGCCGAGATAGAATGGGACAAAGTCTTTTGCCAATTCTCCAGCAAAGTCTTTAAGGATAGGACTAGCACAGTGCTATCCATGCCAAGTTGTAAAAGGACAAAAGCCTTTTACCACTCCAGGCACAGTAATACAGCTTTGAATTGGTAAAATACCAACCAAGCCAACATGAAATGAATAAAAGCAACCCCTGACACGTGTTTCGCTCTCATTAGAGCTCTTCAGAGAGGTATAGCTTTGTCCAGACACAAGGGAGCACCCAGTATGAGACAAACCAATACCTTTTCAGAAATAGAGTGATGCATAAATTATGTAAACAAGAAGCATAGAACTCTGGGTAGTTCTCGAGTTTAGGTGGAAGGCAGCTCCTGTATAGAGCACTCTCAACATCAGCGACATTCTAGATCTGCTCACCTCAAATGTCTGCTTTTCTATCAAAGTTTTTAAGCTGGTGTTGAGAGTGCACTATACAGGAGCTGCTTTCCACCTAAACTCGAGAACTACCCAGAGTACTCTGCTCCTTTTTTGCATAATTTATTTTATATTATATATATCAAAACAAACCCTGTTAAACTCTTCCCTCTGACTCCTCCCCTCAAAAACCACTTTTTAGTCATCCAAAAGCCTTCTCCTAATGCTATAACCTAAACAAAAATTATTTCACTCTTCTGTCCCTCCACTATCCCTTTCAATCAAAATAACAGACTAACATGTTCACTTCTCAAATTCCATATTCCACTATACTAATTCACCACTAATCCTTTATGGGTTCCAGAGTAGCGTGCCACTCGCCAATAAAGCATTTCAACACCCCATCAGGGTTACCAGCTCTATATAAATGCAAACCTTTTTCCCATTTCACTGCTCCCCAACTCTTCTCAATCCAAATAACTGACTAACATATCCACCACTCAAATTACTTTCATGTTTCGCCATACTAATTAAACAGTAATCCTTATGGGTTCCAGAGTAGCGTTCTACTCGCCAATAAAACGCTTCAAAACCCCATCAAGGGGGTAGCAAGCACTATATAAATACAAACCTCTTTCCCTCTTCTATCCCGCAAACTACCCCTCTCTATCCAAATAACTGAATAACATATCCACCACTCAAATTACTTCATATTTCACTATACTAATTTTCAACACTAATCCATTATGGGTTCTGGAGTAGCGTCCTACTCGCCAGAAAAGTGCTTCAACACCCATCAGGGGTAACAGGTGCTACATGAATGCAAACCTTTCTTCCCTTTTATCCCTCCGCTATCCTTCACACTCCAAATAACTGACTAATATCCACCACTCAAATTACTTTCATATTTCACCATACTAATTCAGCACTAATCCTTTATGGGTTTCCGGAGGAGCGTGCTTCAACACCCCATCAGGGGAAACAAGCGCTATATAAATACAAACCTTTTTTTCCTCTTGTATCCTTTTGCTATCCTTCCAATTCCAAATAACTGACTAACCTATCCACCACTTAAAATGTACTTGCATGTTTCACTATATTAATTCAACACTAATCCTCTATGGGTCCCGGAGTAGCATGCCACTCGCCGAAAAAGCGCTTTGACGCCTCGTCGGGGGTAGTAAGCGCTATATAAATGCAATTGCAATACAATACAATACATATTCATATCTATTTAAATTTTTGTAAGATTGTTAGTGAATGTCTTTATTTTGGTTTTCATAGCTTTTTATATGTATTTAGTAATTTAGTAATTTATTAATGTTTTACAGTTGATTAGTTATTTGTTTTTAATTTCATGAATAGATATATATATACACACACACATATATATTTTTATATATATAAAAAATATACATATATTTATATATATTTATACATATGTGTATATATTCTTTTGATAGTAGTAAATAAAAAACATGTAATACCATGCAAAATATATATTTATATATTTAATAATAGTGTTATATTATATATATATGTAAATATATATATATATTAACTTCAAGCATTCACAAACTTCCAGCGCATAGCACGTAGCGAGAATGAACGCACAAACTCCTCTTTGTCGGTGAATGAAGTTATTTATTGTTTACTCCCTTCTGTCTGCCATAATATATATATATATGTGTATATATAAACATACACACATACATGTGTGCATTTATACAAGTACATATTTATATATAGAATTAAATATTACTTACATTATATTAATGTTATATATTAAAATATGTAAGATTTACTATGTCAAACTTTATATATCGATATTAAAAACACAATTTTGCATGTTTTTTATGATATTATTGTGAAATGATATTTGTTTCTATTATTTTTGCTTAACATTTTAAATATAGGGACACAATGTTTTTATAATCAAACTTTTTGACACAATATATTAGTATCACAATATTTTTGTTTTCGATATAACTATAACTGGTGAATTTCAGTGGTTTTGTAAATTTTAAAAGTTATCATTTAAATTTTCATTTAAATTTTCACCTAACTATAATGTTACTATAATTTGTATAGATATATGTATAAACATCTATTTTATGATATTCTGCCCTCATTATAGGTCAATATTTTGGTAGTTTACATTCAAAGTAATTGAACTCAATATTTGTATGGGCGATATTTTTAGCACAATATACTAGTAAATGGATATTGTTGTTTTCAATATTCTGTCATAAGACCAAGACATAGCATACTCGAAGGCCATTTGCTGGGTCTGGCTAGTTCCTGCCCATTCACCCTGCACAACAAGCTCAGGTATATGGTTTTTACAGATGGTTTAATTTAGAAAAGCTCTATACGTAAATCAAGGAGCAAATGAGATCTGGCGGATCAGGTGCACATGGCACAATTCTTAATATATTAGGTTGCATGTCACTATTTCCAGTACCACCATTTCAGATGCCATTATTTTGGATGTTTAATTTCAGATAACCTCAATTTGGCACCAATATGGTTATGTGCCATTAGTCCAGATTTTTTAAGTCATTATTTTTTTTTGTAATAATTACCACAGCTTTGGATGTCATTAATTTGGATGTTTAATTTCAGACAGCTATAATACATTAATTCCTCACTTTGTAATTGTAGCAGAGACTTGGATTCAAATGTAGTTAGTTTCATTAATTGACTGGACATTCTTGCCCCCATAAAGACCCATATCTCTTTTATATCGAAACCTTCCGTATCTTGGTTTTCAGAAGCACCTAAGATGGAAAAATCACAATGCAAAAGACTTGGGTGGAGATGGAGGGTGGCATATGATAAACAGGCTAAGGTAACTTACCTTACCACACTGAAATGTTACCATTCCGTCATTCGGATGGCTAAGAAGTGTTATGTTTCTTCCTCCATTTCTGAAGCTGCTGACAAACCTTGTGAACTCTTTAAAATTGATAAAGGCTTCCGCTTTCCCACCACTAAAGAAAATGTTCTTTCACCTTTTTTGGATCTATGTCAAGATCCTTCCGATTTCTTCTATAACAAAATCCAAAACCTGTGAGTGCAATTTACGGTGCAGCTTCCTCCTGGTCTTGGGGCCTCAGTTCTCCCTCAGTCTGGTCCTCTTCTTATAAGGTCTGATCCTATCTTCCTAGAAGACTCAGCATTGGAACTTGCAAGATGTAAATCTATTTCCCCATTGGATTCTTGCCCTCCTGCTGTTCTTAATTTGGCCACCAATGTGGTTAATCCTCTCCTCAACAAGTTGTTGAATAATTCTCTTGAATCTGGATTTTGTGCCTGGAAGCTGGACACAAGCACTATTGCTCCCTTTGCTAAAAAAAAAACTTCAGCCAATCCTAAAGTTTTAGGCAACTTTAGACCAATCTCTCTTCTTCACACAGTTGCCAAACTTCCGTTGAAAAAGGTCCACAAGCAGCTGTCACCATTGCTCAAATCCAGCCTTTTGCACGATTCCCATTCAGGGATTTGTGAGGTTTAGAGTACAGCGTTGGGCCTACTTAAGGTATCAGAATGCATTAAGGAAAATCTCAACCAGAGCTCTCCAGTGATGGCCATGCTGTTGGATCTGTCGGCTTTTGATACTGTTTCCCATGCCATCTTATTAGATAGACTTGAGAGAATTGGAATTAGAGACCATGCTCTGCTCTGGCTCAAATTCTTCTTGACAAATCAGTCTCAGGCAGTCTCTCTTCCACTTTTCACTTCCTCTTCCAAGCCATTGAACTGTGGCGTGTCCCAGGGTTCGGAGCTCAGCCCCACCCTCTTTAATATTTATCTTCAGCCACTGGCAGCACTTGCTGAGACCTGAGGGGTATGGGTGATCTCCTATGCGGATGAAACCAAGCTCCTCCTGGCCTTCCATGAAAACGCATGTGTAACATTGAGCTCCTTCAAGCTCTGCCTGAAGGCAGTGGTGGATTGGATGGAGGGAAGCTGCATGAAATGGAACTCTGAAAAAATGAAGTTCCTCCTCTTTGGCACTAAGACCACCCCAGAGGCTAACTTATGGTGGCCGCCCAATCTGAGACTTCCTCCCACCCCTTCTCTGATGGCTAGGAACTTAGGGGTAAAACTCGATTCTGTTCTAAGTTTTGAACCCCAAATAATGTTCTAAGTCGCTACTTGCTTCGCTACCCTTAGGTCTCTCAAAACGATGCTTTACCTTATTCTGGAGGGCTCCCGGAAAGCAATTGTTCATGCGTTGGTTACGGCCAAACTGTATTATGCCAGTAGTCTGTATCTGGGGTTGCCGGCTTTTCTAACCCAATGGCTCCACATAATCAAGAACTCCGCCGCATGCCTTATCTTGAAGATTCCCCTGCGCTCGCTAGTGTCCTATCATCTTAGTCACCTTCACTGGCTTCCTATTAACAAGAGAATTCAGTTAAAGGAACTTACCTCGGTCTTCAGGGCAGTCACTCACAAAGGTCCTCTCTAACTGAGGAACAGATATACGCCATATCTCTGTAGGAGAGTAGGATCTGCCTCTTATGGTTACCCCCACTTTTTGCTGATGTTTCACTGTTTTTCGACCTTAGTCTGGCTGGGGCCCTGCTATTCAGGACCCTAGCCTAGCTGCCTCCTCTCTAAATTGATTCCATGTACCTTAGGTACACCACAGATTGGATTCTGAGGTGCCCTTATAAGTCCCTAGTATATGGTATATTATGTACCCAGGGCATAGGTACCACAGAAGCCTACCAGGGGCTGAACCATGTATTATGCAACCCCTGGGAAACCCTCCAAAATGACACCACAGGTTTGCTACTGCAGCCTGGGTAAGGTGGTGCATGCTCCACTTGCAGAGATATAGGTTCATTATATCTCACCTGTCACTGCACATAGAAACCTATCAGTCACCCCTATGGCAGGCCTTATCAATCCTGGAGGAAGGGTGCTTGGTTATATGTGAGAGGGTGCCCAGGCATGAGTTGAGCCCCTCTGCAGCTTTCCGAACCTATCCTCCGGGGTTGTCAGTGGTGCAGCCTGACCATATACTCTTAAGTGCATCATAACTAAACGGTAAATGCTAACTTTGGACTGGCTGCACGGAAACATGTCTTGTTTGGTGTCAACCAACCTGGAATCATACTCCCACACCATTAACTTGTGTGGGAATATGATCCCACCCTTCTAGAGAGAGAGACATGACAGCACCGGTATACCCGGTACTAACTTAAAAGAGCCCTGGCATCACAAAATGGATGCTGCAGCCACAGACACGAGTCTGGCCTCCTGCTGCTGACCAAAACTCTGGCAGGGGAGGCCTGTACAATAGGCTTCCTGTCACAGGGAGGTGTAACCACCTCCCAGACAGGTTTTAGTGTATTGGGGCTGGGTGGGAGCACTCCTTGAGTGCTTTGAAGTCTGCACTGGGGGCACATTTGGTGTCCCTGTGCATAGTCCAGTTCAAACCGGTTGCAGAGGCTACCAGCCCCTGCTCTGGTGCGAAACTGGACAAAGGAAATGGGTGTAGCCACCCCTCTTTCCAAACCCTCCCATAGGTGGGTCCCCTGAGTTAGTCCAACCCCTTTCTTAGGTATAAGTAAGGAACCCCTGGCAACAGGACTTTAGATATCCCTGGATGAAACTCTGCAACTGAATCCTGGAACTTCAACGCTCTACTCAAGATTAGAGGACTGAAGAAATCTCCCTTGGGGTCAAGGAGTGACTTCCCTGCTTGGCAGGCACCAAAGTCGCATCTGTCCGGTCTGCATCTCCGAAGCTCCCGTCAGACGGCAAAGACTTTGCAACACCAGAGGTGGACTTCCAGACTTCTCAGAGGCTGACCCGAGTCCCCAGCAAAGTTGAGACCCGCTGCCCTCGTGAGTGACGTGGTACCGGAACCCCTGTACTCCGTGCACATTTGCAAGTGCATCAGCTTCTCGACGTCCCCTGAGGCTGTGCATTGGGCTACTTGTAGCCCACACCCGAGCAGAGAATCCACCAAAGATTGTCAGCCTAGTCACCCCGAGTGACCCGTGGGCTGCCATTTTGTGATTCCTCTCGAGGTCCCTTCGCGATCCCTGGTCTGTCGACTGGTGGGTCCCTGTGAAAGTAACTCTGACTTTCTTTGGACTTCCCTGGTTACTCCAGACGTGCCCTGACTCCCCACTGTGTAGTGAGTCCTTCAGACCTTGATGGTCTGCCCCGAAGCTCAAATCCAGCTCCTGGTTGTCCTCGACACCTCCTGGTCCTCGTGGCTGAAGAATCAAGCTTCACCTTCTTCACCTGAAACACCCAACATTGGTTGGCATTCGTCTATCGTGCCCCTGGTCACTGGCAAGTGACCCAGACTGTGTCCCCTCTGCTTTCAGGTTCTTCACATCTTCGATCCAGGCTTGGATCTCTTTGGACACTTTGCATCTTCCCGGCAGCAGCACTTCTTCGCCAGCTTCCATTGAAAACGACGACGCGACCCGACACCATTTGACACCTATGCACCCGGCTTCCCTGGGTAAGGTAACGTGAGTTCTCCGGTGCTCCCGTGGGTGTTGACCCTAGAACTGCCTAAGTCCAAGAGGGTTTGGTCCTAGTCCATATCTAAGTGTCCCCATTCTTTAAAAATCTAACCGCGACTTTCCCTATACAAGCTAACTGGAGCTCGCGGCTGTGTTCTCACACTGCACACGGCCCCCGTGGGTCCCCTGTGTCACTATCTTGTGTGGTTCCTTGGGATCCCAATGATTCTGCAGGCTCTAGGCCTTGTGTCTAGTTAAGTCGTGGTTCTTATACCACTATTTTAGTATATGGTTTGGCTCGCCCCTAAGCACCTAACGTGTATTTGTGTTATTTTACTGTAATAATTGAAGTGTAACTTATGTGCTTTTACTTCTAGCCTCATAAAGAGACTAGAGGGGTGTTTGAGTAATAAATACATATATTTTATATATATACCTGGTGTGGTTACCTTTCATTTGGTCATTTAAGAGATTATAGACTGGTAAAACAAGCTGCTTTACATTCCTTCAAGACTTAGCCTGAAGGCTGCTCTCCATAGCTACCACTAGGATAGCTTTCAATAAAGGTTGTCTTTAACCTATCATTAATAAGGGGTTGTTTGGACTGGTGCAAGGTGCCAACTATAACTAGTGGACAGCATATACCAGGCCATCTTCTCACATTGGTGTGCAGAGTGTGGGATTCCAGCTTGCTATCGTTTTACCAGATAATCTCAATTGATTTGACTAACTGAAAACCAATAAAGGTACCTAAGGTACATATAATACAAGCTTAGAATACAGGGGCATATTAACAACAACTTGCGATAAATAGTGCAAAGCGCGCTTAGGGCTATTTCTTTTATCGCCGGCTATCGCTGGATTTCAATGCCGAGATAGCGCATTATTTTCAACGCTTATCTCCGAGGCGATATGAAATCCAGCAGTAGCGACGAAAAGCGCCAATATCGCTTGAAAACCAGAGATAAATTGTGGGAGATAATGAAATGCTTGCTGATACGCCCATGCAATCCACCTCCCATTATGTAAATGGCTTAGTCAACTTTTAAGCTGGTGTTAAAATCCTGCGATAAGGGAGCTTAGCGCGATTATTCTTATCGTTAAGCAGGTCTGCTGCAGGCTTGTAAATACAGCGAAGCCTTGTTAACGACTATTTCCATGTTGTTTTGCTCCGGAACACCTACTTTGCATGTCATTAGCGATGGCAAGCAGGGCGATAAACAAACGGGAGCAAAATCATGGAAACTAGCGCTAACAAGACTTAGCGCGAGCTTGTTAATAGTGCGATGTAAATATCGCCGCTTTTCTGGCTTTTAAAGCCAGAAAAGCGGCAATATGGCCCTTGATAATATGCCCCACAGTAAGTTCTACTGAACTTAGAGTTGTGTGTCAAGGGCTTAGCACACTCATTCTACAACTCAAGAGAGTTTAGTAGGCCACACTAGAGTAGGTAGTGCATACACTACACCTCACTAGTAATGTCTTCAAGGCCAGGAACCAGTGGATCCCTGCCAGAAGCCAAAGGCTTCTTCCCTCCAAGTATGATAACCTCCCATTCTTGGAATTGAGGTCATTATGCAGTACTAGGAGACTGAAGACAGGCAAAAGTGCAACCACCCAACGCCTCATAGAGGTACTCAGGCTGGATGATCTCAGAAGACATATAGAGTCTGAAGGGGTAGGCAGAGAGGGTGGGGCAGCAGATGAGGAAGGGCCTAGGTGTGAAATTCCCCATGACCAGACCTCTAATGCTGACCAGGAAGATGACAATGATCTTGACCTGGAAAATCCAGCTCCCCTGGAAGATGAGGAGGAGGGCCACAATGGTCCTCTCTTTGTCATTCCTGGAAGAGTTGATGGTGGGCCTAGAAGGTCCAGATCTCCCTCAGTGGAGTCTAACCATTCTGGTTCATCCATAGGGGCCTCTATCTCTGCTCATAGGAGGGAAACTTCCCAGGAGAGGAGAGAGAGACTGCTGAAGTATGAGGAAGCCCAGCTTAAGATCAAAAAGCAGCAGATAGCCCTAGAAAGGGAGTCCCTAGAGCTAGAAAAAAGATGGGACCAGAGTCCCATGGTGGCAGCAACATTCCTATCGATAGGGAGAGGTCTCATGACCATAGAAACCTAAAGAAGATTGTCCCTCCATACCAGAGTGGGGATGACATCCACAAATGGATTACTGCACTGGAAAGGGCCTGTAAAGTACAATGGGTCCCACAGAAGCAGTGGGCAGCAATCTTGTGGCTCTCCTTTGCAGACAAAGTTAGAGATAATCTCCTCACTGCCAGAGCGGAAGATGCTGATGATTACTCCTGTCTGAAAAGTTCATCGATTAAAGGGTTTGGCCTAACCACTGAACAATATAGGTTAAAATTCAGAGATACCCAAAAGGCACAAAATCAAGACTGGGTGGACTTTGTAGATTGTGCTACCAAGGCTCTGGAAGGCTGGTTACTTGGCAGTAAGGTGTGTGACTTCAAAGGATTGTATAATCTAATCATGAGGGAACAGATTTTTAATAACTGTCAAAATCAGTTGCTACATCAGTACCTGGTGGATTCTGATCTGACCTCTCCCCAAGAATTGGGAAAGAAGGCGGACAAATGGGTCTGAACCAGGGTGAGGCAGAAGGTACAGAACCAAGGTGGTGACCCAAAGAAGCACGATTCTAAGAACTCTGACAAGGGTGGGGAGAAGGGTAAAGACCAAAAGTTTTCACAAGGTCCCCAAAAATCTTCTTCAGGTGGGGATTCATAGTCTAACAAGGGAAAAGGCCAAACGAAACCATGGTGCAAGATCTGTAAGCAGAAAACTCACTTGAATAGTGATTGCACCAAATCCAAAGACTCAACTCCAGCCACCATTGCCCCTAAGGCAACTGTTCCCCCTAGTGCAGCTACAATTGGTGGTGGTAATTCTCAGAATAAGGGTGTAGTAGGGTTAACCCTGGGATCTGAGATGGACTCTGGCCTACTCAGAGTTCCAACTCAGGCTGTCCTGGTCTGTGATGGAGGCATGGACATGTCCTCCTTTGTGAGTCCCAGTAACTTGGGCAAATACAGACAGCAGCCTTTGATTAACGGAAAAGAGGCTTTGGCATTCAGGGACACAGGAGCAAGTGTCACAATGGTGACAAAAGATCTTGTGGATCCTGGGAAGATTATACTTGATGAAATGTACCAAGTGACCAATGCTAGCAATGTCAGGACAGACCATTCCTTGGCAGTTGTTAATTTCTCCTAGGGAGGGGTAACCGGCCTCAAAAAGGTTGTGGTAAGTGCAGACCTCCCTGTTGAATGCTTGCTTGGCAATGATCTGGAAACTTCAGCTTGGGCTGAAGTGGAGCTCAGGACACATGCAGAAATGCTAGGGATCCCTGCACATGTATGTGCTGTGACTAGGCCACAGGCCAAAATGTCTAACACTGGACAGGCCCTGGATTCTGGAAGAATGGACCAGGTGCCTCCCAAGAGGAGGAGCAGTAGGGTTAAGGCATTGCCTCCCACCTGACTCAGGATACAGATCAGCCTCCTGAGGGAGATGATCTTGGACCTGAAGAAGGAACTGTCCCAGAGGAGCTTGAACCTGACGAGGTGGAATTTGTGGGGACAGGTGGCCCTTCCAGGGCAGATCTGAGCCAGGAGCAGAAAACCTGCCCCTCACTTGAACCCTTCAGGAAGCAAGCTGCTGTGAGGCTGCTGGGAATGCTAGTGGCACCCTAAAAATCTATTGGGATGATGGACTCCTTTATTCAGAGTGTAGAGACCCCACGCCTGGTGCTTCCAGTAGGTTGGTAATTCCTTTGAAGTTTAGGGGCTTCCTATTGACACTAACCCATGATATTCCCCTAGCAGGACACTTGGACCAAAACAAGACTTGGGACAGAATTGTCCCTCACTTTCACTGGCCGCATATGTCTGAAGAAACAAAGGAGTTTTGTCGCTCCTGTGTGACCTGTCAAGCCAGTAGCAAGGCAGGGGGAACCACAAAGGCCCCCCTGATACCACTACCTGTGGTGGGGGTTCCCTTTGAGAGGGTGGGGATTGACATTGTTGGTCCCATGGATCCTCAAACAGCATCTGGGCACAGATTTATCCTGGTGGTGGTGGACCATGCCACTAGGTACCCAGAAGCCATTCCACTTAGGACCACTACAGCACCTGTGGTGGCAAGGGCCCTCTTGGGTGTATTCTCAAGAGTGGGTTTTCCTAAGGAGGTCATATCTGACAGGGATTCAAACTTCATGTCAAGTTACTTGACTGCAATGTGGAAGGAATGTGGAGTGAATTACAAATTCACCACACCCTATCACCCACAGTCCAATGGTTTAGTTGAAAGATTTAACAAAACCTTAAAGGGCATGATCAAAGGTCTCCCAGAAAAGCTTAGGCGCAGATGGGACTTCCTTTTGCCCTGCCTTTTGTTTGCCTTCAGGAAGGTTATACACAAAAGGGGGTTGGTTACAGCCCTTTTGAACTTTTGTTTGCCCATCCTGTTAGGGATCCTTTGTGTCTGGTGAAGGAGGGTTGGGAGGTACCTCTCAAACCCCCTAAACAGGACATAGTGGACTATGTACTTGGTCTCCGCTCCAGGATGGCTGAGTATATGAAAAAGGCAACTAAAAACCTTGAGGCTAGCCACGAATTGCAAAAGGCCTGGCATGACCAAAAGGCTATGCTGACTATTTACCAGCTGGGGCAGAAAGTGCGGGAGTTGGAGCCTGTAGCCCCAGCAGCCCTCCAGGACAAATGGAGTGGCCCCCATACAATTGCTGAACAGAAAGGGGAGGTCACCTACTTGGTAGACCTTGGAACCCCTACTTCATGTCAACAGACTAAAACCATATGTTGACAGGGCAGACATGGGCTTGCTCATGGCTATTGATGAGGGACAGGAGGAAGAGAGTGACCCACTCCCTGACCTGCTCTCTCAGAACCTTGATGATGAATCAGTAGATGGTGTAGCATTGGCAGGCAGCCTCACTGTCCAGCAGCAAACTGACTGCAGAAAACTTCTAAGCCAGTTCAGACATATGTTTTCTCTGACTCCAAGTCAGACTACCTGGTGCACTCATGAAGTGGACACTGGAGACAGTCTGCCTGTGAAGAATAAGATCTACAGGCAACCTGACCATGTCAGGGACTGTATAAGGACAGAAGTCCAAAAGATGTTGGATTTGAGAGTCATTGAACCCTCAGATAGCCCTTCGGCTAGTCCAGTAGTCCTTGTGCCTAAACCTCACACCAAAGATGGAAAGAGAGAGATGAGGTTTTATGTGGACTACAGGGGTCTCAATGCAGTCACTAGGACTGATGCCCATCCCATCCCAACGCAGATGAGCTAATAGCTACTTTGGCCTCAGCCAAGATTCTAAGCACATTTGACTTGACAGACGGCTACTGGCAGATCAGGCTAGCTGATGATGCAAAGCCAAAAACAGCATTTTCTACCCCTAGTGGGCACTATCAATTTGTGGTAATGCCCTTTGGATTGAAGAATGCAATTGCCACTTTCCAAAGGTTGGTGAATCAAGTCCTTACAAGCCTGGAAGACTATAGTGCAGCATATCTAGAGGATATTGCTGTCTTTACCTCCACCTGGGAGTATCACCTGGTCCACCTGAGGAATGTTTTGGAGGCCCTGCAAGAAGCAGGCCTAACTATCAAGGCTACTAAGTGCCAGATAGGGCAGAGTCAGGTTGTGTACCTGGGCCACCTTGTAGGTGGAGGCCAGGTTCAACCATTGCAGAGCAAAATCCGGACCATAATGGACTGGGTTGCTTCCACTACCCAGACTCAGGTGAGAGCCTTCTTAGGCCTGACTGGGTATTACAGAAGATTTGTCAAGGGGTATGGATCAATAGTGACACCCCTGAATGACTTAACCTCTAAGAAAATGCCCACGAAGGTTCAGTGGACAGTTAGCTGTCAAAAGGCATTTGATGACCTGAAGCAGGCCATGTGCACTGCTCCCATTCTGCAAAGTCCTGATTACTCCAAGAAGTTCATTGTACAAACAGATGCATCTGAGTTGGGGGTAGGGGCTGTACTGTCACAGTTGAATGATGAAGGTCAGGATCAGCCAGTAACTTTTATTAGCAGGAGGCTGACCCACAGAGAGAAACGTTGGTCAGCCATTTAGAGGGAGGCCTTTGCTGTGGTTTGGGCTCTGAAGAAGTTGAGCCAATGCTTTTTTGGTACTCACTTCATTGCTCAGAAAGACCATAAGCCCTACTTATGGCTAAAACAAATGAAAGGTGAAAACCCCAAACTGTTAAGCTGGTCCATTTCCCTACAGGGGATGGACTATACAGTGGAACATAGACCTGGGAGTAACCATGCCAATGCAGATGGACTCTCCAGATATTTCCACTTAGAACATGAAGACTCAACTGCTCAAGGTTAGATTAATGTCCCTGCGTTGGGGGGGGGGGGGGTTGTGTAGGAGAGTAGGATCTGCCTCTTATGGTTACCCCCACTTTTTGCTGATGTTTCACTATTTTTTTACCTTAGTCTGGCTGCTTCCTCTCTAAATTGATTCCATGTACCTTAGGTACACCACAGATTAGATTCTGAGGTGCCCTTATAAGTCCCTAGTATATGGTATACTATGTACCCTGGGTAAGGTGGTAGAAACCTATCAGTCACCCCTATGGCAGGCCTTATCAATCCTGGAGGCAGGGTGTTTGGTTATATGTGAGAGGGTGCCCAGGCTTGAGCTGAGCCCCTCTGCAGCCTTCGGAACCTATCCTACGGGGTTGTCAGTAGTGCTGCCTGACCATATACTCTTAAGTGCATTACAACTAAACGGTAAATGCTAACTTTGGACTGGCTGCACGGCAACATGTCGTGTTTGGTGTCAAACACCTTGGAATCATACCCCCACACCAGTAACTGGTGTGGGAGTATGATCCCACCCTTCTAGAGGGAGAGACATGACAGCACTGGTATACCCGGCACCAACTTAAAAGAGCCCTGGCATCACACAATGGATGCTGGAGCCACATACACGAGTCTGGCCTCCTGCTGCTGACCAAAACTCTGGCAGGGGAGGCCTGGATAATAGGTTTCCTGTCACAGGGAGGTGTAACCATCTCCCAGACAGGCTTTAGTGTTTTGGGGCTGGGTGGGAGCATTCCCAGAGTGCTTTGAAGTCTGCACTGGGGGCACATTTTGTGTCTTTGTGCATAGTCCAGTTCAAACCTACCAGCCCCTGCTCTGGTGCGAAACTGGAGAAAGGAAATGGGTGTAGCCACCCCTCTTTCCAAACCCTCCCATAGGTGGGTCCCCTGAGTTAATCCAACCCCTTTCTTAGGTATAAGTAAGGAACCCCTGGCAACAGGACTTTAGATATCCTTGGACGAAACTCTGCAACTGAAGAAATCTCCCTTGGGGTCAAGGAGTGACTCCCCTGCTTGGCAGGCACCAAAGATGCATCTGTCCGGTCTGCATCTCCAAAGCTCCCGCCGGACGCCGAAGACTTTGCAACACCAGAGGTGGACTTCCAGACTGCTCAGAGGCTGACCCGAGTCCCCAGCAAAGCTGAGACCCGCAGCCCTCGTGAGTGACGTGGAACCGGAACCCCTGTACACCGTGCCCATTTGCAAGTGCCTCAGCTTCTCGACGTCCCCTGAGGCTGTGCATTGGGTTACTTGTAGCCCACACCCGAGCAGAGAATCCACCAAAGATTGTCGCCTAGTCACCCCGAGTGACCCGTGGCCCGTCATTTTGTGATTCCTCTCGAGGTCCCTTTGCGATCCCTGGTCCGTCGACTGGTGGGTCCCTGTGAAGGTAACTCTGACTTCCTTTGGGCTTCCCTGGTTACTCCAGATGTGCCATGACTCCCCACCGTGTGGTGAGTCCCTCAGACCTTGCTGGTCTGCCCCGAAGCATCTTTCTCCTTTCTGCGTGGGTTGCTGTTGCCAAGGCTTGTTGGGTCCAATCCGGGCACCAACGCCGCAGCACTCGACATCCTTTGTGGGCAGCTCAAATCCAGCTCCTGGTCATCCCCAACACCTCCTGGTTCTCGTGGCTGAAGAGTCAAGCTTCACCTTCTTCACCTGAAACACCTGACGTCGGTGGGCATTCGTCTATCGTGCCCTTTGTCACTGGCAAGTGACCCAAACTCTGTCCCCTCAGCTTTCAGGTTCTTCACATCTTAAATCCAGGCTTGGGTCTCTTTGGGCACTTCGCATCCTCCCGGCAGCAGCACTTCTTCGCCAGCTTCCATTGAAAACGACAACTCGACCCAACACCATTTGACACCTATTCACCCGGCTTCCCTGGGTGAGATAACTCGAGTACTCTGGTGCTCCCGTGGGTGTTGACCCTAGAACTGCCTAAGTCCAAGAGGGTTTGGTCCTAGTCCATATGTAAATGTCCCTAATCTTTAAAAATCTAACCGCGACTATCCCCATGGAAACTAACGGGAGTTGGCGGCTGTGTTCTCACACTGCACATGGCCCCCGTGGGTCCCCTCTGTCACTACCTTGGGTGGTTCCTTGGGGTCCCAGCAATTCTACAGGCTCTAGGCCTTGTATCTAGTTAAGTCGTGGTGCTTATACCACTATTTTAGTACATGGTTTAGCTCGCCCCTAGGGCCTAACATGTATTTTTGCTATTTTACTGTAATAATTGAAGTGTAACTTGTGTGCTTTTGCATCTAGCCTCATAAAGAGACTAGAGGGGTGTGTTTAGTAATAAACACATATATTTTATATATATACCTGGTGTGGTTCCCTTTCATTTGGTCATTCAAGAGATTATAGACTGGTAAAACAAGCTCCTTTACATTCCTTCAAGACTTAGCCTGAAGGTTGCTCTCCATAGCTGCCACTAGGATAGCTTTCAATAAAGGTTGTATTTAACCTATCATCAATAAGGGGTTGTTTGGACTGGTGCAAGGTGCCCACTATAACTAGTGGACAGAATATACCAGGCCAACTTCTCACAATCTCCATTCTAGATCCCTGAGATCTAATAATTTCAAATTGCTTTAAGTTCTGCATATACCCAAAGCCTGAAGAGGTGGTAGATCCTTTACCTATCTTACCTCTAAACTGTGAAACTCTTTTCCACTCTTTTCAGACATAGCCTAAAAACCCTACTTTTTGACACCTTTCTAGCTGGGATCTAGATGGGTGGTTTCTTCCACGTTCCTTCAGAGTTCTCCGCTAGCACCGGGACGCCTCCTCGGAGGCAGCTGTGCACTTTACAAATGGCATGAATTGATTTGGCTTTGTTTAGTTTGTAAGAATTATTAATCCTGTTTTTAATTTGATTTACATATCATATTTATTTTTAAATACTTAAATATAACCCCTAACCTAATTTCTATGCGTGGTTTTAAAAAAGATCTTTAATATTATTAATTTTTTACATGTATTTTTAAACTCAAAATCTTAAAAACCCCTTAATCCTAAACACAAACACAGCTTTGAACCCTGAAATCATTCTTCACTCAATATACAAACAGACACAGACCCCTAAGCTATCCAAACATATCACACCAAGTAATAACAGACTCCTAAACCATTAAAAAACATTTGCACCCAATACACGAACACAGCCCAAACCCCCTTTTTTGGTTTAAAAAAAGGTATTTGTGTGTGTGTGTGGGTGGGCGCATGCACCAGTGGGAGAATGACTACAGAGTAGTCAATTTTCACTTTCCCTAACACTGCAGACATCGAACCATTACTACAATACCTGGATGATGCAGTACGGGACAACATTTTTATAATCAACATTTCTTCTAAGAATGAATGATTTAAATAAAGGAAAAGTCATTTAACCACAACTGAGAATGGATGTTCCCAAACTAGGAACTGGCATCTATAAATTTGTAAGAAAGATCAAATAAAAAATATTATACCATGACCTAGACCCTCGGTCTAGGTTCACTCTCTACCTGCAGCTCTGCTGTGCCGTCTCGTGCCTCCAGACCCTGACCTCCTCCTCGGGAGGTTTGAGGCTGCTGCCCGCTCCTGCGCCTGCTCCCGCTCCAACTGGGACCAGACTGCCTGCAACCACTGTAACTTTTCTCAGCCATTTTGTTTCTTAATTGTCTCCCTGTTGTGCCACTGTTAATGTGCCCATCTGTGTCATGCTCTAATTCCACCACTGTTTTTATTTTCTTGTGCCTGCCTGTTCCTTTTGCCTTTTGCCGCTGCTGCCCCTGCGGCCCCTCCCGCCCAGAATCCCCCCCAAAATTCCCCCGCTCCCGCCTCTCAGCCTCTCCTCCCTCCCACCTCCCCTACTTAATGGCTGCTGCTGCGTGGTCGCTCAGCGGGCACGCAGCAGGCACGCTGCCGGAGTGCCAAAGCCATGCCAAAGGCAAGCCCATCTGCACCCGTCCACAACCCAACCACGGCCAACGCCAGGAACCCTGGACCTCCCACTACCCATCGCTATGACACCACCACCCTCCTCGCACTCAAGCCTGGAAGACTTAGAGAATGCCAACAGGCCTCGCCGAACTCAACGGAGAGAAATCCGAAATCATGCTTCTGGGCAACCCAAACAAACTCCCCAAAACCCTTGCCTGGCCAGCTAGCATGGGCTCCCCCCCACATACCAAAACAAGAAATCAAAAGCCTTGGCTTCTGGCTAGACCAGGATCTCAGCTTCAGAGCCCAAGCAAGAAAGACAGCCGGGACTTGCTTTGGGCTCATGCGAGCAGTCCGTAAGATCCTTCCGCTCATTCCCCCTCAGTCCAGGAAAATTCTGATTCGGGGCCTCATTATATCAAGACTGGACTACGGAAATGCCCTACACCTGGGTGCACCTATAGCTGCCATAAAAAAACTACAGCATACCCAGAACGTTGCAGCAAGACTTCTGACTGGAACAAAATCTAGATGCTCAGCTAGACCCTCCCTCAAAGCTCTTCACTGGCTTCCCATCCAAGAACGCATTTCCGTCAAAGCCTTGTGCATCTCCCACAAAATTCTACAAGGCAAAGGCCCACCAATACTGAGACCCCTGTTCAAGCCACACAAATCATCCCGACAGCTCAGATCGGACACCCTGTTCCTAGCAAGCGTCCCCAGAATAAGGAAAGCTCGTGCTGGAGGTCGCCGCTTTTCTTATAACGCTTCTAAGCTCTGGAACAGCCTCCCCCTTAACATCCGAAAAGAAAATAATCTTCTCTCATTCCGCAGACTGCTGAAAACCTGGTTGATCCACCAATAATCCACCCCCAGGAGTACTGTCAAGCTCTTACGTTAGCGCTGGGATGCCCGAGGGTGGCTACGCGCTCTAGAAATCCTAAATCAAATCAACCCACGGCCAGTTCTCCTGCCGCCACTGCCGCCAGACCCTCAACGCCACCCCGGCCTCCAACACTGCCGACGCCAGCTCCGGCAACACCCAAAAATGCATCCTCCTCAACGTACGCTTCATACTCAAACATGCCATGGAAATCGGGAACCTACTCAACTCTCTCCAGCCCCCGACATCGCCTTCTTCAAAGAGACCTGGACCAATGCATCCTCCGCTCCCAACATCAGCACCGCCATCCCAGATGGATACAAGATCCAGAGGAAAGACCGCCCCAACTACCCAGGAGGGGGCCTCGCCATCACCCAGAAGAGCACCTTCCGCCTCACCACCTCCAGCGAAACCTTCCTCTCCGTCGAACACCTGCACTTCCAGATCCAGACCACCCCAAAAGCCACACTCTGAGGAACCCTCGTCTACAGACCCCCCCCGGCCCCTGAACACCCTTCACCACCACCATCACCGACTTCATTGCACCCCACGCCATCGCCTCAACAAACTACATACTAATTGGAGACCTGAACTTCCACCTCGAGAACCCCAGTGACTCCAACTCCACTATCCTTCTTGTCAATCTCACCAGCATCAGACTTAAACAACTCGTCAACACACCACAGAGCAGGACACACCCTCGACTCCATCTTCGCAGCAGAAAAAAGCGTCCAATTCAGCCACACAACACAGCCGCCATGGACCGACCACCACTGTGTACACTTCGCCATCAACAAACCCAAGGCGCCCAAACCAGCCCCACGCCCACCACGAAGGAACTGGAGCAAGGTTACCAACGAGCAACTTAACTCCACCCTCACCTGAGACAACTACATGCTTACAATTCCATGATTAATTGATTGATTGATTGATGCATCTCAATATTGAAAGAGAAATAAATGTTGAACAACATCTCAATGCTGTGGCAGAGATGCACCAGATCTCCTAAACCCAGGGCAACTTAAAACATACAATGAGGGAGAGGAGTGTGGGGTTGGACCATTATAATCCCAAACAGCAGTTAACATGATGTTGGGATTGGAAATCATGAACAAGGACATACAACAATCCATGTGTATAGGTTTCAAATGTATCCGGAATTGGTGGGTTAAAACCAAAGAGCAAGTTTTGTCTGCAATTGCCAATGGGGAACACAATTGATCTCATCCATGATCTGGTGACAGAGGACATCACCAAGATGAAGACAAGATAATTGAAGAGTGCAACATATGGGCAACAAACAAATTTAAATGCACAGGAGTGAAAGGAGCTGATTCCTCTAAGAAATGATGGGTCTCTAATAAATAAAATCCCTCAACAAAGGGGGAAGCTTGGTAATAATGGATACAAAGATATAAAAAAAGAGAAGTGCACAGGCAATTGAAAAATGTGGAGCATTATATAAATTGTCTGCCAACCCACTGGAAAGTATGAAGAAAGAATTTCATGGGATGCTCAAAATGTGGTTTCAATTGAAACTGTTGGAAGAACAAGAATATGAATACTTGAAGAATGAGAACCCTATGTTTCCAATAATCTATTGCCTCCCTAAAGTGCAAAATGACCCAAGAGATCGACTTGGGAGACCCATATGGAACTCCATTGGCTCACTCCTTGAAAATACATCTAGATATTTGGACATCTTCCTCTCAAATTTGTATTGACACTACCTTTCTCTATATGGAATTCAACTGATTTTTGCTAACAATCCACAACATCCTCTGGTTTAATAAGTATGTAATGGTTACATTGGATGTGACGTCCTTATATACCTCCATAGAACACAAATGGGGAATGAAAGCATGCTAATACTTCCTAGAGGGAAAATCAGTGAGCTTCCCGCAACATATGAACATGCTTCTCCTAATGCTTAAATATTGTCTGGAAGACAATGGTTTCCTATTTGATGATAGGCTTTCTCTTCAAAGCATGGTATGGCCATCAGCACCTCCTTTACCTGCACCTATGTGAATTATTTTCATGAGGTGGTGGAAGAAGGAGGTAGCATGGCAGAAAATAAACACAGCATGATGGAACATGTAGTGCTCTGGTCACGTTTTATTGAGGACCTCTTCATCATCTGGGACTGGAGTGAAGTCCAATTGAATTAATGTATTTGAAAGGCTAAACAGGATTTTAAAAAAAATATTATTACATGTTTTATTGTCTTCATATGCCACACTCACTTCTGACTGACTACCTAGCTCTCCATTTTGTCATCTGCTCTACCACCGAAGAGAGCTGGGGTTCTCAGTAAAGGAAGAGGATTCTGACTTTTATGGGCTAGGCTTTGCCCAACACCATGTCTGATATCCTAATTGGCCTCATCATCAGACCAGGTGTGGGGAAGCTGAGGTATCACACACGTCCATCTATCTTGCCATTGGGCTGCTCTCCCTACTTTCTCCTCCTAGTCACTAGTCATGTTACCAAAGGGGCCCACATTTTAGTTATTTTTGTATGAGCTCTGCTCGTGTTCATCTTCCATACATACGAGACTGAGCTCAGTCGTTCAGCCTTAGAAGGGCAAGAGGTAGATATCCACTGCTTACAATTTTCTCTTCTCCCCAGAAAGATTAAATAAAACAACAACTTGCTACTGTTTCACTGGAGTAGACCCGGCCCTGGTGTGAATCCAAAAATAATCATCTCAAGGCTTACATCAAGGCTGCATTAGAAAATGCCGTTTAGAACCTTACAGACTTCTTCCCAAAACTGCTAATACTGGAAAAGGTCACAAACATGTGAAGATCATCGGCATCCAGCAACCCGCACTTCCTGTAGCAGGTCCCCTTCGCCCCTTGCAGCTTAGCCATTCTCCTAGTAGTCCAAAGCACTCTTTGGAGGGAAAATAAATGAGTTCTTCTCAAAAAGGCAGGTCACACTATGCTATAAAGAGAATGCATAGATACTTGTCACATATGATTTATCTGTAAGTTCGAAAAGTGCAGAGGCTAAACAGGAATGATTACAACCTCAAATTTACAAGCACCATGATCCAGAAGACCACTGACTACCCAGAGTCACATTATACATCAATGAAAGGAAGCTATGCTCATAGGGTCACTGTAAGGTAACTGCTGCCAACTGTATGTTACATGCAAACAGTGGGCATTCAAAGGCCCTCACGAGGAAAATGCCTTACAGTGAATTCTTAGTGGCACACAGGATTTCTTCAGAGGGAGGAGGAAGACTTTGAAGCAGTGTCTAAGAAAATGTCCTTACAGTTCCTATAAAAAGGATATCCGACAACATTGGTGATAGATGTGCTAATCAGAGCAAAGCAAAAAGCATGGAGTCATTACTCCATTCCAACCATGAAAAATTAACAACAGGAAATGGAGGGAAGGAGTGAAATTTGCAGATTCATAATGGAATACACAATGGACAGTGGTGAGGTCAAGAACATTCTAAAGAAACATTGGAATTTACATAGAAGTGATGAACAGTTTAAAAGATTCATAAGAATACACCCCAGGAGAAGCTACAAGAAAACTGCAGCATTGGGGGAAATTCTGACAGCAAGTCATCGGAAATCTGACAGATTTATAGAACAACAAAATTGGTTTAGAAGTAAAAGTAAGGGCTTCTGGAAGTGTGGCATGTATAAGGCTTGTACCAATGGAGTCAGCAAGAGATATTATACAACATTAGAAGGATCCAGAATAAATATCATGGAAAGAATTGAATGCCCGATGGAGTTTGTAATTTATATTCTGAAATGTGAGTACCACAAATTATTTGTTGTTCTCGATCTCAAGGCCAGATTTGTAGACAATCCGCAGAGTGGCAATTGATCTATCAAAGTTTCCATAAAGAATGAATTACTGGGCTTATTAGGAAGAGAAAGAGCAGTAACTGAGACCAGTAAAAGGTCAGTGGAAGTGTATTTCTAGCTGATCACGGTTATCAGCATGAAACCATACACACAAGGTACCAAAGCATCAAAGGTTCTACCTGATAAGATTAATAATTTCCCTGTATCCTAGCTCTCTGATGCCTACCACAGTAGTGATCTTCTTCACTGCCTGTGTACCTCAGTAACCCTTCAATCCCTGCCACCCTTCTTCTTTTTCTGCGATCTATATAAAGATATGAGGAAGAATATCGTAATCCCTCTATTAAGGAGTCTTAATACCAGGGCACGTAAGGTTGCACTTCACTATCTTCAACTGCTGCAGTCTGACTTGGTTTGCTACACAGTCTACAGATTCATTGCAGACACTGTTAAATAGCGTAGATTGGTTGGCAAGTAGAGATAATCTGGCGATGGTGCTACGTATAGGAAGTTTCAAACGTGAAAATGGGTGTGGATCTGCTGCTAGAATCATTTGTCTTGGATGTCTTTTTAGAATATTTTGTCTCTTTTTAAATCTTGTATATCATATGATTGATGTATTGTTTTCTTGATCAATGCACGTAGTCACCCCGCTTTAGCGCTGTTCGGAAGGCAATGAGGGGGCCTGGAGAAGATTTTATTTTTGTGATTTAATATGTGATTTTAATGCAGCTAGTGTTTATTCTCTTAATGTCGTTTTTAACTGAAAACGATTAATCTGATCTGATGTTGAAAATACCATCAAGAAATTCAAAGTTAGAATCTTACTGCACCTCAGAGCCGTGAGAAATAGGAACATGACATACCCATTGCAAAGCACTAAGGGGAGAAGCATGGGGGAAGACCCAAAATGAATAATTTTCATGGCATAAAACATGTCTCAAAGAATCCTGGGGGGATAGTGGAAAGCTCATTGTTGTGGCAAAAGATTTTGCTTATGGGCAGTGAGACACTCCAGGGCTTAAATCAGGAAAGAAAGCCGAACAGCATGTGCACTTGCAATAAAAGCAGTGAGCTTGAAGAATGAATCACGTTTGAATCTGATCATAGCTGTAACACAAAATGGCACAAGTGGATGCAATGATGGGACAGTTAATGGCGATTTGTAATTTATAGTTTTCTTCAGGGATTATTTAGATACTGGTTCATTGTCCCCAAAAATGAATTGCGATGAACAAACACGATCTCATAAGAAATACACTGAAAGAGTATGAAATGAGGGAAGAAAATAAGATTAGAATAAACATGAGACTTTTCCACCTGAGATGGGATGTAAATAATGAGGTAATGGACTAAGCATCACACTCAGTGACACTATGAGATATACACTCATGAGACATTATGGAAGATCAACATCCAGAAATAACGAGAATTAAAATCCTGCAACAGTTAAATTAGACATCAGGACAAATTCACAATGTGCTGAATACAAAACTAGCTGTGAGGTACACATAATAGAAGATATTTGAATGCGGACAAAAAACTGTCACTGCATAAGGTATTTGAGTTAATTGGACACAATTGCATTGATTCACTCATTAATACAGTAAGGTATGTATTTATGGGGGATTTTGAACAATGATAATCTTCTAGTAATAGAATTGAAGATCGTATTGAGCAATAGACCCAGTGATGCTATGAGATATATATTTGTGAAGGGACAGGGGGATATAATAATCTGCAATAATGTGAACTAATATCCCACAATAATGAAATTGAACATTAGATTGAATGCACATTATACTGAAAGTATTGTAATCCCAGGGAGTACTCATGATGGAAGATGTTAGAGTGAAATTAGCTAACAACTCATGTTAATGAAATGAAAAATGAACTAAATGAAGTGTACTTCATTACATGTGGTATGGAGTAAAAATTGTGTTTTTTTCAGATTGAGATTAATGCACAGGTTTGCAATTTAGTTGTTTTGGTCTTTGTTTCAATTATGTTAGTCACTAGTCACTTACTTGTAAAAAATGGCTCCATATCCAAGGTCACACATCCCGGAAGAAAGCAGTATTGCCAAAATGTGCTGGTCATTTTTAATGCTTCAATGAAGTAAACGAAATTGTATAATACATGGCTATGAATGCTGCCAGTTCTTTTCCTTTCTAAGGAATCAAAGGAACTTACTAAAATGTGAATGTATAGATATATATATATATATATAAAAATGTTCATATAGTTGCCACTGGGTAGTTATAGTTAGCACCATGTTTCCATAGGAATTTAGGATTTTTGGTTTGCTAATAAGTTTGGCACCATTGGACAAATCATCACAAAACCTTTAAAAAAAAGTCTCATCCACTTCAGCTCCTTCCTAGAAAATTTGAGGGTGATCTGTCAAGCATAGAAAGAGAAAAGGAGGGGGTCCCAAAAACGTGTTTTCCTCATGCAATTTTCCAAATTACACCAATGGCACAACATTTGGCAGAATACTGGATCTTGGTCCAGAAACCATGTTTTTTGTGATTTGGTGTTGTTTTTAGAATTTAAGGCTAAAAATGTATGCATATTTCACACTGTGTAAGTTCCATGGATCTAATAGATCAAAAGACACAAACGTATTGACTGGCATCACATCAACAAAGAGGCAGTGATTTTAGGACTCAGGGACTCAGTCCCCTGTCCTACAAAAGGGTTATAAAACACATGTAGGGGGAGGGGAGTATAATCTGCCCCCCTAAGCCTGGTGAGGGGTCTCTGAGGGACCCACCCTCAGGGCCACAATCTTGATTTTCTTTTTATTGGTACAGTGGTCTGTAGAGGATCTGTGTTTCCAATTAAAAACAAAATGCAGGCTCCCACCCTTTTTCACACTGAGTTCACCGTGGTGGGCCATGGCCGAGGGCTTGGCTGATTTATTTTTTTGTGCGAGGGGGCATGCAGCCCCATTCCACAAGCCTTAATTAGGCCCTGGTAATCCCGTCCCCCAGGGTATTTTTTGATTAAAAGGTGAGGAGACATCCCCTTGCTCAGAAATTAACTGCCTGGTATATTTCACGATAATTGCCTAGCTAGGTGGGGACGCGGGGGATGTGGCAGGATTGGAGACCTCCTCACAGGGAATCCTCTTGCACCCTTGGAGGTGGTCTGTAAAAGATTTATTGTTGGGCCTGAGGATTTTTTTAAATATCTTCAGCTGCAGGATTTTCTTATCAGAAAGGCTGGGGGGGCAGTGGGGTTTGATCGAATCCCCCTTTTGGAAATATTGATAAAAGCACTTGCCCCACTATTTCGCAGCTATATGTCTGTTTGCTTGAACTTGGATAAACACAATGGAAAATGGCGGGATAGGCTTGAGCTGGTGGACTCTGGTTTTTTGAAATCGCTTGAAATGGGAGGGTCAACCATGTGTGCCTCGAACCCACAGTCACAACACTACAAAACGCTGTTTGACCTATATATAACTCCAGCAAAGATCACAAAGTGAGGCGGTGCAACAGGGACTCGCTGTCCTAGATGCCATGCAATAGATGCGGAGATAGTACATATGTTTTACTCCTGTCCCAGCTTAAAAATGCTTCGATCAGAAATTGTAGGTTTTTTAGGGGAAGTTTTGACGGTTACTATCGCTCCATCACCACAGCATATGTTGTTGGCGGTAGACGAGCCATTAGCTGGGCCTGGTTAGGAAATGATTTTTATTGCAATGATGGTGTTTAGGCTGCGTATCTCTTCATCTTGGCTCGATCCTCTACCTCCGACTTTCCAGCAATGGAAAGGGCGCTTCCTGCATGTTTATTTTTTTGAAAATGCACTGTATGTATGCAAAGGCAAGCGTGCTAAAAACAAAGGGAGGAGGATATTAGGGGGCGCTCACGGCCTGGCTGGCTAGGAATTAATTATTAATTTGTGCAGATTTTGTACTGTATTTTACCTATCTTGGTTATTTTAATGGACCTTCATGTAAATCATTTATGTACGATAAATGAAACAAAAGTTATAAAAAATTAAATTTAAAAAAAAGGGGAGAAGAAATGCAGCTCTTCTCCCTATCCTCTTGGAGGCCCCAGGAACCCCATTCCCTGGGGCCAAAAGGTACATTTTTGGGAGGGGTGTCCAAGCTGGTCATGACCCTAGGGATTCCATTGCCCAAGGCCCGATGAAAGCAGTGTCCCGGGGACCCCATCCACTGGGTTACTGCAGTTCCCTTCCCAAGAGAGTGCCTTCCCTGCCTGCCCTCTCCCGCACAGGGAACACAACTTTGCTCCCACCCGGGTAGGTGCAGAGAAAAATGCTGATCTTCCCCAGGTGGGAGCAAAGCAAAAGAGCTGGCTCCTGCCAGCGCCACAATGAGTGCTGGCTGGGGAGCCGGCAAGGGCTGCAGGGGAATTGAGGCTCCATACCACCCCCGCCCCCCAAAAATGTGCATGTGCCGTGGGTGGGCATTGGGGCACCCACAATAAAAAAAAGTAGTGGTCGGCTCCAAACTAATTTTGGGATTTTTAGTGTGCTCGAAGGTGATTTTATCCTGTGAGAATGCTGATACTGTGCTGGGATTTGATGAACCATATTTGAGTACTGCATGTAGAGCTCCAAGGCATAGAATCCCAGTCCAGCATCGATTCTCCAAACAATGCTCCTTAGTTTCAGCTCCTTAAACTGCACACTATTCCTAATGCCTCACATTGCACAATGGTACCAGCTCTTTACACTGTTTTCCAGTCCCATTCCCTCAATGCTGTCTTCTCTCACTACCCACCAGTGTCTGCACTGTACACTAAGGGCCCAATTATGCGTCTGGCAGTCCGAGGACCACCAGACTCGTGGTGGCACAGCATTGGCAGATCCAGCCAGTACTGCCCCATCTGTCTGACTGCCCAATTAGGAGTTGGGCAGTTGGACCTCCCTAGGACTGATCAGAGGCAGCAATATGATTGGCGGGACTGCCGCGGTCCTGCTGCTCTTATTACCAGTTTCCTCTCCTCCAGGATTTACAAGAAGGTTCTTCCTCCATGTAAACCTTGGAAAAGAGGAAACAAAGGGGGCCCTACAGGGCCCCTCTGTGCCTCAACCACATGTGTATGCACACAGGGGGCCATAACGTGTGCCTCCCTGTGAGCATGCACATATGTTCCTGCATGTCATGGACTTTCGAGTCCATGCCATGCAGGAAATTTTTAGTGGGGTCCCATTGTGGTGCATTTTTCAAAGACACTGCTGCCTTTGAAAGAGGCACCGCCTCTGAGCCCCCACACTCCCTGCCCGCCCGCCCACCCGCCAGATCACTGAAAAGTCATAATCTGGTGGGTTAATTGAAAAGTCGAGACTTCAGTTTCCTGTGGAATTCAAGAAGAGAGGAAGAGGCTCTGATGTGGAGTGGGAGGCCATTCCATGCTGATGCAAGAGAACGTCCATCTTCCTTATTTGAGTCAGTATATGCGTGGGATGTGTGTGAGAAGAAGTTCTGCAGAGCAGAAGTGTCTGGATAGTTTTTGGAAGAAGCTGTGACTGTTCAGGTTGGTGGGGCCTAAGATGTGCAGTGCCTTGAATGTGTGTGTGAGAAGTTTCAATTGAGCATGCTTGTGTATCAGATGCCAGTGTAGTTCCCTGAGGTATGGTGTGACATGAGTTCTGTTTGAGAGGTTGAGAATAAGTCTGGCTGTTGAGTTCTGAATGTTTGTAACCTTCTAGTGAGCTGCATGGTGATCCCGGCATAGAGGGTGTTCCCATAGTCCAACTTGCTTGTGACTAGGGCATGAGTTCTAGTATTAATTTGGAGCTGTTTGAAGATCTTCCTCAACATCTTCAGCATATGGAAGCAGGATACAGTGGCAGTAGTGACTTGTGCAGACATGTCCAGTTTGTTGTCGTTGAATATTCAGAGGTTCCTGGTGTGGGTTCTGGAAGTGGGTCTGAGTTCGGCTTGCCACCAGTCCCATGGCGAGGTGTCCATGGTGAAGAAAATTACTTTTGGCGGTGTTAAGCTTGAGACAGTTGCTTTTCATCCAGTTAGCGACTTCAGTCATACAGGCTGTGAACTTGTTCCTTGTACTAGGGATCTTGTCCAAGAGGGAGAGTATGATTTGTGTGTATTCTGTGTAGGAGAGGATGTTGAAGTCATGTGCGCAGATGACATTAGCCAGAGGGATCATGCATACGTTGAAGAGGGTGGGGGTTGAGCGATAAACCTTGAGGCACTAAACAGATGAGTTTGCAGGCTTCTGAGGAACAAGGTGACTGGATGACAGCTTAATTTCTTTCCATTAACTAGAAGCAAATCAAGCAGAGAGCTGGTCCTTGGATGCCAATCTTCTGCAGGCACCTGTTGAGGTCAGGGTATGAAAGTGTGTGAGACGTTGCTGAGAGGTCCTAGAGAATGAGGACTGCTGTGTCTCCTCTATTAAGGGTCACGCAAAAGTCATCTGTGCTGGCAATAAATGTTGTTTCTGTACTGTGGTTGGGCCTGGATCCTGACTGCATGGCATAGAGGAGCTGGTGGTTGCTGAGGTAATTAAGGAGGCATCTGTTAATTAGTTTCTCTAAGACCGTTGTGGGTATGATATGAGGGAGATGGGTCTGTAGTTGTAAAGCGTGCTTGGGTCAACATATGGTTCCTTGAGCAGAGGCATGATCTTGAAATGTTTCCAGATGTGCAGGAATGTGGCTAATTCCAAGGAGGCATGGAGGATGGTGTTACTGCTTCTCTGATGGGTAGGAATCCTGTGGTGAAGGCGTAGTGGGGGTAAGGGTTAGATGGAGCACCGGAGTGAATGATCTTCATGGTAGTGTTGGCGTTTATGCAGTCAGCAAGAGCTGTGTACTTGGTGTTCCCCTATTTGCTGGTGGTAGCGTCTGATGGCTGATATGAAGATGTGTTGATTTACACTGCAGTTGCTGCAATGATGTTTCGTTAGTCTAAGTTTCTCCTGTGTCCCATCTGACCTGTGGTCAGCCTCTTGCCATTGAGTTGCACTTGCCGGGAGCCAGGGTGTCGGCACATGCGGTGATTCATACATAATACCAAACACAAATGTATTCAAATTGAATTTACACACATATTCAAGGCACCACGCAACTCAAGCTCTACTACTTGAACAACCAATCACCTTGATACCTCCACTCTAAAGGGTTCCTCCTTACCCACATTCCATGCATACATATAACCAGATCAGGGGGACAGGTGTTCTCTTACATTGCTCCTAAAGCGTTGAACAACACCAGATCCCCATTCTCCTCCCTTCTGGAATTCTGCAAGCAGCTGAAGACCTGGCTTTTCAATTAATCAACATACCATAGGCAGGGCTCGGAACACACAGCTATTCAGAGTCAGGATACCCTAGGGGTGATAGTGCTCTTTACAAATACACATAACCTAACATAACATATAGCAAAAGTGTGGCTCACCTGAATTTATCTTGATGGAATCAAACCTATAAAACTTTAAGCATTTCCTTTATATATTAACAACACAAGAGTGTTCTTTGCATTAAAGGATTATGGTTAGTGCTCTAGAAAGCTAAAATGAGGACACATTTATTGAGTTCTCAAATATCTTACTCATCTATTTCAGTAAAACATTTAGACATGCAGACTGAAACATGTACTTTCAACACCAGCAGGAGTCTGTCAGTTACCACTCTAGTGATCACATACGACTTTAACATTTAGTCCTAATGAGTAACTAGAGTGCCAACGTTCTGAATTTATGACACAAGTGTGACACACCTGAATACTATCTTGACAAGATCAAAGCTGTAAAACGGAACGCATTTCAAACCTAGGGTACTGCATTAAATGCAGAAAGGAGGGGTTTCTTTTTTTCACAGAAATTACTCTTAGTGGCCTAGAAAGCTAAAATGAGATCACATTCTCAAATATCTTCTTCATTCATTTCAGTTAAACCCTGTGACATGCACAGTCAAACGTTCTTCCACCACCAGCAGCACTCTGTTAGTTAACTCCCTTGTAATCAACTGCAGTGTCACAAAATTTTGCTGAAATAGGAGATGTTGAGTTTCAGGTATTTTTTTGAAGAGGAGGTAAAACTAAATGAGCATTGAGAGGAAGCCAAACTACTCACTGTTGTTTCTGTTTGCTTTCTGCCATCCAGGTGGGACTCGCTGTCCCAGGATGTGCTGGCGTTCTTGGAGGAGGGAGGCACCACCAACGCGCTTATAGCGCTGCCTCAACCCCGTTGGCGCGGATTGCCAAACTACTCACTGCTGCCACTGTTTGCTGTCTTCCATACAGGTGGGACTCGCTGTCCCAGGATACCTTACTGCTCTTGGAGAAGGGAGGCCCCACCAATGTACTTATAGCACTGCCTCAACCCCCACGGCGTGGGATGCCAAACTGCTCACTGCTGCCACTGTTTGCTGTCTGCCATCCAAGTGGGACTCGCTGTCCCAAGATACCTTGCTGCTCTTGGAGGGGGGAGGCGCCACCAACGCGCTTATAGGGCTGTCTGGATCCCGCAGTGCGGGGCGCACACTGGCCGCGCCCGGGCCATGTGCAGGCCCCTCCTGTGCCCGTCAACGACCAGAGGAGGCTGGGCAGGGCCACCCCCCTAAAATCTGTGTCGCAGATAAAATCAGGTGAGAAGCGAGCAAACATTAGATGCGGATAGATGGATTGTTTGTTCAAGCATGGGAAAGCGAAAGGAACTTGAGCGTCTCCCTCAGCCTCACAAGCCTACCAGCATTGATACTATGCTGGAGAGGGCGATCGGGGTAGTAAGTACTGAAATCCCCCCAACTTCAGCAAAGACTTTCTCTTGGGCAAGGACCGTGTCCAGTTGAGCTAACAGATTGCTGGGGACCAAGCTTCAATATCTCACCTGATATTATTAGTACAGTCTCAGTGGCAACCCCAGCAGAGACCTTCAGAAGCAAGAGACCGGCGGATACAAATAGCAGAGATGAACTGAACGGAATCACCCCCAAATGCACAGCTTCAAAGGGTACCTTAAGTTGTCATGTCTCCTCAGAACCAACTCCAAAACGGAAATAATTAGCCATCTGTGCATTCGCAGGAGATTGCACCTGCCAACTCACTGGTAGGGGGCAGAAAGGATGCAGTGGACCTCCCAAACTCCAATAATATACGTGCTATATTGAAGGAGGCACCAATACGGGAGTGGTTGACAGTAATAGAGAGGATTTTAAAGGCAAAACCGCTCTCCTGTTTATCTTATGCTAACTATAGTCATACTTTGCCGGCAGATACTATTTGTACTGCTATGCCACATAAACCCATGGAAGACAATTAAGATCAGCTCAACACAGCCACATTTTCAAATACTGCTAGCAACATTATTCCATGTCACGACAGGGCGAGCAGGGACAGAAAGAGAATTTTCTCTGTAAGACGGCATGACAGGGGTCATGATGTTTCTTATAGACCCCCTCCCCATGACTCCCTCCCTTCTCATGATGGAACCACTGTACAAGAGAAAGCTAGTTTGGAAGCTGTAAGTGATAGCACCACAATCTTGACTTTACCTCCAGAGTGCTGTCCTTACGTTGTGATATTGGAAGGTATGACACCATTAAAAAAGGTACAAACTGAATCATAGGAACAGGCCCGGAATAAGGTCACACACTGGCTAAAGGTGAACAAGCGTATAACTGACATTGAGGCCTAAGACATTATAATGGTCAGGTGGGTGGGTGGTTGGGGATAGATCCTGAGGATATCCCAGGCGACTGTATGGTTGTACATTTTAAGCACCCCAGTGTTGCATGGAGACTACTCTATACTGATCTAGGGGGTGAAATGCTATGCATATAGTTGTTTTACCACTGGGATATTTTTATAAACCTGCCAATGTGAGGAATCATTTTGTTTTATCCACTTTGTCTAACCAGGCTTGCCCAGGGATAGTATGCTCAAAGAGGTATGCTCCCCTGCAGTATTGAAGTGATGTTGATTGACAGAAGTGATTAACTGGATATACAGGATCAGATAGATCGTTTGAGTCTGGGTACCCAGGTGCAATCCATCATTTGAATCTCGTAACTGACATGTAGCCAACTGGTATCCCAATAGTTATGACCTCTCCAGTAGTAGAGGTTCTTTCTCTTAGTGTAGCAATCCCGAGCCCAGTTTTAGCCACAGCTAGGAACAAGAAAATATCAAATGATCAGCAACCCCTGAGGATAATGAGCTGGAATGTCACAGGGCTCAGGAATACACTGACAATACCAGAATGGCAGCAATTAATTCGCTGTTATGATATATTATTGTTACAGGAGACCTGGGCAACAGATTCTACAGAGTTTGAAGGTTATCTCTGCTTCAATTTACCAGCTATTCCTTCTCATGCTGGTAGAGCATTGTAGGGTCTATCTATTTGGTTCAACCTGGTACTGGATGCTAACATGGAGGTCCTTGATGTCCCCAAAAAGATTTTCAGGCCTTCCTTTTTAAAGGTGATCCTCCACTATATATAATACATTTTTAAAATAATGATTTTTCGAGTGTCCCTAACCAAAAATTCCCAAGACTCTTTAGTTATATTACTTCTCTTGTGGAGACCGCATCCAAAAAGGGGCGTCATACACATATACTTGGGAGGAGATTTTAACACTAAATTGCCAGGGACGCAGGTTGGCACATTATTAGAAGGGCTGAGAATTGCAAAGTTGTTTAGCTGCAGCTGATATATCAAATATAATGGATTGGGCAGGGGCAGATAATCTTGCTATTCCTACTTTAAGGGACAGGATTTGTAGCTCTGTAATTGATTACATTTTTGTTTCTCGTAATCTTGCTCAATTCATACTGCAAAGCAAAAGGGTCAGTACTCACTGTGGGGGTCATAACTTGTTTGACATGAAGCTGGCTGTCCCCTCATGGAAAGAGATTAAGATTGTGACTGCCCTTAAAGACTTATCTTCAGCCAGTTATAATCGTAGGGTCTGCTGGAGGCTGGCAGACCCTATATCATTTATGGAAACAGTTATAAGGGAGAACACGGATATAGCCCTAATATGTCTATCTGAAAGGGCTGATGGAGGGCAGGTGGTGGATTCATTTGAGGCCATGTGCCATTCTATTAGAAAATTGCTCTCTAAGCCATTTGCGAAGTTGCCCCAGAACCCGCGCTGGTTTTTACAAAGAATGTTCTAGTGCAAATCAAACATTGTGTAATGCCCTGGTCAGGAAGCCTAGAGATCGGGCTTTGGTTATTACCCTATGAAAGCAGTATAAGCTGGTATTAGGTCACAGACACAATGAAATTCTTACTCAGCAGTGGGAGACAGTGAGGCACACCACCCAGTAAAACTTTCTGGGGTGCAGTAAATAACATGCATGTATTTGATCAGAGGTTGACCCAGTCACGCTGTCATATAAACAGTGAGACTTGGATTGCTCATTTCACAAAAATGTATTCTGCTCCAGAGGAAAAAGGCATGAGCTACACGTTGGGTCTGTTGGTCAGCCCAGAACTACTACAATTTCCTCTGCAGGAAGTGATTATGGCCATCTCACAGAGCAATGGGGGCAAAGCCCCAGAACCCAATGGGGTACTGATAGATGTAATAAAAACTAATATAACTTTTTGGATCCCTTTTATCAACCAATGTGTATAACAACCTGACAGAGTCCAATGTGCCGAGTTCCTGGAAATGCTCAACTATAGTCCCAATCTTTAAGAAGGAGGACTGCTCAAACCCACGGTGTTACCAACCTATACCGCTAATAGATATTCCCGCAAAGATTCTGGGAAGGATCTTATAGAATAGAATCAATGACTGGGCAACTTATAATAACATCTTACACAATGTGTGGGAATCGGTACAATAGAACAGTGCCAAGTACATAGTGGTTAGGCGGGTACCTATGTACTTAGCTTTTATTGATCTTGCTATGGCATTTGATTGTGTTAACAGATCAAAGCTTTGGAAATGCCTATTAGAAATGGGGCTAGATAGTAATATTGTCAACATGCTAGTAGTCCTGCATACTAACACAATGCAAGGGTGAGGTTTGGTCAGGGTGACGAAGACACAGACAAATTCAAGACCCAGCGGGGAGTAAGTCATGGCTGCATGCTCACCCCCTGCTGTTCAACCTTTATATCAACAACCTCAGCTCACACCTAATTGGTCATACAAGGACATACCGAAGGTCAACGGAGCTCCTATTCCTGCAATACTTTACGCGGATGATGCTGTTTTAATGGCCCATACTCCAAGGACCCTGTGATGCCTGGTTAATTAATTTGTGGGTTTTATGGCTGACCTGGATTTGTTGACTAATTTCATGAAATCGTATATTATGTCATGTGGCCTGAAAAAGTTAGCTTTACCTGGCATCACTGTTGGTACCAACAGACTCATAAACATTGAGAATTTTTCGTACTTGGGCATTCTTATCAGTGCCTTTGGATCCTGGGCTCCACATGTATCCCAAAATAGGCTAAAACTTGTGCAAGTCAAAGGTTCCTTATTGAATTTACCTGCTGCAGATCTATAAGACACAATGCTTACCAATTGCAATTTATGGAGCAGAATCTGGGGTACCTCAGACTGCTCCATTTAGCAAAGTGAGGAAAATAAATTTTGCAGGAGTATTCTGGCAGTTCCTATCTCGACCCCTCATTATATCTGCCATAAAGAGCTTGAACTGACTTATTTGAGTGACTTTATTAGCACACAGCCTGTGGCAGGTGGAAGCATTATGGCTCACAAAGAATATAGGGCCAGATGTACGAGCCATTTTTGCATGCGCAAACATGTTTGCGACCCGTTTGCACATGCAAAAATCCTGTGGGCCATGTACCAACACTATTTTGCAACTCGCAAATAATTGCGACTCGCAAAATAGTGTTTTGGGACTCGCTATTAGAAAGGGGCGTTCCCTTCCTTATGGCGACCCCACAAGCAATGTAAGAATGTTTTGCAACCGCAATTGCGGTCGCAAAACACTCGCAGTTTACCACCCTCTTCAAGAGGGTGTTAAAGCACTTGCAAAAAGGAAGGGGTCCCCAGGGGACCACTTCCCCTTTGTGAATGCAGGGGAAAATAATTTGCAGGGGCAGGCAGTGGTTCCAAGGACCACTACCTGCCCTGCCTTTTTCTTTTTTTAAATGCATCCCATTTTCCTTTAAGGAAACTGCTTTATTTAATAGCAGTCCCAGACATGGAGGTCTGCTGAGCCCAGCAGGCCACCATACCTGGGAGGGCCAGCCATTCCCAATGGGGTCGCAAATTGTGAGTGCCTTATGAATATTGATGAGAAATACAATTTGCGACACCATTGGGAATCGCGAACAGGATCTCTGACACTCTTGTACATTGGCATTAGCAACTTGCAAATAGTGACTCGCAATTTGTCGCAAATTGCGAGTCGCTAATGCCAATGGTCGTACATCTGGCCCATAATGACCGATTCTTTGGCTTGCGATAAAGGATTATTAATACCTGGCTAGCCTATGTTAAAAAGGAATTGGAGGGAATTGGTATTGGGCATTGGTCTTTTAGGATCCTTCCTTATGTTCAGATCTGGACAAGAAATGGATGTGTTCGTTACTATTGGCAAAGCGTGAGGAGGCCAGGATTAAGTTTGAATTATTAAAACCAACGGTTGCAACCTATATAAGGCTAAGCAACAAAGCCTGGCCTATGACAACCAATATTTGAGAGCCCAGAAGTAACTGAGAGTTCTCTTTATTATTTTGTTTTAGGGCTGATAGACTTAAATATTCAGTACGCTTCCCAGTTGGTTTTCAACACAACCTTGAGTTAAGGATTTCCTCATGTAATTATGCTTCAAAACAAACAATGATGCCCATTTTATTCTTTTGTGGCTTTTATCAGCTTTTTACCAAAAAGTTTATCGTCACCTTGTTGAAGGCAATAAATGTTATCTATACTGTGGTAGAGTCTATAACTTCCTCAAACAATTTATAGACGAAGAATCCCGCATGTGTGTGGGGCTTTTCCTCTGTGCAGCTGTCCGCTTACGGGAGTCAATGCTCTGTTAAAAGTGAGATTTTACAATGTGGTGTATTTCTCCCAGTTTGTCTTTTCTACCTTTAATCTTGCTAGACATATGCTGATGTATTGTTTTGACAGATTTTGCTGTCTGAGTGCTTTTGTGGCTGTTTGCAGTCGAATTTTAAAGAAATATCATTGAGATGTCTGCAGGCATAAAACCAGAGGGTTACAAACGTGAGGGGGAGTGTGGGGTTTAAGTAAATTGACTCATAATGTATTTTAAAAGCTGAAAAAGTAGTTAAAGAGAGAGACGTCTGCTTAAGTCCAGCATTCCCTTTCCTCATCTGTTTACTCAGCCACCTCATCATCTTAGTCGCCTAACACTCAACAGCTACCTATAACTTAAGCCACTGCCATGAACTGCTTATCACCTCTCACACTACATCAATCATAAAGGTGTTAAATGAAGTCATTGATGGTATCACTGATGACATCAATGAGAACACCACAGTCATGTACACCATAGTGCAAACATGTGGGTTGATAGTATGGAAGTAGTGTAAACCCCGGAGACAAGTGTAATTGTGCATTTTAAATCACTGAAGTTTGGGATGGAAGGGTAACTCCATATTAAACAATTGAAAGGCTGAGCGTATCTGATGTGGGTTTACAAGGTGTGTTTACAAGTAGGTTGTGGCTGAAAGCCAAATCCTGTTCTAAAAATTCTGTGAGAAAAATCAAAGCTACAGTTGAAAGTGGATATCTAGTCATGTGCCCATGTAAAATAGTGCATGTTTATTCCCAGAACTTCACTAAAGATTTTGAGGCGTTACAGATTACTGGATATGTCGAATGTAATGGTGTCCTTCTTAGTGGTGGTTTATCTCATAGTGGTGTTGTAAGCATGACTCTTAGGATACATGCCATTATGCACATCTCAAGAATGTGTGTAGTATATTTTGTTGATTGTGCATTGTCACTAGGGCCTGACAGAGGGCTCTTTACAGTGGCAAATGCATACCTATCAACCTCCTGACTTAAAATTGTGGGTCATGTGAATTCTTTAAGAGGATAATCCCAGTAAAATTAATAGAAAATTGTCCACCGGTGTAGCGTGCTGCATTACTTCAAGTTCAAAAACCCTAGAGGATGGTGTCATAAGGATTGTATGATGTCATCAGTGATGTTATCAATGATGTAATTTGAGCTGTCATCAGTGATGTAATATGTGAGGACATAAGCAGTGCATGGCGGGGGCACAAGTTATAGTTAGCTCATTAAGCTACCGATTTTTTGAGTTGTTTAGTTTTTTAAATGTTCGTTTTTATAGTATTTCAACACCTAACTTTAACGTCACTTTAAACTTTGTTTTTTTCAGTGAATTTCAAGTATTTTCTAACGTAAGCAATAACCTTATTGACATACCTAACTATAACCTTTGTTTTTTTCAGTGCTATATATATTGAGCTACAAATAACACTTAAAGTACAGATTTGGTTATGAAATAAAAGAGAAACACATGTTATGGTTGGGATTAGAATACATAACTCGCACAACAGCCATGCCAACCATAACTTGCAAACCAAATGCAGCACTTGTGACCTCACACTTAGTGAAAAAAATGGAATTACAAATGTTGTAAACCATTTTACATAGGAGATTAGATATCACATTACCCTTACCACTTTGACAAATATGTCTATCGATGTAGAATCATTAATTGGTTTGATATTTAATTACATTTTACTTTAAGGTATTGTGATGTAATGGCGAAAATATGATGAGATCATAATCCTCATGGGCCACCCCACATGGATCTGTGGGGCAGGGTGTGCTCACCTTGCCTCCTGTGCCCTTGCAAAATATGGTATAGGACTCAGAGACCAACTTTGTTTCAACTACCGAATTGCTACTAAATAACCAGTTCATAAAACCATTAAGTACCCAATTAACAAAATCCTTTAAAAAAAATTGAAATCTACAAAGGCAGGTTTTGTTTTAGGATCGAGCTAATTTCCTGCTTTATAGGATTCACAAAATTCCATGAAATACCCCTTCTGATCTATGATAGTTGTATATTTTCAGGAGTTCTCTCCCTTTATATTTAGGCAGATTGTCCACTCAGCAGACAATTCGCTTAAGTAGAGAGGTGTTCTTTTGCCCTTTCTACTGTGTTTCAATGTACTCCACCTGAAGGAAAATCTATTTCCTTAAGGCAAACCTTATTTCCATAGATTACTAAACAATTTGGAGGTGTTCCTATTTGACCCCGGAAAAATCTTTACCTCCACTTTTTTCAAATAAGGTTAACTGTGTTATCAGGATAGGAGTAGAGATGCAAATATTTGTTAATAGGCACAAATGCACTGGTTTGTGCATGTTTATTGTATTGTGCATGGTCAGTACACAACACTCTTTTCTTAACTCTAACCCTACACTAATGATTCCCTCTCATCATTAATGCACTGTATGATCCTAAATTTCCAGTTATCTTAATTACTTGAATCAAGATATGAAATTTAGAACCACGAATGCCCATATTTGTGCACCAGAAAAAAATGCTACATTTTGTGTCCAAAGTAACACCACAGAAAAGTATACATTTTGCAACTTTTCCAGAGAAACCATTTTTTCCTACCTCAAAATGTGCTGACTTTTCCCTATTTTTCAAAATCTTCATGTGAAGGGTATTATCAATGGTGTCATTAGTGATATCATATGTTATCTCATCTAAGATGTCATCAATTATGTTATTTTAAGACATCAGCACTTATGTAATAAATTCATCCGTGAGGTCATGAACAATGCGAAGAGAGGGTATACATTATGGATTGGGCAGCTTAATATAACTGGTACAGTTAAGCAGTATTTGGGTTTGACATTGAACCATATTGTCACTTAAAAATGCAGGAATTTTCCAAGGTTTTTGTGAACAAATGTTAATTTGATACAATTGTTATAACCATAGCTTAGTTCAAGTAAAGTTTTTTCACCAATTTTTTTCTGATATCCTGCAAAAATGAATAGTGGCCTTCGGCCAGGCCCTGATTTTAAGCTCCATTGTGGCTATAGTCTACCACACACAGCCTTCAACTAAGCACAGTGGCTATTGCGGGCAAGATCTGCACAGCAAGAAGGAGAGGGTTTGAAAGTAAATCATGTGCATATCCCTCATATTCTCAGAGATAAGTGTGCGCAGAATTTAGTTTGTTCGTTTTTTTAATTTTCAAAAAATCTGTTGATGCAATTTGTATTTGAATTTTGAACTGAATTTGAAAATTATAAATAGGAAACTACATTCTAATAAAAATATATTCGTCCAACCTGTATATGGAATGCTTGGGGAGAGGATGTGGCCTAACGGCTAGAGCTGGCGACCTTGAAACTGGGGAGCCGGGTTCAAGTATCGGCAACAACACTCAACATCCTGTGATTCTGGGCAAATCTCTTAATATTCCCGTGCCTAAAAAAATAAAAAATATATGAATGTGTCCATCTGTAACAAAACTGGTGCTCCTGCAAAGAGCTCTGATACCTTCGGGTCAAGTTTGGACTACATAAACTCTATTGAAAAATGCTATGCTCTCACTCTCCCTGATTTCAAATATTGATTTTTTTTCATACTACACAGGCTACAAGTATGCACTATATCATGAATATTTCTAAGCCATTCAAATTTTCTAACCAAAACCATTATGTTGCAGATCATAAACACTTTCAACATGTTGAAAACAAGTAAGAGTTACCTGTCTGCAAGGTTCGGTTTTGGTTTTTGTTGTCTGGCTTACGGATAACAATCTGCCCGTCAGCACTCTTAACCTATTGTGTTTCTTCTTATGTTATATTTCCGTCATTTTTATTCTTTTATCAATATTGTTGCCTCGCTCATCCTTGGTAAAGGTGCTATTTTATCTCAATTATTTACTTATATGGTTATTTTTTCATGTAGCAACCTCTAGGCTTGACTCTTTATTATTGCTTTTCACTCCTGTTTATGGCCATCATTGGACATCCCAGGCCTATTTTCTTACCTCTGCTAAGCACCTCATTCACCTTGTCACTGCTCCAGGTTCTTTCCCAAAACATCTCACCCTTTAAACATCATGTTAATTTGCATTTCTGATCACCTTAGGTGATACACTTGTGGTCCTGTCTCTAGTCTTTAGAGCAATGCCTTCCTCTGTTTTTTAATTGCCCTTTAGTTTGCCAGGCTTCTGAGGTTGAATAAGCTTTGTTTCAGTATAGACTGGGTAACATGCAATAGCCCTATCCAGGCCTTCAGCAGTGCACAGTGAGGATGAGCACAGGTCCTAGTCTCTGACCACACCCTTTGCCTAGCCTTATGTGTAAATAACCCACAGTGCAGAGCCTTTCATCAAGCATATTGGGGCTCAGCACAGTGCAAACGTGAGGCCTTGTGCCAGGCACAAGAGTATAGGGAGCTCATTCTTGCCGTTAGCCATATGCACTAGCACTTTGGATATTCATTTTTATATTCCAGGATAAATGAGAACAGTAGTATCAATTTTAATTTTGAGAGAAACTCAAATCTCTGTCTTGTTGCCTTACGATTTGTAGGAACAGAGGGGAAACCAAATACTGTTTTGGTTTTCAGATTTATGCTGAATCTGTGAAGAAAGTCAACCTTTATGGAAGACGAAGCCTCACACATATAATAGTGTCATGCTTCATCATCTGCATCCTCTCCCCACCCTGGTAGGTAGATACCATCAGGGTGGGTCAACCTCTTTGAAGATTTAAATTGATGGAGGGAGTTCTTGAATAAGACTAACTGGATAAAGATGGGATCTAGATTATGTTAAAAATACCTCGGTGTTACCAAGTATTACATTTATTCAAGGAAACATCAGTTATCTCTAAAAACAAACAATCTTGAGCCGGTATATTGAGGTCTATGGCTCAAGCCCGTTCTTTGTCTGCCAACATGTTTCTGTCCGATAGTAGCCACAGTGGTCTGGGACTTTCTTCAAGGCCAATGAGTCCCTTGCGCTGTAGCTTATGATTCCTAACAGTCACTAGAACCAGATTGATCGGGTTTGATCAGAAGAGGTATAACAGTTTCTAAGCGGGTAGCAAGGATCTTAGCAAAAAGTTTGCGATCATAGTTAACTAATGACATCGGGCGATAATTCTTGCATAGGGTATAATTTCTTAGATATGAGAACAATTAGAGCTTCCATAAAGGAACCGCTAGCTCCTGACATTCCAAGGAAAGAGTTCAAAAGTTCTAATAATTTGGAGGCAAAAACGGATGAAAAAGAGGAGATTAATTCAATAGAAAACGACCTGGGCCAGGTGCTTTAGCTCATTTGAGGGATTTGTTGGCATCTAAAATTGAATTTTTTATGGGATTTATCTTAAAGGAATGTGCACTTCGATTTCCAGTCAGGAACGGGCCTAACCGTTGATTGAAATTGCTTGCGACAATTATGTTAGGATTATTAATAGAGATAAGTATTAGTTTAATACTATGCCAAAAGTCAGGGTCAGATTTAATTGGACTATAAATATCAAATACATTAACACGCTTATTATGAATGTTAGCAGTGACCAATACCCATTGTCCATCATTGTCACATTCAGTAGATACAATTTGTATTTTTAATGATTTATGGCAGAGGATGGCAACACCACCCTTGCAATTGATAGTTGAGGAAAACAATACTTGACGAACCCACTAACATTTCAGTTTAAGCGATTCAATATCATTGCAATGTGTTTCCTGTAAAAAGGTAATATGTGGATTAGGTTAAAACAGATGAGATAATACCTTTTGTCTTTTAACTGGATGTCCCAGACAATGCACATTGTACAAGAAAACTTTAAACATAATGAAGAACAAATACAGGAGAAAAGGATGACAAGCTGCAATAACGAAAAGGGAGACCAAATGACACCATTGATTAACAACTACAACATTTTTATAAAATATACACACAATGATACCAAATAACTAGTAAGCACTCATATATTGAAAAAAGAAAAGGAAATAGACAAAGGAAAATAGAAGACTCTGGGGGAGGTAACAGATTAAGGAAAGAATTCCAGATCTGAGGAGTAGAACATGAAGATGCATCATGGGACAAGTCAACTCCAGAACAAGAATTCAACAGAGAGATGAAAGATAATTTAGAATAAAAAAAGCTATGCATTTCAAAAACTTAAAAAAGAAATAAAAGGGGGGGGGGGTGGCAAAGCGGTCCAACATGGCAGATGCGCATTAGCCTGGCTCCCGTAGCCCTACAACAGCCTACATCACCCTGCTGATTTGCGATTTTGTCTTACCTGACCGTTCAGCACCCGGGCTGCCATGACACCCGGGAGTACATTACGAGGGTCGATTGGATGCGATTGGACAGCAGAGTCCATTGTTTGCCGTGTCAAGGTGGGCCGCGTTATATGATCAGGCCGCGATCTTACCCCGCCCTGCCACCGGAGGATAATTCAGCCGCCACCGCGCCCTGTCAGAGCCTAGTGGGACTCTTGACTGGTGTATCTGGGCTGGTGCGAGGTCCGTCCACCGAGGCACTGATTTTGCTGTGGGGCACCGTCGGCACAGGCTCCGCAAGTGTGCGGCCTAGGACACTCGTTTGTGCCCCGGCAGAGGTACGATCATCTGGTGAGCCTCCAAATGACTGGCATAGGGGTGAGTTTGAGGCCCCTTCCCCCCTGGAAGACCTGCAGTATCAGCGGGAGTGAAGCTGCGTACTGCTTCGAGCCACGAGGTGAGGAGGGGCGCCAGTTTGCACCAATCCCATGCCCTGACGTGACCTGATCCCGGGGATCGGCCGCGGCCTATGCTGCCTTGGGGGCATGCCAGAGAGGATTGGAGGCATAATCCAGGTTGAGTGTGCCCCGTGCTGTTGCCCTGCTCGCACCTGGGTGCTCTCTGTGTGCGGCACTGGCTGGGACGCAGACGACGTCGGACCTTGCATTACCTGTCCATGAGGGGCCTGGGTCTGCGGTGTCCCCGATGACTGTTCCTGGATCGTGCCAGCTGCACTGCTAGGAGATTGACCTGAGGAGGCACGGGAGGCCGGACCTGACCCACTCACTGAAGGTGGCCTATACTGGTTTGGGCCTCCCATCACAGATTCGAAGGATTGTCTACGACATTACAGGAGTGGTGTGATTGACTGGCTGCCCTATACCGTGGGGGGTAGTGCCCCACAGGGAGCTCCTGCTAAAGTGACATTTCTTTGTTGTGCCTTTCTTCACTGTATACCTGACTATCCTCTGGTGCGGCTGGCCATGCGGAATTGACGTGGGTTGCACCCTTTAGTGGTTGAGGGATCGCCGCGTCGACGGAAGCGTCCAGGTTAGGTCCTGGTGTGGCTTGTTGGTGTGGGTGATCCTCCATTGCGCCTGAATCCTTCATTGTTGGGACTCCAGCTACTTACCTGTCTTGCAGGGCTCTGAGCATCCGTACCCCATTTGGTACTGGAACACTTGGATACTTACCGGTGCCTTGTGCTACAGCACTCCCAATTGTGCTATGTACAAGGGCCATCCAGCCGTCGCACCCACAAAACAAAGCACCATGGATAAATTCACATGCAGTGGTGCAGCCCCTGCTGCTTTGGACGACGCAGCTGTGGCTGCGACGGACACTGCCATGATCCTAGCCGTGATAGCGCAATCACGCGATATGCTGGATGCCAAAATTGGGGCAGAGGTTATGTTGTTGCGCCAGGATCTGCATGGCACGGTTGAACGGATCACACAGGCTGAGACCAGGGTTTCGGAGGTGGAGCATGACATCACCATCCTGAAAGGAAAGGTCGCCACCCTTGAGTTGCTCTTCAAGGGACTGGCCACACATGTAAAGGATGCCGAAAGGAGAGCTAGATGTAATAATCTATGGTTTGTGGGATTCCCAGAGGGATGCAAGGGTTCGGACATGTGCACCTTCCTCGAACATTGGCTTAGACCCTGGATCCCGGAAGGATGTCTGTCACCCTGCTTCATACTGGAGCATGCCCATCGCGTGTTGGTGGTGAGGCCTCCTCCAGGTGGCCGTCCCAGACCCGTGATCGCATTGATTTTGAACTACCACGACCGGGATACCATTTTGAGACAGGCTAGAAAACCCTCATGTACAAATCCCAGCAAATAATGATATTTCCCAATTACACTAGAATGTTACAGCAACAGAGGCAATCCTTCATGGCTGCGAAGACTTGTCTCAGAGAGTTACAGATCTCTTACATGTTGCTCTTCCCGGCTCGCCTTCATGCCAGCCATAAAAACAACACCCTTTTTTGACACTCCAGAATATGCCTTTCAATGGATCGAGGAACGGCAGCTGGTAAAGCTACACACGCCTCCACCACGAGATTCAGACTCTTCAACCAATGACTCACACCAAACCAAAAACAACGTCATCGCTCTAGGTCCTTGTGGCATTCTGGAATGGGAAGCGACAAATAGGTCAAAGAAATAATAAATAATGCCACCCTTTAAGCAACGTAGCCCTCTGGACTCCAGTGCCTACTTGCGGGTGGGCATAAGAACCGCCTTAACTGCATAATCCCGCACATCGGCACTGGATTGGGCTACTCTACCCAACCAAATATCATAGATCCCAGTGACATTTCATAGGGATGGGATCTACTGGGATTTATTTATTTATTTAATGCGTTTTTATATAGCGCGGACTTTACCCGAAGGTGTCAGAGCGCTTCACAATAGGAGCAGTAATGATACATAAGGAGAAAAATTACAAGTGAGCATGTTACAAAATCAAACGTTACGTTCCATGAGGCAATAGTGGCATTTGTGCAAGTATCAGGAGCAAATAAAATACAAGAGGGAGCAAACGATACGTTACAAAAGGAAAAAAGTGACGTGTGCAGGTTACAAGAGCATACAAAGTACACAGAGGTCAATAAATGGCAGACACTCAAAATACTAAAATAAGAGTTACGTTACATGAGGCAGTGGTGGCCGTTGTGCAAGTATCAAAAGCAAACAAAATACAAGAGGTAGCAAACGATACGTTACAAAGGAAAGGAGACGTCTGCATGTTATACAAGAGTACAAAGTACAAGTAGAGGTATACTACTGCACTAAATGGCAGACACTCAACACACAAAAACACACTGGGAAGGCACTTCTATAGGCATGGAGAACAGAATTTCCTATAACGGCAGGACTTCCTTCAGAAAATAGAGGGCGTAAATTAAATTTGGAAGTGTCTTTGAAGGAGGAGAGCTTTGAGGTCAGATTTGAAGGCCTGAGAAGAGGTGGTGGTCCGGAGATGAGGCGGAAGTGAGTTCCAGATTCTCACCGCATTGCCTGAAAAGGATTGGGCCATCGATCTTTCCTTCTTGAAAGTGGGAGGTTCAAGCAATACATTTTCTGCATTACGTGAAGGTCTGGAGCCACCGGAGAGTTTCAGTTTATTCGCCAGGTAGCGAGGGGAGGAGGAGTGCAAGGCTTTGTGGGTGATACAGGCAGTCTTGTAGATAGATCTTGCCTCAATGGGAAGCCAACGGAGGGAGGATAAAATGGGTGTGATGTGGTCGCTTCTTTTGGCCCCATAAATGAAACGAGCTGCTGAATGGAGAACGGACTTTAGGGGGGACAGGTGGGTTTTGGGGAGGCCAGTAAGAAGAGAATTGCAGTAGTCCAATCTGGAGAGAACCAGCGATTGGACCAGGGTTTTAAGGTCGTGCTCCGGGAAGAAGCGACGAATCCCCCAAAGAAGTCGCAGTTGGTATCGAGCAGACTTTGCAATGGAATCGATGTGGGAGTGTAGATTGAGGTTTTTGTGGAGTATGACACCAAGGGATTTTGCGCTCTCGACAATGATGGGTTTATTGTTCAGTAGACTGTTCCAGCCTGTAACCCCCGTTGGGGTGAAGACTGTTCACATTCTGCGACAGATACTTCTGTGTTCCTGGAGGTATTGGGGTGGGTGGAGATGGGGGATATGCGGGTGTTGTGGGTGTTAACGCTGTTGGTTATAGTTGTCCTAAAGTCCCCTCAGTATAGCAATGCAGTTTGTCATAGTGTAAACAATGTCTCAGCACAACACGGCTACACATTCCCCTAAAACTGTCTCGGACGGGGATATATTGGTGTTCACCTGGAATGTCAGAGGCCTAATTGATAAGGTTAAACGCAGAGCAGTCCTAAGACACGCAACACAATTGGGGACTGATGTCCTGTTCCTTCAAGAAACACACTTTTTGGGGACTAAAACCCAATGCCTGGCTCGCTTTGGATTCATTCACATATTCCATTCGGGCTTTATGAGGGGCTCCAGAGGGGTGGCCATTTTGATACACTGCAGAGTGCCATTCATGTATAGCTGTACTTGGGCCAATAGACTGGGTAGATATTGTTTTGTCCATGGTACAAATGGAGGCAAGGCTGTGGTACTGGGTAGTGTCTATGCACCTCCCCCACTCAATAGCACATTTACCGAACTCATAATCGATCTTTGGGGGTCCTTTCCTGATGGGTTATCACTGATCGGGGGGGATTGGAACGATGTTATACAATCCGAACTTGATAGATGTCGCCCTACTGCTACACAGCTCTCACATAGAGAGACACGTCTGGGGTCACTAGGCGAGGTGCTGGGATGGCCCGACACTGGAGGAGCCTCCACCCTACTGAGGCTGGCTTCCCATACTTTTCTACAGTACATGGGTCTTTTCGAGACTTGATTATATCTTCATCACCAAGGAACATACATCGCGCCTGATCAAGGCTGACATTCTGCCCAGGGGTCTTTCGGACCACTCTCTCCGGTCCAGCTGCGGTTGACGCAGTGCTCCCAGCGGACACAGTTTCATTGGCGAATGTCGTCTTGGCACTTACATAATGCGAACTACCATTCTCACATACACAAATCCCTAACAGACTATTTCATTATGAATGAGGGTACGGTGGACTCTGCCACCACCCTATGGGAGGCTATGAAACCCACTATACTGGGCTTTGACATCAGTTATTGTTCTGCGGCTAGTGGGAGAAAAAGCAGGAACTGATACACCCAGAGGCTCTGATAATACACAAGGAGCTACAGGCGCTCAAATGGGGATGGACATGTGACACGTTGCCAGTTAGCTTCACTACAGAAGAGATATCAAAGCACTCAACTTGACGAGGCCAAACACACTTGGCGGGCAATGCAAGGTAGGATCTACCAATGGGGAGACAAATCTGGGAAACTGCTATATCAACTTTGCCAGTACTCCCTTAATAAGATACACCTCCCGACCCTTAAGTCGCATACATGGGATTTGATTACCACCCCGGAGTAGGTTGCACGTGCCTTAGCTGACTTCTATCTTACTGTGGGGGCATTCCCACTGCTGACATACTGGCATATAACACCGCAGTACATTTACAAGTCCTAAACGATTGGTGGTTTGGCTCTCAAGACGACCCTGCATATTGCCTAGAGCAGTGGATGATGGGAGACCCTACCGCCCTTTCGCTCCTATACAATAATACTGATCCCAAAGATCTTCCCCCGTGATGCGTGTGGTGATCCTAACGTGGTGAAAACCCTGCGTAGACTCGGATAGTGGAGAAGTCTTACACAAGCAACCCCTCTGTGGCGGAATTGCTTACTTCCGCAGGTTGCCGATTTATAGGGCTTTGGTGGTTGGGACCGCATTGCCCTCTCCATGTTGGGGGATGTGATGAAAGGCACGGTCCTTAAAGTATTCAGAGACCTCCAAAAGGAATTTTGTATGCCCCATACCCAGTTCTATCAGTACCTGCAACTGCGACACGCTCTCCATCTGTACATTAAAAACTTGACTACCCTACTTGAATGTAGCCCTCTTGAAGGCAAACTCCTCATGGGGGATCTCGAGGAACATAAGATCTCTAAGATATATCAAACCCTAGCCACAAATAGCCCAACTACCTTAGATGCTCTTCGGGCTGCTTGGGACACCGATATGGCACCCCTGGATGAAGATGACTGGGCCGATGCCCTACGCTCACGATGCAAAGCTGCGATATCCTCCTGACTTTGCCTCATTCAATTTAAATACCTCCATAGAGTGTATTACACCCGACACAGACTGTGGACTGCGGGGCTGATTGCCTCCCCATTATGCCTCATATGTCAGTCGGACGATGGCACATTTCTACATACAACCTGGTCCTGCTTGGCCCTCGACTGGTTCTGGAGGGTGTTCTCACCTGTCTGGCAGACGTTCTTGCCTGGGATATACCGAAGTCTCTGAAACTAGCATTTTTGCATAGTACAGAAGGAATAGGGGGCAACCGATATAAAAGGCATCTACTGTTCCTACATCTTACAGTCGCTAAATGAGATATAGCCAGGCTCTGGAAGGATGAAACCCTCCCCCCCCCGGGTTTCACAATGGAAGACAGGACTAGACTTCATTATGGAGTTGAAGCTTCCAGTTTTTGTCGCCCGGGGGTGCCCACAGAAACATACTGAGATATGGGCTAGGTGGGTCACTTATAGGAGCATTCCCTTGCAAACACACAAAGGTGCCATGAGCCTATTAGATGCTGAGATCAAAACATTCACGTAGTAATGGTGCCATGGATGTTTCACTATAGATATATCTGCGTTATATGTAATCACTTCTCCTGCTCAATTGGAATGGCACAATGTTAGTATTGGATAACTGTAATGTTTTCTTTGATCTTGGCCAAGCGGTGTGTATTGAAGTGAAATGAACAATTTATGTACCTTGACAATTCTTTGCTATGGTATATTGCTTCTTGTCACATCTGTCCTTTGTAAGGTCTTTAAATAAAATCAATAAAATGTATTGGTAAGAAAAACAAAGAAAGAAAAGGAGAGAACAGGCACAAGTATAGCATTTTCAGGTTTACTGAACAATAAAGTCCATAGCATTAGGAAAAAGAGTCTGAAGGAAATGTTTTCAGTTTCCCAGGATCCTCACATTATCTTGTAGTGTCCTTATGAGCAACTTTACAATAAGCAAGGATAAAGTATGTCATTACAAATATTAAATTAACGCATTTGAAGTCGAAGGACCAGAAACTCTTTTCTATTAGCATTAGTTGTATTAGAAAGATCCTGAGAGATAAAGATGTTGTGACCAGACCAGATGTGACAACTCTTTTGCTTTGCAGCTTTCAAGACACGTAACAGGTCTGTAAATTCCAGAAACAAAAAAATAGTCCCTTGTGGTTTTGCAGCATGTAAATTAAGACGACCAAGACAATGTGCATTCTGAATGTTGAGAATGCCAAGAAGATCTGGAAGAAATTTCTTTAAGAAACCAAGTAGCTCAGGACCCTCAATGGCCTCTGGCAGTCCATAAATACAAACATTATTCTGTCTAATTATATTTTCAAGGTCCTCAGTATGGACTTTGAGTGTGAGGATTTCCTACTCAAGAATAGGAATCTTTGTACCCATGTCCGATAGATTACTGACAAGCTGTTCCATTTCAATAATTTTACTCTCCATGGCAATCCAATGATCCTCAATCTGTTGTAATTTTTCATTGGTGGAACACATAAAAGGTTTCAGATCTCTCACTTCATCCAAGATAGTGTCCAAATCAGGGTTATGAGAAGATAAGATGGGTGACAGAGGATCATTTTTCATCCTCTTAGGTTTAGTAGTAGAAGAGGTTGCTTTAGCAGAGGCAAGAAGATCACACGCCATATTTACATGATGTAAAGTATAAGGTGTACTTTTTTTGGATGAGTTGGCCCTTCCCATACAGGTGAAAGCAAAGGCAAAAAAGTGCACAAGGAGCCAGCAATCAAGGAAACAACTTTTAGATCAAAGATGTAGAGAGTAGTAATAGAATATAAATAGGCAAATAAGCAGATTGAGAAGGAAACCTGAAATGATGGCAAATATTTCAAATGAAGGCCTACCATTAAAAGAATGCCTCATACAAACCAGCAGGAATAAGCTGAGGAGGTTTCAGTTGCCAGTAGTTTGTGAGCTGACCTTATAAGAGAGTTGCAGTTAAGAAAGTTTTATGGCCATCAAACATTTCCTATGAAAGGGAGTCTGAACAGTGCCATGAGGAATGAGGAGCGACCAGCCTGCAAAAACACACAAAATGATGTCTGCTTGTAATGAATTGAAGGATGTACCACAGCAACAACAGGAAAGATGAGGCAGCACTGCATGGATGAAGATGTTGGTAAGGAGCCACATAATATCAGAGCAACCTGAGGGCACACAATGGTGAGGCGACCAAAAATTTGCGTTATGTGTGGAAAGATGAAGCAGAACGACATTGGGTGGCATGCTGAAAAAATGGTAGCCGTAAAAGTCAGAAACTCACCACCATAGCACCTTACAGAAGGAGAGTCTCAATATGGCAATTACCGCAACCGTTTCAACTCTGGACACATTGGAAGCCAGTAGCCATTGTCTGAGGAGAAGTGCGCCATCCAGACTGTGGCAATAAAAATTATGAAGCTCAACGTCGTACCGGAGCTCATAGGTGCACCACCATCTTGAGTGGCACAGAAACCACACCCCCGTTTAATGACTCTTTTAAAAACTCCATTGTTGCTATTGAGTAAATGCTTTATCTATTCATTCAAGTGCGTACATCTAGCATATAGGGATCACCTGGTATTACTGTGTGGTATTAAGTACATTTTAGATGATTTAAACATCCATTAACTTATGACTAGTTTTTTAAATCAGCCAGAGTGAACCACTCTTTTTGTGCTGCTGCAATTTGTCCTTGGTTCCTTATTGGCATATTCTCAGGGCCACTGGAGCCACGGGACTGTGCTTCTGTGGCATTTTTCACATAATTATGGATCTGCGCATATGCCACAAAAACCATCATCTGCTGCATAATTTGCAGATTTTAACAAAAAAATTGTTTCTTATTTAAATGGTTCAAAAGTTACTAATATCTCAGTGACAGGTGTTGCTGAGCAGTGGAAGGTCCTTTGCAAAGATTGACTGGTCACCTTTCTGTTGCTTATTGCTATGTTTGGGTGATAAACCAAGGCGCAACCTATGCCCTGGCAGTGTTAACAAGTGTAAAAAGCATTTGCAATGCAATCGGTCTTGCCTTTGGGACCTTATATGTATTTAGCTATGCAGCACATTAGCCTGTATGCTGAAACATCTACTGTTCTTTAACATGGAGGGAAAGTAAGCACCAAACTGCATGACACGCCAAGTATGGGAACACATGGAGAGAAATATTGCCTTTCAGTGGGAAATGGTATAGTCCAAAGCTCTGTTTTTAATATAAAAGCAGGGCCTTCGATGGTCATATCACTGAAAATACAAGATTTGAAAAAAATATTATTGTCTGCGGGTGCTCGTGGAAGACAATTTTTATGGACTGGAATCTAGATAAGTGATTCTGGTATTTGACTTACCTCTGCTGGTCGTTTTCTATCAAGAAAGTTAAATAGAGGCAGTTGCCAGAAAAATTAAAAAAAGAAAGTCCCTTAGCAGAAAGCAATTCTGGTATTTTACTGACATCTGCTGGTCGTTTTCTATCAAGACAGTTAAATAGAGGCAGTTGAACAGAAAAAAAAGTCCCGAAGCGGAAACAGACAAGTCCTAGAACTGAACTCCAGAGCCCACTAAGTACATACACATATAAGTATATACTAAAGTATATACTAAAGTCTATATGCTAAAGTATATAAAAGAGGTCTTGAATGCTCGACCTAAAAATGACAAAAATAATGAAGTAATTCTAGCAGAAAAGGTGCCGTATTGCACCATATAATTTGCCTTTTCTTGCAGCACAAATTAGGCAAACTGACGCATAATTTGGCCCTCTCTTGCTGCATAATTCCAGTGGCTTTGCATATTGTGTAACCCTTGTGTTTGTTCATCTATCCTACACACCACAGCGCATCTTATTCGGGGCCAGTAGAAATATGATCACATCATCACTAGGCTGGTGGAACTCCATGGACTCCCCTTGCCATCCGGCACAATCTTGAAACCTGCTGCATCATTTTCAGAGCTATTACAACCAGCACCTTGGCTTATCTTGCAGACAAACACACATTCTCTGGTGACTCTTGCCACTCCTGCAGCCAGGACATCATCAGAGAGGAGACTTAGAAGTGTACAAAAAGACAAAACAAGACAGCTGACCTTCTACATTATAGCACCCAAGCAGGGCTTGCTTTATGACAGTGTGACTGGTGCGGCAGCACTGGGCGCTGACCTGTGGAGGATGCGCGGTCCTCGGGGGGGGGGGGTGGGGTGGGGGGGTGCGCTGTGTTTTGCAGTAACTTATGATTGGAGAGATGAGGCGCACTTTTTGCTGGTGGTAGTGACAGAATTTGGGGAGGCGGTCATAGGGTGTTGGGAGGCCAAAAATGATTGCCGCACCGGACGCCATCATAACTACAGCCGGCCCTGCACACAAAATCAGGTGAATATCCATGTATCTATCAGGAATGCACAGTGCTTAATTTGAGCCGGTGCTTTCCTGTGCTCAGCACCGGCACCTAATCCTCAGCACCAGCGCTTATAACACCAATTAAGGACACACTCATTTAGAAGGCACACAATTTTCCCCAAAATCACAGGATGTTGCGCCACACGGAGACTCGAGCCCGGTTCCCCCGCACTGAAATCGGCAGCTCTAGCCATTAGGCCAAGTCCTCTCCAGAATAATAAGCGGCGGGCTCTAGTCAGGAGGCAGTTGCACCTGCACATTTCTCCTGTTAGCGCTGCCTACTGAGGAGAGCCCGGCACTTTTTATTTTACAAATTAACTACTAGGAATGCACCAATGCTGCTACAGTTTAGGAAACAATCGAAAATACAACTCTTTAAAGACCACTATAGAACAATGCAGTAACAGTACAATTCTGCTCCCAGAACCCAGCTATGTGTCCCATTACTCAGTGTTTGTTAAAGGAGTAGGGCCAAATGAGAGCAAGAGTGTAGAAAGTGGGATGCGACACGAACAGGACTAAAAACCCTGGGGAAGATTTACAAGCCCCTTGCGTCAGTTTTGCTCCGCCGGTGCATCACTTTTTGTGATGCAGCGGTGGCGTAAAAATGCGGCCCATTTACAACGTGACAGATTTAGGGAGATGTGTCACGTTGTAAAGCTCTGCGTCACATTATACCTGCGTCAGGTATAATGTATGCAGGGTGGGAGTTCCCACGCAAAAAAGCCTCGTAGAAGTGATGCACTGAAATCTACAAGATTTCACTGCGCCTCTTCTAGGACACCACTGCTTCAAAACCTTACACCTGCTTAGAGCAGGTGTAAGGAATGACACAGCACAATGAGGATAGGCCTCCCAACGCATCGCTGGAGTTGCATCGTGCTTGCGACACGACCCCAGCAATGCGTGACTTTTGCGCTAACAGATGCGTCAGAATGTCTGATGCATCTGTCAGTGCTTACACCATGGTGCACCGTATTGTAAATACGGCGCATCCATGGTGGTGCAAAGGGTTTCTCAGGGTGGCGCAGAGAAAGTGATGCATCACTACAGATATAAATCTGCCCCATAAAATCGGAGTCATGATAAATTCCGCACTTTTATAATTACACATTTTAACAAAAATCCGAAGTGTCTAGAATCACACATTTAAACCTGGGGTCATAAAGTTGCAGCTTAGCCACTGGTTGACATCTCCTCAAATATAGACATATGTGGAACTGTTTATTTTGTGTGTAGTTTTATACAGTGCAAACCTGGCCCACGAGCATTGGAGAGCTTTACGTGAACACTATTATTCAAGGTCAGATTCGTTTTTTAGCCACTAGAATAGTGAATATCCGTGTGAGGCAGCGTCAATACCGTGTGAATGGCAAGTGTTCAACACAAAGAAAGTTTTTTATCTAGATGACCAAATATATATGTTAGGTTACATGATGGATTGCTAAATACTCCAAAAAAGAAGGGATGTTCAAGATAAATGTGCTTCCATTTCAATTTTTTGCTTGGAGAACATACACTGGATGCAGCGATAGTTATACATTGAAAGGTGTCACAGATAGGCCCATTTGACAAGGTGATGATAAATGTGATGTATTTATTGCAGGTATCTCTGGCAACAATACCAACGTTTTTATTTATCATCCAAGAAACCCTAAAGGATAGAAATAACAAAATATGGCAAAACATAATGCAGTTGGAGTTAAGTGAGCTCCCAGTGCATGTCTTCACTAGAAGCAGTTAATAATGAGAGTGCGCTAACTTAAACAAGTACTGCCAAAGGCAATAGGTATGCTTTTGTAAAGCGCTCGGAAACGGTGAATGTTTCAAAAGTGTATTTATATAACAGATGTTTTGTTCATGAACACATCAACATATATTGGAAGTACTGAATACAAAAATAGTGATCAGGTGGGAATATATTTTGTGTACGTTTGTTTTTTATGTATGTGTGCCTTCTACAGTGTAGAGGTGTATTTTCAGGGTTAAATGGCCCTCTAAAGAAAAGTTAAATTAAATAGTCATATATTGCAAATTCATAGCTCTTTTGATTTTCTGTTATTTCAATACTGTGGGTATTTAGCCTGGGAGAAACTCATGTCATTTTCTACGCAGAAATGCCCGAAAATGTTGTTAAATAAACAGTATTGTACAAAACGGCATTCAGACACCTCATTTCCCCAAAAAATGCAAGGTAGTATATTGCGTTAAAAATAGCGAGGACTGCAACACATGCACTCTGCCATGTTGACTCGTGTGTCACGCCAGACTCCGGCATGTCCTGCTTGCCTGTCTCCCTACCCCTAGCACTCCAAATTTGACCAATTTCCTGGCCACATGTCCTAGAATGTTTTTATTTTTTTTCACTCTATGTCATGTTTCCCTGCCCCTGTGCTTTTAGTTTTAATTTTTTTAGCCGCCAGTCTGCTTTTGTTGTTATCCTGCCTTTAATGATGGCAGTGGCAAACAGAGGGTCCCATTTCCGACTGTGCTGTGTCAGTGTGACACCCTGACATATTTCAGAGAAGAGAAACTGACGGCACTATTGCTTTATGTGCAGCACCATCTGCTCCTCCTATTAGGGGGAGGCATGACAAGAGAAACAACCTTACGGAGCACACACTCCTTTGCAGACGAGTGAGGCGAAGCATGCACTGTTGCTGTTCAAGCCCTGGATGGTGGTAATGCCCTACTCCATGGCCTCTGAGACTCCACACTGGCACCCCTTAAGGGCACCCTACAATGCTGCTGCACATCTCATCCAGGGACTGAAGAAATATGATCACATCACTCTATTTTGATGGAATTGCATTGTTTACCCTTGCCGGACCACACCATCTTTGTAACCAGCTGCATCATTTACAAACCCATCAGAACCAGCAACTCTGCTTATCTTGCAGACAAGATCACCAGCTTAAGTGGTTCTTGGTAAAAATGCAGCCAGGGCACCTTTGGATTGCAGACTAAAGCACTGTAAAAAAATAACAGACCTTTGCATAAATGCTCCTAGGATCTGAAACAACATCCCTGTATCTATCAGGACCGTCCCAACTCTTTGCAAATTTAGGAAAGAGTTGAAGATTCACCTCTTTTAAGAATGCTACTTCATAATGCATTATGGTATGGGGTTATAAGGCCTCGACCGAAATCCAAACAGTAGAAAATGCCTTTCTCCGGAAAATGTTGTCACTCCCCCCATCTGCTCCTATTTTTAATATTCATGAAGACCTGGGGGCGGGTTATCTTATTGATCAAATCAATGTGGCTCCATTATTAGGTTGGTCGAGAGTTTGGGCACAGCAACCTCCGAATCTAAATCAACTTATTATTCAAGACTCTTTGTCCCTCGATAAAGCTATGTCTATTCCATGGTTTCAATATATTAAAACTAATCTGGAATCACTGGGTTGCCCCGAATTGTTCGATAGACCATGTGTGTGGAGTAAAGTGAGAATAAAAGTCTTTAAGTCTCAGTTCTTGAGTAGAGCGATGTTACTGAGGGAAGGTGGGGAACTGGGTAAGCCGGCAGTCAGGAGGTTTGTCATGCTAAGTATTGGCATAGAGATTCAGCCATACCTGACCTACATAAACAAACCATTCCATCTGTTTTTGTTAACAAGGTTCAAGCATGGCATGCTTCCCTGGCTGCTGGCTTACCCTAAGGGTTTTTTCAAAGAGGGCACCCTGGGGCCCTGTCCTTGTGATAATACCTCGGAACAAAATTCGTTGCATTTGGTATTTTTTTGCAAATTTTACTCCTTGCAGCGTAAGAGATTTATTTTGCCTATTCTTAAGAACTGTAACTTCGAGCAAGTGAGGCCCGCACTGGTTTATCTGCAAATGCTTGGGTCTCCTTTGGTATGTTTTGGGGTTGCCAGTTCTATTACTGGGGCCATTAGGTGCAGAAATAGGGCGCAGTCTTCTTAGTAATCCTCCCCATACTTTATTAGTACTGTTTAATAGCGGGAGAATGTGGAATGATGGTTTTATGGATTCGTAAAATTGCTGAACCACTTGGATGACATACTTTTTACTGTGTATATGTGCCAATCGTTGTACTATTTATATTTCATGAATTGTTATTTGCGTTTTAATCTTCATTTTTAGTGGTCCTTTTAATTTGTGTAACTGTAACTACTTGCACTATGAAATTATTGTCCTGTGCTTTGATGGTTTTAAAATTTTTAACCGAATAAAGCGAATTTTTGACTTTGACTTTGGGTAATGCCCTACTCCATGGCCTCTGAGACTCCACACTGGCACCCCTTAAGGGCACCCTACAATGCTGCTGCACATTTCATCCAGGGACTGAAGAAATATGATCACATCACTCTATTTTGATGGAATTGCATTGTTTACCCTTGCTGGACCACACCATCTTTGTAACCAGCTGCATCATTTACAAACCCATCAGAACCAGCAACTCTGCTTATCTTGCAGACAAGATCACCAGCTTAAGTGGTTCTTGGTAAAAATGCAGCCAGGGCACCTTTGGATTGCAGACTAAAGCACTGTAAAAAAATAACAGACCTTTGCATAAATGCTCCTAGGATCTGAAACAACATCCCTGTATCTATCAGGACCGTCCCAACTCTTTGCAAATTTAGGAAAGAGTTGAAGATTCACCTCTTTTAAGAATGCTACTTCATAATGCATTACTGTCCACAGCTTCCTCTCCTATTACTCATTGACTTTAAGGTTGCATTTGACCCTGTATAGCACTCCACCGCCTTTTGGCTAGGTGTGCGCTATAGAAATAACATATTCATACATACATACATCTTGCTGACACAGTGGCAAGTCGCACACCTTTGGGACGGCATCGTCTCCTTAGAGCACATATATATATAAAGTAAGTGACGTTATAGTTAGATCTTGATTGTCATAATATAAAAACTAATGTTCAAAAGCCAAAAAGCAACAGAAAATTAATCAGTTATACTTTACTGGCCTAACTTTGACTTGAGCCCCCACCATGCACTGTTTCTGGCCTCCCGTAACACATCACTCACTCACAACATCTCAAATGACATCATCGAAAATTTAAAACATCACTGATCTCATCACTGATGAAAGCATCCAAGCTACTGCAACACAAATAGAAACAGTGTGAAACTGGAGACAAGTTTCATTCAGGCCGCTTCCCGGTGGAGCTGCACCAACAGCTATAGGGGAGATTGGCCCTGGCACACCACTATGGCCATCACCTACCCAGCCGGATCACGGACATTTGTTTCGTTTTCTTCCCCGCTGCTGTCTACTTCCTGTGGATTACCAGCTGTCCCTGGTCTTTCCTATCCTGACTTTCGTGTTCTCTAATTTACTCCTGAATTGTTTATTTATCCATTAGGTAAGTACTGTGAAACTTTTGTAACTTGTAACTCGCTGTGTCCTTATGTAAAGTGCTCTGATACCTCTGGGTCTAGCCAGCGCTATATAAAACTCAAGTAAATAAGTAAGTAAATACGTATGGTAAAATTATATGGGGCACACTTAACTACCAGTGAAGTTTTAACTGGAAACAGTATTTTAATAAAGCAAGGTAGAGACTGAGCACAGCTAGTGTGAGTTGCAGTCGTACGTTTTAAATTGGTTGTGCCTTAATTAAAGGGCCTGCTACTAAAAATATGTGAGAAAACCTAAAGCTTCTTCTTACAATGCATTATTCTCCTATTGATGTCTGTGTACATGCTGATGTCATGCAATGCTATACACAATTTCTCTATAAACTGGAGATTTATTAAGTGCATATATTTATGTTCTAAAGTTCAATGATAATTCTGAGACTTACATGTAGAATGTATAATGTATGGGTGACACACGTACAGATGGTTCAAATCACAGTATGATTGATTTTATGAGTTGTTAGAGTAGTGCACACCATTCTTATCGTTTCAGGAACATGTGAATGGTACTTGCACATACTACAGAAGATTGTCCATAGGGCCAGGTAGTGCATGACTTATAGTTGGCTGACATATAGAAGTAAAGTCATTACCTTACACTTCTATGTCAGATCACATATTTAACAGACACATCTAATTAAGAAAATTAATAACCAAACTTTAAAAAAAAGTATTAAAGATTTCATAGTGCTGATTTCATTAGCTACGGAGCTATTACATTTCTTACACACATCAAAACTAGTAAAAAAAGACCATAGTATCTACTTAATGTGGGTTATTTCACAGAAAACGTCATGTTCTCATTGTTCTGGATGAGCCCATTACTTCTACAGAGGTTATAGAATATTGGGACCACTTGTACATTGCTGAATAACTTCCAGTATGAAAAGCTTATAGCAGACTACCATATCTGTTGGATGATGTCATCAGTACTGTGATCAGTGATGTCACCATTGATTTCAGTTGAGATGTTACCTGTGATGTCATCAATGATGTCCTTTAACATATCATGAGTGATGCAATATGTGAGTTCAGTGAAGTGCATTGGTGGGGGCAAAAGTTATAGTTCGTTCACTGAACTAGAACTGGCTAATTTTAGTGTTTGGTTTATAAATGTTAACTTTTAACCCATTTCAACACCTAAATATAACACCACTTTAACCTTTGATTTCTTCAGTGAATTTCTATTGATTTTAAATGAAGGGAAGACGATATTACAATACCCTAACTATAAAGTCTTTTTAGCTTTTGTCTTTTCATATTCAGCCAACACCCCATGGTTGACCCGGCCCACCCCATCAGGCCAAACCACAGAAGCCTGTCCTTTGTGATCAGCTTGCTGCCCCCGCCTTTGCCCTACCTCTTGTCTGCACTCAGTTCTCAGACAGCGTGACCCTGCCTCCTCCCTCTTGCCCTCTGTGGTCAGCTTGCTGCTCCTGCCAATACCAGCCTGTCCTGGATTGTCATCTTGCTGTCCCTTCCCTTGCACCCCTCCTGCTAGAGCAATAAATCACCATCACCTGACCCACTGCGCAGTCCAAGCCCAGACAATGCCTGGGCAAAGGGTGGGCATGTCCGTGCCTGTCAAAGCCAGATGAAGACTGTGCAGGGCCAACCCTCTTGGGCCTTTATCTTACACTAAGTTACTCACTTGGGTTATTGCTCACATAAGGTATCATTTGTAGTTCCATAAGATGGGTTGTTTTGGAGGACCTTCTTCCTGGAACTGTTTTGTCCCTTCACTGCCTCTTTTGCTTTTTCATTTGATATATGGTCATTGTGAAAGCTTTCGGGATCCACCTGTGTTAGTGTTAATGTGCTCTTAGATTAAAAAAGTTGTGTTAGCTGTGAAGGATTTTTATTTGTCTACACATTTGGCTCAATGTTAAGATTCTAATTTCTAATATTGTTCTTTTAAAATGGTACTATAAATATGGGTAAAAGAAAAACTGCCAGCAGCCCGATAAATTAAGAGGTTGAAGCATTCCTGAATAAAAAAGATTTGCAAAGGTTGTTACATCTACCATTGAAAATGGGTGCTAACATATTTGAAAAGAAACGTTTACTTCCCCAAAATACCTGCCTGCACTTCAGACACAATCTTAGAGCTTAGCCTACGATAGACTCTACTCTATCATCTGGAAAAAAAGGGCCTGAAGATCCAAATGATTGTGCACATTTAGAATCAACCATGGTTTGTTCTAGTTGGTTCAAGCCTCTCATGCATGTACAAACCAAAATGATAGGGGTTATTAGATCCTAGGATTGAGTATGGAACATTTTACCTCCATATGGAGTGGCAGTTGATTTAGTGAGTAGGTTGATTGCCAAAGTATACAGTTTGATTAAGGCACTAAAGATAAAGATGCTATACTTCAGGCAAGTCATTAATTCAATATCCTATTGAATTAGCAAGCACCTCAAAACTGATCTTGTTTTAACCTCAAGAGAATCAAAATAAATAGATAGCTCCTATTATAGTTTTACTGAGAAACATGAATGGTATTAGAGAGAAGGACATTTCAAGCCTTTTCCTAGAGAAAGATATTGCAAATGAACAGCAGATATTGTTTCAAAGCAACATTATGTCTACCAGGGCTGGGGAGAACAGTTTCAGTTTTTTCAAGCAGAAGTCCATTGTGTTACACAAGCCTCTTTTAAATGAGTCCATCCATAGTGATGGGACCATCGGAAATAAGGTTGACAATAGAACTGGGTATATACCTAGTGGGGGCAAGATAGCTCTTTTAAATGTCCTTACTATCAAGGGGCCTCAAAAAAATCCACACAAATCTGTGTGATGAAAATAGGACTTGTCTGTCTCGCCCAAAAGTTATATCCATGTCAATTTGCTAATCTGTTTCAAGGTTTATACGAAGACCAAAGAACACTGAAAAATAAAGTAATACACTGGAGTGATAACGTCCATCAGTGCTGTTCTGTTGTTCATTTAGATTTAATTCACACAGAGGGCCACCCGATCCAAGAGAGGCAATTGGATTACATAGAAGTGAGACTAATAGACATCAGACTTTTGCATGGATTAATTGCACTCAAATGTAGATCCCCTCTTGTAAGGGGTTCAAACATTTAAGTTTGCTTCTCAAAAGACACATAATGCTGGCTCACGTTTTTGCAATAGAAGCTTCCTCCACAATGCTCGTGTAGAACATTTGGTGAATGTGGACTGACACCTGGAGATCCATATGATTTGTGTAGAGAGCTTTAGGTTGCATTTCAATTCAATTTCTACATTGACATCTTCTTCTAATGCATGTGGCGATAGCGGGTGTGGTGCTAACCGTTTAGATGTTCTGAATATACTGAATGGTGACATATCCCCATCCCACTTGGTAGTTTTCCCAGATCTAAAGAATGTTAATAAAGTTACAATTTCTTAAACTCCTGCTAATATATTGATAATCTGGAATATTGCCTTAATTACATCTAAAATTGTAGATAGTGACTGGGGCTTGCCTATTTCAAGACATGTGGGCCACTGCACCAGTGTTTAGATCAGGGTTTAAAACATTTAGTATTGTTGCCTTTGGTGCAAAGGTGGGAAGACCTTCGGGTGGCTTAACCATGTGGGTCAAAACATCTCTTGAATATAAAGTCAGATGGCATTTTGGGACTGATTGTAGATAAATATTAACAACAGGGAGACCCCCAGTAATAAAGGATCTATTATTTTAAACTGAGTGATATTTTGGAGTGGCACAATAAGAAACACTAAATGATTTTGCAGTCAATTTCAATACAACCTTTCCCCTGGTTGGGATGGCTCTCAATCTTACTGGGGAGAAAGATGAATGTTGGCGAAATTCCAGTTTAGTTTCATCAACACAAAATACCTGGTATAAGTTCACATTTCATAAAGCTGCTTTTACCATGTTTTATGGAGTACAAGAGTGTTATGACTGCTCACCATCTGATAGCTCTGCACATCCCACTATAAAAGAGGTAACTACGCGAGTAATATAAAATATTTTATGTTGGATCTTCAAATCTGGCATAAAATGATGGATACCTCCTCTCTTCTGGGTCCTAGAGTGATAATGAACTCTTGCAATTAACTCTAAGAGCTGACTTATTCAAATATCAAGCACGTCCTACTAATCTGAGTTAGCTAGTGCTTCTAATAATCGTAGAACCATTAAATTAGAAATGATAGCATCTATATTATGTCTGACATCTACAAAGCTACGGTTCCAGTCCTAAGCTCCATGGTTCACCCTATTGTTTTGATCCTCGGTAGACGATCTGTGTTTTTTGGTTGCTTGAAAGAATACTATTCAAAAAAGTACAAGCCATTTAAATTAGACAGAAAGACTAGTAGGTTCTTCAATGCTAAGTGTAGAGCAGTCAAAAGCTCGTAAAATCTTGTTATTAAACCAGGTGATAAAACTAGATTTTCTAAAGCAAGAGCACAGTGGTGAAGGGAGGGGGCGGGCCTGAGGTGACGTGTGCAAACACGCCTTGTGGCGCGTTTTAAGTTGGGGGATAAAGTCCCCTTGAATCCTGAGGGTCCCCGGGTCCAACTAGCCCACCAGGTACCTCCAGTAAGCGCCGCAGAGCTGCGTTACAGAGAGGTGTATAAAGGGACGTGGCCTGGACCACCTCTCTGCAACACAGCCCTGTGTCGCTTACTGGAGGTACCTGGTGGGCTAGTTGGCCCCCAGGGACCCTCAGGATTGAAGAGGAATTAATCACCCAACTTTAAACGCGCCGCAGGGCGCGTTTGCACATAGGTCACCTCAGGCCCCACCCCATCCCTTCACCTCTGTGCAAACGCGCCCCGTGGCGCATTTTAAGTTGGGGGATTCAGTCCCCTTGAATCCTGAGGGTCCCTGGGGTCCAACTAGCCCACTAGGTACCTCCAGTAAGCACCAAAGAGCTGCATTGCAGAGAGGAGTAAAAAGGGGCGTGGCCTCTGAACACCTCTCTGCATCGCAGTTCCCTGGCTCATACTGGAGGTTCCTGGTGGGCTAGTTGGCCCCCAGGGACCCTCAGTATTCAAGGGGAATTAATTACTCAACTTTAAATACACCCCCTTGCAGGGAGGGGCGGGGTCTATACGCGATGCCGGCTTTAAAAAATAAAAAAATTTATGAAGGGGGGCTGTGTGGCCCCCCTTCTCTTGCCTTTTTTTGTGCCTTGGGGACCCCATCTCCCAGGGCCTGTCCCCCCTTTTTTTATGCAAATGGGAGGGGGGCTGCCTGGACCCCCCTCCTGTGGCCAATTCTGGCCCCGGGGACCCCATCCCCCGGGGCATGGCCACACATATTGTTTTTTATTGGAAGGAAGAGCTGCATGGCCCCCCTCCTAAGGCGTCTATTGGCCCCTGGGGCCTGCCTTTATTTAATAATTATTTTTTGGGGGAGGGGGCCACGTGGCTCCTGTCCTGGTCCACTTCTGGCCCTGGGGACCCCATCCCCCGGGGCTTGGCCGTCCTTTTATATTTTTTTTGTGAGGGGGGCCGCGTGGCCTCACTCCTCACGCCAACTAGGGCCCCGGGACCCCATCCCAAGGGGCCTGGTCTCTCCTTTTTTTATACACAGGGGAGGGGTGCCACGTGGCCCCCGTCCCGGGCCACTTTTGGCCCCAGGGATCCCATCCCCCGGGGCCTGGCCTCTTCGTTGGGGACCGTGGGGGGAGCCCCAATGCCCCCACGGTCCATGCTGGCTCCCCGTGTCATGCGGGAGCCGGCATTGCTTTTCCACATGGACAGCTGCTGACATGCAGCTCCCCATGTGGAAAATCAATGTGGTTTTTAATTTTTGAAAGCTCTCACTTTCAAAACCCAAACCACAGTTTGCTATGAAAGGGCGGGCTGCCATAGCAAACAGCAGAGTCCCGTGGGGTGGGCATCCCGGGACACTGCAGGAGCCGGTCCTGGGCGGTGGCGGTCCCCAGGGCCATCAAGGGCTCCAGGAGGGGGGCCGCGTGGCCCCCTCCCAATGTTTGAACAGCCCCAGGGAGGTGGTGGTCCCCGGGGCGGGGGTCGAGCCCCCCACACAGGTGTATTATTTTTTTTTTAAAAGCCGCGGTTGTGGCGGTCCCCGAGACAGTGAGGGGGCCGTGTGCCCCCCGTAAAATAATCAATAAAAGCCCTGGGGTGGCGGTCCCGGGGCATGGGGGGCTTGGAGGCCCCCCACCCATTAAAAAAGAAGCCGGGGCTGCGGGGGCCTGCGTGCCCCCTGCAACTCTTTAATCAAGTCCCGGGGAGGTGGCGGTCCCCGGGGCAGTGTGGGGGGATTGGGGCTCCACCACACATTCTTTTCACTGCCCCCGGGACTTGGCCTACCCGGGGGCTTCAATACAACAAAGCGCGGGAGCCCTCACTTCGTTTTTTTTATTTTCTAGGCCAGATACACGCACCCAGCGTGAATTCAGCCGATTTTATTTTTATTTTTAAATGCTGTTTTGGGCCCTGGGGGTCCTTGTGGGACCCCCTGGCAGGCTTAGGGGGTCACGGTGTTTCTACCCTGCCCCCTTTTCTTGTTTTTCATGTTTCTTTTTCTCTTTTCTTGTGACTCGGTTCTACCGAGTCACAAGATGGCTGCCAACACTTCCTGGTTTGGAGTGTTGACAGCCAATTAGAATAAAGCTCATGGTCGGGAGGGTGCGCGGATCCACAGCGCCTCTATATATCAAAACTTTTATTTTTTTATTTTCTCAGCAACTACTGAACGGATTTACACCATTTTAAAAAAAGGGCGCTTTCTGAAGCAAGCACTACCTTTTTGCTAAATTTGGTGTAAATCCGTTTAGCAGTTCGGGCTGTACCTGTGTCTAAAGATTCCTATGGAAAAGAACATGGAGTAAACACGTTTTGGGATCCCCCTTTTTTCTCAGCCCCTCTTGGCGAATCACCCCGAAACTTTCAGGATAGGAGCTGACCGGAGCGGGCCCCAAGTTTTGAAAATTTCCCGAAGATTCGTCAACCGGCGCCAAAGTTATTGGGAAAAGAAAAAACGCTTTTTCTGTGGAAACTAGGTCCTTACTATAACTATCTACTGGCGACTGCCAGTAGATAATATATATATATAGATATATATATAAATATATGTATAAAGTCTGAAAATAAATGTATTAAATCATTACTGAAGGCACCAACTATTGTCCCGACGCTTCTAATAAGGCATTATTTTTTTTTTCCTCAAACCAATTAATTTAATGTTAGTGTGAAGCCACTCTTGTAGTGGATACACAATTGGACAGTTTAATGAGTTGAGTCTCTATAAAGAAGCAATGTGTAATGTTGTGAGTAGGTTTTCTGCACTAAATATTGCCGCATAAATATTGCCGCAGTGCAGGGGTCTATGTAAAATCTTGGCTAAACTTGGAATTGGGTGCCTATCGGTCATGGTCAGACTGCAACAGAAAATAAATTAAGTCAGTCAGACATTAATGTATGATTATTGAAACGTGAGAGTAAATACTTTTTAATAATACACCAGAGAAAGAGACAAAACAACTTAGGTCATGAGGAAAGGAATCCTATATACAATCTTCTATTTATGCAAATAACATACACCATTTGGAGAAGTATCTGTAAAAGGTTGCTCTAATAAGATGTGCAAAGAAAAGTGCTCATGTGTGGGGTGAGTGAAGAAAGAGAAAATCAGACAGAAAAACATTAGTAGATTACAGTATCGTGAGTCTATACAAACAAAGCTGGTTACTATGTTTTATTAGAAAAAGGGGTAAACCAGTGTTCTTAAGCCTGACTACAAAACAAATATGATATATCATTCAAAGTCTGCTTATCAGAATGATGCTGCTATTTATTGGACTGTTCCCATGAGGCACAGGGTCAGACTGATTTGCATATGGCCATGTCTGAACTGGGGTGGCAGAGTGGGCTAAAGAACGGTGATGGATCAAACCCAGATCTGTTGACTGGGTGTGAGTGTTTGATTGGTTCTGATGCTCCGTCCATCACCACCCCCTTTTGTACCGCTTTGTTCGCCATAAGTTGGCAGGGTATGCTCAGACGTGAGTCCCTTGCTCACTTTGCTACTGGATTCAAGCAAGCCTGGTTGAAGACGGCTGAAATGCCAGAAACTGGTCCTAGGAAGCTTGTTTCGGGTCCAGGGAAGGCATGGCTTGGCAGTTCGGGCTGGACTGTTCCCATGAGGCACAGGGTCAGACTGATTTGTATATGGCCATGTCTGAACTGGGGTGGCAGAGTGGGCTAAAGAACGGTGATGGATAAAACCCAGATATGTTGACTGGGTGTGAGTGTTTGATTGGTTCTGATGCTCCGTCCATCACCACCCCCTTTTGTACCGCTATTTATTAAAGGCATCATCAGGTTCCGGGGATGACCAATAGTGTGTAGTTCAGGCCATAGGATAGGAGGCATTGACGTTTCGACCCGAGTTAGGCGATGAGGGTAGTTTTAAACCTCTGCATGTGGGTCTTCATCAGGACAGGGAAAATAGAGACAACTGTGGTGGTTGCCTAACCAGGCTAACCAAGTCAATCCAAAGCTGACACTATTGTGGGAACTCGTAGTGTATGTCCACAAATCTCAAGGTGAATGGGAGATCACCGAGCTGTGGAGGGGAGGTGTTCCTCACTTCATGATCCCTATGTACCTCAGGTCATCACTTTATATCCTGCATGAGTCAGGTATTGAGTTTAAAAAAACTTCATTTAAGAATGATTTTGAATTTGATGAATTCCTAAATAATATTAATTATCCAGCAACTAGAGCACTATATGTCACATTTAGGCTTGGTGTTTTGCCCTTGGCTAAGTTTACCTCCAAATGGTCATCTAATAATCCCGGATGAAAGTTTGATGTTTACTAGAAGCAATTATACTTATCGACATGCATTTATGAAAATATAATGTATACATATTTAACTTGTATTGAAGGATTTCTTGTCCATGATTTAGCATTCGGCAGCCTTGCTAATGTGTATTCACTTGGACACTATTAAACAAATAAAACTGACAACACAGCTGCTTGTGAAAGATATTATGTAATAAATGTCATTAAACTACTGACTTTAAAAATCTAAGCATTTACAATTTATAAGCGTCTACTATATTTTGAGTGTGGGGAAGCATCCTTTCATCAGTTGTTATTGTCATACCTTGGTGTAAGGTCTTCAACCCATGCAGATGTTTGATTCACCCACTAAACATATTTGATTCAAGAAATTGGGACGAGGGGGAACAAACAGGTCTATATTTTCTTATAAGTATCATCTGTGTGCCCGGTCTGCAATCACCCAAAAAAGAATGAGAAGAATATTCTATTTTTCTGTGCGGCAAATTGTAAACCAAGACACAAATGGATGTCTTTTTTGGAATTCGACAGTGGAGAATGACCTTTAAAATGCATGAAATTGTGCTTGTAGTGATTGCCTTTCCTAAATTGTTATACTCGGCGTGGCATAGATTAACAAAGGCAATTTAGTTCTTAGTTGGGCAATTTGCAATGATTGTTTCTGATATTTGATATATATATTTCACCTTGTTTTTATTGTGTTGATCGGTCTTTTTTACTTGAGCAAACAAATAAATCATGCATAACCCCGTACCTCTTGGAGGTTTTTAAAGAAGCTGTGAGTAAGGGCCGCATCCCCACCCTTGTGGGTAGCTGTTCTGATAACTATTCTAAGAACGACAAACTTGCTAGCAGTTGTGAGTCATATAGAGACCTCTCTTTAATAAACTGTGATGTCACAATTCTACCTAAAATAATTGCTAACAGGCTTCTCCACTTGCTGGTGTTCCCAGATCAAGTGGGGTTTGTTCCTAGGGTTTACACACTGCTTGCTGTACCACATCAAGTAAAACCAGAGATGAGACCCGTGGTGGTCTTTTTGGATGCCACAAAGGCCTTCGACTCCCTTAAGTGGAGCTACTTTATGGCCTTGCTGACCCGAATGAGTATACCTCAGCAGGTCATGAATAGATTTTGACTGCTGTATATCTCCTCAATAATAAAACTTTACATAAATGGCTGAATCTCAACTCCTCTACCAATTGCTAGGGGAATTTGACCAAGGATATCCATTGTCCCATATATTATTTGCACTATTAGAGTACCTTAACCCCCATTCTCAGTGAAATTACAAAATTTGGAGGCTTGGTAAGACTAATTATAAACAGGAAAAAATAAACCATATTCCCTCTATCGAAGTGCACACATATATTTGACCTAGACTTTCCATTATAGTGGAGTGTATGCCTGATGAAATACCTTGATATCTGGCTTAGCCTAAACAAGGATGAGGTCATTTAAAAAAATTGCAGCACGTATCAGTAACCTAGAAGATCAAATCATTTGATGGCTAAAACTATGCTCACAAAGGCTGGCCATTTAGGACTGGTAAATATGATCATACTCCCAAGATTCTATATTACTTTATAAACATATAAATAAGCATGACTTGCATTATACTGGTATCTATCTGAAGTGGCATAGTGGACTACAATCCGACTCGAGTGAATGCTAGTGTTCAATATTATTTTCAAGCACTACACTTATCATCTTTTTGTTTTCCTAAGTGAGATGCCACTAAGGCGACGCACATGCTGGGATGTGGGACCCACGGTCACTATGCAACAAGACTCAAATTGCACCTCATTAACAAGGCCTAAGTTGGCCGAAACCAGTTTGGGGTGTGTCCTGATCAGATGGGACCTGGCTTGGTAGGTTGGCTGAACTGTTAATATTAGAGTAGAACCAAGATTGATTTGTCTTAAGCTGACCTCTATCTGAAGTGATGAAGTGGGTAAAAACGGGGGCCCTAAGTGATCGCCAGTGGACAAAACTCTTTGCAAGCCTTTCATCTATCACCTTTTAATTTTCTTCAGTGTTACTGGTAAGCCAAAACATGGATCCCATGGTCACTGTGGCATAGGAAGAAAACATCAAAAATGATTCATTGGAATGCAGCCCTGCAGTTGCCAAAGTTTGAGAGTATTTAAAAGCAAATCACATCACCTTTTTGTTATCCTCAGTGCGATGCCCAAACAGTGATAGATATTCCAAGATTTCGGTCCTGTGATCACTGTGCCACAGGATTCAGGCTATAAGTCACTTACAAGTTATAAGTTGACTGTTGGAAAATGCCTTTTGTGTGTTGACACCCCCATTTTTTGGGGACCGATACTGCTGTTGCTTTAACTTTGTACATTGGGACACTGCAAACCAGGCCCAATGCAGGTGCTCTGGCCCCTAAAAATGTAGGTATTGGCTAAAACCCTAATTAACATAAACTGTGTCCAAAGTACACTCATGTCATATAATATTAAATGTCTACAAGGACTACAGCACTGCTGTGCCATTCACTAGTGGGACACGACAAACATGATCCTAGGCCTTCCACTGTAGCCTGGATGCTGAAGTTTTAAAACTGCAACCCAATATATTAAAATAAACCCTATTGACAGGTAAACATCTCCCTTTTAAATATTGATACGTCGCCTATTTGTAGGCCTTGTAGCCCGCAAGGCAGGATGCATTGATATTTAGAAGTAGTACTTGTAGAAAGTTAACATGTCCTTACCTAGAATACATTTTTACTGTAGGAAGATTGGCTAGCCCATAGAGAAACAATTGTATGAGATACTAAATATTAATGATGCTATCTCAAGCTAGGGACTAGCTAGAAAAATAATTAATGCACTATTTTTAAATATTTATTAAAAGCTAAACTTAATGGCAAAATCACATTTCTAATAAATATTAAGGAAAACGTACTTTTAGAATGTTACCTTTTCCCTGCATTTGTAGGCTAATTTACACTAGCCTCCAACTGTCACCCAGCTGATGAATATCCCTGAAGAGGTGTGAAAACTATTCACAGAACAGAGACAATGGCCTGCATGTGGGCAGGTGTTTTTATTCCTCTCCCAGTTGGGCTTAGTTTACTTTAAAGGGTCCTCCCCATCACACATAGATGTAGCTCACATTTACACAGGCCCTCTCTTTTGCCCTCCCAGTCAATCAGGCATCAAACCTAGTGGGGGAGAGCTGCCCAAGAACTGGCTTGGAATAACTAAAGGAGGAGTGAACTGCTTTCTACCATCACCACACCTCTTATAATAATAATATCCACATTTGTAAAGCGCAAACAATCACCCTTATGGGTCTCTAGGTGCTGGGGGCCATCGGGAAGATTAAGCAAGCTATTGCCCAGAGTCACATGGTGCTGGGCTAATCTGCCGCCGGTACCAGGGATCGAACTGTGATCCCCAGATTCCGGAGTCAGTCGCCCTGGCCGCGGCGCCACACCTCTTAGGCACACAGGCTCTGCACAAGGGGAGAAGGGTTTCTCCATCTTGGATTTAGTGAGAGAGGTGCATGGTGGGGTTGTTTGCAGTAGGGCACACATGAAGTACTGCACCTAGCCTCTGAACACATTCCTACGGCATGGGGAAATGAATGTATCCCAACACAGATCTGAGAATGTTGGTACTTGGCAGACTGTTTAGCTTCATCAAACTAAAAAATCTGAGTAGAATGTGAAAGTACTGCCATGCCTTATAAAACATTAACTGGTGAAAGGAAATTAGCGCAAAAATTCCATAGAAAAAGGCCTCGTGTGAAATAGCTTAGCTGGTGCCAGGAAAGGGGACACTATGCCAAACTTTAGAACATGAAAGTGGGAGTATTTTAAATAAAAATTGCGAGAATTTAGTTTCCCATTGATTTATACTGGAGCAGAGGTGATTGTTAGGCAGGAGAAAGCAAAAATAAAGCCATTTTGGGCTTCTAAAATCGGGAGTCTCCCCCCTGAATCGGGTCTTTCCAGTTTAATATGTTTTAAAGTCTGTGCTAAAGAATGTGCTCTTCTGGTACTCATACTGCTTCCCTATGGCAGAGGTGCCTTTGCTAACTTTATCCCTGTCCCTTAATTCTCTACAAGTAGATCAGTGGCCTGACCTCTGACATCGCCTGCCTGGTTTTCATAAGCATCTCTGTAAGCAGCCTTGAAGTCATTTGCTAACACTATTGGGGGCTTAACCAAGGTGAGGGATACAATCGCACTTGGCAAGGGCGAGACTGTGCAGGACATTCATGCTTTTTTCATGATAATTGTAACCCAGCAATCTAAAACAAAGCAGTTGCTTTGTGAACCTTAAACACTGCCTGATAATTTTAATATTTTTTGTGCGTGAAAAAAGGTATCGTGAAATTGGCATTAAAACACTTAAACGAGCCTTTGTGTGTGAACCAATTGATAAAAAATACAAACGATTATGCTGCCTATTTCATATTGGGTATTCAAAGGTAAAAAGCAAAATGACTCACGCTCGAGAACAAATTACTGACATTTAGGTAGCCACGGGCTAAAAGTTAATGCAATGAGATGAGTCATCCGTTGCCCTCTGTATGCTGTCACTCAAGGGATTAAAAGTTCAAAGTTGAGTCACTCTTCATTCCGTTGGCTGCCCGCTTTAACCACCCGGGGTCAGAAAGTTAATCATAACAGAATTACGCATCACAAAACTCATGCTCACTGCTTGAACTTAAAACCTAACTTCAAGGGGAAAAGTTCAGCCAAATAACAGGGTCCATAGTCCAGTCTCCACCCGCCTGGAAGGTTAAAAGTTGAATTTTGTAACAGGATTCATGACGGTTGAACAGTTCAAGAAAGCACATATAATAGCCCCAAAGCCCGCATTGAAATGCACTTGATAAAAATTACAAAACTCGATGAAGAGTCTTTTGTACTTTAGACCTCTCGTGATACTTGTTACAAGCAGTGAAGCCTCCCTTGGGACGACCACATCATTCTCCATGTGCCTGATAGCAGTAGTGATATTTGCATATGTGTCAAGAACTTGCAGTTGTATGTGGCTTGTGTCCTTCCATATTACCTTGGATGGGTATCTGTGACCAGTGCTTAATTTGTAACTTACTGAGTGCCAGCTTTGCTCACGAGGCTGCGGCTGGCACAAATAAATGTCAGCGCACCGAATACCAGGGCAGCCTTGAATGCACCACAGGCCTCTTTAATCCACTTCCCTACACTCCCAGCAGTCCATCTTTCTCTTGCTGGACCTTGCTTTCTCCTTTTGTGATGTTTTTTTTCCTTCTTTCTCTTACTCCTTTGTTCCCCTTTGTGTCTTTTCCCTCTCTTGCACTCGGAAAATGTCTGATCAGGAAAAAGAAGTGATGGTCCCCAAAAATGAGTGCCGGTAGCCTCCCCCAGTAACCACCAGCTCATTTTAAGCAGACTGCATAACATCTTTTTGTGTTGCTTATCCTTTCTTAGCAGCCATTACAGGCATTTGTGGTCCATCTCGCATAAAGAGAGCATTGCATGTGCTAATTTAAGACAGATCTCGACCTCACTTTTAGGCTGACTTGTGTCTAAAACAGCTGAGGAGCTGTAGCACTGCTACTTTACCACCTTAAACAGTGGTAAATTGGTGCTTCTCATAGGAAGTGTAAAGGCATGTGCTGCTTTTTGCTGGAAACATAATTAAGAAACATAATAAAACATAACAGAGCACATTAAAACATTCACTACAGAATGCAACACAACCGTCACATTGCAATAATGTAGTACAAAAGCACAGCAGCACAAAAAACTACGGAGTACATCACCATTACAACAAATACCATGCTAGAAATATGAACATTGAATAGGACACGTTACAATGCAAACTTTTACAACGCATGCCTCTACAACGCGCTTTTTACATCGCAACATCCATTACAACGCATGATTTTACAACGCATGCCATCACAACGCATTTTAAGAAACTACTCTTACAACGCATTCCATTACAATGCATACCATTACAACACATAATACTTTTAGGGAAACAGTATTGTAAGTGTTGGATAGTGTAGGGGTAAAAATTACTATTCCCACTCCTGTGAGTGCAACAGTAGGGTAAGTGTTGGATAGTGAAGGGGTAAAAATGACTGTTTCCTATTACTTACCTTATAATGCGTTGCAATGGCATGCATAGTAGTGGCATGCGTTGTAATGGCATGCGATGTAAAGGATGTTGCGTTGTAATGACTGCATTGTAAAGGTAGTGCGTTGTAATGACTGAATTGTAATGGTTATTTCCCATGAACATTTATAGGAACAAACATTCTTGTCATAACTTACCACATCCATAAATCTGCTTTCATGCTACAGCAGTAAAATGTGTGTGCATCAAGCACTATCTTAACTTATCAACAATGATATGAAAGAGCACCATCAAGAACGTATTTTGATCTGGTATCCTATCTTTATTCTATTGTCACTCATGTATATTATATTTTGATTATTTTTCTTTGTGTTTCATATCAAATTCTTCATTTAGTTGAAACTCACCTTTCTAGTTGTAACTATAGCAGCAAGTCTGATCACTAAGCACAACCATCAGGCTGTGGCATCAGAATATTGTGGTCAGAATATTGTCTGGCTTAAATATTGCATCCTCCCTCAATATTGCCACACAAGAGTTAATAATAGCAAATCAACACCCAATGGGAGGATAGCTTTGAAAACAATATTTAGGACATCATCTTTATGTCAGGCTATATTTTTGTCTGAGATATTATGACATATATCTACGTGCATACTCATAACTGCCAATACACTCCTCACTGACTTGACTTATTCAGTTGTTTGAGGTTGGTCACTTGCCCAAATCTCTCCTGTTTCTCTCCCTGGGGAAATCTAAAATCACCAAACATCACTTTGCTTCTTTGAGATAGTTAAATAGCCAAAGGTTATGTGTTAATGTCAGACATAGTCCTATATAAGAACAACTACCATAACATCATTTTACCATTTGTAAGGTGTCCTTCTTGAGACAATTCCTCCTTTACTGCAATATAAGGCTGGCATTGTTTGGTATAATAAATTTACATTTACTTCCTACTCTCCATAATAGTCCAAATCAGGCTTAAAATCATCCACAGATGACTTCTGCCACCCTTGCAGCTCTTGGGCACTGACCAGACTTCAGTCAGGGAATTTGCACAGAGAGGGCTCTCAGACTGAGACTTAACTTCCTCTGAATGTATTCCAAGTTCGATGCTCTCTAGAATCTGGTTGGCTGAGGCTATGCTAGGGCTTTTGTGAATAACTTCTGCTGCCTGGGACATGCCCCTTGATCCAGAATGCTCTCAGTGTTTAATGTGACTTTCTGGATGCCACTTCAATTAGTTATTTCAGTATGCTTACTCACAAGTAAACTTTACCCTTCCTTCTACTCGCAATAAAGACATCCTTGTCACACCAATACTCTAAAAAGTTTAGCCTAAACTGAAACATATATTCTAAAAAAATTATTAATGCAAAATGGGATTAACTAAGTGACAATTCCAGAAATTTGATTTTACCATGTCAGCTAATATTCTTAAGAAGGGTGGTGATGTAGAACCAATAAACTATGGAGATTTTGTTCTCAACAGCGAATTGTACATTTTCAAGTTGCTCCAGAAAAGGTGCCATGTTGCAATTCTGCAACAAGGCGATTGCAGGTAAACTAGTGACAATTGCTTGTACAATAATTATTGACAAAAGGTGGTTAGGACTATTTCACAAAACATTTAGCTACATCTCACAGTCACAAAATGTTCAGCTGGCACCACAATTGAAATTTCGAGTTTGTGAGTGAACCAGGTTTGCGCTTTGTAGTGTACATTCACAATATGATTCATTACCCTTAAATGGCAAACCTGAGCCAGCTGAATTTGAGTGAGTTACACATCAAAAACAAAATAAAACAATAGCAATAGTCATCATAGCTTCATTCTACCCAGAAGAGGGAATGACTTGGCTGTATCTGAAGAAAATATAAACTGTGAAGAAGAGAAGGGAAAGGATATTCTGAATTAAGATCTTCCTGTGATATTAAACCTAGGAACACGTCCCCAGAGACACTATTTCTGTCGTTTTTTGTGTGTTTGCAACACTGTTTTAGTAGTTAAGCCAAATTCCATCATATATCTCAATGAAGTTCATACAATGGACAAGAGAGATTTGTATGATAACAATCAAGACATGGATCGAGAAAGTAATATTGGACGTTGACCAATTCTTTGAACTTGAAACTCTCACGTTCTTTCTGTTCTTCCTGGAAACATAGGGGTCGATTCACAGAACTAATCTGAAACAAAATCCTAAACTTACTACTTTTGGTATTCACAGAAGGCATTTAGTAGTAGTAAAGTTAAGACTACTAACTTTACTACTACTAACTAAGACAAAATCCCAAACTTACTGCTTTTGGTATTCACAGAAGGCGTTTAGTAGTAGTAAAGTTAGGATTTTGTCTTAGTTAGTAGTAGTAAAGTTAGTAGTCCTAACTTTACTACTACTAAATTCCCTTCTGTGAATACTAAAAGTAGTAGGTTTAGGATTTTGTCTTAGTTAGTAGTAGTAAAGTTAGTAGTCCTAACTTTACTACTACTAAATGCCTTCTGTGAATACCAAAAGTAGTAAGTTTAGGATTTAGTCTCAGATTAGTTCTGTGAATCGGCCCCATAGATCTTGTTTCACTTACTTAGCCCACAATCTCACAACTACCCAGTGTGGCAGTAGCTATTCACAAGGTAATAAACTCAGCCCATTTTGCTATTAGAGAAAGCAACAGTCTTCTTACATTTTTTAAAGGTAAGTCCCTCATTGTCCCTAAAATGTTTATGTTCTATTATTCCTTGAGAGGCTGTCAGCATCAAATTACATTTACCTAACCAAAATGTTGTTAAGGAGCATTTGGTCAAGAATCCACAAATGCTTTAAAGCACTGTTTCTATCGCCTGTGGGCACACTTTGGACAATTGAGAGGTGGTGCAAACTAGTTTTTGACAACTCATTAAAGTTCTAGAAATACAAAAAAATGGACCGTCTTTGTACAAGGTCTTTTATTACCATTACCTTGAAGTTTACTGGGACAAGGTTGGATCCTAAAGTTTCAATATTCCCGTTCTTTGCTTCCTACTTAACATGCAACCTTTCTCTTGCTTTCCTAAAATTCTCCTCTCAAGTTATCTAACCAAAACCCTTAAGTTAGTATGTGCACCCCCAAGTTAGTATGTGCAATGCAGAAAAGCGTGAAAGAATTTTCATAGACCAACATGTGTCCAATGGTTACATGTCCTGTACGACACATGTATGCTAGCAAGTGCAAAGTGAAAAAAAGAAGGGATCAGACTCAATTTTGGCATGATCTGGTCACCGATGCTTGATCATTGGAGTAATTGTTTAAAAACTAGCCACCTCAGACAGTACTGTCTATGCCTACTGACCTTAAATGCAGTTTCTGCTGTATTGTTTCTCAACTCTTTCTCTTTGTAGCTTGCACACAATTTCTGTGCTTTTTTCATTTTCCAAGATAGTCAAGATCTATCGGATTGTGATGCTTATTGTCCTACCCACGCTGATGCTGATTGCACTACAATTTAATCAGAATCATTATCTCGTGCCACCTTTGTGGCTTTTTATCCCAATTTTTCTTCTCGACAGCACAGCTAAAATGATGGGTAGCCTGTTAATAAATAAGTTGGAGGAATGGGCTAAAGAAAATGATATACTAGTGGAAGCCTAATACGGCTTTAGAAAGGGAAGGAGTACGACAGACCAATGTCTCAATCTTGCCTTAATTGCTGCTAAATACGTCACTGCTAAGAAAAGGCAATTATATATGGCATTTATGGACCTGTCCGCGGCCTTTGACTGCGTGTCCTACAGTAAACTGTGGAACATTATGGACTCAATGGGCGTGGACCCCTCCATAACCTCTTTCATCAGACAGTTATACAGCGAGGTAGAAGCTGTGATTTGTTACGGTAAAATGGAGAATGTTCGAAACCATTCAGAATTGAAAAGGGATAAGACAATTGAAACAACGTCCCAGTGGCAGGCCCAATATCGTTGCCCATTATGCTTTATGCGTATGACACTGTTCTGCTGGCAAGGACCCCAATGGCCCTACAGAAGTATATTGAGTCATACTCCGCTTTTATGGCTGAGCTCGGCTTATTTTTAAATAAAACTAAATCTTACTTACTTCACATAGACAGCAGACGCCTGGAGAAAATAGAGAACATTTCGTACCTGGACATTCTTTTTGATGACAAACTAAAATGGTCTTCAATGGTTAAAAATAAAATGAACCAGATGTCCAGAAGCATAGTGGCTATATGGAAGTTTGCCCTAAATTTATGGGGATAAACCAATTAAAGAAATATTAGATATTCATTCAGCAAAACATTATCTATAGCTACATATGGTGCCACTGGAATCAAGCTATCCTGGCTGAAGAGGGGTGAAAACCCGAAACCGGTCCTAGGATGCTTGTTTCCAGTCCAGGAAGGACCTGACTTGGCAGTTCGGGCTGGACTGTTCCCATGAAGCACAGGGTCAAGACTGATTTGCATATGGCTGGGTTCAAACTGGAATGGCATGGTGAGCAAAAAAACGATGGATTTAGGCCCAGATCTCTGTACTGGGGTGAATGTATGACATTGTTCTACATTCTGTCCATCAACTGTTGTTTTTGCAGTTTGGGGCATAGCACAGGTAGAGTCCCTCCAAGTAACAGAGGACACATTTCTTAAAAGACTGCTGGCTATGCCCAGCTCCTGCCCAAACATTTTAGTCCACGAAGAGCTGGGTTTCTCGTTCATCTCTGATACTATAAAACTAGCTTGGCTGCTGGCAAGGCTTTCAATTTGGAAAAGGGAAACTGTTCTTAATCAAACAGTGATAAAGGATATTTTATCCCTGAACAGAGCCTTGTCGATTGCCTGGTTAGCTTCTATGAAAAAATCCTTTAGCAAACTGGATCTTGGGTTTTTGTATGATACTCCTTATTGTATATCATTTTCCAAACTCAGATTAAAGGAACTATTTATTGCTAAACAATCTCAGGATAGACTGCAAGAAAATCAATCTAAAATATCAGTAATGGCTTATCGAGCATCACCTCCTGTGGCAACTGGTCATCTTTCCTATTTGTCTTTTGTCACCAATAAAAGACATCATTTTGTTTTGGTGAGATTTAGACTGAACTATATTTTGTTAATGGTTGAGTACCCCGCACATTCCTATTCGGTATCCCATTTGTCTCTCTGTCCCTGTGATGGTCTCTCCAAGCAATCGATTTCACATTTGCTCTTTTTTTGCACATTTTATAAAGCTGGATGGGCTAAATTCATTATCCCTCTACTGTAAAAACTCATTCTATGTTTGTATTACCAGGCATTGGAAGTAATACAAGGGTTGGAATTCCCTTATGTATGTTACACGCTAGCGTCCTATTTATTAGCTGTTTTAAGGATTAGAAAGGTGAATATCCTGTTATAAGGGCTAGCCCCTAAGCTCACCTATGCACTGAGTCTGGAAATGTCTTCTTTTAACCATTTAATGGTTTCCCCATTGTTCAGTTTGCCCTCGCTTAAGTATAGTGAGTTCAGTTTACTATTGATTAGCAATAGACGATTTATACGTATCTAAAGCATTAGTATTATGAACGTTTTCACTGGGTGTCTTTTATATCCGATTTAACAATTTAAGTATAAACTTGTCTGCTAACAAGTTGTCATTTTATCTGCTTTTTGATACTATTTACCTTTTATGAAATTGAATTGGTATAATGTAACCTGAATAATGAGTTGTTTGGATGTTTTTTTTGCTTGTATGTAACTCGTGTTTTTTCGTCCATGTTCTTTTTATGCATCACTTTTAAATGCAAAATAAAGATCTTGATTGATTGATTGATTGATTGACTTTCTATCCCATTCCATTGACAAAACTGTGAGCATTTGTCTTGAGTTATCACATTTATTTTGTTTATTTATTTTCTCATTTCAAGAATTATTATTAGATGTTAAACAGAAACCTTTAACCACCCACACAACTCCAGCATACCGATTTTAACGACTGAGTGTAGCCAAATCAATTTATATTATTTTAAACACCCCGCACTAGTGCTTCAGACATTATGTTATTGATGATGAAGCAAATTTCATCATATTGTAAACAAAAAACTAATTTGACTGAAAAGTGCAAAAGTCTATGCTAAATAGTACAGGTACTATGTATTAAAACTTTGTAGTGAGCAATCATACTTAGGCATTAGAAGCTTGCAAAAGAAATAATAATGTAGTGACTTAAGTAAGCCTAGCTGTTGATACCATAGTAAAAAAGATGTATATGCTAACATTTAAAGGCCTGTCTTTCATGGTGAATTGTTGTTTGGCATGCAATGTTCTTCTCTTTCACTGCAGATGCTGTAATTTTCCAAAAGCCTTCTATTAGTTAGTGAACAGGCATTTGTTTTGCATTAAGCAACTGATAGTGAGGGTCTCACTGGGAAGAGAGGAGAGAACAGGAAGGATGATTCATGTGAAGAACTGTCTGAACTGCAAAATGTGGACGAAGTATCTTTTCAAGGACTTATTTCTGTGGCCAATTGTGAAGATGTGAGAAACTGGGGAGTTTACCTACTCCCTTGAGCTTACTGAATTTTTGGGATGCTGTGAATGGAGAAGGTGATACTTGTTTAAATTCATAGTTCACTGTGTTTATATTAACGTATGTTCCTAGAGCAGCATTTTGCATTCTGGAGATCTTTCCCTGGGTTTCCTGAGACCATTTCTCTCTTCATGGGAGACTATTTTTGAGCTAATTCCCAATTATTAGATGACTGCTGATTTATAGCTAAAAATGCTATCCAGCTTAACAGTTCTCTGTATTTGAAGTGCCAAAGCATTTCATTCTCTCATCATAACTCTTTATGAGTTCCTGAACTGATATCTTATTTTCATTCTCAATTTAATTCAGATTACAGAAATCCCTTTATGGAGCACACTTGTTTCATTAGTACCATTTTGACTATGATTTTCACTCATGTAGTATTTTATCTTGTTTTGAAATACCCAGTGATGGATTATTTGAATCTGCAATGAAGATGACTAAATATTAATACTATTGAATACATAAATCCAATTTTCAAGTAAAATTGTTAATAAAGTCCTTTATTCCCTCTAATTCTCTTTATTGGCTTTACAAATGACAAAAGAATTGCTGAAACTGAAGGTTGATGTAAATGATTGCTCCTTTTAAACTCTCTTCATCAACGCACAAAAGTCCATATGACAAGTGGCAGGAGTTATTTAATGGTTACACTTGAAAATTAAGAGATAGAAAACCCCTCTCTGTCAAGCTGTAGCGAGAGGACGGTTTATGTCATGAGAGAAAAGGGAGCTACAGAAAATTGCTCATGTTTAGAATTGCCCATGTCCCTTAAATCCAAACCCAAATTTAAAGACTGAAGGAGTTGCAGTTCCAAAAGCGGTTGCAGTGGTGGAGATGTGATTATCAATAAGGTTATGCTTCGCAATTGTCTTTGTGCTTGTGGAAAATTGAATAAGTACCCAATTTCCTGCCCTAAAGCATCTGTCCTAGAATGTGGCAAGCAGGATTTCAGTTGCATTGAAAATGTTTCTAATGACAGGGGGCTTGGAGCTTGAACATACATCCATGAGACTATGGCTGCTGCAAAACACCGCCTATATAGGCACCTACAATGAAGCACTTAATAGATGCTATGAGGTGTGTGTTGTGACAATTGTGTAATAGTAAACATTAAGGATGAACACATTCATATGTTCTAGGAAGAACACACTGTGACTGCAACCTATAGGAGTGTTATACAATAAATACATATTTTTATAAATACTTTCTGTGGTTCTCTTTCATTTAATCTATACAATAATATTGCATTCTGATAAAACAAGCTGCTTTATACTCCTTCAAGACTAAGCCTGAAGGCTGCTCTCCACAGCTACCACTTAAATAGCTTTCTAATGTTGTCTGAGACCTCTTAAATCATCATAAGGGTTGTCTGGACTTTTGCAAGGTGCCCACTTACATTAGTGGACATCATATACCAGGCCAGCTTCTCACAAAAGATAAATTACATGAGTGATGAAGTTGCAGTTTTCAAGTTTTGTTTGGGATCTTTCTGTGGGTCTAGATGTTCTAGTAATCGTTGAAACTTATATGAAATTTTCCTCCAGAAGTGGTTGCTCTGCTTATAACAATATTAACACATATATTTGTCTTCATTATTTATTACTGAATGTATTTCTTTATTTAGTTGACAATCTAGTCGAAGGACATGGCACCAAACGACAACTTCAAATTGCTGGTTAAGCAAAGGAACTGGGAGATAGAAACAACTGTCAGAAGTTTCACTTCATTCAAAATGCTAACAGAAGAGGTGGATCTTCAAATGTTAACAAAACATTATATTGCCCAGCTCGATGTAAAAAATACATGAAAAATAAGTTTGAAATTGGGGAACATGGGGCAAGCAATCCCCCCTCCCCCAAATCTATTCTATTAAGATAAGATCAGTGTGAGATGGAGCTGTGAGACCAACCTCAGGCACCTGATCGGGAGGCATGGAGTAAGTAAATGTGAACGGTACCTGGAGCATTGCCATGCAACGCCTTGGAGAGAGCAGTTTAACTTGATAGCCAAAGGGGAAGGTGCACTGAAACGTGATCAGTTCTGGGTCTCAGTCTGATGATCAGAAACTGGGACACTCTTTTATGTACACTTGTTTTTTCATCAGTTCAGGAAATCACTCCTGAACCATGTCTGTGGTCTAAAAATGTATTCAATGCTACTTTACTGCTCCATAAATTATTGTAGTGTCAGAAAATGTGAATCCACCATCCCAACAATTCTTTTGAAGGAAAACCCCTTGTCAAGGGGCCAAACATAAGTGCAGTTCTAAAAAAACCCAATACAAAACATGATCAAGTGGTAGTACTTCATAATTCATGACCCGAGGTGAAGAAACTATTTCCACAACACGCTCAATGGAAGAGTGGCTGACTAACCGGTTCCAATCTTTATACGCTTGTGCGTGCAACTAGGGCATTAAAACTGTATGAGTTCTTCTCAGGCCAAGAACAAGCCTGCAGCAAAATATTTTATTCTTAGAACACAATCTCCATTGCAGTAGTTGAAGTTGGAGAGGGCGCCTGCACATACAAGGACCCTGAATACACGAAGCATTCCACAAATAAGATAGACATGGACTCTTGGTCATGTTGTGGATGTGCATGATGAATGATAACTGATTGGAAGATGACCCATGTATTTCTGATTTAGCTTGTGGGGGGAGAGGACCACCCAGAGAATGGGGTCAGGCAGAGAAGAGACTCTATACAATGCCATGGAGAAGGATCTTAATTTTGCTTGCATTCATGCAAAACCTGGGCCTCATTTACAAGGAATGAACCCAGCGCATTGCGGTAAGCCATTTGGCTGCACCACGCTGCGTCAATTCTGAAGCACAGGGATGCATCATATCTACAACAATATGACAGATTTCTTTGCTCTCCCCTGCACTGGTGCACAATTTGCTTCCATACGCTCATGCAGGCACCCTTGCAGCATAGTGCAAGGGTGCCTGTGTTGAGGGGAAAGATTGTTTATGTGCAGGAAGGTATCCCTTCCTGCACATAAAAATTTTGAAATTACGTTTTTAAACTTCTATGTGTGCTGCTTAATGCAGCACACATGGAAGTTGAATAACGTCATTTTTTTCAATGATGGTTTATGTGCAGGAAGGGACACCTTCCTGCACATAAACAATCACAAGAGGTGATTTCCTCGTTCAATGTGTGCTGCAGAATGCAGCATGCATAGAAAGAGGAAAAAATCGAGAAGAAATTAAAACAATTCTTCTCATTGCGCCTCCGTGGGCTCTGCAACACAGGTGGTGATTTTCCACAGCTCCCAAGGCATGCTCTACTCTCTTACCAAGTTTGATGCCAGTAGTCCTTGTGGGGGTTGCAATAACTGAACCCCTGTGTACCGTGTCCCCTTTGCAGTTGCAAAGGCTTGTTGATGTCTTTGCAAGAAGTAGCCCCAACCTCAAGCATCTCCAGTGACCGGAATCTTCAGCCACTCCACATTGTGTGCATTGTGGCCTGCATCTTTTGGTGAGCTGCTTTAGGTCCTCTCGCGATTCCTGTGCCTTTGGCCGGTGGGTCCATTTGAGGGTCACGATTGTTTTTCTTGGGCTCCTCTGATTGCTCGGAACTTGCCCTGACTCCCCTTCTTGTGGTGAGTCTCCTGGACCTTGCTGGTCCCAACCGTGCACCTTCTTGATTTCCTGCGTGGTATGCATTTGCCAAGGCTTGTTGGTGCTTCCGCCAGACACCGACACCTCAGTACTCGACAGACTTTGTGGGACAGCTCGTACCATGGTCCTGGTTATCCCCAGCCTAGTCCCCACAGCTGCAGAATCAAGGTCACTGTCATCTTTCCTGAAGAATCCGACATCGGAGGGCATCTGTCTTCCAAGTCTCCTGTTCACCCCTGAGTGACACAGACACTGTCCCCTCTGCTTTCAGGTACTCCTCGTCCAGAATCTATGTTTAGATTCCTCAGGACACTTTCTCCTTTTCCAGCAGTGGTACTTTCCTGAAGTCCTCCATTGGGTTTGACGTCAGTTTCCGATGTCACTCCCCTGGGATAGGTAACTTGGGTACCATGGTATCCACGGGTGGGGTGGCTTTCCAACCTTCTGTCTTTCACAGGGTTTCTTCAGGGTCCACTGAGAAGAGTCCCTAATCTTTAAAATTCCGACCGCGACTTGCATATAGGCTTGTAGGGAGCACGCAGTGGTGTTCACACACAGCACACGCTCACTGTGGGGTCACTATCTACTTACCTTGGGTGTTTCTGTGGGTCCCCAGCAATTCTACGTCCTCTCGACACTGTCCTGACTCGAGTCATGGTTCTTATACCACTTTCTTAGTATATGGTTTGGTCCCCCTCTGGGGCCCACTGTGTATTAGTGCTATTTACTGTGATTTCTTTACTAAAGTATTGTGTTCTTTGTGTATATCTCTGTGTAGGAGATACTGTAACATACTAGATAGTGTTATATAATAAATACTTCATTTCCCAGCATCCCTCGCCCCGGGCGCCTGCCTTCCACGTCATCAGGCAGCGCCGGGGAGGGATTTAAGCCCATCCGAAGAGCCGCAGCGCGGGACGCGCGCGGGACGCGCGCGGGCGAAGCCCGGGCGAAGCCCGGGCCAAGGGTGGGCCCGTCCTTGCCCGTCAGTGGCCGATTGTGGCTGGGCTGGGCCCACCTTCATTAGTTTTGCACTCATTGTATAGTCTAGCTGTCGCTGGGCTTTGTGGTGTTATTTTGGACTATTTGGGGTGTATTTGAGGTTGTTGGTTGTTCTCCACACTAGGCTTGTAGGTGTTGGTTATTTTTCATTATGAGTAAGAGGAAGGCTGAGGGTAGGTTGGTGGGGACCCTTGATGACTATCTTACAAGGGCTGAAATAGTAATTAATGATAAGATATTAGCTGTGGAACGAAGGCTATCTCTGGAACCTGCATTTGCACTTCCTTGTGTTCAGCCCTTAGCTGTCCCTGATATCCCCGTGTGCACCGGGTCTGGTAACTGCTCTCTAGTGGGGCCTGTAAATCTACCATCAGGGTCTGGCCTTGTAGATCCTTCTATAACTGCAAGTTCCCCCTCTAGTCCAGCCATGGTAATCACATGGGCGAAACAAAAAGAAACTGGAACTAAAGTTAGAGAACCACCATGTAAGAAAAGGAAGGGTCGGGGTCCTAGCAAGATAAATGCCTCCAGGGCCGTCTCTAGTATCATAGAGCCCCACATCCATGGGATTCCCACTGCCCCAGCAAATACGACTACTTTGCAACCTATGGCTCAGCAGAGCTTTGAGCTTTTGTGTTCCCTACTCAGTGACCAGCTAGCGTCTCTTATACAACCAGTTATGGAAAAGTTAGAATCTGTGGTGGTTAGGCTTAATAGTATCGAAGCGAATTTGAAACGTACACAATTGTCAGCTGCTTCTATTTCTGCGCAGATTCCCAAGGTCGGGGATAGCCATGAAGGGGTCACTAATCGTCTTCATGACCCAAGATCCCAACCAGATAAACCCCATGTTCCCACTGTGTCAAGGCCCCTAACATCCCGGCCCCCGTCTCCACTCAATATAGCTAACTGTCCATTGAATGAACAACAGCCAATGGGGAAAATGTCAAGGCCTGATCCCCAGGACATAGAGGATTCAGATGCGTTAATTAAATTACATCTTCCCCCAGAAGCTACTCCATACACAGTTATTCTAGCGAATGTACCAACACTCTCTGCTGGGTGTAAGGAGCACTGTTCTAACCTCAAAAATAAAGCCCTGTACTATCTTGGGAATAGAATAAACTAGGGATTAGAAAATCACTATTTGAGGAATTTAAAATGGTAAGGCGGGTTACCTGGGTTGGCCACTCTCAAAAGGCTATGGTAGGGGATTGTGTTGTGTTGAGTTTTAGGTCCCCTGTACTGGTAAAATACATACTGGAGATGGTCTCCCATCAAGTTCCCTCTCCAAACGAGATTATGATTTTACCTTTAGGGTATTTCTATAGACCAGCAAGGGCCCCATCTCATAAACAGTGCTGTGCCCCGCTTAATCCACCCCAGCTAGGTCTGCAACCTTTTATGTTACGTAATCGCTTTACTGCTTTATCTACCCTAGAGGATAATGACTGACTGAGGATTGACATTGATCTTCCCGGGTCAGGTGTGTCCGGGAGTCTTCTGCCCCTCTGTCAGGAGCTATCTGTTCAATCAGGCTTACTGACCCAAGGAGGGACATCTGCAGCAACCCTTAACCCCATATCTGAAAGTTCCCCAAGTGTCAGCCCTCCTCACCAATTTCATCTGGTTAACCAGGGGGGAACAAACTTATCTGGGTGCCACAATTTAACGATCTCCTCCTGGAATATAGCTGGATTACAATCCAGATTGGGTGTCCCTGACTGGGTGGCCTTCGTTGATCAGGCGGATATATGGTGTTTTCAGGAGACATGGGCATTAGAACCTATCTTTCGAGTAGGGTATGTTAACTTTTTTAAACCAGCTACTAAGGGCCCTAGAGGTAGACCGGTGGGGGGTTTGTCCACCTGGGTTCGCCAATGCAATGGTATTACAGTAGTGGAAGTCCCGTCTGATAACCATGATATTATGGCCATTAGGGTCACCTCTACAAGGGGCCTTAATCTCCTCATTATTATTATCTATGTGAGGGGTCTTCCAGGTGGTAAATGTTCCCCGTTAGTTTTTCTTTTGGAGGAACTACTCAGCACAGTATCTAGGGATGGTCACAGGGTGGTGGCAGGTGACTTTAATACTTGTTTTGAACCCCTGGGGGATGACGATGGCAAACTGACTGAGGATGAGGATTCTGTGTGGGGAATTCCCCAACTGGAATTAAATCCCATTAGGCAATGGACCCAAGCAGCATTATATATGAAGGGTATGTGCCTTGAAAATGGTTTGAGGGCTGTTAACGGTAGAACGATTTCGGACAGGTCTGGGAATTTGACCTTTAATAATGGTAGATGCGGGAGTAGAATAGACTACATTCTGGTTAATTGTGAGCTGTGGCCGACTGTTATTGATATGGCGGTGTCAGATAGGCTGGAAAGTGACCATAACCCTCTGATGCTGTCCTTAATGGACAGTAGTTTTTCTGGTCCCCGCTCTGACGATGGTAGTTCTAAGTATGCGCAAGCTATCTTGACCAATCACCTAAGAAGGGTCCGTTGGCCAAAGATCGTTTCTAATGCACCCGTCCGGGCTGCAATTAGGAATATGGTTAGTTTATCTTTGTGTCAACTTTCCAGATGTGAGTCCGAGGAAGGGATTAACCATAGCATTTTGGGTATCCATAGTGAGCTATTTGAGGGGCTTAAAAGTTTCTTTAATAAAAGCATCCCTGCTAATGGAAAGCTCAAATGTTCGAAGGAAAACACTTGGTTCGATGCAGGCTGTAGAGAGTCTCGAACTGCCTTAATTACAGCTATTAAATCTAGGCTACCGGAAAACATAAGGAGTTGTAGAGCCATATACAAAACAGCCCAAAGAAAAGCAAAATTAAACTGGGATGAAAGACGCTGGACTGAGCTATATGAGGCGTGTGAGAGCAGAAATATGTGTCAATTCTGGCACCTTCTCAAATGGGGTAGGAACCCGCAGGATATGACTCCGGTTAATTATGTAGAACCTGAACAGTGGGTTAGCTTCTTCGAAAATCAGTTCAAGTCCAGAGAAGGACCAGAAGCCGATCTATGTTCATTTTGCGGCGTGGAAGTCCTACAGTTCGCCCCTAGCAAAGTAGCTATAATTTTTAAATTCCTCCCGAGTGGCAAAGCCCCGGGTCCCAATTGTATTCCTACAGACTTATTCAAGCAGGAGCAGGACCTATGGGTCCCTTACCTGACCATTTTAGCAAATGCCCTGGCAAGGGGAGTATCGGTTCCGGATTCCTGGCTCGGAGCGGAGATATTGCCGATCTATAAGAAAGGTGATCGCTCCGCCCCAGCCAATTATCAGCCGATTAGTTTAACCCCTTCGACGCTCATGACGGAACGGTTCCGTCATGAGCGTCGGTTGAGCTGTGCTCATGACGGAACCGTTCCGTCATGACCACGCCCGCGCAAGCAGCAGTCAGCACCGCGGGGGAATCAGCCCCGCATGGAAGGGGTTAATAGACGCTGTTCAAAAAATCACAGCTCGTTTGCTATTGGGCCGGATAACGAGTTGGATATCCGAAAATGATATACTATCGCCCTTACAGGCGGGTTTTCGGACGCACGTTGGGACCATTGATCAAGCCTTTAGGTTTATGCTTCTATACTGGAAAGAAGTATATCTTGGGGGTGGTTTGCTTTTTGCGGCCTTCGTGGACCTAAGGTCTGCATTTGACTCTGTGCCAAGGTCCAAATTGTGGGAAGTACTTCGGGACATGACTATGCCATTAGAACTACTGAGGTTGTTGATCAATCTGCACGCACATACATATGCTCAGGTTCGTTGGGGGAAACCAGGGGAAGTAACACCAAGATTTGAGGTATCTAAGGGTGTTAGACAGGGTTGTGTACTGGCCCCCACCTTATTCTCCCTGTTTATCAATGGAGTAATTAAATATTTTTTAAATTTCCCAACAGATGCACCCTCTATAGCTGGCATGAAAGTCCCCCTGCTCATGTTCGCGGATGACACTCTTATAATATCAAAGACACAAGAGGGGCTTCAGTTAGCACTGTCTCGGTTTGAGTTGTTTTGCCGCGACCAGGAGTTGGAGGTAAATGTGGGGAAGACCAAGTCATGGTTCTTCGTGGTGCCCGCCCGGTTAAAGCAAGGGTTGTAATGGGTGGTGCTATTTTAGAACAGACTTCTAGTTTTACTTATCTGGGGGTCACATTTAGTGATAATTTAAGATGGAAGTCCCAGATTGACCTTTTTACCCTTAAGCACTCACAACTCGGTGGAGCCCTACTTAAAGAACATAGGCAATCTAAAACTAAGCCTATGTCCCCTCTGATTAAAATATACGGGTCTAAAATACTCCCCGCTGTGATGTATGGTGCCGAATTATGGGGGTTTAGTAATCTGGACTCCCTGAGGGTGGCACAAAATAAATTTCTACGGTCTGCAGTTGGGCTTCCTCAATCATCCCCTCGTATTCCCCTCCTTTATGACCTAGGCTGTCAGCCTGTTGAGGACATGGTGCGGTATAGGCCATTGGCGTTTTGGCGACGCTTATGGACTACCCCTGAATTGTCCTTATATGCTAAGGCACTGCTAGAAGTGAGAGCCCTTGGGGGCTCCTATAGAATTAGCTGGTTGTCTGAAATCAAATTTATTTTGATTGACTCGGGCATGGGTGAATTATGGACTAATGCCGAGACTGCTGTTTTCCCCCCGAAAAAGAGCTTTAGGGACACCTACTGGCATTGGATCAAAGGTAAGCATTATGCTTCCTTGTCAGTCAGCTCTTTGACTAATACATACTTGTCTGTCAAGGATGAATCCGCCTTTGAGGTGTATTGGGATGTAATAACACAGCAGCTGGATCGGAAATTATTCCACCAATTCAGAGTAGGCACTCTCCCGTTACGCTGTTTTACTAAAGGGTGGAATTCAACTGGCAACGATACATGTCCCATATGTGAGGACCAGACTGAAACAGTTGACCATTTTTTATTTGTTTGTCCTGAGTAACAGCAACCGCGACGGCTATGGTTGTGCCCTTTTTGCTGTGAATTGGGCGTTAGATCTGCATAGGCGGCCTCCAGAATTTTAAAATCCGATACATCAACATTTGTGGTCATTGGTGTGGCTAATTTTATTAGATGGGCTTGGCTCCTACGGAGCAGGCGTATTAGCCACAAACCCACTGGCCCCATATAATGTCGGGGCGATGGGGTGTAGGTACAAAATTATATTCAAGTCGCTATTCACTTGTAATTTAATATTTTCTTATTACTGTTTTTACTGTGTTATTTATTAACTGGTCCATTTTGTTTATTGTGCTAATTTTATTCCCTTTTTAATCAACTGTATTGATGAATTGCTATGATGTCTTTTATGATGAAATACTCGAAATAAAGACTTTTTTGACTTGACTTGAATAAATACATATTTTCATAAATACTTTCTGTGGTTCTCTTTCATTTAAGACAGCGTCAGCACAAGTTGTGCATCCTGCTGAATCCCGTAGATACGCATACTTATCCTTCCACGGAAGCCTTGAAACCGAGTCTTCTAAGGTATTACCCTATTTGGAGTTCCTTACAATGAAACCTGAGCTCCCACACTGAAATTTGGATAGTTTCCATTTTTTCATACACTACACCCTTGTGAGGTCCTGACGAAAGCCCCCCGACCCTACGGGGCACTTAAGGGGCTGAGACATGTCGACCAAACACTCGGATTAACTGTGCAGTGGACTCATTACATGCCCCTTCTGCACTTCACAGTTTTTTTATTCTTTTCCCTTGCTCCAGAAAAAATAAAGTAAAGTCTAGGCAGCATGAGGAATTTGCTATTTTAACATTTTTTCACCTAACACGAGCACTTCACAATTGTTTTTATCTCTGATCTCTACTGTAACATCCAGTGGTTCCCTCCGGGCGGAGGAAGCATAAAAAGAAAACCCTATGATGATGCTGTCACGTTTTTGAAAATTCAGGCGGAGAACCAAGATATACCGCCTTCCGAACTGTTTAACGTGAATGAGGGTTTTTTGACCAAATAACGGAAAGAACCACCTAACCCTGGAAACAGGTACAAATGATCCATTCTTTTTTGATTATTATCTACTGTTTGGAAGCCGAATGTATTACAGCTTCTTCTATCTCCCTCCACATTGACTAAAATACATCCAGAGGTTTGACCAGGATAAACAGCAGTCCTCTCCTCTGTGGTCACTCAAAACTGGTCTGGGGCAGCTCTCCTTTCACTGGGTTTGGAGCCTGACTGACTTGGGGGACAAAGGCTGTTCCTCCCTAGGTGTAACCTGACATTTACTTGTGACAGGGCAGGCCATTTTTATGGTAATTAAGTTCCAGAGCCCACCTCAATGGGTATTTCTGCCAGGCGAAGAAAAACACCTCCTAACACCCAGGCCATTTTCCGTGCTCTGGGAGCAGTTTTCACACCTCAACATCAAGCTGGGTGACTGTTGGAGAGCTAATGCAGATTAGCTTACATGAAAAAATTTACCTTTGTTAAAGTTCCTTTTCCTAACTATTTATTTAAACAGTCCACCTTCACCATTGAATTGAGGGTTTAATAAGTATTAAAAATAGTGGTTGAAAACAATTTTTCCAGCTGTTCCCAAATCGGAGATAGCAGAATTTGTAATTTAGTCTGTACTCTAGTTTTCCTTATAGCAGTCTTCCACACCAAAAATGTATTCTGAGGCACTATCACTGTAGTAATACTGTAACACAAACTGTCTGCATGTCTCACTTTTAAGTATCAGGCATTCTACCTTGGGGGCTAAACGGCTTACAAAGGGATGAAAAGAAAAAGGGTTTTCCCATTAAAAAGGGTTAATCTGACAGGTTGAGCTGCAGGTTTAAATTGTAGCAGTGGGGCTTTCATGGTAGCCCTAAAGACATGTTTTCTCTGTCACACTAGTAGATGCCACAATATCATGTAACGTACCATGTCATGGGTGTAGTTTTTATACCAAATACTTATAGGGGAGTTAATTATGCCAGTCAGAGATTAGCTAATTTCTGCATGTTTTAGGGATAAGAGCACACACCCTGGGCACAGGACAGCAGTGCCCCAGTGTGAAAAGTCAAAAAACCAGCAAAGAAATTTTGCAGAAAATGGGGGGACCATACAAATAGGGGCATTTTCACACCTTGAGAGTTTCATGTTTCAAAGACTACAGAGGAGGCCTTGGATGTTTGTAACATGAATGGCTATTAGGACCATAACATTTTCATCAACCAAGCCATTTTCATTATTCAGAAATGCGCAGGCCATTTACCTGCCCCCATCTTGAGGACAAAAAAAACGGAGCCACATGTTAATGAGGTGCAGTCACCCTATAGTCAGGTCTGACATGAGCATGCCTTATAGAGGTTGGACTAGAATGTTACATTTTATTAAACATAGTATTTTCATTGTGGAGTTTTCGACTTCAATGTAAGGCCACAGACATTGAAATAACTTTTCAAATGTAAGAGATACTAATGTGTCTTAGCCCTTTTAATTTAGGTGAGGGACATTTACTATAGAGTCTGTGACATTGAATCATGAATGAAAACAATTTAAAAACTGGCATGGGCGATTTTAATGTAGATCTCAAGAGTCTGGTCAAGGCTTAGAACCCACACACCCCCTTCTATGAACTCTCTACCTGATAATAAAATGGTGCTGCTGGTGAGATTCCACCCTCTGCATTAAAACAATATCTGTTGGTTTGATCTAAATTCCACAGGGACACCATATTCCTACCTGATATGATACACAACTGTTTCCTCCAATTTTTTTATTACCGGGACCCTGAGAATCTTTCCAGCTGTATCACTTTCTACGTGTGCCCCTAAGCTTCCATCACTGCCCTGTTTCCTTTTGGTGGGTGTAGTAGAGTAGGATCTGCCTCTTATGTTGCCCCCACTTTTTTTTCTGATGTTTACACTGGTTTCTGGCTATAGTCTGGCTGGGACCCTGCTAATCAGGGCCCCAGCCTCTCTGTTCTCTCTAAACAATTTGGAGTGCATATTAGGTGCACTAGTGATTGGATACTGTGGTACCTTATGAGCTCCTAGTATATGGTACCTTAGGTACCAAGGACATAGGTACTTCACAGGCCTACCAGGGGTTGAAGCATGTATTATGCCACCCCTGGGAAGCAGACTAAATCTGACACCACAGGCCTGCTACTGCAGCCTGGGTGAGGTAGTGCTAACACTCCTCACTGAGATATAGGTTCACTATATCTCTCCCTGCACACACATTTAAACCTATCAGTCATCCCTAAGGCAGGCCCTACCAATCCTGAGGGCAGGGTGCTTGGTTTCCATGTGAGTCTATTCTCTGGGGCTGTTTGCCAATACTCTTAAGTGCATTATAACCTCGCGGTAAATGCTAACTTTGGGATGGCTGCATCAAAACATGTCGTGTTTGGTGTCAAACGCATTGGAATCATACCCCCACACAGTAACTGGTGTGGGAGTATGATCCCACCCTTCTAGAGGGATAGACATGTACCTACTGTGGAAACGCGGTAGAATCCCGAAGAGCCCTGGCATCACAAAATGGATGCCACCAGTCACAGACACTGGGCTGCCCTCCTGCTGATGACCGAAACTTGCAGTGGAGGAGGCCCAACAATAGGTATCCTGTCACAGGGAGGTGTGACCACCTCCCAGACAGGGTTTAGTGTATTGGGGCTGGGTGGGTGGACTCCTAGAGTGCTTTGAAGTCCTGCACTGGGGGAACAGTAGGCTCCTCTGTGCATACACCAGTTCAAATCGGCTCAGGGGCTACCTGCCCCTGCTCTGGCTTGAAACTGGACAAAGGGAAGTGGGTGTAGCCACCCACTCCCCTGACCCTCCCATAGGTGGGGTTAGAGAGCTAGTCCCTCCCTTACTTTCAGTATAAGTTAGGGAACCCTTGCCATTGCAAACTAGATATCCCTGGACGATGCTCTGAAGAAGAATCCTGGACCTTCGACGTTCCACTACCTCTGGAAGACGGAAGAATCTCCCTTGGAGTCAAGGAGTGACTCCCCCGCTTGGCAGGCACCAAGAACTACAATCAACGGTCGCAAACCTTCCTGCTCCCGCCGGAGTCCGAAGCCCCTGCAGCCCAGGAAGAAGATTTCCTGACTACTCGAAGGCCATCGTGAGTCCCCAGCTACACTGAGGCAAGTGGACCCCACGAGTGACGAGGAACCTCAATCCCAGGGTACTGTGCACTATTTTTGAGTGCAACCCCTTCACGATGGTCTACGAACTTGTGCATTGGACCACGTGTGGTCCAAGCCTCCAGCAGGAATCCCTCTGAAGATCAGAGGCCTACCCCATCCCGAGTGACCGTGGGTCCCTGTTGAGTGAATCCTCCTGAGGCGTCTTCGCAATCCCTTGCCGGTTGGCTTGTGGGTCCCCAGAGGACTTTTCTACAGTTCCAAAGGGCTCCCCTAGTTGTTCCAGGCCTGCCCTGACTTACCCTCGCTGGGTGAGTCCCTCAGACCTTGCTGGTCTGCACCGCTGACTTTATATCCTTTCCACAAGACTTGCTGTTACCAAGGCTTGTTGGCTCCGATCTGGTCACCGACACCGCAGTAAGCTGCAAACTTTGTGACACACGCCGAATCCAGCTCCTGGTCATTGTCGACGCCTCCTGGACCTCGTGGCTGAAGAGTCAAGACACCCGTGATCACCTTAAATCACCTGACGACTGTGGGCATCCATCTTCCATGCCCCGGGTCACTGCCAAGTGACTTTGAATACTGTCCCCTCTGCTTTCAGGTCTTCCTTCTTCTGAATCCAGCCTTGGATTCCACCGGACACTTCTCCTGTCTTCACAAGCAGCAAGTCTTCTTTGGCTCCCATTGAAAACGACACCGTGACCCAATACCAAAAGACACCTATGCACCCGGCTTCCCTGGGTGAGGTAACTACAGCACTATGGTGCTCCTGTGTGTGTTGGCTCTAGAACTACTAATCCTGTAAGTGACTTGCTTGTAGACTCTCCCGAAGTATCCTAAAACTCTAAACTTCCAACCACGACTTGCTCCATTGAAGTCAAATGGGATCCGCGGCTGTGTTCTCACACTGCATGCGTCTCCCGTGGGTCCTTTACTTACCTGCCTTGGGTGGATTAGTGAGGCCCTAGCGCTTCTGAAGGCCCAAGGCCTTGTCCCCTCGCAAGTCGTTCTTCTTAAGTTTCTTTTTTAGTATATGGTCTGGTACGCCCCTAGGGCCCCAGCCATATTTGTGCCTAATTTATTGTGAAACGTTGATTTATGCATATGTTCCTGACTTCGAATCTCATAAAGAGATTAGTAGAGTGTGTCTAGTAATAAATACATATATATTTGATATATATACCTGTGTGGTGTCCTTTCATTTAGTAATTCAAGAGATTATAAGGTAAAACAAGCTGCTTTACATTCCTCTAAAGACTTAGCCTGAAGGCTGCTCTCTACAGCTACCACTACGATAGGTTTCTTGAAAGGTTGTCTTAAACCTATCTACCATAAGAGTCGAATTGTACTGGTGCAAGGTGTCCACTTTAACTAGTGAACAGCATATACCAGGCCAACTTCTCACAGAGGGGTTACAAGGAGACCATGCGCCTGATTCACAAAGGGCCTCTGCAGTAGTGGTGGAGGCCTCACAGTCATGGGGCAGTCTCCACACTTGTGACGGAATCTCCACAATGATTCTTGCAGAGATTCCACCCTGAGTACGGAGACTACTTGTGTTCTATTCTCTATAGTTCCAGTCACTCCTTCAGTTTGTGAGCAAGCCATGGCTGGTTTGATACCTTGGTAATTTGTAAATTTAGCTGTCCTGATACATCAAAGAACACTAACAATTTGAACATGTAAGCTATGGAATTTAAATTGAAACAAGGTTACAAGACCATGTAATACATTTTTATCATTAATATTTTAGTGCAATGCCTTGGGTTACTTTCCCACTGCAACCTACTTTCCTGGGTTAACCAGTAGACCGCTGTTTTCACCATTCAGATCAAGTTACTAAAGTTCTGTTGGCTGGCACTTTTAATTGGAACACATCATTTGATGAGCCAGAGAAACCAATGGGAAAAGCCTAAAAGAGCCCATTCCCTGTAAATGGAAACATTGATGTTCATCCTACTTGATATTAGGGCTTTTTTTAATTTGACAACTTTTAATTTATATCTTTGAAACAATTAAACATTTATGTCAATTTATGAAATAAGAGGTGTTCAAAGGACAATTGATTACATTTCTGTCACCTCTGATCTTCCTCCTAGGGCTGTGGATTTCAAAATAATGTCTTCTATTAAGTGGAATGATGATAAGGGAAGAACTGTGGTGCAGCGGCCAGGTTGGCTGATTCCGAAACATGGGGGCTCACGGTTCGATTGCCGGTGGCAGATTAGCCAAGCACCTTGTGACTCTGGGCAATAGCTCGCTTAATCTTCCCCCCGGGACACCTTGCCTGAGGTAGCTGCGCGCTTTACAAATGCTGGTATATATAATCTTATTTTGTCAACATTGACCTTGCTATTTCTCCTAAAGACTGAGGCCTAGTTGTACATCAAAGATTAAATCCGGAGTGGGAGATTTTAAATTCAGGTTTTGTTACTGAGAGAAAGGTTATGACTTCATTGGCTAGTATTGAGATATCTCTTAATGCCTGTGCCAATGATTCTGATATTCAGGCAGTATACACAATGTCGACACATAAAATACCTGCAGTTTTGAGATCTTCATGTGTAGAACCAATATGACTTCCATTAAAAATGGTAGGGCAAAAAGTCTTAGGGCCTTATTATGATTTTGGCGGTCTCAGAGCGGGACTGCCATGGGCTTCCTATTTGAAGATATATATATTGGGCTTCAGTTGTTTGGCCTCTGTTCTTTCTTTTATGTGCCCCAAGAGTGACACTGGCATGGTGATTAGACATATACTGGTCCCAAATGGTGTAATGAAAGGTCTCAGATCTCCCCTGGACCAAGGTATGTACCGTCACTTTCCCAGGGAGAGAACATCAGTTCCAAACTTATGGAATATAACATATACACAGCACTTCCTAAGGTGGGCAAACTTTCAACACTCACCCAAAGGCAAGGCAAGAGAACAATATCACATGAGTCTCCTCTAGACCAAGGTAACACACACAACACTTCTCTAGAGCGAGATATACTTTGCACATCACTTGCCAGGAGTAGAACAACTTCCTATAACACAATTACCTGCTAGAAGGGAATTCACCCATCCTTCTACAACAGAATACTTGGCCAAGAAGAGTCCACACCTCCTGCTACAAGGAAAAGGCGAATTGGTATATCTGGGATATATTTATTAGTAAATAGCACCACACGGTAAACCAAATGCACCTATCATAGCATACTCTAACATATCAATAGTATGATTGAAACACAATCAAGGCAAACATATATGTAGAAATATATATATATATGTATATAAATGTATGGAACCTGAAAATAAAGTTATAGTAAGCAAGAACAGTAGGAAAACTAGAAATTAGTGGAACACCTCACCAACTGTCTGTCCATCCCATTTCCACTTCGCCAAAGGGGAGTCCGGTACTTTGGCCGAAACAGGAGACAGTAGTGACACTATACGCCCCACCGCCACAGCTGCACGTCTGCCCTGTGATGAACTTCCATCGAACAGAACCCAGACACCTCCTTTAGTACAAGTGGAGGCGTGAGAAGAAGCTCCTGGTGAGCCTCGCCCCCTTTTCCCATCAGAGTCCGTACCACTCAGCACCAAGGCCACAGCTTCAGCTGGTCAGGCATCTGTTATGGCTTCAGAGCAGAGCGAGCACATTCCTCTGACAAGATCCAGTTCTTTCTGGTCAGTAAAGTGCGAAAAACAAGTGAAAAGGAAAGCATGCCCTTCTCACCTAGTGAAGCTCAGAAAATGGTGACAGCTCAGAAAATGGAGTCACTCAAGCATATGCCTCTATTAACGCAATAGAGCAAAATTAGTTTCCAAGATGACATAAGATCATGCCAAAGCCAATAGCAAGCACTGCTGTTAAACAAGATAAAGTCAGAATCTGAAAGGGACATAATCACGCCCTACTTCATAGCTTATTCTTACTAGGCAGGCCTACACATCACTATATTATGTTATAATATGCTAAATAAGACTGAGATGGTGATGAGCGACGGTCATTATCAGGCTATTTATCCACATAAATGGCACATTGATTACAAATGGTTATCATTGATCCAGTCCCTGAAAAGATGTGATGATACACACATAGAAATCTGACAAGAAACACTTTAATTTCTAAATGAGTACATATCAAAAGCTCTGATACAACAAGACTTAGCTCCAGGGACCAGAAGCCAAGACACGTGGAAAGTGACAAGGAGTTTCACAATTAGCCTATAAAAAGCAGTTCAAAATTGGCCACAGTTCAATTTACAACTCGTAATGCCTCAATTTTGCCCATGGCGTAGCATCAGCTTTAACCCAGTATGCAGGTCCAAAATGGCTGGACGTATCATAAAAACAGGAATAGATTGGGTTAGTGTGTATGGGTCAACTCCTTCTCTCCTCTCCTGACTCAACATCTAGCTCCTGTTTTTTTTTCTCTTATCCTGTCCTATTCTTTCTTGTCTCAACCCTATATTGGTGAGCACCTGTTAGACCTGGCATCTTTGGCATGTATTTCCCTGTCTTTTTTGCTTCTGACCACCTGTTTTTGACTGTGTGTTGCATTTTTGCTGGTTTTAGAATTCTGGGCACGTTCCCACTGCTGACCAGTGCTAAAGTGCAAGTGCTCCTAGTGTAAATTGTGATTATGATTGATTATCCATGATTGGCACATTTGATTTACTAGTAAGTGCTTATTAAAGTGCAGTGTGTGTGCCCAAGGCCTGTAAGTCAAATACTAACTGTAGGACTGCAGCACTAATTGTGCCACCCATATTAGTAGCCCTGCAACCATGTCTCAGTCTTGCCACTGCAGTGTTTGTAAGGGCAGTTCTAAACTGCCATGTCAACCTGGTAAGTGCACCCACTTTCCAGGCCCAAACCTTTCCCTTTTCTACATGTAAGGCACCCCTACGGTAGGCTCAAGGTAGCTCCATTGGCAGGGTACTGTGTATGTGAAAGGTAGGATGTGCTAGTATGTTTTACAATGCCTGATAGTGAAATACTACCAATTGTATTAACTATTGCAAGGACTATCTCTCCCATAGGTTATCATTGGAGCTGCCTTGTAAACTCTTACACATGTAACTTCCAATTGGGAAGAGATAGAGATTTGGAGTTTCGGGTCCCTGAGCTCAAAATTTCAAAATACATCTTTTAGTGAAGTGGGGTTTTAGATTGGGTTTGAAAATGCCACTTTCAGAAACTGGCCACTTTCTGGCTTTACTATTCTTTGCACTACCTACCTGTGGAATCTACTTCTGGTTTAGACTGACAGTTGGGCTGTTTGTGCACTCACTCTAGACAGTAACACAAAGGGAGCTGAGGTGTGCCCGCATATCCTGATGGCCAATCACCAGGCTTGCAGGTCTTCCTGAGCTAGAGTGATTGGAGACATTGTCACAGACAACTGAATATGGCTGTGCCTGTCCTCACACAAAGCTGACTCCACCCTCCCGTAGTGTGTCTGGAGCCAGGTCAGTGAAAGGCAGGGTATTGTGCACTACAAAGACAGTCCTTTGAAGTTTGCCTACTTCAAAGGCAGAAACTGGTATAAGTACTAGAGCTGTGGCACCATAACTTCTGAACACTTTTGGACTAATAGCAGATTCCACCAAGCAAAACAGCTGGTGAAGCTGTAGGAGGGGAACTGCCACTATGCTTGTTGCTGTGTTGTGCCTACTGCTTGCTGTTATTGTCTTGGGCAGTGAGAGGACTGGACTTTGGTTTCTGTATCCTGCTTGCCAAGGTTCTCCAAGGCCTTGTGTGTGTGCTTGCCTCCTGTTAAGAAGTCTCAGGGCCATCAAAGACTACATCTACAGCCCCCTCAACTCCTCTGTTGGGGGTTCTGACCTGCCAAGTGGTGCCAATTCCAGGTCTGGGCACTTGGAGGAGGTTTTGCTGCAACGGACTGAAGAAACTCCATGCATCGACCTCCTAACTCAGCACCACTGTGTGGTTGAAAAACCAATGCATCGCGGCGGTATGGCTGAAGAATTGCTGCAGCGCCTACTGTGAATTTAAAAGATCACCTTAACCTGAGTACCGAGCACTGTGTCTCTGGCATCCATGGCACCCGGTCCCACTCCGACGCAGGCCCTGATGTGCGGCTGAAGAAATTGATGCATCACTTGCAAGTGGCTTGAAAATCAATGCAGCGTCTGGTTCACCATCGCATTGACCCGGCGCGTCCAAATTTTCAATACATTGCACATGTGCGCCACCTTCTTCTTTTTCGATGTTGCCAGCAGTAAGGAACCGAGGCTGCGTGTCCGGAAATCAAAGCATCACCTCCCCTCCCAGTAAGGAACCGATGCATCACCTCCCTTGTCAGTAATGAACAGACACATCACCTCCCCTGTGCTGCAGTAAGGAACTACACATTACCACCCCTGGCAGTAACAAACCAATGCATCACCTCCCCTGGGAGTAGGGAACCAACACAATGCTTTGCTTTTTCAGTGCCTCACCTCCCCTGTGCCTGTTTTCTCCTTTGATTTTGACAAATCCCAGGTACTTTGTGCTACAAGTAACGCATCCATAGATTTCTATGGACTGAACGGATTGAACCTTTTTAAAGTGATATCTTTACTTTGTATGTTGGATTTTTATCATATTGGTCTTGTTTTTTTCATTTAAATATTGATTATTTTTGTAAAATAGTGTGGGGTCATTTTTTAGTTTTTTCACTTGTTACTGTGTGTGTTGGTACAAATGCTTTACACATTGTTTCTGAGACAAGCCTGACAGAACGTTCTAAGCTATCAAGGGGGTGAGCAGGGGCATCTTGGGTTTGTAACTACCTTACCCTGACTAAGGGTCCCTACTTGGACTGGGTGCAAACCACTGCCAAATAGAGATCCCCATTTCTAACAGCACCTCTCACCATCCCCCTTTTTATTTCCCACTTCTCTCAATACTCTCCTGCCTCCTTTGTCATTTATCCCCCTTCCTCCTTTTTTTCTCATTGTTTCCCTGTGTTCGTCTCTTTCCACCTCTCCTCTTTCTCTCAACTTTCATTGTCTTCTCTTTTCCTCTCTCAATCTCACTTCCCCCAGCTTTTTTCCTCGTCATCTCTGCTGGTCCCTTCATCACTTCTTCTCCCCTTTTCTATTATTCTATCTCATTGCACCATGCAGCACCACATCACATTGCTTCACACACACTACATAACCACACACATACCGCATTACCCTAGTGTCAATATACAACCCAGTTGACTGAGACCCTCTCCAGTTTCTAAAACACATGGCGGCAAAGCAGATCTCATCAATTGTGTTGGTTATTTCAAGTCCCTTTGAGGTCTGATCTTGATTGACATGTTGGCACAAGTGCTCAAACTGGAAGCCAATGAAAATTGTCAAGGAAAACTGACTTCGTAGTCATCAGCAATCAAATACCAATCCTGACAACCTTGACCATTTCCCCAGGATTCCAAGGACACAAACAAATCCTTGTTAGCTGGTGTGGATCCACTGTCATGTGTTGTTAACTCAGGTGAAGTGGCATTTACTGGTGTCACTCAGCCTAACAATCATATGGCATCAGAGTGCTTATATTGTGTCAACCAGGAACATTTCAGGGCAATAAGAAATAACTTATGCAGTTACCCCCTTGCTGTACACTTTAATGAGAACCACACACTGGCTGAAATGGCGAAAATAAGGTTCCATGGGATTTCCCATACGATGAATGCTTTAAGGGGTGGCGATAGGACTCTAAACTTAAGAAGGACAGAGACACAATGGATTATTAAACTACGAGCTGTTGAAATGGGAATTAATTTTGACAAAGAGCTCCATGTTTTCCTTGCCTAACCATCCATGCCATTAGTGTCCGACACAAAGAAATATGTACCAAAATGTCACAATAATGTGTGTCCTTTTTTACGTATCCCTCTGTCGCCCACATAACAAGTATGCTGATATCTGTATGTTGACTCTTCCTCTTCTTATGTAACTACGATTTCTACTTACTCTGAGGTTACATATTATGTACTAATCTTTTTCTACCAAATGTAGTAAATGTTTTAAGGGCGTTTTTACGCTTCTAAAATGGTTGTGTATACAATGATTCTTTCATACTACTTGCCCATAACAAATTTTCTGTTCTATCTTCCCCTTTCATGTTGGGGTTATCTATTGTTTTACATTCCTGTTTTCATTTCCCTCTATTTCTCTTTTTATTTATTTTCTCCGATGTTTGCTTTACGTATACGTGTGTGCTGATTCTGTTCTTACTGTACCTACTATGTAAACAATGGTGGCGGGTTGATACAATTATATATTTTATTACTTTTCATTTATATGTAATTACCATCGTTAGTTACTCGCAGGAATCAGACTGTACACCTTCGAGCAAAATAGGTACACAGAGGGGCAAATTCCGTTGTCTGTTAAGAAATTCTGTTCACTCTTTCAAGATGGCCGCCACCTTTTCTCTGTGAGAGCCATAGACGAATATACTGAGTTCAATGAGTTTGTGCGGAGAGCTTACTACACACAATTCTCGTTAATTATCCTCCATACAAATTCGGTATTATTATACCTTTTAACACTCGCAAAAAGACCTCACTTTTGTAGACAGGAGTTCAGTAGGATCGTATCTTGAACTATACCTCAAAAAATTGCTGGCAAATAGATACTTTCTTTATAACTCTGATATTTTATTTTGCGTTACCTCAAAGCACTTGCTATTGGACATTCACGACCGTATAAATCAATTATTTGTATGAGCAATACGAGGGCACCTTCACCTTTTAAAGATGGCTACTCCATCTCTACCATTTTGGGGTCGAACTGATTGGCCACACCATAACCTAAGTGACCAATCACAGAACAACGGAACCTCAATTACGTGTTTGGAACATTTGCATTTCTCGCGCCACCTTTGAAATGCTATCCATTTAAAAGCGACCACAACTCGGTTGTCTTTGGTCTTTCGTTGTGGAATAGACACGGGAGACGTCTTTTCGGTCGCGTTGAACAATTTGCGCGGTAAGTGTTTAATTAGATGTTTCCAATATTACTATTCACCCTCCGATTCGGGACCACCTCGCAGCGAAGGTCTCTTAAATACTGCTATCGGTTAATGACCCCTCTTAATCTTCCTGAGTATCTTTAAAACTTTCTGCTGGGCTAGGGGGAACTAGGTAATTCTTGTATTTTTTCTTATATGCTAAATTATGCCCTATTAGGCCACAGCGACATCTGCCTTAAAATAAATTTCTATATGACAAGCTAACAATCATGTTTTTGAGCCTAATTCCTTTCTCAAATATTTTGAAAGTCAAAGCTTCGCGTGTTTTACGTATCACAACGTAATCAAACAAAAATTCACTCAGATACAATTAGTAAACAAATATGAGTGAAGCTCATCTGTCGCTTTCCCCTGACCAAGCTATTCTGAACCATTGGACCCTTGATGGTTTTCTTACATGTAATTTCATGCCCTATGAGACTCTAATACTATGTACCTGAAACACCTTTACTTAAGCAGTATCGCGCAACAGGATACTCTTTTGGAAATACTTAGTTACACTATATTAGAACACAATACTCCAATTAGCTATATTCAAATAGCCATGGATATTTTCCTATAGTCTATGCCGTTTGCTTCACCTTGCTTTGTTATGTACTTCAGTCTGTATGACTTGTATTATTTTGTTATCAAGTCATGTTTAGCTTGAAACATATTTTAAAATAACACTACCTTAGTGCATTTCAATACATCCTTTCTCTTGACCCATTTTCCTTTGCAGGGCTTACCATAGCCAGTTGTCTGACCCCACTTACCATGGCGGAGTCAACTATTATATGAAGTAAGGAGGTTTTTAACACATTGTTTTACTTAAAATAATCATTTTGTTTGGAGATTTCATTTTTTCTATTTACTCTCTCACTATTTAGGTTACTAATTATTATATAACCACACGAGGAATGTGACAACGCCCACTTTTCGGGAAAAAAACAACATAACTCAGTACTTTGACCTTAGTACACCACAGTATGGTCTACTAATTTCTTTTATCATAGGTATAATAATGTACACTTTATATATGAGACTTACTTAGTCTTTTTTTGTCTCTCTACATCAATTCCTCATTTATCTCATTTTGTGTTTTTTACCCATATTAGTTACAATTGATGGAGACTCTTCAATCTTCGAGACAAGGGGTAAAAGCATCAGAACCACCCTTTAGGATACGGATAATATCTATAAACAAACTATAAGGGTAATATTTACGGGAGAATCACCCTCTTCCCGCTTTTCCCAATTCAAATACTTAAATTTATTAACCGACCGCACACTTTAAATTTTAATTGGTTTTCTGTCATTTGTCTATCTTTAACGCAACTCTCTTTTGAACTTTATACAGAAACTCCCTTATTTTTGTTTGGAGCTTTTTGGAAATCTTTTTGGGAACAAGTCTAAACAAACGATTGTTACTCATATTATCTTCACTAACTTATATTAAAAGGTTAGTATCTATGCTTGACTTGAGATAATCACCAAGCTGCTCTTATTAAATGATCTACGTTTTTCACACTTGGTATGGTGATGGAATAAACAATAATTTTCCTTTTATATTGTTTTCTTTCCTTACTTATTTCTGATCTTTAGACATCACTCTTATGACTTATCACACACTTAGTAGTCTCTCTTAATCTACACTGTCTCTTTTTTTGGGTTTTTTCCTTTCTCCCATTCTTCATCTTACGATTCTCCATTTTTTAATAAGTCTTTTTAAGAATAGCAAAAACTAGAAAAATGAATGTATCAAATTGCAAGATGTATTTTATCCAGTCAATTAAGATTTTGATATTTTTTCTGCAGCCCTGAGGAAGTCACTATACGTGACGAAACACGTGTCGGCTGTTATCCTTCTGGACTAAGATTTGGAGACCACATGGTCTCGTGTCATGAAAAATATTGACTGTCACCCATTGTAATAGTTATCTCTGTTAACAATTGTACTAGCTATTCCTGAAGTGTCTTTATGATTGCGACTCTTTCATTTTTTTGTAAAAATTGGCAATTAAACTATCCATCTTTTCCACATATTACTGCGAGGACCTAATCTGTTCTGTAGCCAGTCTCATTGACAATATTCTGTTCTATACTTTTATGGTTAATAACCAAAACAAATTGCAACTGTAAACTTTGGAGTGCCGGGATAGTGTTATTCAAGTATTGTGTCAACTATGTATTTAATCATGCAACCACCAAATTTTTGAATAATCTTGCCGTTTAGACACATATAATTCTACTCACCCATCCATTCACCTTTCAGTACACTTACCCATACAAGTATTGTCGCTTTCCTACCTTCAGGCACTCATGCATTCACTCTCTCTCTCACGCACACACACACACACACTGCCCTATCAATGAAGAAGGACTTTCCAAACAAAAATGTTGACCTCTACTAGTTCTAATAGCTGCCTCATGTTGTCCCACTTGCTGAGGCCATTGTAGTCTAGAGCTGGTGACAGCATATTTGAAAATTAGGTCCACAATCCATTGTCTTTGAACTATATGTGATGACTTTATTTATTTATTTATTTAGACATTTGTAAAGCGCGAAACGAAGGCCCGTGGGCATCTCGGCGCTAGGTAACTGCAATGTTTAGCCAGAAGGGAACTGGGAGGTCAGTGATTAAAAAGCCAGGTTTTGAGGTTTTATAATTCATAAAGGCATAGGTACAATACATTCACATCCAATAGACTTTTTTCAGTGGTTGTTTCAGTTACTGGCAATAGCTGTTTAAAGAGGAGATTAACCCAAATGAAAAAGTAAATCTTTGTTGTGCTTTCTGCAATCCCTGCTTTGTTTCCTTTCCCCTTGTTTATTTATTTATTTAATTAATTGCATTTGGTTTTATCTAACGCAGCCCTGACCCGAACTTTAATATAGTGCTGCTCATAGATCCAGGTTGCATGTGATGCCATAATAGGCAACAGCACAGCAATAGCTCATCCATATTTACAATTTGTAGTTATACTAGACAAACGACAACCAGTTTAAGATTTCAATTTCCGTATACACAGTTAACAGTGCTGATTTCAATAATCCCATGTAATGTCTGAAAACATTTTTGATGATGGATCTCAGGTGGAAGTGACGCTGGAACAGACTGTTTATTTTTCCTTTAAATATTTCAAAGAAGGGGATCCATTCATCAAAACAAATTGATTTCATGCTGTAATCTTCCTCTACAATTTTGGACTGTGGTTGAGTTGACTGTTATGTTTTCATCACTGTTGGACAAACCCTGTTTGCCTTTACCCTCCACTTTTTTTATGAATTTGTTTTTGTTTTCCTGTGGACAGGTAGGATTGGCTCACACCCAATTGGCATAATTAATTTACTTAGAAGTCCCAAGTAAAATGGTACTACATGTACCCAGGGCCTAAAAAGCGGACCCAATTAGGGTAGTACTATTGCCGCCTTGAAAAGGAGCAGAGAATGCTAATTTGGCATGAGAGTTGTTGTGATAATTTCACAGGACGGTCCACCCCATCTCTCCCGCTTCAGGATGGCATTTGGTCCTCTCTTTAGGATACACTGTACAGGGGTACATCAAATTAAGGTTTATTTGTGCTTGGAATATCCTTGATACCAATCCAGTTTCCAATCACTGCGTAGATGAGAAACTGACGCTCTAACGAATTGCTTCTTGATCATTATTGACTCCTATTACGGCAAGAAATGAGCAACCAGAAACCATTTCCTTTACTCTTAGCCACTATTTTTTAATTAGACAAGCAGACTCACTGATTAAAACTTGATTTAGAGTACTGCTTAGTCTATTTTAATACACCACCCCATGCACTCACATTCCACTATATTTATCTACACCGACCAGAGGCGCAACTAGAGCCACATTTCGGGGGGGGGCTAAGCAAAAATTTCGGGGGGGGCTGAATCTTTAAACAGTAGGCAGAGTGGCGCTGATTTCGGGGGTGGGGGGGCTGAATCTAGGCAGAGTGGAGCTGCAGGGGCTCTTAGAAGGGGTGAAATAACAGCAAGGCCTCATTAACATGCAAATGGTCTTTTTAAAGACCTGTGAAGTGCTCGGGTGCGACTTTGTGTGCGCCCGGAAGCTGTCTCATCCCGGGCTGCCACACACGAGGGGGGGGGGGCTGAAGCCCTTTGAGTCCAATGGGTGTTGCGCGCCTGACACCGACGGCCCTACACCCACACTTCACATACGGCATTGGAACAAAAGATGTCCGATAAAGCGCCCCTTCGCGGGTTGCCGTCAGGCCTTGCAGCACCGGCCAGATGAGTAGCATGCCCTATGATGAAACATGACACCCATCTGGGTGTGGGAGGGCTACAGTTCCTAAATAAACGGACCCCCGTCCGTCTCCTTGGAAACTAACCAACCTCTTATTCTCCTCTCCTTCTCTAAGGAACTGCATGCCTTTGTTGATAGACCTGTACTGTTTTGTTGCCTGAATCTTGTGAGCTTTGCAAGGTGCACACAATCTTTGTGATGACAAAAATTATAGAATATTCTGACTCAATGTAGCAGACACTGACATGAGTAAAAGGGCACCTTGTCAGCACTGGGGACGATTTTCAAACACATGTATTACATCCGTGATCCATCATTTGCTACAAATGATTTCCAGCCCCTGCATAAGTAAGTCAGATAACAATAATGGATCTTAAACAGAGTACCAAGAGTACATTTTTAAATGGCTTCTTCATTGAGAACAAATGCCTCATTAATCTGGGACATATCAACCTGAGAACACAAATAAGGTCAGTGAAAATAATGGCTGACATGATGGCAGAGAACACCATAAACTATACCATCTCCACCTTGAATGCCCGCACAGAACATTCTCAGGAAAGGTCGGTGCATCTTCTGCTGGAGGGAAATCGCTGTCGTACAAGAGATAGAATGTAATCACGTTGTTGCAAAAATTATTATAGGAAATGTAACAGAATGTGAAGAAAATGTATGTTGTTTTTTTCATGTACATAAAATAGCGCCAAGACACCTCTGGGTATTCCTGCGCTCAACAAGTCTCATTAACATTAACAAAGTGAGGGTTTCTCATTCACTATAGGTAGTAGAGACTTGGGGCCATATGTATGAACACATTTTCCCATAGACACAGAATAGGTAAAACCCTTTGATACATCTACCCCTTGCTTTCTTAAAGATGAACCGCAAATATGTTGTTTAGTTAATATGTGATACAGAATTAATAATCTGGTTAGCATGAGGGCACGTTAATTCTGTTTTGGGTAGCTGGTGTTTTAAATCGGGTGACGGAATCAGGTACAGGCGTACAATATAAGGAATAGAACAGGTTAAGGTCGAGCTGTTTTTAACTAGCAGCCGGACTTTGCCTTTGCAGCAGGTAGTGGGCACACAGGATGGCCCCCTCATTTAGAAACGATTTAAAAGGTTGCAGTATATGCATCATTGAACTTCTAGGATAGTTCTGCTACTTAAACTGGTGTTGTACTACGGCATTACTAATGTGATATTACCACTCCACTTCATGAGGTTGCAATGCCCTCCATCACTAGTAAAACACGTTATTCACATGTAATTACTCATTAAAGCTAAATTTGCAGAGGGCTAGGGTGATTTTTGGTAGTAGAGCAAAGTATTAATACTTATAATTATTAAAGGTATTTGGGCCTACTATTTTAAGAGGAAAGGTTCTTGGGGCATGGGTGCCAAAGCTTTTTCTGTGAATACTTGTGGCATACTTTAAATACAAGTTACTCTTGAATATACTAACATGATTCACAGAGCATTTTCTGAAAGTAGTTTCCAGGAGGAAAACATGCAAACTCGAGAATACACTGGGCCTGATTCACAAAGATGAACGTACACTTGCATGCAAGTTTACAACTGTTTGCTATCCACAGACGTATTTTATGAGTAGTGTCTTCACCAGTATTGAAAGATTGGGCATTCCTGGGCTGACGCTGTCTAGGATGGCGTTGCTTCAGATACATTGGTCACGCCTGAGCTGGTGCTAAAAGTGGTTCTGAACCAGGCCCTGATGTGCAGTCACAAAATGCCGGATTTAAAAAATCACGCTAACAACTTGCAGGCCTCTGTTTGAATCACTTTAAATAGGATATAATGACACTTGCGCATAGACGCCCTATGGTAATCGTGCGTTTTATAAAACATATTAACATTAACATGGCTGCGGATTTTCTTGCCTAAATGATAGGTTGAGTTCCATAAGTCATCGATTGTGCAGATCAAGTCATTCGGTTCTTGATCTTTTTGACAGTTTCAGGTCGCACCTTCTATAACATGGCAGAACATTTCCAGTTTAGTCTTTTAGCCATTAGAGCCCAGATGATAGGCCTTTAATGGCTGGGGTTGATGCGAAAACAGGAACTTCCAAAGCCGTGTCCACAGTCAGGTATCTTTCTTAGGTGATACTTTGGAAGATAAGAATAATACACTCTACTGAAAAAAGGTGAGCATTGTTTATGTAATTGGTAAAACAATTGGTCAAAATTGGTCAACAATGTGTAAAAAAATCTGGGCCTATGAAATTAGAATGACAGCTTAAAATTCATGTAGACTCTATATGGGGTCTCTGAAATGCCAAGACAGTCCTTGGATGAGCAAAAAGAGGGTAGGCCTAAGATGGCCACAGGATGTGGATGGAGCCTCATACAACTCAGATACCCTGAGTAGGGGGTTAGCTTATCTCCAGGAAGATCTTCAGGTAGAGCTGCGAAGCAGCAGAAGTAGTTGTAGTTAGCCTTTCATATTCAGGCGTAATTCCTAACTGAATATATATTCTTGCCAGGCTGAGTTGAAAATGTTGCAGTGTCACTGGGATGGACAAGCAGGGGCTGTTCAGGGAATTGGGCAGCCACAAAAGCTTTAACATGTGAAGGAAACCTAGTTCTTGTATTGCATTTATCATCTTTTCATAAAAGGTGTAAGAAATAGGAGTACCCACCTCAAATAATAATCATAATCCTTGTCAGTGTGAATCACAAAGTCACTAAATAAACCTGTGCTTAACCCTCTTGTAGCTTAGCACAAAGCAGAAAGGCTTATCTTAGAGGCAATGTGTAAAGTATTTGTGCAGTACTCAACTAGTAATAAAGTGAGCACATAACACAAGAAAAATCTCAGATCACCTTACAAAAAATAAAGGGTATTTTAATAAGCAAAATGACACCAAAATGACAATACTCCAACAAGTAGAACAGGAGATACGAATTTATAAACTATGAATTAAAAATAGAGCCACAAAGCACTAATTGCGGGTATCTAGTCTTGCTGGAACAGGTCAAAGGCAAAAATAAGGAGTAACCGTGATTGACCGCAAGTTGGATTCAGGCACCAGGTTCATTCCAGTCTAAAGATTACCTTTGGACTTAATAGAGAAAAAAGTGGTCAGTGACGAGTTGTGCGGGGAGGGGGGGGGATGGAATCTGGAAGCTGGATCCAAAGCAGGGCTCGATGATGGAGGGGTTGCTAAGGTGTGGGGTCCCAGTGTGTTCATTGATGAAGGTGGGAAAGCTCCAAGTGGGCAAATTCCTAAGTCTGTGCCCAGGAAAGCCTCGACGTTAACAGGTTGCTGCTTGGCATCAGCCCAGATCGAGCCTTCTATATTCGGGCTTAGAAACATTTCTGGAAGTCAGCTCTCCTTCAGCAGGGCAAACAAGCAAACTGAGGCCGGCCAGTGATTTGATATTGATGGCTGCAACTTTGAATGCAATCCCATTTCTCCAGGCAAAAAGTTGGCAAAAAATGTCTATGTCTCAGCTTTTGCAGTGTGGACAGGAGGAGTTCACTCTAACACCAGCCAAGGGTCCGGGATGTGGGGGGCATCACTTGGGGGTTAGGACTCACCTCAAAAGAGGCAAGCAGCAGGGCCCAGGGTAGGTTCATTTGATACTATGCTGGTCAGCAGTTGCAGAGAGAGGGTCTCTGGAAGCATGTTGTGTTCCTGTAGCTGAAACAGGAGGCCAGCCAATTGACCCTTGTAGTCACTTCTGGGGTCCTACATTCAAGGCAAGCACATCCAGTCTTTCTTCAGGCTGGGTTCAGATAGCAGGGCAGTTCTTCTTCTGATTTTCACAGGTCCAGAATTGTCCTTAGGAGAGCTCTGATAAGGGTTCACTTTTATACCTAATGCCAGCCTGTGGTTGAAGGGCAAGCCTTTGTCCAGACCCTAAACCAATTCTGGACAGTTACGATATCCCCACTGGGTTTGGTGCCAGCCTAACTAGAGAGACAAAGGAGAGGCCAGCGTAGGTGTGCGCTTCATCTATCATTGAAAAGGTAGGCATCATTTGATGTTCAGAATGGGGCACAATCCCCCAGGCCATCCTACCAAGAGAGGAACCCCTAACCTATACTCAGTGCCCTTTGTCCACTGTCTGAAAGGAATATTCACCTCACCACAGGAAAGCCATTAGGGGGTTGACTGGCAGCTAGACACTGGCAGGAAAGGCTTTCAATTTAGGCAGGAAAAAAACTATTTTCTAAACTCATCATTTCTAAAATAATAACATAAAATCAACTTTACCATTAATTTGGGGTTTGAATTACTAATAAAATGTATCCTGAATCCTTTTTCTAGTTACTTCCAAATTACATTCAGTACATAAGAAATGTAATTGCTCAAAACAGTGTTAGCAAATGGGAGAGCCAGCCTTGACAATACATGAAACATTAGATAGGCATGTCCTACTTTTTAAACACCATTCAGCCTGCCCAACAGGCATTTAGGGACTACCAGAGGGGTGACTTTTAAGTATTAAAAAATGTTTAAGCCTGGCAAAAAGTTTATTTTGCCAGGTTGAAATGCCAGTTTAAAACGACACACCCATGCTGCAGAGGCAGGCCTGGAGACATGTTTTATAGTGCTACTTTCGTGGCTTGCAAAATGAGTGCTGTAGCCTACTAGTATTATTTAATTTACTGGCCCTGAGTGCAGGTAATGCCATAGACTAGGGAGTTATAAGTAAATTAAAGGTACCAATCAGGTGTATACCATTGTTAACATGTTTGAAAGGAGAGCACAAGCACTTCACCATTGGTTAGCAGGGTAAAGTGATCAGAGTCATATGCCCAACAAAAACGGGTCCAGCAACAAAAGTAAAAAACTTGGGGCAACCCTCCAGAAATTGCAAATGTCCAACAAAAGGCATCACATATACTAGACATTATCTCCTTGCACATTACATGTAACATACAATATGCTACTTACAAGCAGGCTGAAGTATTTTATGGGCTCTGACTCGATGTTAAATGAAGAGGTTTGTTAACGTCTCTCACAGTGGCACAGATTAAAGATGCTCCAGCCACTCATTAGAATCTTAACTGTCAATAAACAACCATGGCCTGTTGAGGTGCTAAAGGCCACTCTCTGCTATCGATAAAGGTACACTCTGTTTGAAATCTCTGTACAGTTCAGCTTTTTTTCTCTGCAGGTGCCAAACATGTCTAGCACCTAAAGCTGGCTCATTGATGTTGAGTCCAGTGGGCTAAATGCAGAGTCGGCCAGAAAGTCAAACGAATGGCAGGTGACACATATATCCACACATTGAGAGGAGTTGCAGCTCTACACTGATACAAAGAAAGCATTCTAAGGGGAACAGGTAGGAACTATGCACATTTTACACAGGATTAGAATAGCTTAATGTTGTATTTTGCATAGTCACCTATCTATCATTCCAGTTTACCAATTTTGTTTGGAGAATGATTACATAAAATGAAACATTGAGGGCTCGATTAAGAAGTCATTCAGAGTTGCCTCTGACCGACTCCATCGTCGTCTCGGGACCAACCGACCTCCAGTCGGCATTCCCGACACCGCAATTACGATGCAACCGCACATGGTGCGTCGCAGACTCCCATTTCTCTATGGTAACTTGTGCTGTGGCCGCAAACCGGACATACCACAAGCTCTCACAGAGAAATGGGAGATTCTGTTAGTCCATGCACCGCTTGGCAGGCACCTCACATGGTGCAGGGTTTAACGGGGGCACCATAGGGGGCCCCCCAACCAGAGGCTGCAAGGAGAAAGGGGGACTAGGGGCTCCAAAACTTTCCGACAGACTTTCTATGTCCAAAAGTCCGCTATGTAAAGCCTGTCGCAAACCGAGCATTGTAAACCCTATGGCAAAAACACCATCAATAGGGATTATAGACCAGTCTTGAACTGGCCGAAGGGCTCCTTAAGCCCGCCAGAACCCAGCCAGAATGGCCGGCTACTTTCACTTGTGATCACCTGGATTGTAATTAGGCAGTTGGAAGGGAAACCGACGATGGGGCTCGGAAAGCCTCCAACACTCATCAAAATAAGGCCCTGAGTCTGTATCGCTCAGGGAAATGGAATTTAGAAAACTGAAAGGAGAAACGCGTTAAGTACATCAAATTAAATAAATAATAATAACTAACTCTAATCAAAAACATCAAGAAAATAAGAATGAATTTAGATACACTACTGTAACTACAATCCTGCAACAGTTTGGAAATATACATACAGTGGAGGGGTCAGATTTTCTATTCAAAGTTCATTTGAACAAATGCCACAGAAAATGCATACAAAAGAAGGTGAAATATATAATTGTAACTCCAGCCCAACAAACATTCAGAAAACAGCTAACATTTCAGTAAAAGTTGTCTTTCTAACTCAAGTGTAACACGTGTGTGTGTCTGTGTGTGCATGTGTGTATGTGTCTATGTGTGTGTGTTTGGCAGGGTGGGTGGGATCAGATTTAATAATCTAATTCCAGACTAACAAACATTAGAAAGGTACATACATTGGAGGGTGTCACATTTTGCATTCAGACTACAGTTTAAACAAGCATTTGCAATGCACTCATTCTCGCTCTTGGGACCTCATATGTATTTAGCTATGCAGCACATTAGCCTGGGTGCTGAAACATCTACTGTTCTTTAACATGGAGGGAAAGTAAGCACCAAACTGAGTGACATACCACGTGTGGGAACACAGCAGGAAATGGTATAGTCCAAAGCTCTGTTTTTAATATAAATTCAGGGCCTTCGGTGGTCATTTCACTGAAAATACAAGATTTGAAAAGAATAGTATTGTCTACGGGTGCTTGTGGAAGACAATTTCTATGGACTGGAATCTAGAAAATGCTAAAGTGATTCTGGTATTTTACTGACCTCTGCTGGTCGTTTTCTATCAAGAAAGTTAAATAGAGGCAGTGGCCAGAAAAATAAATAAAAGAAAGTCCCTCAGCAGAAAGCAATTCTGGTATTTTACTGACCCCTACTGGTCGTTTTCTATCAAGACAGTTAAATAGAGGCAGTTGAACAGAAAAAAAGTCCCTAAGCGGAAGTAGACAAGTCTTAGGGCTGATCTCCAGAGCCCACAAAGTACATACACATATAAGTATGTACTAAAGTATGTACAAGAGGTCTCAAATGCTTGACCTAAAAACACAGGAGAAAGTGCATAGTTTGTGGGTTTAGGGCTTAAATTTACTATGGGGTGGACAACTTTACTATTCTAACTAATGGCTCACCTTGTCTTGCTTTGACGCCGCAGGAACGCAGGAACGCCGCTAGACCACCAGGGACGGGACGCACACGCTGTCGGTTCCCCTCGCCGCCACCAGTGCTTGTTGGCCGCAGTGGGGGGGGACTACAGCTCCCGGCATTCACAGCGCCAGCCAGGACTTCCTTCCGGCTTGCTCAGCGCCCGGAGGGGCTATAAAAAACAGAGGCTCCCTCGGTGGAGCGGGGGACTCACCTTGTCTTGCTTTGACGCCGCAGGAACGCAGGAACGCCGCTAGACCACCAGGGACGGGACGCACACGCTGTCGGTTCCCCTCGCCGCCACCAGTGCTTGTTGGCCGCAGTGGGGGGGGACTACAGCTCCCGGCATTCACAGCGCCAGCCAGGACTTCCTTCCGGCTTGCTCAGCGCCCGGAGGGGCTATAAAAAACAGAGGCTCTCTCCGCGTCGCGGGACGCGCGCGGGCGGCGCCGGGCTGAGCCCGGGCAGAGGGCGGGCCGTCTGTGGCCGTCCGGGGCCGGAGGAGGCCGGGCCGGGCTGAAACTCTTGGTCCTCGAGCCAATTCCAGATCATTGTCACATCTGTAAGAGGACAGGAGAGATAAGTCACAGGGGGGCATTTTGTGGGCTATACATTGCTGTTAGACAACACCTATTGTTTCGTGCTTGGTATTGGCTAGCCACATCTGGCTGACTAAGGGTTAAAGCTCGCCGGTTGTTAAAGCGGTTGTTAGACGATATTATAAAAGCGGGAGGACAAAGGTCGACCATGGGAAAAACGAAAAAACCCCAGAGTAGACCAGGGGGAGGAGTAAAGGGAACCCTAGATGCATTCATCACACGGGCAGAATCCTTACTTTCACATGAAATATTATTGACGGAGCGGAGGTTATCTCTTGATTCCCTCCTGGCCCACAAACGATCTTCACTGGGGACAATTGCTGAGTGTGTCACACCTGGGGGGAGTACCCCTGAAGGTCAGAACATCTTAGCCCATAGTAACACCCAGCATGTGACCACAGTACAAGTTCATACAGCTACGGGAGTAGAGGGGGAACAAGAGGTAATAATATTGGAGGGGTCTTTAACCCCCCCCTGTCAACACCATACTTCTCCCTTGAGATCAAATGTGACGGTGTCTGGAGTCTCCGAGCAACCAACCCCGGGTACCAGGGAAATTAGAGCTGAAGAACAAACTGGGAATGCCATTGGGGTAGAAAGAGAACCTGACATCCCACTAGGGAGAGAAAGTGAAGTGATTACCCGATCGAAAAAAATGTTACTAGGGACAGACCCCCCCCTTGCACCTGGCCCTATTGAGAATATAAGGTCCCTGCCAAACGCACATCGTAAAGGACCCGAAAAAACCAGAAATGGCAATAAACCGAAAAAAGGTACACTTAGGAATGAGCCCATGGCTACTGAGGACACAAGATCCCGATTTACTTGTACACAATGTGAAACCTGCTCCCCGGCAGTTAGAAAGGAATGGCTAATGGAGACAACGAAAGTACTAGAGTCCAACATAGAAGCCCTCCTCCTTAAACACTTGGCCCCCTTAGTAGAACATATTAAGAAAATAGAGGGGAAAATAATCAGACTGTTGGATGCACAAAATAGGGAACATCCGGTGGCCCGAATAATCACGAGTCAGGAGGGGCTGAGGAGCGACTTGTGTCCAGCCAGTGCCGATTCACATAATAGCGGGCTGGTAGGGAGCAACATGAGTGCAGACACTATAGTGAACAAGGATAGAGATACACCCCCCATCATTGCAATCCCTAGACCACAGCAGGAGGGTAAGAATAGTGGGACGGTATTAGCTCACAGTTTGCCAGCGGCACAGGCCAAGAGCACTCCGGGTCTTCAGACATTGGACTTGCCCCCAGCCTCCTGCCCATATACAATAGTCCTGGCGGGAGTTCCAGCCCAAAACCCCGACAGAGAAGAATCGACAAGCTCCCTGATAAACAAAATTAACCACTGGTTACATAATAACGTGAGGGGAGTTAATCCGAGGAATACTCAAATCCTCATGGCAAGAAGGGTAGCTTGGGTTGGACCATCAGAGAAAAAATTCCCAGGGGATTGCGTTATTGTTAACTTCAGAGACCCGCAAATGGTAAAAGAATTACTTGCTTTTAGTTGTGGGTTTTTCGATAGTGGGTCGACAATAAAAATGCTCCCACTTAATTTTTTCTACAGGGACCATTTAACCGAGCAAAGACAAATGAATTGGAGAAGAAGGGAAAGGCTTACCACAAGAAATAATAGCCCGTGGTCTGGCCCTAACCGGTTCACCCCATTATGTGAGACAGCAGTGATGGATGAACTGGACTGACTGGACCACGAAGAGCTTTTAGAGCCCCTATCTCCCTCAGTTAATTTGGAGTACAGGGAATTTCTGGATATCACGGGAAATACTCTAGAACTTTCCATCAGGGAAAATGAAATTTCACCAACTCCTGTAGTTAATAGCGTGGTATCGGGAGGGACTTGCTTGGCAGGGCCCCTTGACCAAAATCAGTCCACCCTAGACAGGAGGATAACAAATTACGAGGCGGAGGAACTTAGGGTGGCCTCTTGGAATATTGCAGGATTATCTTCCAAGTTAAAAAATAAGGAGTGGTTGGACTATAGTCAGAAATTCCATATTATCTGTCTTCAAGAGACGTGGGAGACGGATAGTAGCGTTGTACACTTAGAGGGATATAAAATGTTTTTTGTACCGGCACGGAAATCTAGCATGGGAAGAGCGAAAGGGGGACTAATGATTTATGTGTCACTTAAACTACAAGGGTCCTGGGAGGCCTTGGGCTGGAGCTCGGATCATTTACAGGGTATTAGTCATCGCAGGAAGGGCTTAAGTTTTGTCTTAATAAATTTTTATAATGCAGTTCAGCCAACGCAGAGGTTGAATGAGCTCGAGGACAGATTATCAGACTTACACTCTAGGGGAAATAACCCCCCAACCTTGATTCTAGTGGGTGATTTTAATTGCCATCAATGCCCACACTTAAAATGGGAAGGGGCTAAATGGGATTTCTGCCCCTCTACCAAGGACTGGCATCTAGAACATACACTAGAGGGTAGTAAACTTGGTAATATCCTGGGCTCATATGATCTAATCCCCACGATGGACTTAATTAAGCCCACTAATTCTAATGTTATTAACCCAACGTTTAAAGGCAGAGGTAGGGATACCATTATTGATTTTATTTTTGTCTCGAATGATCTTAAACACAGGATTGTAGATTTTAGTATACAGATTAGCATTTTTAGTGACCATAACCCCTTGGTGCTGTCATTGATGGTCGAGGATTCATCGTCTCAGGCAAAGGCCAGTATGACGAGGGGCAAACTCGATGCAATTGATCAAGGCAGGCGCATACGTTGGTCTAACATAGATGGGGAAGCATTCTATAAAAATCTTATTGTAACTCCCGATTGTGGGATCTGGATGTGTTTAGACCAGGAGGTGAAAGGCAAAAAATTGATAAACGCCTTTATAAATATGGCACAGGACATCGATAAGTTACTCAGGGCTAAAGTATCACCCACGTCCAACAGCCAACCGAAATGGTTTGACAAAGCTTGCTCCAGTGCCCAAAGAGAATTAAAACGGGCACTTAAAAAAGTACCGAAAGATAAGAGAAGGATAACGGAATGCAGGGCCCAATATAAGCTGGCCATAAAAAGGAGGAAACAAACTATCCAATCTGAGGCTTGGGGGAACCTAAAGGAGGCAGCGGAGCTGAGAGACATGTCTAAATTCTGGAAGGTGATAAACGATCCAATATTTCAGACATCAAATAGCGAGAAGATGGCCTGTAACATCCTCCCAGAAGAATGGGTTTCTCATTTTAGTAAGCTGTATAATCATGTCAGCATTCCAACCCAATTAGCCACAGAGGTGGGAACTCTGCCAAATTCATGGGTGGAGTTTACAGTGGATGAAGTTAAAAATGGAATTTGTGCCCTGACAAGAAACAAGGCCCCAGGGCCAGACGGGATTCCTCCAGATCTATTCTTATCACAGGTCGAGCTGTGGGCACCTATATTAGTGAGAATTTTCAATACAGCCGTGGAAGAGGGACTGCCAAGATCCTGGTCAACTGCCCATATTGTTCCCATATTTAAAAAGGGAAATAAGAGTAACCCACAATGTTACCGACCAATTTCTTTAATTGATGTGTCTGCAAAGGTGCTAGGGAAGGTGATTTTAAATCGTCTCATGGACTGGGCGGAGGAAAAGGAAATTATCACAGACACCCAGTATGGTTTTAGAATGGGCCGCTCAACTACTGACCAATGCCTCAATTTATATAATTTGGTCGCAAAATATACGGTGGCTGGCGAAGGTACAGTTTTTTTAGCTTTTATGGACTTAACAGCAGCCTTCGACCGGGTCAATCGAGGGAAATTATGGGAGATTCTAGAGTTGCTAGGGGTAGACTTGAGCTTGATATTCATTTTAAAATCATTGCACATGAGTACTACAGCCCAGGTTCGGTATAGTAACGAGGGGAATCTAACCGACCACTTTTCTTGCACAGGGGGTGTGAGACAAGGCTGCATCCTGGCGCCTTTTTTATTTACATTATATATAAATGGTTTGGACAATGCTCTGAGTACATTGGGAGTTGATTGCCCGAGAGTAGCAAATAGAAATATCCCGGTCTTATTGTATGCGGATGACGCAGTACTCCTCTCGCGCACAGGGAGGGGTCTGCAATCTCTTATTGACGGCTTTTGCGAGTTCATGGCAAATCTAGATTTATCCCCTAACCTCACAAAATCCTACATTATGGAAGTAGGGAAAAGACCAACCAAGAATTTTACCTTTAAAATTGGGGGACACAAACTAGAGAAGGTCGAGGTCTTCAACTATCTAGGGATCACCTTCGACAAACATCTCAATTTTACGCACTAACCACTGAAAAATGCAAACAGCACGTGAGCATTATGGGCTCAATTATGAATCGTGCCACGAGATTAGGTAGATGGTCAGTGCTGGAAATATTGAATTTATATAATTCAATTTGTTGTTCTAAAATTATGTATGGGAGTGAGGTTTGGGGATTTAGAAACGTGGCCTCTATTCAACTAGAGGAAAACAAGTTTCTTAGGAGGATCTTGCAGGTTCCTCAAAGTACACCGGCCCATATTATTCATGAGGAGCTAGGGATCCCGTATATCTCTGACAGATTAAGTTTCAGGCCATTACTGTGTTGGATCAAAATCTGGACCAACCCTGAAGCAAGTCTAAGCAGAGAAATACTAACAGACTGTATTAACAGGGATAAAGGTCATAAGATACCATGGCTTAAATATGTTCAGGATAAACTGGAGTGGCTGGGTTTTGCAAAATATTTCAAGGAACCAACGGCACTAACACCGCAGCTAAAGGTCACGCTAAAAGCAGAATACATGAGGCGGATAGCCTGTGCCCGGGAAGATAGCGAAATTCTGAAAGGGTCAGTGAGATCTCATATATTAACTAAATCTGTTGTAGGTCTCGAACCCTACCTGGCACTGATCTATAACAAAAATGATAGATTTTTAATGACCAGATTTAGACTGGATCTCTTACACCATATTTTAGCAGATCCCGCGGGATATACGAAAGAAATTGATACAAAGGGTCCCTGTGGCTGCGATCTGGGATCTCCACAGGATACCCTACATTTTGTATTCTTTTGTCCATTTTATGAATATCCGCGGGCTCTCTTTTTAAAATCCATCCTAAGAGCGAATAAATTTACCCAGGTTAGAGTAGCTCTCTTATACCTTAAACTGTCCGCGGAACCCTTCACATTGTTCTGTACTGTAAATTTTCTAAGATTAGCTGTGAAACTGAGGAAATCTAGAAGGGAGGCGTAAATTAGTTTGGTTGCCGGAAGCTGTTGTTGAGGCACCCGGACTAAAGGGCCCCCCGTATGATAGTTTTACACTGTACACAGAACAGGAGATGATGTATGGAGTTTTCACAATTGTTGAACTGCAACGTTTACAGTACTTGGGATGTTATAAGAAGTTTGTTTTAATCAGGCTACGGCTTTTTTAACTTGATTGATCTTATGTAAACTACGATCTTGCATTTTAATTATTCTCAAAAAGTTGGTATTCCCTACCTGCACAGATGTCATTTAACTGCACTTTATAAAAAAAACAAAACTATGAATTTGTAATTTAGTATAAATCTTGGGCCCAATTTTGCTACTAATATCTTGGAATGGTCCATCAGACATGTTGTTTTTTAATGTTTTAAGATGAATTGCTCAAATCTATTGTATTCGAAATGTGTAAATATTTTGTTCTTTTCTGGATGTTTTAATATCCGAATAAAGATACTTTTGAATTGAATTGAATTGAAACTAATGGCTCATATATTCTGTGGAAAGTGCAACTATTTTGTGGAGGGCCACATTCACTAAAGCCATATTATGTAATAATGTAATCTCCTAATAAAAATAAAAAATACTCCAAAAAATAGAACATAACTTAGTTTTAACAAAATGGAAAATATTGTTGAAATATTTTTAAATGTAACTAAAATAGCATTTCGAAAAATAAGCAAAACATATTTTAAAATCAACAGTATCCTTTGATTCACACATAAAACAAAGACACATCTATACACATTATAAAAAAAAAAAATATTACCGATACATTTTTAAATAACCTTTAAATATTTTAATTAAAAACTCATTCAAACCAACAATACACCAAATTTGTTTAAAAACGAGACATTTAAAGTTCTATTTAGAAATATTTTAAAATTTAAATGTTAATTAAGACCAAATAATTGTGGGTTTCAAGATTAGCAGTGTTAATGCATTATTCAGTTAATCTATATGTATAAATATTTTAATTAAAAACCTACTCACCCAATCCCCAATAAACACTATGGCCAAATGTATAATGTTATGCACATTTAAAACATTTTTTTACATTTAAAGAGAAATAAAAGTGTAAATAGTTTTTTTAAAATAACATAAAAATCAATTAGCACTAATATTAAAAATGCTACCCTCAACACCACATAAATCTCACAGCCCAAAATTAAAATGAATCAATTTCTACACATTACATAACTTACATTTTGTTTTTTAAAACAATTACAAATATAATTAACAATTAACATATATAACATAATTAACACTTTAATCAACATTAATTAAAATTTAACTTTAAAAAACCTACCCACCAAATCTTCCAATCTCTCAATTAATTCAACAATTCAAATTGAAAATTAAACACAAAAATAAAAAATTACATTAAACATTTAAACAAACAAATAAACATTAAAAGGTAAAAATAACAAATATTTAATTACCATTAACTAACTAGCACCCTGTCCTTTTTAAAGTTCAATTTTGTTTCTTTTGTTTGAGGACCTGGAGTTGTAATTTTCTACCCAGGCACCATACCCTCTAAAAGCATTTTTGCATCTTTTTCACATTGTGCATCTGTCATCTCGGAACAGTAAATTAAATGTAAACATAAAGATTGCTGCATAAAAGCACATGTGTTGTAATGCATGCGCTTACATGTCATCATATTGGGATCGACCATTAAGTAAACTGTGGCCGCCACAGTGACATATTGCATATTAGCATGTATAGTAACACATGAACCGAAATACTTCATCACCCTGGTACCAGCCATTTAGCAGTTTGAGGTTTTTTGTTTGTTCAGCACGGGCACCAATTTTGTTTATTTTGCCAATGCTGTTCAGCATTAGCAACAACCATTAGCAAAGCCAAAAGGTCAGGTAATAGTGGTGCAGATCAGAGCTTCCAAATCCCCTCTACTTCCACGGACGAAATGATTTCACAGTCACACACGCATACACACATTACATGCTGGTGGGGCCCATTACACCAACATTCACCCTAAATCACTCTATCCGTGCCCTGTAAAGGAGAAAAACACCTTTCACTTATGCTCTATCTAATCTGCCTGTACTTTGAGGTCAATGCGACCAGCTGATTGCTGTAGATCTAGCAAAATACATTTCAAATAATATACAATAAAATCAATAAACATGACCAGAAATAATCACCCGAGACAGTAATTCAAACAAATTGTTCATTTATCTAAAATTTTAGGAAAAGCCAATTAAATGCAAAATTCATTTTCTCTCATATTTACCTATTCTGTCTAAAAGTCAGATCCTAAGTCATAACCGGTCCTCTGTAGGAGATTTAGAGTCTTCTGTCGTCATGTAGAGTCATCGTCCTCTCCGTCAGCATAGGGACCTCGCATCATCAGCTCGGGAAGAAGTGGCGCTAGACCTCTCTAGTCTACTCATTTTTATACTGAAATTTACATTCTAAAAAGTAACATTTCTTTATTCAGAACGGATGAATGGCGGAAATAATGTCATTTTGGTACTCTTTTTGATATTGTTCGTGTTATTCTCACGCATAGATTGTCCCAAATAATGAATAGCAGAATTGAATGTTCATGACTAATTCGCAACATCCACGGATGTCTCTATTAGGTGAATTTGTTGCAAAGATGGGTTCACTCCAAGTTCGTATCAACTTTTTCGTCTTTCAGGGGCTTTTGGCTGATGTCCCAGACTTGTCATCATGCTTATGGCTTTTCGGTTCATCAGAGGTGCAAGGTCACAGGCACAGCGATGCCTCTCTGTAAATTTCCAGCAACTCCAATGCAGGCTGCGGGTGGCGGCCATTTTGTGGCAGGCCACAATGGACAACTTAAAGCAAAGTAGACATAAAACAGAATTACTGCATAGAAATGATTATACAGTGTTATTCCCCTGCTAATACCCTTATGTGTGTGTATTTATCTAGCCATTTGCAACATCAGAAGCCATTAATGCATATTAATTATAAGCGCAAACACCATAACATCACATAAGCAACATCGTTTTCTGTCAGTTTGCTCACCAACTTAGTTCACTTGTTATTTAGCCATGCAATAGCATTCCCACGTGTAATTCTCTTGTTAATAAGGTTGATTAGTCAGCATTTGACAAACTTTTAATACTTTAATAATTAATCAGTAGTACTTTTAGTTATAACATGCGAAAATGAAACAGGTATTCCGTTTTGGAGTAAAAACCCTGCTCCATCAATCCCCCCTTTGGTGATATATAATCACCACAAAAATCAAAACTCCCAAAAAAAAATTTTGTTTCCCCTTTTAGAAGAATTTGAAATGTCTTCTTGTTCTTGTTTTTAGACCCTAGTTTCCATCTCATCTTCCTTTTTAGTTTCTATATACATGCTTTCTCTTATTTCTTGTGGATCTCTTTCTGATTTCTTTTGTCTCTTTTTAACATTTTCTTTTATGATTTTCTTTTTATTTCTTCTATATCTACAACACATACATCCTAATCTAAGAATCAATAATGCAACTATTACACAAGTTAATGGAAATAATATCTTACCAAAAATGGTACTACCTATTTTAGCTACAAAGTTCTTAATAGCAATCATCTTATTAGCCATTTTAGTCCAGATACTTTCAGCTTCCAGTGGTACTAATTCTTCATGCAAATCAGTAATATTTTTGATGTAAACTTTTAGATCTTTACTTTCGTCAGGAATGTAAGTACAACAATGTTGAACTTTCAGCATTCCACAGACTCCACCCTCTTTTGCCAAAAGAATGTCAAGGGCTAGTCGATTTTGCATCACCATAGCACGCAAAGCAACCATTTCTGTATTTACCAAAAGAAAGCCTCCAGCGGTGCTTGTTGACAAGCGATCTACCACTGTTGATAGCTTCCGAATGCCATATGCATTCAAAGAAATTCCCACTGCTGGAATTAAAGCTCCAAAAATATCTCCTACAATTTCTGTCCATGTTTCTCTTTTATAGCGTGTTAATGTGTTAGAATGTTCAGCATCATCTACTCTATCCATGTGAAAATTTTTGGGAAAGACCAGGCCAACATAACATGTACCAAACCAATGGTCAGGCAAACGGTAATAAGCCTTGTTCCCACAAATATAATACACTCCCGGAAAAACTGGATCTTCTCCTCCTCTAAATCCCCATCCAGTTGCAATAAAGTATGTATCATGGCACTCACTAGTCCCTATGAAATAATAATCATATTGGGATCTCTTCCTGGTAATGCACAGTTTTCCTTTCTGTGGGGCATCTATAGCCATAGTTGGACTGGCTCCATTTTTCCACTCCTTTTCTTTCTCAATATCCCACATTGTGTCACTTATTTTATGCCCTTCTGCTTTCTTGTGCATGTTCATCCTTCTTCTCTCAACCATGTCTAGAAAGTTCTTCTCTTCTCCTTTCAATTTGCAAGTTAAATTGTTTCTAAAAACATAGTCTAAGGTTAATTCTTTGGTTTCTAAAACAATCTCACCTAAAGTGTTAGCATCTTTTGCAGGATTTAGTTCTTTATTCATAGGCAACTGCCCAAGAATATTATCTACATTAGACATATTGTAATCTAATTTCCCTAACTGATAAAAAATACTAATCAACACACTACAAGAAATTCCATACGTAGCCGGAAGATGATGATAAGTCACTCCTTCCGAAACAGAGGCAGGTAATTGCATGCAGACGTAGCAATCCCTTACTTCCATTGTCTTTACGTACTCATACAACAATTTAGAAAAAACATTGCTAGAAAAATCGTTAATTGACCTGTCTTTATGAATATGTACATTACTAGTTCTAGTCGGAACTACTTTTAATGGATTCTTCCCTATATTAGTCTTGTTCTCAGTATGACCTTCTAAAGTGTCTATAGTGACTCTAAATGAAATCAATAGAGCAAGCACGCTCCAAAGTAGCATTAATAAACCTGTACAGCAGCAGCACATTTTGCACCATCTTTTCAGAAAGGTACATCTACTTTTATTCTCAGTGTTAGCCATTTTGTTAATTTGACCGTGTCTTTTGACTTAGCCTCTTCTACTCCTTTACTGAACTTTTAAGGGCAGCAAGTACCCACCAGATTATTAAACTCTACTAATTTTAGTACTACTTCTTCTTCTCTTCTCCAAGTGATTTTCCTTGGATTCACTCAATTTGGATTTTCATCACCTTTCACTGTCTCTTCATCATCATCGAACTGTATCAGGTCCTGAACATCCGTCTCTTCTCCAATGTCGGACAAGATAACTCTCAGGATTCCCACAGCTTCTTCTTCAGCAACCTCCTTCAGTAAAGCCTCCTCTGGACTTCCTTGGCTGTCCGCCTCTTCTCCTTCTTCAGGCAGTGCCACATACGTCCATTCCGGTGACTTGTACCTCTGGTTTGGTTTTCTTACTCTTTTAGTTCTCTCAGGTATCTTTGCTTCTTCTTCTTTGGTTGGGTTTTGACTTGACACTTCGTTAACTTGTTCAGCTTTCGAAGAGTTAACTTGTGTCAGTCTGTACCTCAGTCTCTTTATCTTATTTGGCCAAAGATCTCCTTTAGCATTTCTCTTTTGCTTTCCTTCTTTATTGTTTCTTTCTCCAAGCCAAGTTCTCTTTCTCAGAACTCGTCCTCCATGTGTCTCATTGTCACTTTCATCAGACTCTGTTTCAATTGTTTCTGGTTCGTTAACAGCTTTCTTTTCTCCAACAACTTCCTTTTCTCCAACAGTCTCTTTTTCCACCACTTGAGATTTCCCTATTTCTGTCCCTCCTCGGGTCTCCGACACGCAATCTTCTTGCTGTCTACTTGTCCCTTCACCTAGCTTGTTGTGTATGTTCCCTACACCTCCTCGGGGTTTTTCCGCAATCTGTCCCTCTCTGTCTTTGTCTGTCCCTTTTTCTTCAATATTTATCTCAGGTGTAACTTGTCCAATTCCTTCATGTGACTCAGGTGTCTCTTCTGTTGGAATGTTCTTTTCTTTCCTTTCTTTCTTTCTTTTTGTGTTGGTCACTGTCAATTGGAACCTCAGGCAATTCTTCTGAGTCTGAACTCACTTCTGCAGTTTGCACTGTTCTCTTCAGAACTTCCTCTGGTGGGATGAAAGCTTCTCCAGACTCACTTTCCCCACTTTCAGGATTCTTTTTCCTTCTTACTGCCTCACTGTCTGCATCATCACTGGAGTCTGATTCTTCAAAGTATTCTTTTCCAGTACCATCTCTTGGATTTGGAACTCTCAGTGTGTGGCTTGCATGTATCCAATTCTTCACACCAGCACACTTCACAGCTGTCGTTGTAGTCAAGATGACTTGTCTTGGCCTTCCCCACCTTGGAACCAGGCAATTCCTTCTACTGTGGACTTTTATCCTTACCCAATCCCCTGGGCTCAGATCATGGGCTGGTTTCTTTTCAAGTGTGGTGGCGTCTTCTCCAACCTGGTGAAACACAGAATGAACTGCGTCAACCAGGCCTTTGCAGTAATCCAAAATCATGTCATCAGTTATAGTCATCAGCTTGTTCACTGGTACATATGCATGCCTCATAGCACGTCCCATGATAATTTCATGTGGACTCAAACCTGTTGTTCTGTCTGGAGTAGACCTAATGGTCATCAAGACTAGAGGCAAGACATCGGGCCATTTCATTCCTGTGGCTAAGCACATTTTGCCAATTCTGTTTTTGATAGTACCATTCATCTGCTCAACGACCCCAGAAGCCTCTGGTCGGTAGGCACAATGCAACTTCTGCTGTACACTCAATGCTTCATAAATTAGACTCATGATTTCATTATAAAAATGTCCTCCTCTGTCTGATTCAATGGTTACTGGGAACCCGTACCTTGGGATGAATTCTCTTAATAGTAATTTTGCCACTGTTATCCCATCATTTCTTCTTGTTGGGTACGCCTCCACCCACCTTGAGAACAAACAGACCACCACCAAGACATACCTCAACCTGTTGACTGGGGGCATTTCAATGAAATCTATCTGCATTCTTGTGAAGGGTCCTCCCTCTCTGCCTATTGTTCCTAGACTCACCACTGTTTTCTTTCCAGGATTGAATTGCTGACATATCAGACATCTCTGGCAGAGACTTTCTGCTATCAGTCTGAACTTTGGACTGTACCAGGTTTGCTTAAAGGCCCTTATCATAGCATCCCTCCCCAGGTGTCCCTGACCATGATACATCCTTGCCATTGTTGATAGCATGCTGTTAGTCATGACTGGTCTTCCATCCCTATAGACCCACACATGATCTTTTTCTCTAGGTGCACAACCTGCCTTCACCCAATCTCTCCTTTCATCATCTTCTGCCTCATCCTGCAGCTGTTTTACTTCCTCCCATGTCCCCACTTCATTAGTAAACATTAATGAACAAGAAGACATTTCCCGTTCTTTGTTCCTGTTAATTGAGTGATTGTTCCTTGCACAATATTGTGCTATGTCATTGGCAAACTTATTACCAACTGTTACAAAATCGTCACCATGACCATGAGCAGCACATTTTACAACTGCTAGTTCTTTAGGCAGCTGTATCGCCTCTAGCAGTTTTCCAACCACTTCAGCATTCTTTATGGGAGTTCCACTTGAGGTCAGGAAACCTCTTTGTAGCCATAGCTGGCCAAAATCATGGACAACTCCGAAGCCATATTGGCTGTCAGTCATCACAGTCACTCTCACATTTCTCCCAATCTTGCATGCTTTTGTCAATGCCACCAATTCTGCCACTTGAGCGGATTTAACTCCTTTCAAGGGTGATGCTTCCACCACTTCCGAGACTTTGCACACAGCATATGCAGCACTCAACACTCCTTCCTCTGTTCTCAGACAAGATCCATCCACGAACAATACATGATCACTCTCAGGTAGTGGCAGATCTCTTATGTCTGGCCTTTGTTTTGTGCAGTAATCAAGTACATCCAGGCAGTCATGATCAACATCATTTCTTACTCCCACACATTCAGCATCAGGTAACAGTGTCGCTGGATTCACATTTACACATCTTTCCAGACTTACATTGGTTGCACCAAGAATGACTTTCTCATATTTAGTCAGCCGACTATGAGACATGAACTGTGTCCGGCTCCTTGTTAAAAGGATTGCCACATCATGAGGTACGAATACCCGTACAGGGTATCCCATTATGATTCCCTCACTTTGTTCCAGACTTTTACAGGTAGCAGCTACTGCTTTCAGGCAACCTGGCAAACCCACAGCTACTGGGTCAAGAGTTGCTGAGAAATAGGCAATTGGCCTTCTCAGACGTCCGTGTTTCTGGATTAACACTGAAAGTGCACATCCATTTCTCTCACTACAGTACAGTTCAAATTCCTTTTCATAATCAGGCATCCCTAGGGCAGGAGCTTCACAAAGTCTGTCTTTCAGCTCTCTGAATGCAGCCATTTCTTCTGGGTTTAGTTCTAATGGGTCTTTCACTTCACTTTTGGTCAATTTGATCAATGGTTTGGCAATCAGGGAAAAATTACTTATCCACTGACGACAGTAACCCACCATTCCCAGGAACATTCTCACTTCTCTTTGTGTCATTGGGGCTCTCATTCCCCTAATTATTTTGATTCTGTCAATAGTCACTTTCCTTAGGCCTTTCTCAATATTGTGTCCCAGATACTGAACGTCTTTCTTACAGAACTGCAATTTGGCTGGAGATACCTTTAATCCTCCATCTGCCAAGTGATTCAGTAAAGCAATGGTATCTACTTCACAAGCTTCACGTGTTTTTGATGCCACAAGTAGGTCATCAATATATTGGACCAAGACTGAATTTTCAGGCATTGTTAGACTTTCCAGAGATTTCTTTAGCAATTGATTAAATATTGAGGGGCTCTCTGTATACCCCTGTGGAATTCGGCACCATGCCAAAATCCGTTCTCCAAATCTAAAAGAAAATATTGGCTGGCTGTCATGATGCAATGGGATTGAAAAGAAAGCATGACACAAATCAATTACCGTGTACCATTCTGCATCATGAGGAATCTGATACAAAATCACTGATGGATTTGGCACAATCGGACAACATGGCACAACAATCTTGTTAATCTTTCTCAAATCCTGTACTATTCTGAACTTTCCATTAGGTTTCTTCAGTCCCATTATCGGTGAATTACATGGGCTGCTCAATATTTCTCTTAACACCCCTTGCTGGATCATCTTCTCAATTAAGGGTGTTATCCCTTCAATTATTTCAGGTGTCAATCTGTATTGCGGTATGTTTGGGTAAACCACTCCCTCTTTTACAGTAATCTTTACTGGATCTACATTTCTCATCAGGCCCACATCTTCTCCAGTAAAATCCCAAACCACTGCTTTCACTGTCTGTTTCAACTCTGGGGGTAATGCATCAGGATTAAATATTGCATATGTTCCCAAAGCCTCACATTCTCTGTTATCCATGGTCATTCTGTATAGTACATCCTCATCAGGTGTTTCAAAAGTTATACCATCTGGAGTACAGAAAATAGTGCAATTCATTTTGCACAGCAGATCCCTGCCTAACAGGTTCACTGGACTGGTGTCACACACCACGAATCGGTGTATGTCTGAAAATTTCCCTATTCTAACCTTTACTGGTTCAGTAAGCAGTGTTTTGATCTGTGTGTTGGACACACCAACCACTTGGATTGCTTCATCCGAGAGAGGAAGATTCTTTATATCAGCTGACCTGACAGTTGATCTCGTGGCCCCAGTATCAACTAGGAAAGTGATGCTTTCACCATTAATTTTCCCATCTACAAAAGGTCCTGCCTGGTCTATTTCCAGAGTAGCGCCAAGTACGCACTCCTCCTCCTCTCTTCGGCACCGTCAGAAGTCTCCCTCAGAGTCACTTCCCTCATTTTTCAGCCAGTACTGAGATACAGCGCTTGCGCGTTTTGGTTTGATTACCTGCTCTTCATCGTAGAACCCCGATTCTTGGCTGTACTTCTGGGATCCTTTTCTCTGTGGCAAGGGTGGTTTTGGCACCTGATTCTGCTGCTTATCAGCCTTCTGCTGTTGCCGATGCTGACCACACCCCTCACTCTGCACCTGCGAATTCAATGATGAATTATCATCGTTAGTGGATGGTGGATTCTTACACTCGGATTTCCAGTGCCCCAATTTTCCACAGTTGTGGCAGGGGAACTTTTTCTTTGCTTCTTCTATATTCCCTTTTCCTTTTCCTGGCCCAAACCTAGGTTTATTTCCTGGGTTATTTGCCTGTTCAACCAGCTGAGCTTCCTGTCTTTCTGCAACTTTCACCTGTGCCCACATTGCCTTTTCTTTCAGCTTTCTCTGCTTTCCCTCAATCTCATCACTAAAGTATTTTGCATGTCTCAAAATCTCATCAATCTTCTTACTCTGCCAATCCACGGTATGCTGCCGTATCATTTCACTGATTTCAGGCCGCAAACCGTACACAAATCTGTACACAAAGTGACTCAGATCTTTGTCACCCAGGTGTTTATCTCCACTGAACTGCTTAAAAGCTAGTATCAGTCTTTCATAGTAAGCATGAACTGATTCTTTCAATTCCTGATGTGTTTGGTCTATTTTAACCCAGTCTGTCTCCTTGGGGGGTACTTTATTTTTCAAGAAGGCCATAACCTGCTCATACTTCTTCATGACCTCCGGGTCTGGAGCTCCTGTTTTTGGATCTCTCGGGTATTCCTTAGTAGGCCAGTCTATGACTATTTTACATTCGGCCCACAGGTCTGCTGGTACTATTATATCAAACAGACTATTCAGGTCAATCCACAGTACTTTTGACAGCTTTACAAATCTGTCAACTTGTCTGTACCACTCCACAGGCTTTTCCCTTAGTCGAGGGAAATCATTTGTAAATGATAAAATATCCTGTCTGGTCCATGGGACATGTACGTACCCTCCTCCTGGAATCTCTCTCATGAGGTAAGCTGTCACTGCCTTCTCTTTTTCTGTTAGGGGAAATGCTGAGTAAGTTCTATCCACTCCATCCTCTCGCTTTCGATACCACCTGTCTTTCCATCTTTCTACAACTCCCCATTTCCTTAACAAGGCAATCATTTCCTTAATCTGTCCTGTTCGGCCTGCATTGTTCAGATTCTCAACATCTTTGTCTGAAAAATCCACTCGGTATGTTTTCTATAAAGCTTTCACCTTATCCATGTCAATTCCCACTTCACTGGCTATTCTTTTCAACCTGTCGTGTATGTTCTTTGCTCTCCATGTGATACTTTTACATAAAAAGAGAATCTCCCCTTCCTGGTAATTCTTCAGTGTATCTGTAGGTATGGTTCCTACTATCAATTCTTCCATTTCCATACGTAGCCTAGCTACATCCATTCCCTGTGACTCTTTCTCCTGTTTCTGTAATGTTTTCAGCCAGTCATTCAAATCTTCAGCAGTTATCACAGATTTTTCCGCTCCCCCTGGTTCTGTTACCCTCTGCGGTTCCAATATCGCTCCTCTGTTCCCTTCCATACATCCAGAATTCAAACTTGAGTTAGTCTGCACACTCATTTCCCCTCCACATACAGTATGTCTCCACTGATTTTCTCCTGTTCTCCACTGTGTTTCTCCCGCTCTCATTTCTGCCTGTTCCGGAGGTACAATCAACCTATTGCACACATATGGCAACGTCAAACCCTTTTCACCCGTCCTCTGCTTGTCAAAAATCGGCATAACCGGGCCTATTGTCACCGGCACTGTAACAGCCTCAAGATTCTTAGTCAGCTCCCTGATTTTCTCTGTTAGTTCAGATGTAGTTCTTGCCAGTTCTCTGGCCTTTTCATTTTCAAGTTCATTCTCTCTCTCTAGCTCTCTTTCTCTCTCTCTCTCTCTCTCTAACTCTCTTTCTCTTTCTCTCTCTCTCTCTCTCTTTTCCTATCTCTCACTCTCTCTCTCTCTCTCTATCTCTCTTTCTCTATCTCTCTCTCTTTCCCTCTCTCTTTCTCTTTCTGCCAGAGAACAACCACTTTTCAACTCAGGAGCTGTAGCCTCTGTCTTTATAATCCGCAGGGTGTTTCTCACTGGGGTGACTGCTGTTCCTACCTCTGGTTCTTTTCTATACGGGGGTGGTCTTTTGTAGAGCATGTCCTCTAAGACATCATCATCAGACTCATTTGCCCCATATCTTCTAGTCTCTACATTATGTTCTTTTTCTGTACACTTTCTCCCTCCTGATTCCTCTGCTGTTCTTACAGGATATAACCCCTCGGTCATACTGGCATCTCGCCACCTTCTCATTCGGTCATGATGGGTTTCGCGATCATACTTTCGCCCGAACATATATCGGTTGCTACCCCCACCCCTCTGTTTTTCTCGTTCATGCATTTCGTCTTCCCATTCAGTTAATGCCTCAAACTGCGTCGGCCTAGGCCGAGGCTCTAGGTTCATCATCTGCTCTCGTAAGTTCCTCAGTATGGCCAGATTAAATGAACCATGTTCTGGGAATGCTAACACTCCGTCATCTTTGGTGTATTTCACCCAGTTATCCAACCAAATACAGGTATGATACCCATACTTCGCAACCATGAAGGATGCCGGGGTTCTTATCGGGGGCAATAACTGTCCTTCCCTTGTCACTATGTCTTTATCCTTGTCAAACCAGGTTTTAACCTTACTAAACAAGGACTTTTTCTTCTTTTCCTCAGCATGGTAATACATCTTTCTTATTTTCCACTAGCTGTTTACTCTTACTACAGCTGTACGATCTTTTGTCCAATTGCAGCGCGACTCACACCAACGCACCAATCCTGGAGCGTCTACGTCACTGACTCAGTCCGCGAATCCCAGCGCGACTCACACTAACGCACCAATCCTGGAGCGTCTACGTCACTGACCCAGTCCGCGAATCCCAGCGCGACTCACACTAACGCACCAATCTCTGCGCTTCCTCTGTTCTAGCCCACTGTCCAACCACAGCGCGGTCTCCCTGACAACAGCAGCCGCTGCAGTCGCTTCTGCTCCTGTCCTTCTCGTCTACCCCTCTTTACAAGACTACTCGGTAGACTTTGTTTCAACTTCTACGAGTCTGTTAGTTACAACATACAAACATCTCCATTGTCTGCTTCGCTAGCCACAGAACAGCAAAAGACCTTTCCCACGAGAATTCTGCCTTTCCCGAGAACAGCGCTTACCTCTGCTCTACTACAGAATCGTTACTTCCGTTGATAAAGTAGCACATCCCTCTACTTTACCCTTCTAACAAGCATCAATTAACTGTTTCCCTTCGGAATGCTCCTAAGAGTTTCACAATTAACCAGAATGCCTTCTCATTCACGCACTTACACACCAGAAAATTTAGTACATTCACACAGAATTCTGTCTTTCCCGAGAACAGCGAACAGTCTGTCCTACTACAGAATTATATCATACGTTAACAAAGCAGCGCTTACCTCTGCCCTGTCCTTCTAACAAGCTCCGAGAATACCTATTACTTCTCCAGTGGTAAGCTTTAACGGAAAACCTTACGGATCCCTGGGACTTAAGTCCAGAGTTTCACAGATAACCTTTGCTATCATATACACTTCTCTCACCCAGAAAACGTTTCTAACGGCAACACACGGCGATGCTACCTTGTCGAATCAAGACAATGCGACGCGCAACTTCACTTGTCACACGTTTTTCCCTGTCTGCATACAGGGCCAACAATCCCGCCTTTTTCCGAGAGCAACACTCCCTCTGCTCTACTACGGAACAGTCACCGACTTCCTACATCCCAGAAGCCGTTCACAATACATGGAACTCAACACCAATTCAACATATAGTGTTAGTACAAATATCAATCAATAATCAATAAGCCTATATACACGCAATTTCGCCAGATCAAGACAATAGCTAACCATCAATCTGCTACCAAGAAACTGGTGCAGATCAGAGCTTCCAAATCCCCTCTACTTCCACGGACGGAATGATTTCACAGTCACACACGCATACACACATTACACGCTGGTGGGGCCCATTACACCAACATTCACCCTAAATCACTCTATCCGTGCCCTGTAAAGGAGAAAAACACCTTTCACTTATGCTCTATCTAATCTGCCTGTACTTTGAGGTCAATGCGACCAGCTGATTGCTGTAGATCTAGCAAAATACATTTCAAAGAATATACAATAAAATCAATTAACATGACCAGAAATAATCCCCCGAGACAGTAATTCAAACAAATTGTTCATTTATCTAAAATTTTAGGAAAAGCCAATTAAATGCAAAATTCATTTTCTCTCATATTTACCTATTCTGTCTAAAAGTCAGATCCTAAGTCAGAACCGGTCCTCTGTAGAAGATTTAGAGTCTTCTGTCGTCATGTAGAGTCATCGTCCACTCCGTCAGCATAGGGACCTCGCATCATCAGCTCGGGAAGAAGTGGCGCTAGACCTCTCTAGTCTACTCATTTTTATACTGAAATTTACATTCTAAAAAGTAACATTTCTTTATTCAGAACGGATGAATGGCGGAAATAATGTCATTTTGGTACTCTTTTTGATATTGTTCGTGTTATTCTCACGCATAGATTGTCCCAAATAATGAATAGCAGAATTGAATGTTCATGACTAATTCGCAACATCTACGGATGTCTCTATTAGGTGAATTTGTTGCAAAGATGGGTTCACTCCAAGTTCGTATCAACTTTTTCGTCTTTCAGGGGCTTTTGGCTGATGTCCCAGACTTGTCATCATGCTTATGGCTTTTCGGTTCATCAGAGGTGCAAGGTCACAGGCACAGCGATGCCTCTCTGTAAATTTCCAGCAACTCCAATGCAGGCTGCGGGTGGCGGCCATTTTGTGGCAGGCCACAATGGACAACTTAAAGCAAAGAAAACATAAAACAGAATTACTGCATAGAAATGATTATACAGTGTTATTCCCCTGCTAATACCCTTATGTGTGTATATTTATCTAGCCATTTGCAACATCAGAAGCCATTAATGCATATTAATTATAAGCGCAAACACCATAACATCACATAAGCAACATCGTTTTCTGTCAGTTTGCTCACCAACTTAGTTCACTTGTTATTTAGCCATGCAATAGCATTCCCACGTGTAATTCTCTTGTTAATAAGGTTGATTAGTCTACATTCGACAAACTTTTAATACTTTAATAATTAATCAGTAGTACTTTTAGTTATAACATGCGAAAATGAAACAGGTATTCCGTTTTGGAGTAAAAACCCTGCTCCATCAATAGTCGTGCAAGACCAGGTCAAAGTTGATAAATATGGCTGACCGTGATGGAGAATGGGTCGGATACAAGAAGTGGATTGGGCTCAGTCACTACTTACCTTCAGACTTAATAGAAATTTTTAAGCAAATGTTCTAAGCAGGAAAGATTAGCGGGGCAAGGCTGCAGGTGGTGTCCAAGGAGGAGGTGTGGTTGTTGGACAGCCTCTAAGGTGCAAGGGCAATATGAAGTCTTTGGAGGCAATGACGTGCTACACCCTGTCATGAAGCCATTTTGTTCATGGTGTATCACCGTTTGTAATGTATCAACCAAACTGTTAGCTAAGACCTTGGCCAATAACTTGGACTCCAGATTATTTAAAGATATAGGCCGGTAGAAGGTGCAGTCTGAAAGGGATTTCCTGGTTTTGGGATTACTGTTGTGCTCTCCCCACAAGTAGTATAGCAGGCAGCCCAGCTTGGAAGCCTCTTCATACATGGCCGGTAGCAGAGGGGGGTCAAGTGTGAAGCGTATATTTTGAAAAACTCAAGTGGGAACCCATTGGGGCCAGGAGTTTTCCCAGTGGAGAGAGCATTACGTGCTTCCATGATATCCTCCTCACTAAGGACCCCATCCAACAATGTCAGAGTCTAGGAATAACAAGGTCCTCAACAGTACGATTTACACATTTGGGTGGAGGGGATGTCTTGGGGGCATGTAAGGATCTCTTGGGGGCATATAAGGATCTTCAATATTTGGCGAATTCGTGTGCGATCCGATTGGATCAGTAAGGCTCTGTCCCAAGGAAGTGTCTAATTTAGGAACCCGTTTTAGCTCTTAATCACTATTAGCAAGCCTGTATAACCCTTTCCCAGCTTTGTCACCCATGTCTTAAATTTTATATTGGGTCACTAAATGGGCCTTTGTAGCTGAGTCTAGCAGTTTTAGCCATAGCAAGATACGCAATAGTTAAATCTCGCAGCATACCTCTGAAAAAGGGGGTTTATTTAGCTCTTTTTCAAGGTCAAGTATATTGGCCTCTAGCTTACATATTTCTATGCATCTATGCTTCTTTGCCTCTGTCTGATAAGATATGATCTGTCTCCTTGTGACTGATAGGAGAGCTTCCCAGAGTATGGATGGAGAGGTGACAGAGACAGTGTTTATCTCAAAGTATTCCACCACCTGTGGTTGTAGGAAGGTTGCGTATACGATGTTGAGGAGCCGCCATGTGTTCAATCTCCAAAGTCCTCCCTGTTTCCCACAGGAGTGCCTAATGGACAATATCAGTGTGTGGTCCGTCAGAGCACATGGTAGGATAGTGGTGCCAACCAGACACCTATTATGTGGCCAGCAGGAAGACAATCAATTTTGGATTAGGATTTGTGTGGCAGTGAATAGTATGTAAATTGCCTATTGTTAGGGTGCTTAATCCTCCATACGTCAGTCATGCCTAATGAGCGGAGCTATGAATGTAAGATACTCAACGTACACAGAGTTGAGGTACTCTGGGTGTCTCCAGCTGCTCTCATACCAGAGTTGAAATCTGCTCCTAAAATGGTAATTCCCCATGCAGATTGTAAAGGGGCTTGATGATGGACTATGAGTAATGTTGACTAGCCTAGGTGGAGTGTAAATAGACAAAACAATTTTCTTACATCACCCAAGGATCCTTGCACTATAGTAAACCAGCCTCCATTATTAGAATGATCTTTCTGGAAGTGGAATGGAAAGTGTTTATGAATATTAATTGCAGTTCCACAGGAACTGCTTGTGTATCCTGAATCATAAATCCTGGGATAATCATAAGGGTCAGTACTGCATATCTATTACCCAGTAGATGGGTTTCTTGAATGAGGAACACCTGCGGTGCATATTTCTTGGGGTGCTGGTAAGCGGCCCCTTATGACTTTATTATTGAGGCTATTTACAGTCCAGGAAATTACATTAATGGTGTATGGAATGGTGTATGCAAAATTTATCAAGAGGGTTGTCCCCTGGGGTGCATCTAATCGGGCCATCTGCAGACTTCTGTTAAGCAAGGTGTGAAAAAGAAAGAAAACAAAAACAGTAAGAAAAACTCCAATCCCAACTCCCCTGCCAATCTACACAGCTGGAACTGAAGCATTGTCGCCCCATCACAATGTAGAAACCATAAGATAAGGGTTAATATGGCAGAGATCTGCCTTGGCATCAGTTAGTTATACAAGAAAAATCATCCACCCAACATGTAAGCATACATTGCCATCAAGGCACCTTCTTGGTTTCCATGACTTAAGGAGGAGCACACATAGGATTGAGGTGGGAAAGACATTCAATGATATGCATATCTCAGGGGAGTGTGTCTGGGGCCATGAATGAATGTCTTTTATATAGTGCTCAGTTACCCAGAGAGAGCCCTAGCACTCTGCATAGACTAACAGGAGGGAAGAGGCATGGACCTCTTTCTGCCACTGTCCTCAATGTTGGATTTGGGCGGCCCCTCAGGTGGTCTAGGGACCGCAGTTATTGTGGATTGAAGTCCTTGCTGACTGCCTTTTGTTGTTGTTGTGGGCCAGAAGATTGGTGTTCATTCTTCTGTTTGGAGAATGGCTTTGGATGATTGCTGTCAGTGGCCGACCCCTGTAGGTTCCCCAGTTCAAGCTAGTCCCAGGGCTTCTGCAGCATCCCAAAATGGTATGCCTTCACTCATGTAGGGCCTTACGTTTTGCAGGATATGGAAGCATGTAGGCATTGCAGTACTTTTTGTTCCACCGCTAAGAATGATGGTTGCTGCTGTAGACCCAGAGCCTTTTAATGCGGATAAATGCTAAACTTGGTAGAATCAATAGTAAGGTGTAGTGTCTTGGTGGCTTGTCGTCGAAATGCGTTTCTGTGAGCATAAATAAGGAAGCGGGCTATCAGTGGTCATGGGGGAACACTACGGGTAGGCTTCACCACCAGGGACCAGTGCGCCCATTCAACTATAAAGCCGGGAGCCAAGACCTCTGCGGGAAGCCAGGACCTCTGCCAGACAGCTAGAAGTGTTTGACCTCACTATGCCCTCATCCACCCCAACAAAATGTAGATTATTTCTTTGTGACCTACACTATGTGTCTTCCACCCTTCTTTCAAGGCGACCCACTAACCCAAGTGTATGTGCTATATCAACATGAAGTGTTTGCACTGTGCCTACCGTAGTGGAGATCCTAGTTTCCTCATTCTGCAATCTCCCTGAGGTCTTGGCCCAGAAGACCTACTTCGGCACCAAGTACCATGATCTGTATTATCGATGTTGTTTGAGTTTCACAGATAGCTTTAAGCATCCTTTCAGGCATGGCTGCCTGAGTCAGTTGAGTCGTTGGAGTGTGTTGGGACATCTTGGCTTTGTGGTGCAGATGGTGCTGTGGCAAACTTGTCTATCCTGCTTTATCTGGAATTTACATTTGCCTGTGGCTCCATCATGATGCATTCAAAACAAGAGGGTGAGGGGCATGAGGCTACAGGTGAAGGCCTCCTCAAAGACCAAGGGCAGCACAATGAGTACACTCAGCTGCGATGTATGGAGGGGATGTAGTAAGAAGGGGATCAAAGAACAATCACTGGTGCCCACTAGGCAACCATTGCTTCAAGTCTGTCAAGGGCGGAGGATAGGATCGTTCTGAGGGAAAGTACACCTGCCCATCTGTTGCTATGCCCTGGCCCACCCTTATAGGAGGAGGAACGGGTAGCAGGAATGAGGGAAGGAGACCATCTTTTGACCTGGCTCGTGGTAGCCAGATTACCCTCTACTTCAAGGCCCTAGGCGCAAGTCACAATATAGTACATATAGGCTAGTACTGGCCTGTCTGGTAGAAGACACTCCCCTGTGTGGCTCGACAATGGACTTCTACACAGGGGGCGATGTTCCAGCTATTTATGGATCACTTAGTGCCCAGAGTCAGGGGTCCAGATCAAGCACCTCAGTAACCACCACTGGGTATTCTTAGCAACAAGCCCTACCCAATCCCACTCAACTGTCCAGTTGAAATGCACATGCCCAGCCTCCACAAGATCCCAGGAGTAGTGAACAAGTAGGCCCCCTAACTCTCCATGGCCAGGGTGTGAGCTGCTCCCAGAACACAGGGCATTGTGTAGCAGTCTTGGGAGGCCCAGCCATGTCTTGTCACCTCTCTTCAGGTGAGTCAGCATGATGTTTCAAGAGGGGAGAGATTGCATGCCTCAGTTGCCACATAGGCAACACCACCAGGCCCAAGCCTGCACCAGTGTTGGCAGGGCATGATTCCTGTTCCTGCAGCATCATGGAAATAGCCCCTCCAAGTCCTCGAAGGTCAAGGCTCAGACTGCTTTCTATTCACCTCTAGTACCTCCTGGCTGCCAGGGAAGTCATAGGTCAATGGTTCTTGAGGCTCGATTAGCCCCCTCTGCATCTGGCAGCAGGACCTCCTCGCATTCTCTGGGCCTTTCACACAGCACATCCGCAACCCTCGGTTGGGAGTTTGAAAACCTAGGAGCCCGCGTCCACACACCCCCCCACACACACACACAACAACATTTTGACACAAAACTCATTCCTCGTCCATACATACTTGCCAAGTTCAATGTAAGTTGCAGAACCAACCTGTTTAATTATAGCTCCATGGTAACAGCTGGTACCAGTAATTGGTAGGTAGGGGCACAGGTAGTACATGCACTGCAAGAGAGAAACCATGGCCTCTAATGAAATCGTAACTGGTGCTAGAAATACAACCTAGGCCAGCAGAAATGCAAGCATTCAAAACAAAACAGAAAATCTTATTTTGAGGTATGGATGTCCAGACATGGTTTGATGCTGGGGGCACATAGCCTAACCCCCAACCTTTGCCAGGTTACTAACACCTGAACAGAGTCAAGGGGTTGTTGAGAGTGCGGAATGTACAATATAAAAGCTCCATAACATAACATTTCTTTCTCTTTGTTAAGTTGATTATCTGAATTAAGTTGGATGTTGAAACTACAGGCTGAAATTAATCAGGTAATATTTTATTATATAGAGACGCTTCCAAGCAAATCCTTTATGCACATTTCAAGTATGCACAGTTCATAAAATGCCATGAAATATGACTATTAAATACTGTCTGTAATACAGTGAATTGAACTATCTACTTTTGCCGAACAGTATATTATAATGATTCAATCATTATTAATTCCTTGGGTATTTATTGTAGGGGCATAAATCACAATGAACTCATTTAGAATTAATGTGGGTGTCATGTGTACATCCATGGATGTTAAAATGCAATTCAGTATTCATTAATTGCCAGTTCCTGTTAAATCTGATACGATAAGGGAAAAGAATTATAGAGCAAAATTTCCTTTGTAATTTGATTGTATAAAATGTGGAAAATGAATCTTTCAAGTGCAAGCAATATAAGGAAATTCAGTAGGTGGCACAAAGTTATTGGCGTCAAGCTATCTCTGTCACTTTCTGAATGCATGCAGAATAATTGTACATCAGGGAAGTGCTACACCAGATCTCTATGAGTCTTGCTGCGTTCTCCTAGCTATAGGGATGTCAGTCGGCCTATATGACCAGTTCAGTTTAGAGGATAACCACAATGAACATGCATGGGAAATATGAACATATGTGTTGGTCATTCTTAAACCTCGATTGGCTTATACTATTATGTGAGTTCACGAGGCATGCCTTACAACAACACCCGAAATGTATTGTATTGTGTGGCAGCATTTATATAGCGCTTACTACCCCTATGTTGGACATTGAAGCACTTGCTTCCATGAGCAGCATGTTACACCATGTAGAGTATGTGGCTGTAAGGATGTTTTTGTTTTGATCCTATGCAGGAAGTGTTTCCATATTCTGCGTGATGTCTACTGAGGTGCGGTTATTGGACGCAGTGTGTTGGATGTTGAAGTGTGAGATACAGACACACTGTTGTGTGGTCTTCAGTATGCTGATTAGCTTTGAGCAGCTCTGCTGGTCCCTTTACGGTATTTTATATTGTCTGGCTTAGCTGGTTACTGAACTGGGTTGGCTAGTCTAAAGTTGTATGCATAATTGTGGCCCTGAGGTGGCATGATTGAAGGAAGAGAGAAGCGGAGAGATCTGTAGGGATGTGCATTTTTATTATCATCCCATGTCTGAGTGTCTGTGTGAGATGCCAATGATGTTTTACAAGGAAAAGGTCCACTAATGTAAATGCAATTGTTTACACTATCTTGTTAGTTTTCATATTCTTCAAACCTAACCTATACAATACTTTAACCTCAACTAACTTGTTCTTTAGTCATGAGTGGTGAGATTAGACCCACAGCAGCAGCATGGCATAAAATAAAACCTAGCGAAGGGTCTGGACAGATGTGAGTGTGGGAGAGGCACCGGGACACTTATTCAGACAACAGGCAACGTTCCTTTTGGGTTGGGGACAGTTTGACAAATGTCAAGAGTAATGTAATTTATGCAAAATGTAAACTCAATTGCGAAGCCTCTTGACCTTCAGACCAGTGCTGTTTGTAAAACAATGTTGGCATCGTCACTAATGACGAAGCTGTAGCTGTGGCTGTGAAAGTGCCCCCCCCCCCCTTTCACTCAGGTAACACTAGGGGGATACATCATTGCAGACTGACTTTGCAACCACATTGTGCGGAAAATCTGGATGCTGTAACAGGTGGAATTTAACTGCAAAGCCTCAGACAAAGTCAAGGACCTTCAAACGTCTTTGTAAAGTGGTAAATGTCTCAAAGTATCCTGGTTACACAGGCATAATTAAAAATTCACCCAGTACTTCAGTACTTGTGGTATTCTGTTGCTTGGGTGCTAGTGCTCTGTTTCCTCCTTCCTGCCCCGGTCCGACACGGCAGTTAGTGCCGTTGAGCGGAGGGCGTGGAAGGTCCAAGCCTTGCACTTCCGCTTTTCCGGTCAGCCAGGTTAGCGGTCTAGTCAGGGGAGGAGTGGGCCTTTAAATTGCACATGCCTGAGCGGATGCGCGCAGCGGGCATGCTGCCGGCGCGCCAAAGGCAAGCCCATCTGCGCCCGTCCACGCCCAACCGGGACCCGGGACCAAAACCCCTGCTCGGATAGGAGCAGCTTGCAGGTACACTGCCAAGCAGCTTATTGCTTTATGCCCCCCCACCATGGAGCAGTGTAAACACAGTATCCTGGCAGGGAATAGGTGGCATAAGTGTAGCCACTGCCCTTTTATGACTAATATGTGCCTGAAAACTAGGGTGGATAATCAGCCACTTAACTGCTCTCTGATCAATTGCAGGCCCCTGGGGAAACATAAACTTGAAATATATGATTACCTGTGGGATGTCCAACCAGATGTGCAATTCCTCACGGAGACATGGTTTAATGAGGATTCGGCTCCTGATATTCTTGAAGCCCTTCCTCACAGCTATGGTATCATCAGAGTTGACCCAAATACTAACAGGAGTGGAGGAATTGCCATTGTACATAGGCTATCCATCCAGTGTACTTTAGAACCCACAGAGATTGAGGATTGTGAAGCCGGCTTTTTCTCTATCATGGCGCCTTCAAATTGCTGTATTAAGGGGTTCCTGATTTATCGACCTCCAGGACCCCAGACACGTTTTGCACCTAGCCTGATTGAGCAAATAATACAACCCGCTTTGCGTTATGCCAAATTACTGCTGTTGGGGGGTTTGAACTTACATATTGACGATCTGTCAAACAAGGGCGCACAGGAGGTTTGCCAAGCTTTGGCTGACCTTCATTTAACACTTAATTCTGCACTTCCTACACACCGACTCGCCCATTTATTAGACCCGATATTTGCAAATTGGAATGCTTTACAAATGATTCCTCCTGTCCCGGTCCCGTGGTCCGATCACTTTGTGGTCCCTTTTAGGATCATGCGGCCTCAGTCTGTTGTGTACAATAAAATGGGTACCACAAAACCTATGAAGAATTGGGCTAAGTTCTCTATACCTAGTTTTAATATGGCCCTTCAAGAGTGCGGGCCGCCTGGGGGTACCGATATCAAGTCTGCATGCGATGCACTTGATAAGCATATCTTGGAGGCATTAGATAGTATAGCTCCCTGGTCCCCGAGAGCGCCGGGTAGGCAAACAAACACCGCTCCTTGGTTCAGCAATGAACTTAGAATTGCTAATTCTGCCTGTAAGCGTCTCGAGAGAGTATGGAGGAGGAAATTTGATGAACCTACGAAAACTGAATACAAATCAAGTAAAAAAAAATATCATGCGATGATCAGGAAAGCGCCGGCCATATATTACAATGATAGGATTGTGACAGCTGAAAACTCTTCGAAGGAGCTCTTTACCATTTTTAAAGAGATCTCGTCGCTAGTAAGAGTGACAGCACCTGACACAAGTTCAGCTGACTCCTGTAACAGGATAGCGGACTTCTTCGCAGAGAAGGTGGAGAAAATCTATTCCACTTTTCCTGTTTCAGCACAACATGGGTGTGCGGATGGAAAGGGAATATCCCGGATATCAGAGGCGGACTGCCTCCTTAATTTTGTAGCCCCCAGTGGGGACACACTTAAAGGATTAGCCCTTAGTATCAAGTCTGGCTCTCCTAGTGATACAGCCTCCCCCAAGATCCTAAGAGGGAGTTTAGAGGTTCTAGAGCCTTACATTAGACATCTTCTTGAGCTATCGTTTTCATCTGGGGTTGTCCCTAAAAGATGGAAAGAGGCTATTGTCATCCCCCTAAAAAAGAAACTGAACATGAGTATGAGTCAGCTTGATAACCTTCGTCCCATCTCTTTTTTGCCTTACTTTGCTAAATTAGCAGAGAAGGTGGTAAACATCCAACTGACTGCTCATATTAATCATCATGACCTTCTTCACCCTACACAATCAGGCTTCCGTGCCACCTACTCCACTGAATCGGCGCTGCTTCTTTCTACTGAAACCATCCGTAGACACGTAGATGCAGGACAGACGGTTGCTCCAGTCATTTAGATCTCAGTGCCGCTTTCGACACTGGTGCCCTTCACATGTTACTGCAGCGCCTTAGGGAAGGAGGCTTGGCTGGTAGGGAGATGGAAAGGCTAAAGTATTTTCTTCTTGACCGCAGTTTTCAGGTGCCGCAGAAACCTTTCCTCTCTAAAAGCGTCAAGCTGGATAAAGGGGTCCCTCAGGGCTCCATACTCAGCCCGACTCTTTTTAATCTTTACATTACCACCCTGGCAGAGTTTGTAGGGGAGTTTGGAGTCAGTGTGGTGTCATACGCTGACGACACACAACTTGTGGTGACCCTTACTCAAGACTCTGAGGAGGCAGCCACCAACTTTACAATGTGTCTTCAAGAACTGGTGTTATGGATGGCATCAAACTGCCTTAAACTCAATGGCAACAAAACAGAGGTTTTAGTGATAGGTATGGCCCCTTCTATTTGGTCCTCTGCATGATTCCTCAGTCGCTGGGTCCTACCCCATCTCCTAGGGAGCAGGTAAAAAACCTGGGAATGTGGCTAGACACTAAACTCTCCTTTGAAACTCACACCAGGCAAGTGACGGGAAACTGTTTTGGAGTCCTATGCAGGCTCCGGAAGACCTTAGATGCACTCCCGGTGTCAGCTAGGAAAACGATGGTTCACGCCCTTGTGACATCTCGTTTGGACTACGGGAACGTCCTATATTTGGGAGCAAACACCAATTGTGTTCAGAGACTCCAGCGCATTCAGAATGTGGCAGCGCGTCTCGTTCTAATGCTTCCGTGGAGAGCCTCATCTAGCAAAGCCCTGGCTTTCCTGCATTGGCTTTGTGTTCTTTTTAAAGCTATGTGCATTAGTCACCGCATTCTGCAGAAGAAGGGCCCCTCCTATCTGCATAATCTTCTTACCCCTCATGTCCCCATGCGGTGTTTAAGATCAAGTGGGATGGGTCAGGCGGGCGGCATGGCCAGCTAGTCGCTTCTCTGCGGAGCTCCTGCCCTGTATGGAAAACTCCTACAGTAATCCTGGCGAAATTACCATATTTTCCGATGAAGTTGATATCGGTGCCCCCCCCCCCTGCCCCAAGGGTCCCTGATCGGGGGTGAGGAGGCAGTTCACAGTGGGGGAAATCGCCTCTAAAATCCTGGAGACGCGCCGGCTTACCTGATTGTAAGATGGCGGCGCTGGCCCATGTGGGGGATCGTGGACCTCTCCGTAAGCCATCTCTCACAGGCTCCGGGGTGGAGACCCGCGTTGGCGTCTCGGACGGAACCACGATCCTCACCGCAGTGAGTGGGGGCCTGGTGGAGGTGAACCCGGAGGTGGGTAACGGTGGCGGATCCCCGGGCCTCTGTAAGCCTTGAGACCCGGACAAGCGTGCGAGCCCGGTGCTGAGGGTACGCCGTGACTGGCCCACCCGATATCCTGCGGAGCCTTAATTTGGCAGCTCCGGGCGGCGTTGATTGTTGGGAGCCGGGAGAAAGCGGAGGCGCCCCCCGGGCCTCGGCAGGTCTGGCTGCGCGGCGGTGCCTACAGTGCAGCCCCCGGTGAAGGAGGAAAAACAACACGAGAAGGAGGAGGCGGGGCCTCGCGGGCTGGCGGGGACATCTACGCGAGGCCGCGGCTCTGAGGCCTGCCTGGTGGTTGGCCTGGAGGCCGCGTGGGGACTACCTGGGGGCCCGGCTGTGAGCCTTGGATGTCTGGGGGCTGCGTCTCGAGCCCGTCTGTGGGGGTCGCGTGCCCAGTGAACGACTTGCCCCCCGGAAGCCTGGCAGTACTGAACCGTGAGGCCGGAGATAGGCCCGGATAGAAGAGAAAAGGCGAGGTGAGGCCTACCTTCACTCCAGCGGGGGAATTGGAAGCCAGATTTGACGACGTCGTGAGGGCTGAGCAGTGGTGCACAGTGCCGGTGGCCGGGGGTTGTACCCCAGGAGGTGAGGTGAGGGGTCACCCTTTGAGTGGCGTGTACAGGGTTCAGACCCGGGGTGCTACACTAGACCAGCCTGCTGTGGCTGGGGAACAGAAGCGGAAGGCCTGGTAACAGCTCTGAGCGGCGGACGGGTGGCCTGCCTGGCGTGGATGACACTGAATCCCCAGTGGGGAGGTGGATTGTCGGCGGGAAACCCCTTCCCTGGTTCGTTTAGACGGAGGGGCCACTGCGTCATCCCTTGCGACGGCCTCGCAGACGATGGGGAAGGACCGGCCCCTGAGAGGCACCCAGATGAACAAAATTGTGCAATACACGGTCCCGGGGCCGACAACAACGGATCGCCTTTGTGCGGATATGGAGCAAGGGGCCCACCAAGACTCGGCGGCCCGAGATAAAGAAGATATATTGACAGTGATTCGAGACTCCAGGGTGGCATTGGAAACAAAAATGGATGGGATGGCCAGTGACATTAATCACCTACACCTGGATCTCAGGAAGGTGGCAGACAGGGTCACCACTACGGAGGGAGACCTGAGTACTCTGCGGTCAGAGGTCAGACAGCTGCGGGAGACGGTCATGGCTCTCCAGGGTCATACGGCCCGACTGGAGGACAAGGCGGAAGACGCTGAAGGATGCTCTCGGCGGAACAATCTCCGCTTTATGGGATTTCCTGAAAAGGCGGAGGGGCCGGCAGCTGACCTCTTTTTGGAAGACTGGATTGGCAGAGCGTTCCCCCAGCTGAGGCTATCCAAGATGTTTGCGGTGGAAAGGGCACATAGATCGCTAGGGCCACCACCAAAACCAGGCTCCCCGCCATGAGCCTTGATTGGCCGGCTGTTCAACTTTAGGGATCGGGACATGATTTTGCAGCATATTCGTGCCAAAGGCCCACCTCGGTTTGAAGGCCAAGACATTCACATTTACCCCAACTATACTAAAAAAGTGCAAGACCTGCGGAACGACTTCCTGAGTGTTAAAAGACGGATGCGAAGCCATAATATTAAATATAGCCTGATGTTCCCAGCTAGGCTCCGGGTGCAGTACGCAGACAAAGTCCACTTCTTTGGTACCCCGTCGGAGGCAGCAGATTGGATGGATTCGCTGGGACTGGCTGGCCCGGACCAAAACCAAGGGTGGCAAGAGCAGAGATGCCGGAGCAATCGACAGAGGAACCAGCATCGTTGTGAAGAAGGACGACAGCGGTGGGACCAGATGGCACGCTTCTTACGGAGAGAGTGGTGATCCCGACGCAGAACCAGTTCTCCTCACTCTGTCTGGTGCAGGAAACACAGTCGGATCTGGAGGGTGCCACCGGCCCGGATGTGGTAGGCTCTGGAAACGGGTGAGGGAGGGCCCTGATGCTGTGACTGAGTGCTGGACCATCATAGACACTGTGAGTACCGGGATTGGTCCGCTGGGCGCTTGACTTTACTGTGAGACACTGGTGCCCGGGCATTGAGCCCTCTGAACTTGAGGGAGGGGGGGGGATTGATAATTGTTGGGGCAGGATACACTATTTTGCCTACACGCTGGTTAGGTTCGCCGGCTGTGGAGTGCCGAGGCGGCCTGGCTAGACCTTGGTTGGGCAGGGCTGCACGGTGCCAGGCAGTCAGCTGATTCACAGAGTTAAAGGAGGGAGGGAGGTTTAAAAGGACTTGGGTGAGTAAGTGTGGTTGTAATTGTTCTTTTACGTTGAAAGGGGTATTCTGGGGGGAAGGTGGAGCTTTGGGGCGGGGTTCAGAGTCCTCAAACCAGGAATGGTTGCGAGAATGACGGGCTACCGCCTGTGGGTGGGGGGAGTTGGGGTTTTCAGTTGGGGGTTTGTTGGGGTTGCTGCCGGGTCTGGTCTATGTTGGCATACAGGGGATCGACGATTTACTCCTCAGGCGGGGGCAAGCTACGATACTAATGGGGGATCTACGCACCACAGGTGAGGGACTGAGATACCGACAATCGTTCACTCATGGCAGAGGATAAACAGAATTACAAACTGATTACTTGGAACGTTTGGGGGCTCAATAACAGGGTGAAACGGATCCGGGTGGCATCATACCTAAGGCGATATGGGGACAGTATAGCTCTACTCCAGGAAACCCACCTATGGGGAGACTGTCTTAAATTCGTCCAACGAAGGTGGAGGGGTCGGTTTTTTGCTACATGCTACTCGGGGTTTGCCCGGGGAGCGCTTATATGGGTGGCACCAGGAGTCCCCTTTCGGGCTCTGCATGTTAAACAGGATCCTGACGGGAGGTATGTAGTGGTGAAGGGGACCCTAGATGGGTGCAGTATTTGCCTGGTGAATGTTTATGTCCCGAATAGTGACAATGGGGGGTTTTTAAGCCGAGTACTGGGACTGTTGGATCTGGACCCTGACACAGAATTGGTGGTGGCAGGGGACTTTAATTGTGCCCTGGATGGGGAGCTCGACACATTCCCCCCAAAACTGGATGCCAAGCCTCGTGTCAGAGAAGCGATGAGTCAAATGCTTCTTAATTATGGCCTACTGGACGTGTGGCGCCACCATAACCCTAGTCGTAGAGTGTACTCGTGCCAAAAACCTGCTGCCAATACCCCTAGCAGATTGGACTACTTTTTCATTCAAAAGACGGCGATATATCGGGTGACGGAGACGCAATACTTAGCCCGCTATCTGTCGGATCATTCCCCGCTCCTGATTGCGTACTCGCTGGCCCGACCGAGATCTAGGGTACCACTATGGAGGCTCAATATTGAAGCTTTAGGCGACCCGATTTATAAAGACGCCATATCGACGGGGCTGACTGAGTATATGGAGCTCAATTGGGGCTCCGCTAACACCAGGGCGACTGAATGGGATGCAATGAAAGTGGTGGAACGGGGGATCTGTCGGTTCACGGAGGTGGGGGTCAAAAAAGTATTGGAGCGTGATCTGAGGCGGCAGGAGGAACGATTAGAGGCGTTGGAAAAGGAACTCCCCACGAATAGTAAGAGGTCGGACTTATGGGACTCGCTAGGTTAATATGCTAGAAATGCGAGTAGGAGTCGACGGTACACGGAAGGGGATAAGGCAGGACGGCTGCTGGCGTGCCTGATACGGGCGGAGACTCAGCCTCACCCGATCCTGGCGCTTAAAAAGGACCTGGGACAGATGGTGTATGCCCAACATGAAATAAATAACGTATTCGTGGCCAACTTACGTAAAATATACTCTGAGACACAGTCTCCCTCGGCCCTTGAGGCGGTGGAGGCCTACCTGGTTACGGTGGAACTGCCCAGTGTAGATGCGGACAGTCAGGAAGCCCTGGGGGGCCCCTTTAGTGGGGAAGAACTACGAGCAGCTCTCGCCCACCTAAAAACTGCAAAGTCCCCGGGAATGTACGGCATACCCGCCGAGCTCTATAAGGAATTCGGCGGACTGCTGGTCCCCAAACTACTAGAGATCACAGTGGAGGCCGAGAAACGTGGTACACTCCCAGACTCCCTGCGGGAAGCATTGATTGTGATGATCCCTAAACCTGGGAAGGACCCCCTCCTCCCCGGCTCCTATAGGCCTATCTCTATGTTGAATGTTGATCTTAAAATTATTAGTCAGGTGTTGGCGTCTCGGCTCCTCCCTTATCTTCGGCGGCTGGTCCATGATGACCAGTCCGGCTTTATACCGGGCAGAAATACATTGCGGAATATCCGCCGCCTGGCGCACATTATGCAATCTGTGGAAGGACGGGCCCAACAGAACACTTTGGTGTTCCTTGATATCGAACAGGCGTTCGATTCGATCAGGTGGGATTACCTCTGGCAGGTTCTGCTAAAAATAGGCTTGGGGGAGGGGTTTGTAAACTGGATTAAGTTACTATATGCTCGGCCGATGGCGCGGGTCCGTACGGGTCGGTACGTGTCGGACGCATTTCCTATAGCAAGGGGTACGCGGCAGGGTTGCCCGCTTTCCCCATTGCTATTTGCCCTGGCAATGGAGCCCTTGGCATGTCATCTGCGCAGGATACTTGTAGGACAGGGCGTGCGGGTGGGGAATTCGGAGCATGTGGTGTCACTGTACGCCGATGACGCGTTAATATACCTGAGTCGGCCGACCCAATCACTGCCGACATTGCTATCAGCGTTGGCCCAATTCGCTGAAGCCTCCGGGCTCTACATTAATAGAACAAAGTCACAGCTTTACACGATTGACACCGAGATCAACTGGGGGGAGGACCAACGACCGGTGCTGGAACTTCCATGGGCGGAGGACACGGTCCGATACCTAGGGATATGGGTCGATAGGTCCGAGACGGGGTTTTATCAGCACAATATGGGGAGGATAATCCGTGGGTTGCAGGGTACTATTAACTTTTGGAACTCTCTTAACCTCTCACTGATGGGTAAGATTGCACTCATAAAGATGGTAGTCCTGCCCCGATGTCTCTATACCATGCAAGGTTCCTTCTTTGAAATTCCACACCGAGTATTCCGGGAACTCGATTCACTGTTGGTCCAAATATTATGGAATGGGAAGCGATGCAGGGTTAGTTTAGAAGTCCTGAAACGTAGTTGGGGTACAGGGGGTTTGGAGATCCCTGACTTGGAACTTTACTACTTTGCATCGCAATTGCAACATGCCATAGCCTGGTTGGATGCGGACCCCTCTTGGGTGTTTGATTGGTTCTGATGCTCCGTCCATCACCACCCCTTTTTGTACCGCTTTGTTCGCCATAAGTTGGCAGGGTATGCTCAGACGTGAGTCCCTTGCTCACTTTGCCACTGGATTCAAGCAAGCCTGGCTGAAGACGGCTGAAATGCCAGAAACCGGTCTAGGAAGCTTGTTTCCGGTCCAGGGAAGGCATGGCTTGGCAGTTCAGGCTGGAGTGTTCCCATGAGGCACAGGGTCAGACTGATTTGCATATGGCCATGTCTGAACTGGGGTGGCAGAGTGGGCTAAAGAACGGTGATGGATCAAACCCAGATCTGTTGACTGGGTGTGAGTGTTTGATTGGTTCTGATGCTCCGTCCATCACCACCCCCTTTTGTACCACTTTGTTCGCCATAAGTTGGCAGGGTATGCTCAGACGTGAGTCCCTTGCTCACTTTGCCACTGGATTCAAGCAAGCCTGGCTGAAGACGGCTGAAATGCCAGAAACCGGTCTAGGAAGCTTGTTTCCGGTCCAGGGAAGGCATGGCTTGGCAGTTCAGGCTGGACTGTTCCCATGAGGCACAGGGTCAGACTGATTTGCATATGGCCATGTCTGAACTGGGGTGGCAGAGTGGGCTAAAGAACGGTGATGGATCAAACCCAGATCTGTTGACTGGGTGTGAGTGTTTGATTGGTTCTGATGCTCCGTCCATCACCACCCCCTTTTGTACCGCTTTGTTCGCCATAAGTTGGCAGGGTATGCTCAGACGTGAGTCCCTTGCTCACTTTGCCACTGGATTCAAGCAAGCCTGGCTGAAGACGGCTTAAATGCCAGAAACCGGTCTAGGAAGCTTGTTTCCGGTCCAGGGAAGGCATGGCTTGGCAGTTCGGGCTGGACTGTTCCCATGAGGCACAGGGTCAGTCTGATTTGCATATGGCCATGTCTGAACTGGGGTGGCAGAGTGGGCTAAAGAACGGTGATGGATCAAACCAGATCTGTTGACTGGGTGTGAGTGTTTGATTGGTTCTGATGCTCCGTCCATCACCACCCCCTTTTGTACCGCTTTGTTCGCCATAAGTTGGCAGGGTATGCTCAGACGTGAGTCCCTTGCTCACTTTGCCACTGGATTCAAGCAAGCCTGGCTGAAGACGGCTGAAATGCCAGAATCCGGTCTAGGAAGCTCCGTCCATCACCACCCCCTTTTGTACCGCTTTGTTCGCCATAAGTTGGCAGGGTATGCTCAGACGTGAGTCCCTTGCTCACTTTGCCACTGGATTCAAGCAAGCCTGGCTGAAGACGGCTGAAATGCCAGAAACCAGTCTAGGAAGCTTGTTTCCGGTCCAGGGAAGGCATGGCTTGGCAGTTCGGGCTGGACTGTTCCCATGAGGCACAGGGTCAGATTGATTTGCATATGGCCATGTCTGAACTGGGGTGGCAGAGTGGGCTAAAGAACAGTGATGGATCAAACCCAGATCTGTTGACTGGGTGTGAGTGTTTGGTTCTGATGCTCCGTCCATCACCACCCCCTTTTGTACCACTTACCTCTATAGGGCGTTACGGGACGATAAAAAGAACGGACCCCTAAAAATAGAGGAAAAATGGCAGCAGGTGTGTCCCCAGGAGGTTACGACATGAGATTGGGAAAGGATACATGAGAGTGTGCGGAAGGTGTCATTGAGCAATCGTTTTAAGCAAATCCAGTACAACATAATACATATGACGTACCTCTCCCCTAGAAGGTTGCACGCCAATAATGGCTCCAGAGACCCCCATTGCCCCAGATGTCGCTATGATCCAGCAGATTTTGTGCATATGGTTTGGACGTGTCCATCAATCCAGACGTATTGGGGGGCGGCCCTTGGTGATCCGACCCGGATAACCGGGTGGACTATTGCATTGGATCCCCGCGCATGTCTCCTAGGCTTGATTCCGCGGGACCCGAAACGCAAGATAAGCAGGCGGTTCCTGATCCTGGGGCTAGTTATAGCCATGAGGCGTATAGCAATCCACTGGTTAACACAGCAAGGACCGCCATTGGCAAAGTGGAGGTCAGATTTACGAGAGTGGGCCCTGACTGAGGAGGGACATATACGGAGTTCCAGGAAGGATGCCAAATTGCCTGAGGTGCTACTGGCATGGGGAGCGATGATGCAGGAGATAGCGGGACAGGCCTCCCAAGTCACCATATCCAGTGCAGCTGAGACGTCCTTCGGAGAGGGGAGGACCCCAGGACAGGGGAGGGAGACAGAAGGCGGCCCCGCATGAGTATGTCGATGCATGGACCTCGAGTTACGTTGACCCGGTAGAGGGGGGGGGAGGGCATGAAGGGGGGACATTGGGTTGGGGGAAGGAGATGGGAGGCGGGAGGGGGAATTTTCTACAGTTGGAGTTGTTATTGCATATCTAACGAGACACCGGAAGAAAATGTTGAAGATAATGGACATTCCACAGCGATGAACTCAGACATTGTTGTTCTGGATTAGGCCACTGGTAACTCACAGTTATTTGTCTCAATGTTTATTATTTCTGTGCTTCTGTTCTGATGTATATTAATGACGGCGGAAGCTGTAATATTCAGAAAACGAATAAATAAAATTTAAAAAAAAAATAAAAGCGACCACATACTGGAACAAGCTTCCGATAGAGCTCTGACTGGAATCATCGGAGACAATTATTCGGAGAAAGCTCAAGACGTGGCCTTTCCCAACTGGTAGCCCCCCTGTCTGATCCTTTCTCTGCTCTCACCCCCCCCCCCCCCCCGGCATAATTGGGCTCTTGACGCTGCGCAGGGACACACTAGCTAGTGTAGCCATGCGCTTTACAAATGTTATTATTATTTTTAATGTATAGTTTGCACATTGTAGATGTGGAGCAAGAGACAGACAAAACACAGGCCCTGTATTAGTCAATAGAATATGCTTCTAATCAGAGTGCTGGAAGTACAGCACAGGTACTGCAACACACAGCCATCCATGTACAAGAAAACATTAGGCATGTACCTAATACTGTGTCATGCTTAGGCGTCCAAGTATTACATTGATGGAAGCACGTGGGACAGCTGATGCCAAAGACCCACAATAGCACGTGTGTTGTAAGAAAATCTTAAATCAATTTTTGTAAATCCTCCTGTGGCTGGGAATGTGCATTTACTAGGCTTGCCCTAAAAATTCCTGTCTAGGTAAAGCTAAGGGATTTCAGTTTTATCCTTCATGAAGGGGTAGAAATGTTGTCTTGGACACCACTGCTCAGGGTATACCCAAGGATTAATAAATCCCTGGAGAGTAACTTAAGCTGCCAACTTAATTTGCTATTTCTGAAACTTTATGTAGTGTATTGTATTGATTGTGATTTAAGTAAACCACTTTTTCTTTATCACAGACTAAGCACTGGTTGGACTTTCAGTTATTGACTTGTATTACTTGGCTATTGAATTCTGAGTGCCTAACTCCACACTGCCTCCCTCAGTAAGCTTTGGATTGCTTGACTGTGCTACTGTGAGGGTCAAGTGGAAAAGGTGTCTACTTGGTGGTCACTTTAGTGCTTGTTAGTAAAATTATGAATCCAGGACATGTTAAGAGAGAGCGAGAGAGAGTTGTGTGTCAAGGGATTACCCTTTTGTTTGTCTCTGTACATTTTGGGATTCTTTAGGTCTCTATTGGCAGTAAACTGCACTCATTCCTTCATGGAAAATTCAACATACGTCTAACCAAATATTGCACAAGTTCATTAGCCCACCAAATCATGAAGACACAGTGGTTAATTTGTAAAATAAATAAGTACTGAAAAGAGAATGAGCAGTTCCTAGGAGTAGCTGATTAGGGAAAGGGGAGAAATGGGGAAGAACAGGTCTTTCTTCGAAATGCCCTCACACACCCCAAGGGATGTCATGCTTCATCATTTGGGCATTTGCCCCTCGTCAGGCCGGCGCTGCAATGCCTGACGGGCTCCCGAAACCGGGGCTCTTTATCGGGTGGGTGTGAGGGCAGGGTAGTGCACAAGGAGTGAGGTATATACCCTCGCTGGGGGCCCAGAGCGAGGGTAGGACACCAGCAAGTTACCATTGCTTCATCGTCTTCTGTATTATTTCAGGGCGCACTGTACCTGCACAAAGGTGGCACAGAGTTTAACCTGACCCTCCTCTGCGCTCACAAAATATGGAGACACTTCAGGGAGGGGAACCGGAACTATTTTGTGTCTGTTGAATGCGTGCTTGAAGAAGGCATCGGATTTTAATAAAAAAATGAACATTATGCCAAATGTCATGGAAATAGTTGCTGCTCCGAAAAGCCGCACTGACCAATAACAGGCTAACCATTCAGGGATGCAAGTATTAAAGATGAGGTGTTTGACTATAAATGTCCTCTTTAGAATAACGTGGGGAAATTATGGATTTCCTAATGATTGAAATTTGCCAATTTATTGCTCTAATTTCAAATAGATACCATTAGTAAAATACTTTGTGCAAAACATGAATTGACACACCATGGACACATTTCCATTGCATTCTTTGTGCTGGTGTTTATCTAGCTTGGTTCCAAGGTGTGGTCTTGCACTTCCTGGATCTAAGCACTACAGTGATGAGGAAAACAAACACTCCTCTATTTAGGTCCCCAGCAGTTGGAATCATGAGTCAGCAGCTCAGCCAGGACAGGACTAACAGTAGCAGCAGTCAGCAGAAACCACACATCCCACAGCACAAGACTCCAGATTAATTCCTCAGGTTCACTGTTTGACCAAGATTGACTGACGAGGTTGACTGACCCAAGAGCTCGCGTCTCTATGTCCAGTTATAGTCTGCTGCCCTTTCAATCACAGTTCAAGGTAAATATCCAATGAAGGATTTGTCTGGCCTTTTAGGGCAATATAGGTTTTATTGACTTCTTGGCCAGCATCCAACTGTTGGAAATGTTTGCAACATTTGGCTGGAAAATGAAACTTAGCTTCTTCTTTGGCCTTGGGTGTCTGAACCTGGGTATCTTGGTGACGTGGGGTTCAAGATTGAAAGAGGTCCTAATAAAAGCCTAGTTTTGATTAATGTCAGGTAATTAGTGTTTTCCCAAAACAATGAAGACCAGTCCATAATCATGAAGCTCCCTTCTCCTTTAGTGCCAGAGAGTCAGATGTGAATACACAGAGGCCATTTATCCCTGTGTTCAGAAAATCCCAAAGCAAACTATATCCCTGCTTAAGGCTCGGTTTGCTTTTGCTGGATTTGTAATTTGTGGCGAATTTAGGGAGCACTGTCAGCCCTGGTTGGCTTACAATGAAAATCATTTTATGCTGCAAAGCTAATTATATGATAATATGTCTTAATAAAAAAAAACACAAATTCGTCTATATAAATATATGCAAGCATTTCTATCTATGTGAAATATCTTGATTGCAATGTAATGTAATGTAAGGTGGAATTGTAGAGCGTTGCTTGTCTTCCGTGAGGGTATCCAGACCATGAGTGGGTGAGTGTAGGCTTGTGATGAGGCTGGGTCTGAATACAGACCGTCTTGATAGTCCTGCAAGAAGACAAATTGAATAGCCAGGTCTTCAACTTCTTGCAGAATTTGAGAAGTGAGGAGGGGGCCCTGATTTGTTGGAGGAGGTCATTCAAGGATTTTGCGGCTTGGTAGGTGAACACTCAGCCTCCCATTTTGCTTCTGTGGATGCAGGGTGTGTGTGCTAGTGAGAGTGAAGTTGTCTGGTGAGTTGGTGGAAGTGAAGTCGGTGATTGAGGTATGCAGGTCATGTGTTGTGTAGTGACTTGAATGTGTGTGTGAGAAGTTTGAACTGGCAGCGCATCTGGATGGGAAGCCAGTCGAGCACTCTGAGGAGTGGTGTAGTGCGGCTTTGGCGTGGGAGGTAGAGGAGGAGTTTTGAATGGTTTGAAGTCTGTGAAGAAGATGAGTTCGGAGTCTGGCGCAGAATGAGCTGACGTAGTCCAATCAGTTTGTGATTAGGGCCTGCATGATGGTACGTCTGGTGTCCAGTGGGAGACACTTTAAGATTTTATGTAACATGCAGAGGACGTGGAAGCATGAGGAGGTGAAGGCGTTGACCTGGGATTTCATGGTGAGCTTAGTGTCCAGTACAAGGCCTAGGTTTCTATTGATTTGAAATTCGGGCATGCCATGACCAAAGGCCGTACATCTCAAATCTTGTTGCCAACCAATACAACATGGCCCTGAATTAGACCTCAAATTATTACATTAAGGCTTTCATTGACATGATGTACAGTGTATGGTTAGGGAGTGTGTTTAGTGTGCGGCATGTAGCAAAGGTTTGAGAACTAGTAAAAGTCCTATGGTGTGCAGGAAGTTACCAACATATCCCTGAGAAGAGGTCAACATCGATATTTTGGGGCTCGGACGGGGAGAACATGCTACTCCATACGTACTGGTGCATGTGAATCTATACTCAAGGTGGAGGGAGGTGTCATGTTTACAAGATATGTCTTCCTCTGCTGTGATAACATTTCTAGAGAATATATTCAAGAGAGAAAGTTATCCATATTATTTACTCACAAATAATGGGATACAGTTCTGTTCCAGAGAGATAACACATTATTTGAGAGAGTGTGGGATAGAGCACAAAACATCAGCTTTGTATAACCCACAGACTAATTGTGCTATTGAGAGTGTGGTAAAAACATTGAAGAAGGGTATACAATTAGCCAGAATGAATGGGCCTGATTGGAAAATTGAGTTGTCTCGGAGGATAGCTGGATATAGTATGCCTCCACACTCCACCACAGGCAAGTCTGCATTTGAGCTGTTCAGAGGCAGAGTTCCATCCACAAAAGTGTGTCCAGGGTTGAGGTTTAGGAGTAAAGGTTGACTGAGTAATGCCCTGGCAGATTGGAGAGAATAAGAAATATTTTTACAAAAGAAATGGAAAGAGAGTTATGACAAACAAAAGAATGGGGGGAATGTTGTGGTGATCATCATCATCATCATCATCATCAAATAAGCTTCATTTGATTACTTAAAAGCAATCATAAAAGCAACACAGCATTTCATACATGATTATCACTAGAAACAATACAAAAGAGCTACACATACAAAGAACAGGACTCATTAAAATAGAATGGACCTTTACTTAGAGACTTCAAATTTAAAAAAAACTACAAACATTAAAACAGACCTGAATATTAGGCAACGTTCTTTAAAAAAAAAAGTGCAGGCTTTCATTGCTGAAAACCATACAAATTAAGAACTGGTTCAAAACATTTTCAAGTAAAATCAGCATAATATTTACGTAAGAAAATAAAGTGCTCATCACCTATTTGCATGGCTCATTAGGCCTGAATCGCGGGGATCCCCGATTACCCGGATCAGTGTTGCGGAGGATAGGACTGAGTATGACCCGGATAAGATAAACGGTGCCTTTCAGACGTACTATGAAACAATGTACACTGCACTGCCGGGAGCCTCGCAGGAGGAGATTGCTGCCTTCTTGGCCACCTTGGCCCTGACGGAGGTTGAGGGAGACACTGTGGAAGAACTGGGGGGTCTGCTCACTCTCCAGGAGGTCAGGGGAGCCATAGCTCTGCTGGCTGGAGGCAAAACGCCTGGCCCAGATGGCCTGCCTGCAGAGTTTTACGCTGAATATGGAGTCACATTGGCCCCTCGCCTGGTAACCATGTATAATGAAGCCCTTCATTTGGGACACTTGCCGCCCTCCACGCGATCTGCAACAGTGATACCACCCCCCAAGATCGAGCGCTTGGAGACTGGAGTGCAGGACTATCGACCTTTATCTATGCTTAATACTGAATTTAAGATACTTAGTAAAATCCTGGCGCTCTGACTGCTTCCCCACATAAAAAATTTGATTAATCTGGACCAAAACAGGGTTGTCCCCTCCCGTAACACGTCGTATAATTTACGTCAGTTATATTCAATTCTATACCATTCTGAGGTGAAGAACCTGCCCCGCGCTGCGCTTCTCTCTGTGGACCTGGAGAAAGCGTTTGGCACTGTCAGTTGGGACTACCTAATAGGAGTAATGTGCAAAAAGGGTCTGGGAATGGGCTGGCAGAAGTGGGTCCAGCTGTTATATACATGCCCAACGACGCGGGTCAGGACGGGTGGCACCATTTCCCCAGAATATGTAATATCCTGTGGGACACGACAGGGATGCCCCTTGTCCCCGCTGTTGTTAACACTGGTGGTGGAACTGCAGGCTGCACTTTTTCGTAAAGGGGGTGCGGGACTGGGGATAACCTTGAACGGGAGAACACGCATAATTTCCCTGTATACCGATGATCTGTTGATCTTAACAATGCTATTGGTGGGTCAAACCACTGTAAGATGCACTTGTTCCCGGTGGCTGGACCATCTACTAGGCCTGAGCATCTTCTTGATGAATATAACTGGACACCGGCTTCCTTTCGGTATTTGGGCATTCAGATCTTTCACTCCCTGGAGGATATGAGGAAGGGAAACTTGGGGAGGGCAGTACGTTCACTGCGTTCTAGTGTGGTCTTTTGGAGCTCGCTGTGGTCACCCTTGATGGCTAGGATCTCCCTGATGAAGATGGTCATGCTGCCCCATTTATTATACTTCTTCGCCAACCTACCGGTTATGATGCCTGTGGGCTGGTTTAAGCCACTGGACGCGCTAGTACAGGACCTTATCTGGGCAGATGGGAGACACAGAGTCGCGTTGCAGACCCTGCAGCATTCTGTGAGAGAGGGAGGACTGGGAGTGCCAGATTTAGAATTTTACCAACTTGCTGCGCAATTACAGTGGCAGGCGCAGTGGTTGGAAGGGATGAATCAGGAAGAAACATATTTAGTAGAGCCAGGACAACACCCACAATTATTATTGACCAAATTGCTGAACCCGGCCACGAAAGTGCCCTATGCATCGATGTTACAGACCTCAGCCTTACAGTGCTGGAGAAGATGTATAGTTTGGCTTCCGGCAGGCCCAAGATATACACCGGCGCTGCCATTGATAGGGCTACCCTATAGAGAGCCTCAGACAATCCTGGTGGCAGAGCAGTGTGGCAGGGATCGACACGACCGGGGACTGTTTTCAGGACCAATGCTTACTTCCCTTTGCGGAGCTTGTGGAGGGCTGTGGGCTCCCTCTGGGCCAGTTCCTCTTGTATGAGACGTTGGTGAGGATGTTTGAGCGACTGTGGGGTGCAGGGCGAGAGGAACCGGCAATGCATTGTGTTCTCTACTCCGTGATTGCGCTGGGCACAGCCGGGCATCAAATTAAGTGGTTCTGCGCATCACATCTGGAGGCATCCCTGTCCCCACTGTTAGTTCTACAGGGGAAATGGGAGAGATCCCTTAACAGAACACTTACTGATGCAGAATGGCGGCGTGTTTTAGAATCCCCCAAGAAGGACTCTCGCAACTCTCGCCTCAAATACTTACAGTTTAATTATGTCCATATGACATATATGACCCCTCACCGCATACAGGATGCATTTGGAGGAAGGCCCAGAGAATGCCCAAGATGTAGGCAGTTAGATGCGGACTTCATCCACATGACGTGGAGCTGCACAACTGTACAACGGTTTTGGGAGGTAGAGATGACTAAACTTAACGACACATTAGGCCGCGCGCTGGCCCATTCAGTGGAGGTCTGTCTCCTGGGGCTATATCCCTGACCACCTAAGCACAAGGTCGGTAGTCGATTTATTGATTTGTCCCTGGCCAAGAGGCAAATCGCAATCTCATGGAAATCGGCAGTGGGGCCACAGGTTGGGGCTTGTACCCTGGAGGTACCATGATGGCCGGCGGCGGAGGGCAGGGCTCGGCACAGGGAAGAACTGAAGGGCTTCCATGGGCGTCCCATCGCCGAAGCTTGGAGCGAAGTCTTATTCAACTGGGAACACCTGAGTTGCTCCAGTATTGGGTAGGTGGAGGGTGAGACAGCCCCAGTACAGGAGAATTAAACTTCTGGATTACACTGGGAGGAGGGCGGGAAGACCGCCGGAGAGGCGACACCACGGCCCCTGTCATAGACCTGGACTGGCCCCGACTATCTGACTTGCTTGGAATATGCCCTCCCCCCTCGGAGGCCCCCCTGGCCCTTTTCTCTCCCCCCTCTCCTTCCCATTGCAGCCATAGATAGCTGACAAAACTTGAGGACAGCCTTGACGTCACCAACAACTGGGCAGTCCAACCCTGTTTGGATGCTTATGCAAAAGATTTATATAAGTAAAGGGGGTTAGAGTAGAGATAGGTGGTATACAGTGAAATCATTTTATTTTGAATTTAATATGTCTCTTTCTGACTTCTTTATTAGTTCGCATTTTGGGCCTCAAAGGATGACCGATGTCCATACCCCACGTGGTCTTCGCACAGGTGCACTTGTAACCCACCAGTAACCACGACAAATGTATTTGAAACTTGTCCAAGGCCACGACCTCTACATGTCCTGGGAACGAAATTGTCTTCCTGACTGATGAATGAAAAAAATATTAAAATGTATAATTTTGATCGATAAAAATGTGAGCTCGGGTAGGAAATAAAGCATGGGAAAGTAAATTAAGGGGCGGGAACACGGAACAATAAGTAAAAAGAAAAGTATTAAACTTAGCATGGTCTGATGATCATCTCCCCTTTTCCTGTCCAATCAGAGTTAGGAGTTTCATACATTTGAAACATTTAGGGGTGGTGCATGCCATTAGAAGGGTATAATTGAGGTAGTTAGTTAGCTAGTTTGCCACCGCAGTGAGACCAGAATGCTGAGAGAACGAGATGCTTTCCGAGAATTGAATAAATGCTGAAGAAGAATCATTTCCAGACTTAGAATTTTGAGCCAATTAATTAAAAGAACATCGCGGAAGAACCGAGGAGGCACATAAAAGAAGAAGATCGCGGATTAATCGAGGAGGAAGCTAGTGCCAGAGAGGGGTGCGACGCAGGCCTCGTATCTAGAAGAGGTCATCTATCTTGTCCCTGAATCCTGTCCTGAGCCTTTGTCACCTGATCTGTCCCAGGAGACCCATTCCAGCTCCTTGGCCAAGGGGTTGGTTTCCACACCATTCTAGGTAACTATAATTCTGTGTAGTATGTCATTGTACTGCTCTCTCTGTTTTCTCCCTATTCAGGTACTGTCATCGTAATAACTTTGTTTAACAATTATTTCTGTTTTACATTTTATTCCCTTCCTTGGAGAAAAAGGTGTTCTAATTGTATTTTTGGTACTTAGCTCACATGAATTTAACTAGATAAACATTTAAAACTCTCCGGAGTCTGTGGTTATTAAAAGGTTTTATTCTGTCAATTTTTACCTACAAAGTTAACTAAAAGGTCCATTGACCAGTGGAAAGTGCATTTGGTCAGAAAGGTTTAGTAAGAAATGATTAGATAATTTAATCTCACAGGTATTAGTACAACAAATTGACCCTAGCGGTATCTACTAGCCTATATGAATGTGTGTGTGGGGGAACAACTTTTACAACGCAACTTTTACAACGCACTACCGTTACAATGAAACTGTTACAACGCGAGTGCATTGACAACGCAGGACATTACAACGCAAGTCTTTACATCGACTTGCACTAGACGGCGTGCTAACATTAAAAATAGTGTAGTTTACTATCCCAACACCTTCCCTACTGTTACGTGGACTGGAGTTGGAATAGTAAATTATACTTTTTTAATGTTAGCACGCCATCTAGTGCAAGTCGATGTAAAGACTTGCGTTGTAATGTCCTGCGTTGTCAATGCACTTGCGTTGTAAAACTTTAGTTGTAACAGCATGCGTTGTAACAGCATGCGTTGTAACATCATACATCCGTGTGTGTGTGTTTATGGGCCCAGGTGAGCATATAGTAGTTGAGTACCTGAGGTTGGTAACCCGCTGGTTCACTGTTATAAACCTGTTTAAGTGTAAAACTCGTCAGAATTCTATCACATGACAGATGTTGTATTGTGCTGATTGGTCGTCACCTCACAGGACTGAATTGGTACTTCTAGTTTACTCTTTCAAAGAGTTCCTTATTTTGAAGAAAGATTAGCGTAGGCTACATTCCAACAAGCATCTCAAGTATCACTTGCAGGTTTTTCTGTTGTCTTTCTTGCCAAACATGATTAGCACACGTTGGTTCTGTCTTCTGTAGATGTCCCACACATCTGGCTATTGAGCCTTCTGTGAGTGTGATAAAAACCCAGCAGCTTTCCCCCATCTAATGTCACTTATCACCTAGCTATGACACTCCTCGGCTACTTTTTATGCTCTGAATCTGAAGTCTGCTGTAACTACATTATGCCTCTTGAAGTGGATCCTGCCTCTTCTCCTGGGAGGCCGAGAGATCCACCTCTTGTGGAAGAGAATGAGTGTCACTGGAGCCTGCCATTCCCTAGGAGCGAGACGAAAGCATACAGTTCTTAAACTCACTATTTAATAATAAAGGGCACCTATTAGCTTGTAACTGGTGTAAATGATTAATGACTATTAGGCAGAGACTCCAGCACAGCATACAGCATTTAGCTACAGCGACGGGCAAGGGCAACAGGCATTCCGGATGGGTGTTTGCGCATTGACCCACACCTGGGTCACACAAAATGGATGCCATGGTAATCTCGGCCTGTTGCCGCTTTTGAGAGACTGTGGGATGGGTAAGCTCAGACTTTGATTTGAGGCTCTTTAATTGGGGATGGGTGAAACTCTGCGGAATCTCACAGAGTTTTCATGTAACTCTGCGGAATTCCACAGAGCAAAACTCCAGTTCTACCCACCCCTAGACAAGATATTAACATGGCATCATCTGCATAAGGCAGGGCTGGAACGGGTACTGACTTTATCATTGGCATGCCCTTCCCTGATAACAGATAATTCATTACTAAAGAAAAATTGGAGGTAATCAGCCAGGTAAGGAAATTAGAAAAGTCCACGCCCTTCCAAATAGTTCATCAGCTTTGGTTGTGCAAACATATCTGGAAAATACTTGCCTTTGCAGGGTGGTAAACTAGTCTGGGAAAAAGCCAAAGATACCTTGATAGTGTTATTATCACTGGAGGCGTTAACCACCATGTCGATGGAATCAATAATAGTACCCATAGGGGGTGAGATTAGAACATAGTAAATGACATAACCTTGACCACGCCCAAGTTAGGGATCTCGGATACAGGATTTCCCCTGAGTTGAATTCTGTTCAACGAGTCAAACTTGAATAGGAGCTTTAACAGTTTTCTACCGCTATGGTCTTCATTCCCAGAAAAGCCTGTGTCACGCACTACGTGAAAGGGCTGGATGACAGTGGTAGTGGCCCCCTGTTTAGCATAAAATCGCCACGGATTAAAATATTAAAGTTGGAGGATACAGTTGAGAGCCTCCTCTTTAGACATTGTTTAACAGAAAACAGAGTTTTTAAATTACAAGAGGAATCATCGGGTCCCACTGAGTTGTAGACATGAATTAAGCAAAAGTTAAATAAACTAGGAAGCACCACCCACAAATCTGCCTCCCTGAGTCGGTGAAAGGAGCAGGGTATATCTTAAAATTGCTAGTAAACCAATAGGCCCCTCCTACCTAAGTTCCTACCGCTAAGGGACTTCTGGGCAGGAACACTAAAGACTTGAAAACCATCCCAAATTGGGTGATCCAGGCACCAAGTTTCAAGAAGCAAAACAAGATCAAACCCAGCTATATAAACAAGCCATTCCTCATCCCCAGATTAGAAGTTATACCATTTACATTCCAACAGATTAATTTGGACCTAAATACAGAGTGATCTCTGGTGATAACATTAGGGGGATTGCACTAAGGCGTATAATTCCTACCTCAGTAGACCCCTGATCCTACCCACTAAGACTTATAGCATGCCGAGGGTCAGCATAAACATAGTGGGCATGATTTAGTTGGACAGGGCAGATCCTTGATGTCTGCTGGGAAGAATATCAACTAGCTTCTGATAATGTCAATCCAGAACATTTAGGTCAGTTAATGGTATGAATTTGCTGGAGCAGGGAAGACTAAAGTCTTGCCTCCATATCATGGATGGGGGCAAATTGTATAGGGACTAGTTTGCAAGTGCCTGTAAAGATATCATAAAAGCAGAATATTATTGTTACCAGGTGCAGGGAAGGGATGTTATTATAAACTACTCAAAATTCCCCTGGTGAGATGGGGTTCCTAAAGTTGATAATAATACAGCCACTGCAAAAAGTCTTAGCAGAGGATCCAATCCAGTCCACTTGTTGGACCATTGCAACATTCTGATAGTCCTGCAGTGTAAAGGTTGAGTGGCCAGCTAACCAATGACAACCCTTGTTTTTTAGTTGGTTGTATGTCTCTCCAAGGGTTCACAAGATTTGGGACATTCCCCAGAACCACTACAAACAGACAACTTTCCAGGGAAAGGTTAATACGTGGAGGAGCAACACCAAGATCAGTTAAGAAAGTTATGTTAGCATCTTGGTAATAACAGCCCACATCCCAATCTATTGGGGCATGCCCTTGAGGGTATCTCTAGAGGTCCTCTCGTATCAGCTTGAGGAGCAGCCAAGCATGGTCTCTCCGGAGCCCTAACTTTTTTAACAGGCACGGGGGGCTGACAAGAGTTCAGCATGAGGCACCACAGGGCCCAGACCCTCGAGACAGGAACAGTTGTCACAAAAATTAGAGATTGTTATTACTTCAGATTCAATTTTAGCTAGCCTGTCTACCAAAGGCGCCAAGCATGATTTAAAGGGTTTGTTGAGTAGCAAGAAAAAAGGGGCCCAGGTAGTCATACAGGTTGTCACCCAAAGCCACCGAAGGGACAGAATTAATGCAATTCGTAGTACCCTTTCTGTCTCCACTAATATTTTTCTTTTTTGTTTGCGCTTGGTGAAAATGGGTGACACTTGTCACCCTAGGGCTCCCTGGGCAAGTTCAACGGATCAAGCAGACAAAGGTACTTTGCTCTCCAGAAGGACCCTTGGCCCCCCTGTGCAGCTTGATCTTGAGTGGGGGCACCCACCACAGAGTGAGCCAAATTGACCTAGGTCCAAAGACAGAAGTCTGTCGGCCAAACAATTTCCTGTGTACTAACCCCTACAGCTCTGGCCAGAGAATTGTCAATAGTTGTACAGATCAGTGCCCCAGGAATTTAAGAGGATGCAACTTTTCTTTTCCCTATATCCTGGTCCGCGGGACCGACTCTCTGTATAAAGGAGTGCCAGAGGGATTGAAGAAAAATGGGAATGTATTACTTGCAATCAGATGGTTGTTGCGGAGAGGGTAAAGGTTTCCTGAAACATTTGGAGAGTGGGCCCAGCCACGTTTTGTCGGCACACACCTGGGTGTGTCCCACGCCTGCGGCTCTGAGCAGGCTTTTATGCCCCTCCTCCTGGGCTTGGCAAGTGGTATTATGGCATTTGTAGTCCCCCCACCGCAGTTAACAGTCACCACCAGCAACAGTGAATGTTGTGGTCAGAGTGGTGGTTCTTTATGATCCCGTGAGAAATGAAAAATGTATTACAGACAATCATAATGGTAAGCTGGATCAGCCAGGGATGGTTGGCATCAAGAAATCTTCTGTGGTGTTGTCTAGCAGGAGGAAGAGTGGGAGAATAAGCAAAAAACCATCCTATTTGCAGTATGTTCTTGCACAGTAGTCAATAGATTTATATGTGCTATGCATTAATTTGGTTCATTACATCTATCTTCTTTTTTCACTTGTGTAAGACGTGATTATTATAGAAGTAGCGTTTGTTTGCAATGTGTTTTGTTCTTTTAGGGTTTCTATCTGCGTTATCTTTCTGTTGGTTGTCTGTTCAGGGAGCGAGAAGTGCGGGAATTTATGTGTTCCTTTGTTGGGTGTCTGTCAAGGGAGGGAGAAGTGTGGCATACATAATGGGCCTTACCTATAGGCTGTAGTGTAAATCTTATTGCTGACGGTTTGGGGTTGGAGTGCCCGATATACATGGTAAGGGGATGCCCCTAGAAACACTATAAAATTTGGAAGGAATGGGCGGAGCTCAGAGGCATACAGCTTGAACCATGCACTGACAGGTTAGGGTCCAGTGTTGGAGGCGCACGTTTACGCAGCATCAATACACTCAGTACACAAGTGGGTGGAGAGGCTCAGTCCGTGTTGTATGATTTAAAGTTACTGTGCCATGTTTTTCTGGTTTGCCATACTATTGCTTCACCATAGTATTGTACACAATGTGTCCTATGTTTATGTTGCGCAAGGTGAACCATTGCCTACCTTGTTTATAAAATCAATAGTTTTTCAAAATAAATTTTTCAAAAAGAGTTTATTACTCACAGACTACACTGTTCATAGAATGGGGAATGAGAATGTGGGTAGATAATGGAATGAGAATGTGTGAGAGAGACAGTGGAGAAGAGCTGTTGAGAACAAGAGGCTGAGGTGCCTGGAAAAAAAAGACTTGTCTCACCTTGAACCTTCTTCTGTCATCATTGTGGAGGAACATAACAGAATGCTCATAACATCCACGCATACAGAGAGCTCAATTCTAAAAGTCCCAAACATCTGTATGTAAGACAATACCATCAGTCACTAAAGGCCCTCCTAAAAACCATGGAGATTTATATAATTGTTTCTGCTAATACCCAGACACCAATTGTGGGACACTACCCATGTGGGTCATGTTCAGTTTGCCATTTTACGAAAGTCACGAAACAGATAACATTTAACAACGGGTTTAAGTGGAATTTTAAGAAACATACTAACTGTAACACTACAAACTGTATCTATGTACTAACCTGCCCATGTGGACTCCTATACGTGGGGATGACCATGAGACCGGTGAAAACCCGGATTACAGAACACAGGAGCAACTTTAGGTGCAATAAAACCAACACGAAGATGACGACATATTTTGATCACCAAAAACATTCACCCGACTCATTGAGCTGGGTCGTGCGTGAAGCACACCCTGGCATGAACAAGAACGCACTGTTCCGAATTGAACAAAGATGGGTGCTGAGATTATCCTCAGAAAACGATGGATTGAATGAGGACTTTCCTTGGTGCTTGTTGACCAGATGACTAACAATACCCATGCCCGTGTGATCAGTCCTCTCAGGCACCTTAACTCTGGGACCATGGCCACCATGACTATATATATTGCTCATTAGGGCTTTATTGTGAGTTGCTGTACACAGTCTTACCTGGCTTTAAAATCTACATTGGTACACAAAGTCTGTGACAGTGCGAATACTACATTGACAGCAATAACTTGTACTTGACTCACATTATGAGTTGTTCGAGCGCACTTACCATGCCCAAAATGGCACCCGTGGTTGAAGATTTAGAATTAAACATTCTAAATAGGAATAATTTCTGGTGCAAACACTTACTCCTTGATAATTTGAGTTTGACACAAGGCTCGCCAAGTGACACATGAGAATCCCTGAAATCTAATGGTTTTATTTTTGTGAACGCTTACCCTGCATCAACAAGAGTGTGACACATAGTGCGGCAATTCCAACATGGCGCCTACTATACATTGGGTTAGCGCGCCAGCGTCCTCTACACTGTGACGGGAAGTCCTGCCTCCTCCTGAGGTCTACCGAAGGTATAACTATACAGCACCAACGCTATTTGGTACCTCCCGGGACCGGCAGATTGAGGGGTAGGGCGACTGCCATAACGACGGAGTCAAATACGTGAGTACCAGATGCTTGGTCTTGCATCTAAGACGGTGTGATCCTACTCAAAACTTCCCAATACGTGCGTGTATGAGATGCGAGTGTTTTAGAGAGTGAGCCCCATTAGTCACAATGGTAGTTGGCTATTGACTCTGCTCCTGCCCCGGCCCTAACGACCACCATCTACGGGGCTATAGCCTTCCTGAGATGTCCGTTGAGGGTCGGTGAGAGAGTACTAGACCCCCCTGGCCATTGGGTACTAGAGCGCCCGCAAGTGATGCTCGTGTACGGTGTAACTTATGCGCTGTTGGTGCTTTATGGGAACCCCCGGGGGGGGATCGGCAGTGCACACTTTGACCCTACTTCACACGATGCTTTGGGTGCGGGGGGGACAACAACGCACAGAGATTACGAGTGTCTATGCTCTATATTGCCAGTTGTTGTGAAAGGGACGGCACCGACTGGCTCCCTAGATGTTTTTCACCTTGAGCCGAGTAACTGCCTACATGCATTAAACCCTGTATACTTACCTTTTTACATTTCTTCAATTATTAGGACACTGCACTGTTCAGTGTCTACACCTGCCGGTACACGTTGCCATACATTGCTGAACCTAATCGTGTGATTCCATATACGTGTTATGCTCACGACAATCTTTTGGTTGCTATTGTCACTGTAAATTCAAACGCCTTGTGCATGGTCACAGACACCTGAGTGTGATCCATGCCTTTGTGCACCTTTTTTGAAGTGTAGCACGATTATTTTAGAACTATAGATACTGCTTTGTAATAACACAGTAATCTTTATGATCCTTTCTTTTTACAGGTGATGTTCTAGATCTACAGGTACCACTTTTTAGGGTGCTGTATGGGAGGTCACTTATTTTCACTACTTTGGACCACCACCAAAAAGTGTAGCTAGATCTTACATCGGTCCTGAAGAATTGCCGTCTACTTGACCTATGGCAAGAAACATGTTGGCCTGATTTCTAAGCGCAGTACCCTGTAACCTTAGAACAGGGGTGCGCGCATTGTCATTTTAATCAGGATAGTGGTCACATTCATTAAAGTTTTTCTAAGTGGACCTCTATTTCGTGTTTTAGTCTCACATTCTCACATCTGCACTCACTAGGGCCCACACACGCACTGCACCCAACGGCCAGGAAAAAAGATCTCCGCTAAAAGGCCCCATCATGGGTGCCGATCGGGTATTGCAGCGCCGACCCGACGAGGAGCAGACCCAATGATGAAGCAAGACACCTAGCTGACTGGGTGTGTGAGGATCTTTTTCAGAGGGGAGGATATTTTTCTCCTGCCCTAAGTGAGCACATGTATTGTTCTATACATACATCTACCTGTACCATCCAGTAGGAACAGCATACCATTCTGTTTTGTAATAACCAGACACACTCAGACTGTGCCCTTGCTAATATATTTGTTACTCAGAGCTCTTTATGACACCAAGGCTCACTCACATCTCACCCACATTAAGAGACAAAACTTACACAGAGTTCAGCTCCAGTTGACACCTGAAAATTGTCCCCCGAAGCCAGAACCATTACAAACTCTGACAATATATGAGTATAGAAACTCGTTCAGAGTTCTGGTTTTAACAATAGAGGTTGCTCCCAGTTTGCCCACCCCCCAGTGCACTGGTGGACAATTCCTTGATGCTGCTGACATGCAGCTACAGATCCTTGGTCTACATTTAGTTAATGAGTAAAGACATAGAGCAAGTCATTTACTTTTGCACCTGTCATCTTGAGCCTGGATGAATAGCACAACTTCTGGCCGAAGATAGAGATGAGGGGTCTCCAGTAGGAATCCGCAAACAGAGCAAGGACCATACAATAGGAATTGCTGACAGGACATGGCAAAGCCAGCACACCGATCCTGGAGACCTGACATTTTCCAGTAGTCAAACCTTCACATTTCCTTCTGTGCTATCGGCATCACTCTGTACTTACAGAGTACGAGCACAGTTGTGCTCAGTGTGGTGGGTGCCATTGGCAGTGGCCAATTGAATGCCCTTCTGCTGCCTTTAATAATAAAATGGTACATATGTACTGGGTGCCCCAGGCTCTCCGGACACCCTCCCTATGGGTCCGAATGATATACTATGAGCTCCCTGTTGCTCCCAAAGGGGAAACATCCATTACAATGCAGGCATTACAAAGCAATGCCTTTACAATGTGGTCAATACAACGCAGGATCCATTTCAACGCATATCCCTCACTGACCAGCACCTTCCCTGAGGTAAGCACCCAGCGGTGTTAGAATAGTAATTTACATTGGAATGGAATATGCGTTGTAATGGCTTGTGTTGTAATGGCATGCATTGTAATGGAAGCTGCGTTGTATTGACCGTGTTGTAAAGGTATGCGTTGTAATAGTTCTCGTTGGAATGTCATACATTCCTCTCAAAGTGCTGGTGAAGTGATGACTGTAATAGTCCTTCCAAGCAAAATGTGGAATGCATAGCTGACATGTTGCACTCCTCTGCTGCTCGGCCTTACTGAGTTCACATCAATTGTCAGGGGTTAGGTCAGGAGCTCAGAGCTAACCTTCCCTACACATCATCACCTTAACCTTGGCTGGGCTGTGTTATCAATGATGTCATAGAACATGTCATAAGTGATGTACTCTGTGAGATCATAAGCAGTGCATTATTGACTATGAGCTATTGTTTGAAGTCCCTGTCTTAATTTACAACTGCTTTGGGGCCTTTTTGGCTGTAGTAACTTTAGTAATGCAATCTGTGAATAGCAATGAGTTTACTCTTTCTTTTTTATGTGGGTGTTTGTATTTACATGTCCCTCCCTAAACTTGCTACTTACCCCTCCCTAATCCCTTCCCTTTTAGTAGTAAGTATTCTCCATTTACAAACCACTCGCCAGGTTCATATGTTATGTTATGTTATGTTATGTTAAAAAGACTTCTATAGCGCTCTGTTACCCAGAGGTGTCCTGGCGCTGTAAGCTATCCGCCTGAGATTAGTCTGTGATAATACTGATACGGAAATTTATATAAATAACCAGGTTTTTAATTCTTTCCTGAAGAAAAGAAGCTCTGTGATCTTCCTGAGCTTAGGAGGAAGACCGTTCCATGCCTTAGCGGCACAATGGCAGAAACTCCTACCTCCCCAATTAGCTTTATTAAAGCGGGGGAGGGTAACTAAATTAGCCTGAGTCGAGCATAGGGCTCTTCCGGGAACATACCACTGGAACGCATGTTTCAAAAAATCAGGACCAACTGCACTGAGTGCCTTAAAAACAATGCACAGTGCTTTAAACTGAGTTCATACCACATTTACTACTAAAATGTATACCTACATGTGGAGAGACATCCATAGCAGAGGACTCCACATAGAAATGTTGGTGACCCTTTCCAGGTCATGCCCGGTCTAACCCCACATTTCTCTCTCCTTTTACAGGCACATTGGCAGTGAGGCAGGTTGGCAGAGTGGATTCTGTGATTTATTCCAGGTAAGTAAAAGAGTTCCTGGGGCTCTTTTTCACACAGATTAACAAAACAGTTGGGCCTATTAAAAAATGCCATTTTGTATGTTTAGAACAGGGGTCTCCAACCTTTTCTGCGGTGAGAGCTACTTCTGATCCGTGAAAATCATTGCGAGCTACTAAAGGCCAAGCAACTTGTACATTATTCCCAAAGACCCTCCACGCCCAGCTTCATTGACGAGGGATAAACGAGGGATAAACTGCCTAGCCGCACCCAGGCAGTGCGGCTAGGCGTCTTCTCTGCCACTCCCCTCCCTGTCACTTGCGGCGTTCCCCAGGGATCCTCTCTTTCCCCCCTGCTTTTTAATCTCTATATCTTCCCTCTTATCTTCGCGCTTCAGCAGCTGGAGGCCACCGTGTACAACTACGCGGATGATCTCCAGCTCATCTTTGATCTGTCCTCCTCTCCCCTTTCTGTTTCTAATTTCCAGTCTACCATGACATTCATCAGGGACTGGATGAACCACAACCACCTTAAGCTGAACCCGGATAAAACCGAGTTGGTTCTCACCGGTGGTTCATCCAGCCCCTGGAACTCTCTTTTTTGGCCCCCCTCTCTTGGGCCCGCACCTTCCCCCTCAACCACGGTCAAAACACTGGGTGTCAAAATGAATAATCAGCTCACCCTTCACCCACAAATCAGCTCCGTGGTCTCCTCTTGTTTCCTCACTCTCCGCACCATCCGCTCTGTTTCCCGCTTCTTTTCCCCTCAGGCACTCAAGATCATCAAGGCCGCCCTGGTGATATCAAAGCTGGATTATGCCAACGCCCTCTATCATGGCATTCCAGCTTACAGCCTGCGAAGACTTCAGTCGATCCAGAACCAGGCGGCCCGGCTGGTTTACGGCCTCCCACGCTATCACCATTCCACCCCCCTTCTCAGGGAGCTTCACTGGCTTCCCGTAAAAGAACGCTCCCTTTTTAAGACGGGCTGCATAGTCTTCCAGGCCCGCCAAGGCACTGCCCCCGCCTTTATCTCTTCTTTAATAAAATCCTATGTTCCCACAAGAGAGCTCCGGTCTTCCTCTAAGTCCCTTCTTCAGATCCCCCGCTTCACACGTAAAAAGTGGGGTGGGGCCAACTTCTCCACCTTGGCTCCAACATTCTGGAACTCCCTTCCTGACCATCTCCGTTCTGCTACCCAGTACCTCTCTTTTCGCAAAGATTTAAAAACCTTCCTCTTCAATCAGGCTTTCCCCGCTTAGCTCTTCATTCTTATCACTCTTGTCTTTTCCCTCAGTTGCCGATCCTGCCTACTAGCGCCAAGAAACCGCATGGTGTACGCTGCGCTTTAGAAATGTTTTAAATTAGAATTAAATTAGAATTATAAACAGACACCCATTTAGTAATGCACATTATGAAACCAGAGAGCCTGGTATTAGTCCTCTTCAACAAACTGCGTACTCCTGACCTCTGCCATAACCAGCTAAGAAACTACAATCATAAGAAATCATATGGCTGTGCAGTGCTGTTCAAAGCTGCAATCATACTAAAAGCCATAACCTGCAAATCTGTCTCTCACACCTTTTCATCAACCACACTACTACGTTTCATAACTCGGTAATAGAACATCGGTGGTCATCACGCACAATATGGAACACTTCCCACATAGTCTCAAAAAATAAAGACAACACCTTTCCCACCACAAATCCTACAAGAATTGGCTTGCAGGGTAGTAAGCATTATAAACAAATGCAGCAATATAATTATTTTAATACATCATACCTCCTTTTTCTACATCATCACATGACCAGACCTTGAAATGCCGGAGTTCAGGGAGACCACTGTACAAATTCTTTCATAACAGACTTTAAACTTGTTCCATGTAATTATAACCTATTCCACATGTATGGTGCACATGACTTTCCACTTAGTTCATTATTATAGAATTCTTATCAAGGATGGTGGGAGTCAATGATTGGCTCATGTTCAATAGCTATTACTTCTAAATTCTTTCAATTCTGAGAAGGTTGCACCAGGGGAATTATGCCAAAGTAAGATGTGGAAGGGATGGTACATTGTCAGATGCTTTCCCTATCGATAGGGGGGTCAGGCAGGGATGTGTCCTCGCCCCGACTCTTTTTTGTCTTTTCGTCAACGGGGTCGTAGATCATCTTTGCACCCTGAATGATATAGATGCCCCCAAGTTGGACGGCAGCAGGGTTCCTGCAATTATGTTTGCGGACGATACCCTGCTGCTTTCCAAATCCCCTATGGGACTCCAATGGGTTTTGGATGGCTTTGTAGGATTCTGTGAGGAACGTGGGTTGGAGATCAATGCCGCTAAAACCAAATTTATGATCTTCAACCCCCCCCCGACCACACGAGCGTCGCCCAGTATAGGGTCCTCCAGGTTGGAGAGGGTCTTTACCTTTGAATATCTGGGTATAATTATTAACGAGTGCATGACCTGGGAGCCACACAAATTAAGGGCAAATATGAAATTGACCCAGTTGGTGGGAGGCATTGCCAGGATGACAAAAGGCCTCACATATAGGCCCCTAGGCCCACGCATACAAATATATAAGGTCCAGGCCCGGGGGGCCATTATCTATGGTGCAGAAATCTGGGGACACACGTCTGTACAGAAGCTCCAGGTAACGGAGAATACTTTTCTCAGGCAGCTGACAGCGTTACCTGCCAGTACACCTCTTTTGCCACTTAGATTAGATCTGGGTTTAAGACCGCTTTCAGAGGAGTTGGGCTTAAAACCCCTAACCCTTTGGTGTAAAATATGGTCTTCCCCAGAACTTTCTAAATACAGAGCAGAGCTGCAAGAGATTTTGCGCCTTCGTAACAACATGCAAATACCATGGCTAAGTTACATAAAGCATACTTGTGAGACACTGGGTAGACTTGACTTGTGGCATGATCCTGAGGTTGCATGTTCCAGGGAATCACGCAAACTTATCACGAAGGCTTTTCGCGAGCATCACTTACAAGATGCTATAAGGAATGCGAGGGAGGGCTCCCACACCGCCCACTTCCTGGCTCTTAAAGATTTCTACCACCTAGAGTCAACTTATAATGATATGGGTCCCACACTCACAAGAAAGCTTTATATGCAATGGCGCTATAACACTCTCCCGCTGAGGGCATACACTGCACTTTGGTCACACTCAGCACACACGGCTCTATGCCCTTTTTGCAAGCTGACACAAGAGACAGACTTGCATGTTTTATTCTTTTGTCCGGTGTACAGCAGAGCAAGGAAGTACTGGCTCTGTCCACTTCTCAGAAACATGGGCTTTAAACAATACTCCCCCGCTTTTAGAATACTCAAGTCTGACATCTCGCCCCCAATTGCCTTTGCGGTTGCCAAATTTTTAACGTCTATGTGGTTTACACGTCTACGTCTTCTTAAAACCATATCAAGTAATGATGTTGTATTGAGTTAATACTTTTATTACAATTGTGCAATGTTTTTATACTGTAATGTTTCTATTGTATTATGACGCACTCTTTTATGGTCTCAACGACCGAAATAAAGATATTTGATGATGATGATGATGATGATTACTTCTAAAAATGCCTCTCAATGTAAGTACTGTAATATGCTGTTCATTTGAAATGCTTATGTATGTAAAAGAAATAAACTTTGTGATTTTCTAAAACATTCCATCATATTTTATATGCCTTTTGTGCCACTATTAGCATTATTTTCAAGCCTTTGCTCACGCAAGTAAGGGGCCACAGACCTTAGCTTGGCCCATGCTCAGCTGTCCTAGTTAATTTATTGGCCTCGTTTACAACAGAAACATATGGCCACTGCAAGGGTGAGGAACATTTTTAAATGGGATACATTAGAAGTGAATTCTAAAGCGTTATATTCATTGTGCTTAAAATCAACACTTAATTTGAAATCACTCGCATGATATCATGACACTTGACTAAATGCATCGTTTTACACGTATTTTGTGTTTAAAAAAAAACACCTGTAATGTAGTAAATTGCACCACCAGGTGGTAATGACACAGGCACATGGTCGTTGCTTGATGTTATGTATTTATTATATAATTACTTCAATTATGGAGAGCGCCGGGAGATGTGCGATCCGCTCCGCGGCTCCGCGCTAACTCCCGATATTCTAAGATGGCTCCCACGTCATCGCACACACACGCGAAGACTAGAACACTACACTACATATCTACAGTTACAACAATTTACAAATAAGCGAATGTCTCAAGGTTACTTGCTGTTCGCCGTGTTCCCTTCTCCCATCTCAAAGTCTTTGTACTTCAACGGCCTTACCACAGCTCTCCCCATGCGGGTTCGCCTCACTGGAGTCATGGAAGTGTGTTCAGCTATTTCTTGGGTGTTCCTGGTTCCCCTTCCTTCTCCACTCCAGGGAACTCCTCCGCACGGCGAGCTGAGAGTGCTTCCCGACTGCTCCTCCACTCTAGGATCACTCCTTTCCTCTACTTCTTCTTCTCCGCCTCTTTCTCGGATTACCCCCGATCCAGCTCTCTCCAGATTGTTCTCCAATCCTGGTATCTGGGGGGTTCCTGTTTGTCCACTCTCCTTCTCACTCCATCCCAAGATCTTGTTGCATTTGGACATCCTATCTTGGGACCAGACCGTCCCGTCGCTTAATAAAGCTGCTCGGTTGTAGACTTCCTCTACTTGCATGGGCGCACTGAACTTGCTGTCGCCCTTTCTCCTTAACTGGGCTAGTTTCACTCGCACCCATTCACCTCTCTCCAACTCGGCCTCCTTGACATTCCTCCTCCTGTTGTAATGTTCGGTATATATTCTCTGGGCCTTTTCCAGATTGTGTTGTACTACCGCTGGAGACCACTTGCTCGTAATAAAAGGGACTGTATCCTGTGCTTGTAGGGGTAATCCTATACGCCCACAACATGCACATGAGTTCATTCTCCCAATCCTTCCCTGATCCTATCGCTGATTGTATCGAGCCCATGATGACTCTGTTAAACCTCTCGGCTAGTCCGTTCCCCGCTGGATGGTATATGGAGATATGTTTGACTTTTATCCCATTCCTCCCCATGTTCCATTTGTCTGAGGTGAACTGAGACCCATTGTCACTTATAAGAGAGCGTGGAATCCCCTCTCTGAGGAAAACGGTGGTTAGAAATTTCAATATTTTGTCTGTGTCCATGTCTTCCTGTGTGTCCACTTCAGGCCACTTTGAGTACCGGTCCACCATTACTGCCACATATTTCTGAACTCCTTGGTTGTCCAATATCGGCCCTAAGATGTCTATCGACAAATCTTCCCAAGGGTTAGTCGGATTGTCAATTTTTCCAAATGGAGGACGCATCATGCTTTGAGACTTGTCCGCTCTTTGGCATTGTTCACACTCCCGCATGTGCCTCTCTATCTGGTTGTCCATCGCTGGCCACCAATACATATGCTTCGCCCTAAGCTTCGTTTTCACAATGCCTAGGTGTCCTTCATGTATGATGGCTAGTAGACGTGGCACCAGTGTGTGGGGCGGAACTACTTTTTCCCCTCTCCGCAGGAAGATCCCTCGGTCACCCACTGATAACTCCTCTCTCACTTCGAAGAATTTTCTGAGCGATGTCCCCATGTGTCTCGTTTCAGGCCAACCCTTCAGGGTGTACTTTTTGACCTCCTCGATGTCCATGTCAGCCTTGTACGCTTCCTTCCACTCCTGTTCGCCTATCACCCGTTCATTATCTTCCGTGAACGCCACTCTAAGGTCTTCTTCCTCGGAGTCTCTCGGAGCTTCCTCCATGGCTGCGGCACGACTGAGGTAGTTAGCTACTTTGTTCCGGGTTCCTGGAATGTGTTCTACATGGTACCTGTAATCCAGTAGTTTCAAAGTCATTTTTGCTATGCGGGGGGTCGCATGGGCATGTCCCGATGACGTGAGGACTTTGACCAGGGGTTTGTGGTTGGTTCTGATCCTGAATCTTGTGCCCCATAAGAATTGGCGGAACTTCTCCATAGCCCATACTGCTGCCACCATTTCCTTTTCTATCACGCTGTACTTTTGTTCCGTGGGCGATAAGGATCTGGATGCGAAGCTGAGGGTCTTTATTTCCCCTTCCTTCGTTTCTTGCATCAAGACCGCACCCAGGCCCCTTTCACTTGCATCTGTCGTCAACACTGACCTAGCTTGCTGATCATAACCGCTCAAGGGCACTGCTGTGCTGATGGCTGTCTTGATCTTCTGGAACTCTCCCTGAGTCTCTTCTGTCAACTTGAAGGTTGTTTTATCCCGTAAGAGTTGACGTAGGTGGTGTGTCTTGGTAGCAAAGTGAGGCACAAATGTGCTGTAGAATTCAGCCATGCCTAGGAATGATCTGACTTCTTCCTTGGTCCTAGGGGATGGCGCGTCACATGTAGCCTTGATATTGGATTGTTTAGGTGTGATACCTTGGTCACTGATCTCATGCCCTAGGTACGTAACTGCTGTCATCCCAAACCGGCATTTGTCCCACTCTGCTGTGAGTCCATTGCGTTCCAAGACATGTAGGACCTTGGACAGCTTGGCATCATGGTCTGCTTTGCACTTCCCCATTATCAAGACGTCATCTTGGAAATACTGAACTCCCTCTACTTATTTGAATAGTCTGTGCATGAGTTTCTGGAATACTGCCGCAGCCGAGGCTAGTCCGAATGGCATCCTGCGAAACTGGTAGCATCCCATCGGGGTTATGAACGACGTCAGTTTTCTGCATGTGTGGTGTGGGGTTATCTGGTGGTAGGCTGATGTGAGGTCGATTGTAGAGAACCATTTCACCCCTATGGTCATTGCCAGCATTTCGTCTATCCTCGGTAATGGGAATTTCTCTACTATGATGTTCTTGTTCAATTCTCTCAAGTCCACACATAGACGCACCTTGCCATTCAGTTTCATTGCTACCACCAATGGAGCTAACCATTCTGCGCTGGTGATCGGTTCTATGATGCCATTGTCCTCTAATCTGCGTAATTCCTGTTGTACTTTCTCTCTGATTGCCATCGGAATGTTTCTTACTTTGTGACACACTGGTTTCGCTTCCGCTCTGAGTTCTATCTTGCGTGTGAATTTAGTTAATTTTCCAACCTTGCCACCGAACACTGTGGGGAATTCCTCTTTCAGTTTCCCTGTAACTGGTCGTTGTTCTTCACCGGTCATCAAAACTTGCGTGGTGCCTCCCGGGTTCAATTGTATTCCTAGGTCTCCTTGGTCAATCCAACCTCGCACCGATGGGCCTTTCTCTGCCACGTACAGTTTGCATGTCGCGTTCCGTTCTTTGAATTCGAATTTCAATCTTCTGTACCCCACCATGGGGATAGGGTCTCCCGTGAATGTGACTGGGCGAATGTCTGGGGGCTCCAGGTGCTTCCCTAGGTGCTCTTTGAAGTGTTCCTCCCATACCGTCTTTTGTATTATGGTGTACGGAGAACCTGAATCTGCTACCATCTTTATCAGTACCCCTCCTATCACCAGGTCATACTGGGGCTTCTTGGTATGGTTGCAGTCGATTCCCAGTATGTGTTCTTCTATGCACAACACTCCATCGTCATCCTCTTCCTCTTCACCTTCCCCCTCAGTTTCCTGTGCCACGTACTTTACTGCTGTTCTCTTTTGTTTTCAGCGACATACTTTCTCGTATTGTCCTACTATACTGCAAAACATGCATTTCGCTCTGAACGCAGGACAGCGTTTGTCGTAGGCTGGATGGGACAGACTGCCGCAACGGTAGCACGTGTTCTTGCCTTCATTACTCAGCTTCTTCGCCGGTGCTGACCTGGGCGTCCATTTTGATTGCCCTCTCACATCCCCCGGCGATCCCTTACTTCTTTCCGGTGGTTCCACTTTGGTGACTTTGTTCACCATGGGCCTGACTGTTGTCTCTCTCTTCGCCGCTTCCGCGCATCTCTTTGACAGCTCCGCCTTCTTCACCATGGCTATAACTTCCTTTAAGGTCGCCTCTCCATTTACCCACAGCTTGTCCTGGATCGTCGCGTTCGTCGTGTGCATTACGATCTGAACCTTTATGAATTCGTAGTGCAGCACTCCAAATTTACACGTGGCCACTAACTTCCTCAGCGCGGCCACATACTCTTCTACTGACTCTCCCGCTGCCTGTTTCCTTCGTTGGAAGTTGTATCGGTCTATGGACGTACACACTGCCGGTCTATAATGCTTGTTCAGATCGTCAATGGCATGTTGGAATACGTCATCATCTGCCGCTTGTCGTGGCGTCGGGACTATGTTCTGGAACACTCTGATGCCTTCTGGGCCTAGGTTATGAAGTAATATTCTCTTCCTTCTCTTACTTGGAAATGCTTCTCCGTTTTCATCTTCTAGGGCTTCCAGATAGTTCATAAAGTATTCTCTCCAGTCTTCCCACTTCATCAACGGGTCTCCTGGTTTCGGCAGGAATGTGATGGGCGTCGTGAGTGAGGACAGTTGGGCGCACATGTCTGCTCTTCTTCCCGGTGACTCTTCTTCACCTCTTGGGCTACCTGGTGCACTTTGCCTTGGTATGCGTGGGGGACTCTATTGCCCCTCTGCTCCACCCCCTAGTCTGTGTCCTGCTTGCTCCGCCAGGGCCTTCGGCGGTACTTTTGTCTTCCTTGAACAGGAGCGCTGGCCTGCGCGCTTCTCTAGTCGCTGTCTTGGCCTCTGGGTTTCCCTTCTGGTGGGCCGTGCCCTTCCTGTGCGGTTGCTCTACCCGCTATCCCTTGCCTTGGGGTGTGGCTGTGTGGATCGCTGTCCTTCCGCCCGTGCCGATGCACCAGCCGCAGTTATTTTTTCTCAAGGTGCGCACTGTGCTTCCTGCCTTTAGTCTTTGCACTTCCCCTCTGCCGCGCTCTCCTTACTGTTTGTGCCTGCTTGGTGGATCTATGCTTCCTTGGTTCGTGGTTGAGCTGCTTACGTGGGTTCTGGGCTCAGCCTGGGTACTAGTCTGTTCCTCGGGTCCCATCCTCGTCGCCAGTTGTAATGTAGTAAATTGCCCCACCAGGTGGTAATGACACAGGCACACGGTTGTTGCTTGATGTTATGTATTTATTATATAATTACTTCAATTATGGAGAGCGCCGGGAGACGTGCGATCCGCTCCGCGGCTCCACGCTAACTCCCGATATTCTAAGATGGCCGCCGCGTCCCACGTCATCGCTCACACGCGCGAAGACTAGAACGCTACACTACAGCACCTCTTGGAAGTTCTCCCTGGGCACAAACCGGAGCCAGTAACTTAATTTTACATTGCATTTCTTCCATTAGTTCATTAAAATGTAATTAAAAGACATGTAAAATTATGTTCTCGGTTCCGTTTTGAGGCCAGGAACAACGTGCAAGGTAAACTATTCATTTCAAAATAAAAGATGCCTGTGAAACGCTGCGTTTCAGATTGATTTATTACTTGTTCGAACTTCTTCTCATGTTTCAGATGCCTCGAATAACGGCATGCACAGGCATCTATTTAAAAAAAAAAAAAGTTTCTCTTGGCCACAGACCTGATGGCTGTCTGGTTCTGCTTCAGGTGGCTGGCACTGCATCTCCTATATTTCAGCATGGAGACCCAATTATGCATTTAAGGCTGCAGCTCTGGCCGCAAAATGCACAGGATCATAGCAGGAAGGCATGCAGCAAAAGACGCGCATAGTGGTTCTCCGTGGACAGCCAACACTGCCCATGCGCTGGCCGACGTCAACAACTTTGCTCCGCCCTAGATGGGCTCCAATTGCAGTTGGTTCCTACCGCGGCAGAGAAGCAACTGCGAAAAGGCCTAAAAATAAACAAAACAACAACAATAGGCTACTAAAGTGGAAGTCAGACCGCGAGCTACTGGCAGGGCATATGCAAGCTACCGGTAGATCGCGATCGACCGGTTGGAGACCCCTGGTTTAGAAGTACTACAAAAGTACTACTCTCATGCTACAAAATGTGGTTCACAAACCTAGGTGGAGAGATTTACCGCTCTTTTCCTTTCCAAGGATCCTGGTGGTGCCATCCTGTCCAGAAAGATTCTTCGAGGAAAGAGAGAAAACCAACATCAGCCATATTGGGAAGAAGAAGGAGGCCTACAACTCAAGAATCATTATAAAAGCCCGGGAGTATTACCTACATATCTCTGTGAACACAATAAAATTTCAACATTCAGAAACCTATGCAGCCTCTTTGTCCGTTTATCCGCCCTAGCCTCCTACACCCTATAATCTTCAATTCCATCTACAAAAGAAGAAATTTAAAAAGAGAGTAATAATAAATCACAATATTATTTCCCATGTGTCCCTCGCAATATGAAATTGACAATATAGTTTAAAATGAATATGAACTATAGAAAGTAGCAAATGTTTCAAGATCTGTAGGTTTTGGTAACAAATCCACCTTTTCTGCATGGTCACCCCAGACTTTTTGCCATTTTGCTCAAAACTATTTTGCTGGCTTTAGGACTTTATTTGCGCTACCACTGCTAAACAGTAGTAAAGTACTTGAGTTTCCTCTATAAAACATGTGCTGTACATTGGAACTCCATATTTGATTTATTTAACTTCTCTAGAATCCATCGTAAATATCAAAAACAAAAATATCTTACGTGGGCTGTAGTGAATATTTACGCCACCCACATATACAACAAAAATATAATACTGCTAGGAGCACCAGAGTCCTCTGGCTATTCTGAAGTTTAATTGCACACCGTGACACATAGCAGGAAAAATGCCTTTGCCATGTAGGAAAAGCATCTGTTTATATACTCATAAGTTATCCCTAAAAGGTTTCTTGTAAGCCCAGAGGGCAAAGTGCTAATATATAAAAATCGGGCACAATACATATTGGGGTTAGCATGACCTCACAGTGGAATAAAACCCAAAAGCTACTTCACTTTGTAGGCCTAGCAAGACAGACCCCTAAATAAGCCTATGTGAGATTAAACATTTTATTTTCCACCTCTGCTTATAAAAATGCTTCAACGTTTTTTCCTGCTTTTTAAAATCTGACCAAAGGTGAGATCTTATTTTTGATAACTTAAGCAGCAATGTAACATTGCAAAAATGCACTTTAAGCTGCCTGAGCCAGAACTGGCTTAAAACCAGTTCTGCTACTCATCACACTTTCAGGACTGGCTGGAAGACTTAACAACTCTGTGTAAGAGTACAAAGGCTTGCTTTGGAGTCCAGGAAACACTAATGGGTGGTAAATACTGGTTACCCAGCAAGACTTAGCTATCTGGGAGTGAACAGAAGCATTTGGCATAATACATGGGATGTTTATCACTATCTCTTTGAACTTCGAGGTTCTCAGCAGGGCTTCTCCTATCATTCCTCTGACCCTCCTAGACAGCCAGCCTCTAGTCACAATAGGGGGAATACCAGTTTTGCCACATATCACACCCCCAAAGTCAAAATATGTATCCTTATCAGGGAAAATTAACAACTCAGGTTCGGAAGAAAATGACTTGAGCCCAGGAAGGGCCCATGAATGCTCACTACTGACCTCTTAGCAGGAATTAGCTATCTGTGAGTGGACAGAAACAGTTGGTTGAACAAAGAGTGTGTAGGTGACTGGCCAATAAGTTGAAGACATGCCTGGCTGATGGCAGCTGGGTCTTGCCATGTTTAAATAGGGTATCCTGAGTAGTTTTACAGCAAGGCAAACAGGAAGTGCTGCAAAAGGAGCCTGGAGACTGCGAGAAAATAATTTGGATAGGGAGGCAGATTTTTTTCAATCACTGGCTAGATCTGGCACCTCAACTGCCACCTCCTGAGAACATTCCTGCAACTAGAAGGACTCCATCTGAAGAAGAATCTTGACTTCTGACTCCTGACCCCTGACTCCTGCAGGAAAAATAGGACTCACAGAAGGACTCAAGGACTTCTGAATCCTTCTGGCAACCAAGGACTGGAACTGCTCTCCAACGATCAAGTGGTTTGCCTCCTATTTACACTGATGCTGGAAGAATGGCTGCATTGGGGCGGGAAGAGGGGAGGAGTTAGGGGGGGATTGCTGCAGAATCCCCAAAATAACTATGCTGGAATTCAGTAGGAAATGGGCAATAAAGAGGCCTTTAAATTGAGTTTTTATCTTCTCATATGTGTTGTGGCAGAAGTCAAAAGTCAGGTTATGTCTTCTGACAAATTGCTGCTTATTCGGAGATTAGTGTTTAGTTTTCTATTCTTTGTCTGACTTCAAAGTGAGAAGATATTGTGAAATACGTGACAATCTTGCTGGGGTATAGGGAGTCAGAAGGGAAACATCCTTTACCCCGCATGCGTTACTCCGCAGTGCCATTACCATCAGTTCTTACACCGCAAAATCTTTTACAACACAGAGCTTTACACTGCAAACTATTACAACACATTCCCCATTACAACGCCACAGTGGACTTAGAATAGTAAATTGCGTTGTAATGGGAAATGCATTGTAATAGTTTGTGGTGTAAAGCCCTGCTTTGTAAAAGATTTTGTGATGTAAATACTGCAGGATAATGGCACGCGGAGTAAAAGTGTGCAGGATAAAGTCTCCTATTCTAGTCAGAAAGCAAAGACTGTATGTAGGATGTCAATTTTATTCTAACTAACAACAATATTTAAGAACCTTTAAATGAATAGTACAATAGTTTCAGAATGTATCACCCATTAGGAAAGCACACATGAGGCACATATTTATTTTTAATTCTAAGTTGATATTGTGCAAGGTGGAATATTATGTGCTATGTCTGGGAGGCATTACCATGCAATATTCTCACAATACACACAGATGATCCTTCGATTCAACAACAATAATAATTAGTCCTGGTAGTGTGGCAAAGAGCAGTTAGTCATTACTGGAGGAACATGTGGAAAGTATTTGAACAAACCATTATGGCGCATAAGCTATTGAGACAACTCAAAAGAAACCGACACCACTTTGTAACAATAGAGCTAATTTGTATATACATTTTGACACCAAAATAAACGTTTTATCTTTATATATAACCGGAGTTATAGACTAAATGCAATAATCACTTTTTATACGTTTATCATGGCGGTGAATGCAGAAAAACTTAAGTTACGGTATGACGTCAAACATTCAACTTTAAGCTATGGAGAAATACTTGTTGGCAGGCAATTCCATCAAAAACATTTAGCACGACGGTCAGTGGAGGAAAGACACTTTGTTAGTGGATAATAATATCAAAGATTTGCCATTACTGTCAATGGAGAAAAATCACATATAACATTAAGTCACTTGCAGGGTGAGTTCCGCAGAACCCTCTTGTGGTTAAGGTCTTAGGAGTCCCTAGACCAAGTTTCTTTAGACAGTACCTTGTTACTTTTCCCAGGGAGTCTGGGTGCAGAGGAAGCCTTGCTGTCCTTAGAGTTAACCGGGAACCGAGAGTGCTGTCAATCAAGGATGCAGCACTCTGCAAAACCAGACTTGTAGATGAGCTGCACTGTACCCTCTGAAAGTAGAGGACTTTGAGACCCCAGGACGCAGATTCCACAGATGTAACTTCGCTAACACATCCGGCGGCTCCAGGTGCAGAGGTAGCCTGGCAGCTGTCAAGCAAGGGAGGGTCACACCAAAGATGCTGTGCCTTGTACTCCACGTAGTCGTTTTCAGGATGCAGGATCACAGCAGTGTGGTCATTGGTCACTGTTGCTGTGAGTTGCTCTGGAGTTAGAGATGTACTTTAAGTGGCTGGTTACAGGGCTGGTGACTAACAAGCCTTGGTAGCAGCAAAAGTAGTCCACAGTCACTCTGATGACTGGAGGTCCCTAGGAGTAAAGTAGTGGCTTAACACTTGGTGTGAGCCTTACTATAACTCCCAGCATGCACTTCTCCATTTCTCTTTGGGCTCACTCTTGACAGACCCGATGGTTTGCACTTCTTGTGACACAGCATGATGATTTTCCTGCAGCTTGAAGGGGACTGGTTCCACCAGTCCAGTGGAGTCTGCTTAGGTTTCTGGTGTCCACTGGAGTCCCTCTTGCAGGGAGCTACAAGTTTGTGCCACGGACACAAGATGATCACACAGTTTAGTATATGGTCTCCTCAGGACACTAAAGTGTCCTCTCTTTGCACTGAGGTGGAGAGCAAAGTCCTCTTGTCGATGATGTGCTACTTCTCGGTCAAGAAGTCAGAACTGAGATTCTGGTGTCAGTGGAGACCCCTTAAATCCTACTTTGGGGCGTTAAGGGAGTGAGGTACAGTGGCCAATGGGCTACTGGTCCCTGCCGCTAACTCACCCCTGAGGTGACAGCATCCTGTGGTTGTATGTCACCTTTCTACCCAGAGTCCTCTAATATAGGGTCTTCCAACATGGCCCCCTTCTTTGGCTGTACAGACTTCCTAGGCCACCCCAAAGGTGTGGCTAGCCTTTTGGAGGTGTATGCCTCCTGAAGGACAAATTTTCCTGCCTGTCAGGCTAGACAGGGCAGGAAGGTCTTTGTCCTCAAGTGGGGGACAAGTTCTCTTGCATATCAAGAGCGGTGAAGCCTTTGAGGCTCACTGCCTTCATAGCTGTAAACACTAGCCTTTAATATAATGCACTCTACCCCCTGGGCTTAGGAGGACAGCCTTAAGAGTGACGTATTTATATTAAGGCAGTGTGGTAGCTCTGCAGCATCTGTTGTGTGCAGTCACTTTCAAGCAGATAGGCTGCTCGTGCTGGGCTGCAATGGTAGACCTGCAGACATACTTTTAGTTGGGTCACACAGGGTGGCACAATACAGTGCTGCAGGCCTGGTGACCCCTTTACATCCCTTGCCCTGGGTATCCCTGGTACCATCTACTAGGGACTTCTATGGGGGAAAAGTACCCTGCCAATTGCGTGTACCAATTCACATCACTTTTAGGTGAAAGAGCAGGAGCACTGAAGCCTGGTTAGCAGGCCCCAGTGCACTATCAAAGTCAAAAACCAGCATCTAGCAGTCTAAAATGGGGCAAAAAGTGGGGGGACTTGCAAAGGAGCTCAGTTTCTAACAGATAAGGAAATCAATATTTAAATAGGATCAAAACAAACTAAGTATTATATTGGTGATGTGCAAATGATGAATATTTGCTGAAACCCAATTTCCACATATTATCATTTTTGCACCATAACGTTTAATCAGTAAAACTACAAGTCTGGGCAAATTTTGTGGGCATTTCGATGGAAAATGTGCTATCTGTAAATTACAGTGGGCTACCACATCATGCTTTGGTAATATATTTGCGACAGTATGCTTTAAAATGCACAATGAGCTACATACTACACAGACACCCTCTCCTGCTGAATGGACATGGCTCATTTCCTAGACTTGGTCTTTTTGTGATGCTTAGGTATTTTACAATTGCTATTTACTTCAGTGATGTAATATTAAAAGCTCTCTAAAGAATACCAAAAAGGGATGGATGAAATGCTTTACTTAATTTCAGCCACTGGTAATTACTCGGGCTCCATCCCAGTCCAGTGTTATTTTGCACACCATACTACCTCAGTTTGGACCCACTCATGTGCAAATCAGCTTCACCATGTACTGATGGGAACAGTGCAACCTGAACTGCCAGATATGGTCTTCCCTGAACTGGAACACAAGCAACCCAGGACCGGTTTCACCCTAGTTAAGGCTTATCAGCCAGGTACAGCTTGATCCCAGTGACACAGCGTGCATGGGGCCCACGTCTGAGCATACCGGTCCCACTTATGGCGACACACTAAAGTATGCAAAACGTTAATGGATGGAATGCTTGAATTAACCTCCGCCAATGGTAATTATTCAGGCTGCATACCCCATCCATTGTTATTTACCTATTTGTTCTTAGTTTGAAGGCAGGCAGCCCTAAATTAGATCTACATAGGTAACACAAATCATTTGCTTCCTGGCTTAATGACATGCAACACTTGATTTGAACTACACATGACAAAAAAGACAATCAAGGAATTCATACCAGTGCTAAACCTATCTTTTTGCTTTGTGACATGATTTCTCTAACAAGTACAAGAAAAGCAGATTTCTTATTTTTTGAACGTCAGGTTTCTTTTCCAGGAATACTTGCAAATTATGCTTGTACCAGCAGTGGCTCCTTGTCAGGGGATCCAGGGCACAGCTCCTCTCCTTTCTTTGAGGCCCTACGTACATCACTTTGCCTCTCTGGGTCCCAACACTGAGCATCATTCAATTTAGCAGTGTTCATGAAAACACAACTTTCGTGTTTTCATGGACACTGCCAGTACACAGGCCAACCCTCTTGATCTCTCTCCAGGCTGCTGATGAAAGAAGGAGGAGGAGAGGATTCATGATACAGTGTGCTGTTAAAATACAACACTTTGTAGGTGGGTGTCTGCATTGCTTATGTCTAAGGGATGTAATTCAACTACGGTCCCCTCACATAGGCACAATCCATTTTATTTCGCAGAGATATAACACATGCCTCAGGCAGCACAGTATATCTGCTAAATTGGGTCTGTCAGGGTGCAAAATCACATCGGTGAATCGCTGATGTCAATGAGAAGCGACACGGAGCAGCGGGGGTAGGATCCCCAGATCTGTTCCAGCTTCTTATTGGGCTGGACTTCGAGTCTTATCAAGGAGCTCGGAGAGGGATGGGGGGTGTCTTTCTCTTTCCCCTGCCTTTGCTGCTCTGTCTGGGTCCTCATTGAGAATCACTGCTTGCTGGTTCCAATGTCCAGCACCAGATTCCTACTCTGCTACTGCAATGGAGCCTCTGAGTTGCCAGCAAAGGAAGCATCAGTGACCCATTATTTAGGGGAAGGGGCCCAACCCTACCATCTTTTCACAACACATGAAGAGTGTCTGTCAGGCTGAGCTAAGGTGTGTGGGTCAGAGAGCCAGGCACTGTTAATGCACTAAAGGTGCAGGCACATGGCTGCCTGAGCCAAATTTGGCAGGCTGAATGTTTCACAGCCCAGTGAGTGTGACATCCACAGCCCAGAAAAGCACTCCGAGGTCCTCCTTCTCATGACAAGGGGAGCATTATCAGTAGCCTCAGACCTGGGCTCTTCAGTTTTGAGCCCTGAAGTGCCCAGGGCTGAGTGTCTGTCATGACGCCTCGTCACAGAGTGGGGTGGGGTCAGCAGTCTCACTGACCCCATCCCATTCTGTGACGAGTTAGGGAATGCTATCTCCTCTCATTGTCTGACACATAACATGGTCAGCTAATGAGGAAAGGCAGCAGTCTCAATCTGCCAAGAACCTCCGAGGATTCCCTTCCACCATTCGAGATCACGGCTACAGCCTGGTATTTTTCTTTTTATGTTTGGCACATGCACGCATGTGCGCATGAATGAATGTTTGTGTATTTGTGCTTGGGTGCATACTGTGAACGAGTATGCACATGAGTATGTGCTGGGTGCATGTGAGTGTGTGTGTGTGTGAAAGAGATTGTGCATAGTGTGTGTATGTAGTGCACATTACCCTCTGCCACTAAAAGGATGTAAAGAAGGAAGTATAAAAAATGTTTCTCTGTTCATGTATTTATGTGTTTGTGAGTGTATTTGTGAGGGATTGGAAGTGAAAGGGATTATGTAAAAATGTGTGTGTGAATGTGTTCGCGAGTGTCAATGACAGTGAAAGTGAGTGAGAATCTGAGCTTGAGAGTGTGCATGAATAAGTGAAAATTAGTACAGGGGAGTGAGTTGTAGTGTCTTGCTAGTTAACAATGACTGAACCCTTTTGGCTCCTAATGAACTCCGTAGAGCCATGACATAAGTTTATTGCAGTGAAGGCTGCTTTAGAACGTTGAGTTCACAGTGCACGCTGAAGATTAAAAGACGTGTGATACCATGCTGTGTGTGTGGCATAGTCATTGGCTGGTACCCCGGCTGGGAAGACGATACAAATGGTGATGAGTTGGGGGATAAGTAACCCAAAGATTGACAATGCTCTCTCAGAGAGTTTGCCGTGGCTCAGGCAAACTGCTCATCCGTGCCATGTGTGCCATCATCGAAGTACAGAATTGACACTGAATGCATGTGGAGTTAAAGTGCAATTTCAACCACTGTGAAGCAGTTGAAAATGAAAGCATGTACAGAGAATTTACAAGTCAAGGTTAGGCCATACATAAAGGTATTGAGCTACTAAGCAACATAGAGCTATACATAGTACGGAGTGATAACACTGCTAGCATAAGTGCTGCCAAGCAGAGATCAACCTGGTGTCAAAAAGGACAAAGCGAAAGTCAAGTGCAAGATAACGCTGTGATTACAAGCTCTGCGAGGCAGAGATCAGCCAGGTGTAAGCAAGTGCACAGAAGCGCCAGAGGAAAAGAGGCCTAGATGCATGGAAACAGTTGTTTGCTTACCAGAGGTAATTAAAGAGAGTCTTAATACCACAGCACTGGGCACAGCAGCCCAAAGAGAAGTGCCTGGGGTTGTGCTGAAAGAGCCGCGCATAACTGAAGAGGCGAGCCACCTAAGCCGCTGAGTGGGGCTCAGAACAACTCCATAAATTCTTGAAAAGTGACAGTCAGTTAGGGGTTTGGAATTGTGACAGGTTGTTGTTCCGATGGAGACGAAGAAGAAAATCCCATTTCCAGTTATCACCACGGATGATCCAGAGACCAGTAAGTCACAAGGTCCCAGAGAGAATGAGCCGCATTAAGTTCCACACTGTTCTAAAATGCTGCTGCTTTCTTGAAACCACCATCATTGTTCAATACTGCCAGAAAGAATAATATTGGTGACCGATGGACTACGTGAATAGAGACAGTTGAAGATTTCATTGATGCACTTGAAGAGACTGATAACAAAAGATTGTTAAATACCTCTAAAATCTTGCTGGCGATGGCGTAAAGTAAGTCATGAAGAAAATGCTGTGAATGGTGAAGAAATCACATACCATCAGATTAAAGTATCATTGAATCTCAAGTTCAATCCAATACCAAATGTTGAATATGAAAGATATATTTTCAGTCAAGAATGACAAAAAGCTAGTGAAACCATTGATGAATCTGTAGAGAGACTTGACACACTCACCAAACACTGTAAATTCAATTAATTTAATGATGAAGATGCCATATGTCTCAGGGTCTTTGATGGATGCTTGTCCAATGCATTCAGTTGGCGAATGCTTAGAGGAACTCAGAGCCTTGAACAAGTGTTGATGACTGCTAGAGCTGAAGAGTGTGCCAATCGACCAGCTGCTGACATGGAGGCCGGAAGTGCACAGAATGAATTAGTCATGAGTGTGAAAACCAAGTTAAAGTAAAAGACCGAAGGACACAAGGTGATGTCTACACGTAAAAGGAAGTTACGTTTTAGATGTGGATTTTCGTTTCCACACAAGGACAAATGTCCCACCATTGGACAGATATGTAAGGGCTGTAGGAAGGAGAACCATTATGTGATGATGTGCAAAGCAAAGGGAAAAATAAGTGTATCACAGTGTGAAGACAAGATGTCTGCCGGAACGCTCCAGAAGGAACATTCGATGCACACCCACAATCCCCAGCATAGATGCCAGGTATGACAAATCGACACTGAACAAAGTCGATTGTCATCTAAATCATCGTCAAACATTTCTTCCTTATCAGTATCAAGTAAAGTTGAAGAAGAAGGTTGTGCCATGTCGATGTTTACTTTAGAATAAAGTGCGTATCTTGGACTGGCCACATGTGAAGAAAAATGGCAGTCAAAGAAAAGTCGACATGCCAAAGTACTAAAGTCATGCAAACATTGTCTCAAAATTATATTGAAAGTAAATGGTTGTTCAATACCTTTCATCTTCGACAGCCGTGTGTCGATAAATATTATGCCTGAGGAAAAATATAATGAATTGCATTCCTCAACGCAACTTATGCCATTAAAAAACAAGAAATGTACATGGGCTGCATCGATACCCTTAAAAATTCAAGGTTTATTTGAAGCGACGATGAAACATAAGAAAACGATAGTGCAAGCACCCATCCATGGGCTTCAAGGTACAGTGCTGAGTGCCCATTTACTCAGTTTCAGCACACCTGCTGGGATGGGACTGATTTCTGTGAATTACCACATGAATGCTCACCATGAAATAATAAGTCAGTTCCCTTCGTTGTTTCATAGTTTGGAAAGCTTAAGACTATGAAATTAAAGTTGCATATGATTATGAATGAGGACGTCTGTGCTGTTGCTCAGAGACATAGGCAAATTGCTTTTCATTTACAAAATGCTGTAGAAAAAGAACTTGATTCGTTACTTGAGCATGATATCATTGAGTGTTTTATTGGTCCAATGCCAATTGTTTTTGCCATTGTGGTAGTGCCCAAAAAGGACAGTAAAGGAGCAGAACACATATCCATTGACATGCGTCAGGCAAACAAGGCAATTAAACGAGAACGACATCCAGGCCCACACATTGCTATCATCATAATGCCACTAAAGTGTGCAAAGGTCTTCTCTTGCTTGATGTAAATAAAAGTTATCATCAGTTGGAACTTGAAGAAGATTGCAGGTACATTACAGGTACATTACAACCTTTTCTACACATGTTGGTCTGTTTTGCTACAAAAGACTAAGGGGCTTATTAGTAACGATGCTGGTCAGACCATCTGTCTGACCGCCAAGACCGCAAAGTTACCCCTGCCGTATTACGATGAATGCAGGCCAAACTGCTGACTATGGCAGTCAAAGTGTTCACTGTTTGGGCCGCGGCAGTCGGAGTAGCTTTCGCATGGGCCGCTGCAGTCAGAAATGTTGCCGACAGGAATTCTGCGCCATCAGGGGTGTAGCACCACCGCCGAGGAGATTACGATTAAACCGTACAGGCGGTCTCTTGTCGGCTGTTTCCTGACAGCACTAGACCGCTGGTGTTAGAAATGGGATTTCTGGTTGGCTAAGGCTTGCGCCAAAGCCAGGCAGAAACCACCACTCTAGTCAGGGCAAGGAAGCTACACGCCAAAGATAACCCCTGCTCACCCCCTTGCTAGCTTGGCACGAGCAATCAGGCTTATCCCGGAGTCAATGTGTAAAGCATTTGCACGTGCACACAGCAACAACACCCTAGGCCCACCACAAAAAGAACTCCACACAAGGTCATATGTAAAAAAATAGCCTTTGATCATAATCACATAATATACACTGTGCCAACTGGCACTGGGCAGTATCTACAGGGGACTATTTACACAAGACAGCGCCAATTGGGCCACTGTCGGGACAATCACAAAGTTGGATTAGCAAATGTAGAACATACCCTAACCATAGCGTAAATTATAGATGTAGACCACTACTGGAAAAAGTTAGGAACACACTACGCATTCATAATCACATTAGGCCTAGAACACATTATGCAATTACTGTAGGCATAAACATCTGAGATCTAAAAACCATTAGCATACTGCATTACGCACTTAGCATCACAGTAGGCATTACAAGCATAGAGACATTATGTAACTACCAGCATAAACACATGAGATCTAAACCCCATTCGCATAACACCTTACGCATACATCAGGGGAGGCATCACATTAGGTATAAACACAGTGTACCCCATCTGGGGACACACACACTAAAATGGACCCAGGCCAACTGGCCTCTCACAGGGGGCTGAAATGCCCAATGCCCAGAATGTCTGGGCTGGCGGCGTATGCAGCAAAGCAAGGGGGCGCACTGAACTTCCTAAACGTAGCAGCTGCCCACTAATTGCCCACTAATTGCTGGGCAGCTGTAGAATTGAAAAAGACGGGTACTGTGATCATGGGAGTCCCGCTCGGGGATTCTGGGAATCGACTATGTGCCAAAGTGTTGCAGCGGCCCGCAACTGCGGCGTCGCTGTGAAAATCAGTAACCCCTGGTACTGGCACTCACTGTGCCGCGAAAGCCCCACTCCGGGACTTAAAACAGAATGGCCCCCACCATCACAGCTGCCCACTGTCAGGCGGGGCAGCTGTGACCATCAGCACCGACACTGTGCCTTGATCATTGGAGTCCCGCTCCGGGACTCAGAAATAACCAAAGGACCTGTCAAGACGTTGCAGCAGCCCTCAACTGCGGCGTCGCTGTGAAGCCCCCAAGCACGCTGGCACCCCTGTGCCCTGAGAAGCCCACCTCCTCTGGGAACAATGATCACTGCACAATGGAGGGGGGCAAGCACCGAAAAATATGCCTCGAACCACCCCCTGACAACGGGACTACAGCCCCACTCACCGGGACAGTCTCGAGTGTTCCTGTACCGGGGCCATCTCCTCTCTCGAAGTTTCCGTGGCAGGCTTGGCGGTGTTGTCTGCATACAGGGCTCTCTCTGTGGTCACGGGAGCCCCGCCTCGGGACAGGCTGCTTCCCGACCGCAGTCCGTACGTCTGTTCACCCGGGCCCCCTCCTGGGACCTGGGACTTTCTCCTTTCTGCTGTGGGAGGAGGGGTGGGCTCCTGTTCTCCTTGGATGCGGCGAGGCGGCACTTCACCATGCGGGCCTCCAACTTCCTCACAGGAGCCCTGCCTGGATTCTTCTTTTTGCTAGTGTGGGTGGGCTCCCGCCTGTCTTCAGCAGTGACCCGGGTCTCCCCCAGCTCACGGGAGGCCCGGCTACTTCCGGGGGTGCGTCACAAAGCCCCGCCCACAATCAGGGCTTCCCTGACTACTTCCGGGTTGCCGCGGGCAGCGCGGCGGCCCTCAGGGCTTTCGGTGATTCCTTCTCCTGGCACCAGTACGGGGTAGGCTCCCGTTAGTCAAATAGTCAGTAGCGGGGTGGGCTCCCGCCAAATTAAATTCAAATTGCAGCAAGGACGCGGGGTGGGCACCCTCCAATAATTAAATTCAAATGGCAGCAAGGACGCGGGGTGGGCACCCGCTTTCAGTGACACTCAGAATGCGGGGTAGGCTCCCGCGAGGTTAAAGAACACCAAGGCGGCGATAACGCGGGGTGGGCTCCCGCTTTACCCCTAAGCACAGGGGAATCCCTACGCCAGGATTCCCCCCTTGATGAAGTGCAGCTCGGTGCTGCGAAGCCCACACGCTCCCCTCCTGGAGCAAGAAATAAAGCGCTCCTTAAAATGGAAACTAAAGCGCTCACCAGCCCGGAAGTCCAGAGTCCAAGGAAAGATGGAGCGCTCTTCCCAATAAAAGGCAAAGTTCAGGGGGCACAAGGCTGGGCTCAGGCAGGCCAGCACACAGGGCCCTCCAGCAGGGAGGCAGTCCCTTGTGGCGGTTCCTCCTGGAGCCCAGCAGCAGCAGCAGCCCCCAGCGTCAGGACCAGCACACCAGAGAACATATTACAGGGGGTCACAGCCCCTTTTTATACACAGATTTCCTTTGTTCCCCCAGCACAGGGCTGGGGGAAAACCAGATGCAACTGGTTTGGGACATCAGACGCACCACAGGAGGTGGAGCCAGCATTTTGTATGGAAGGTCCCAGGTGCAACTCCTCCCTCCCATCTGCATGCAGATCTCTCTATTCACCACTGGGCTGACTCACCCTGACTCCTGGAATTCCCCACACCATCCAGCACCTGTCAATCACAAGCCAGACATGCACTCCACATCAGGCAGGCAGACACACAGCACACAGAAGTGCCAGCTTCTAGAAGTGGCACTTCTCCTATAGTTATAATAAATCCACGCACATCATTGCGCAGCATTTATTCTTACGAATTCGCACATACTAAACTTGACCCTGTACTCTTCTCACATCAGGAATTACCATGGACACACATATACCCCATGCATTCTATGGGAGGGCAGGCCAGTCTCACTAAATGTAACACAGAGCGCACACACTTTACAATGGGACACAGTGCTAAAGTGCCTAGAGGCCTAAAACCACTAACACTACATAGAGACCAAGGCTAAGATAAATGCAAACAGTTTAGGGGTGAACCTGCCAAAAGGGCCAGGTCCAACAGCTGGGCAAATGATACCACAAACCAGCACAACAGTGCACATTGGATGCAGACAACACAGCTCATGGTCATTGCCAAAGTGGCAGGGTATGCCCAGACGTGGGTCCCTTGCTCACTTTGCCAATGTATTCAAGCTAGCCTGGCTGATGACGGCTGATTAGCCAGAAACCAGTCCCAGGATGCTTGTTTCCGGTCCAGGGAAGACATGGCTTGGCAGTTCGGGCTGGACTGTTCCCATGAGGCACAGGGTCAGACTGATTTGCATATGGCCATGTCTGAACTGGGGTAGCAGAGTGAGCTAAAGAATGATGATGGATTAAACCCAGATCAGTTGGCTGGGGGTGAGTGCTTGCAATGTTCAACACTACGTCCATCATCCCCTTTGGTTTTGTTTTATTGCCAATGTGGACACACCTACAAATCACAATATAAAACCTATATCATCTCAGGCCTTGATCCTTTGTCTCTCCACTCCAGCACAGCAAGTCAGAGCAGCAATATTGGTCAGATAAGGCAGCCCTTTTCCACAGTCCCAGCACACACACTTCCCACACTTTTGTTGCACATTTTTCTACATAATTTCTTTTTGTTAAACCATTTTCTGTTTTCTTCAATGTCACTCACTTTCTTTAATTAACATGTCACCTGCCAAAAATCCAAGTTTCTCTGACACCAAGTTGTCAGTGATGGTGGATGAAATCATTAAAGTAGAACCACAATTCTTTGGAGCTCAAGTCCAACAAACATCTATCGCTGGGAAGAATGAAATAGGGGACAGGATAGTCAACAAAGTGAATCCTGTAGGTACCACCCTGAGCACAAAGGAGGACATCAAAAAGAGGTGGCACAACCTGAGGGCAAGGGTGAAGAACCTGGCTTTCAGGCACCACCTTGCAGCCCAGAAGACTGGCGGTTGTCCGCCCGGTCCACCATTAGAACTCACACCCTGGGAGGAGAAGGTGCACGCCATCCTGCATTCTGAGGGCTTGAAAGGAATGTCTGGTAAGTAAAACCTCGCTAACTGTCACAATATATCATTGTTCTGTTTGCGCACATCTGGGCTCTTACTATGGGGTTTCTCGTCTACCATTCCTATATGCATAAGCCAAGGCATCAGAGATGTGTCATTGGCAGTTACAATAAGTAGCCCAGCACATAAGATCACATGTATCATTCTCCTTTACAACTCACGTGTGGTACTGCTGTCTGTGCATTACCATCAAATCATCATCCCAGGACCCATAATATGGCCAAGTGTCTAATAGCATGGCCCAGCACAACTGCATTTTGCAAACAGGTATGTAACAAAAAACAGTTTTGATAGTGTGAGATGCTGTCCTGGTATGTGATGTGCACTTATGTAAGTGGACACCCTGCACCAGACCAGACAAACCTTATGGTGATTTAGGAGGTCTTCGACAACCATAGAACGCTCTCTAAGTGGCAGCTGTGGAGAGCAGCCTTCAGGCTTAGTCCAGAAGGAGTGTAAAGCAGCTTGTTTTACCAGAACACAATCTTATATGTATAGATTAAGTGAAAAAGAACCACGCACTGTATTTATAAAAATATGTATTTATTATATAATACTCTCTAACACTTAAGGATATCTCTTACCCAGAGATATGCACAATGCACACAATACTTTGCATAGAAATCACTGTAAATAGCACGAAATACACAGTGGACCCTGGCAGGGACCAAACCATATACTAAGAAGGTGGTGTAAGAACCACGACTTGGGTCAAGACAATGTCAAGAGGACGTAGAAGTGCCGGGACCCAAGGAACCACCCAATGTGTGTAACTAGGAAGCCCACAGAGATCGTGTGCAGTGTGGTCACACGACTACATTCTCCGTACATGTCAATGTATAAGTCACGGGTTGGATTTTTAAAGATTAAGGACCATTCCCAGAGGACCCTGAAGAAACCCAGTGGAAGACAGAAGGTTGGAGAGCCACCCCACCCGTGGATACCCTAGTACCCACATTACCTATACCAGGGAAGCCTGGTGCATAGGTGTGAAGTGGTGTTGGAAACCGCTGTTGAACGCAACGGAAGACTTCAGGAAAGTGCCACTGCTGATGAAGGAAAAATTGACAGGTGGAATCTGAAGGTGGATTCTAGTTGAGAGTTACCTGCATGCAGAGGGGACAGGGTGTATGTCACTCAGTAGTGACCAGAAGATCTGGAAGACGAATGCCCACCAATGTCAGGAGTTGCAGGAGAATTGATGAGGACCTTGACTCTACAGCTGTGAGGACCAGGCAGTGCTGAGGAAGACCAGGAGCCATACACGAGCTGTCCCATGTCGGATGTCGAGTGCTGAGGGGTCGGTGTCCGGCGGGAGCACCAACAAGCCTTGGCAATTGTAATCCATGCAGAAGTTGAAAAATGTGTAGTGTCGGGACCAGCAAGGTCCAGGGGACTCACCACAAGCAGGGGAGTCAGGGTAGGTCCCGAGCAATCAGGGGAGCCCAAAAGAAGTAAAGGTGACCCTCAAATGGACCCACAGGCTGGAGGCACTGAAGTCGCAAGAGGACCTCAAGCAGCTTACCAAAAGATGCAGGCCATGATGCAAACAATGCGTTGTGTGGCCAAAGAATCTGGTCAATGGAGATACTCGAGGCTTGGGCTACTTGGAGCCCGAAGATCTAATTGGGAGAAAACCAACAAGCCTTTGGAACTGCAAGTTGACGTGGAGCACAGGGGTTCAGTTGCTGCAGCTCCCACGAGGAATACTGACCTCAAACTTGGTGAGAGAGCAGAGCAGGGCTCGGGAGCTGTGAAGAACCACCACTTGTGTTGCAGAACCTTTCAGAGGCCGTAGGAGCTCAGGATCAGCAGACTGGTCAGCTTGGTTGCGGTGCCTGCGAATGCAGGGAAGTGACTCATTCACTTCAAGGGAGATTCCTTCATGTGTCTTTGATGCCCACAGGCCTTGGAAGGTTCCTGTATAGTACACAGGCACAGACGATGCAGCAGACTGGAAGGGAGATGAAGTCAGGCCCAAACGAAGTCTAGAGTGCCCAGACGGTAGAAGTAGAAGTGGTGTCTGAATTGAATCTTGTCCCACGATGAATCTAGGGACCCACCCACAGGTAAGCCCTTAAGTACCCTTAGGAAAGGGTTGGGATGATTCAGGGGACCCTCCCAGGGGAGGGTCTGAACAGGAGGAAGGTTACTCCCATGTCCTTTGTCCAGTTTCACACCAGAGCGAGCTGGTTTGAACTGCACTATGCATGGGGACACCAAATGTGCCTCTCATGCAGACTGATTAGCGTTGGCAAGAGCACCCACCCTGCCCCAATACACTAAGGGGCACGTGCATCAAAGGTATGAATTGCGAGTCCTTAATAGCGATTATTAAGGAATCACTATTAAGGACTCGCAATTACCTATGCATGCACAAAATAAATTGCGATTCCTACATATTCCTTAATAGCGAATTGCGAATTGCGATTCGCTATTAAGGAATGGCTTCCCATTCATTCCTATGGGCCTAAAGGCCCATAGGAATGAATAAGATTGCATTCACAATTTTCGAGTACCAAATAGCTACTCGCAAATTGCGCATGCAATTTCAAGGGTGCTAGGGTCCAAAAGGCCACCCTGATGCACCCCCAAAAAAGGTACGTATGCACATGTGGTGCACACAATGTACTTTAAAAATGCATTTTTCAAAGGAATTGCAAATTATGGCAATTTGCGATTCCAAGTTGCTGAAAAATTAGTAATCTCAAAATGTGCGATTACATATTTTGAGAATTGCTTTTGGGTTGATGCAACTCAAATGGCAAAATACCAGTCACAAAGGGGCCGATTCTGCGATTCAACCCTTTTGCGACTGGTACTTTGCTTGATGCATGTAGCCCTATATCCTGTCTGGGAGGTGGTCACACCTCCCTGTGACAGGATGCCTTTTGTTCTGCCTTTCCCTGCTCAAGCTTAGCTCAGTATTTTATACAAACAAGGGAACCTGAAAAATGGCTAAGGACCACGGGTATCAATTATATATGTAGAAAACAATGGTCCTGAGCAGACACTAAATTTTACATAAAATTAAATATAGACCACAATGGGTTACTATACACATCCGATGTCCAGCCGGACAGGGGATTTTTTTTTTTTTTTTCAGATACTAAAGGATATGGTCAAGGATAATGAAAACACTACATTTATCGTGGGGCACAATCCTGCACCCTACAGCATGGGGAACGTGCGGGGGGAAAAAAGTAATAACAATGCAGACAGTTTAGGACAAACAACAGTTACAGGCAAAGACTGAGAGCCGTTGCAACTTGCAGGCATAAATGAAGTTGTAGCAAGTTTGACAAAATAAAGACCACAACGAGTAAGCACAATGGATATTTGTGGCACTATTTTTAAAAAGTCGACGTTTCGATCCCAAGCTCTTTGATTAACGAGATCATCTTCAGGACTACATTTATAACATTTGCCTGGTTTTTAACGCCCCAATTGAGGACATAGGGGTATCACATATGGCAGGTCAGAGTGGAAACTGGCATTGAAGAACAGCGTTGTTGCTTTTGGTTTGGTCGCTTGCAGTTAAGGTTTCTATAAAACTTAGTGGGCGCTGTGCCTGCCATTGAGCCGGTTACTACACAGCACATTGTTGCTGAGGACAGAGATCTCCATTGCTGTATCTCTCCACAGCTTGGACTGTAACATATTAGTATATTGAAGCAATACCTTGGCGCATTGAAATGTGGCCCATCTGCACCACAGTCTAACTACCCAACAGCCGATCCAGGCAAGGAGCAGCACGCTCCAGCGCCCACTAAGTTTTATAGAAACCTTAACTGCAAGCGACCAAACCAAAAGCAACAACGCTGTTCTTCATTGTCAGTTTCCACTCTGACCTGCCATATGTGATACCCCTATGTCCTCAATTGGGGCGTTAAAAACCAGGCAAATGTTATAAATGTAGTCCTGAAGATGATCCCGTTAATCAAAGAGCTTGGGATCGAAACGTCGACTTTTTAAAAATAGTGCCACAAATATCCATTGTGCTTACTCGTTGTGGTCTCTATTTTGTCAAACTTGCTACAACTTCATTTATGCCTGCAAGTTGCAACGGCTCTCAGTCTTTGCCTGTAACTGTTGTTTGTCCTAAACTGTCTGCATTGTTATTCCTTTTTTCCCCCCGCACGTTTCCCATGCTGTAGGGTGCAGGATTGTGCCCCACGATAAATGTAGTGTTTTCATTATCCTTGACCATATCCTTTAGTATCTGAAAAATAAAAATCCCCTGACCGGCTGGACATCGGATGTGTATAGTAACCCATTGTGGTCTATATTTAATTTTATGTAAAATTTAGTGTCTGCTCAGGACCATTGTTTTCTACATATATAAAAGCTTAGCTCAGTAGCAGGAGGGCAGAATCATGTCTCTGGTCGGCAGCAACCATTTTGTGCTGTCCGGGTCTGGAAGACTGGTACCGGGGACATGAAGAGCCTAACGGAGGGCTCTTCCAGTGCTTGGAATGATACCTCCCACACCATTTATGGTGTGGAGGTATGATTCCAAAATGTTTGATACCAAATATGATAGGATTTATTGCAGCCAGTTTTGAGATGGTCATCGCGTAATTACGCGGTGTCCCTCTATATGGTATATGGCTGCTTCACTTATAACCTGGGATAATGGATTCCGTAGGCTGTAGGGGTGTCCTTCTCATGCAGGGGCACCCTCATATAACCAAGCACCCTGCCTTCAGGATTGCAAAAGGCCTGCTATAGGGATGACTAATAGGTTTTAAGTGCAGTGACCCTAGATATAGGAAACCTATATCTTTAGTAAGTGGTGCTAGTACCATCTTGCACAGGCTGCAATGGCAGGCCTGTAGTTGCAGTTTGAATGGTCTCCCATGGGTGGCATAGTACATGCTTCAGCCCATGGGAGACCTCTGGGGTACCTATGCCCTGGGTACCTTATACCATATACTAGGGACTTATAAGAGTACCTCAGTATCCAAACTGGGATGTCCCTGGGGACTAAACATAACAATTTAAGGGAGAAAGCAGAGAGACTGGGGTCTTGATTAGCAGGATCCCAGTCAGACTAGTCAAAAACAGCTTAGCACCAGGCAAAAAGTGGGGGTAACCATAAAAGCAGATTATACTTTCCTACAGCTAGTGTTTGCTAGTCCAGATTTTAATGACTAAAATTACCTTGAGGCCCTGTACCTCTAACTCTAAACCAAAGCCACCAGTATTGTTTGTCCATACTCACTTGTCAGCCATGTCATCACTGAGGTTCACCTCACATGCAATTAGCCATTGCTCAAGTGTGGGTAGGAGAGAATGAAATGACTACAACTACCATGAGGCCCCCTACCTCTAACTCTGAACAAGAGGCATCAGTGTTGTTTGTCCTTACTCACTTGTCAGCCATGTGACTACTAAGGTACACCTCACAGTCAGTTAGCCATTGGTCAAGAATAGGGTAGGAGAGAATGAAATTACTACAACTACCATGAGCCCTGTTACTTGAACACTTTACAAGATGTAATAGTGCTGTTTGTCCATACTCACTTGTCAGCAATGTGACTACTAAGGTTCACCTCACATGCAGTTAGCCATTGGTCAAGTGTGGGTTAGGAGACATTGAAATGAATACAACTACCATGAGGCCCGCTACCTCTAACTCTGAACAGGAGGCCCCAGTGCTGTTTGTCCTTACTCACTTGTCAGCCATGTCACCACTGATCTCCAAGTCATATGGACTGAGCAACTTACATACAATGCTCTGCTAAGGCACATGTCTGCCTACGCAGCCTGAACTTCCCCATGTATCCATAAATGAAAAGAATGAGGCCATGAGTGACACCATATTAAGTATGTACCTGAATTATCAGTAACGCATAAAGGTAACCCAGCTGAATTGAAATGGCTGGTGACCCATTGACACTGCATAGCACACATGATTACCAATGCTAAATCTATTACCAGGTTGTGTGTATATCTGTATTTTACACACCTAGGACTTGGAATTTACTAATACACATGTCCCTTCTACACTGTGTTGGCTTCCAGTTATTGGGAGATGCCATGTCCATCCCTCATGTCAACATGAAGCATATCAGTATGGCAAATGATAAGGCCAATACCACTGCATGTAATGGATGTCTCCAAATGTCTTGCAAACGAGTCAAACAAAACGGGAATAATTCACAATGTCAACCTCCACCCCTTTGTGTCCCTCCCAGGCCTGAACTCACTGTGTCCCAAATGATGTGGATGTACATACCACACTTATAATAATAGCAACCTACTCTATGTCTGAACAGGTCGATCTGGCACAACATCTGGCCAATGGTCGGGCACCACTCAGACTCCATCTCCCCCACCCTGGATCAAGCTTCCAGTGATGCAAAATCTCTTGGACACATGGATGTGGAAGACCTACCTGACCCATCTGGACAGCCTGGGTAGACGACAACAGTGAGTCTCACTGTGCCCACAACCACACCTCCCACCCCAGCTGCAACATCTCAGCTGACCTCTGCCCCAACAACCGGTGGACCTAGCATGGGCAGCAACATCTCCTGCACTCCAGTCCCACTTCCGGAGCTGATAATTGACAACACTCTCACTGAGGATGGAGGAGCCAGTGGGAGGGGGCAGGCTGGCCCAAGGTCACAGGCCTGTATGGGCAGGAGTGGTGGGATGGTAACTGTGGGCCACTGGTGCCACTGACGCCAAGGCCAACATCACCTGAGTCCTGGGAGCTGATGAGGACTCCCATGGAGTGATGGGCTAGGTACTTGAGGAACTCCGGGAGATGAAGCAGCTGCAGAAATCCATAGACCAGATGCTGGACTCCCACAATGACAACATGGGCCAGCTCATAAGGGTGCTCAGGGATATTAACATCACACTCTGCAATACTTTTATCCCGCCCCAGACTAATACAAGAAGATTAGATAGGAGGCCATACATATGACGCCAATCACTGTCAACTTCTGGAGTACACAGCACATGGGTAAGTGTCACCTACACCAAGCAACATCAACAACATGTGCATGTGTCAAGACCTACCTCCAGAAACAGCTGTGCACAGAGTTTGCCACAGCTGTATATACCTAACATGTATCCATTAACATTCTCCTCACAGCATCACAACAACTGTCACTGTAACTGTCAAAGTCATGACATCTCACAACATACTTATACTCATAAGAAGAAGTTGTTGGTAAGCTCTTGACGAATACTAACACCTTCCTCTTCACCACTATCATTATCATTTGGCATTTCAGGACCCTTACCTGGTGGCTCCTGCTGGTCTTGATCCTCTGAGAGGGATGTACAGTCGCATTGTAAGGTTGTGAAGCATGCAGCAGCCTACGATGATGTGACACACCTTCCTTCCTGAGTATAGGAGGGCACCCCCAGTCCTGTCTAGACATCTGAATCTGGCTTTCAGGAACCCAAAAGCTCGTTCCACTGGCAGCCGTGTACTTCCATGGGCCTAATTGTAGCGGACTCCACCTGGCATTGTGAATTCCTCAGTGGTGTCAACAACAATGAGCGATTGGAATACGCTGAGTCTCCTAGATGGAAGACACACATACGTTCAATAATGAGCCACACACTTTCAGAAGATACGGCCTGACTTCACACACACAAAGGTTGGACCCCTTATACTCACCAACAAGACAGGCCCTCTCCAGTAGTAGTCGGAACATCAGCTGGGGTATGATGCTTTTCCGCAGTACAAAGGAGTCAGGCAGATTCTGGGAATCTGACACAAACATGTGAGATGTATAAAAAGGGTAAACAAACCACTTACACGTTGATAGAATGGAAGTGCTTCCTGTTCCTATAAACCTGTTCTCTGGCTTGCGGTGGTACTAAGGCAATATGTGTGCCATCAATAGCTCCAACCACATGTGGGATATGACCAAATCCATAAACGTCACTCTTCACATTGGCCAATTCTTCACCTCTGGGGAACTGGATGTAGCTGTCCATGTGTCTCATCATTGCTGAAAGCACATCACGTAGTATGCCATTGAACATAGTTTGTATCATTCCACCAGATATAGCCACAGTGTACTGGAAGGAACCTGTGGACAGGAAATGCAGTGCTGCCATGAGTTTCACCATTGGTGTCAGAAATGTGGGATAGTTTCTTCGAGGACTGGTCACATAAATCTTATATTATCTGCCTATTGAGAATAAACTTCCTGAGGATGTCTCTTTCTTCCATAGTTTGAAGGTCTGGAAATGGCCGGTATACTGAAGGCTGCCGTCTAATCCCTTTACCAGGATACTTATGTGTGGAGTGTGCAGACATATGGATATTGGTCACAGTGTCCACGCTAACATTTACCAAGACACACCCAAACGTCATATGACCACACATACCAGCATATGTTAGCAGTGCACAGACATGCACATCATGATTGTATAAGTTACAATTGCATACATAACAACATTTAGTTTGAGGAAAGTTGAAGAGATGTCAGGCAATGATCTGGAGGAGAGATTTCCCCCATTGTAGGAGAGGCAATTCCAAGTGGAAAACAGCCTTAAGTGAGACATTGATTGTACTGAAAAATTTGGGAGTAACTCATATGAATCTGATAGCTTGCCATTACTGACATTTCCATCTAACATCCCCAGCCTGGACTCCACATGTGTCTGTAACAGCACTGTACACATAATACAAACTTGCATTGTATGATGCACACCGTTATGTTGTGGAGTCTGTATTGCACACATTACTAGCGCTCTGCCGGTGTAAAGTGCACTGTTGTAATCATGTATTCATGCACAGTAATGCACTTTCCTGACGTTTGAGGATTGTTATAGGCAGGGGAATGGTGTCATACATCAGGTGACACGTTCCAACATATTTGTAGTGGTGGAGACGCACTTAGTAGATCATTTATCTATGTGGTCTTCAGCACAAACATTGCGGATGCCTGACCTCCCTAATGGCACATGCACAATCGCCGACCGCCAGCGGAAGTCACCCACGCAGTAGGTGGCTCATCCACGGCGGTCACAGCCATAGACTAACGTTGGATAATGTGACCGTTGTGGTCCAATGGCTGTGTCCGTCTACACAGAAGACCGCCTATGGGGCATACATGTATGTTGCAGTTTGAAAAACAACTCACTTGCGTCCAGACACTGTTGCTTACACCACCTCCTCAATAGTAGCTGCTGTATGCCACCTTTGGGAGCAGTCATGGCATGTTGTACAGGGATCAGGGACCCTGCATTCACTTCAGACAAGCTGGAGATCCTGGTGAATGAAAGCTTCCCCTGTATTGCCTGCTCTATGATTCACCATAGGAGCAGGTGAGTACTGCTTATACTGACTGTACTCTGCATCAATTATTCTATCCAATCCCATAGATTACAATGTGCCTCTGAGTTCCAGACTGACATCAGAGTTATGTATGTCAGATAGTGTGGACCCTACATAGGACAATCATGTCATGGTTCATGTTGCACTGTATTGTGTGGACTTAAAATCACCATAGTGATGTGTAACCAGACCTATATCCTGCACTGGTTGCTGGCACATATCTATACATTTTATGTTGGCTATGATGAATTTGCTATTCAGTTCATTGCATATGTGCTATCAAATGTATAGGCCTTACACCCTAATTTGTGTATGTGTCCTTTAAGTAGCATGTGAGGATGACGTGAGATATGTGTACAGTCCCACATATCACTCTTCACACATGAGGCCTCATCAAACTGTTATCTGGGAGATACCAACACCTCACAGACCCCTTTAGAGTGACCAACAAAGGTCATGTCATGTAAATGATGGCCACAATATGTACTGTTAGGTATGGAAAATATGTGCATGTGATGGCCATGTGGGAACAGCATGCTCAGCCTGCAGAGAACAAACACTGACAATGACCCAGGCTGTAGCAGAGTTAATGTGGCTATGGAACTGATGCACAGAGTACTCTCCCTGTAGATCTGCTCATCCTCAGATGTGCACACACAACGAGAATGGAAAAGGGGGATTAAGTGGGACCACAATGTCCCTGGGTGCTGCGTCTGCGTCTTCCGGCCTTTATCAGGATTAGAATCCCTTTGTAATCTCTTGGGCTCGTTGTTGCCCTTCCCTATATACAATACCTTGTATTTCAAGTTCGAATATGGGGATATTTTAGAGGTATATTTCCTCTCCCTTGTCCTTTCTTTTTTCCGTAAGGTAGCGAATGGCAAGAAGCAGCGTTGTGACCCTGACGAAAGTGTGGCTAAGGAAGACCTTCTCACCACTACCCCGGTTTCAAAACAATGAAATAAAACTCGAATATTCAGAAGACAAAAGAAATGACAAGGAGAGGAAATATACCTCTAAAATATCCCCATGTTCGAGCATGAAATACAAGGTATCGTATTTAGGGGAGAGCAACAACGAGCCCAAGAGAATACAAAGGGATCCTAATCCTGATGAAGGCCGGAAGAACCCGGTGGGGCTTAGAGAAGGCCGAAACATGTTGATACAATAGCACAATTTCTCAAGGAGGTACGTCTACTAAAAACCCTGAAAATCCCCTATTTCTATTTCTAATCTTGCCAGGGGAAGTTAAGAATAAAGATTAGTTGAACATCCACCTAGGTAGTTTTAATCATCTTTTTGTGTTGAGAGGATCCTGGTCTCAGTTGTTAAAAAGGGTAGGATTACGTCCCCTCAATTGTTGTGGGTTTTTTCAAAAAAAGAAGAAAAAACTGCACTCCATCCGATGACGTTGGTCTGCTTCCTGATGTTGAGGCGGCCCTTAAATGAAGCATGACACTATCTAGTGTGTGAGGGCAATATTATAAACCAGTTGGTCTTCCCATATGAGTAGATAGAAGCAGCACCCAGGGACATAGTGGTCCCGCTTAATCCCCCTTTTCATTTCTCGTTGTGTGTGTGTAAATTGATGCAGGTAGGCTGAAGGGAAAGGTAGATAACCTTTCACCCCCTCCCCAGGAGGGTGTTTGTGTGTGTAAAGATCCTAAGATGTGGCCTAAATTTTTGTAACAGAACAATGAATTGGCCCATATGTACCTAATATTACTACATTTGATATGGTGCATGATGGAGACCCCCAGACCTGAGACTACTGTCCATGGTCCTATAATGTCACTGAGTGCCATTGTCATAGAAGAGGCCCCTTACTCCCACATGTACGGGATTTTACTGTCCTATAAGTGATGCTAGCATTATACAGGAACATTGCTCTTGCGAAACAAGTACGCTGCTGATAGTTGGTTACATCTGCAGTGCAATTCAGAAGTGCATCACCAGCTGTGTAAGAATGACCAATCATGCAGTATGTACAATGGTATGTTGATGATGTCCCATATACACTGCCAGGTATGGCAAACTGTGTGTCCTGTGATGTCAGGACTTCCCACACATTCAGATGTTGTATGATGTCCAAATGAGTAAATCACATGTCCACTGATCCTCAGAGTGGGAGCTCTCAGTGACACACATGCCAGCCCTTTAATTGTGACCCAAAGCTTAGAATGTAGTAAATGCAATGGTAGCAGTGATGTTATGGACTGTATGAATGAAGTTATTTGTACAGACTGTTCAGGTGTCTGTCCGTGATGCACTACTACTGTACCCTTCAGGAGGACACAATGGTGTGCTGTTTTACATGGTAACTCATTTCAGTGTGGTGTGGCCCAGGGCTCCGTGATATCAGTGGGCTGGCCTAGTCAGTATAGGCATGATCAGGATTAAAGATAGTACTCAGATGACTTCAACAGTGTGCAGTAATGTGTTTGTAGTGCTCAGCATGTGCGCATTACACATACAGTGTGTGCACTATTGATCGATGGTTATGCTAGCTGTCTGGAACCTCTGGGTCACTCTAGCATATCACCTACATCTTGCATGTCTACTCAGTGTCTTCTATTGCATCCATACAGGTCAACACCCATCAAAAGGCCTCCATGTGGAAAACCATTGCCCAGAAGGTGCGGACCCTGGGGGTCAGTCGTCAGCACAGTGTTCACAGCAGGAAAAGGTGGGAGGATCTGAGTTGCTGGACTGGGAAGATTGTGGAGGTCCCGCTGAAGCTGTCTTCCCAAGGCAAAAGGGGGAAGCACCAGGCCCTGAAACCCCTATTGGCCTGCATCCTGGCGGTGGCCTACGCAGATCTTGATGGGCAGTTGAAAGCACAACAGCAGATAGGAGGGGGTGAGTATTGGCCTGAGTGAAACATTCTGCATGGCCAACTATCTTTTCTTACAGACAGCTATTTCCCCATTAACTTTGAAGGTGACTTATGTTCCAGGCAATGGGAGAGTTGTTGCATTTGTAGGTCTGGCATTAGGTGCATGATGATAACCGTAGACTATTGTCTATGTGACCAGGAACTAAGCAGGGTCCAGTCAAATGTCAGTTTCCAGAGTTGAACAGCCACACAGCTGCCTAATGTCACAGATGACCTACATTATCTTTTGCTATCAAGTATGACAGTAGTCCCTAACAGGCCACATGTCATCATTGTGTCTGGAGCGATGCTCCCTCACTACTGTGTCTCCTATGATGGTGGACCAGTTACTTGTGGCATGGAATACACTGCACTCTGGATGCAGACACGGAGCACTACTTCCCCTTGGTAAGTGGGGAATGTATAGTAGCTTAACGTGGCTAACACCACCGGTGCCATCTGTATTGATGCCTACATGCTTACATGTGTACATTTATGTGTTGTACTGTCATATGTACAATGGTTCTATAAATGATATGAAGGTCTATAAGGTTTTGATTCTGATTCCATCATAATTGTATATGCTGGCCAATGTGTACATGACAAAAGTATTTTGTGATGGGTATACAGAGTAGGTGTAACCACATAGAGGGGTGTGTAGACATGGCTGGGTAAGTCACACATACCCAATGACAATGATGGATGTCATTAGCCAGGTCATGTTGTTGAGGCAATGACACACATGGTAAGAAGACTTCCAGTACTATGTGGCAATATGAGTTTGCATGCCATTAAGAAGGGTGTATTCAGTAAGTTGTGATGCACGTTTGCATTTGTGGAGAGTCATTCTATGGCTGGTGACATGCAACAGGGAGTGACATGTTGGAGTCTTATGTGTGTGTCAGCACTCAGTACTACATTGGTATTTGTGAGACAAGGAAGGTACAGTGAATTCCCTTCCCTTTTGGACAAGAGTAAAACCTCTTTATGGACTGGATATTTCCTAAGCCTCATGTACTTTCAGTATTCTAATGGCATTGACAGTTCCAATCTGTAGGAAGCTGGCTCTGTATATACTATACCAAAGTAAGGTATAGTGTGCACAGAGTCCAGGGAGTCCCCAGAGCTATAGCAGAGGCTACATTAGGTAAGTACTAACAGCTCTCTTTGTGGTAGTGTGGGCGAGCAGTTAGGCTTATACAGAGGGTGTGTTAATCATTTATTATATTCACTAAATTAAGGCTGATGGCACACACTCAATGACAGAATCCAGATCAATTAGGTAAGTATAAAAAAGGTATACTTAGGTTTCATTTGTAGTACCAAGCAGTACTTGGCACAGGCAAGTAAGAAATACTTTCAAATGCAAGGCTGTACACAGTAATGCAATCGTGAATTAATTGTACTGGAATTGTTTACATGTTTGTATTACATTTCAAACAGTTCATAATACAGAACAATTACTTCTAAATATTTTTGGATTACTTTTCAGTTACTTTGAGTACTTACGGTGATATGCCGAGATGTCATACACTAGACTTTGTCACTTACAGGTAAGTACAACAATTCTTAAGTTAAAGCATAGTTACTTTTCTTTCATACAAAACAACAGTTCAACATAACATTTTTAGGAACAAAACTCATAACATTAGTTCCTGTGGGAAATAGAAGGTTATCAACTTGCACCACCACTGGCGGTAGGGTGGCCAGATGCTGAGTGCAGGATGCCAATGTTAGCCAATGGGGCTAGGGTGTAACTCGGATGGGAGCTGCTCACGGACAGGCCACTTGGCATCGGGTGCCAAGCTCCTAGGGTTAAGGTCAGGGCAAACGGGGTCCCAGGTCAGCACCAAGTCCACACCGGCACAGGGGCGGCCGGGTGCAGGATGCTTAGGAGGGGTCGGGAACCCAATGCAATCCTATGGAGGTTGCCCGTTTTGTATTTTGGCATGCAGGCTCAGTCCAGGAAGTCTTCCGGGAGGAACCAACAACTGGGCAGGTTAATTGGAGGGCTCGGGACGTAGGTGCACCTCAGATCCTTTTCTCCAGGGCACAGGACAGCCAGATGCAGGGGTGCCTTTTGGGGTCGGATTTCACCTTACCAGGCCACTCGCAGTTGGGGGATCTCCATGCAGAGGCTGCAGGTGACGTCGGGGAGTCCTGGAGGGGTCAACCCATGGTGGACTCAGACTCTGGAGTGCTAGGGGACCTCGCTGGGACTGGTGGGCCACTTGGACCCAGGCTGTAGGCGACAGGTGCAGTGGTGGTTCCAGGTGTCGAGTTTCTTCGTCCTCAGCAGGTTCAGAGTCTGTCTTTGGAGTTTTCTTCTGACCAGAGTTGCTGTTCGCAGGAGATATGGTCTTTGTGGAAGACAGTCAGCCCTCCCAGTGGTTCTGGAGGTAGCTGGCTGCAGGACAAGTCAAGTCGACTTTTGGTTAGGGATCACTGGAAACCACAGACGGGCGGGTAGGGCTGGGGCCAAGTCAATTTTTCTCTTCAGTTTCCTCTGCTGTTGGACTTCTTCTGTCCTTTTTTGTAGGTTGCAGGAATCTGAGGAGGCAAGCTTCAGGGTCGCCCCTTAATACTAAATTTAGAGGTGTTTACAGGGGTGTGCAGGTCGGGACCAATGGGTCCCTTCATTGGGTTACACCCCCTATTATGCCACCCTCCAGTGGGATGGGGCATGATTCTCTGTCTAATTGGCTGGGTGCCCTCATCTTCAAGATGGAGGGGACTTTGATGTGTGCTTCACCTCACCTCCCCCACCTGAGGGGTGGGGTTGGCAAAGGTGGGCAGACCCCTCCTCCTAACTAGGTTTTCCCGCTGATTCTCCCACCCAAAGTGGGGGTCAGAACCAGTGGGAGACAGTTACTGGTGGCAGCAAAAGGCAGGGACAGAGTACAAAGGCGGCAAGCCTTTGAAGCTTTCCCTTCATGGACCCTGCTCATACTGGGGTAGGAGGCATGACACCTCTGCCCAGGATGGACTTTGTTTCTGGACCCAGAGAGCGGAGGCTCTCTACTCAGGGGTCCAGAAACCTGTCTGGTGATGGCAAATGGCGGGCAGCCATTCAGGAGCCACACCAGGGTTGGTCGCTTTTCAGGGGGCATCTCTAAGATGCCCTCTGTGTACATTTTATATTAAATCCTACATTGGCATCAGTGTGGGTTTAATGTGCTGAGAAGTTTGCTACAAAACTTCCCAAATTTCTGTAAAGCCATTATGGAGCTGTAGAGTTCATAATGACCAACTCCCAGACCGTATACTCTTTATGGCTTTACTGCACTTACCATGTCTAATAATGGACTTAGACACTGTAGGGGTACAGTGCTCATGCAAATGTACCCTCACCTAGGGGCTAGTGCACCCTGCTAGAGGGAGGACTTACTTAGGCCCCAGGCAGTAGGTTGCAGGCATGGCACACAGGGATATGTGCCATGTCAACTCTTCACTTTTCTCTTCACCAAAGAAACACAGAGCCTGCAATGGCAGTGTGTGGGTGTTAGGGTTCAGGGCTCCTAAGGGTGGCACAATAGGTGCTGCAGACTTTAGAGTACTTCAGTGGTTGCTGTGCCCTTGGTACCCATGGTTCTTTTTACAAGAGGCTTACCTGTGGCCAGAGAGTTGCCAAATCTGGGTACAAAAGTACAGTTTTGGGGAGAGAACACAGGCCCTGGGAACCTGATTGGCAGAGAGCCAGGGCACATGAAGTCAAAGTGCATCAGAAACGTGGCAAAAAATGGGGGGGTTACTACAACCAAACCCCACTTTCCTACACAATGTGAAAAGTGTGTGCTCACATGAACGAATCTTGATTGGAGATGTTCCTAGTCAGACTCATGTACAATGTTTCTTTGTGCTAAAATTGCACACCCCTTGGAGCCACATTCTCTCTATTGAACTCCTCTGTACTCCATGTGACACCTAGCTAAGCTACTCATGTGCAGTTTTCAACTGCGTCATCTGGCAGTGGCCAGATGTGAAAGTTTTACTTGAGAAGTGTGAACAGTGTGGAATGGGCACTTCCATGTCACCTTCTTCCTGGTAGTCACATAATGCTGCACCTTAGCTGTAGCAGGTGCCCAGCAGTTCTACATGTTGTGGAGTAGGAACACCTGGCCATTTGCTGATTGCAGGGCCTTGTGTGGATAGGTAGTAATGCATTATCATTTGATGATAACAGGTAACTATGGTATGCTACAAAGGCCTAGGTTGACAGGGTGATGATATCTCCTCCTACACACATGAGGGTGGATTTGAAACAAGGTCACACATGCAGTTGGAGCAAACTGTGGTTATGACATCATTATGTGTGACTGTGCACAGGTCATGTAGCAGTCATGCATGTGCTCATGCCAAAGTTGGAGACAATGTAGTCATCCTTGTATGTGTTGTGATCTATGCAGTTGTGTAATGTGTTGTGTTAGGATTTGTTTGCCCAGTTTTTTTTTCATGCAATAGCAATGAACCTATTTCTATCAACATCTGCATGCAGCACACATAAACAGATTGAAAAAGACAGACACACAGCCACTCACCAGGCACTCAACCCCCTCACCACTGCATCAGTGACATACACCCAGACACCACACCCACTGCACCACATACATCCACACATGGATCCAGACACCACACCAGCAGACACAGCCACTACACACATACAGCCAAACACTACACCAGCAGACACAGCCCCTACACACATACAGCCAGACACTACAACAGCAGACACAGCCACTACCCACATTAAACATCAAACACACAGAGACATGCACACACAGCCACACCTCACACTTCACATCCCTCTACCTCCAATACCCTACCCTGTGTCACATCTCTTCCCCAGCTTCCCCAAGAACTTTGTTTGTTTGCCATTAACCTCTTCCCTGCTACAGCTGCGCGCCTTCTTCCCAAATCCAGGTTTGGTTTCCCACCCCCACACATCCCTTCCACTTCACAATCCACCCCAAAAACACCTGCCCCTATCCTAAACTCATCACTAACCCCCTGCCAAGAAAAAGGGGGATCAGCAGAAAAGAGGGGAAAGTCCCAAAACAGACCTATCCCTTCCCAAAAGAACGTCTTCCCCACCCCAAACCAGATGCTTTAAATTAAAAAAAAATAGTAAAACACCTGTTCGCCCCCTCCCTAAACCCTACTACCCTTCTGGCGTACAAGATTCCCCACATGGTCAAACCCATCCCTCCCCTTCCTGAGACCAGCCCTTCCACAGACCAACTCAGCCCTCCCCATCCCGAGACCAGTCCTTCCACAGACCAACCCAACCCTCCCGATCCGAACCCCAGCACACCCAAGTAACATTATAGAGGTGCCCAGACTGCCCAATAGATGCCCCTTCCTGGGGAGGTTTCCCTGATAGTGTCCTGGAAATCCCGTTTGGTTGCACAGCAGTGTGCTGGCCCACACAATAATCCTTAGACTGGCAATTGGCATTTGTTTGGGGGCACCAATTTGTTGTCTCTAATTAAAACAATCTTGGTTTGAAGACCTTTGTCCTGCCATTGGTCTTGATGCTAATTGTTGGTATAGGATAATTTGGTATGTGTGACTACAGTTGTGTTTGTCTCATCATGATAGCTGATCCATTTGCAGTGGTAATTTTGGTCAGACCTTGGGACAAGTTATGGAGTTACAGAGGCCGAGAGTCAATGTTGAATGGATGTATATCTGGGAAGAGGTCCAACTGGGGCAGACATTGCATTGGGTAGTATCTGCCATGGTAAGTATTGCAGCTTCCCTTGGCCAATGTTCACGTCTTTCGGCTTGCAGTACTACCTGAGATGTAGGGTGGATATGTCTTTAATGTGTGCAAAGTATGTATTTGTTTCTCATGCCTAATTGGTACTTTGGATGCACATGTAGCCATTTTCCTGTGTGTTGTTTCCACATACTTCTAAGAGATATCTGACAACTGCTGTTGCTGCAGTGTTTTTCTAAGGGCTTGCACTTACACAGTAGCCACATGTGCATGCCACTTTGGGACAATATTGCTTTTCTCTGATATACCTCATGTCAGAGGTCCTGTCCACATGGAGACTTTGAGGCAGGTGCCTTGGCCCATAGCCTTTAATGAGTCTCCCTGGTTTGGGGAACCCAGATCTGCAGGGAGTCTTTACATTGTGGACTTCAAATATATGATACCGTTTTTTGTGGGAATCCAATTTACCTGACTTATCTTTTTCATGTGGGTGATGTGTGAAGGCCCGTTACAGTGCTATAGCAGTGAAGGTGTGTTTTATTTTCCGGACACATCCATAGTGATGTATGTTCGATGTCACAACAGGACATAGCTTATGAGCAATGTGAGGGTGTCACAGAAGATGATTGCTGCATAATTCATGAGGAGGTGCTATTTTGTGACACTGGCTATTGCACAGATCAGCACAGCAGTTTTTGAGATGTACACACATATAGTGTTTGTAAAAGTGTGCCTGTACATTGGCAGTGACCTGGACATTGAGGGCATCATGCACATGTGATGGGAACATACATTCTGTGATGTTGCATACAGGTGCCCACAAAATATGTCTGGACCAGGGATACAATGCCCCTAGCCTTATCCATGGTCTCAAGGCTCCAGGGGGGTGTACGTAGTGTCACAACCTCATGATTGATGTTTTGTGTGGAACATAGTTAGCTCAGAGTGGATTCAGTCATGTGATGGGAAGTGTGTGCACATTTTCTCCTGGGATGTTTTACCTGCCCACACTGAGTCATATACACGCTCTCCGTCTTCTATGTTGCGGTGGACTTGAACAGTGTTGTGAATTTAGTGTTTAATTGTGTTTTTCGTGTCCTACACAACAGGACTTTGAGTGGGGTAAGTATGCTGGGGGGGTCACTCACAGGGGTGTGGCTGATGTATATGGGGCATGGCTTACATGCACATAAACTAAACATTTGTTATTGGCATACTGTCCCGCATGTATGGTATGTCACTACTTCTGTCATTGCACAACATCCAGATATGTGATACGGCAACTTACATTGCAAGTTACATTGCACCGGAAAATGACAGCACCATTGGATTAGCCAATGGTTGTTAGCTGCATTAGATAATGAGCAACAACTGTGGCTTCATTGCATAGGGGTATGATAATGCTTGAGTTCTGACATGATGAGACTGTAAATGGACTATTACGAGTCACTTTGTAGTTGTAATATATGCAATGCCTATCTACAAATGTCACACAACACAGCCTAAACATGTCAGAACTCCCGAAGCATGCCTGGGAGAGAATAACCATTGACCTTTTTGGTTCCATTCGACAATAGACATCACCTGATGGTGATTGTGGATGAATACTCACGATTTTTTATTAATTAAGGACCTCTCCTCCACAACTCAAGAACGAGTCATTGAGAAACTGGATGGCATCTTTGTGACATGTGGTGTTCCAGCCACACTAAAATCTGATAGTGGCCGGCCTTTTCATAGACTGGAGTTCAAAGACTTCTTAGAGCATCTGAGTATAAAGCATCAGAGGAGCACTTCTCTGTGGACGTAGGTCAACGGACTGGTTCAGAGATTTATGAGTTCGCTAAAGAAAGCTGTGCAATATGCTACACTTGAGAAGCTCAATTTACAAACTGTGTTAAACTTTACATTGCAAGCTTACTGTTCTACACCTCACTCGATCACCGGTGAAAGTCTGGCAACATTGATGTTCGGAAAAGGAAATATAACCAAGATACCTGAGTCGACCAATCAGAGAGAAAGAGATGAGAATGCAACTCACACGAGAGACTTGGTTCAGAAACAAAAGATGAAAACATATACTGACCGAAGACGACATGTGAAAAACTTTGCCCTCCAGAGAAAAGGGAGAGTGCTCGCACTCCAGATGCAGAAAAGAAAATCTCATGCTCCCTTTGATGCAGAACCTTTCCAAGTGTTGTCGACAAAAGGACACATGGTGACTGCCCATCGCCCAGTGAAGTCTATTACCAGAGACTGTTCTCACTTTCGCCGTTTGATTCCTAGTTCATCAGATCTCCATGGTGAAGGAGAGATTGATTTTGAAGCACCAGTGACTGCATAGCAGCACATCTTGGATCATGATGGTGACAGGTGTCAACTTTGCACGACACGTTCGGGTCAAACGATCACAGCGCCAAAGAGATTAATTGAAGAGATTTAAATGTATATATCTTTTGGAAAATTGAGAAGATTTAATTTAACAGAAGGAGAGATGTAGTGTCTTGCAAGTTAACAATGACGGAACCCTTTTAGATCCTGATGAACTTCGTAGAGCTATGATGTAATGAATGGAGTGTATTGCAGTGAAGACTGCTTTAGAATGTTGAGTTTGCAGTTGCTCGCAGAAGAATAAAGACGTGTGATACCAAGCTCCATGTGTGGCGTAGTCATTGCCAGGTACCCCGGCTGAGAAGACGCTACATGAGTGAAGGAGTGTGAATGGGTTAGGAGTGACTCATTAGAGATTGTAAGAGGGAGTGGAAGTGAGTCAGGGTGTAGCTATCAATGGTGCAGAAGGTGCAGTTTCACCAGGTCTCAGAGTGAGTAGATGTAAAAGGGTGAATGCATTTAAGTGTGTTTGTTATTGAGAATGAGAACAGAAGAGTACATTTGTGTATAACAGTGAGCAAGAGTCCGTATGAGTATGAACGCGTAAGGGAGAGAATGTAAGGTAGAATGAGCGAGGGGGGAGAGAGTAAAAGAAGGGAGTGAGTACCGAGGAGGCAAACTTTGAAAAAAATGGGGCGAACACCCGGAGGGTATTACGGCTCACCACTTTCAAAGATCACCAGCCTCCATTTCTTATTACGGTCAGTTATTTTGGAATTTTGAGATTATATTTACATAGGATACAGTGGTGCACTGGCGAACCGCAAACCTGAACATCATTTATACCAGTAGGCAATCCAAAAGCCCTACCAAAAAAAGAGTAATATTGATTCGCAGCGCACCTTAATACTGGGTTATAAATCCATTAAGGGATTAAGATGATGTCATAAACTGTGAAGGGCTTGAATGATTTACTCTGCCACGCGTTCCCGAGATTGAATTACAGTTAAGCACGCAATCTCACGTGACGCGGTATTATTTATAATACAGGGTCGGCGCGCAGCCTCATCCTGAAGGTGACAGGGCCCGTCCAGGAGTCTTCGGGCTGCAGGGAGCCTCATCAGGAGGATTACAGGGCGCTTTATCAAGAGACAATACCAGATAGCAGCGCACTGCGTGTTAACACCGAAGAAAGGAACGGATTACATTGCATACAATGTGATATTTATCAAACTGCGCTTGAAGGTTTTCCTCCTGAAAGAAAGCCTTTCTCGCAAGAATAGAAATTCGCCTGGCTAGGGCACGTGCCATGGAATAAATCGCCTGAAGCTGCGCAGGAAAGATTAGAGCGCAGGGTGAGAATAATAGGCAAATGAGTGCTTAACGGCGAGTGAGAACTATATTTTGTGTGCCAGGCTATGATCAGGTAGAAAAAACATCCATTTACTAAATTCGATAGTAACTGAATACATATCAGAAAAAATGCAGCGAGGCCATTATTATTCTCAGTTTGAACGCAATCATACCATAGGCTTATAAAGATGTAGGGGCATATTATCATGCGGGCGCGATGATTATCGCTGGCCGCGCTTAGCGCGAATTTTCTTATCGCTGTATTAACAACGCATAGCGCAATGGCGATAAATATTCCAGCGATAGCGGGGGAAATGGGCCAACATCGCTGAAAAACCAGCGATGTTGCATGAAAAACGGCGATAACCTTGCTGATACGACCCTGTGGTCGTATCATCATAATCCACCCCCATGTAATGTATACGTAAGTCATGATTTTGGCAGACGTTAGAAAGCAGCGTTAATGCCGAGTTAGCGCGAATATGATTATCGCTTTGCCAGACGGAGCCTCGTTGTAAATATCACGATGCCCCATTAGCGATAATATTCCATGATGTTTTGTGAGGCACGCCTCCTTTGCATCTCATTAATGATGCGATGCGAGGCATGCCATAAACGGGCGCTAAGTCATTGAAAAACGCGCTAGCATGTCCTTGTAAATAATGCAATAAAATTATCGCTGCTTTTCCCCCGAAAACGGACGCTAAAGCGGCGAAAATTGTATTGCCAGCCCTTGATAATATGCCCCAAAGAATGCTATTTTAAAAAGTTCAGCCCCATTTCAAATTCACCATTGAGGGTGATTCTATAATATTCAATGCACGGGCGCGGGTCAGGCATGCATTATGAAAGGGGCCTTTGCTCTTGTGCATGCAGCCATTACACATGAAAGTGAGCGTATTTCCTTTGTCCTTGTACAGACACCTCTCATCAAAATGTACTCTTTTTGTTATGGAATATACACAGTTACAACAGATGGAGTCGTGGAATGTCTGCACCATAACAAACATATTTGGCACCAGTCCAGGTGATTTGTGGTGGGACATTTTCGCATTTGCAGCCCAAAGATGTGTCATGCCTCCTCCCAGAGGCAATTGATCCTCTCCGCCAAGAGAAAGAGGCACCTGAGAAAATTCTGCCTTTGTAGCAAGACATGAATAGTGATTTGCACATATTGACTCCACACCAGTGCTTAATTTGAGCCAGTGTTTTCCGGTACTCAGCACCGGCACATGATAGTCAACACAGGAGCTTGTGACAGTCTGCCACAACGTGGTGCTGTCTGACCAAGCTACAGATAAGCACATCAACAGGTAATAATTAATGCAATATACATAAAAAAATGACTGTTACTGCCGCCCAAGCCATTCTTATAGCTTTGGGGGCCTGAAACAGTCTGCATTGTCACACTTGTAGGAGTGTGATGGTTAGTAGTTGTGTTGTTACTATCATTGGCAGTATTGCAGGGACAGTGTGGGGTGCATGCTGCAGTCGCCTCCTGAAGAGAGCCCTGGCACCTTTTGTTCTACAAATTAAGCATTGCTCCACACTCTTCCCCGCAACAAAATCACTCGCAGAAGTTATAAGAGCAAGGGACAGGATATGGCGTAATGGCAGAGTTACCGACCCTGGAGCTTGCGAACCAGGTTTGAGCTTCAGCTCAGCAGCCTGTGATTCTGGGCAAATCTCCTAATATCCCCATGCCTATCAAAAATTGAAAATGATCACAGTGTCCCTAAAGTGGGCGCCGCATTCATTATGCAAATTCCCCAAAAAGCAGCGCATGTGCACTGCCGCCAGGCTCGACCTAAAAACGAAAGCTGTCAGTCTCTTCTTTCCAATCGCGATCAAATCAAACATTTGTAAAGCCAATAGGTTTGACATAGGCAGCCAAACCTTTACCTTTGGAATTATTGTTTTGTCCTGTCATAGTTTGTGCAAAACCTGGGGAAGCTGTCAGCCCCTCGTGAATCCAAAAAATGTTTGGCTAAAAGGAAAAATATTTTTGCACTCAAAAAAGCACCCATTACAACAATTGTCCCTGACACTGAAGGGTACTATTGTATGTGTTGATGTGCTCCTTGTGAAAGGGAGCGCTTAAGGGAACAGAATCCATGTAGGTATCATTCTAAAAAACAATTCATATAATTCAATGCAAAACCAAACATTGTATTGGTATATGCATTCAATCTGCAAAGGAATGGTAGGATCAGGAATATGTTTTATAGCAATCCTTTAACTTAGTAGGATTTAGGCGGCAATCAAAAAAACAGTATAAAAATATAAGGTACTGCTGTGGGTGCACAAGTTTTACATTTCTCTTGCTTTATTCCATACAGCTGCTAGATCTCTTGTGCTCAGTCATTCTTCATTGATTTCTGATGATGACCCATTAAATAGATTTGGGGTGAAACACTGTTAACAGCCAGGCAGGAGAAAAGACAAATATTGATTAATGCTATTGAGAGAGCACTGTTTTCTTCCCAAAAATGAATTCTTTTTGGTCTTCTTACCTTTTCTTTAACAGCGATCAACTTTTGCGCCATATTCTCACATTTGAGCAGCACGTGTTCACCTGATACACTGAGCACTTATTTTTTCTTAAATTTTCATATTTGTTTTTTGCATACTGCCTAAATATTGTTGAAATAAATGACTGTTATAAAAATGATTTCAGGTCATATCCTTTCCTTGAAAATTAGCTGCATACTGTTTGGTATGGTATTGAATGTATCAATTGTTTATTATAATGATAGCTACATGGACTCTAAAAGTTTAAAAATGTCTTGTAACCCTCTCCATTTGAGCATCTGGGTCTCTCATGTACTATATACAGGCCTTGTGGGAGGGCAGCATGCCATAACTCACTGGGAAGTTATCCGATGGCTGAAGTGGGCTGATCAATTGCTCCATGATGCATACTGGATTGAGTGGATGACGAATGTGAATGTCACAACAGCACTTTACAGGGTGACGTCTGGCTGAAAACCCCTATAACTATGTTATAGGCATGATTGTAGTAAAATCGAAGGTCTTGGGTAACACCAGACCTGAAAAAGCCAATCAGTCTGGTCTTGGCTATCAGACTCTTGTCCTAGCTGTTGCTTTATTTGAAATGTTTTTGCGCCGGAGTTGGAGCATGCACCACGGATGCCGGTGATGTGGTGCCCGCTACTTGGGTTGCGGTGATCTTTTAGCGCACGGCAGATGCTGTGTCGAATCTACAGCCGCACAGCGGCGATGCATTTGTTTTTCAACCAAACGGCGGTGCTGCATCGGAAAAACGGCACTGAGAGTCGATGCATGGATTTTCTTGGTTCCTAGCTGCAAAACCACCGCTAATGGCCCAGAACTCGAATTGGCACCACTTGGACTGTCAGACCTCCTAGCAGAGGAGTTGAGAGGCTGCAGATGAAGTCTTTGATGGCCCTGAGACGTCTTAACAGGAGGTAAGCACACACAAACCTTTGGAGAACCTTGGAAAGCAGGATGTAGATAAAAAGTCTAGAATTTTCTATAGGCTTCTCAGCAAACCAAAACAGCAAGATGTCACTGCTTTGATATGTGATGTTCAAAGTACAGTTTATTGTCAGCTCGAGCTCTGAAAATCTTAACTGGTGGTTTAGGTGCCTGAGGTTGTCCTAATACATTAGGCCACCAAATAGATCCTTACTGTTTTTTTAACATTTAGCTTCAGAAAATTCAAGTTCACCCACTGTGCCACAGCAGTCATACAGCTCCTAAAGTGAGAGAAGATGAAAATGACAGACTCAATTGAGTAACATCAGCATTTGACACACAAGCCAATCTAAATGACTCTACAAAGTCCGCTAAACGGTGAACATAGACTTTAAAAAGCAAAGGGCTTAAAGCCAAACCTTAAGGGACCCCAAACTCCAGGTAGTGCTATGTGGAGGAGAATGGTGGGGATATCACTTGGAAAGACCGATTGTCCAAAAAACAGAAGCCTTGCCCTGAAACCCCATCTCACTCGGTGTGTTCAGTAAAACCTTATGAGATACAGTGTCAAAAGCTGTGCTTAGGTCTAACAGAATGAAAGCAGCTGACCCACCCATGTACATAATCTGGCAGAGCTCCTCTATCAGCCTGAGCAATGCAGTTTGAGTGCTGTGAGCTGGCCTAAAGCCAGTTTGAGATGGGTGAAATGAATGATTTTCCTCCAGATATTTCACCTGTTGATTATTAATAAATTTCTACAAAACTTTAATCAATTACGGTAGAAGAGAGATTGGCCGATAATTTCCAGACAGCATATGATCTAGCGTGGGTTTTTTTTTTATATAAAGGAATCACCTTAGCATGTTTCCAACTAGTTGGTACACTGGCGGTCAAAATGGGGAGATTTAACTGCCTGTGAAAAATAAGAACAGAACCTGCTATTCTTAGACTATCAGGCCTCGTTGTGTGACATGATCAACCAGATATTACTTTTGAGACAAGAGATTTTAAGCCATCTAAATTCAAATGCTCAAATTCTTCTAATCAAGACATCAACGAGAGCTTCTATTTCCAGCGAGATCAGAGCTGGCCTAGAATTAGTGTCATCACTGAGGAAACTAGAATAAATATTGTTTACTTATTTACAAAGTCATCTGCAAGTCTATTATGCTTCCCCTTAGATGCATTAGCCATGTGAAAGTTGTCAGTTGCATTTATCAAGCCTGGTACAATAGAAAAAATGTATTTTTGTGAGTTCTGACTACCCGCGATTTTTGCACAAAATATAACACAACTTTTTAATCATTTTATGGTAAATTTTGAATGGCGGCCAAGCAGGCCTTTTTAGCAATAGAGTCATATGAGTTCTGCCATGTACGTTCAAACACTTTACAGCCTTTCCTTTGCTCGGCTAAATGATTGTCATGCCATTGGATGGGCAGCTGCTTTTTCTGCTTAACCACCCTTTCCAGAATAAGCATATTCAGAGCCGGGACAATCCAAGCATCGGTATTCGTCATCACGTCACCTATATTAGTGTTGGGCCCTAATATATTGCGCTGTAGCAAATTGCAAAAGGTGGTCTCATCCAATTTTTACCATTCTCTGCTTACACATGGGCTACACAGCTTCGGAATAGAATAGGAATTCACCACTGTGGCTATCAGTGCCGGACTGGCCGTAGCGGGCACCGGGCATTACCCTGGTGGGCTGGAGGGGTGGGGCCCGGTTTTCTTGCCGTGGGGGCCGGTTTTGCAGAAGTGCTGCAATATCGGCCCCCAGTAACAAAAGCGGGAGTTGTGCTTTTTCCTATCACCTCCCCTGCCCCTCCCCCTCTCCCAGGGCCGGTCAAGCAGCAACCTGCCAGGGCTGGTTGCTGTTCCCAGTCTGGCCCTGATGGCTAACCAAAGTGGTCTGTCCAAGACAGAGGAACAGGAGTTAGTTTGGAAAGCACATGGTGCAACAAATGACCTGCAGAGTGAGCGGGACCCTTAACTAATTGAATACACTGAATGGCTTCCATATCTCTTATTACATTTAAAACATGGGCTAAATTGTTGGAATCGAAGTGCAGGTTCAAAAACACCTGCGCCGAACTGGTGGGACGACAAACAAGCACTCCAGAAAAAGTAATGTTTTGAGTAAATTGAAAACAGATGTTGATAATTCCCCTAACATCTGGGTTCTTTTAACACACATACATTACATTATGTTCTTTAGACAAAGTCACATTAAACATTATTTCAAACACTCAATTGCAATTTACATTATCTTTAATATCATAAAATAACAGTATTGTGGTCACACATCAATATAATCCAACTTCTAAATGCACATAATATGGAACAACACCAAATAAGATTCAACGTACAAGTATAGGGTGTCAAACAATAGCCATTTTGTGACGTGACATAGCAAGTCAAGATCTTAACAACAAACCTATAAAACATGTCTTCAGTGGTTCAATACCAATACGTACCAATACAAAGTCCCAATTGCACAGTTTTATTTGACTTTCAAGTCTCACTCAATCTACTCACTAGTCACTTTTCTTAACATTTTATATACACCATTCACATGTTGCTGGGGGTTTACATTAAAGTAGAAGATTACATTGTCCATTTAACATCATTTTAGGCTTTTTGTTATATGCAGTACTGTGGCATATCAACCTTAACCTTCCATTAAGCTTAGGCATATATATAGTCACTGAAAAAACCCACAAAGATTAGTTATGGTTCAAACCCCCAAACCCATGAAATTCACCTGCTATGGTTTGCAACGCACAGAACACGCGCTGTAACTCATGTTGCCCGCCATGTTTACTCTTGCTAGAGTGCCTGCCCTTTCCCATTGCCATTGGCAAAGTAGTGTGTGTAGGACCTGGGGTCTCCAGGCCCTATGGGGCGGTAACGTGACACGAGCGGTCGGGCCACCAAAGGTCTGTGTGTAAAGCAACCATACAACACGCACCTCACATGGGACGAGGAACACACACAATAAGTGACGCCACACTGGAGGAGTTATGTAAATACTCAAGTTTATCCAAGTAGATCACGTTAGATGCAGTTCATGAGGTAGCAGTACATTTCAGAAGCTGATAACACAATTCCTAGCGATATACAGATCAGTCAGGAGTTATAAATGTTGGTCATACCATAACTGCAATTCATGAAATATCAGTACTGCCTGAGATATAATCACCATTCACCCATTCACGTATATGCACTCGCGCGCTTCACTTTCCTGTAGCGCCTGAGGAGGGGGGGGGGGGGGGGATTATAGCGCTAGGTGCGCTAATCGGTGACGACCTCAGAACGGGGCATCTAGCACAGAGAGCTACTCGTAATCAAGGACATTTAGCACTTCCATATGCAACATGAATAACAGAGCGCTATTCGTAATCAATAGCACTTAGCACTTCAATATGGGCGCGAATAGCAGAGCGCTACTCGTAATCAATAGCACGTAGCACTTCAATATGGCACATGAATAACAGAGCGCTACTCGTAATCAGTAGCACGTAACACTTCAATATGGCACATGAATAACAGAGCGCTACTCGTAATCGATAGCACGTAGCGCTTCAATAGGGCACATGAATAACAGAGCGCTACTCGTAATTACTGACATTTAGCACTTCAATATGGCACAGGAGCAACAGAGCGCTACTCGTAATTACGGGCACTGAGTACTTCAATACGGGGTAGGACAGTCAATGCGCCTCACGGAGCTTTTAGCGGGGAGCGCCCGGGACGGGAGGAGCGAGTCTCTCGGCTCCGGTGCAGTTCGTAGGGCACCACGCTTCAGTACTGTTCAAGGGGGCACAAGGAGAGGATCCCTCGGCGGGGTCTCTCCGTCGCGATGACAGGGGGGAACTCCCACGGAGAGGGGACCCGGGCTGAGGGTGCGGTGCGGCTCCCAACCAGTAGGGGGCGCACCAGGGGCAATCCCAGCCTCCGGGCTTACCTCGTTCTCGACGTCAGACGGCGTCCGCTCCAGCGACGATGGGGAAACTCGGCCCCAGGCCTCGCGCACCTTCTCACACAGCTGCGACGGCAGCGGCGGGGCCCCGGGCTTCTCACGGGCCTCGCGGCTCTGCAGGGCACTTCTTCCGGCCTCCGGGCCGCGGCGGTGAGCGCGCTGGCTTCCACGTCACAGGGGGGTGCTCAAGTTAAGGATGGGGGTTCCGCGCTCAGCGGAGCACGCTGCCGGGGGTCCCAGACCAGGTCAGGGAGCGCAGGGGTCACAGCGCTAATACTTGGTCGATCCCCGGTGGCTCTTCAATCTGCTTTGCATACGGCGTCAGGGGTCAGTCTGGACACGCAGTCTCAGTGCTTGGAATATAAGTTTTAGAGTTCAATCTGGACACGCAGTCTCAGTGCTTGGCATATAAGTTTTAGAGTTCAATCTGGACACGCAGTCTCAGTGCTTGGCATATAAGTCTCTGTTCTCAGATGTTAGATGAAGTCTTGTTGGCGCCGATGTATCTGGCGCCCTTAAAGGGGTTCTGTTACAGGGGGGTAGGGATGGAGAAGGCGACTAGGTCCTTCCTAGTCAGGCTGGGCAGAGGTTCTATGGGTCCTCCTACTGCTGGGCAAGATCAGTGGGTTTCACAGGGTCCCTCACTCACTTAAGAGGCAGCACCTAAATCCTGTCACTCTCAGAGGCATAAGTCCCTGGCTAGGCCCTACCGCCTACACTCCTGGTGGATTCTTCCAGCTCTGCTTCACCCCACTGGCCAACTCAACACAAAAAGTTCCCTCCCTCACTTAAGTAGCTCTAGGTCAGGTGACCTCTGGCCAAGGCGACAAAAGAAAAACCACACCTCCCTTCTAGAAGGTTCCAGCACATTCCAGGAGCTTCCCCACTCTACCTATGGGACAAAAAGGCGGGCTGGAGTCGCAAAATTGTTGTGGGGTTCCAGCCAGCTCCTGGCAGCTAGGGTGCTACTATGAAAGACCACTCTGCAGTAGCAGGGGCCTGTGGCAGCCATCTTGGGAGAAGGGAGCACCTGCACCTTTAAACTGATTGGCAATGAAAAGGCGCCCGGAGACCTAGTCCAACATAAAAATGAGGGTGGAAAAAATGAGGCACGATCAAAAATGGAAGGGGAGACCACCCTAGGGCTGACAGGTCCAACATGCGTCCCCCCCAGCCGAAAGAGGGGAGAGCTACCCAACCTCTAGGGAGTTCTCATCACTAAGGCGGAAAAACCTGGAGAGACCGTCAGCATTGGCGTGGTCAACTCCGGGCTGATGTTCCACCCGAAAGTCCATCCCCTGTAGGGAAATGGACCACCTCAATAACTTGGGGGTTTCGCCTCTCATCTGCATGAGCCAGCGAAGGGGCCGGTGGTCGGTCTGAATAAGGAAGTGAGTGCCAAAGAGATATGGCCTCAACTTCTTCAGCGCCCAGACCACCGCCAAGGCTTCTCTCTCAATGGTGCTCCATCGCCGTTCCCGAGGGAGGAGTCTTCTGGATATGAAGGCCACTGGTTGATCTTTGCCCTCGGTATTGAGTTGCGAGAGCACCGCACCTATGCCGGGCTCTGAGGCATCTGTCTGTACAATAAATTCCTTGCTGAAATCTGGTGTTGCTAGTACTGGAGCGGTACACATCGCCTGTTTCAGCGTGTCAAAGGCTTCTTGGCATTCAGCTGTCCATATGACCTTGCGAGGTTGTTTCTTTGAGGTCAATTCCGTCAAGGGGGCTACGATGGTACCATATCCCTTGACGAACCGGCGGTAATACCCAGTGAGGCAGAGGAAAGCTCGGACCTCTGTTTGGGTCTTGGGGGGCTCCCAAGCCAAGATGGTCTCTATTTTGGCCTGGAGGGGTTGCACCTTACCTCCGCCCACCAGGTGTCCCAGGTACACGACAGATCCCTGTCCAATCTGGCACTTGCTGGCTTTAATTGTTAAGCCAGCGCGTTGCAGCGCCTGCAATACCTCCTGGAGGTGTTGCAGATGGTCCTCCCAGGTGCTACTGAAGACAGCTATGTCATCCAGGTAGGCCGCTGAGAAGGACTCCAGGCCAGATAGTACCTGATTCACTAACCGCTGGAATGTGGCCGGAGCATTTTTAAGCCCAAAGGGCATCACTCGAAACTGGTAGTGGCCCTCGGGGGTGGAGAACGCTGTCTTCTCCCTTGCTCCGTCGGCCATGGCAATCTGCCAATATCCGGATGTCAGATCAATGGTGCTGAGGTACCGGGCTGCTCCCAGCCGGTCCACCAGCTCATCTGCTCGTGGGATGGGGTGAGCATCTGTCTTCGTGACAGAGTTCAACCCCCGGTAGTCCACACAGAACCGAAGTTCTGGCGTCGTACCCGGTGGGGCCGCTTTCGGCACCAACACCACTGGACTAGCCCACGGGCTGCTGGAAGGTTCTATCACCCCCAGCTCCAGCATCTTTGCCACCTCACGCTGGATGCTATCCTTCACTCGGTCAGAGAGCCGATAAGACTTGTTCTTCACCGGGGGGCTGTCCCCTCTGTCCACATCATGGGTACACAAATGAGTGATTCCAGGCGTGAGGGAGAACAACGAGGCGAACTACCCCAGGACATGGCGACAGTCCCTCTGTTGCTCTGGGGTCAAGGATGGGGAGAGGACTACACCTTCCACCGAACCATCCTTCTCTTGTACCGCTAGAAGGTCAGGAAGAGCCTCTCTCTCTTCCTCTTCGCTCCCATCCGTCACCATAAGGAGAGCAAGCTCTGATCGCTCATGGTGCGGCTTCAGGCGGTTGACGTGGAGCACCCTGAGGGGCTGACGGGGTGTTTTCACATCTACAACGTACGTGGTCTGGCCTCGCCGCTCCACAATGTTGAACGGGCCAGTCCACCGGTCCTGGAGGGCACAAAGCTCCCCAGGTTCCATAACCCACACCTTCTGTCCAACGTCTAACTCGACCGTCCGAGCGTTGCGGTCATACCACTCCTTCATCACGGTCTGGCTAGCCTCCAGGTTCTCTGTGGCTGCCTTCCACAGCTTGGCCATCTGGCTGCGGAACGCCAGCATGTAGCTGACAATGTCACGGGGAAGCTTCTGTGAAGTCTTCTCCCACCCCTCTTTCACTAAACTGAGGGGACCCCTAACGGGATGGCCATAGAGCAATTCAAACGGGCTGAACTCGACTCCCTTCTACGGTACCTCCCGGTAGGAGAATAACAAGCAGGGGAGGAGGACGTCCCATTTACGCCTCAAGCCCTCTTGTAGGCTTCGGATCATCCCCTTCAATGTCTTATTGAAGCGCTCTACAAGTCCGTTAGTCTGGGGATGGTAAGGAGTGGAGAACTGGTAAGTCACCCCACACTCCTTCCACATGGCCTGCATGTAGGCCGACATGAAATTTGTGCACCTGTCTGACACCACGACCTTGGGGAATCCCACTCGGGTAAAAATCCCCAACAGTGCCAGCGCCACCACCGGTGAAGTGATGGTCCTCAGAGGAATAGCCTCTGGGTACCTTGTGGCGTGGTCCACCAAAACCAAGATGAACCGGTGTCCCGCTGCGGTCGGAGGGTCCAATGGCCCAACAATATCGATACCGACCCTCTCAAAAGGGGTCCCGACCACGGGGAGCGGTTCCAACGGGACCTTCAACTTAGTCCCAGTCTTGCCACTGGCCTGACAAGACTTGCAGGTCTTGCAAAAGGTGTCTGAGGCAATACTCATCCTGGGCCAATAAAAATGGGGGACCAACCGTGCAAAGGTTTTGTCCTGACCCAGGTGTCCGGCTAAGGGTATCTCGTGCGCTAACTCCAGCAGGAAGGCCCGGTAACATCGGGTGACCACTATGGCCCTCGAAGATCCATGTACCGGCACCCTGGGCTCACTGTATAGGAGACCATCCTCCCAATACACGTGATAACCTCCCAGTTCCTGACTGGCCACTTGGGCTTCGGCCTGCCGCCGCATGCCTTCAAGCGTGGGGCACGCCCTTTGTGCCTGACAAAATTCCTCCCGGGTAGGCCCTCCTTCCACATGCCAGTCAGCAAGGGTCGGCAAGTCCTCCACAGGAACGACATCTACCTCCGCGGACTCCGGGGGCACCTCTGCGGCCTCCCCATCCATCTCACGGGGCATGTCCTCTACCACCTTCTTCTTTCCATGTTTTGCTTTGGGTTGGGCCATTATTCCAGGCTCCAACCCAGGGTGAGTTCCATGCCGGGCAGACATGGACCGCGTGCTTACGCAAGTCCACCCTGGTAATCCCAGCATCTCGGTGTGAGCGTGAAACTTGACATCTTTCCACTTGGTGTGCTCCAGGTCGTTCCCTAGCAAACACCCCACAGGCAAGGCAGGGCTCACAGCAACTCTCAGTAGGCCTCTGACTCCTCCCCACTCAAATGGAACACGAGCCACTGGATAGTGACTCATACTGCTGTCAGCCAATACGGCCGGATGGAACTCCTCGGGGACTACTTGGTCTGGGGACACCAGCCGCCGCACGACAGTGGTCATGCTGGCCCCTGTGTCCCTCAGAGCTTCCACCTCCTCCCCATTAATTCTCACCCTCTGCTGATATTTAGCAGTGTTCGGGGGCAGGGACACTACGGGGACCACCTCTCTATCCCCGAGTGAAACCAGCGTCAGGCCTGTCCACTCCCCTTCCCTATCTAATTGCAGCTCCACCCCAAGCGCTATACTACTCACCCCGGGACTTTTCCCGCCCGTTGGGGCTGGTGGTCGCTTGTGACACTTGGGATCTCCCCTGTAGTGTCCAATCTCCCCACACTCGTAGCACCGCACAATCCTAGGCTACTGACTCCTGTCAGGGTAAGTGGGTCTTGTGGAATTGGATGGGGGTGGGGTTCCTACTCCCTTCCCAAACTTATTTTGGGGACCTTTCAAGAACTCCACCTTTTTATCTCCCCCCTCTTTCTTCTGGGGGAAACCCTGTCCGCCTTTCGAGCCATCTCCCCCGGGGCCCTTGTGAGACACCCGGGTGCTCACCCAAATATCTGCCTCCTCCGCAAGCTCACGGGGATCCATCAACTTGCGGTCCACCAGATGTTGGCGCAGCTACGGAAAGCTCTTATCCAAGAGGTGCTCCCTTAAAAAAAGATCGTACAACCCTTGGTAGTCCTGCACCTCGCTGCCACGCACCCAACCATCTAGTGCCTTCCTCGCATAATCAAAAAAATCTACCCATGTCTGGGTGGACAGCTTATGGCTGCCACGAAACTTTTGCCTGTACCTCTCGGGGTTGAGACCAAACTTTTTTAACAAGGCCTCTTTCATGGGGGCATACCTTACCTGATCCGCCTTGGCCAAATATAGCAGGGTGTCCCTAACATTGGGAGGTATATACCGGTATAAACCACCTCCCCAATTACTCTCGGGTACCCCATGGGCCGTCAAGGCTACCTCGTATGCCTCCAACCATTTCATGATGTCGTCCCCCACTGTGTAATTGGCAATTACCTCTTTAGGTAGGTAGAACTTTGACTCTTGAGGTTCCTTAGGTATGCTGCCACCATTGTCCTTATTGGACGCGTTCAATTGGAGGGCGCGTAACTCCAGCTCTTTTAGCTGAAGCTCGTGCGCAAGCTTCTTTTCCTCCATTGCCCATCTCTTGTTTTCCCTTTCCTGTTCCAATTTGGCTAATTCCTTTTCTTGTTCCAATTTGGCCAATCCTTTTTCTTGTTCCAATCTGGCCAGCTCCCACTTTAACTGCCTCTCTTCCCTTCTGTCCTCATACTCCTTTGGAGACGCGCTCCTACTAGACCCTGTCCTACTACTGGCCCCAGAACGTCTCCCTGGGGGCACATTTTCGGACACATCTACATTTAATATGTCGATCACTTCTTGGGCGCTCTCCTCCTGAGTTGCATCTGGTGCCTCCTGTCCCTCATCCCCTCTCCCTTCTGGGTGGGCTTCTACCCATGCCCTAATGGCGGTGCGGAGTTCCGGTCCTTTGGCCTTCCGCATCCCAGGCACCCCCATCCCCTGCCCGAACTCCCTTAGTTGCTTCACAGTGTACCCCTCGAGGTCAGCTAACCGGAATTCCATTCTGGCAGGTGGGGACCTAGACACTAAGGAGAAAAATTCCTAGGGTATAGGCAACAGTTATCAGCTAACCAGGCTCCTTGCACTCTCAACCTGGACAGTGGAAATAACAATGCAGCAATCAATGGTTTCAGAGCTCTGGAACAATTAGGCGTTTAATTGTGGTGCCCTCCGCCTCACGGAAGGGTGCTGTATGGTCACAGGTCCTAAGGATCCCACCGCTCGCCACCAATGTAGGACCTGGGGTCTCCAGGCCCTATGGGGCGGTAACGTGACACGAGCAGTCGGGCCACCAAAGGTCTGTAAAGCAACCATACAACACGCACCTCACATGGGACGAGGAACACACACAATAAGTGACGCCACACTGGAGGAGTTATGTAAATACTCAAGTTTACCCAAGTAGATCACGTTAGATGCAGTTCATGAGGTAGCAGTACATTTCAGAAGCTGATAACACAATTCCTAGCGATATACAGATCAGTCAGGAGTTATAAATGTTGTCATACCATAACTGCAATTCATGAAATATCAGTACTGCCTGAGATATAATCACCATTCACGTATATGCACTCGCGCGCTTCACTTTCCTGTAGCGCCTGAGGGGGGGGGGGTGATTATAGCGCTAGGTGCGCTAATCGGTGACGACCTCAGAACGGGGAATCTAGCACAGAGAGCTACTCGTAATCAAGGACATTTAGCACTTCCATATGGAACATGAATAACAGAGCGCTATTCGTAATCAATAGCACTTAGCACTTCAATATGGGCGCGAATAGCAGAGCGCTACTCGTAATCAATAGCACGTAGCACTTCAATATGAAATATGAATAACAGAGCGCTACCCGTAATCAATAGCACGTAACACTTCAATATGGCACATGAATAACAGAGCGCTACTCGTAATCAATAGCACGTAACACTTCAATATGGCACATGAATAACAGAGCGCTACTCGTAATCGATAGCACGTAGCGCTTCAATAGGGCACATGAATAACAGAGCGCTACTCGTAATTACTGACATTTAGAACTTCAATATGGCACAGGAGCAACAGAGCGCTACTCGTAATTACGAGCACTGAGTACTTCAATACGGGGTAGGACAGTCAATGCGCCTCACGGAGCTTTTAGCGGGGAGCGCCCGGGACGGGAGGAGCGAGTCTCTCGGCTCCGGTGCAGTTCGTAGGGCACCACGCTTCAGTACTGTTCAAGGGGGCACAAGGAGAGGATCCCTCGGCGGGGTCTCTCCGTCGCGATGACAGGGGGGAACTCCCACGGAGAGGGGACCCGGGCTGAGGGTGCGGTGTGGCTCCCAACCAGTAGGGGGCGCACCAGGGGCAATCCCAGCCTCCGGGCTTACCTCGTACTCGGCGTCAGACGGCGTCCGCTCCAGCGACGATGGGGAAACTCGGCCCCAGGCCTCGCGCACCTTCTCACACAGCTGCGACGGCAGCAGCGGGGCCCCGGGCTTCTCACGGGCCTCGCGACTCTGCAGGGCACTTCTTCCGTCCTCCGGGCCGCGGCGGTGAGCGCGCTGGCTTCCACGTCACAGGGGGGTGCTCAAGTTAAGGATGGGGGTTCCGCGCTCAGCGGAGCACGCTGCCGGGGGTCCCAGACCAGGTCAGGGAGCGCAGGGGTCACAGCGCTAATACCTGGTCGATCCCCGGTGGCTCTTCAATCTGCTTTGCATACGGCATCAGGGGTCAGTCTGGACACGCAGTCTCAGTGCTTGGCATATAAGTTTTAGGAGTTCAATCTGGACACGCAGTCTCAGTTCTTGGCATATAAGTTTTAGAGTTCAATCTGGACACGCAGTCTCAGTGCTTGGCATATAAATTTTAGAGTTCAATCTGGACACGCAGTCTCAGTGCTTGGCATATAAGATTTAGAGTTCAATCTGGACACGCAGTCTCAGTGCTTGGCATATAAGTCTCTGTTCTCAGATGTTAGATGAAGTCTTGTTGGCGCAGATGTATCTGGCGCCCTTAAAGGGGTTCTGTTACAGGGGGGTAGGGATGGAGAAGGCGACTAGGTCCTTCCTAGTCAGGCTGGGCAGAGGTTCTCTGGGTCCTCCTACTGCTGGGCAAGATCAGTGGGTTTCACAGGGTCCCTCACTCACTTAAGAGGCAGCACCTAAATCCTGTCACTCTCAGAGCCATAAGTCTCTGGCTAGGCCCTACCGCCTACACTCCTGGTGGATTCTTCCAGCTGTGCTTCACCCCACTGGCCAACTCAACACAAAAAGTTCCCTCCCTCACTTAAGTAGCTCTAGGTCAGGTGACCTCTGGCCAAGGCGGCAAAAGAAAAACCACACCTCCCTTCTAGAAGGTTCCAGCACATTCCAGGAGCTTCCCCACTCTACCTATGGGACAAAAAGGCGGGCTGGAGTCGCAACATTGTTGTGGGGTTCCAGCCAGCTCCTGGCAGCTAGGGTGCTACTATGAAAGACCACTCTGCAGTAGCAGGGGCCTGTGGCAGCCATCTTGGGAGAAGGGAGCACCTGCACCTTAACACTGATTGGCAATGAAAAGGCGCCCGGAGACCTAGTCCAACATAAAAATGAGGGTGGAAAAAATGAGGCACGATCAAAAATGGAAGGGGAGACCACCCTAGGGCTGACAGGTCCAACAGTGTGTTTACATTTGGAGTCGTCATGTCGTGTGCAACAACAAACTTTCACAAATAAAAAAGCAAAAAGCAATACACTCTCTCAAGTGTCTGCTTATTGATACACGGTAATGGTCTCTGCCAGCCAGAAGGAGGTTAGCAGATACTGTGACAGTCTTAATCGTTCCTCTATTCAGACATTTCTTTTCAACAGACTTATGGAGAAAAGGGGGAGCCTTACCTGTTAATGTATAGTTTGCTAAATGAAAAGAATAAGCACCAAGGAAACAGGAGGGTGACAGTGGGAGATAGACCAGGCTTTGAAGTTTGGAATGCACACTGGCTGCATTCCAATTCTAGTGCTGAAGCAAGAAACCCAGAAGAAGGAAATATGAGAGGAAAGCAAATACATTTCTCTCATTTTAATGTTTAAATTCCCCAGAATGCTGTTCAATGGGCTGGGGCAGGCAGTGTTTGTAACCGGACTGCCAGATTTGGCAGCGGGTGTTTCCCCAGGAAAATGGATGGGTGGGTGCTGTTTTTTATCCTGAGGGACCGGTTTACCACTGAGAAGGGGCTGCTGTGTTTCCTAAATTGTGATAGGTTTAAAAGCACCCGCTGCATAGTTCCTTTTTTAGCCCCAGTTTTCAGGCAACAATAAAAATGTCAAGATAACTCTGGTGATTAATGTTACTGCAGGAGACGGTTCAGAGTTTTGTCTAGTGGCAGTTTTGACCTATCTAAGTAGCACGGTGTTTAAAATGCCTGCTGCAAAGAATGTGTACCGTGTAGATCACAGAACTTTATTTTATGTGGATAGATCAGTGGGGTACTGCTTTTGTTATAGAGATCCTTTCTTTACTTGCAGTTCATATGTTATGATCGTAATATAGAACGGTGTCTATGAACTGCCATCAAAGAACTGCATGGAAACTGCATGGTATAGGTTAGAACATTATGTTTTTTCCCAGTCTTTCATTATCCAAATGTTGTTTTGAAAAAAGGGTTTGTTTGAGTAGAAATAAATTGTTATCAGTAAAGCCAACCCTAACCACAGAGTTACATTTTAAATACTGACTTGTGCTTCTCCAGGCCAAGCACTCTTAAAAATTCCTACCAGTATGGATGACATTTTAATCCTACACCTGTAGTTACCTTTGTCCTATGTAACATTTTCTATACACTGATTCACTTTTATTTCACTGATTGTCTATGTGTGTATGTGTGTGAGAGAGACACAAAGTGCTCCAACACCCTACACTGGTATGAGAGGTTCTGTAAAATAAATTAAATACATGTGAGAGAAGGGCTGTGGAGAGATGAGAGCACTGTTGGAGAGTGACAGTGAGGAAATCTTTGGCGAAGATTATTGGGAGGGCGTCCGAAAAAATCTGTTGCACCGAGCACCACCAGTGAGTGGTAAAGCTTGCCCTGCCATGCCGTTTATTGGGGTGGAGGATGTTAACATCTCCTGAAAAGGTCTTTCATTGTGTTCTCGGCTTCATGGCTGTGCTTAACAGTAAAGCTGTGCACTTATGTTATATTTAAATTCATGCTTAACATTTTATTTTTGGTGTTCTTTGAAAGAATGTCTGTGGGAACAACTGGGTATTCTGGTGCACTGTAAGATCATCATCACCTCCTCATAAGTCTTCCTCGCCACATGATTAACATAGTGAGCTCCAGCTCCACACCAGAACCTTTCAAAGCAAAAAAATTAGCCTCCCATGCCTCCCCAAAATGGCCGACCCATTATGCCCTTGACCTCTATAAGAGGAGGGCCAGCCCAACCCTTCAGCCTGTTTTTTTGGTTCTGCGCTGCAGATTCTACAGAGCGTGTTTCCAGGTAAGTTGGGGTGAGGTCCTGCTCCAGCAGGTCCTAGGGCACTGGGGGGGAGGCCCTGCTCTAGCAGGCTCACGGACTGGTTCTCCCACCTTCTGGCCCTCGCACTTCCCTGTTGTGCTCTGCTCTATTGGGCTCTGGTAGTTGCGGGCTCTTGGGGTTGTATTCTGCCCTGCAGTCCTTCCCTTGGAAATTTATGCCCTGCTTTAGCGGGCTCTGGAGTTTGGGCACTGCTGTCTGGCAGCCTGGCACTGGCGGGCTCTGGTGGGGTATGTTTCTGCCCTGCTCTCGGGCGGCTATGGCTTCCCTATATGCTGGCGTTCCGCTCCGTGCCACTCTAGTGGTCCGGTTCCGGCCTCGGCCCGTCTCGGCATGGTGAAGCGGAGGACTGTATCATAAAGTAAGACATCCTTAGGTCAAACTGCTGCTGGTTTGCCGCATTTCGAGTTGCGGGACGTTCGCATTCTCCCTGTGTTTGATCTCTGGCGGCTGATGTTTGTGCCAGGACCAGGGTGGGTTTGCTGGCGCGGTGTTAAGGTCCTTGTGGGCTAACTACCCCCCCCTTTGGCTGTGTTGCCTGCCTCCGCCATGTTTTCTTGGGTGTTCTCTCGATGTGCACTTTGATACGAGTGGCGTTCTGCTCTGCCTTTGTCACTTTGTGGGCTCTGTGGTATGTGGTTTTTTGTCCTGTTCTGGCACTGCGCGGGTGGGCCTGGCTGGGGGGAGTTACCTTGCTTGCCCGGCTTAGGTTGTGGGCTGCTGCTGTTGTCTCAGGGGATCCAGGTCCTGGATGTTGCCGCACGCTCTCCCTTCCCTCTGGCCGAGGGCATGCGGCTTGTGTGAGCCTGTTTGTTGTTGGAGCCTTACGTCTCGTTGCCTCCACTGTTCCGGTTTTGGTGGACTTGCTCACGCATGCGCCCTGTGTGGTTCTCCCACAGCATCACTGATTCCCGTTGCTGTACTATGGGTCTGGCTTCTGTTGGTGCTCCGTACTCTGGGTGTGGGTTGGTCTATTCCTAGAGGAGTTTCAGACAACAGGTTTTGTCCATATTTGCCTGGCTGCATTCTGGGAGGTTTGTGATTGATTTTTTCCCACTCTGGGTGCGTTGTTTTCCCCCTTTGTGCCTGATTTTGTCGGGCCTGCTTCTTTGCGGTGAGTCTCTGCGACCTATTGGCTCTGATTGCTATGGTTATGTGTTCATTTCATAGTGTGTTTGTGGGTTTCTCAGTCGGGCCTACAGCGGTGCTACTTTTCTTGGTACCTGTGCACGTATGGGGTATTGAGAGGGGATGTGGCCTTCTGGCTGGAGTGGTAGCCAGTTTGAGTCTCGGCGGTGTAGCTCAACATCCTCTGCTGCTCTTTCGGGTCAGGTCCTCTGCGTTCTGCGTTTCTTGCACACTTTTGTTGTGTTTTTTGCCTGCTGGTCGTTTCTGGCTATGTTTGTGGTGCAGTGTAGTGATTTTGCAGTATCCAGGGGCCTTGTGTGCACTGTTAACATACAATGCTTGTCACGGCGTTGGGTCCCTACAGGTGTTTTCTACCCTGGGCTATGGCTCGCAGGTGAATTGTGTGCCTCAGGTGCACAGGCTCCTGCAGGACAGGGGTTGATGTCCTGCCACTGCTTACATTTTTTCCCGATGTAGTTCTTGTTCATACATTCCTTTGTGATTGTGTGTTCCAGTCCTGGTGTTTTACTGGGGCGTTTGGGGTGTTTCGCGGGGCCATGGCTTCGTTTGTTGGCTGTGTTTGTCCCTGACTCAGTTTTCCCTTCCAGGCTTTGGGCCTAGGGTCCTTCCGTCCTGTGGGCTCCTGTTCCGGCCTAATCTCCTTGGGGTGCTGGGTCTGGCCTGGTTGGTCCCTGGTTGGGCATCCTCCTGGGGGTTCCGGGGGTTGTTGGTGGCTGGGGGTCTGCTGGGAGCAGGCTGCTTTTGCCTCCTGTCCGTCCTTCTCTGGGCTGCTTCTGTGGTCTCCGTATGGGCTTTTTGCTTCTGCTCATTTGGGCTTGCCCTCTCCCTTTCCAGGCCGCTGCCAGGGCGCCCTCCTTTTCTCGTCTGGCTTCTTGGCTCTGCTTGTGGCTGCTCTGCCTCTTGTCTGGGTCAGGATTCTCCTCGGCTGCCGGCCATTGGAGCTCTGTGGTAGGCCATTTGTGGCCTCCCCTTACATCTTGGGTGGCCTCTGTGGCGGTTCTGTGGGTCCCACCTCCTGCCGCACCCCTCTGTTGTCTGTCTTATCGGTCTTCCTGGTTCCCCTTGCGGGGGGCCTGTTCAGGTGGGGTCTTGGGGGCTCTTCCTGTTTCTGGTGGTCCTCCTTGTTTTTTCCTCTGGCCCCCTGACTTTGGGTTGGGGCAGGAGATCGCCCTTGGAGTGTGTGTCGGGTGTCCTTGTGCCTTGTTGGCAGGCGGTGCTTTGCATTGTCCTTCTCTTGGGAGCTCATGCCTTCCGGGGTTCTCTCATGCTGCTGGGCCGTCCTGGGTTCTGGGTCACACTCATCTTCACCTGTTCCTTGGAGTGTGTTTTCCCTTGTCCCGCTCTCGATTCCGTCCTGCCGGTAGTTTTGTCTCCACGGTTCTGGTCCAGTCTGCGTTGGTGGTGTCCGTTCTCTTCCCCTTCCTTTTGGTCACGGGTCGGGCGCTGAGCTTCCTTTTTTTCCGCCCTGTCTGCGGGAGAGGCCTGCGGTCTCCCTTTTCTGGTGTCCCCTTGCCGGGTGGTTGCGGCCTTCTCCGGTCTGTGGTGCGTGCTTGGGTTCCCTGTCGGTGCCGGGTCGATTGGTCCCCCTGCTGGCAGGTGTCTTGTCTGGCTTCTGTTGGCCATTCCTTGGCTTGTCTGGGGTCTGCCCTGCGGGGGCTTCTTGTTTCTTTTCTGGGTGGTTTTGTGTTTCGCCAGCCTTGTTCTCCGGTGGGTTGCTGGGTTGGCCCCTTTGGCTTTTGGCACGGTTGTGCTGTCCTTGACTGGGTTTCTGTTGTCCCAGTTTCGGTTTGTGTCCCCGGTGGTGGCTCTGTCTGCCTTCTCGTCTGGGCTGCCGGTTTGGCGCTTTCCTCTGGCCCTCTGCTAATGGGGGTTTGAGCTTGTCTGGCCTAGATGGGGCATTTGTAAAAAGAGTCAATCTGGCCTGATGGTTAAGGTTCCAGACACTTACTCTATAGATTAGATTTTCTATCCCTGGTCTTTCAATGGCACTGTGTGCTCTCTTTAAAGTCAGAGTGTTGGGCCTTGTTGCTGTGGCTCAATGGTATTTTTTGTGCTTCTGGGGGCACAGGCTTGCACTGGACAGGAGTTTGTCTCCTGCCGCTGCTTTCGGATTATCCCACGTTGGTGTATGTTCGTGCGGTGCTTTGATGCTCCAGGGTTGCTGGGATTTCCATGTTCTCCTTCCCTGGGCAGGGCCTGCGTTTCCTGTGCGGTGTTTGCTCCCTTTTCTTCTTTGTCCCTGGTTTTGGGGTGCTGGGGCCTGCTGACTCGGTTTGGCCCCTTGGAGGTGTTGGCGTTGCTTGGGCTCATTTCGTCCAGCTCTTCTGTCCTTCTCGCCTTTGGTGTGTTTCTGCCTGTGGCCTTGCCTCCCTGTCCGTGCTCGCTTCGGCGGCTCGCTTTCTACATGTGGAGCGTTCCTGGGGCTTTTTGCTTGGCCCCTTAGCGGGGCAGTCTCGCTCCTCCGTGCTGCGTTCCCCTCCCTGCCGGGTTCTGTTGGCCTTCTTGTGCATGGTGGCCCCGGATGGGTTTTCGCTTCCTTTCTGGTGGCTTGGCCTTGGGCCTGCTCCCTTCCGCTATTCGCGCTCCGTGGGTGTCCTTATGGGCTTTCTGCTTTTCCCTGTTGGCCCGTTGGGTTCTCTTGGGGGCTGGGCCGTTCCTGCAGCTTCCTGGGTCTGTTTTGCCGGGTGCCTGCCTGGGTTCTCGCCTTGGTGTCGCGCTCCCATCCGGGGAGTGCTTTATGCGACTGGGGTCCGTGTCCCACCTGTTTATCTCCTTGCTGGTGGGGTTTTTTTTGGAGGCCTTCATTTTTGTTGGTGTTCGGTTGGGGTGCTGGGTTCCTTTTTGCACCTCATTCCGATCTTGCTGCTTCTTCTCGTCTGTCTTTTGTCTGGTTCCGTTGCTGCGGTCCTCAGGAGGATTCGTCTCTCTCGCTGTTGGTGGTCCGCCATGCGGTGTTGCTGTATTTCGGTCGGACTGCGTCTCTTCCTGGTGTGGCTTTTTGTTGGGTCACTGTGGTTGGGTTGCCCTCTGTTTCTTCGGTTCCGACATCTGGGCTTTTGCTCCCCTCTCGCTTTTGGCTGTCCGTTGGGTGGTCTTGGTGTGTTTGGGCCGGCTTGCTGCTTTCTGTTCTGGGCCTGTTTGTTGTTGCTTTTAGCCCCGTATGCTCTGGTTCTGTGCCTTCTCTGTCCTCCTTCGGTGGTTGGTTGGGGCGGATGTTCTGGTAGCCCTGCATGTCCCAGGGGTCCGGGTTCTCGGCTCTCCCGGTGTCTGTCGGTCCCGGGCTGGTTCGTCATGCTCGTGGTTACCTCTCTCTTGGGTGATCCTTCCACTCACCTGGTCTTTTTGGTTTGCCTGCTTCGTTGGCATCCTTTTCTGGTCCGTTGGTTTCTTGTGAGTTTCCTTGAAGCTGCTTGGCTTTGGTATGTGCTCATCACGTTAATAATGTGGCGAGGAAGACTTACGAGGAGGTAATGCCCCGATTACTAACCGTTAATCTTCATTCCGAGTATAGTCTTCCTCGCCACATGAGTTCCCCCCTCCCTCCCTCCCTGTCTGGCTATCGGCTTCATGTTTATGCTTGGTAGTTTCAGGCTGAAGGGTTGGGCCGGCCCTCCTCTTATAGAGGTCAAGGGTGTAATGGGTCGGCCATATTGGGAAGGGATGGGAGGCATGGGAGGCTAACTCTTTTGCTTTGGAGGGTTCTGGTGTGGAGCTGAAGCACACTACGTTAATCATGTGGCGAGGAAGACTATACTCGGAGTAATGAAGATTACCGGTAAGTAATCGGGGCATTTACTATTCTTATTAAAGCTAGTACAATTGAATACATTAGGAAAAATGTGTTGTAGTATGCACCGCTTTTGCCATTTTTTCACAAATTTTCTTGGGGGGGGGGGAAACACCCCCAAATTTCCCCTTGTATGGGTCAGGTTGTCCGGTGCGCAAGCCATGCACTGTACAGGGGCTGGTCTGACAAGATTTGCCCTGGCTGCATTAGGTTGCCAGTATGGCCCTAAGTGTTTGGGAACACCGGGCCTGATTTTTTCAGCTGGACCAGCCAGCCAGTAAGAACTAGTGCAGTATTGACAGGGCCTATGGGTGCTAGCACTGTCTGGTCCCTTCAAACACTTTTAGCTTAGAAGGGAGCATACTAAGCTCCTCTCTGCATGCCTACAGTCTCATTTGTTCCCTGACAACCCCAGCAACCACTACTACCGTCCTACTCCGACAACCCCGACAACCCTTAGTTATCTTCCATGTCAGTGCAGTGGTTATACAAACGCGTGGGTGGCCTTGTAATTCTGGGTCTGCGTGTTATTCAGGCCTGGTTCTAGTGGGTGGGAAACATAAGCCTGGCCCACCCAAACTTGAGCCTTGGCCCGAGCAGTGTCGGCTCAAAGGCCAGTAGTAAAGGGCCACTTTCATTTAAAACGTTCCTCTGAACGTTGTCTTTCTTCCTGTTCTGGGAGTTGTGTGATTGGGCCGGGGCTGTTACTCACAGGCAACCCCAATCACGCATCTCCTTTTAGAAAGGTGGGCTGTAACCCTACCCACTTGTGCAGGTAAAATAGGGGCATGGCGAAGGGGAAGAATCCATTCTTTGGCAGCGGGTAACCTTAACCTTCTTGCTGCGTGGATATTTCCTTTTCTATTCCATGCTGGAGAAAAAAAGTTTGATTATCCTGATGCACCTTTCCTGACCCCTGCAGATGCTTATCAGACTGGGCTGTGACGAAGAACGGAGCAAGTAAGAGAATATCTGGCAATTTGTTCTTCTTTTTAAAATCAGAGAAGGCCCAGCAAGACACATGCTTCATGTATACTCTGGTCATTTATGATCCTGCTTGAGAGCAATCTTTTGTCTGTTGATAGTTTTGAAATGCAGATAAACTGTATTTGATGTGGATAGCTCAGTGGGTTACTGCCTTTGTCACAGAGATTCTTGTGTTACTTGCAATTCAGAAGTTACAATACTATCATAGGGCAGTGACCTATGAACTGTCATCAAAGAGCTGCATGCAAACCTGAATGATATAGTTAAAACTTCCTCAGTTTTTCATTATTCTAATGTTGCTAAAAAGAGTTTGTTTGGTCAGATATACATTTTTATCAGTAAAGCCAACCCCTAACCACTGGGATTTGCTTTAAATCCTGAGTTTGTGTTTTTCCAAACCAAACCCTCTTAAAATATACTGCCCCCCAGTATGGATGACACGGCATTCCTGCACCTTGTAATCCTCATTGGTTTATGTAACATTCCCTGTAGATTGATTTACATACTTGCATGATTGTCTCTGTACAACGTGTGCATGATGTAGAGTACTGTGACACCCTACACTGATATGAGTAGCACTATACAATAAATTAAATGCTTATGAGAGAGTGGCTACGGAGAGATGAGGGAGCTGGTGGAGGGTGGCAGTGAGGGAGTGAGAAGAGGTCAATGGGGGGCTACAGAGGGATGAGGGGTACTGGTGGAGGGTGGCACTGAGGGAGTGAAAGGAGGAGCTCAATACAGGGAGGGGCTACGGAGAGATGAGGGTGCTGTTATAGGGTGGCAGTGAGGGAATCCGAGAAGGAGGTCAATGGGGGGGGCTACGGAGAGATGCGGGGCGCTGGTGGAGGGTGGCAGTGAGGGAACCCAAGGAGGAGGTCATGAGGGAGAGCCTGAGAGGTGTCACTTGCCTGATACGTCCGCCTCAGAAACCTCCTCTTCCCATCAGAAGGATATTACATGGAAAAAAAAGCACTTTTTGAGAGTAATAACATTTTGAAAGAGATTTGGAAAGAAAAGAATGCATTTAACTGGGCCCTTGTAAGACTAAACAGAGATAAAGGAGGGCCCTAAAGCAGGCATGGCTAGATATATAAGTGACAAATCGGGCCCTAAGTGGCCCACTAGAATGCATTCTTGGCCCACCCAAATAAAAATTCCTGGAACCGGGCCTGATGTTATTCCATATTCTTAGGACAAAACCATGTAATTGTATGGTGCAAGGGTGTAATTACTGACTGCAACTGGTGATTCGAGACCCGGTAATTTGGGTGCCTCTGCACTGTGCAACTTGCAGTCAGGGCCACAGATGCATATCTCACTTGCTTACTCAACCATTCATCCACACATTCATCCACCCATTACTCAACCATTAATTATCCATGCACACACTTACTTATCAATCCATCCTGCTGTTGCAACATTTTCATCCATCCATACAACCAATCCTGCCCTCAAAAATAAAAAGCACTTAAAAAACAGCCAGACCAAGAGCCTTTTCGAATGCTTGTGACTCCAGCAGCAGAAAATTAGCTGTGACTAAGGCTTTCTATGTCCTTTTTGCTAAGTTAATAAAACTGAGTCAGTAACGTTACAGTCATTATTAATACCATATGGCAACCATAAATAACATCCCATAGACAGTAACAGAAGGGAAAGCAATCAGGTTAAACGGCTGTATGGAAACTGAGATGGCCTTATAGAAACGGCACGGAAAATGTTTGGTAGAAAACGTACACTGATAGTAAAATTATAAAGGGATGCCATTATATTGTACATTTTCAATTGTAAGAACACATTCTTGAACTTCTGCCACAGGGAGCCCAGCAGAGCTGCACTTTGGCTCGCCCTTGTCAACACTGTGTACCATTACCTGTGAATCTCCCCTGGAGGTGGAAGTTGGGCTGCAATGCGTGAGAGGCACAGGATGTTCTTCACTTGGCTTCTTTTTTTGTGGTGGGGGAACCTGAAGCCAAATGACTAAATGTTCATTATTGTTTGGAAATAATTTTCTCTCAAGTTGTCCCCAGATTACCTTTGTCTGTCTTCAGTAGCACATAGTGATAAAAGAAAATTCCATCACAAAACATACAAAGGGGCCAAAATATATAAGAAGTTAAAACTGAGTGTCTTTGTAGTGCTTACTTAGCAGACTCTGACAGCTACATCATTCAAAGAAGATTGGAAGAGGGTGCGGCTTAAGGGCTAGGGCAGCCGACCTTGAAGCAGGGGAACCAGGTTCGAGTCTGGCAGAAGGCTCAAACATCCTGTGATTCTGGCCAAATTACTTAACCTCCATGTGCCTGAAAATGAATGTGTCAGTGTGGTGATTGATTCAGGTACAAGTGATGAGTTTCAGGTAGCTTTATTCAAAAACAGACCACACCAGGAGCAGCCAGCATGCTGCTCAGCCCAGTCAACTGTGAACAATTGACTCATAACATTCTATGACATGTCATCACAGTAAGATTCTACAGGCAGGGCATGAATAGCATTGAACTCAGGATATAACAAATCCCCCTTTCTCCCAAATAAACAAAAGAACAACAATGAGAAAAGAAGAAAGATTAAGAGGAGAGGAAAGACAAAGAGTAAATCCGAAACATCGCAAACCAATGAGAGAAGAGAGCAACAAAAGAAAGTGCGAATATATAAATGGGGAAAACAGAGAAGTAACAGGTGAGGAAAACAGATAAAAAGAAAGGCAAAAGGTGAGAATACCATCCTTTCTTCCAACACAACAACAGAAACGAAAAGAGAAAACACCAACGACTTCCTCAAGACATACTTGCTGGCCAGGCATGTATAAAAAGAGACAAGTCATAGTACAACACAATGACCAACAGAACAAAAACAGACACTAACAAAGAGTAGGAGAAGAAAACCTCCAAAGGAAAAGAGAACACAACAGTAAGAAAAAGACAGAGGAAAACTAAGATGAATAGAATCCAGAATCCACAGATGACATCAATAAAAGATATCAGAAGGAAAGCTGAGCTGTAACAGGAAATAGTGAGACAATTAAAATAAATCACTCATACTTCCCATTAAATTAAAAATCACAATATAATTAAAACATGACGTTGAATACCAACTGGAAAATGTAAAGAAAACGCAATAAACTTGAGAAAAACACCAATTGGTATTAAGACCAAATAGACCCTGTGTGAGGGTAATATTGTACTAAACATGTGGTGAAGGGGTGCACACTGTGCACTGAACTGATGAAACCAAACCCATAAAACACACCACGTAAAAATGTTGAGCACTGTTGTCAAGGGACTCAAACCCGTACAACACACCCTAAGTATGGCAAAACGTAAAAATGTCATGCACTGTTGTGATGGGAATACCCAGAACGACCCACTTCGTATAGAGGTCAAATATTGTGCATTGCAGTGATGGGACTGTAACCCATACTACACACCTGGAGTGGAGGTAATTTGTTGTGCACTGAACAGATGGGACTGTAACCCATGTGACACATCTCCTGTAGAGACAAAAAGAAATGTTTTGCACCATAGAGATAGGACTGTAACCCATGACACACCTCGTATAGAGGCAAAAATGTTGTGCACCATAGAGATGGGACTGTAACCCAAACAACCCAAGTGCAAGAAGGGATAGAAATATAAAATGTGATAACTCACCCTTTGGAAAGAAACCCAAAAGATAAAGAAATACACCGTGTGTGAATGGTACAAATGGACACCCAACCAAGAAAACAGCTTAGAAATGTGCATACAACATGTCATTCGATACTGAATGAATCCACGCCGGTGAGCGGCAACTCACCCGAGTAGTCAGGTAATAAACACCCTTGCGTAAGGGAACAAATTGTGACTCCAAATACACTGTAACATCAAACACAGAACATTGGAAATTGAAGCTTTGGATGTCAGACATAATAACTCCATATGCGCAGGTAGTTTGTCTTTGTGATTCAAGATGTACATGGTGGAAAACATTATGCAAGGTGAATGTACAGGACACTCCAGAAAGTAAATTCGGCGGCAACTTTAAATCCGGTGTCGTGTGTGGTAAATGTTGCTACCCAAACCAAACATGGCAAACAGTTCCAAATAACAGATGTATGATGGTAGAGTCAATCTTATGAACAACGCTCCTCATGTAGAACATGGCAAAAAAAAACACAGTACCTTCATCATGTTGAGTCTTCTTGTTAAAACAGGGCTTACTGTGTTACTCTTCCACAGTGCTGAAATGGGAGTCACATGACACTATACAGGTTCAGGGAGGAACACCAGTAACTCTGCCCTAAAACGATGACGTTCTAATTAGCTTTGTAGTCACCCCAGAAAACGTGGTAGGCAGTGAGGACTCCATACTGATGAAGGAAAGGAGCCAGTGTGGGAGGCTTATAAAATCTCACAATAACTTAATTGACGCACAAGAGAAACAAACGTGGTTGGCAGAGCGCATTGCATGAGTGCTCGATGTGTAAAATCCCAAGATGGCGGCACGCAAACTTACGGTGAGCCGGGTGGCTCTAGGCACGTCTGTGCAGGAGAGCATCTGTCAGCAGCAATGAGCTGCATTGAAGCAATGACGTGAGGGAAGATCCGGAGCATTAGAGGGGAACCATGGAGACATCGGGGAGGAAAGCAAAGACAGGTAGGAGTGCGCACGCTCAGCATGTCAGCTCGAGACAAATTTGAAAACACAGGTAACAGTTCAACTGCCATGGAGGTCATGTGATGGTGGTCTTGTGCCAATTTTAAATGGTAGACGTTGAACTCCCATAGTGCAGCGGTAACCCCTCCAGGTATCAAAACACCCCAAAAAAAGAATTATAAAGAAAAACAAAAATGCCTGCACTCACCGGAAAACATAGAAAGACAATCTCTGGTACAATGACAGGCATAGGCAGAATGCGCACTTACACACGAAGGGCAGTATCACCATTTGAAAAGACTGACATTGTAGATTTGACTGAAATTGTAGATTTGAGTCAGTAGCACCATTCTTGCGACAAATAGTGCAAACGTTGAAACAGTCCCACAGAAGATTGTAGAAAGATACCAGTTGCCAAACCACGACTTTCCCAGACAGGTAGAGTACCTGAAAGAGACTAATGTCAGGAACTGGGAGGCAAGTTCAGTAGATGTGTGCAGAAGCACTTTGAGTTAGGCTTACCCTCACTGAAGGCACAGCACAAGACGCAGACGATGGCAGGCTTACCCTCACTGAAGGCACAGCATAAAACGCAGACGTTGATAACAGGCAGGCTTACCCTCACTGAAGGCATGGCACAAGTTGCGCAGATGTTGGCTCTAGAGAGTAGACGCCCAAGGCGGAATGGGCAGCTCCTGATGGAGCACTTCCCCAGACGTACAGGAATAACTGGCAGACTGCTGTGGGCGGCCGATGGAAGGTCACTGGTGGGGTCAAGGTTGCCTGTAGATAGGAGGGTCAGCTTGAGTTTCAGTAGAATAAGTACCATAGAGTTGCTTCAGGTTTGAAGAGGTGACAGGCGTAGGTTCCGTTCAGGATCGTCGCCAAAAACTTGTGGTGATTGATTCAGGTACAAGTGATGAGTTTCAGGTAGCTTTATTCAAGATGGTACAACAGATCCCACCAGGAGCAACCAGCATGCTGCTCAGCCCAGTCAACTGTGAACAATTGACTCATAACATTCTATGACATGTCAGCACAGTAAGATTCTACAAGCAGGGCATCAATAGCATTAAACTCAGGATATAACAGTCAGTCTGCATTGCAACCGGTGGTCATGTAAAGCGCCCTGTTACGTTCGGTTTCTCGCTATGTAAAACTGCAACAAAAAAAAACATGGTAACTGAGTTTCTTGTATATATATGGATCCCACTTTGTATCCTTTTTAACAGGTCTGGCCTAGAGACAGCTTTAGCTTCTCGACAGCCTTAATTTTCCCAGTACATTCATTAAAAAAATACATGCGTATAAATTTTGTACAGGAGCTTTTGGCCGACCCTCTTTATCCATTGTTATGTTATGTTATGTTAAATTATTTGTAGAGCACATGGCTGCCCCAACAACGGGGTGTCCCAGCGCTACAGTTGAACATAGAATGAGGAGTCACAGGGGAGTTAATAGTTGGAGAAATGCCAGGTCTTCACCATCCTTATAAAAAGGTCCAGTGGTCAGGGGTGCTATGGGTAGGAAGGGGTAAGGAGTTCCACAAGGCGGGAGACCGTGCCTTGAAAGAGCGACCACCCGCTCGGGTCTTCCGTATCCGAGGGACTCTAGCCAGGTGCAGATCTGCAGAGTGCAGAGCACGTGTGGGTACATATTGGGAGCATATATTGCTCAAGATTCCTGGGCCGATGCCCAAAAGGATCTTATGAATGATACACAAGGCTTTGAAGTGTATCCTCTGTTCCATAGGTAACCAGTGTAACCCACGGCAGAGGTTAGAGACATGGTAGTGCCGCAAACAGAGCGCGGGCAGCAGCAATCTGGATGCGTAGAAGCCTTTTGGTAATGGATTTGTTGGCTCCCAGGAGTAGCACATTGCAGTAATCCAGTCTAGCCATAATGGAAGATTGGATGATCAACAGTCGAGTTTGAGACTCAGAGACCTGGTATTGGTTTTAGGCCATGTAGCAGTCCGAAACATTTACCTGCCACTGATTTGGCCTGTGCTTCAAAGGTTAGGTCCTTGTCCACCAGAAATCCCAAGTTCTTGACCACAGGTTTGGGCCTGGGGGGAACTCCAAGAGCAGGAGGCCACAACTAGTTGCCCCACAGATGAAAGTCCTTCCCTACCAGAAGGAACTGGGATTTAGCCGAATTCAGCTGCAGGTAGTTGGCTGCCATCCACTCTGAAATGGCCGTTAGATCAGCTTTACATTTTGCAGAATCCTGGCTAGGATTGTTGGAAAAGGTGATCACCAACTGGGTGTCATCAGTGTATGACACCAGAGAGATGCCCTGGGGTTTAGCCATCAGAGCCAGTGGTCTGATGTAGATGTTAAATAATATCGGGCTCAATGCTGACTCCTAGGGAACACCACAGCGTAATGGGTGAGCAAAGGCAAAAAAAAGGAGGGGCAATTACTTGGAAGGTTTGATCGGTGAGACAGGATGAGAACCTAGAGAGGGCCTTGTCATCGACACCGATCTCCACCAGGCGGTGTAGCAGGATCTGTTGGGAGACCGTGCCCAAAGCAGCGCTCAGGTCTAGCAAAACTAAAGCCGTAGTTCTACCCACATCCAGAGAGGTCCGTAGCTGTTCTCTGACCACCAGCAGAGGAGACTTGGTGCTATGCCATGGTCTGAACCCGCTTTGAGATGTGTCCAGTATTGAATTCACTTTCAGATATTGGTCTGTTGAAGTGTCCCCTATCTGTGAGTCAAGGACTGTGGACAGGGAGAACACCTAACCAATCACTGACTCCGGGGAGGGAAGAGTCTGCTTAGGCTCTGGGAGGCAAGGGGAGCAGATGATTATGTAAGGGGGTGCTCCCTAATTTCTTAGCTCAGTTATATTTAAGTGGTACTTTTTTCTTCTCTGGCCAGCAGATCGGAGGCACTCCTAACTTTAGGACTCCTAAATGCCTTCTGTGAATACCGAAAGCCTTAAAATTAGGATTTTTCTCAGTTTGGTAGTAGTATAGTTAGGACTCCTAACTTTAGGACTCCTAAATGCCTTCTGTGAATACTTAAAGTCTTAAAACAAGGATTTTTCTCAGTTTAGGAGTCCTAAAGTTAGGAGTCCTAACTTTACTACTACTAAATTGAGTAAAATCCTAATTTTAAGACTTTCGGTATTCACAGAAGGCATTTAGGAGTCCTAAAGTTAGGAGTCCTAACTATACTACTACTAAACTGAGAAAAATCCTAATTTTAAGACTTTCGGTATTCACAGAAGGCATTTAGGAGTCCTAAAGTTAGGACTCCTAACTTCTGTGAATACCGAAATGAGTAAGTGCCTTCTGTGAATACCAAAATGAGTAAGTGCCTTCTGTATATACCAAAATGGTAGTAAGGTTAGGATTTTGTCTTAAGTTAGTTCTGTGAATCGGGCCCACTATGTTTGGTGTCATGCTCATCATCTGCTTCGCATCCTGTGCACCCTCCATATTAAGGCTCCGCTCTGGCATAACAGAGATGTGAAGAGATTAACTGGTCACAGTGGAAGACTAGGGGGATTCGCTCCATGAATTAAATGGTGTTGGACGGTGAATTGGTCTCCTTTAATGACCTCATGCACAATCACAGGCTGTCTCGATCGCAACACTGGCAGTAACTACCCACCCATAGTTTGCCACACACACTGGGTGCCCCACTTACAACATAGAGCATTACACGCTATTGCAATACATTCTGACATAGAAAGGTTACAGGGGCGCTATGACATGTCTGCATGTTACCCTTACAATCGCCCTCTTTTTGCACCCTACTGCCCATAATTTGTGCTGTTGGTTGGAGCAAAGGATAGGCCTCTCCATTTCTGAGGAAGATTGGCACAACCTTTTGGAAGAGCATGACAACTTATGTGTCCCCTTCACTTGCCCCTTATGCTTGCCCTTCCTCCGTGTTCCCCAAGGGGACGTTCTGGTCCACATTGCCCCTGTTAGGAGGGACTTTGTAAAGTGTTATGCATAATGCCCGTTTACTCACCGGTAATATTCATTACTCCGAGTCCTGGTCTTCCCGTCCCATTTCTTAACAGTGAGCAGCTGGTCTGCTCCCCAGAAAACTAAAACCTAGCAGAGCTTTTCAGCACTTCCCCCAATATGGCGCCACCAATCCAGTGAGGATAAAGGGGGAAGTGCACAACATCACATCCTGAGAATACCAAAGAAACCCAGAAACCAAGAAACAATCGCCACAAACAAAACCCCAGGAAGGCAGGGAAGGGCACAGGAATGGGACGGGAAGACCAGGACTCGGAGTAATGAACTTTACCGGTGAGTAACTGGGCATTACCTCCTCGTCCTGTCTTCCCGTCCCATTCCTTAACAGTGAGCCCATACCCAAGTACACGGTGACTGTAAGAAAAAAGACCAGACAAAGCATCAAACAGGCCAATCGAACAAACGAAAGCAGTACAAACTTAAACCATGTACCGCAGTCAAAACTTGAGCACCTAAGGCAGCCGAGGCCGCCAACCCAAACCGAAGGCGACAACAGGAAACAAAGGAATGGGGAGAAGCCCACGTGGCAGCACCAGAAATCCACACAAGGAGGCACCCCCAAATAGGGCCCAGGAGGAGGAGCCACCCCGGGCGCACCAGCCCCGGACCGAAGAAGGGAGAGGACAGTGCATGGACCGGTAGGTCGAAACAATAGCACCCTCAACCCAACTCACCAAGGTGGACAAGGAAGGACAAAGACCCTCCCCAGAGAGGCCGTAGGCGACAAACAAGGAAGCAACCGTCCAAAAACCACAGGTTCCGTCCAAAGGGATGCGGAGAGCCCTCAGCACCCCCAAAGAAAGGAGAACCACCTCCTTCGGGGAGGATGAGTCCGTAAAAAAAACAGGGAGGACAATATCCACCTGACAGTGGAAAGAAGACCAAATCATAGGCAGAAAAAACTGACCAGGGCGGAGAACGACCGTGCCAGAGCAGAAACACAAAAAAAGGGGGGCATGAAAGCACCAAGCTCACCAACCCACCGCCCAGAAGGAAAGGCCATCAGAAAAAGAACCTTAGCAGAAAGGAACTGAAGGTCCACCGAGAGCAGACCCTCAAAAAAAGGGGCCCGACAAGGCCTGGAGAACCAGAGGAAAAACCCAGGCTGGTCACAGGAGAGTGAGAGACAGGCAGCTTTATCTAAAAACTCTGCAAGAGGCGAGCCACCAAAGGGGAGACAGAAGAAACAGAGGAACCCTGAAAAGCCAGAACGGCAGCCCATTGTGCCCGGAGCGTGGAGACAGCGAGCCCTGGACAAAACCATCCCGCAAGAAGTCCAGCACCTACACAGACCCACAGGAGGAGGAAGACAGACCCTTCCTAAGGCACCAGGAGGAGAAGGACATGTGGAGAAGAGGGGAAACTGCCAAAGGGGGCACACAGCCAAAGACAGAAGAAAGGGAAACCAAGGCCGACAGGACCACTCCGGAACCACCAGAAGAACTGCCGCCCGGACCAACCGAATCTCCCCGAGGACCCGGGGGATCAAAGCAAATGGCAGGAAGGCAAACAGGAGACCCAGAGACCACTGAATGGAGATAGCGTTGAACGCCGAGGCCTGCCGAGAGGGGATGAGGCCGCAAAACTGAGGAAGAAGGGCCAACTCCTTCGAGGCAAACAGATCCAGCCTGGGAAGGCGGAACCGGAGGACAACCTGATTGAACAGAAGAGGGGATAGACACACAGTCGCAGAGGACGGGAACATCCGGCCCAGAGAGCCCGCAGGCTCATTCACCGACCCCGGAAGAGAGACATCCGTTAGAGAGTCCATTTGGCCCAAAGACCGAACACCCCGGAAAGGAGAAACAGAGATCGGTACATGCCCCCCAAATAAATCACAGAAGCCCGAACAACCTGGACGGCAGGTTGAACAGAGACAGCACGGACCAGAAGGAGAGGAGCAAACCACAGCAGAGCCAACCAACCTGCCCGCAGCCCCTTCCAGACCGAGGACTGGAGAGACACGAATCGGGACCACCGACCCTGAGCCGTGGATGCACCCAAGACCGCACCCCAACCCCTAGCACTGGCATCGGACAACCACCAATGGAGAGCAGCCCAAAGACCCGGCGGGACAGGAAGAAGAGCGCCTGAGCCCCGAGAGGCAGGAGCCCAGCGGGTCAGGACGCAACGCAGGTGGGGATACAAAGGCAGACGGGCCCAAGGGAGGAGATGCAGAGCGGAAGCCATCTCCCCCGGACACAGCAACCAGAGCCGGGCAGAAACCAGGGACTGGGACAGAAGCCACGAAAGGGCATGAAACAAAGTCAACAGTCCCACCTGCGAGAGGAACATCATCCCCAGAGCCACACGGAAGAGAGCCTCCAGGACCTCCAGAGTCCGGGAGGGCAGCAGGGAGGATTCAACGCTGAAGAGAGGCCGAAAGGAGGCACCCGGAACCGAAAGATCATGGAGCCGACAGAAAACCGGAGACACCGCCCATCTGTAGGACGTGCAGAGAGGCACCCAGCAGGGCCAGAGAAGCAAGGAAAAACCTAGGCAACACCAGATGCAGGATTGACAGCAAAGTAACCAGCTTGAAAGCACTCCTGGGAATGAAGAGAGAGACCCCCTGCCGAACCAAAACAGGGCGCAAGACCGCCGAAGCCTCCCTGCAGACCAGGAAGAGGACAGAACAACAACCCCGGCCCCGCTTCAGAGGAGGGACTTCCACGACAGCCGTATATCCCAACAGAAGGCGTACAACCACCGACAAAGCCAGCTGCTGCAGCGAGTGATGAGGCAGAGGAGCCCCCCGGAGGATCGGAGGGAAAAAACCAGACCCGAGAACCGGCTGACACAGCCAGCACCACCCAGGTAACCGGAAGAGGCAACCATCGATGCACAAAAAATCAAAGGTGACCCCCAACCGGAAAAGGCAGACAGTCACCACACCGGAGAAGGAGCAGAGGCAGAACCACTGGCCCGGACCCGGGACCAGGCAAGAAGCAGCCGCAGAGTCACTCAACGCGCCAAAAGAAATGCCCAACAAATAGCGCACCTGCAGCCCCAAGAGGGCCAAGAGAGAGGAGGCACCCTTCCCGCTCTGCAAAAGAAGAGCCAGGGGATGGAAATACAGCTGCAGGGACAGGACCAAGCAGCAGGAGCAGGACGTCGCCCTGGCAGCAACGTATGGAAGCAGCGTAGGAACACCCCACCGCCCCCACCAGCCGCCGAACAAAAGCAGCAGAAGGAAGGGCACCACCAGATAGACGCGTGAACCCCCAACCTGTGAGAGCCGATGCCACCAAAGGCACCAGACTTGCCATTGAGCGACAGCGCAGTGGACATAAAAAGCAAGGGAAGACGGATGATACCATACTCCACCATGCATGAGGAAGCACCGTGCGCACAGCGCCATGCCATTGGAAGGACCCAGGAGCCGGCTGGGGACAGCGAGCAGAAAAGGCATCCTCCAGGACATCCGGCACAGGAGGAGCTAAATCCAAATCGCCAGGCACATGGTCAAGCAAAGCAGAGAGCACAGCACCGCGAACAAAGCGACCATGCAGACAACCTCCACAGCGACAGCCGAAGGGACATGCAGAACAAGAGACCCACGAGGCTATAAGGCAGGAGGGCCAGCCGCCTCCCGAGCCCAGAAAGCAGCAGCAACCGCCCCATCATAAAGAGACACATCCAAACTAGGAGCGGCAGAGCCATAAGCACTAAGAATGAGCCACATCACCCGGAATTTCCAGGAGGTCTCCCTTCCAGCTACTTACCAGGCCTGACCCTGCGTAATGGCGGAAATCATAAAACACCAGGTGCTTTGAGGCTGGGTTGGCCGTAGGCCCCTCAAAACCAGGAAAAAAGCGTAAGCACAAAAAGCGCCCGGCCGCCCGAAAACCCCCCCAAGGGAGGCAGGAAACCCAGCAGGATGCTCCGCGCCCCAGGGGGACAACAGAGGACCCGCGCCCGCTAAAGCAGGGTGACACGGGACCGTCAGCAGAGAAGTGGCTGCTAAAGCAGGCCGCGAACATGTATAGCAAAGAAAACCAAGGGTCAGCTCCTCGCCGAGTCCGAACTGTACGTGCAATGAAATGGAGCATGAAAAAAACTCACAGCAGCGCCAGGTGAGGCACAAATCCACAACCCCGGCATGTACCGCTGTATAAGAACAGCAAGCTATTTGGAATGGAACCATTAATCTTGATAGTAAGCGTCCCAGACCACATTAAGCCACAGGGACTCTCACCAAAAGCACCACAGGTGCAAGTGAAGGGAAAACATGCATCGAAAGACCAGGGACTGAACACCCAAACTGCAGCGTAAGAGTCAAAGACCCTAACCAGTAGCCCAGAGTGACCCATTACAGCACACGGCATCCCCAACAGGGAAACCGAAACTCCGCCGAAGCAAGAGGAACCGGCACAAGCATACTGCATACTGCAGCACACTTAAAAAGAGGAGCATGCCTCTGAGGATTGTGTTTGTGCAGGAAGGTGCCCCTTCGGTCACAAAAACAATCCTGCCTACAATGCAGGCACCCTTGCACCACAGCGCAAGTGTCCCTGCGTTGGAGCTTGGCAGCAAAAAGGGCACCAGTGCAAGGACAGGACAGGAATTCTCCATATAATGTTAAATATGGCGCCTTCCCGCCCTTTACCGTTGAGGCATCAGAGCGCAGCAAGGGGGCTTGCTGCGCTGCGTGAAAAGTTTGATCAATATGCCCCCCCTTCCCCCCCCCCCCCGAAAGTGAATGAAAAGCCAATGAAGAGTTAAACAGACAACTGCATGTCTAGGCTGTCACCCGGAAGCGTCCTAAGGTAGAAATGACGCTCTTGGGTTCTAACCAACCAGTGAGCTAGGACGATGACAAAACATTCTCAAACAATGAAGCAATGCAGTTGTACACAACAGCGACACAGGGGATCTGTGGAACTAAGAAAGGGAAGAGTGAAACTGTTGCCTTAAATGTATTTAAAGATAGTGTTGTATCTTGTCATGGTTGATGTCTAAGGTCGGGGGTATAATCGACCTCATTAGCGATGCCACGGACGACTTAATTTGTGTTGCAATTTGTGAAAACTTGACGAGTACGTGGCTTATTTACAAACCCCTTGCGCTGCTAGTGCGTCACGTATTCCTATGTCAAAAAGTGACGCAACTGGAGCACGAGGAGCTTGTAAATAAGCACCTGGGGGGGGGGGGGTACTTTGGGTTAAACTGGTGAATTCGCAACATTTTCTGATACCTCAGAATCACTTTTCCGACCTTTTTCACTGAATCCTGAGGATTTCTAGACTGAGGTAAATGCCCCCAACTCCTTGCTGTGTGAATTACCACTGACCGTTGGTTTATGGACACCGCAATCTGGGCTACACATGTGGGATTTGTTTCAGCGTGAACAAATCAAGCTTACGCACGCACATTACCCGATGCGCTCATCTTACGTGTGAGATGATGATCTGGGTTACTTAACACCGCCATAGCTAGGGAAGTGTATTAACCGTTCAGCGGCAGGTGACACAGTAAACCGGTCTAAGCAGGGCGCAGTCTGCTGCAACATCAGATGCTCGCCTCAGGTGAGGAAGCAGAACTAGGCCATCATCGCTCCACATTTGAAAAACATCCGCGTATTGTGTTGATAGTTAGCAACATGTATTCATTAAAGTAGGGCACTGCCAACAGCTGAACATGAAAGCGGACTTTTCAGCATGAACATAAAGGCATCAGGCTATTTCCAGATGAAACGTGTACATTTTGAGGCAGATGGCCGAACTGCACACAGGGACATCTTAAGGATTTGGGGGGCCCTGGGCCAAACATATTTTGGGGGCCCCTGTTCAGGACACCTTTGAATTTATGATTTAATTTGAGCCCCTGTTTCCCACGCAGTTTCCACTTCCTCAGCTGCGCTAGCGATCCAGTTTGCATCATAGGCATTAGCCTATATATTCCCGATGTAAATGGACACGTGCAGCTTACAGGTGTAGGATTCAGGGTTTCCTGCCCTGCTACTACGTTTTTAATACTTTTTAAATTGTATGTGTGTGGCTGAATTACTTTGTGCTTTTTAACAATTTCTCCTACCTATGCGCCCTTGCACTTTGCTTGATTCTGCTTGCCAACACCTCCTTAGCTGCTCCGATTCGCATTTCGGTTTTCCTCCAGTCCTGGTCCGCTGCTGCTGATACGCCGATTGTGTGGAGGGCTGGGGCTACTATCGGGCTACTCACTTCCGCCCACGCAGTTTCCACTTCCTCAGCTGTGCTAGCGATCCAGTTTGTATCATAGGCATCAGCCTATATATTCCCGATGCAAACGGATGCGTGCAGCTGATAGCTGTAGGATTTAGTGTTTCCTGCCCTGCTACTAGGTTTTTATTACTTTTTAAATTGTATATGTCTGGCTGAATTACTCTCTGCTTTTTAACAATTTCTCCTACCTATGCGCACTTGCACTTTACTTGGTTCTGCTTGCCTACACATCCTTAGCTGCTTTGATCCGCATCTCGCTTTTCCTCCAGTCCTGGTCCGCCGCGGCTTATACGCCGATTGTGCAGAGGGCTGGGGCTACTATCGGGCTCTTCACTTATGCCTATGCAGTTTCCGCTTCCTCAGCTGCGTTGGCGATCCAGTTTGCATCATAGGCATTAGCCTATATATTCCCGATGCAAACGGACGCGCTAAGTGGATGTGCACAGCGGGCGCGCCGCTGGCGCCGAAGGTAAGCCTGTCTGCGCCCGGAGGCGTTCAGCGCCAGCCATGCTGCCCAGTTCCCCTCCAGTGAGTTTCTTCCACTATATTGCAATAGGGAAAATCTGCTTAGCCTTAGGCGGCTACCATTATGTCACTGTACAGCCGCTGATCCGAGGTTGGAGGTAGACTTTCGTTGCAATAAGTGCAACTGGACTCTCCTCCAGCCCAGGAAACTCGCACCCAATATCCTCCCACGCAACAAATAGTGTAAAAACAATAAGAAAACAGAGGACTTAAAGGCCACCCTTTTAAATTGTCGCTCTATACAAAAGCATGAACCATACATTTATGGCCTACTTTTAGACTAACAGTCGGATCTTTTATTTCTCACTGAGACCTGGCTGTCTGAAGCCTCCAACCCTACTATCACCTCGGCCATCCCTACGGGTTATAACATTCTTAGGAGGGACCGATCGAATGGGAAGGAGGGAGATGTTACAACAAACAATTGATGGACGGAATGCTGACAATGCAGACATTCTCCCCCAGTCAGGAGATCTGGGTTAAATCCATCGTTCTTTTGCCCACTACACCACCCCAGTTTAGACATGGCCATATGCAAATCAGTCTTGACCCTGTGCCTCATGGGAACAGTCCAGCCCGAACTGCCAAGCCATGTCTTCACTGGACCGGAATCAAGCATCCTAGGACCGGTTTCTGGCTATCAGCCGTCATCAGCCAGGATAGCTTGACTCCAGTGGCGTAGTGAGCACGGGTCCCACGTCTGGGAATACCCATCCCACTTAGGGCGAAAAGCGTTACAACAAACAATTGATGGACGGAATGCTGACAATGCAGACATTCTCCCCCAGTCAAGAGATCTGGGTTAAATCCATCGTTCTTTTGCCCACTACACCACCCCAGTTTAGACATGGCCATATGCAAATCAGTCTTGACCCTGTGCCTCATGGGAACAGTCCAGCCCGAACTGCCAAGCAATGTCTTCACTGGACCGGAATCAAGCATCCTAGGACCGGTTTCTGGCTATCAGCCGTCATCAGCCAGGATAGCTTGACTCCAGTGGCGTAGTGAGCACGGGTCCCACGTCTGGGAATACCCATCCCACTTAGGGCGAAAAGCGTTACAACAACCAAATGATGGACGGAATGCTGACAATGCAGACATTCTCCCCCAGTCAAGAGATCTGGGTTAAATCCATCTTCCTAGGAAGCTTGTTTCCGGTCCAGGGAAGGTATGGCTTGGCAGTTCGGGCTGGACTGTTCCCATGAGGCACAGGGTCAGACTGATTTGCATATGGCCATGTCTGAACTGGGGTGGCAGAGTGGGATAAAGAACGGTGATGGATCAAACCCAGATCTGTGGACTGGGTGTGAGTGTTTGATTGGTTCTGATGCTCCGTCCATCACCACCCCCTTTTGTACCGCAATATTCTACAGACAGCATTGAAACTGGCATGGAAATATTCTGTGGCAGCATTGAAACTGGCATCACAATATTCTGCAGACAGCATAGAAACTGGCATGGTAATATTCTGTGGCAGCATTGAAACTGGCATGGTAATATTCTGTGGCAGCATTGAAACTGGCATGGCAATATTCTGCAGACAGCATTGAAACTGGCATGGCAATATTCTGTAGACAGCATTTTGTTGTAAGGAGGGAGATGTTGCCATAATTTACAATAAAAAACTAGACTGCTTAGGCTTCTGCTGTACCTTATCCCCCATCATAGCATAGCTGGATTTCTGATTTACAGACCTCCCAGTGCTATTGGAAATGTTATTACTAAGCTTAATATAACCACCACCTCCCTGGCCTTAAAATACAACAACTGCCTCATTCTGGGATATTTCAATATACATATGGACAATGGAAAAGACCCTCAAACAATTTCCTTGTTGGAGGCGCTGCAGGGCTGCAACATGTTTCCATCTGCTTCTTTGGCCACCCATGAGAAGGGCCATACCCTAGACCAAATCGTTCACAACTTTGAAATATCAGTAAGCCTACATCTTCCCATTACCTGGTCTGACCACCTCCTATTAAAATTCGTCGTTCCCAACTCTGCCACAGCCCCTTGAGCTAACACAGGGCAGAGGATCTCTAATTACAGGACGTTCCATAAAATATCCATCCCGATGTTAGCAGACGCCCTCGGTCGTTCCTCACCAGAGCTGTCTGGCTGCCCCGACTCGGACGCCCTCTCAATAGATTCATGGCTCCGAACCAACATTGATGCAGTGGTACTGGTTGTTTGCTGCTCCTCAAAGAGGTCAGCCCCACCAGCTCCATGGTTTAACGATTCCCTTAGATCTCGCAACAGAAATTGTGGAACAATTGAACGGAAATGGCGTAAATCCTATCTACCTGAGGACAGGAAGGTGTATAAAGACACCTTAAAAGCTCATTACATTCTCGTGAAGGCAGCCAAGAAAAACCTCTTTCAAACCAAGATAGAAAATGCCCAAAATAAGAGTAAGGAAATCTTTAGCATAGTTAAATCCTTTATTGCCCTGAGAGCCGGCACAAAGGAAGGGCCATGCACTGAAGAATGGTCTAAGTAAATAGTTGAATTCTTCCACAAAAAGATCTCCATGATCCAAAAAGCCTTCACTAACATATCAGAGGAAAAACTGACCTTCTACCTTAGTTCTAATAGCAAATTTCACCTCTTGGAGCCTCCATCTTTACTAGCTTTTCCTGAGTTTCAGCTTGAAGAGTCACTGACCCCTCTCCAAAGCATTAAGTCTGGCTCTCCTACTGACCCATGTCCAGGGAATATCTTGAACCTATTAGCTCCCACCATAAACCCCACAGTAAACCAGCTCTTTAATGCTTCTCTCTCCTCAGGCAACATGCAGAAATTATAGAAGAATGCTAAGATTCTTCAACTGATAAAAAAGGCTAATGCCAAACCGACGGACCCTGCCAACTACCCCTTCTTCCGACCCTCTCCAGAGTACTAGAGAAGCATGTAAACAAGGCCCTCCAAAAACACATTGAAGATGGGAAGCTCCTTCATGAGTCCCAATCCGGTTTTAGGGCTAACTACAGTATGGAGTCCACTCTGCTGGAAGTGACTGAATTTTTAAAGGGTAAGCTGGACCAGGGAGGCAAGACTGTTCTGATATTTCTCGATACGTCAGCGGCTTTCAATATGGTCCCACATGAGAGGCTCCTGGAGAGACTTACTAATATCGGTCTGGGGGGGGGGGGGGGGCCGCCTTAACATGGATGTCATCCTTCTTGGCAAATAGATCTCAGGACATCTGGCTCCCCCCTTTCTGATCCCCAGTTCCGGCCATGAATGTAGGTGTCCCTCAGGGCTCCATTCTCAGTCCTACCCTTTTTAATATATATCTATCCCCCTTGCATTTCTGGTAGAGGAAGAGGGCGCCAAAACTGTTTCCTATTCTAATGACACTCAGCTGAGTTTTACGTCTGAAAAAGGAACCGACTTCGACGGGGCAATGATTAGGTCCTGCCTCACAAAGGTTTTTAACTGGCTTAAAATCAATCAGCTGAAGTGCAATCCTGACAAAACTGAAGTTGTTTTCTTTGGTAATCCATAAACGCCTGACTGGAGCTCTTGGTGGCCAAAAGAGCTGCCACCCCCGCCCACTGAAAAGGAGAAAGTAAAAAACGTAGAAATTGTCAGAGACAAGACACTCTCCATGTGCTTTCAAATTCAAAATCTAAATGGCACTTGCTTTGGCATACTCTGGATGCTAAAAAAAACTCCTGCCACTGTTACCGCTTGAGAGCAGAAAGATCGTGGTGCAGGCTCTGGTGACATCAAAGCTTGACTATGTCAACAGCTTGTACCTCTGTCTTCCCAAATCCCGTATCCAGCGCCTACAAGTGGTACAATACGCGGCGGCCAGAGCCATCCTGAGACCTAAACCCAGATCTAGTATGACCCCTATTCTTAAGTCTCTCCGCATAAAAGAACGGATCGGCTTCAAAGCGATGACCATCTTCTTTAAAGCTTTCCATGGCTTAGGAGCCGGTGACATAAATAAGCTCGTTAATCGCTACACAACAGTTAGACCCCTAAATTCTTCCAATGCCAACCTGGCCATCATGCCTAAAATATGCAGTGCCCGCATTGGAGGCAGATCCCTCGGCTTTCTAGACCCAAAATTGTGGAATAGCCTTCCTGAGTCTCTGAGACTAACCACAGACCTACTCTCTTTCATGAAAGAACTTAAAAACCTGGCTTTTTGATAACTGATGGGTCTTTTACGCATGTTTTCCTCCCACTGTCATGCGCTAGGACACTCTAGTCTGAGTAGCTGCGCGCTTTATTAAATACACAATTTCATTTCATTAGGTCCCGGACAGTGCAAAGGAACACTCGTCCAAGCTCTAAGCGCCTTATTTATGAGGCTTTGCTTCACTTTTATGCCGCTGGTGGGTCACTTTTTGTGACGCACCGGCAGCATAAAATATGTGCAATGTTACGCCCTATTTACAAAGTGACGCATCTAGGCAGATGCTTCACTTTGTAAACCCCTGCACCGCATTATACCTGCGCCAGGCATAATGTATGCAGGGTGGGTGTTGCCCCCCGCAAAATGCCTCGTAGAAGTGGCGCATTGAAAACTATGAGAACTCAGTGCGCCACTTCTAGGACACCATTGCGTCAATATCTTACACCTGCCACACAGCAGGCATAAGACTGATGCAGGCCCTTTCACATGGGGCTTGCCCCATGTGAAAGGACACATTGCTGGAGTTGCGTCTATTTTCAGACACACCCCAGCAATGCATCACTTTTGCGCATACAGATTTGTCAGAAATACTGACATATCTGTAACTCCTTGCGACATGATGCGTCATACAGTAAATATGACACATCCATCATGTCGCAACGAGGGCGCACTAAGAAGTGACGCATCCCTGTTTTCACACTGCGATGCATCACTTCTCATAAATAAGGCCCTGAATGTGTTTACATCTAATATTCAGGGATAATGTGTGTTTTCAATATTATAACACAGCAGCAGCTCACCAATATTACTGCAAATAATCTCTGTGACGCCCTCCCATTTCTTATATGTTAGGCCTTGTTTTGATCTAAAATAAACGTTTTTTATGTAAATTGCATGAAACATAAACACAAAATTCCTCTGCAAAATAGCTGTACTAGACTCTCACACATCAGGTACATAAGAAATAAATGAAAGGAAAACAGAATTTAAAACAAACTGTTTAGGAAATATTCAGGGCCATTAGGGCAAAACTCTGGAGAATGGAGCTGACTGTCAGGGGGCCCCCTGAAAGGCTGGGGCCCTGGGCCAGAGCCCACTTTGCCCATGCATTAAAACGTCTCTGACTGCACATGCTGCCCACCCGATATCCTAACTGTTTACACGTATCTGCATTTCTGCACATCTGGGTAATAATGGTATTTCCATGAGTCCCCTCAAAAAATGTAGGTAAGGCGTAGAAATATGTCCAAGTGTTTATGGATAGTATTAAGGATAGAAAAATATACTATTTTATCTCCAGACTGAGGGCCTCATCTACGAACGTCACCTTTTTGATGTTCCAGTGGCGCAAAGTGCCACAGCATATTTTATACGGCCACGTAAAGCCACTTTACGTGGCTTTTCATTGCCTTACAAACATGTGCCCCTTTCAAGCAGAAACCTGCATGAAAGGGGTGTTGCATGGGTTTTCCTGTGGGTGTTCCCACGCAACACCCATGGAACCTGACACATTCCCCACATTTACGAGAAATTGTAAGCCTGGAATACATCAGAACCGGAGGCGCAACAAGGAGAACATTTTTTATCTCTCTTTGTGCTCTTCTTTTTCTATGTGTGCGATAGAAAAAGGGAATCACCTCATGTGATTGATTTTGTGTAGGAAGGTGTCCCTTCCTGCATAAAATCAATCAGCCCCGGAACACAGGCACCTGCTTGCTTTGGCGCATGGCAGCCCATTGTGCGCCGGCACTCGAGAAAAGGACAGGAATATGCCGTATCACATAGATACGTACACAACAAAAAACCTCTAACACAATCAATCAGCTGTTCTTTAGGCCTCAGTGGTTACCTAAATTGACCCTGGGCTACCATTTATTTATGGAATTGTTCAATATTTCCTAAAATGCAAAGAAGAGGTTGCCATCACATAATATTTACAGACATATACCCCTTTCTAATGTGAAACAAAACAGATTTTTGTACATAAATACAAAAAACACATGTACACTTGTTACATTACAAACATAACATAATTGATTAAACAAAAGAGAAATAGGCTATCCACCAGGGTAAGACAGTGCCAATGCACGTTTCGTATTGACAACAGTAGACAGTCCTACATTTTAAACGTGTAATTGGGACATTATATTATTTGGTCCTCAATTATTGCTCAACTTGGGTCCTGAAGAGGTCAATATCTTATTGATAAACTCTAATTCAAGAGCATCAACTAGTATGCTCAAATATGCATAATATGCAGGAGTGTCTCCAAGTTAGGTAGGTATGAACCTCTCATTGTCATAAGCCAACGCGTTTCAACCTTCTATTGTAGGGACCAAAAAAAACTCTTTTAGGGAAAGGTCTTCATCAGGGCAAGGTTTTAAGATGGTAGGACTTTTGGATGCAGTTTTGTGGTTCTCATGTGGGAATACCTTGAGTTTCCTATATCTCTTTGTATGTCGTAAAGGTTACGTCAGAATTCACAAATCGTCGAAGTACTTTGAATTGTTTTCCATATCGCGGCACTTCTTTAGTAAGCAAAAGAAACTCCCGATATACAAAGCCTCAGTGGTGTAGTCGCTAGATTAATTGTGGCTCCGTATCGGCATTCTCCATTACACACTTTTTGTTTTTTTGTTGATTCCATCCTCTATCTAGCCTTAACTGAATCACTCCCCTTGTGTTTAAACGTATCACATAGATGCGGCGTATTCCTGCCCTTTTGTTTTGATGTAGGGCAGTGCAGCAAGATTCCTGTGGCACTGCCCTATGTCAAAACCTCATAAATAAGGCCCTGAATATTTAGGGAAAGGGCATTTTCGAGTGAAACTGTCTAGCCTTGGAAATCAGGGAGATAGGAAATACAATCATCACCCTGTACAGTCAAACCTAGTGTCATGTGTCTCAGTTAGGCCCGGGGAGACATGCTGCCATTTTAAACATATATATGTTTCCTAGGTTGTCTTCTCTTTCACATGATATCTTTTAACACACAATTGCAAGGGTGACAATGCAGGATTAGCTTCTCTGAAACTACATTGCTTACAAATTCCTTTTAGTATGAACATTATCACGACACCTCAAACATCTTGTACAACGTCTGAACATACTTTGTGCAAATGTGATTGTTTGTTGCTCGTCCATGCAGTGACTCAGCTATCTATAGAACATAAAAAATGGCGACCTGACTAGAGGTCTCGGCTCAGAGGAAGGATGCTTTTTGTTATAAATAACAAGCATTTCTAGGTTTTAGGCAGAGGAGCACGGCTACCATTGAGAGGTCACTACACTCTGAAACATCAGCCCAGCTGCATGCTGATCCCTCTGCAAGGAGGGATACCCAACTCGTGACCAAGATGGGGACCTTCAGTCTTTCCCTTCAGGTAACAGGAGTGGATCATCCAATAGGGGATTCTTGGCATAACACATACACAACCTAGACACTTAGGTTAGGGAAAGCATAGTAGGAGTACTAGAGATATATGTATACATATAAATTTAGCATCGCAACTTCCGGCTTCAAACCTAAATCCACCTTTTGCCCAGTCATGCTGAGAGATAATATAGATGTTTTTCATGATAAAATAACTTCCGAATTGAAAACTCTATATTACAAATTACAAGCGGCAAAAAAACGGTATACAAGCCAAGGCAATCTATACTATCAGTTGATGATCAAATTACAAAACAACAATAATATAATCATCAGACAATCCAACAAAGGCGGAAACATTGTGCTTTAGTCAAGAGAGCTCTACATGGAGAAAGCCATGAGCCAACTTAACGACAGAGATTGCTATAGACGTGGCACGATTTTCGAAGTAAAAGCATCATGGAACATTGTGTATTCAAGTTTGTTGGCCTGGAAAAGTGCTGGTCTGTTATCATCTGATGAATTTAGATATTTAAAGAATGATCATCCAGTGATGCCTGTGGTTTACTTTATTCCAAAGATTCACAAAGACAAGAGTAAACCACCGGGCAGACCGATCATATCAGCACGCAATAGTATCATGGAAGACATGAGCAAATATGTAGACTTCTATTTGCAGGATTTTGTGAGGAGCTTACCTTCTTTTATCTTGGACACAGGTGATTTATTGAGAAAATTGGACAGTATAGACTGGAACCCTAAAGACTTACTTATCTCCTTGGATGTCACGTCATTGTATACCAGCATCTATCACCGATATGGCCTGAAAGCTGTCGAGCATTTTTTAAACACCAGATCAATCTGTTTTTACAAACACAACAAAATGATATTAGCTATGATTGCTATGTGTCTGAAAAATAACTTTTTTTTATTTCAGAACCAAGTATTCCAACAGGTTCGGGGCGTGGCTATGGCGGCCTGTTTCTTAGGAGAGGGTATGCCACCGAGGTGATTGATAAGGCCATGCTACGAGCCAATGCACTTGGCAGAACGCAGGTATTAATGGGTAAAACTGGTGCGTCTTTAAATCAGACATCTGAAAATACTGAATCTCCAAGATTAATACTCACCTACAATACCCAAAATAAAATCATACGTAGAATGGTCAACAAAAATTGGTCATTGGTAAAGAACGATCCGGTCTTAGGTGTTTCAGCAACAAAATCCCCCAACATAACATTCAGGAAATCACGATCTATGAGGGATATGCTGGTAAAAAGTAGCCCTGAAGTGAGAAACTCTGTGAATTGGCTCGGTGCCAGTAAGGGGTTCATCAAATGCGCTGTTTGCAAGGCTTGCAAACAAGGTACCAATAAAACAGAGTATCTAACTCCTTTCAGCAGCAAACCGGTTCCAATCACCAAAAAATTTACATGTAAAACGGAGTTTGCCGTCTATGTGCTGGAGTGTCCTCGTGGCCTGCAATATGTAGGTAGCACTAAGCTACAGGTCCACAAGCGGATACTCCAGCACATAAGGGCAATCAACAACGGTGATTCCACCTACCCGGTTGCCAGACACTTTCAGGAGAGACACTCCAAAAATCTCATTGATCTCAAATATTTTGTCTTGGATTCGCTCCTTCCATTAAGAAGAGGGGGTAATCGCGAAGCAATGCTTCGCAGATTAGAAACTAAATGCATTTTGGAATTAGAGTCTAAGACCCCCAATGGTTTGAATTCCAGTGAGGATTTTTTTACATATCTATGATGCTTATGGTCTGTTCATACTGTCTTAAGATTCGTCGCTGCCTCATTAGGAATTGTTTTAACCATTTTGGTTGTATGTCTTAGCACAATTTTGCACATGCGAATCTTTTGGTTCACCAGGTGATATGTCAAATGCACTAGCACTTTCATTGTAGACATATAGTGATTATTACTACAGCCCACCTGGGCAATATTAGGAACGTTGTTTCAACAATTGATTTGCGCAACAAGACGGTTGCACATTAAGATGAATAACATGCTTTTATTGTGATAAAAATAAGTTTACATTGGTTTTACTTTTTTTTTTTCAAAAAAAGCAAGCTGTTATCATATTGATTGAAACGCTGACCAAATTACTGAGCTTTTGCATCTTTTACATTTACATATTGAATATTTATTTATTTATATGTATGTATTTATTGGATTGCACACTGCTCGATTTGCACATATTTATTCATTATGTGTAGGAATTGTTTACCATTCATGATCTTCATGTTGAACAATGCGAGTATTTTCACTATGTCTATCATTTTTTCGTCACCAATTGCTGTGCTTTTCACTTTAAAAGGTTATGCCGGCCCCCTTAATGTGTCATGTGATCAAGGCCCCACGAGGGCTGAAACGCGTTATGGCAGGGTGCACGGGTTTGAAATAAATTATACTACACCAGATTTGGGTTCGCTGTGTCTTTGTTCGAGGAAACGAACGTGAAAGAGACATTTAATGCATATGCATATATATATATATATATATTCACTGAAAAAAACATAGGTTTCAGAGATGTTATAGTTAGAAATTATCATTTAAAAAAAGCTTTGAAATTCACTGAAAAAAACATAGGTTTCAGAGACGTTATAGTTAGAATTTAGCATTTAAAAAACCTTAGAAATTCACAGAAAAAAACATAGGTTTCAGGGGTGTTATAGTTAGCTGGACATTTCACTCGTACAAAACCATAGAAATTCCTCCGTTATAGTTAGTTCTGCTAACTATAACTCGCGCACCCGCAATGCACTGCTGATGATGTCACATATTACATCATTCATGACATGGTGAGGGACATCACTGATGACATCATTGATGGCATCTCAAATGAAATCACTGATGACATCATCCAGTGAATGTTGTTTAGTTTGAAATTTAAATATGTATTATATATATACCAATCTGTATTGAAGATTGAGTGGATATATAACTGTCTGGATGGAGGATTTAGTAGCTGGCTGACTGTCTGTTTAAGTGAGTAATTAAAAGTGTCTCACTTAATACATGGATTAGTAACTAAACTATGTGAATGTGTGCATCACTGTCTCTGTTGTTGTATAACATGCTGCATCAGTTGGTCACTAACTACATGAGTGTGTATATTAGTTATTGATTAGTTGGGTGAGTATTTGTATGGGACACTGAGTTTGTGTGTGGTTGGATGGGGTGTGTGTAACTCTATGCATAGATGTGTGAATGGTTGATTGACTATGTATATAGGTTTAAGAGTGCATGTGGAAACAGTTGTTTGGGTGACTGAGTGTATTTATTTGTGTGTTGGTGAGCGAATATATGTTTTAGTTGTACATCTTCAACAAAGTAAAAAAATAAAAGGCATGGTATGTGAGAGTTGGTGTATATAAATAGGTATATATAAGAGTCAGTGATTGTGAGAGTAACTATATGAATGAGTGTATAATTGTAATGGTGATTTTTTAACATATTAACTATGAGTTACTATGTGTTTGAATAAATGAGGTGTTGTGTGTATAATTGTGTAAGTGAGTAAATATAAGTGTGATACATTTTTTTCATGAGTGAGTAGGATGACTGCATAACTGACTAAGATGACTGCTGATGTGTCATTGTCTATATATGTGTATAAGTGCATTTGATAGTGTTCTATTAATTAGTGGCTGCATGTATAAGTGATTCTGTTGTTGAATGGGTAGTTGTGTGTGTAGACTTAGGAATCAGTGAGTGGGTATGTAGTAACTGGTATTGGTGTGTCAATGGTTTCAAATATGGTACTCTTTATTTTACAGTGAGTGATAAAAGGTTATACTAGTGTATGATGAGGTGTATCAGATTGTCACGTGGATGATGTCATCAGCGATGTCATTTGAGATGCCATCAGTGATGTCATCAGTGATGTCATTGACCATGTCATGAATGATGTAATATGTGACATCATCAGCAGTGCATTGCGGGCGCGCGAGTTATAGTTAGCAGAACTAACTATAACGGAGGAATTTCTAGGGTTTTGTACGATTGAAATGTCCAGCTAACTATAACAACCCTGAAACCAATGTTTTTTCCGTGAATTTCTAAGGTTTTTTAAATGCGAATTTCTAACTACAACGTCTCTGAAACCTATGGTTGTTTCAGTGAATTTCAAAGCTTTTTTAAATGCTAATTTCTAACTATAATGTCCCTGAAACCTATGGTTTTTTCAGTGAATTTCAAAGGTTTTTTAAATGCTACTTTTTAAGTGTAATAGTAGTTATACCTATTTTTTGTACTGATTTTCTACAGTTTTTGAACTGTTTATTTATAAATATTTTATTCATTAAATAACATTATATATTTTCCTGAAAATTGCAACAAAAAAAAGATTGAAATATTGTTTACTTTTTTTGTTGTATTTTTTTATTTTAATATATTTATATTATTTTCTTTTTAAATGAAATTTTTTGCAATATTTTTTCGGAGTCGCGCACCCAAAGCGTACACATCACCGTGGGTGCGCGGATTCTAGCCGCCATTTTAGAAATGTCGTGAAGGATCTGCATACGGTGTGCGACGGCTGCGTGTTTTTCAGTTACATCATATACATTTAATATTACGTGATGTACGCAATTGGTATGCGACCAGTCCGCGACTCCTGCTCCTGTGCATTCGGGACACATGCGCATTACGGTACGTGACGCTTGCGCGGTGGCGGGTCCCACGTGATGTCATTTAGGTGCTGGGGCGCGCTGGGTGCTCGACTCCCGCAAAATTCTTTTTTGTTCTAAAATTATATGTATGTGTGTTTAATATACATATTAGGGCAAGAGACTATCTAAGATATTCATAAAAATTATATATTTGTACTTATAATAAACGTATATTATTTTTAAATATATTTTCGTGAAGGTGCGTCAGGTGCGTGCTTCGAGAGCGCAGAGTGCGCGGATCCCATGTGACCTCTAAAAAAAGATTTAATTGGTTCATAACATTTCCCACTGTAACTATTGAAGGACCCCACCCATTTTAATCATTCTTGTTGGAGCATCTTTAGAGAGACATCTATTTTCCTACAAGAACCCTTTTTTAGGTCTCGCCTGAGACAGCGCATGCTGTCTCTTCGAGACATTTAGTAAGTTGCTTTTAAAAGTACCATCAGAGGCTTTTGGTGGCCTAAAGCTTGAGTGCACGTGAGCGTGCACGCCCACAGCCGCCTTCTACCTTTCTGTCATGGCTCATTAAGCCTCCTCCACCCCCTTCCTGTCTGCTCTCACTACCCCCTCCCTTCTCCCCTCTCCCTTCTCCCCCTCCCTCCTCGTTAGCTTGTCTCTCTTTGAGGTCGTGTTTAAAATACTACAGAGCAATCTCAAGAGCGTGCCAGTCTTTTTTTTTTTTTAAATAATTCATCTTCACAACTTTGTGCGTGTGCACTCCCCCCACCCATCCGCTTTCCCAGTCTTCTTTCCGAGTGTCTTGTGTCTGAAGACATCAAATTGCACGCGTGTGCACTCCCCCCACCCATCCGCTTTCCCAGTCTTCTTTCCGAGTGTCTTGTGTCTGAAGACATCAAATTGCACGCCCGTGCACTCCCCCCAGCCATCCGCATTCCCAGTCTTCTTTCCGAGTTTCTTGTGTCTGAAGACATCAAATTGCTCGGCTGCTTGATTATACAGTGCCCTGTTTGCACAAATACAGATCTTAATGTCTTCAAAGGGATGAAAGGCTACCTCAGTGCTGCCAGACTTTGAACTTATGACCCTCACATTTACACAGATGTCGCAGGCCTATGATGGCATGGGCAACACTAGTATTTAACATGCCCTCGCTTTGTGTATGCACATCGATGAACAGCTAAAAAAATGTTTCCATTACCATTGAGCGACACAGTTACATTCGTGCCCCCTTTTCTCTCTATGAGGTTGTGTTTAAAATACTACAGAGCAATCTCAAGAGCGTGCCAGTCTTTTTTTATTTTTTATTTATCTTCACAACTTGAAAGAGCACCGCACAATCAAGCCTTCAGAAAGACGTAATGGAATTGTTATTACATCAAAGCACGATGGCTGTGCACGGAATAATTTCTGGAACTTTCTCTGCTTTGCACCCTGCAATCAGGATATGCATTTTGGCAATAAGGCAGCGAGCAGTAGCTATTTACTGTTCTTCTTTAGCTGTGGAATCGCAGCAAAGGCCCCTAATTAAGGAGAAGTGGGGTTAACCGCTCAGTGTACCACAGGGCCTCTCAAAGCCTTTCATTTTAAGGAAATCTGGTGTTACCTCACTCAGAAGAACCACTTTTCATATGTTCCGCCGTCGTTGCGCATTCAAAAACAATTATGGCGCAGCTAAGCACGATCTGCCGATAAACTACAGTACCTTAAAAGACTTTTCATTGACAGAATCTAACCTGGCAGCATGTGGGAAACATTAGTGCTGGCCTTCATCCTTGTCATAAAACGGGAATTCGGTTAGTGAGAGAATTGGTCATCCTGCATGGAGTGGATGACAACAAATGCGTAAATCTACTAAAACTAATTGCCTTGCTTGGGAACGTGATCTGTAAGAGTATAATCCACTCCCGACAAAATAATAAAAGCTTAAAACGGATCTTACCGTCATTATGTTTCTGAAATGTCACCGGAACTTCAGTAAATGCATTTTGGCAGTGAAACCTCTCTCTACCTCTACCTCTCTACCTAGATACCTCTCTTCCTCAACCTCTCTACCTCTTTCTCTCAACCTCCCTACCGCCTTACCTCTATCTCTACCTCGCTCTCTCTACCACTCTACCTCTCTCTCTACCTCTCTCTCTCTCTCTACCTCTCTACCTCTCTCTCTACCGCTCTCTACTGCTCTCTACCGCTCTCTCTCTACCTCTCTCTCTACCTCTCTCTACCTCTCTACAACTCTCTCCCTACACGCCTCTCTCTACACACCTCTCTCTACCACTCTCTCTCTACCCCTCTCTCTCCACCCCTCCCTCTCTCCACACCTCTCTCTTTCTCTCTACACCTCTCTCTCTCTCTCTCTTTCTCTCTACACACACCTATCTCTCTCTCTCCCTCTCTCTCTCTCTCTCTACACACCTCTCTCTCTCTCTCTCTACACCTCTCTCTCTCTCTCTCTACACACCTCTCTCTCTCTCTACCTCTAAGTGGCAGCCGGAGCCTGATAGCACTGCTTGTTCTTTAAAAAAATTAAAAGCATTGGCATAGCCAATAGGTCTCGCCTTTGGGGCCTTATAAGTGTTTAACCATGCAACAGTTAATGTTGTTGCACCAAGGATATTGTGCTGCATAACTAAATACTTATAAGGTCCCAAAAGCGAGACCTATTGGCTATGCCAATGCTTGTGTTTGTTTTTTTGGGTGTTTTTCAAAAAATATCAAACAAAATGGCATCTGGTCAGCAGCAGCAGCAGAAGGAAGTATCTTCTGAAGAAGAATTCTTGCAGGAGGCACCACGTTCACAGATGCTGGAATCTGTCGTGTGGAACTTCTTCACTTTTCCACCTGGAGAGAAGAAAGTAAATGCGAGAAAGGTGACGTGCAAAATTTGGGACCGAGTCCTGTCAAGAGGCAGTGAAAAAAAATACTCTTCTGGCACTGCTTCTATGTACAAGCATCTCCGGACCACAAATCCTCTCAATCTTGCTCGGGAGGAAATGAGGTGAGCTGCTTTGAACGCCTCACCTGCTGTGGCAAGTACATCTGGAGCATCCTCAGGAACACCTGCAATGGACATTAGGCCAGAATTCGCCTTTCTCGAGCAACACTGTGTGAAGTGTAAGAAACTTATATGCTTCGGTGAGCAGTCAGTGGATGAAGTTTGTGCTGCGTAACACAACCATCGTTGTTAATTTTTTTGTTTTTTAGTTTTTGAAATGATAAGTAATTCCAAATGCTTCCTGTTTTATTCGTTCTTTTTTTTGTTCATTTTTTGAAAAAACACCAAAACAAATACAAAATTGTTAAAAAAAAAAAAAAAGTTTGGTTCAATATATGTATACAGCATGATTGACTGAAAGAATGCATTAGTAGTGTATGGTGAATTTATAGGTGAAGATTTATGAGGAAGTACTGCAGCGTGACACTGCAAGCTCTTTAGCTGCACTAAACGTGGCACTTCTGAAGCACAGGGATGTGACATATGTACATGAATATGTTGCAACTCTGCTTCCCTCTGCACTGCTGCACAAACTGCAGCCATGCGGTGACACAGGCACCCTTGCACCATGGTGCAAGGATGTCTGTGTCGTGTGGGGACACCTTCCTGCACAAAAACAATCAGTAAAGGCATTTTCCTCTTTCAATGTATGCTGTGGAATGCAGCATGCATTGAAAGAGGAAAAAATGAGGAGAAATGAAAACAATTCTCCTCGTTGCGCCTTGCTACACCAACTCTAGGATGGCGCAGCATTCACACACATCTCAGGATTTACGATTTCTCATAAATCTGGAGATGTGTCTTGTTCTATGGGTGTTGCGTGGGAACACCCACAGCAACACCTATGGGATGCCCCTTCAATGCAAAGTTCTGTGTATGAAGGGGTCGTGTTTACAAGGAGAGGAAAAACCACGCAGGGTGGCTTTTCCTCTCCTTGTAAATATGAAGGAGTGCCTGGCGCCATCACTACGTTACAAAAAGTGACGTACTGGTGACGCAGGGTGTTTGTAAATCTGCCCCATAAGTGCTTAGGTATTGGCAGACTGATACAATAAAAACATAGTGCTGGATGGGTGATTGAAGAATTGCATGAGACTGACAGGAGGTATCCTACGCTGCATTGGTACTACTTCAGTATTTAATGGAGTGGACCAATAGTATGTATCTGCTTAGAGATTTGTAGGGATTATGCTCAGAATACTTTATGTGTACTTGTGTTGGTGCCTAGGTCATTTTATAAGAATACCACTAGTAACTGGAATGATGAGAGTGCTGCAAACAGAGTGAACACATAATTTATATGTGCTTACGTATTGTTGGGGTGATAGGATAAGTAGATAGTGGTAGATAAATGATTAAAGAAGTGCATGGGACAGACTGGATGATTCCTACACTGCATGGGTACTAACTGGGTATTTAGAACAGTGTATCAATAGTATGTAGCTAGTTAGAGGTCTCCTTGGATAGTGCACAAAATATTATAAATGTACTTGTGTTAGTAGCTAGGTCATTCCATAAGATCATGACTAGTAACTAGAATAATTACAGTATTACAAGCAGTGTGTATAGTGAATTTATAAGTGCTTAGAGACCTGTTGGTGATAACGCGCTCTATAAATATAAATTACATTACATTACATTAGGTATTGGTGGAGTAATAGGATAAGTAGATAGTGCTGGATGGGTGATTGGAGAAATGCATGGGACAGACAGGAGGATTCCTACACTGCATAGGTACTAACTAGGTATTTAGAAGAGCGTATCAATAGTTTGTAGCTGGTTAGAGGTGTGCATGCATAGTGTACAAAATATTGTACCTGCACTTGTGTTTTTGACTACGCTATTCCTTAAGCATACGACTAATAACTGGAGTAATTTCAGTGTTGCAAAGAATGTGCGGGCTGAATTTATAAGTGCTTAGGTATTGGTGCAGTGATAGGATATGTAGATAGTGCTGGATGGGTGAATGGAGAAGTGCATGGGACAGACAGATGGATTCCTAGACTGCATAGGTACTAACTGGGTATTTAGAAGAGCGTATCAATAGTATGTAGCTGGTTAGAGGTCTGCATGCATAGTGTACAAAATATTGTACCTGCACTTGTGTTAGTGGCTAGGCCATTCCTTAAGTATATGACTAATAACTGGAGTAATTTCAGTGCTGCAAAGAGAGTGCATGCTAAATTTATAAGTGCTTAGGTATTGGCAGAGTGATAGGATACGTACATAGTGCTGGATGGGTGAATGGACAAGTGCATGGGACAGACAGAAAGATTCCTAGACTGCATAGGTACTAACTGAGTATTTAAAAGACTGTATCAATGCTATATAGCTGATTAGAGGTCTGCAGGCATAGTGCACAGAATATTGTAGCTGTACTAGTATTGGTGTGTCTATGGTTTCGAGAATGGTAGTCTGTATTTTAGGGTGTGAGGAGGTGCATCAGATGATCACGTAGATGATGTCATCAGTGATGTCATTTGAGATGTCATCAGTGATGTCATCAGTGATGTCACTGACCATGTCATGAGTGATGTAATATGTGACGTCATCAGCAGTGCATTGCGGGGGCACAACTAACTATAACGGCCACATTTCTCGTTATATACGAGTGAAATGTCCAACTAACTATTACGTCCATGAAACCTGTGTTTTTTTCAGTGAATTTCTGAGGTTTTTTAAATGCTAATTTCTAACTATAATGTCACTGAAACTTGTGTTTTTTTCAGTGAGTTTTATATATATGTATTTATGTACTCACTCTTACAAGGAAGGAATCAGCACTCAGGTTGTAGTTTGGAAGTATTTAATCTGCAAAGGACGTGATCCACGCGTTTCGGCTCTTCTGAACCTTGATAACGATACAAGACATCATTGTAGCATCCTTATTTAAATGTACAAATGCCTCCAGTTGCCAACATTAACAAAGGACTACATATTACTTTAATCCAAAAAGCTGGCGGTCATATTGGCCTGGTCACGATGTGAAAATTCAGGAATTGATACAATAAAGAAAATAAAACAAGTGTTAATATGCACACAATGTCATTTCAGCATATCTTGCCCCGTGACCGCCATACCTGTATGTTCGTCAACGTGACTTCTTCATAGTAAACATACTTAGAATTGCAAACATCAACATAAACAATGGACTACACATTACTTTAAAGTGAAAGGCTATCGGCCATATTAATCTGGGCACGTTGCGTATTATAATGGTTCTAACACGAAAGAAAAGGAAAAAAAGGGGTGTTAATATACACACACTATCCCTAAATAAAGTTCTAGCGATTATAGTTCCATTCCATTCACAGCTCATTTGAGATGTCATGAGTGATGTCATGAGTGATGTAACTGACCATGTCATCAATGATGTAATGTCTGAGGTCATTAGCAGTACATTGCGGGGGCGTAAGTTATAGTTAGCTCAGGTAACTATAACTGCTGAATTTCACTGGTTGTGTATGAGTGAAATCTGAGTCTAACTATACCGTCCCTGTAATCTTTGGGTTTTTTCAGCAAATTTCTAGGTTTTTTTTAATGTTAAGTAAGATGCATAAAACAATGGATGGTGGGGGGTTGGAAGCAGAGCCTGGCATTGTGCTGCCCCCACCCAAGCTTGCTGCTCCTGCCTTCCCTCCTAGCCATCAATTGTCCAAGTCCATGTCCCTTATTACAGCCCTGTATGGCCGTTGTTCTGCCACTGGACTTCCCGCCTTCTCTGAACAGTTAGCTTTCTGCCCCATCCACCTCCTCCCTATCCTCTGTTGTCTGAATCCATGGACTAGCCTCCTCCATCCTGCCATGCATGGTCTGATGTGCTGCTACTGCCCTCCATTTAGCATGATGTACCAGTCCACTCCTCCTGCCCCCCATTTCCCAATTCTATGCCCCATCATTGACCTCCTGCTTAGCCTCTGTGCTTAGCTTGCTGCCCCTATTCTCCTTCCCCCTGCCCTCCGATGTCTTTGTGCATGCCCCTGCTCAATCCTTTTTGCCCACCATGTTCCATGGACCTGCCACTCCTATCTACTCTAAGTGTTCTGTTGAGCTGCCACTCCCCTCCCACCTGCCTAGCATTGTCAGATGACTATAACCTGTCCCTGCCACCTCCACCCTGCCTGTCCACATTCCATGCCCCTAGCACCTTCCTCCTGTCCTCCATGGTCCATTTTACAGCCACACCCTTCTGCCCTCCCTAGTCTGTTGTGCTGCAACTTCTCCTCCTGCCTGCCCCGCGTGGTCTGTTGTGAGGCCCCTTCCCCTGAACTCTCTTGTCTGTGCCCAGGTCCTGACCCTCCCTTCTATCCTCCATGGTCCTTTGTGCATGCCCCTGCACCCTCCTTCTTGCCCATCATAGCCATTGTGCTGCCACTAACCCTCCCACTTGCCATGCATGGTCTTCTGTGCTTCCACGGCTCCTTCCACCTTCCCTGTGTGGTCAGCCAGCTGCCCCTGACCCCCTCCCACCTTCCCTCCATGGTCTGTGTGTATGCCATCATAGTCTCACTGTTGCTCTCCATGGTGTGTTTTGCTTCTAGTGCCCATCCTGCCTGACCTCCATGGTCATCTTGCTGCTCCTGCCCTGCCCCCTTGCCCCCAGCCATCTGTTTCCATGTGCAGACCCCTATTCCCTCCCTCCTTGCCTGTCTGTTCCATTGCAATGCCCCTGATCCGCCCCTCCTGCCTTTTATGGTCTGTTATACTGCAGCTTTCTCTCCTGTCTGTCCATTATGGTCAGCTAGCTACCATTGCCTCTTTCCCCTCTGATCTCTGTTGTCCATGTGCATGGTCCTGTCCCTTTCCTATTGCTTTCTATGGATTGTTGTGCTGCACTCCCGTCCCACATGCCCTGTGTGGTGTATTGTGCTGCTGCAAACCCTGATGCCTACCCTGTAGGGTCAGTTTGGTGCACCTCTCCATGTCCCTTCTGTCGTGTGTTATCCGAGTCCATGTCCCTACTCCAATTCCTCCTGCCTTCCATGATCCAATGTAACATACTTGCAAACATTTTGAACTTGGTAAGAGGGAGATTTTGGAAAAAACTGGAATATTGATTTTCCCCTTTGACTTAAGAGGAGATTGTAGACAAGAGACAGATCAAATAAAGCCCATTTGGGCTTAAAAACATTGGACGTTTCCTGGCTGAATCGGATCTGTTGCAAAAAGAACTATTGATGGACAGAATGCAGAACAATGTCATACATTCACCCCAGTACAGAGATCTGGGCCTAAATCCATCATTTTTTTGCTCACCATGCCATTCCAGTTTGAACCCAGCCATATGCAAATCAGTCTTGATCCTGTGCCTCATGGGAACAGTCCAGACCGAACTGCCAAGCCAGGTCCTTCCTGGATTAGAACCAAGCATCCTAGGACCGGTTTCGGGGTTTCACCCCTCTTCAGCCAGGATAGCTTGATTCCAGTGGCATGGAGAGCACGGGACTCACGTCTGAGCATACCCGTCCCACTCGGGGTGACAAATGCAAAAAGAACTATTGATGGACAGAATGCAGAACAATGTCATACATTCACCCCAGTACAGAGATCTGGGCCTAAATCCATCATTTTTTTGCTCACCATGCCATTCCAGTTTGAACCCAGCCATATGCAAATCAGTCTTGATCCTGTGCCTCATGGGAACAGTCCAGACCGAACTGCCAAGCCAGGTCCTTCCTGGATTAGAACCAAGCATCCTAGGACCGGTTTCGGGGTTTCACCCCTCTTCAGCCAGGATAGCTTGATTCCAGTGGCATGGAGAGCACGGGACTCACGTCTGAGCATACCCGTCCCACTCGGGGTGACAAATGCAAAAAGAACTATTGATGGACAGAATGCAGAACAATGTCATACATTCACCCCAGTACAGAGATCTGGGCCTAAATCCATCATTTTTTTGCTCACCATGCCATTCCAGTTTGAACCCAGCCATATGCAAATCAGTCTTGATCCTGTGCCTCATGGGAACAGTCCAGACCGAACTGCCAAGCCAGGTCCTTCCTGGATTAGAACCAAGCATCCTAGGACCGGTTTCGGGGTTTCACCCCTCTTCAGCCAGGATAGCTTGATTCCAGTGGCATGGAGAGCACGGGACTCACGTCTGAGCATACCCGTCCCACTCGGGGTGACAAATGCAAAAAGAACTATTGATGGACAGAATGCAGAACAATGTCATACATTCACCCCAGTACAGAGATCTGGGCCTAAATCCATCATTTTTTTGCTCACCATGCCATTCCAGTTTGAACCCAGCCATATGCAAATCAGTCTTGATCCTGTGCCTCATGGGAACAGTCCAGACCGAACTGCCAAGCCAGGTCCTTCCTGGATTAGAACCAAGCATCCTAGGACCGGTTTCGGGGTTTCACCCCTCTTCAGCCAGGATAGCTTGATTCCAGTGGCATGGAGAGCACGGGACTCACGTCTGAGCATACCCGTCCCACTCGGGGTGACAAATGCAAAAAGAACTATTGATGGACAGAATGCAGAACAATGTCATACATTCACCCCAGTACAGAGATCTGGGCCTAAATCCATCATTTTTTTGCTCACCATGCCATTCCAGTTTGAACCCAGCCATATGCAAATCAGTCTTGATCCTGTGCCTCATGGGAACAGTCCAGACCGAACTGCCAAGCCAGGTCCTTCCTGGATTAGAACCAAGCATCCTAGGACCGGTTTCGGGGTTTCACCCCTCTTCAGCCAGGATAGCTTGATTCCAGTGGCATGGAGAGCACGGGACTCACGTCTGAGCATACCCGTCCCACTCGGGGTGACAAATGCAAAAAGAACTATTGATGGACAGAATGCAGAACAATGTCATACATTCACCCCAGTACAGAGATCTGGGCCTAAATCCATCATTTTTTTGCTCACCATGCCATTCCAGTTTGAACCCAGCCATATGCAAATCAGTCTTGATCCTGTGCCTCATGGGAACAGTCCAGACCGAACTGCCAAGCCAGGTCCTTCCTGGATTAGAACCAAGCATCCTAGGACCGGTTTCGGGGTTTCACCCCTCTTCAGCCAGGATAGCTTGATTCCAGTGGCATGGAGAGCACGGGACTCACGTCTGAGCATACCCGTCCCACTTGGGGTGACAAATGCAAAAAGAACTATTGATGGACAGAATGCAGAACAATGTCATACATTCACCCCAGTACAGAGATCTGGGCCTAAATCCATCATTTTTTTGCTCACCATGCCATTCCAGTTTGAACCCAGCCATATGCAAATCAGTCTTGATCCTGTGCCTCATGGGAACAGTCCAGACCGAACTGCCAAGCCAGGTCCTTCCTGGATTAGAACCAAGCATCCTAGGACCGGTTTCGGGGTTTCACCCCTCTTCAGCCAGGATAGCTTGATTCCAGTGGCATGGAGAGCACGGGACCGATCCAGGGAAGGCATGGCTTGGCAGTTCGGGCTGGACTGTTCCCATGAGGCACAGGGTCAGACTGATTTGCATATGGCCATGTCTGAACTGGGGTGGCAGAGTGGGCTAAAGAACGGTGATGGATCAAACCCAGATCTGTTGACTGGGTGTGAGTGTTTGATTGGTTCTGATGCTCCTTCCATCACCACCCCCTTTTGTACCGCTTTGTTCGCCATAAGTTGGCAGGGTATGCTCAGACGTGAGTCCCTTGCTCACTTTGCCACTGGATTCAAGCAAGCCTGGCTGAAGACGGCTGAAATGCCAGAAACCGGTCCTAGGAAGCTTGTTTCCGATCCAGGGAAGGCATGGCTTGGCAGTTCGGGCTGGACTGTTCCCATGAGGCACAGGGTCAGACTGATTTGCATATGGCCATGTCTGAACTGGGGTGGCAGAGTGGGCTAAAGAACGGTGATGGATCAAACCCAGATCTGTTGACTGGGTGTGAGTGTTTGATTGGTTCTGATGCTCCTTCCATCACCACCCCCTTTTGTACCGCTTTGTTCGCCATAAGTTGGCAGGGTATGCTCAGACGTGAGTCCCTTGCTCACTTTGCCACTGGATTCAAGCAAGCCTGGCTGAAGACGGCTGAAATGCCAGAAACCGGTCCTAGGAAGCTTGTTTCCGATCCAGGGAAGGCATGGCTTGGCAGTTCGGGCTGGACTGTTCCCATGAGGCACAGGGTCAGACTGATTTGCATATGGCCATGTCTGAACTGGGGTGGCAGAGTGGGCTAAAGAACGGTGATGGATCAAACCCAGATCTGTTGACTGGGTGTGAGTGTTTGATTGGTTCTGATGCTCCTTCCATCACCACCCCCTTTTGTACCGCTTTGTTCGCCATAAGTTGGCAGGGTATGCTCAGACGTGAGTCCCTTGCTCACTTTGCCACTGGATTCAAGCAAGCCTGGCTGAAGACGGCTGAAATGCCAGAAACCGGTCCTAGGAAGCTTGTTTCCGATCCAGGGAAGACATGGCTTGGCAGTTCGGGCTGGACTGTTCCCATGAGGCACAGGGTCAGACTGATTTGCATATGGCCATGTCTGAACTGGGGTGGCAGAGTGGGCTAAAGAACGGTGATGGATCAAACCCAGATCTGTTGACTGGGTGTGAGTGTTTGATTGGTTCTGATGCTCCTTCCATCACCACCCCCTTTTGTACCGCTTTGTTCGCCATAAGTTGGCAGGGTATGCTCAGACGTGAGTCCCTTGCTCACTTTGCCACTGGATTCAAGCAAGCCTGGCTGAAGACGGCTGAAATGCCAGAAACCGGTCCTAGGAAGCTTGTTTCCGATCCAGGGAAGGCATGGCTTGGCAGTTCGGGCTGGACTGTTCCCATGAGGCACAGGGTCAGACTGATTTGCATATGGCCATGTCTGAACTGGGGTGGCAGAGTGGGCTAAAGAACGGTGATGGATCAAACCCAGATCTGTTGACTGGGTGTGAGTGTTTGATTGGTTCTGATGCTCCTTCCATCACCACCCCCTTTTGTACCGCTTTGTTCGCCATAAGTTGGCAGGGTATGCTCAGACGTGAGTCCCTTGCTCACTTTGCCACTGGATTCAAGCAAGCCTGGCTGAAGACGGCTGAAATGCCAGAAACCGGTCCTAGGAAGCTTGTTTCCGATCCAGGGAAGGCATGGCTTGGCAGTTCGGGCTGGACTGTTCCCATGAGGCACAGGGTCAGACTGATTTGCATATGGCCATGTCTGAACTGGGGTGGCAGAGTGGGCTAAAGAACGGTGATGGATCAAACCCAGATCTGTTGACTGGGTGTGAGTGTTTGATTGGTTCTGATGCTCCTTCCATCACCACCCCCTTTTGTACCGCTTTGTTCGCCATAAGTTGGCAGGGTATGCTCAGACGTGAGTCCCTTGCTCACTTTGCCACTGGATTCAAGCAAGCCTGGCTGAAGACGGCTGAAATGCCAGAAACCGGTCCTAGGAAGCTTGTTTCCGATCCAGGGAAGGCATGGCTTGGCAGTTCGGGCTGGACTGTTCCCATGAGGCACAGGGTCCGACTGATTTGCATATGGCCATGTCTGAACTGGGGTGGCAGAGTGGGCTAAAGAACGGTGATGGATCAAACCCAGATCTGTTGACTGGGTGTGAGTGTTTGATTGGTTCTGATGCTCCTTCCATCACCACCCCCTTTTGTACCGCTTTGTTCGCCATAAGTTGGCAGGGTATGCTCAGACGTGAGTCCCTTGCTCACTTTGCCACTGGATTCAAGCAAGCCTGGCTGAAGACGGCTGAAATGCCAGAAACCGGTCCTAGGAAGCTTGTTTCCGATCCAGGGAAGGCATGGCTTGGCAGTTCGGGCTGGACTGTTCCCATGAGGCACAGGGTCAGACTGATTTGCATATGGCCATGTCTGAACTGGGGTGGCAGAGTGGGCTAAAGAACGGTGATGGATCAAACCCAGATCTGTTGACTGGGTGTGAGTGTTTGATTGGTTCTGATGCTCCTTCCATCACCACCCCCTTTTGTACCGCTTTGAATCGGATCTGTTGGCATGTATGGTTGTACTACCACTGCCCCTTCCTTCTGCCCACAATGGTCTATTATACTGCCACAGCCTCTCTTGCCAGTCCTGTATTGTTGGTTTGTTGCCCCTGCCCCCTGTTCCACTGCCCTCCATAGTCTGTTGTGCTGCCACTGCCTATCCAGCCTGCCCAGTGTGGTCAAATTGTTGCCTCTGCACCCTCCTACCTGCCTTCAATTTTCAGAGTCCGTGCTCCTGGCCTCTGCCTCTCAACAGTATCCTAATGAACAACTAGATTGCTAACATTCTATATTTATTACAAAAGTGTGGAACGCCTGACTTCATCTTGATGTAATCAAAACTGTAATACCAAGAGCATTTCCTTTAGAAATTACATATATTAGAGGGTCTTATTTGCATCAAAATTATGGCTAGTGCTCAAAAAAACTAAAATGAGGACATATTTTCTAAGTTTTCAAATAGCGACAAAGCACTTTTAAATTATTTGTTATCTTTATGTTTTTTTATCCAGTTGACCACTTGATTAAATGTTGCACTTAGGGGAGAGGATGTGGTGTTACTTCCAGAGCTGCAGACTTTGCAACTGGGGAACCAGGTTGGAGTTTCTGCTTCAGCTCGACATTCTGTGATTCTGGTCAAATCACTTAATCTCCCCATGTCTACAACCAAAATGAATTTGTTCTTGTGTGATTTAACCAATGCTCATGTAAAGCACTCCAATACCTGACAAGTCTGCACTATATAAAACTGCAAAAACACAAAAAATAAAAAGTGTTTTGCACACTTCTGTCATTGGGACACATATGGGCTACATCTGGGTGATATTTGTGCTGCATTTGGACTCTTTTGTCTCTGGTGGCCATCTTGGGAGATTTACTTGTTATGAAGTTTCTTAATTTCCTTATTTACTGCAGTCTCCTCAGTAGGAAATGCTTTCAGTTTTTTACTTTGGTGCCATCAAGAAGGTATTTAGATATGTCACACATTTGCCATAAATTCTGAATGTTAGCACTCTAGTTGCTCATTAGAACACTGTAGTAAAGCTACTGCTCACCACGGAAGTCTGCTGCTGGTATTAAAAGTGAATGTTTCAGTCTGCATGTCAGAATGTTTTAATGAAATAAAAGAGGATTTGAGAAGTCACTCAAAATGTGCCCTAATTTTTCTTTCTTCAACACTAATCATAATTTCTATGGCAAAATGAACCCCCTCATTGTGTTCCTTTTTAAATTCAATGTTTTAAGTGTTACCAGTTTATTCCAATCAAGATGGCTTCAGGTGTGCCATACTTTTGTCATAAGTAAGACAGTAAGCGCTCTAGTTATTCTTAAGAACACTCTGGGACATTCTGTCATTGAGCTATACGTGGGCTACATCTGGATGATATTTGTGCTACATTTGGGCTCTTTTGTCTCTGGTGGCCATTTTGGGAGACTTATTTGTTATGAAGTTTCCTAATTTCCTCATTTACTGCAGTTTCCTCAGTAGGAAATACTTTCAGTTTTTTACTTTGATTCCATCAAGAAGGCCTTCAGATGTGTCACACATTTGCCATAAATTCAGAATGTTAGCACTCTAGTTGCTCATTAGATCACTGTAGTAAAGCTACTGCTCACCAGGGAAGTCTGCTGCTGGTATTGAAAGTGTAAGTTTCAGTCTGCATGTCAGAATTTGTTAATGAAATAGAAGAGGATTTGAGAAGTCAAAATGTGCCCTAATTTTTCTTTCTGCAGCACTAATCATAATTTCTATTGCAAAATGAACCCCCTCATTTTGTTCCTTTGCAAATTAAATGTTTTAAGTGTTACCTCTTTATTCCAATCAAGATGGCTTCAGGTGTGCCGTACTTTTGTCATAAGTAAAACTGTTAGCGCTCTAGTTGTTCTTTAGGACACTCTGGGACATTCTGTCATTGGGCTATACTTGGGCTACATCTGGATGATATTTGTGCTACATTTGGGCTGTTTTGTCTCTGGTGGCCATTTTGGGAGACTTATTTGTTATGAAGTTTCCTAATTTCCTCATTTACCACAGTTTCCTCAGTAGGAAATACTTTCAGTTTTTTACTTTGATTCCATCAAGAAGGCCTTCAGATGTGTCACACATTTGCCATAAATTCAGAATGTTAGCACTCTAGTTGCTCATTAGATCACTGTAGTAAAGCTACTGCTCACCAGGGAAGTCTGCTGCTGGTATTGAAAGTGTAAGTTTCAGTCTGCATGTCAGAATTTGTTAATGAAATAGAAGAGGATTTGAGAAGTCAAAATGTGCCCTAATTTTTCTTTCTGCAGCACTAATCATACTTTCTATGGCAAAATGAACCCCCTCATTGTGTTCCTTTTTATATTAAATGTTTTAAGAGTTACAACTTTATTCCAATCAAGATGGCTTCAGGTGTGCAATACGTTTGTCATAAGTAGGACTGTTAGCGCTCTAGTTGTTCTTTAGAACACTCTGGGAAGCTGCAGTAGAACACAAAGGAATCAATTGACAGTCTCTGCCCTTGTTGGATGTACATGTTTTACTGAGAATGTCAGACTTCATTCTCACATGACTGATAAAGATAATGTGAATTTACAGAAAATATGCTCTTAGTTTAGCTTATAGATCACCTTCCAAACCTCTGTGGGAAAAGTATGAGAAAATAGTTTCTCTCAAACATGATTCATGATATCCCAGCAGAAGGCTTTTTCACATGGTAAAATCACCTTAGAACACACCACAATTCCTAAAATGAGTATGGTACCATCAACAAATGATTTATAATGTAACTAAAGTCTTAAAACCTTCTATTAACTGCATTGCTTTTTAATAAGGTGCTATCATGTTTATTGGTCCCAAGATGGCTGCCAACACTTCTTGGATGAAGTGCTGACAGCCAATCAGATCTCATGATGAGATGTGTGGTTAGGCTCCGCCCAGATATATATATTTCTTTTTCCATTAATTTTTTTTAAAATACTGAACGGATTTACACCATTTAACTAAAAGGCACGACTCTGAACCAAGGGCAACCTTTTTGCCAAATTTAGTGTAATTCCGTTCAGCAGTTCGGGCTGTAGCTGCGACTAAAGTTTTTTTTTTTAAAAGGGCCATGCCCCGGGGGATGGGGTCCCCAGGGCAAATTATGGCCTCAGGAGGGGGGCCACTGGTGCATACTGGAGGTACCTGGTGGGCTAGTTGGCCCCCAGGAGACCGCAGGATTGAAGAGGAATTAATTCCTCAACTTAAAACGCGCCACAGGGCGTGTTTGCACACGTCACCTCAGGCCCCGCCCCCTTCCTTTACTATTGTACAAATATTCCTCTAAAATCAGCCGAACTACAAATTCCGATTTACTCACCTGTTATCAGGAGATAACCCAGTGCTGCATCTTTTAGCCCAGCACTGACCCTGAAAAGTAATTCTAAGCGTACTTACCAGTAACTTGTATTTCCTTCCATAGGAATCCATTGTGTGGTTTTCAGCAGAAATGTTTCTGTCGATTTTTGAAACGTACAAATATTCCTCTAAAATCAGCCGAACTACGAATTCCGATTTACTCAAATGTTATCAGGAGAGATCCCAGTGCTGCATCTTTTAGCCCAGCACTGACCCTGAAAAGTAATTCTAAGCGCACTTACCAGTAACTTGTATTTCCTTCCATACGTGTGGTTTTCAGCAGAAAAGTTTCTAAGTGTCTATTTTCACAAACTAAAAATATTCCTAAAAAATCGTCTGTATAACTTAAACACATTCTTTCAACTGTTTATAGGAGATGCACCAGTGCTGGATACAGGATCCACCACTGAGTAAGAAAAACTAACGATAACACTACTTACCTGTTAAGTGAATTTTCTGCCATTGGATAACATAGGTGAATCTATGTGAACATTTTTCTGTGTCAACTTTTAGAATACAATAATATTCCTTAAAAATCACTACTGTAACAAAAACGCTTTTACTCAACTGTTTACAGGAGATGTCCAAGGACTGAATCTAGGATCCAGTCCTGTGGTTAGAAAAGTAATCCATAAAGTAACTAATTGCATTTGACTAGAAATTCACATTGTGCTCAATGTTGCATTGTGTTTGAAATTGTGTTGCTCATTGCAACAACTGTAACTACTGTACTTAAAATTCTATTGCCTATTTGCAAAGTATTTAAACTAAAGTAATTCATTCTAAGAAAGTATATTTTGTATTGTAATGTATAATGTAATTATAATGTAATTAAAAAAATACAATATCTAAAAATGAATAGTTTAAAAAATGTAGTAAATCAGTATAAAAAAAATCAGTATAACAATTAATACATTAAAAATGGTCATTTACAAAACCTTTGAAATTCACTGAAAAAACCATAGGTTTCAAGCATGACATAGGTAGGAATTAGCATTTAAAAAACCTTTGAAATTCACTGAAAAAGCCATAGGTTTCAGGCTTGATATAGTTAGGAATTAGCATTTAAAAAACCTTTGAAATTAACTGAAAAAAACATAGGTTTCAGGCCTGATATAGTTAGGAATTAGCATTTAAAAAACCTTAGAAATTCACTGAAAAAACCATAGGTTTTAGGGGTGTTATAGTTAGCTGGACATTTCACTTGTACAAAACCATTGAAATTCCTCCGGTATAGTTAGTTGTACTAACTACATCTCGCGCGCCCGCAATCCACTGCTGATGATGTCACATATTACATCATTCATGACATGGTCAGTGACATCACTGATGACATCTTAAATGACATCACTGATGACATCACTGATGACATCATCCACGTGACAATCAGATACACCTCATCATACACTAGTATAACCTTTCATCACTCACTGTAAAATAGTGCCATATTTGAAACCATTGACACATCAATACAAGTTTCTAAACATCCACTCAGGGATTCCTAGATCTATACACACATCTAATCACTTACCTATAGATTCACTCATACATGCTGTCAATGATCAATAGAACACTATCAAATATACTTATACACCTATATCGACATTACACACCAGCACACATCCTAATCACTTATGAAGTCATCCTACTCACTTATGCAAACAATGCATCATGCTTACTTTTACTTAGCTACACACTTATACAAACACCACTTCATCTATTCATATAGATAGTAACTCATACTTAGTGTGTTATAAAATCACTATTACAAGTATACAGGTATCCATACAGTCACTCATAGAATCACTGAGTCTTATGTATACTTATTTATATACAACAACTGACACATACACTGGCTTTTATTTTTCTAGTTTGTTGGATATGTACCATTGAGACATATATTTGCTCATCACCACACCTATAAAGATATGCACTCACCCATACAACTGTTATAACTTGTAGTTTTAACTTCATATACCTACTGAAACAACTATTAACACATCTTTGGGCTGTCACCCCCCCAACGAACCACACACACATTCACTCTCCCATACAAATACTCAGTTAACTAATCAATAACTAATATAGACTTTCACGTAGCTAGTAACCAACTGGTGCAGCAGTTTACACAACAACTGACAAAGTGATACAGATATTCACACAGTTTAGTCACTATCCAAGTTATTTAGTGAGACACTATAAATTAGTCAAGTAAACAGTCAATCACACTGCTACTAAATCCTCTATCCAGATATTTATATTTCTATATCCACTCATTCCTTAATGCAAATTGCTATATATATATATAATACATATTTAAATAACGAACCAAACCACATTCACTGGATGATGTCATCAGTGATGTCATCAGTGGTCATTTGAGATGTCATGAGTGATGTCACTGACCATGTCATGAATGATGTAATATGTGACATCATCAGCAGTGGATTGCGGCCACGCGAGATGTAGTTAGTACAACTAACTACATCGGAGGAATTTCAATGGTTTTGTACAAGTGGAATGTCCAGCTAACTATAACACCCCTAAAACCTATGGTTTTTTCATTGAATTTCTAAGGTTTTTTAAATGCTAATTCCTAACTATATCAGGCCAGAAACCTATGGGTTTTTTTAGTGAATATATATATATATATATATATTCACTGAAAAAACCATGGGTTTCACACACGTTATAGTTAGGAATTAGCATTTAAAAAACCTTGCAAATTCAGTGAAAAAACCATAGTTTCACAGACGTTATAGTTAGCTGGACATTTCACTCGTAAAAAAACAATGAAATTCCCCCGTTATAGTTAGTTTAGCTAACTATAACTTGCGCACCCGCAATCCACTGCTGATGACGTCACATATAACATCACTCATGACATGGTCACTGACATCACTCATGACATCACTGATGACATCTCAAATGACATCACTGATGACATCACTGATGACATCATCCAGTGAATGTGTGTTTTTCTGAAAATTAAATAGTTTTTATATATGTATATCTCAAGGTCGATGGAAGAAAAAATGGGTATATAAGTGTCTAAATGGATGATTTTTGGGGGAAAAATGTATTGTGTAACTGATTGATAAAGTGTATCATAGTGAATACATGGCTTAGTGAGTAATGTTTAAATATGTAAATATCTGTATCAGTCTCTCACTTTGTGTATAAGTGGCTGCATGGGTTGGTGAGTAGGTACATGGGTGTCTATATAGGTTATTAGTTGGTTTTTTGAGTATCAGTCTGAGTGTCTGCATGGTTCGGTGGGGGGTATTACGTAGTGCATAGGTGCATGAATGATTGACTCACTGTATGTGTTGAAGACAGCATGTGTGCAGGACTGTATGGGTGGATGAGTATGTGTAAAGGTGTGTTAGTGAGTGAATGACTTTCTCAATAGTGTCTTTATGAGTAACTACTTATGTTTTAAACTAGTATATGTGACTATTGGTGTATATAAGTGAGTATATGTGAGAGTGAGAGATTGAAATTGGTCCTGTATGAATAAGTATGTGTTTCTATAAGTGATTGTTTAAAAGACTAAGTATGTGTAAGTTTCCGTAGAAGTAAGTGTGGTGGTGTGTGTATAAGTGTATATGCAAGTAAATGTATGTTTGATTCTTTATTAGCATGAGTGACTATGTGTGTGAGTAACTCTATGGATGAGTGGCATTGTGTAATAGGATGTATAGGTGTATGAGTACATATGAGTGAGTACATGTATGAGTGACTGTATAGGAATGTTGGTGAATGAGTGGATGTGTATGTGGATCTTATAATTACAGAAGAGATTGTTGTAACTGGTATTGGTATTTCCAATATTTTGTTAATTTTTAGTCTCTATTTTTGAATGTGTGTATCAATTGTTATATTAGGGTGAGAGGAGGACTGCCACTCTATCACAAGGATGATGTCATCAGTGATGTCATCAGTGATGTCATTTGAGATGCCATCAGTGATGTCATGAGTGATGTCAGTGACCATGTCATGAGTGATGTTATATGTGACGTCATCAGCAGTGGATTGTGGGTGCGCGAGTTATAGTTAGCTTAACTAACTATAACGGGGGAATTTCATTGGTTTTTTACGAGTGAAATGTCCAGCTAACTATAACGTCTGTGAAACCTATGGTTTGTCACTGAATTTGCAAGGTTTTTTAAAGGCAAATTCCAAACTATAACGTGTGTGAAACCCATGGTTTTTTCAGTGAATTTGTATGGTTTTTAAATGCTAATTCTTATATTTAACGTATGTGAAACATTTCTTTTTTTTTATCTTTGCAAGGTTTTTTACATTTTTTTAAACTTTTTTTTCCCTTTAAACACTATGGTAAAATTTAATGCATTCTGCAATATATAAATTTTCACCTTTTTTTAAAAAAAATAGGTAAGATATAGTAGTATAACATAGTGAATCTTTTTTACAATTTTTTTTTTTTTGTAAAAATGTTTTTACCGTGCGCGTACGGTAAGCTTACAGTAAGCGCACGTTTTGCTTTATGTACGTAATATTTCTACTCTGTTTGCGTATGGTTACGCAATTTGCGTAGTCGTCCGTACTTCCTACGCGACGCGTAAGCGCATACTTTACACGCGTACGCGCGCGCGCACATTACGCGGAAGTGTTCGAGCGTGCCTGTTATGCGCATGCGCACGTGCGCGTGTCTTTCGTACGCGCATGCGCACTTTTACCGTAAGCGCTCCGTAAGCATAACGTACGCGCACGGTTGGTCATGTGATCAAGAAACAACACTTTTGATTGGTTTAAACTACTTTCAGTTCTAGAACCTTCCTACACCACACCCATTCCCCTTATTACTGCTTGTGACCCCTTAGGAGAAGGAGCTGAGTTGTCTTTGTGATACGATGGCAGAACAGCAGTCCTCTTCTGAGAGTGAGCCTGGTAGCAGCATCATCAGGAGGAAACAAAAGACTTCTTTTGTATGGGAATATTTTACCTATCCAGAGGGGCAGAAAAAGGTAAATGCTCCTTTAGTCACCTGCTCACTTTGTGAGCGTGTCTTATCTAGAGGGAATCCAAGGAAGAAGTATTCCTTTGGAAATCACTCTATGGTTAGACACATTAAGGATAAACATCCCAGGACTTATGCTCGACATACTGGAGAAACATCTCCAGTAAGTCACCCGTGCACACCTGCAGAAGCTCAGCCGAGTACATCTTCGGCAGCTCAGCTGAACCCTTCCTCTGCGGTGGGAGCATCACCCTTTTCTCCTCCTCTGGATATAAACCCTCGTTTTGGGAGGGTTACAATGAGGTGCACAAGATGTCATGGCCTTATTGTTCATGCGGAGACCAGTGTTTCCCTCATAAACAATAGGACAGACCAGCACATCTGTGGTCCTTGTTAGTATTCCCATTCTTTCTTTCCTCTTTCCCTTTATGAACACAACAGTTCTTTTAAGAGCCAACCTTACCTCTTAACTTTTTTAAAAAAAATTTAATGACTTTTTTTTTTTACCGTACGCGTACGGTACGCGCATTTTTTTTTTAAAACAAAAATTTTTTAATCACCCTACAAGGTCCTTGAGGGACTACTACAGAAATGAGAAAAGCATAGAGAAGAGTAGTGAAAAAAAGTGAGCATTAAAGTAAATGTGTGATAATTCCACAAATTTCACACTTACCTGACAATGAAAATAACTTAATTAAAAATAAGTGATTTATTTAACTTTATATAAAGAAGTTTATTTTTCATATTTTTCCCTTCTCAATCTGAAAAAAAAGAAAAAGGTATTAATATTTAACAATACATTTTAGAATACAGTGCACATATTTTCATATTTCAACAAACATTTTTTTGCCCTTTTTTTGCTGTTTTCAAAATATATTGCATTTCACTGTAAATCGTAAAAGCAATTGCATTCATCACTTAACAGCGGGCAAAAAAAAAAAACAATCTGAAAGATTGTTTAAAAAAAGCCCAGAATCTCTTCTCACTAAAACATACCGTAATAGAAATGTAACATTTGCAATAAAAATCTCACCTAAGAACAATAACTAATTCCAGTAAATATCGTCTGAAAATTGTGTTGCATAAGCATAATCACCAAAATAATTTGTGTCAAAGAAGTCCACAATGCAAATTATTACCTTTCCTTTAGGCCAAATGGTAATTTTTAAAATATTTGTTGATGACATTTCCAATGGTAATCCAATTAAATTGTAATAATGTTTTGTACAGATGTTGCAATTTCTGTCTAAAATTTTGGTTTCAGAAAAATTAAATAGGAATTTGCTAAATCAAAAGGCAAACGTTGCTTGAAAACCAATTGAGAATCATTACACAGTGTCCAGCCTTTTTCACATTTAAGAAAAACTGTGTAATGACCAGAAGTTACAATAGGCCCATCATGGAAAATTATTGCAACTGTGACAAAAGTTTTTCCAGAAATTGATAATTGCTGTCCTGTAAATTTCTTTATTAAAGTGTCCAATTTTGTTCCATCAGCTCTACAACGTTGCATCATTAAAATTACATACTGTCCATATTTCTTTAAAAATAACGTTGAAAACATGTCTGATTTACATTTAGAACATTCCATGTTGTGATTGGCATCTTTAACTAATTTACTAAAAGTCACTGATTTAGTCTCTGGCAATGTTAAATAGATAAACCTTTCTGAATCAACATTAGAGCTGCATGTGTAGAAACAGTTTTCACAACTATGTTCCCATTTATAACAGAGACCAAACAAATTTTCAATTTCTATCCCTTCATCTTCAAGTACCAAAAGGATGTACATCAAGAATTCCTGTGCATCTTGCTGGACATTTTGAGAAAACTGTGTTCGTCCTGAACAAACATCTAATAGATTTCTAATTTCAGTCGCACTTTCTATTTTAGCTTTATCAACACTCAGCTTCTCATAAAGAAGACTTAGCACAGAACAGAATCTTTTTTCATGATTTTCTATTATCTGCTCTTGCAAACTTTCAAGATAAAATACAACATTCAGCACTACATTTGCGTAGCAGTTGACACCAGAGCTATTTTCAAAATGGCAACCAACAACCTCTTCAACATTGTCCTTTTTCTTTTTGATTGCAATCACATGACTCTCTTTTTGTTTTCTCTTCTGTACATCCTCATTACAGATATTCTCAATTCTCCTTTTCCGACAAACAACACGTTTCTCCAACATAGGATACTGACCTAAATGAGGAGCCTAGGTTCTTCTTAATCTATTATACTCCTTAACACAATTTGCATCAGCACTAACTTTTGAGTCATCAAAGTCTATCATGAATAAACCAGATAATGTTTTCACTCGTGACAAAGCAACATATGCCATACCTTCTTTGAACACAGTAGATCCAATGTTTACAAATGCACTATCAACAGTTAATCCTTGACACTTGTGAATAGTTACAGCATATGCTAGAGAAAATGGAAACTGCTTCCTACGTACATATAAGTCTTTCACAAGCAAAAAACGGACTGAACAACGACTAATGTCTTTTACCTCTTCAATCTGATCAAATTTTATTTTTAAAAACTCAATTCCTTCTTTTTTCTGGTAGTTAACAAAACCCACAACTTTACCCATAGCTCCATTTACTAAACCTTTTTCAACATCCAAATTTCTCCTTAAAAATACTCGACAGTTCATGCAAAGATATATATTTTTTTCTAATCCAGCTGTTTTCGAAATGTTCTTCTCTAGAGAATCCAATTTATTTTTCAGTTCGCCTGTTAATGTAATAGTAATTCTTTCATGTTGGATTTTGTCCACTGCTTCCATTTTCTTAATCTCTTCCTTTTCCAATTGAAAAAGTTCCTCATTGAATATTGAGCATTCACGTAGTGTTGGCATTAAGCAGATTACAGTATTTTTTTCTGCAATGTTCTTGTATATTTTCTCTGCAACTATTTCTTCACTTGGAAATAAATTATGTAGCAACCGACTCTGTAATGCTTTTCTGCCAACTTCTGTGAGTAGTCCAATTCTGATATCTTTCAGAATACTTCCATATTCTTCATCATTTGCTTGCCTCATATTGGTAGTGAGTTCTTTGTACTCAAAGAATGACCAAATATTCGCATTACCAATGCTTCCTAATGACTTCTTCGTGTCCTCATGTGTCACAGTATTAAACACTGGTTGTCCTTTAACTGGAGTGAGCTGCAGTAGATCCCCAAAAACTATAACATGTTTTCCACCAAATAACACGTCATAGTCTCTTTTTAGAATTTGCTGCATTCTTAAATGCACAAAGGCAAGCATTAAGTTTGATACCATGCTTACCTCATCAAAATGAGAACTTGCATCTTCTTCAACACTCTTGAAACTTCGAAACATGCTTCGCCAGTTAGCTTGTGATATTCTATTTTGTTCTCATGCTCCACTGGTAACATTAGCAAGCGATGGAGAGTAATTCCTTTAATATTATATGCTGCTAACCCAGTTGGAGCAGTAACAACACAAGATAAAGTTGAATCAGTTTTTTGCTTTAGGTAGCTTCTGATGACATTAATTAAGAAACTTTTCCCAGTTCCAGCTTGTCCACTCACATACAACCTAATTGGTTCAAATGATGTGCATGTGCGCTCTTTATTTTCATGTAGTAATCCGTGATCAATTTTTTTTTCTGACTTCTTCATAAATTTGTTGTTGTTCTTCATTCAGTTGTTGTTCCAAATCTGGTAAGTCTATTAAATCTTCCTGAGCTTGATTCATAGCCGTTTCCACTTCAGTCATGGCTATTGCAGCTTCATTTTCTAAGATTGGCTGTCCTAGTGGATCTTGACTGAGCGTTCCAGAACTTTGGCTGTCTTGACAACTGTCTCTAGCTACTTCAGCTGCAATTGTAGCTTCCTGTTCAATTTCTTCGTTTAACATTTGGACATAATTCCTGAAAATACTGCATTCAATGGTATCTTTAAATGCATTAAATGAATCCTCATAGCTTTGAAATTCTCCAAGTAGTTCGTCCTCTGAACGCCATGGTTTAAACAGCTGTAAAAGTGCCAAGTAGTAAAATTCCTTTTTGTCAGTAGTGTCACAACTCAGCTTCCTGTGATTAATCAAACTTCCTTTTGTTTGCTTCACTAAACATCCTTCCTCACTAATGACTTTATATTTTCCATTGTTGATGTCTTCTGTGGCTTTCCGTGAAAAAATGTAGTTCTGCAGCACTTCATAGAGACACATGTTCTAAAGATGATGACTTCTTTTTGGGTAATATGTGTCCAACATGTTTGTTTTCAAAATATCTGTACTTTCTGGGTCGTTCTCGGCCAAATATTCAATTTCTCCAACAGATTTCAGTACCCGATTTCGCATTCCTGCAAGGCCTAAACTGACCCAAATTATTCTTCTTGATTTCGAGTACAGACTTGCAGATGATAACCTATCTGAACATTCGTAGGATCCAATTTCTCGATGTGATAACATCTTTAAACTGAAACTGTACAGCTTCTTACTGACAGTCTTCTCGTGAGAAATCTCTTCCCACATTTCCTTCAATTCTGTTTTCTCAGATTTAGTGATGTAAGATGTGACATACCGAGCAACAGCAATAGAATTGTCTGCCACATACTGAATATCCATGTTAGCATTCCACATGGATAAAATGACTGGGTTGTAGTCATTTATATATTTTGACTCTTCTTTTCTTCTTAGGTTGTACGTATTTTTGGGAGATTTTCTTGTAATAGTATGTCGCACAGCTGACATAAAACTGTTCACGCTTCCTTTTGAAAGAACAGGTCTAGGAAATCCAAATCGACATTTTGTGTAAAATTTATCTTTGGTCTTGTACTTCCGTCGACAGTATTTTCCACACCGATGACTTTGGAAACGTAAAACTTGCTCTTTTAACTTTTTCTCTTCTGTGCTTTTAGGTATAGCACATGTTGCATATTCTTCAATGAAAGATAACACTGCTTCATCAGCATCTGTTCCAAATTTTGGAGCATCCTTGATCCACAACAGCATATGAATGTGAGGAGCACCTCTTGCTTGGTACTCTTTTCTCCAAAAGAAATCCACAACTTCTCCAAGTGGTGGATTTTTTATTGCAGTTGAAGGACGTCATAGCCTCAAATCTATGATTGAAATATCTGCAAACATTAACCGGATCCAATGAGCACAGTTCTCCTGCTGTCTTGTATTCGATGTTTTTAATGTTTGAATTTGCCTCTCGTAGAAAATCCAGTAAATCATCCCAAGCGTACTCGGCACAGCTTAGGGTTAGGAACCATGTTGGAGTTCCTAAATTCCGTAACATACATTTCAATTCTCCATGGCGTCGGTACCAATATTCATTCGTCCCACGCTGACAAGCCATCAGATTGATCAATTGTGATTCCAAATGATCATCTCGCTGCTGCACTTTGTTCATAAAATCCTTAGCAGACACATTATGTAGATGTGTTCCCCTTTTTAAAATGTGGTTTACTGCATAAGATAGTGCAGACAAGTCACTTTCAAATAACAGATGGAACAAATAAGGAATACTTTGACGAAATCTGGGATCTTCTGCATATAATCTTGTAGTCCGATACTCAGAAGCAGGAATCTGGACTGGACGTTCATCGTATCGTCCACCTTCTCCTGTAGGAAACAGCTGGGGAAAACAACGAGCTTCCAAGCTCTCCTCCCATACACTCACGGGAGTTCCTTGTGCTTTTTTCATTTGAAACAGATCAATGGTGTTTGCCATTACTTCTTTTGAATGAAGAGGATGTATGCTGAAATGTTCATAAATTTCTTCTTCTTTTGACTTGTCAACTTTTTCAATTTGCCCAGTTGGTGTTTCTGTGTCTCCTAGTACATCTTCTTCATCTTCATCTATATAAATTGATTCATACCATTTATTATTTTTTTTCAAATACAAATTTGCTCTTTGTACTTTTCGTACATCTACCAGCTTCTGCCAAATTTTCTTACTCTTTGTAGGTACACCATTAACCAGAATAACTAATGGTTCAGTTTCCAAAGTATCTGTATCAATAGTTTCCATATTTTTTTTCAAATCCAACGGCAAATAGACAACTCTTCCTTTTAAACCTCTCTGTAAATCTGAAGGAGGTAATTTGCCTGTTTTTGGCTCTATACGTACTATGGTCTGGAACGGATGAACACATTGAATGAGTATAGACTCATACGTATTTAAATCAGAAAGTTCTGCAGGAACTTCAACCAATTCTAAATTATTATGTACAGCTCTAGCTGGCATTTTATTTTCTTCTAACTTGTTGTAACAGTATTTACAAATACGATGATCTTCACCCAAATCAAAACAATTTTCAAGAAATATATATGTTGCAAAATCCTTCCACTTATAATTATCTTCTTCTTCACCTTTTTTTGTAGAGATCAACATTCCTTGTTTGGATTTTATAATGGCTTCTCCGGCAACAAATACAAGTAATATTTGGTCTTTCATTAGAGATGATAGCAAATTTTGTTATTTGATCTTCACATTTCTTATTTACGGAGGGTTCTACATTCTCTTCCACATTTTCCTCAATAACTGTGTCATTCCCTGCACTTTTTTGTTCTGGACCAAAGTAACAAAACTGAATCTCATCAGTAACCTTCTCAACATCTGATACAGATCCACGAAACAGAGCCTTATTCAACTTATTTAACTTTAGTGCTGGACTTTTAGCAAAATACAATCTTCTCACAAATTTTCTAATTTCAGTATGATGAACTGCCAGCATCCTAAAATGGTGAAAAACACTTTGACAAACTTTCCTAGATAGACAAGCCAGAGAGTGTCCTTGCAAACCAGTATTCTCTCTCACTCTGCATGGATCTAGTCCTTGAAGCACCTTAATCTTCTGTTTAACACTCTTTTTACTATATTCTCTTAAAAACTCACGTAATTTATCAATAGATTCCTGTCGCAAAGTACAAATACTACTACAATTCCAAGTATACACTGGGGCTTTAGGACGTCTCCCCATAACCTCATCCGCAATCACTTCTTCCTCATTTCTTGGAACCATTTTCTCCTTTTCCATTATACAACCATCTTTTACTTCATATGCTCGTCCACTGGTGTCAACTGCATGCAGCAAACTATTACTTTGAAGATAACTCTCTTCATTAAAAAATGGTTCAGTACTTGAACTATGCACCCATTCTCCTAAAAACACTTTACAAAAGTTATTTCTTTTTACTACTCTTTTCGTTTTGCTTTGTGACTTCATTACATTAACTATTTTTTCTAATGTACGCATCATGTTCAAAATTAAAATGAATAGTTTTCTTTTTAAATCTAAAGCCTTAGCTACAATGGCTTCAATATCTTTTTTTCTCTTGTAAAATTTAGCTCTTTTCTTATATTTTTTCACATCCTTTAGCAAATTGGACATCACTCTTCTCTGAAACATTTTCCTACGGATCTCTTTAAATTCTGATTTTCTTTTCAAGTTAATTTTTATAGCTTCTGCTTGTACATTAGCATTTAGTAAATTCTCACTATTCTCCTGTTGTTTTCTACTTGAAACAGTTTTTCCAATGGGGGCATTTTTTAAATGTTTCCTTTTTTTGAATATATTTTTAAAGAATTCCTTTGTCTGCTTACCAGAAGACTTTTTCTTTTTCCCAACATGAGCATCTTCAACTAACTTGGGTCCTCCAGTTGTCTTCAAATATACATGTTTTTTCTGTTTTTTTCGCTGTCTTGATTTTATAGGCATCTTATATTTCCTTCACTGCTCTGCAGCAATACCTGAAAGTAAGTAAAAAAAAAACCTTTTTGTAATTTTAATATATTACTATATTTGTTATGATCTTTTCTTTTCTTATAACACTATCTACCCCTTTCCTACAAGTGAAAAACACAAGAAAAACAACATGAATTTAATCTCTAAGAACAATTCCTGTGTGCACACAGACTCTTGGTGTGATTCTAGGCAGAACACGATATTTCATTTGCAAATCAAAAGCACACTTTTTTTTTTTGCAACTGTTAATTACTCTAACAGTCTGACACATTTTCTTTATAGTTTAGAGAGGCAGAAAAGAGCACATGTCCAATCAGCTTTTTTAGAGCATGTACATGTGAAACCTGGCTGACTGACTACACTCCTGCAAAGATAATGATCCTTGGTGATGTTCAATGCATTAGCGTTCCTCACTCCTACCTAAAACACCACACAGTGCTGATTAGTAAGCATGAGTGTACAGGAAAAACAGCTAGCTCTCTGCTAAGAGTGTGGTTCTGAAGACTGTCTACTGTCAGGTGCAAGAGAGACTTGAATGGACCCTTACATAACTGCATAAACACTGTAAACATGTATGTAAGACTACATGTGTGGTAAGGGTTAATATGAGTTTTTAGCATGTAGCAACTACATGACCCATTGCAAGAGTGGAAGAAAAATCTACCATGTTGATTTCAAATATGTTAGCATTTGCCTCTTATTTGAGAAACTGTTTTGGGCTGAATGCTAACCACCACATTTCCAGAAAACAAGCTTCCCCTTTCACACAAAATACATCTCTGACAGCAATTCCTCTGTGCTCACAGACTCATGCTGTGATTTTACGCAGAAAATGAAATTTGCTTGCCAATTTCAAAGCACACTTACTACTCTTTTCTGTGATTTTAGGCAGAAAATGACATTTGCTTGCCAATTTCAAAGCACACTTACTACTGTTTTTTCCTGCAAGTGTTAAGTACTCTAACAGTCGCATACATTTTCATTACAGTTTTCAGAAACAGAAAAGAGCACATGTGCAAACAGCTTTTTGAGACCATGAACATGTTTGACCTTGGTGACTGACTACACTCCAGCAAAAGAAATCAGCCTTAGTGATGTTGAATGTATTAGCGTTACTCACTGCTACCTGAAACACCACTCACTTGTGAATACTAAGCATGATTCTACAGGATAAACTGCTGGGTGTGTGCTAACAGTCTGCTTATGCAGATACTTCCAAAAAGAACCAGAGAGACATGAAATACATCTCTGACAGCAATTCCTCTGTGCTCACAGACTCATGCAAAAATCACCACATACATCCCCTCTCAAACTCATAACTGACCTTTAAAATTAGTTAGTTGAGAAAGAAATGTGGCACTCAAACAGCAGACTATCAGAGTCAGAATATCAGAGCTGTACACCTCTCTCCTCTGAGCAGAACCAATTAATGGCAATGTTTCCCTCTCTTTTTTCACACATATACATGTTAATTACAAATCTCAGTGCTTCCAACGTTTTTTCAAATGAAATCATACATTTCTATTGGTTGAAAACTTCAACCCTTTTCCAAATGTACCCTTCCCCCAACTTGACTTCTGCCTGCTACCATAGCAACAGCTCATGGAACACTGCTGTGAGGAGAGAGGTCAGAAGTTCACCACACAATGTTTCAAATCGAAAGACCAAGAGTGCTTCACCTGTCCAACCTAACAGCAAATCCAAACTATTCTTCTGTGAGAACACAATTTTCTGAACCAATACAAAACATGCTTCTAAAAATGTACACATACAGCCTACTTTTTACTGTAAAAAGATTTGAATCAGCCAATGAGTTCTTTTTATTTTAAAAAAATATGTATGCCTCTATTTTCCAACTGTCTTTCATTTCATATTGCCATTCTACTGAAAGACACCTTCTGAGTGCATCCAGATCTCCTTCAAAGATGTTCACAGTGTGGATCGTAGGTCACAGCTATGTCTTCTGGAGTGAAAAGTATGCAGAAAACAGAGGTATGGTGAGAGACCTTGCTTTGCCAAATGTAGACATTAAATTGATTGGTCAGAGAGGGTTAAAATGGCACCAATTATTGCCTTTGGTGAAAACCTTTCAACATATCCCACAGCCTAACCTTATTATTGTGCACTGTGGTGGAAATGACCTAGGCACTTTAACTGGTGTAGGTCTGGAAATGCTTATTAAGGACACCTTTGTGCAATTGATGTCGCTTTTTCCTCAATCTGCCTTTGTATATTCTAACATATGCCAAAGGCAAAAGTGGAACTGGTCCAACCAATTTTGTCCGCAGATTGATAAAGCAAGAAAGCACGTCAACAAATCTGTTTCTGCTTTCCTCAGAGACTATGGTATGGGTTCTATATACCACAACAACTTGCGTTACAACATGCAAGACATTTATAGAGGAGACGGTGTACATTTCAATGATGAAGGGAACAGAGTCTTCCTCTTGAACTTTAGACTCTGCATCGGTACTTACTTGTAGGTACCAAAAAACACTCAATAAACACAACGGCTCTTTTTAGAGCCCCCTAATATCTTAACACTTAAATTTGTTTTTTTCTTCTTTTTTTTTTATTTTCTACCGTACGCGTACGGTAAGTTTACCGTACGCGCACCCCCGCAATTTAAAAAAAAAATAATAATTAAATGTATTTTTCATACTTTAATGGCCTTCTTGGACCCCCTGACAAATGCTAGGGGTTCTGCAACTCTCTTCGTTGCCCTCTTTCCACGTTCTCCTCCTTTGTTTATCAGTGTGAGACACACAAAATGGAGGCCGACACTTCCTGATTTCGACCGTTTCGAATGTTTACAGTCATGTAACCACCAATCAGAATTAACCTCGCGCATGGCAGCGTGCGCGTACGGTAAGCTTACGGTACGCGCTCGGAGCGCGCCTATAGATATATATATATTGATTTAAATGCTATTTTCTCAGCAAATACTGAACACATTTACACCAGACCTACAAAAGGCACATCCCTGACCTGAGGACTACCTCTCTGCCAAATTTCAAGTAATTCTGTTCAGCCGTTCGGGCTGTAGCTTGGACTAAAGGTCCTATGGAAAAATGCATGGGGAAAACACGTTTTGGGACCCCCCCTTTTTCTCAGCCCCCGCTTGACGAATCCCCCCGAGACTTTCAGGGTAGGAGCGGAGCGCCACACCTATTTTGAAAATTTCGCCAGGATTCGTCAATCTGCGCCAACGTTATTCAAAATAGAATGTTGCGGATTTCCTATGGAAACACGGTCCATAACTACCTACTGGCGACAGCCAGTAGGTTATATATATATATATATATATATATATATATATATATATATATATATATATATATATATATATATATATATATATATATATATATATATATATATATATATATATATATATATATATATATATATATATATATATATATATCCACACGAAGAAAACTCCTCTGGGGATCGTAGCCCGTTGGGGGGTGGCACAACGCCGGTGGAGTAAACCGGTACAATGTATACTTCAAAAACGGGATTCCAGTCGTGCTCTCGGATCCTTGAAAAGAAATCACCGCAACCAAGGGTCAATCCAAAGGGGTTTATTCAATTCATAAACCTGTAACGTGGCGCGTTTCGCCCACACGGGGCTGTGATCAAATATTCACTGAATTATTTTTTCAGTGAATATATATATATATATATATATATATATATTCACTGAAAAAACCATAGGTTTCACACACGTTATAGTTAGGAATTAGCATTTAAAAAACCTTGCAAATTCACTTAAAAAACCATAGGTTTCACACATGTTATAGTTAGGTGGATATTTCACTCGTAAAAAACCAATGAAATTCCCCCGTTATAGTTAGTTCAGATAACTATAACTCACGCGCCCGCAATCCACTGCTGATGACGTCACATATTATATCACTCATGACATGGTCAGTGGCATCACTCATGACATCACTGATGACATCATCCTTGTGATAGAGTGGAGGCCGCGCGAGTTATAGTTATCTGAACTAACTATAACGGGGGAATTTCATTGAAATATCCACCTAACTATAACATGTGTGAAACTTATGGTTTTTAAGTGAATTTGCAAGGTTTTTTAAATGCTAATTCCTAACTATAACGTGTGTGAAACCTATGGTTTTTTCAGTGAATTTGTACGGTTTTTTAAATGCTATGTTATGTATGTATTATTATTTTTTTTATTATATTTATTTTACAATAAACTACGTATTAAAAAAATGAAAAAAAAAAATGTTTTTTTTTGTTTTTCACCGTGCGTGCACCCCCGCGATTTTTTTAAAAAAAAATTAAAATGTTTTTTTCTGCCTTCAGTGTCCCTCAGGGACCCCCTGACAAAGGCTAGGGGGTCAGGAACTCTCTACCCTGCCCCCTTTTCACGTTCGCCACCTTCCTTTTTCACTCTCGCACTGAAAACAAACAAAATGGCGGCCGACACTTCCTGATTTTGACCGATTCGAACGTTGACTAACATGTAACCACCAATCAGAATTACGCTCGCGCACGTTAGGGTGCTCGCACGGTGCACGCACGGTGCGCGGCTATGGATATGTATGTGCTTTTAACTGCAATTTTCTCAGGAACTACTGAACAGATTGACTCCATATATGCAAAAGGCACATCCCTGAGCTGAGGACTACTTCTCTGCCAAATTTCAAGTAATTCTGTTCAGCCGTTCGGGCTGTACCTTGGACTAAAGGTCCCTATGGAAAATTGCATGGGGAAAACGCGTTTTGGGACCCCCCTTTTTTCTCAGCCCCCGCTTGACGAATCCCCCCGAGACTTTCAGGGTAGGAGCAGAGCGGATCGCCCCACATATTTTGAAAATTTCGCGAGGATTCGTCAACCAGTGCCAAAGTTATTCCAAATAGAATGTTGCGGATTTCCTATGGAAACACGGTCCTAACTATAACTATCTACTGGCGACCGCCAATAGATAATATACACACATACATATATATTACCTACTGGCTGTCGCCAGTAGATAGTTATCGTTAGGACCTAGTTTCCATACGAAGAGCGTGTTTTCATTTACCAATAACTTTGGCGTTGTTTGACAAATCTTCACGAAATTTTCAAAACTAATATACCACTTACTTCAGCTGCTGTGTTGAAAGCTTTGGGGTGATCCGACAAGCAGGGGCCAAGAAAAAGGGGGGTCCCAAAACACTGTTTCTCCATGTTAATTTCCATAGGAAACTTTAGACACGGCTATAGCCCCAACTGCTGAACGGAATTACACCAACTTTGGCAAAAAGGTAGCTCTTGGTCAGGAAAGCACATTTTTTGTTAAAGTGTAAATCCATTTGGTAGTTCCTGAGAAATTTATAGATTTCTCAGATATACAACTGTTGCTGCGGTGGATCCGCAAACCCTCCCAATCTCGTGCCTGAGATCTGATTGGCTGCCAACACTTCAAACCAGGAAGTGTTGGCAGCCCTCTTGTGACTCAATTGAACTGAGTCACAAGCAAAAACGAACAAAAAAAGAAAAGGGGACAGGGTAAAAATACTATGATTCCCTAGGCCTGTTCAGGGGTCCCACAGTGTCATGAAAAAGCATTTCGTGAAGGATCCATGAATCCGGACAAAGGTATTTTTAAAAACACTGTGCAGACTCCCAGGGGCAGTTACAAATAATCATGCAGGGGTCCATGTGGGCCCCCACAGCCCCGTAGACCGTCACCTCCCCAAGGCTATATCTAAAATAATGCGTGGGGGTACCATCCCGCCCACACAGCCCCTGGGGCCGTCACCTCCCGAGGTTCGAACACTGAAATGCTGGGAGGCCACATGGCTCCCATGCAACCCCGGAGACCGCCACCTCCCTGGGGCTATATGTGAAAATAATATGTCGGGGGGCTCCAGCCACCCCTCGCACCCCGGTGATACCAAGTCCCGGGGGCACAAATGAAGTAAATGACAGGGGTCTGTTGCAAACCCCTAGCCCTGGTGACCACCACCTCCCTTGGGGCTAAGCAGAGGATGGGTAGGGGCCACGTGACCTCCCAACTCTAGAAGCCCTCAATGGCCCTGGGAACCGCCAGCCCCTGGGGCCAGCTCCAGCAATGTGCCGGGGTGCCCATCCCAGGACATTGCAGTTTGCTATGGCTTGGCGGGAGCTCCACCCTTTTGCCTAGCCATAGCATACATTTGAGAGCATTGAAAATGCTCTCGCTTCCATGAAGTGGAGCAGATTTGCTTTTGAACAGAGGGAGCTGCATGTTTGCAGCTCCATTTTTCCAAAAGCATCACTGGATCCTACAGGAGGCTGGGAGTCGGCAGTGACCTCGGGGGCCTTGGGGCTCCCCCTGCAGTCCCCAACATGGTGGTCATGCCCCGGGGATGGGACCCACGGGGCGATATCGGCCCAGAGAGGGAGGCCGTGCTGCCCCCCTCCCCTTTAAAAAAAAAACTTCAATAAAGGCCTGGCCCCTGGGAATGGGGTCCCACTAGGCTGAAAATGGCCTGGGGAGAGGGGCCACGCAGCCCTCTTCCTACTTTAAAAAAAAAAATATACAAGGAAAGGGCAGACCCCAGGGGATGGGGTCCCTGGGACCAAAATCGGGCCAGAGAAAGTGAGATTAATAATTATATCATTATTTATTTCTCACGTGGTAGGAGTCAAAACCACATTGCGGTGCTCAGCGTGGCCCTCCCCGTGTAACGTTGCGGGGGAGTTGTGGATCTACCTTAAATAAATAAATATTAAATACTTACACAGCCACTCTCACAGTTGTGATGTTTATTATAGAGCTACTGAGAGTGAAGTACATTCTTACATTCAAATTGATACAGTTAGAAAGCATTTTAAAATATATAAATTTAAAAAAGTAGTTAAAAAAGTGAAATGTGTTGCTGTTCATTGAAATTGTGCTTTTGTTTTGCAAATTTGCGATGGGTTCGCGAATTTGGCAAATATTTATAAGGCATATATGTGTTAAAATATATATATTTTCACTTTTGGGTTATAGAGTGGCTCTAAGAAGAGCCGTTGTGTTCATTATGACTTTGTTGCAGCTACATGTAAGTGCAGATGCACAGCTTGAGGTTGTTGAGAAACCCCCTGTTCCCTTAATCTGTGAAGTGAACTCCATCACTTCTGTAGATGTTATCCATGTCAAAAAGTAGATTGTTGTTATAGTTAGAGCCCATATTATGGTCTCTGTGGTAAGCAGAAACAGCTTTATTAACATGCTTCCTGGCTTTGTAAATCTGTGGACAGAATTGATTTGACCACTTCCATTTCTGTCTTTGGCACATATTAGAGTACACAAAGACAGCGTGAGGGAAAAGCGACATCAGTTGTTCAAAGGTATCCTTCATTAGGATATCCAATCCTATCACAGTCAGTGTGTCTAGGTCATTGCCACCACAGTACATAATCATGAGGTCAGGGGGTTGGAAATGAAAAAAGGTTTTAACCAAAGGCAGAAATCGGTGCCCCTTTAATCCTCTCTGCGCAAACCATTTAATATCCACATTATGCAAACCCAGGTCTTTGTCAATCTATTTGTCTCTAGCACACGTTTTGGCCCAGAAAATAAAATACAGCTGTGGCCTACACAATCCATACTGTAAGCATTTTGAAGAGACCTGTGCAAGGAATCAAAAGATGTCTGTAGCTGAGTAAGTCAGTTGCTATAATGAGAGGTATCTAAAATGGTGGACAGAATGTTGTTTAACTAAAAACAGACAAGTCACTGGCTGTTCATAAACATTGTGTACTTAGGTGTAATAGGTTGCATGTTACTTTGGAAAAAAGTATCTTTCTGATTGGTTATCGAGAAAAGTTTGAAAGGTACAGTAGACTGGATAAGCTAATATTCTGCGATAGTCAACCATACCTGTTATTTGGATTTGGAAGGTAGTGCGCTGCATTTAAAAATATGGTGAACTTTTTACTGGTACAGTTGAATGTTGCAGAAACTTTTACTATGGAAACTAAGATGAAGCACTAAGGAGGAAGGGTTTAAAATAAACGGTGGTTTTATAAAATAAAATTGAATGTTATATATATGGTATATGTGTGTAAATCAAGTTCTCCCAAATCAATAATATGTTTAAAGTGATATGTTTCTAAAAAATAAGAGTAGTATTACTGAAAATGTTTTTTTTAACTCCCGTAAGGGTTCGCGACTCCATCAGGAGCACCGTTTTGAAGTCGTGACTCCACTAAGTTACAGAAACAGAATGGGCTCTTTTAGAAGAGAATAATAAAGGTTTAATATGAGTATCCAATTGAAAGTAGTTTTAGATTTTGAAAAAATGAAGGGGAGTATTTTGATTAATTACTTACGTTCATTTCTGTGGAAAATGAGAGGGAAAATTTGCCATTCCTGTTTTTTCCTAATTGAGAGTGGTGCATCACATCTATTGTGTGGGAAAGAAATTTATTTAAAAGTTTCTGATATTTTCATATTCTACAACAGGATTTCAGAGGTAAGTTACAAATGTGTAAGGCGTGTGATGTATGGTGTAGGAGTCCTTCAGTGATTTTAATTGCATTTATAACTTTGAGATGCAGTATTCATAAAAGCTGAGAAGCCTTAGAGAAATGTGAGGTTTAAACATGATACCAAATGTAATTTATATAATTCTACTGAAATGAAGATTGAAAATAGTTTGTACATACTGATACCTGTGCTTGAAACTAAAGGCGTATTCTGTGAAATTTGAATCCTTGACTGGTACCCTGTCTCAGGTTTGTTGGTAGTTTTCTGTGTAATTTGACACATGTAATGCAGGTATTGATTATAAGATAAAAAATATTCGGTCTCTCATACCCCTAGACAAATATTGTCAGAGCTACTTTAGGATTTCGTTTCACAAGCAAAGATCAGTTAGGTAGACAGGGTTTGTTAGGCCAATTTAATACACAGTTTCATCTCTGACTGCTCTGTATGGTAAGTAAAAAGAGATCTATGAAGTTTCTTCTATACACATATTTGCACAGGATAAGGTGTGAAATATAGGTAGTGTTGTGGGTATACTATACTTTGCATTTGTTGTCTCACCCCTTAAGGACATTGAGACAATTATTGGTGTGTTTAGAAACATGATCACAGTAATACGACTCCAATGGGGAGAAACACTTTTTCATTCTACTAGCTAGGCCGGCATAATGAAATCAGTTGAACACACATGTTTATAACCAGGTGCACTGTGTAGTGAGCAGAAAGCGATTCATGCCGGTTCTTCTATGCATATTTATAAAGCATGTGGTGTCAAACAGTGGTAGTCTAGTAAATATAGGCTTGTTTGAATGTATTATCTTGCCACTAGAAAGGCACTGACACAGTCATTGAGGTCCCTAGAAACATGCTGACAAGAGTGGCAGAACAGGAGTTACACTTTCATTTTGGCTTAGGTCTGGTATTGTGAGTTCTCTCTCTCTTATGAAACTGGCAGAGAACAGTGGGGTTTAAAGCATGTTTCGAAATGAAATAACCTCTATCCTAGTTCATATGAGTCTCTGCAAATGTACACTGCAAGTATGCCATAGATAGTGAGGTGTGTGCTTAAACTGAAAGTGTACTCTGTCAAGTTTGATTGTCTGACTGCTTTCATGTCTCAGGTATGTATGTACTTCTACATGTATTCTGACACATGTGGTGAAGCTGATGACCCTTACATTAAAACTATGAGGTCTATCATACCCCTGCACAAATGTTGCCAGAGCTACTTCAGCATTCAGTCCCAGAAGCACAGATCCCTTAGCTAGGCAGGCATTACAGAAGCACTGGAATACACAGTTTAATATCTACCTGCCCTGTATAATGAGCAGAAAGTGATCCATGCAGCTTCTTTTACAAACATTTAGAGAGCATGCTGTGGGAAACAGAGATAGTCTAATAGCTATAGGCTTCTTTACAGGTGTTATCTTAGCCCTAAAAGGCACAGACACACTTATTGAGGTGTTTAGAAAGATGTTGAAACTCACAAGAGTGGCATTGCAGGAGTCAGCCTTTAATTTTGGCGTAGGCCGGGCACTGAGAGCTGTGACTCTGTAATGAAAGTAGTAGAGAAAAGTGTGGTTTCAAACATGTTGGCAGATGTATTAACCTGTATCCCAGTCCATATAAGTCTCTCCAATGGTACATTTCAAGTAGGCTGCAAATAGTAAAGTGAATGTTTTAAATTGAAAGCGTACTCTGTCAAGTTTGAATGTCTGACTCCTACCATGTCTCGGTATTTGTTTACTTCTACGTGTAGTCTGACACGTGTGGTGCAGCTGATGACCCTAACTTAAAAACTATGCAGTCTTTCATACTCTTGCACAAATCTTGTCAGAGCAACTACAGCATTCAGTAGCAGAAGCACTACCTAGGCAGCACCTAGGTATGCATGACAGAAGCACTCGAATACAGACTTCAGTACTCGCCTGCCCTGTATAATGAGCAGAAAGTAATCCATACAGTTTCTGTTACAAACATTTTGAGAGGATACAGTGTGAAAGAGAGGTAGTCTAATATCTATAGGCTTTTTACATGTCTTATCTCATCCCTAAAAGGCACAGACACACTTATTGAGCAGTTTAGAAAGATGTTGAGACTCACAAGAGTGGCATGACAAGAGTTGGCCTTTCATTTTGACGTAGGCCTAGCATTGTGAGCTCTGACTCTCTAACAAAATTGCTGGGGAAAAGTGAGGTTTAAAACATGTTGGCAGATGTATCAACCTCTATCCCAGCCCATATGTTTCTGCAAAGTTACATTTCAAGTAGGCTGTAGAAAGTGAGGTGTCTGCTTAAAACTGAAAGCGTACTCTGTCAAGTTTGAATGTCTGACTGCTATCATGTCTCAGGTATGTCTGTACTTTTATGTGTAGTCTGGCATGTTTGGTGCAGCTGATGAACCTAACTTGAAAACTATGCAGTCTTTCATACTCCTTGTCAGAGCTACTTTACCATTCAGTCCCAGAACCAAAGATGTGTTAGCTAGGCAGATGTCACAAAAGTACTCCAACACTCAGTTGCATACCCGCCTTTCCTGTATAATGAGCAGAAACTAATCCATACAGCTTCTTTTACAAATATTTTGAGAGGATGCAGTGTGAAACAGAGGTATTCTAATACCTATAGGCTTCTTTGCATGTGTCATCTCACTCCTAAAAGGTACGGAGATACTTATTGAGGTGTTTAGAAAGATGATGAGTCTCACAAGAGTGGCATGACAGGAGCTGGCCTTTCATTTTGGCATAGGCCTGGTAATGTGAGCTCTGATTCTGTAATGAAAGTGGTAGAGAAAAGTGAAGTTTAAAAAAAAATTGGCAGATGTATTAACCTCTATCCCAGTGCCTATAAGTGCCTGCAAAGGTACATTTCAGGTAGGCCTTAGATAGTGAGGTGTGTGCTTTAAATTGAAAGCATACTCTGTCACGTTTGAATGACTGACTGCTACAATGTCTCAGGTACATGTGCTATTTTACTTGTAAACAACAGGACCTGCCTAGAACAAGAGTTTTTTAGTTTTTATAAGCACAGTGAGCAACTCCTACTCTGGAACCTTGGTACTTGCACAACCTGTTGCATTTTGAACCGTCTCCGTGGCACTATTTGCCAATCGTTAGAGGGGGTCTAGTGTCACTGGCTCTAAAAGTTCCTAAATATTTAGGTGTGTTTGCAAAATGGTGTTCCCTAATAATCTATTTCCCCAATGGTAAGTGTAGGAAAGACAAGAAGAAGGAAGGAAGAAAAAACTCAAATCCGCCAGGACCGTCAGATGTGGTGCCTGTCGCAATGCCTCAAAGTAAGGAGTGCAAAAAAAAAAAAAAAAGGTGAGGAGGCCGGCAGTGCCTCACGGAAGTAACCCCAACGAGGCTGTGCAGACTGGTACTCACCTGCTACCTCACGTTCTCATCATAGGCGACTGCCGTCCGAAATGAAGATAAGAAATAAAACAAGAATTATTGTGTCTATTCTAATAACTAGTGTAAGGTGGAACTAATAATCTAAACTGTGTCTATGTTCCAAAAAATAAAGTGAGTGTCGACCCTGGGACAAGGGAGACTGAGTCTGATCAGGACCCACGTGACTCCCGGTTAAAACCGGACAATACCACACTCGCTATTTGAAACTTTTATTCTATGCTATGTGGCTGTCCACTAAAACCAACATGTTTCGTTGCCTGTATAGATTGGCGGCAACTTCTTCAGGGCTAGGGTCGACTTGCTTCTCTGCTTTGCTAGTTCTGACCAGTTTTGTATCTGTCAGCGCCTAAGGGAAACACAAATTAAAAACACATACATTCAGTCTGGCTCCCCACTTACTCATATAGGGGATACACACATGCAAGTAAGCGATTTACAACTTTCATTGGTTTGCTTCAATGAAAACAATGCCTGCAACACTTCTGTCGTTCATATTTACCGTTAGGGTTGCTCATTTACAGCATACCTCAACCCTTAATGTAGGTGGATGTATGCTACCTCGGATGGTTCTGAGCTGCTTGCCCGCTAACCGCGGATTCATGTATCTGAAATGCACGAGGATCAAACATGATATCATTACACACTAGGAGATAGATATTACACAGCCTTAGGTCATGCACTTATTACTCACTACATGTGGGTTCGTTATCACATGCTCGCTGGCTGCTAGTGATGTTTACCGACAATCTATCGAGTGCCCCATATTAATTACTTGCGTGTAATATTTTCTGCTCAACCGCGCCCTTATTGTTTGGAGGACCACGTGAGTTATTAGCGTGTGTGGCCCTACGCACTTCACTCCCTCGTTACACTTATAATCATATTGACATGCCTTCCTGGTTGTGATATCAGCATGTAGCTAATTTGCATCGTAACGGGGATATGACGCTGTAAGTCCTTCCATGGCATCTCTCCACCCTCTGCGTCGTGGCGTCTGAATGTACCACTACACTTCTAGGAGTAAAGGCGTGCCCAGTCCCGTATTCGGTCTATTCCCTACAGCTTAGTAATGGTCTCACCCCGTCGGTCTAGCGCTCCGGGTGCTTTCCAACCTCCATCATAGGCAAAAGGACCGCGTCCTGTTTAAATGCATCGCGCGAATTGACTGCGCGCATGTGTGGACGTGTATTGAGGGCAATGGTGGCCATGTTGTGTAAACCGCGATTCCTTCCCCCAATGAATATTAGAAATGTGATATCGAGGACCCCTTCAGCACACGTATAACTGAATACCGTTGGGGATAACTAAGACCTGCTGTAAGATCGAGGCTCAACATGGTATTTATTTATTTACCCATCGGACATCATGATGTGACATGCCCATGTTTACCGGTGTTGCCCAGAACTATTGGCTAGCCCCTAAGATGTGATACTATTTTACTTGTAGTCTGACACATGTTGTACAGCTGATGACCCTTAGTTAAAAACTATGCAGTTTATCATACCGCTGCAGAAATCTTGTCTGAGCTACTACAGCATTCAGTCACAGAAGCACAGATGCCATATCTAGGCAGGCATCATTATAACACTTGAACACACATCTTCATACCCAGCAGCGCTGTGTTATGAGCAGGAAGTGATTCATACAGCTTCATGTAGAGACATTTAGAAAGAATGTGGTGTCTAGCACGGGTAGCCTATACAGCCTATACATACAGGGTTGTTTGAATGTATTATCTTGACTCTAGAAGACATTGAGGTCTCTAGAAACATGCTGACATTCATCAGAGTCATATGACAGGAGTTGGCCTTTTATTTTGGCTTAGGCCTTGCACTGTGACTTCTGCCTCGCTAATGAAACTTGTAGGGAAACATGAGGTTTGAAGCATGTTCACAGATGTATTAACTTCTATCCCAGGCCATATAAGTCTCTTCAATGGTACACTGCAAGTATGTCATACATAGTGAGGTGTATGCTTTAGACTTAAAGTATACTGTGTGAAATTTGAATGTCTGACTGCTACCATGTGTTAGGTATGTCTCTACTTCTACGTCTAGTTTGACATGTATAGTGCAGCTGATTACGCTAAGTTAAAAAGTATGCAGTCTATCATACCCCAGGGAAAATATTCTCAGAAGTATTTCACATTTTAGTACCACAAACACAGATCTGTTTGCTAGACAGGACTGATGTAAGCATTCGATTACACAGGTTCATACCTGTCTATCCTGTATAATAAATAGAAAGTCATTGATGTAGAAAATGAAACGGTATACCAATTTATAAAAACAAATCTGCCAGACTTTCAACCATTTACAGCTTTTCTAATGTGCATAATGAGATATCCTACATATTTATTACTAATGGAGACAATGTCAATGTAATTTAAATAACTGGTTAGTCATTATTATGAATAATATCATCTAATTAATTTAAATTATTAATTTATTAACATACTATTAAAACTGTTCTTTATTTTTTCGATATTTACTTTACTTAATGAAAGCACTTAAAAATGGCAAGAAAACATGAAACTAGAAGAGGACACAAAAAAAGTACAACTTAAAGAAAAGTGAAAAGAAGAAATTAGATGACGCACACATCATTATAAAGGAAAAAAAGTCTTCTGGTAAGAGAACTAAACAGTTTCTTTAAACAATATTACAAAGATAAGATTGAAAACTGTGCAAAATGTTGAAAAGAAAAAGAAAAGTTTAACAACAAATCAGAAACAAAAGAGAATTAGTCATGTTGAAAGATCTTCAAATTGTAGAAAAACAACACATCTGACAAGCAGGCAGAAACAGTATAAGGATATAAGAAGAAGAATGTTTAGAAGTAGAGTAATTCAAAATGTATTAAAGAATTTAAAACAATATAAAAGATCATCAGCTTATTAAAAAAAGCTACTGATTGGAAGTGTAGTAGATAAAGCTTTTGAGTTGAAATTAAAATTATTTATCTTAATATTGAAGAGATTGAGAACACTGGATAAAACAATGGTGTTAATGAAGGAGAAAAGCAAGAGAAAATAACTGGTTAATTGAACTAACTTTTGTAAAACTTTTACTGGTGAATGGATGCACACTTCCAATACTGAGCCTTTCTTTAATAAAGAAAGCTATTTTCAAGAAAACACATTAGTGCATGCAGTTGATACTAGTGTTCGTTGTTATGAGGTAAATGATTATTCTCCCATTGCAAATGAAAAAATGGTTCCTTGGAATGTAGAAGAAGTAATTGCTGAAGGATATCAAGGAAGGCGTACAAATGCTCCTGTATATAAGTGGGATTGTAGCAGTATTTGCAGTTTTGTACAGGAGTCTATGGACATATTACGATTTTTTTACGTGAATATATGCAAATAAAAGTGTTAAACAGAAGATTAAGATGTTGCAATGACTAGCTCCATATAAAATAAGAAAATATACTAAGTTACAGGGTCATTCTCTGGCTTGTCTTTCAAGAAAAGTGTGCCAAAGCACGTTTCATCATTTAAGAATGTTAGCTGTACACCACTCTGAAATGTGGAAGTTAGTAAGCGAACTTTACTATGTAAAAACTCCTGCATTATATTTAATTGAAATTAATACAGCTATTTTGCATGGTTCTGTAGCAGATGTACAGAAAGTTTATGATGATGTACAGTTTTGTTTTTTTTGTTTCCGAAGAGGAGTGTAGAGAAAGTGAGGACTTGATATCATTAGGTGTAGTAGAACAGGACAAAGAGATAAGTATTGTTGATTTTGCAGAAGAAATTACAAAGTTTAACACCGTTTGCTCTGCATAACCAAACTATGTTTGTATTTGCTGTTGACGCACTCACCATAGAAGTCAATCTAGACATGTTGATTTATATTTAAAAAGTAAAAAAGAAAACAATAAGAAGTGGCAGCAATTTGCTCTTTATTTGTTTGTAGAAGGATGATTTGAGTTGTCCAGTGATCAAGGTATATGTAAGTAGTGTTACAACAAATTAGAAAAAACAAAATGTCAGCTAGAGCATTATATAACAACTGAGAGTTGGTACATATTTCTCAGGAACTAGCAGATTTAAATGTATATGGGTCTATTCTTATTCAATCTGTACACCCGATCCAGGCCATAGTTCGTTTGGAGCCTAAGACAGGTAAGCTGTCACCAACAGATTTCCAAACAGGTCTCAAAGGAAGAATTGTGTACTTATCTTTAGATTTTAAGAAAAATATTAAAACTGTTGGTGTGGACAGAGAGTAAAATGAGCCAGTAGTTATTCTAGTAAACAGTGTACCAACAAAGAGTAAGAAAATCTGTCAAGAGTTTGTAGATAATAATAAACTTCAAAATGCAACATTATATACCTGGTGCAGAATAATAATGTTGATGAAGAAGCAAGATGCCTACAAGATGAAACACTAATGTCAACTGGCCAAATTGAAAAAGCGGACAAATCCAGGAGTGAAGAGATTTACAAACATTATACCATACATTTTCTCATTCGAAAGAAATCATAGCAAACACTATTGAATTATTTCAAATAAAAGAAGCAAAAGGAGCTCCCATGAGCATACGGGAAAATGTTTAGAAGTTCACTGTTTTCCACAGCTATTCCCCACTGGAGAAGGTGGGCGATATGATGACCAAACTATATGGATTCTAGCATCAGAATACCGATCAACAGATTGTACTCTGAAGATCTAAGATTTCATCAGTGCATTCCATATATGTTTAATCTTCTGTTTGAGAGTGATTTGTCTGCACTTTCATATGCGGTGAACCATATATTAAAAATAGGAGTTCATCTTCAACACGTTTCTGCAAAAGAGTTCATGTAGAATGTTGAACAAAGAGATGAAAATATGAAATCTCAGGTAATCAATTTGATGGCGTGCCAACATGGCACCAATGAATATTGGTATCGCCATCATGGTGTACTTAAATACATGTTAAGAAACCTAGGTACACCTACTTGGTTTCTAACACTTAGTTGAGCTGAATATACGTGCGATGATTTACTTGAATTCCTACGGGAAGCAAATTCAAACGTAAAGACACTGAACAGTAGACAGCTGGAGAACTCTGTGCCTAGGATCCTGCAAATGTCTGCAGATATTTTAACCATAGGTTTTAAACTACGATGTCATTTATCTGCGATAAAAACATTCCACCTTTTGGAGAGATAACTGATTTCTTTTGGCAAAACGAGTACCAAGCCAGAGGTGCTCCTCATATACAAATGCTATTATGGATAAAGGATGCATAAAAATTTGGAACAAATAGTGATGAAGCTGTTTTGTCTTTCATCGAACAGTATGTTACATGTGTCATTCCAAGTTAAGGAGGAGAAAACAGCTTGAGACAACAAGTTCTACAGTTTCAAAGTCATAGATGTGAAAAATACTACAGACAGAAATAAAAATGTACACAAAACTTATATACAAAATGTCATTTTGGATTCCTACAACCTATAATTTCTAAAGGAAAGAGTAAATAGTTTTTTCTCAGCAGTAAGACATACAATAAGTCGGAAATCTCCCAAGAATGCATACAACTTAAGAAGAACAGAAGCTTCCAAGTATATTAATGACTATAATCTAGCCATGCTAAAAATGCGGAATGCAAACATGGCTATTCAGTTTGTTTCAGACTACTCAATTGCTGTTGCTGATTATGTCACATCATATATTAGAAAATCAGAAAAATCAGAGATTAAAGAAATGTGTGAATAAGTTTCCATAGAAAAGAGCCCCAGTAAGAAATTATACAGCTACAGCTTGAAGATGCTTTCCCATAGACAGAAAGGATCTTATGAATGTTCGGATCGCTTGACCTCAGCCAGTTTGCATTCAAAGCCAAGAGGAATAATTTGGATAAGTCTAGGTCTAGCCTCCACATGAAATAGAGTATTGAAATATTTTCCCTGTGCAAGCAATACTTAGCATAGTATGAGCCAGAAAGCACTTATATAGTCAAACTAATATGTTGGATACATACTATCCCAAAAGGAGTTCACATCTTGAAAACCTATGTCTGTATGAAATACTTCAACATTACAGGTTTAAAAAGAATGTTACAGAAAATATAAAAGAGGAAAAATAGGCAGTAATTGGATGAAATGGATGTTTAGTGAAACATGCCAAAGGAAATCTTATTATTCACAGAAATCTCAGTTGCAAAACTCCAGATAATGGAGAATGTTTCTATTTAGCACTTCTGCAACTGTTCAAGCCTTGGCGTAGTGAAAAAATTACTTGCCGATATTGACTGCTACGAAGTTAATGCGACTAAGTATTCAGTGTATGGTATTTCCGAATTATCTAAAGATGATAAATGATGAGATTGAACACAAAGGAACTATTGCAGCTGAAATAGCTAGAGAAAGTTCACAAAGCAGTCAAAGTTCTGGTCCACTGACACAAGATCCACTTGGACAACCAATTATTGAAAATGAAGCAGCAATAGCCATGAGGTAGAAACTGCAATACAGCAAGCACAACAGGATATCATTCAGTTAGAAAAGTTAGAAGAACAACTAAATATTGAAAAATAAATATATCTACAAGTGAACAACAAGTAGAACATGGCTTCCTCCATGAAAACAAAAGAATGCCAGTGTTCATACTTCAACCGGAAGAGGAAAAAGTTTCTTAATTAAAGTTCTGACAAGTTATCTACACAGGACTACAGAATCACATTTATCATGTGACACAACATTGAAGGTATTACTTTACATCGATTACTTATGCTACCTTTCAAACATGATAATAAAATTAAATATCAAAAGCTATCAGAAGGAGCTTGTTATAAAGCCTCAACAGTACTGAAGAAACTGAAACTTTTAATCATCGATGAGGTGAGCATGGTCTCAAACTTAATGCTTGCCTTTGTATACTTGAGAATGCAACAGATTTTAAAAACAGAGTAGGATGTGCTGTTTGGAGGAAAGCATTTAATTGTATTTGGAGACCTACTGCAACTTACTCCTGTTAAAGGACAACCTGTTTTTAAAACACATCTCACAGGGAAATCTTTGGGAAGTATGGGAAATGTAAATATTTGGTTAAACTTTAAATATAAACAACTTGTTAAAAATATGCGACAAGCAGGTGATGCATATTATGGAAATTGTCTTAAAGACATAAGAATTGGCATTTTAACAAAGATGGTAATCAAGCTTTAGAAAGTCGGCTAATAAGGCATTTGTTTACATCTGAAAAAAAGCAGCAAAAGTAATGTACAAAATGCTTGTAGAAAACAAATCCATAGTTCGTCTAATGCCTACACTGCTACAGTGTTCTACCTTTAATGAACAACTACTGAGACTGGGAAAACAAGAAATTCTTGAAATTAAAGCTATTGACAAAATGAAACACCAATGAGTAACAATTCAACTTACTGAAAAACTACAAGCTAAATTGTATTCTTTGGAAATGTTTGTATCTAAAACTGCATGATTAGAAAAGTATTTATATGTATGTAAAAACTGTTGAGTAATTTTGCATCATAATTTGAATGTAGAAGAAGGAATAGTAAATCGAGCTATAGGAAAAATTGTTGATTTTGTTAATTTTCAAAATAGAGATGGAATAGAATTTTTGATTATAAAATTTGACCAGATTAATGAAGAAAGACAGATTGGGCATTGTGTTGTACGTTTTTTTGCTTGTAAAGGACTTGTATGTTGGAAGACAAAGTTTTTCTCCATCTCTAGCATTTGCAGTAACTTTTCACAAATCTCAAGGTATAAGTATAGACAGAACTTTTGTAAATATTGGAAGTACTGTGTTCAAAGAGGGAATGGCATATGTTGCATTGTCTCAAGTAAACAAAAAATAGTCTGTTTTTTTGATAGAATTGGATGAAAAAAAGGTTAGTGCTAATGCAAATTGTGTAAGAGAGTACAATCGTTTAAGAACACTTTATGTTCCTCATTTAGGTGAATATCCAATATATCCAATATATACTATGTCCAAAATGGAAATATATCAAACATTCAACTGAAGTTCAACATAAGAAAAGCATTGAAGAGAAAGTTGAAGGCTTCAAGAAAAAAAGTGGAAAGTGACGGTGACATCGTAGGATACCAGTTAGAAAAGAGTTCAGGTATCAACTGTTATGTTAATGTGATTCTGAATGTAATGTTTCATTTACCACATCTTCTTCATGAAATCATGGAAAACCGTGAAAAAGAATTCTGTTCTGCACTACATCACTTATTTCAACAGTTGGTAACTTACAGAAGTAAAGTACATACTGCTTTTGCCAGTCAACATATGTTGGATATATGTACCAGTTCAGTAACATTTACTCTCAACATACAACAAGATGCACACAAGTTTATAATGCTCATGCTTGGAGTATTAGAAGATGAAGGAATAAACATTGATAACATATTTGGACTAAGTTATAAATGGGACCATGAGTGTGAAGATTGTTTATTTACTTCTACCACTGAAATACATAGAGAACGATTCCAATACTTAACGATACCAGACTGCAAATCAGAGCCTATTAACAAATTGATTAAAGCAGCAAATCAAGATATGACGTGTTCACATTGTAGATCAGACATGTTGTCTACATTGCATATAGAAAGATTTGGAAAATATCTCATTTTAATATTACAACATTGTAGGGCAAATGGAACAACATTGGAAACAAAAAGTAACATTTTTAAAGGAAGTCAAATATATATTTCATGAAGAACTTATACAACAGTATATTATTTTATATGAAGGACCTACTGCAACAACTGGACACTATATTGTTTATTTAAAGTGTAACAATGGATGGAAACATTGCAATGATGGCCACCTGGAATTCAACGCTACATTGTCTTCTCAATTAGCAAATTCTTATATGTTATTTCTACAGCCAAAGTTCTAAAAACATAATTTGGCCTATTGGGGGTGATGTCAACAAAAAACAAAAAGCATTAGATTGTATTAGTATTTATAATGAGTGTTTTCATTATTATTCTGCTAATAGACATAACATTTTGAAAAACGACTTCAAAAAGCAAGTAGAATATATATTTGTTCTCAATACTGTACCTGGTGTAATAGTAATAGTAAGTTATTTAAATTATATTTATGTTAAGTAGTAGACTTAATGTAAATCAAATAAGTGATTAGTTAAATTTACTTAATTTAACCCATAGTTAAACATATTGAGAATGACGTACTATGCTGGGTTTTTTTATGCAATCCATTTGTGTTTTCATTTTTTATTGAATTTGTGAATAAAATATCATAAAATAACTTGTCTTGTCATACAATAAATAGATACAGAAATTAGCGCACATGGAAACATTGCAAACTTCATAATAAATAATCACATTATATAGATAGAAATATATAAATAATTAATTTGATTTGAAATTGAACCCATGGGAAGTAGGAGGGTAAGGGAAGGAGATGGAAGGGGAGAGGTGAATAATATAAGAAAATACAAAAGAAGAATAAAGATGATAAATACACGAGTGTGAAGGATATTTGGAACTAAATGTACTCTCGGAAAAAAAAGAATTGAATCCAGGAAGAGAAGTATGAATTGACCCAATATGATTTATCAATACTGAGTAATTACACCTGATGAATATAAATGTAAGAAGTGACAGTCAAAGTAACAATGTGAGAATGTGAATACTTACCATACTATAGAATGTGTGTGTTGTTTTAAAGGAGAAGAAAAGAAAGGAGTGAAGAACAATGAAATACATAAAATTGAGTTATATCTGGAATACCTTATTGTTACGGATCAAGGGGAGAGAAAGTATGAGAAAAAAGAATATGTAGAAGATAGGGACAGAAAAGAAAGAAATAATGACATGTATAGAAAAGATGCAAAGAGGAAATATGAAAGATCAACAGGCATATTGTGTAAGATGAAGAGGGGAGGAGAAGCACCTAAATACACAAATATGTATATTAATAAATACAAAGTTGTATATATATATATATACTCATAAAATCAGTCTCCAAAGCACTAGAAGGTGGTACACAAACATGAAATGTGTTAAAAATAATTATTCATCAATAGTGGGTGAAAATAAAAACAGATTGAGGTTAATTACTATAGAGATTGACTATTATCATTAGCATTAGTATCTGGACCTAGAAAAGGTGACCACATTTGAAGAAACAGATCAGACTGGTCCTGAATGTTGTAAATGATACGTTAAAAAGAAGCTGTTTGGATCATAGCCACCAACCACGTTTCTTGCGATGTTGGTTGAGGTGATTTCCATTGCTGTAGTATACAGATTTTAGCTGTAGCTTAAGCTGTGTGTAAAAGTCGGGTTTGAGGTTTAGAAAGTGTTTGTGATTGACGTGTATCATGCAAAAGAATGGTGGCAGGTGAAAGTGGAAGATGTAAAGGCATCATAGAATGTAAGGTTATACCTATATAGTTCCAGAAGGACTGGATCACCGGACACCCACAAATGATATGAAGAATGTCACAGCATGTACTATCACATCTCCAGCAATTAGAATGGAGGAGCAAGCCAGCTTTTTGTAGTTTTGTTGATGACCAATGCCAATCAGACAGGATTTTAAATAAAAAAATTCCAATTGTGCTTCACGTGCACCCTTATTCAGGTTAACAAGGATCTCTGACCACTCATCATCGTTATAAGGACCTGATAATAGGGTTTGCCATTTAGTACGCAAGGCTTGCGATAGGGATTGTGAAAAAAGAGGCGATGTGAGTGCTTGATACAAACCAGATGTGGCCCCGTTAATCTTTCCCCAGGTATGGAGATATGTTACAATTGGAGAATCTTGTAATAGCCATGGTAGAGTTGCTAAGCTCCTCCGTAAGGACTGTCGTAAATGTGTGTACTTTGGAAGTTGTGTATCAGGCAAGTGAAATTCCTCTTGTAATTGGGCGAATGTTTTAAGTTCTCCGTTGGATAGAAGTTGATCTAAGGTAGAAATACCTTCTATTTTCCAGACAGGCCAAAATATTGATTGTGTATTAATACGGATGCTGGCCTTGCTCCATAAAGGAGCTTTTCTATGAAGACGAGAATGTGATCCCAATAAGCGGTGTGATCGTTGCCAAGCTCCGCGAATAGCTGATAAAATGGGATTTATGGAATCCCGAGGACGTGACTCAGTACTGTACAAGACAGAGAGGCCTTTTTCTGATAATGAAAGATAATGTTCAAGATGCACCCATTGTGGTATATCAGATAGTTTCGAAAGCATGCATGACATTTGAGAACGCTGCAGTGCAAGGGCATAATGTTCCACTGAGGGTAAGCTCATTCCTCCATAAGAACGATGAGCCTTTAATTTTGAAGCTGAAAGCCGGGGTTTAGCTGAGTTCCATACAAAGGATTTTATCTTAGAGTTGATTGAGCGCAATATAGTCAAAGGGATCTGAACAGGGAGCATACCAAGAACATACAAAAACGTGAGAGAGTAACAATTTTGACTGCTTGTACCCTGCCCCACATTGAGAGTGCCAGTGCAGTCTATTTTTCAAAATCACATTGCATCTGAGCAATGAGGGGATTCAAATTATCCATAATCATACCCTCTAGACCTTTGTTCACAAGTATGCCCAAATATTTGAGGCGAGAAGATTGCCATTGAAAGGGAAAGCCTTGAATAGCCGCTATTGTACTCCCATCTGAAATGGGTAATGCTTCACTTTTACTCCAATTAATTTTGTATCCGGAAAGAGAGGAAAAATCATCTCTAATTTGTGGTATAGATGGTAAAGAGGTGGGGAGATCTGTGACTGTAAGGAGAATATCATCTGTGTATAAATACATTTTTTAATCGCCCGTCGGAAGAGGAATACCCTTAATATTTTTAGATTGACCTAATGAGGCTGCTAATGGCTCCATAGCTAAAAGAAAAAGAAGCGGGGAAAGGGGACAGCCCTGATGAGTGCTTTTATTGATTGGATATGGGTCTGATACAAAGCCCCCACAGTTTACCTGTGCAGTAGGATTTTTGTATAGCAGACTTATGTTATTTATGAATTGCTCACCCAAACCAAATTTTTCTAACACCTTAAAAAGATAATTCCATTCAATCCGATCAAACGCCTTATCCGCATCATGTGACAAGCCTACAGCGTCATTGGGAAGATTTTTGGCATACCGTAGTGTGTGAGCTAGAGTGTGAAGATGGTTCCTAGAAGAACGTTCCGGAACAAATCCTACTTGCGCATGATGTATGAGAGATGGTAAAACCTTGCGTAGTCGAGAGGCCAAGAATTATTATTATTAATTATTATTAAAACTATTACGTAATCCATTTGATTGTCTTTTCCCCCAAAGTTCAATGATGATGCTACATTCAAATCACTGTGCATGGTGAAGTTATATGCAATCTGAGAACATTAAAAAAGGGAAACTAAAACTGGTATCTAATTATAAAATAATATGTTTGGGAAAAATGTAATATGACTTTTTTGAATATAATATGGTTATATAATAATTTTTCTTTTTGTTTTAATAGCAGGTACTCTTCAACATTGAAAACACCTTTAGTACTGTTTAGGACAATACTACTCTAAAAATTGATTTACTAAATGATCTACCTAAATTACTTCAAAGGTAAGAATATATGATATAATATTCATGATAAACTGGACAATTGTTTAACATGTACGAATATGTCATTTGCGTTTAACACACATAATCTACTACTTATAGACTAGTTTAAATGTGTCATCCTACTCCTAAAAACCACAAACACACTCACTTTATGAGAAAATGTTGACACAAATAAAAGTGGAGCAATAATAGTTGGCCTTTTATTTTGCATTAGACCTTCTATTGGAAACTGTCTCTGCTTAATGAAACTATTATAAAAATGTGAGTTTTAAAACATGTTGACAAGTGTATTTACCTCTATCCTACTCATATTAGTCTCTGCAAAGGTATACTGGAAGTAATCAATAGATAGTGATATCTGCGCTTGAAACTGAAAGTGTATTTTGTTACATTTGAATGTTTGACAGCTTCCACGTCTGAGGTATGTGTGCATTTGAACATGTAGTCTAACATATATGCTGCAGCTGATGGTCTTAACTTCACCTTTCAGTCTGAGCGGCACATATCTCTTTGAAACATAGGCCTCTTGGAATCACCTGAGCACACAGCTTCAACCCTGTATAATATTATGAATCAAACAGAGGAGGACTAGGAGCCAGATTAAGGTGCAGTACCCATGCTCTTCACTGTAATTGACACTTCTAATCAGTGTGGGTACTTGTTCCTATGTGGAGAGGGCACAGAAAAGTTAAAGAACAGGTGTGGTTGGAATATATGGTTCCAAGGGGATCTTCCTTATTTGGAAGTGTTTCACTCACACACCCTTGTCAGTGATGTCATCAGTAATGTCACTGACCATGTCACGAGTGATGTAATATATGAGGTCATAAGCAGAACATTTCGGGGGCACAAGATATAGTTAACTCAGGTAACTATAACGGCTGAATTTCTCTGGTTTGGTATGAGTAAACTCTGACCCTAACTATAACGTCCCTGTAACCTTAGTTTTTTTTGTAAACAAAATAAAAATATATCTGTATATACATATATATGTATGTGTGTGAGTGGTTGTAGGGGTGAGTGAGTGGCTGTGTCAGTAGCTATATGCGTGAGTGAGTGTGAGTGGCTGTATGGGTGATTGTGTGGCTGTGTGAGTTTCTGCATGTGTGATTGAGTGGGTGTGTGAGTGGCTGTAAGGGTGTATGAGTGGGTATATAAGTGTCTGTGTCGTATCACTGGATGTGTAAGTACCATTATTTGTGAGTGAGTGGGTACATGGGTGAGTTAGTAGGTGTGTGAGTGGCAGTATGAAGAAGTGAATGTGTAAGTGGCTCTATGGATGAGTGATTGTGTGAGTACCAGTATGGGTCTGTGAATAGGTATGTGAGGAGCTGTGTGGCAGTGGGAGTAAGTGAAAGAGAGGTTCTATGGGGTGTGAGTGGTTATCTGAGTGGTTCTGTGGATGATGTCATCAGTGATGTCACTGACCATGTCATGAGTGATGTAATATGTGAGGTTGTAAGCAGTGCATTGCATGAGCATAAGTTATAGTTAGTTTAGGTAACTGTAACTGCTGCATTTCTATGGGTTTGTATGAGTGAAATCTGAGTTTAACTATAACCTACTTGTAATCTTTGTTTTTTTCAGTGAATTGCTAAAGGTTTTTTAAATCCAATTTCCTAACTATAACGTCCATGTAACGTTTGAGTTTTTCAGTGACTATATATTATAGTTAGGACCCAGTTTCCATAGGAAAAGCGTTTTTAAATTTGCCAATATCTTTGGCGCCGTTCGACGAATCTTCACAAAATTTCTAAAACTAATGACGCGCTCTGGTCTGCTCCTGTCTTGAAAGTTTAGGGGTGATTCATCAAGCAGGGGCTGAGAAAAAAGGGGGTCCCAGGCCTAAAAAAAGCATTTTTTAAAAATATTTTCGTCGGGATTCGTGCTGGGTGTGCAAATCCGTCCCAAAAAGTTTTTAAAAAATGAAACGTGGCCCCCCAAACCCTGGGGACCACCACCTCCCTGGGGCTCCAACTAAATTATAGAAGTGTGTGGGGGCTCCTGCCCCTCTCCACACTGCTCCGGGGACCACCACCTCCCAGGGGCACAAATTATGTTAATTCGGGGGTCCGTTGCGGGCCCCAGGGACCACCACTGCCCCAGGGCTGCATACCTGTTAGGAGGGGGGCCCCACTGCCCCCCTCCTGGAGCCCTTCATGGCCCTGGGGTCTGCCACCCCCCAGGGCTGGCTCCAGCAATGTCCTGGGGTTCCCACCCCTGGGATATTGCAGTTTGCAATGGCAGGGTGGGAGCACTGCCCCCGCCCTGTCATTGCAAACACTGCTTCGCTTCATGGAAGCGAGAGCAGGAAACCTGCTATTGCTTCCATGAAGTGAAGCAGATACCTTTTGGACAAGGGGAGCTGCATGTCAGCAGCTGCTCTAGTCCAAAAGCAATGCCGGCTCCCGCAGGAGGCGGTGAGCCAGCTGGGACCGTGGGGCATTTGGGCTCCCCCCGGGGTCCCCTACATGATGCAGGCCCCGGGGATGGGATCCCTGGGGCCATAATTGGCTTCAGGAGGGGGGCCATGTGGCCCCCATTCCAAAATAAAAAATAAAGGCTGGCCAGGCCCCTGGGGATGGGGTCCCCATGGCCAAAAATGGCCCAGGGAAGGGGGGCCACGCGGCTCCCCTTCCATATAAATATTTTAAAAGAAAAGAAACGAGGCCAGGCCCCGGGGATGGGCTCCCCAGGGCCGAAGGTGGCCCAGGGAATGGGGGTCAAGCGGCCCCCCTTCTGTACAAATAATAAAAAAATAAACAAGGCCATGCCCCGGGGGATGGGGTCCCCGGGGCTGAACTTGGCCCAGGGTAGGGGGGCCTTGCGGCCCCCCTCCCATATAAATAATTTAAAAGAAAGGAAAGCGATACCAGGCCCGGGGGATGGCTTCCTGGGGTTTAAAGTGGCCCAGGGAAGGGGAACCACGCGGCCCCCCTTCTGTACAAATACTTTTTTTTTAACAAGGCCATGCCCCGGGCGATGGGGGGCCCCGGGGCCGAAATTTAGCCTTGGGAGGGGGGCCACACTGCCCCTTACCTTTTTTTAATTAAAGTAAAAAAATGGGTAAGGCCCTGGGGGATGGGGTCCTCAGGGCCCAAAAATACTAAAGGAAGGGGGGCCACACAGCTCACCTTCTAAAAATACAAAAAGAAAAGTGAAGTCGGCATCTCGCTGGAGGCCCGCCCCCTCCCTGCACCACTCTGCAAACGCCCCTACTGCCGCGTTCTGGGTTGCAGAGTGGTGGACAAAGGAGCCGTGGTCTGTATCCACCTCTAAGCAATCCCACTGTGTGGGGCTTACTGAAGGTAACAGGTAGGCTAGGTGGCCCCTTTGGACCCCCAGTAGCGAAGTGGACTTTAATTCCCATCCAAGAGCATACCAGGGAGCGCGTTTGCAGGCTGGTGAGGAAAGGGGGCGTGGCCTGCTATGAAAACTTAGCAATGCTGCTGTGTGGGACTTACTGGAGGTAATAGAAAGGGTAGTTGGCCTTGGGAGCCAACTATCCCTCTTGTTACCTCTACTAAGTCCCACACAGTGGGATTGCTAAGAGGTCTTCGGAGGCAGCGCCCCCCTTTCTCCACCACTCTGCAAACGCGCCTCCTGGCACAGTACTGGTTGAGGGATGAAGTCCACTTTACTCCTGAGTGACTTTGGGGGCCAAGAAGCCCTCCTGGTACCTCCTGTAAGTCCTACGTAGCGGAATTCCTGAGCACTGGTTGGAGGCCCAGTCCCTTTTCTCCACCACTCTGCAAACGTGACTACCAGTTAAAGAAGCATTTGTAGTGTAATAGGTCTCGCATTTGCAAGAGTTAGAGCTATTGGCATTCTAAATGTAAAAGTGTTTTACTAATGTTTGTTGGAGTGGAGTGGATGTACGTTGTGTGTAGTGGAATTATGTGGTATGTTGTGCAGTGAAATTATGTGGATACATAGTATGTGGTATTTAGTGTACAGGAATAATGTGGAGTGGGATTATGTGTTATGGAGAGTAATTATGTGGTATGGTAGTCTGTGTTGTGGCGTGGTAACCTCAGGTTTAGTCTTCCTCATTTCATTAGAAACTAAACTATGAAATCAATGAGACAAAAAAAGAAGGAATTACTAAGGAGCACTTCTGGACCTAGTCAGAGGTATGAGCAAGGCCACTGGAATTATACGACTGTTTGGCTGCACCGACCTTCGCACAATTATACAATTTTTACATTAGCCACATAATCTATCATCTGCTGCCTAATCTGCAGATTTTGAACAGCCTTGTTTCTAGCTCAAACGGCTCAAACGTTACCAAAAATGCATCGCCAAGTGTTACAGTGTGGTGGAAGATCCTTTGCAAATTTAGAATGGTCACCTGTTACTTATTGCTAAATGTGGGTGTTGAATTGGTACTAACAGTGTGCAAACCACTCTTGCTTCTTTATGACCCTTTCTTGCCTCTTTCTGCAATTCTGTTGCTTCTTTCTGCACCTTTCTTTCGTTTTCTGTACTTCTCTTGCCTCTTCCTGCAAATCATATCTACTTTCTGCATCTCTCTTGCCTCTTTCTGACCCCTCTTCCTTCTTTCTGCACCTCTTTTGTTTCTTTCTGCACCTCTCTTGCTTCTTTATGCACCCCTCTTGCTACTTTCTCCACCCCTGTTCCCTCTTTTTGCATCTCTGTTGCTTCTTTCTGCACTTCTCTTGCCTATTTATCCACCCCTCATCCCTCTTTCTGCTCCTCTGCTCCTTCTTTTTACAACCCTTGTGCCTCTTTCTGCATCCCTCATCCCTCTTTCTGTAACCCTCTTGCCTCTTTCTGCACCTCTGTTCCTTCTTTCTGCACTTCTTTTGTTTCTTTCTGCAACTCTCTTGCTTCTTTCTGCACGCCTCTTGCTTCTTTTTGCCCCCTTATGCCTCTTTCATGCCCCTCTTCCCTCTTTCTGCACCTCTCATGCCTCTTTCTGCACCTCTGTTCCTTCTTTCTGCACTTCTTTTGATTCTTAGTGCACCTCTCTTGTTTTTTTCTGTTTCTCTCTTGCCTCTTTCTCCACCCCACATCCCCCTTTCTGCATCTCTGTCGCTTTTTATGCATTTCTCTTGCTTCTTTCTGCACACCTTGTGCCTCTTTCTGCCCTTCATCCCTCTTTCTGCACTCCTCTTGCCTTTTTCTGCACTCCTCTTCCTTCTTTCGGCACCCCTCCTGCCTACACCTCTGTTCTTTCTTTCTGCACTTCTTTTGTTTCTTTATGCATCTCTCTTGCTTCTTTCTGCATCGCTATTGCCTCTTTCTCTACCCCTATTGCCTCTTTCTCTACCCCTATTTCCCCTTTCTACATCTCTTTTCTGCATCTCTCTTGCTTCTTTCTGCACCCCTCGTGCCTCTTTCACACCCCTCTTCCCACTCCCCTCTTGCCTCTTTCTGTATCTCTGTTCCTTCTTTCTGCACTTCTTTTGTTTCTTTCTGCACCTGTCACTTCTTTCTGCACCCCTTTTGCCTCTTTCTGCACCTTCTTCCCTCTTTCTGCACCCTTCTTGCCTCCTTCTGCACCTCTGTCCTTTCTTTCTGCACATCTTTTGTTTCTTTCTGCACATCTCCTGCTTCTTTCTGCACCCGACATGCCTCTTTCTGCACCCCTCTTCCCTCTTTTTGCACCCCTCTTGTCTCTTTCTGCACCTCTGTTGCTTCTTTCTGTGCTCCTCTATTTCTTTCTGCACTCCTCGTGCCTCTTTCACAACCCTCTTCATGTAACCCTCTTACCTGTTTCTGCACCTCTGTTCCTTCTTTCTGTACTTCTTTTGTTTCTTTCTGCACCTCTTTTGCTTCGTTCTGCACCCCTTTTACTTCTTTCTGTACCCTTCTTCCCTCTTTCTGCACTCCTCTTGCATCTTTCTGCACTCCTCTTCCTTCTTTCTGTACCCCTCCTGCCTCTATCTGCACCTCTGTTCTTTCATTCTGCACTTCTTTTGTTTTTTTCTGCACCCCTCTTGCTTCTTTCTGCACCCCTATTGCCTCTTTCTCTACCCCTCTTTCCCCTTTCTGCATCTCTTTTGCTTATTTCCGCACATCCCTTGTCTCTTTCTCCACCCCTCTTCCCTCTTTCTATATCTCTGTGCCTTCTTTCTGCACTTCTTTTGTTTCTTTCAGAACCTGTCGCTTCTTCTGCACCCCTTTTGAATCTTTCTGCACACTCTTCCCTCTTTCTGAACCCCTCTTGCCTCTTTCTGCCCATCTCCTGCTTCTTTCTGCACCTGACATGCCTCTTTCTGCACCCCACTTCCCTCTTTTTGCACCCCACTTGTCTCTTTCTGCACCTCTGTTGCTTCTTTCTGTACTCCTCTTGCTTCTTTCTGCACTCCTCGTGCCTCTTTCACGCCGCTCTTAGGAAAACTCTTGACAGTGGAGGCTGCGCTGCGCTTATCCTTCTTATCAGCGCAGCCTTCGATACTGTCAACCATCTTCTTATGGGTCATAGATTAAGGGCTGCGGGAGTGACAGGGCTGGCTCTTAGGTGGCTCCAGTCATTTCTGCAAGATAGGGTTTTCTCGGTATTTGAAGGAGACTGCTCATCAAAGGCCATTCCGCTGCACCCCTATTGCCTCTTTCTCTACCCCTATTGCCTCTTTCTCTACCCCTCATTCCCCTTTCTGCATTTCTTTTGCTTATTTCTGCAATTCCCTTATCTCTTTCTCCACCCTTCTTCCCTCTTTCGGCACCTCTGTGGCTTTCTGCATCTCTCTTGCTTCTTTGTGCACCCCTTGTGCCTCTTTCACATCCCTCTTCCTGCACCCCTCTTGCCTCTTTCTGTACCTCTGTTCCTTCTTTCTGCACTTCTTTTGTTTCTGTCTGCACTTGTCACTTCTTTCTGTACCCCTTTTGCCTCTTTCTGCACCCTCTTCCCTCTTTCTGCACCCCTCTTGCCTCTTTCTGCACCTCTGTCCTTTCTTTCTGCACTTCTTTTATTTCTTTCTGCACATCTGCTTCTTTCTGCACCTGACATGCCTCTTTCTGCACCCCTCTTCCCTCTTTTTGCGACCCACTTGTTTCTTTCTGCACCCCTGTTGCTTCTTTCTGTGCTCCTCTATTTCTTTCTGCACTCCTCGTGCCTCTTTCACAACCCTCTTCATGTAACCCTCTTACCTGTTTCTGCACCTCTGTTCCTTCTTTCTGCACTTCTTTTATTTCTTTCTGCACATCTGCTTCTTTCTGCACCTGACATGCCTCTTTCTGCACCCCTCTTCCCTCTTTTTGCGACCCACTTGTTTCTTTCTGCACCCCTGTTGCTTCTTTCTGTGCTCCTCTATTTCTTTCTGCACTCCTCGTGCCTATTTCACACCCCTCTTCTCTCTTTGTGTACCCCTCTTGCCTCTTTCTGCATCTCTGTTCCTTCTTTCTGTACTTCGTTTGTTTCTTTCTGTAGCTCTCCTGCTTCTCTCTGCATCCCCTGGCCTCTTTCTGGACTTCTCTTCCCTCTTTCTGCATCCCTCTTGCCTCTTTCTGCACCTCTGTTCCTTCTTTCTGCACTTCTTTTGTTTCTCTCTGCACCTCTCTTGCTTCGGTCTGCACCCCTTTTACTTCTTTCTGCACCCCCATTCAGTCTTTTTGCCCTCCTCTTGCCTCTTTCTGCACTCATCTTCCTTCTTTCTGCACCCCTCCTGCCTCTATCTGCACCTCTGTTCTTTCATTCTGCACTTCTTTTGTCTTTTTTCTGCACTTCTCTTGCTTCTTTCTGCAACCCTACTGCCTCTTTCCCTACCCGTCTTTCCCCTTTCTGCATCTCTGTTGCTTATTTCTGCACTTCCCTTGTCTCTTTCTCCACCCCTCTTTTCTATTTCGGCACCTCTGTTGCTTTCTGCATCTCTCTTGCTTTTTTCTGCACCCCTCGTGCCTCTTTCACACCCTTCTTCCTGCACCCTTCTTGCCTCTTTCTGTACCTCTGTTCCTTCTTTCTGCACTTCTTTTGTTTCTTTCTGCACCTGTCACTTCTTTCTGCACCCCTTTTGCCTCATTCTGCACCTTCTTCCTTCTTTCTGCACCCCTCTTGCCTCTTTCTGCACCTCTGTCCTTTCTTTCTGCACATCTTTTGTTTCTTTCTGCACATCTCCTGCTTCTTTCTACACCCGACATACCTCTTTTTGCACGCCTCTTGTCTCTTTATGCACCTCTGTTGCTTCTTTCTGTACTCCTCTTGCTTCTTTCTGTACTCCTCGTGCCTCTTTCACACTGCTCTTCCCTTTTTGTGTAACCCTCTTGCCTCTTTCTGCACCTCTGTTCCTTCTTTCTGTACTTCTTTTGTTACTTTCTGCAGCTCTCTTGCTTATTTCTGTACCCCCTTGCCTCTTTCTGCATCCATCTTGCCTCTTTCTGCACCTCTGTTCCTTCTTTCTGTACTTCTTTTGTTTCTTTCTGCACCTCGCTTGCTTTGTTCTGCACTACTTTTACTTCTTTCTGCACGCGTCTTCCCTCTTTCTACACCCCTCTTGCCTCTTTCTGCACCTCTGCTCCTTCTATCTGTACTTCTTTTTTTTCTTTCTGCACACCTCTTGCTTCTTTCTGTACTTCTCTGTACTCAAATGGGAAGTGCAAGCTGTCAAGTTTAAAGGTCTCCGTGCTCTTGTGACTGAGCTATATGTCTACTTGTATATGTATTCTCACATATGTTATGCATCTGAAGATGGGAGCTTAAAAAGTGGTTCAGACATGTTTAATCTCTCACTTAGTCAGTCACACACCCTGTAAATCAGACATTCAGACACTCATACACCTACTTATTCTTCAATACACCTTTGTATATCTATAATTAACATTCTTAAAATCACCCAGTCTCTGGATGATGTAATCAGGGATGTCATCAGTGATGTAATTTGAGATGTCATCAGTGATGTCACTGACTGTGCCATGAGTGATGTAATATGTGACGTCATCTGCAGTGCATTGCAGGGGGGCGAGTTATAGTTAGCTCATCTCACTATAACAGCCAAATTATTGCGGTTTTGTACGAGTGACATGTCCAACTAACTATAACATCCCTGAAACTTGTGCTTTTTTCAGTGAATATATATATTTATATATATATATTATCTACTGGCGGTCGCCAGTAGATAGTTATAGTTACAACCTAGTTTCCATAGGAAATCTCAAAATTCTATTTTGAATACCATTTTTGCGCCGGTTGACGAATCCTCGCAAAATTTTCAAAACAAATGGGGCGCTCCGTTCAGCTCCTACCCTGAAAGTCTCGGGGTGATTCGTCAAGCGGGGGCCGAGAAAAAGGGGGGGTCCCAAAACGCGTTTTCCCCATGCATTTTTCCATAGGACCTTTAGTCGCAGCTACAGCCGGAACGGCTGAACAGAATTACGTGAAATTTGGCAGAGAGGTAGCCATAAGGTCAAGGAAGTGCCTTTTGCAGGTCTGGTGTAAATCTGTTCAGTATTTCCTGAGAAAATAGCATTTAAAAGCATATCAATATCTATACGCGCGCACCGTGCGTGCACGGTGCGCGCACACTGCCGTGCGCGAGCGCAATTCTGATTGGTTGTTAGATGTCGGTAAACAATTGAATCGGTCGAAACTAGGAAGTGTCGGCCACCATTTTGTCTCTCGCAGTCTGAGGGGGTGAAAAACAAAGGTGGAGAACGTGAAAAGGGGGCAGAGTGGACAGTTCCTGACCCCCTATCCTTGGTCAGGGGTTCACAGAAGGACCCCAAGGGAGAAAAAAAAACACTTTTTCTTTATTTTTTTTAAAATCGCGAGGTGTGCGCACTGTGCGTGCACGACACGCACAGCGAACCGTGGGCGCTCGGTGCGCGAAGCGCACTGATCGCCCACAGCACGCGCACGGTGCGCGCACAGTGAAAAACCTGAAAAAAAAAATTCATAAATACATAACGTAGCATATAAAAAACCGTACAAATTCACTGAAAAAACCATAGGTTTCACACACGTTATAGTTACGAATTAGCATTTAAAAAACCTTGCAAATTCACTTAAAAAACCATAGGTTTCACACGTTATAGTTAGCTGGACATTTCACTTGTAAAAAAACAATGAAATTCCCCCGTTATAGTTAGTGCAGGCAACTATAACTCACTTGACCGCAATCCTCTGCTGATGATGTCAGATATTACATCACTGACATATGTGTCTTTCTGAAAAATAAATATTTGTAATATATGTATAGCTAAAGATTAATGGAAGAAGACATGGATAAATAAGTGTCTAAATACTGTGATGTAATATCTGACGTCATCAGCAGAGGATTGCGGTCAAGTGAGTCATAGTTGCCTGCAGTAACTATAACGGGGGAATTTCATTGGTTTTTTACGAGTGAAATGTCCATCTAACTATAACATGTGTGAAACCTATGGTTTTTTAAGTGAATTTGCAAGGTTTTTTAAATGCTAATTCGTAACTTTAACGTGTGTGAAACCTATGGTTTTTTCAGTGAATATATATATATATATATATATATATATATATATATATGTATATATATATATATATATATATATATATATATATATATATATATATATATATATATATTATCTACTGGCGGTCGCCAGTGGATAGTTATAGTTACAACCTAGTTTCCATAGGAAATCTCAAAATTCTATTTTGAATAACTTTGGCGCCAGTTGACGAATCCTCGCGAAATTTGCAAAACTAATGGGGCGCTCCGTTCAGCTCCTACCCTGAAAGTCTCGGGGTGATTCGTCAAGCGGGGGCCGAGAAAAAGGGGGGGTCCCAAAACGAGTTTTCCCCATGCATTTTTCCATAGGACCTTTAGTCGCAGCTACAGCCCGAACGGCTGAACAGAATTACGTGGAATTTGGCAGAGAGGTAGCCATAAGGTCAAGGAAGTGCCTTTTGCAGGTCGGTGCGCGCACCCTGCCGTGCGCGAGGGCAATTCTGATTGGTTGTTAGATGTCGGTAAACATTCGAATCGGTCGAAACCAGGAAGTGTCGGCCGCCATTTTGTCTCTCGCAGTCTGAGGGGGTGAAAAACAAGGGTGGAGAACGTGAAAAGGGGGCATAGTGGACAGTACCTGACCCCCTAGCCTTGGTCAGGGGGTCACAGAAGGACCCCCAAGGGCGAAAAAAAAAAATATGTTTTTTAAATCGCGAGGTGCGCGCACCATGCGCGCACTGCGAACAGTGGGCGCTCGGTGCGCGTAGCGCACCGAATGCCCACAGAGCGCGCACGGTGCGCGCACGGTGAAAAATCGGAAAAAAAATAAAATAATAAAAACATAACTTAGCATTTAAAAAAACGTACAAATTCACTGAAAAAACCATAGGTTTCACACACGTTATAGTTACGAATTAGCATTTAAAAAACCTTGCAAATTCACTTAAGAAACCATAGGTTTCACACATGTTATAGTTAGCTGGACATTTCACTCGTAAAAAACCAATGAAATTCCCCCGTTATAGTTACTGCAGGCAACTATAACTCACGCGACCGCAATCCTCTGCTGATAACGTCAGATATTACATCACTGATGACATATGTGTCTTTCTAAAAAATAAATATTTGTAATATATGTATAGCTAAAGATTAATGGAAGAAGACATGGGTAAATAAGTGTCTAAATACAGTGATGTAATATCTGACGTCATCAGCAGAGGATTGCGGTCGCGTGAGTTATAGTTGCCTGCAGTAACTATAACGGGGGAATTTCATTGGTTTTTTACGAGTGAAATGTCCAGCTAACTATAACATGTGTGAAACCTATGGTTTTTTAAGTGAATATATATATATATATATATATATCAATACTTTTCATCGGCGCTCACCGCACCAAAAGTCGCCTTTTCCCCGCCTCTCACAATGGCGGTCCGTGGTGAAGAAGCGAACCTCAACAAATGCACCAAGGCTGAATTCTTCGGAGTACGAAAAGATAACAGCAACCACGGGCTCTTAAGGTTTGAATGCGCTAATTTATTTCACAAAAATGGTCCACTCTACGCGTTTCGGGACTTGCTCCCTTGTTCACGAGTGTGGTGGTTACAATAAAGTGTTGTTTAAATAAACAGCCATGTGATCACGTAAAAATACATCAACATAGAGAACAGACTTCGTATTTGAGAGTTACTTCACTCTAAATTCAATACAAATAGGCAATTCCGCCATCTTTCAACGGTGTGAGTCTCATGGTAAGAAAAACTTTCATAACAGTCCCAATCATAGTGAGACCATTATTACATTCATGAAAAAGGAACAGAGTAAATACATCAGTAATATTCCTTAATTCAAAAGGTTGGAAACTGTGTCTTAATCTATGCCAGTGTCTCTGACAGTCTTGCGCAATATCTTTGTGCTGTTACAGCTTTACACAATATAATCCCGGTAAACCAAAATGCACTTGATATAGAACCCCAGTGAGTCAAAATAGTCTCTTTGTAACAAACTCATGATTATGGGACAATCCTACCATGGGTGTCACTTTTGTCTTCCTTCGTGGAACAATCCACAGATACTTTAGCTTATTTGCATTTCAATGACGACTTCTCTGATCTCTATGAAAACAAAAAAAACAACATAAAAAATCATAATTAAATCGCATTATCATTTTAACTTACAACATACAATAAACCACAAAAACAGACACTTCTAGAATAATAAATTCATAAATACTTAAAAATTTGTTTTTCAGCTGAGACAGAGTGAAGAAACAATGACCTTATTTCTTTAGTTTTTAGATCTCAACATTCGAGGACTTATTCCAAACTGTACTGAGAGTATATATAACCCGAGCAGTGCCAACACACGTCCAGTAAGGTATGCTCTCTCAGCCCAAATTAACTTCCATTTCTTCATCACAGTTGTGTCCATTAGGAACTAAGGTCTTATATTGTATAATCAATTTGGACTCAAGGTGTCTAAGATCTTGCACTCTATTCCCACCTCTTTCGTTGAGTCGTATTGAGTCCAATACACAGAAATTAAGCAAGGAGTTTTTTTGCCCATGGTGACTCTGGAAGTGTCTTGCCATGGGATATTGCTTGTCCCCATTCTTTACTGCACGCAAATGCTCCAATACCCTTTTCTTTGCCTTATGGATTGTGCTACCAATATATGCTTTTTTGCATGGGCAGAATAGGGCATACACTGCAAATTCTGTGTTACAGGATGTGTGTTTCATTATCTTGAAAGATTTGCAATCTGATGACAATTTGCATTCTTTCTTATGTGAACTGTTTTTGCATGCCTTACAATTGCGGCATGGATAAAATCCCTGTATTCCCAGACTTCTCATCTCTACTGGTTCAACTGCTCTGCAGAGGGTGTCCTTCAAGGATTTAGCTTTTCTAAAAGTGATCTGGGGCAATGTCCCTATATTGCTTCCAAGATCTTTATCAGTGTGTAACACTGGCCAGAATTTGGTGAGACTTTTCCTTAGCGCATATGTGCCTGTCTACTGAAAGTGGTAATAAATCTGATTTTCGGATCATCTTCACTATCGTTTGTTTCTATCAGTAATGAGGCTCTCGTTCTCTCCTTCACCTCAGCTCTGGCCTTATTAATCACTGATCTTGGATAGCCTCTCTCAAGGAATCTTTGTATCATGATTGTTTCCTCTTTTTCATAACTTTCAGACGTGCTACAGTTACGTTTAGCATGTAAGAGTTCTCCAAGGGGAATACTGTCAATAAGGGAATGCGGATGACAGCTTTTAGCATGGAGTACGCTGTATTCTGCCGTGATTTTCCTAAAAAGTGAACTTTCCAGTTTGTTGTTATGTATAGTAAGTGTTAGGTCAAGGAATTCTAAAGTTCTGTTGGACCATTGACTTGTAAATTGTAAATTGAAGTCATTAGAGTTAAGAACCTTTACAAACTCTTTTGCCTCACCTTCATTCCCCTTCCATACACAGAAAATGTCGTCAATATAACGGGCCCAAAGTGCTACTCTGTCTTTGAAGAGATCTAATTTCCTCACAATCAGTTCCTCCCAGTACCCCAGATAGAGACCCGCAAAGCAGGTCCCCATCGAAGTACCGAGGGTCTGTTTAAAGATTTTGTTGTCAAAAATAAAAAAAAATTGTTTAAGGCAGATAGACATCATTTCAATAATCATTTCTGTGTGAAACAGATATGAGACAGATCTCTCATTCAAGAAGTGCCTACATGCCTGGAGTCCCAATTCATGCGGTATACATGTATACAAACTCATCACGTCTAAAGACAGCAATGAGAATTCCTCTTTCCACTCAAAATTGTCCAAGCGTCTAAAAAAATCCCCCGTATCTTTCACATAAGAGGGTAATGCTTTAACAAAAGGCTGCAAAAAGAAATCCACATATCTGGATGTATTCTCCATGCAGCTCCCTCTTGATGAAACTATTGGCCTCCCAGGGGGATTCTGCATGTTTTTGTGGATCTTAGGGAGTAGATATAGGGCAGGGAGTTTCGGATATTTGCAGAGCAGGAAGCTGTATTCCCCTTGATCTAAAAGTTCTTTATCTTTCAACTCTGAAAGACGTTTCTGAAATGCTTTGATGGAATTCTCATATTCCATTCTGTTACTCCTATTGTAACTCTCTTTGTCTGCCAGTTGTCTAATCCCTTCCTCAATGTACTTTTGTCTAGATAAAATGACTACATTCCCTCCTTTATCGGATTTCTTAATAACAATGGTGTTGTCTTTCTTTAAATTCTCAATTGCAGTCATCTGTTCTTTGGAAATATTCCTCCAACCATAATATTTGTTTTTGGCTAACTTGGACCATTTCTGAGTGACTCCCTTCTCAAAATGAGTGCATTTTGGTTTACCGGGATTATATTGTGTAAAGCTGTAACAGCACAAAGATATTGCGCCAGACTGTCAGAGACACTGGCATAGATTAAGACACAGTTTCCAACCTTTTGAATTAAGGAATATTACTGATGTATTTACTCTGTTCCTTTTTCATGAATGTAATAATGGTCTCACTATGATTGGGACTATTATGAAAGTTTTTCTTACCATGAGACTCACACCGTTGAAAGATGGCGGAATTGCCTATTTGTATTGAATTTAGAGTGAAGTTATTCTCAAATATGAAGTCTGTTCTCTATCTTGATGTATTTTTACGTGATCAAATGGCTGTTTATTTAAACAACACTTTATTGTAACCACCACAATCGTCAACAAGGGAGCAAGTCCCGAAACGCGTAGAGTGGGCCATTTTTGTGAAAAATATTAGCGCATTCAAACCTTAAGAGTCCGTGGTTGCTGTTATCTTTTCGTACTCCGAAGAATTCAGCCTTGGTGCATTTGTTGAGGTTCGCTTCCTCACCACGGACCGCCATTGTGAGAGGCGGGGAAAAGGCGACTTTCGGTACGGTGAGCGCCGATGAAAAGTATTGAGTTTTTCCAAAACCCCTGCCCGCTGAAACTTTTTCGCGGTAAACGTTTGTCCACAGGAGAGTTTCCAGACGAGAATATGAGGACCTTTGGAGAATATCAACTCCCCGGAGGTGGACAGATTTTCATTTCAGGTACCGCCTATAGATTTTCAAATAATTCTTTTCAGCAAATGGCAAGCGCGAGTGTGGTGATACAAAAAACACACCCCCGCGGTAGAATGCAGCCACGCGCATAGCGTTTAATCACTTAACGCAAGATATAATGGCCTTGAAATGGAATACCAAACGTTCGGAAGCGGCGAGCAGAATGTTTGAGGAATGTGCTTTGAATGAAATTTCAGAAACCAGTACTGAGATTACCAATGGGAATACAACACCGAATAACAAAAAGATTCTATGGGACAGACTCTGGAAGTCATTAAAAACTGAACAGAATAAGTGGTGGGAGGCAACCACACTGCAGAAATACGTAGAAGTTGGTAGAATACCAAGAGGGTTGCGTATTTTTATAACACCAACATTCAATGACCCAGATCTCGTGAATGAATGGGCAAACAACAACCATCAATGCTCTGTTAACATGCTGAAAATGCTGGTCAAATATGCAAACAAAGATGTTGAAAGATTAAGTTTAATTATTGAGGACACGACACAACAACTTAAGACCATATGTGAACAGGAAGAATTTAACAAAGAAATGGAAAAGATTGATAGAAGTCTTGAAAAAATTGAAAAAGATCTAAAAATTAAAAAACAGCGGAAATTCCAACGCGACTTGGTTGACTATCAGAAAGGTCAAGTACTGACCTTTGGGAAAAAATATGATCAACTGCGCACAAAAACAGTAGTCCCAAACAATATGAACCAACAAGTAGCGGGAAATGATTTGGAGGATCAATCAAGCACGGACAACCAAACAGGAGAAAGTATCACAAGTGGAAGTGAATCCTCAGTTGTATCAGATAGCACTTCAGTAAAAAACAGCATTTTAACAGAATTCAGCCTGATGGCCAAAGGGAGAAATCCAGCCAACAGACAATTCGGGTTTCATGGTCGTGGACGAGGAAACAGAGGCGGAAGAAAGCCATATGCAACAGCATCAACAGAATTCGAAAGCCCTGTGGGAAGCAGAACAAGGGGACGGATCAAGAAAAAAGGATGGAAGAAAAAACAGTTATTAACCTGTCAGAAAGGATATTAAGCCCTATGGAGGTAGATCTTTTATCATTAGGACTTACTTTTTTCCCTTTTAACGACTTTAATTACACACAGAGTCGCATTGATCTTTTCTACTTCACGCGTAAATTACGCATTAAAAAATGGTATGCCACTAAGATCACAGGTAACAAAAACATAGATGGGGAATCCCCTAGTTTAACAACAATGTTTGATGTTGAAACTTTACACACGATGCATATGTTGGCTGATGAGAGTCAAAATGATGTTGATCCCTTTGTGAATTTAATGCATGAGAATGTCCCTTTGAATCTGAGTGCCAAAACAGGTTTTAAGCCTAAGTCGATCTTTCTACCCCAAATTAAGAATGAGGCAATTGATGTTTTTGAGAACGAAGTCACTCAGGAATTGTCCAAGTTAGCCAAAAACAAATATTATGGTTGGAGGAATATTTCCAAAGAACAGATGACTGCAATTGAGAATTTAAAGAAAGACGACACCATTGTTATTAAGAAATCCGATAAAGGAGGGAATGTGACTACATTCCCATTTTATCTAGACAAAAGTACATTGAGGAAGGGATTAGACACCTGGCAGACAAAGAGAGTTACAATAGGAGTAACAGAATGGAATATGAGAATTCAATCAAAGCATTTCAGAAACGTCTTTCAGAGTGGAAAGATAAAGAACTTTTAGATCAAGGGGAATATAGCTTCCTGCTCTGCAAATATCCGAAACTCCCTGCCCTATATCTACTCCCTAAGATCCACAAAAACATGCAGAATCCCCCTGGGAGGCCAATAGTTTCATCAAGAGGGAGCTGCATGGAGAATACATCCAGATATGTGGATTTCTCTTTGCAGCCTTTTGTTAAAGCATTACCCTCTTATGTGAAAGATACGGGGGATTTTTTGAGACGCTTGGACAATTTTGAGTGGAAAGAGGAATTCTCATTGCTGTCTTTAGACGTGATGAGTTTGTATACATGTATATGGTATGAATTGGGACTCCAGGCATGTAGGCACTGCTTGAATGAGAGATCTGTCTCATATCTGTTTCACACAGAAATGATTATTGAAATGATGTCTATCTGCCTTAAACAATTTTTTTTTATTTTTGACAACAAAATCTTTAAACAGACCCTCGGTACTTCGATGGGGACCTGCTTTGCTCCTTGCTTTGCGGGTCTCTATCAGGGGTACTGGGAGGAACTGGTTGTGAGGAAATTAGATCTCTTCAAAGACAGAGTAGCACTTTGGGTTCATTATATTGACGACATTTTCTGTTTATGGAAGGGGAATGAAGGTGAGGCAAAAGAGTTTGTAAAGGTTCTTAACTCTAATGACTTCAATTTACAATTTACAAGTCAATGGTCCAACAGAACTTTAGAATTCCTTGACCTAACACTTACTATACATAACAACAAACTGGAAAGTTCACTTTTTAGGAAAATCACGGCAAGAAACAGCGTACTCCATGCTAAAAGCTGTCATCCGCATTCCCTTATTGACAGTATTCCCCTTGGAGAACTCTTACGTGCTAAACGTAACTGTAGCACGTCTGAAAGTTATGAAAAAGAGGAAACAATCATGATACAAAGATTCCTTGAGAGAGGCTATCCAAGATCAGTGATTAATAAGGCCGCAGCTGAGGTGAAGGAGAGAACGAGAGCCTCATTACTGATAGAAAAAAACGATAGTGAAGATGATCTGAAAATCAGATTCATTACCACTTTCAGTAGACAGGCACATGACGTAAGGAAAAGTCTCACCAAATTCTGGCCAGTGTTACACACTGATAAAGATCTTGGAAGCAATATAGGGACATTGCCCCAGATCACTTTTAGAAAAGCTAAATCCTTGAAGGACACCCTCTGCAGAGCAGTTGAACCAGTAGAGATGAGAAGTCTGGGAATACAGGGGTTTTATCTAGGCCTGGGCGAAAATTTCGTTCCGTTCGCGGAAATTGCGATAATTTGACATTTTCGCGTTCCGCGGAGAGCGCGAAAATGTCAAAATTTCCGGTTTCCGCAGCTTGGCGATAATTTGTTTCTTGCTCGCGCTGTAAATTAATACATTCTCGCGCGCGATCGCCTTACCTGAATCCCTGCGTTCGCCGACAAGTTTTCTTGATCCGGTCGCGTTCTCCATGAGATGTTGTATTGTTTTTAGCCATTTGCGCTGTCTCGCGACAGTTCGCGCCCGCAGTGACGTCATGCGTCACGCGATCACGTCTTTCTTCTCGCGATCATGCACCGCGAGACAAATGAAAACAAGATGGCCGCGACCGCAAGCAACCACATGGGTAAGTTGGCGACCCGCAACCATGCAGAAAATCTCGCGAACATGCCGGAAAAAAACTTTCGCATCTTCGCGATATTTCCGCTTGTTTGCCATAATTTTAAACATTTTCGCGATAATTTGCGAAAGTTAATTTCGCTAATTCCGCCCACCCCTAGTTTTATCCATGCCGCAATTGTAAGGCATGCAAAAACAGTTCACATAAGAAAGAATGCAAATTGTCATCAGATTGCAAATCTTTCAAGATAATGAAACACACATCCTGTAACACAGAATTTGCAGTGTATGCCCTATTCTGCCCATGCAAAAAAGCATATATTGGTAGCACAATCCATAAGGCAAAGAAAAGGGTATTGGAGCATTTGCGTGCAATAAAGAATGGGGACAAGCAATATCCCATGGCAAGACACTTCCAGAGTCACCATGGGCAAAACAACTCCTTGCTTAATTTCTGTGTATTAGACTCAATATGACTCAACGAAAGAGGTGGGAATAGAGTGCAAGATCTTAGACGCCTTGAGTCCAAATTGATTATACAATATAAGACCTTAGTTCCTAATGGACACAACTGTGATGAAGAAATGGAAGTTCATTTGGGCTGAGAGAGCATACCTTACTGGACGTGTGTTGGCACTGCTCTGGTTATATATACTCTCGGTACAGTTTGGAATAAGTCCTCGAATGTTGAGATCTAAAAACTAAAGAAATAAGGTCATTGTTTCTTCATTCTGTCTCAGCCGAAAAACGAATTTTTAAGTATTTATGAATTTAGTATTCTAGAAGTGTCTGTTTTTGTGGTTTATTGTATGTTGTAAGTTAAAATAATAATGTGATTTAGTTATGATTTTTTATGTTGTTTTTTTTTGTTTTCATAGAGATCAGAGAAGTCGTCATTGAAATGCAAATAAGCTAAAGTATCTGTGGATTGTTCCACGAAGGAAGACAAAAGTGACACCCATGGTAGGATTGTCCCATAATCATGAGTTTGTTACAAAGAGACTATTTTGACCCACTGAGGTTCTATATCAAGTGCATTTTGGTTTACCGGGATTATATTGTGTAAAGCTGTAACAGCACAAAGATATTGCGCAAGACTGTCAGAGATACTGGCATAGATTAAGACACAGTTTCCAACCTTTTGAATTAAGGAATATTACTGATGTATTTACTCTGTTCCTTTTTCATGAATTTAATAATGGTCTCACTATGATTGGGACTATTATGAAAGTTTTTCTTACCATGAGACTCACACCGTTGAAAGATGGCGGAATTGCCTATTTGTATTGAATTCAGAGTGAAGTAACTCTCAAATACGAAGTCTGTTCTCTATGTTGATGTATTTTTACGTGATCACATGGCTGTTTATTTAAACAACACTTTATTGTAACCACCACACTCGTGAACAAGGGAGCAAGTCCCGAAACGCGTAGAGTGGGCCATTTTTGTGAAATAAATTAGCGCATTCAAACCTTAAGAGTCCATGGTTGCTGTTATCTTTTCGTACTCCGAAGAATTCAGCCTTGGTGCATATATATATGCCACAAGGAATCGCCTCGACAATAGCACAACCTGTATGCGCAAGAGATGAACACGGACCCAGAGATAAGTGCTAGTGGTTTTATACCAGAGGCCTTGATCACATGACGCTGTCTTGGAAAGCCTGAGCTTTTAAAGTGCAAGTTCAAAAATTAATCATGACGTCATCACAATGAACATAGAAGACAGAATAAATCATCATGTAAAATACACATGTGCAAATTACGCAAACAATTATAAACATTGGTTCACTCTCTTTCTTATTTTCTTACTTTGCCATCTAATGGATGTAAAATACATAATCATGTGAAACAGCAAAAAAGTAAGGGAGGGAGGAACGGGCCATAGAGGTATTAAAATACATAAAATATGTAAAATTCATTGGCTCAAAATATTGGGACACTACGTGCTGTATAAACAGTTATGAAGAAAACCGATAATTTTGTGAATGCCCATACCAAGGATCCATATAAATAAATAAATGAAACATGGACCACAAAATGTAAACATGACAAAGGCAGAGATAAAATGCCTACAATAGATCACTCCATCAATATTGTAAAAGTTGGAACGTATAACAGGCAAAGGCATCACTCGATTTTCTACTGCTTGCACAAGTAGATGCATATAGCTGGATCAATCCGGTTATAACTCCACTCAATCATGCCCAATAATAAATTAGACAAAAAGAATTTGCGAGGCCGTGTAAGCGTGATTATGTTCAAAGTGTCAGTGTGGTCATAATGAAAAAAATATATACGTAACATAGTAGTGACTTGTGTAAAGGAGGAAACTGGAAAGTAAGAACGAAAAAGATATCTAACAAATGAAGGAAAGATGGACATCACTTTCATTATGACTGAAAACTCAGGAGGGATATTTCCTATTTATCTTAATAATTGAAGAATAGAGAACACAAGAGTAACAAATTGAAATCAGAGCCAGGTAAAGAAGTCCTCACTTGAGTTTAACCCATTGGGTACCTTGGAATCAAGCTCCAAAATGTACCTCATCTCTAATTTTCTGAGCATAGCTTCCCTATCACCTCCACGTCTAAGTGAAGGTACTGTGTCGATGACAAAGTAGCTAAGGTCCTCAAGGTTACTGTTGTGTTTGTCACCGAAGTGCCTGGCTACTGGGTATGCTGCATCGTGATTTGTGATGGTTCTCATGTGCTGGAGTATACGTTTGTGCGCCTGCAATTTGGTGCTCCCAACGTATTGCAGGCCACACGTACACTCCAGCACATATACTGCAAAATCAGTCCTGCATGTGAGTTTCCTAAGGATTTTGCAGGTAGTGCTACAGAATGGAGAAGTATAGGTAGTCGTGCTTTTACCTAAGGAACAAGCCTTGCAAGAGGAGCATTTAATTAATCCCTTGCTGGCTTGCAGCCAATTACCTGTGTTGCTCCTTAGTCCAGGACTACTCTTTACCAGCATGTTACTCATAGAGCGAGCCTTCCGGAAAGTTATGGCAGGGGTATTTGCTACGCTACTACCAATCAGGGGGTCAAGGCGAATCAGCGACCAATTTCTCTTAAAGATTTTCCACAAGTTGTTATGCTGATGACTGTACGTTACAATCAGTCTAGGTGTGTCATTTTGTGTAGGTACTGAACTAAGAGTGACCTCAGAGATGGAACTGGTAGTGTTGAGACCCAAAATTTGATCTCTGACTAGAGACCTAGTCCGGGACATAGCCTTCTCGATAATCGTTGGAGAATAACCCCTGGCAAGGAACCTGAGCTTGCTGTGTTCCTGAGCTACCCTGCAGTGTTCATCGGTACTGCAAATCCGTCTTATGCGCAGCATCTCCCCGTAGGGGATGCTGCGTATGAGATGGTCGGGGTGGTGACTGCGTGCGTGCAACACAGTGTTACCCGCAGTTGCTTTGCGGAACAGTTTGGTGTGTAATTTACCCTCATAAATGAAGACCTCTACATCCTATATACATATATATATATACATATATATATATATATCCAGCACAACATCCTCCGTTTACTAGGGGCCACCGACTCTGCAGGGTGGGCTCAAAGGTTGCAGGAGCGGAGAAGCCTGCACGTTCAATGCTTCAAAAAGTAAAGCCCCACTCCGACTTCTGTGCACAGAAGTCGGAGTGGGGCTTTACCTTTTGGAGTATATATATATATATATATATATATATATATATATATATATATATATATATATATATATATATATATATATAGATATATAGATATATAGATATATATGCAATGTTTGTGGGCAGGAACTTCATATACCAGCATGCCTTGCCACAGCCCACATGGGCGGGACTTAACAACGTGCAATAAATACAGGTGCGGACAATGAAGTCTTGTCCTCCTTTTGTGTAGCCAGTGAACAAGGGCGGTATTCACGCCCGAAACGCGTATGGCAAGTCAGAGGGCGGGTGTGGTCCATGCTGTTACACCACCGCCGGCAGCAAGTGTGTGTCAACCCTCTCGAGTGTGAGCCTCTCATCTTGGGCAACCTGTTTCTTAATATTACGCGACTCGTCCGGTCGCTGGGAGGCCCCGCCGCTGGCTCTGGCGGATCGACACTGCTCAGCACTAGAGCGGTGATTTGAACGAGAGGGGCCTGAGCTGTTGGTACATATTGGAGATGTTGCAGTAATGTGATCACATCACCCCACCCACTGGGGTAGACATTTGAACTTTGGGAGCATCAAGACGCCCACTGGGGTAAGCACCTTGCAATGTTTGTGGGCAGGAACTTCATATACCAGCATGCCTTGCCACAGCCCACATGGGCGGGACTTAACAACGTGCAATAAATACAGGTGCGGACAATGAAGTCTTGTCCTCCTTTTGTGTAGCCAGTGAACAAGGGCGGTATTCACGCCCGAAACGCGTATGGCAAGTCAGAGGGCGGGTGTGGTCCATGCTGTTACACCACCGCCGGCAGCAAGTGTGTGTCAACCCTCTCGAGTGTGAGCCTCTCATCTTGGGCAACCTGTTTCTTAATATTACGCGACTCGTCCGGTCGCTGGGAGGCCCCGCCGCTGGCTCTGGCGGATCGACACTGCTCAGCACTAGAGCGGTGATTTGAACGAGAGGGGCCTGAGCTGTTGGTACATATTGGAGATGTTGCAGTAATGTGATCACATCACCCCACCCACTGGGGTAGACATTTGAACTTTGGGAGCATCAAGACGCCCACTGGGGTAAGCACCTTGCAATGTTTGTGGGCAGGAACTTCATATACCAGCATGCCTTGCCACAGCCCACATGGGCGGGACTTAACAACGTGCAATAAATACAGGTGCGGACAATGAAGTCTTGTCCTCCTTTTGTGTAGCCAGTGAACAAGGGCGGTATTCACGCCCGAAACGCGTATGGCAAGTCAGAGGGCGGGTGTGGTCCATGCTGTTACACCACCGCCGGCAGCAAGTGTGTGTCAACCCTCTCGAGTGTGAGCCTCTCATCTTGGGCAACCTGTTTCTTAATATTACGCGACTCGTCCGGTCGCTGGGAGGCCCCGCCGCTGGCTCTGGCGGATCGACACTGCTCAGCACTAGAGCGGTGATTTGAACGAGAGGGGCCTGAGCTGTTGGTACATATTGGAGATGTTGCAGTAATGTGATCACATCACCCCACCCACTGGGGTAGACATTTGAACTTTGGGAGCATCAAGACGCCCACTGGGGTAAGCACCTTGCAATGTTTGTGGGCAGGAACTTCATATACCAGCATGCCTTGCCACAGCCCACATGGGCGGGACTTAACAACGTGCAATAAATACAGTGCGGACAATGAAGTCTTGTCCTCCTTTTGTGTAGCCAGTGAACAAGGGCGGTATTCACGCCCGAAACGCGTATGGCAAGTCAGAGGGCGGGTGTGGTCCATGCTGTTACACCACCGCCGGCAGCAAGTGTGTGTCAACCCTCTCGAGTGTGAGCCTCTCATCTTGGGCAACCTGTTTCTTAATATTACGCGACTCGTCCGGTCGCTGGGAGGCCCCGCCGCTGGCTCTGGCGGATCGACACTGCTCAGCACTAGAGCGGTGATTTGAACGAGAGGGGCCTGAGCTGTTGGTACATATTGGAGATGTTGCAGTAATGTGATCACATCACCCCACCCACTGGGGTAGACATTTGAACTTTGGGAGCATCAAGACGCCCACTGGGGTAAGCACCTTGCAATGTTTGTGGGCAGGAACTTCATATACCAGCATGCCTTGCCACAGCCCACATGGGCGGGACTTAACAACGTGCAATAAATACAGGTGCGGACAATGAAGTCTTGTCCTCCTTTTGTGTAGCCAGTGAACAAGGGCGGTATTCACGCCCGAAACGCGTATGGCAAGTCAGAGGGCGGGTGTGGTCCATGCTGTTACACCACCGCCGGCAGCAAGTGTGTGTCAACCCTCTCGAGTGTGAGCCTCTCATCTTGGGCAACCTGTTTCTTAATATTACGCGACTCGTCCGGTCGCTGGGAGGCCCCGCCGCTGGCTCTGGCGGATCGACACTGCTCAGCACTAGAGCGGTGATTTGAACGAGAGGGGCCTGAGCTGTTGGTACATATTGGAGATGTTGCAGTAATGTGATCACATCACCCCACCCACTGGGGTAGACATTTGAACTTTGGGAGCATCAAGACGCCCACTGGGGTAAGCACCTTGCAATGTTTGTGGGCAGGAACTTCATATACCAGCATGCCTTGCCACAGCCCACATGGGCGGGACTTAACAACGTGCAATAAATACAGGTGCGGACAATGAAGTCTTGTCCTCCTTTTGTGTAGCCAGTGAACAAGGGCGGTATTCACGCCCGAAACGCGTATGGCAAGTCAGAGGGCGGGTGTGGTCCATGCTGTTACACCACCGCCGGCAGCAAGTGTGTGTCAACCCTCTCGAGTGTGAGCCTCTCATCTTGGGCAACCTGTTTCTTAATATTACGCGACTCGTCCGGTCGCTGGGAGGCCCCGCCGCTGGCTCTGGCGGATCGACACTGCTCAGCACTAGAGCGGTGATTTGAACGAGAGGGGCCTGAGCTGTTGGTACATATTGGAGATGTTGCAGTAATGTGATCACATCACCCCACCCACTGGGGTAGACATTTGAACTTTGGGAGCATCAAGACGCCCACTGGGGTAAGCACCTTGCAATGTTTGTGGGCAGGAACTTCATATACCAGCATGCCTTGCCACAGCCCACATGGGCGGGACTTAACAACGTGCAATAAATACAGGTGCGGACAATGAAGTCTTGTCCTCCTTTTGTGTAGCCAGTGAACAAGGGCGGTATTCACGCCCGAAACGCGTATGGCAAGTCAGAGGGCGGGTGTGGTCCATGCTGTTACACCACCGCCGGCAGCAAGTGTGTGTCAACCCTCTCGAGTGTGAGCCTCTCATCTTGGGCAACCTGTTTCTTAATATTACGCGACTCGTCCGGTCGCTGGGAGGCCCCGCCGCTGGCTCTGGCGGATCGACACTGCTCAGCACTAGAGCGGTGATTTGAACGAGAGGGGCCTGAGCTGTTGGTACATATTGGAGATGTTGCAGTAATGTGATCACATCACCCCACCCACTGGGGTAGACATTTGAACTTTGGGAGCATCAAGACGCCCACTGGGGTAAGCACCTTGCAATGTTTGTGGGCAGGAACTTCATATACCAGCATGCCTTGCCACAGCCCACATGGGCGGGACTTAACAACGTGCAATAAATACAGGTGCGGACAATGAAGTCTTGTCCTCCTTTTGTGTAGCCAGTGAACAAGGGCGGTATTCACGCCCGAAACGCGTATGGCAAGTCAGAGGGCGGGTGTGGTCCATGCTGTTACACCACCGCCGGCAGCAAGTGTGTGTCAACCCTCTCGAGTGTGAGCCTCTCATCTTGGGCAACCTGTTTCTTAATATTACGCGACTCGTCCGGTCGCTGGGAGGCCCCGCCGCTGGCTCTGGCGGATCGACACTGCTCAGCACTAGAGCGGTGATTTGAACGAGAGGGGCCTGAGCTGTTGGTACATATTGGAGATGTTGCAGTAATGTGATCACATCACCCCACCCACTGGGGTAGACATTTGAACTTTGGGAGCATCAAGACGCCCACTGGGGTAAGCACCTTGCAATGTTTGTGGGCAGGAACTTCATATACCAGCATGCCTTGCCACAGCCCACATGGGCGGGACTTAACAACGTGCAATAAATACAGGTGCGGACAATGAAGTCTTGTCCTCCTTTTGTGTAGCCAGTGAACAAGGGCGGTATTCACGCCCGAAACGCGTATGGCAAGTCAGAGGGCGGGTGTGGTCCATGCTGTTACACCACCGCCGGCAGCAAGTGTGTGTCAACCCTCTCGAGTGTGAGCCTCTCATCTTGGGCAACCTGTTTCTTAATATTACGCGACTCGTCCGGTCGCTGGGAGGCCCCGCCGTTGGCTCTGGCGGATCGACACTGCTCAGCACTAGAGCGGTGATTTGAACGAGAGGGGCCTGAGCTGTTGGTACATATTGGAGATGTTGCAGTAATGTGATCACATCACCCCACCCACTGGGGTAGACATTTGAACTTTGGGAGCATCAAGACGCCCACTGGGGTAAGCACCTTGCAATGTTTGTGGGCAGGAACTTCATATACCAGCATGCCTTGCCACAGCCCACATGGGCGGGACTTAACAACGTGCAATAAATACAGGTGCGGACAATGAAGTCTTGTCCTCCTTTTGTGTAGCCAGTGAACAAGGGCGGTATTCACGCCCGAAACGCGTATGGCAAGTCAGAGGGCGGGTGTGGTCCATGCTGTTACACCACCGCCGGCAGCAAGTGTGTGTCAACCCTCTCGAGTGTGAGCCTCTCATCTTGGGCAACCTGTTTCTTAATATTACGCGACTCGTCCGGTCGCTGGGAGGCCCCGCCGCTGGCTCTGGCGGATCGACACTGCTCAGCACTAGAGCGGTGATTTGAACGAGAGGGGCCTGAGCTGTTGGTACATATTGGAGATGTTGCAGTAATGTGATCACATCACCCCACCCACTGGGGTAGACATTTGAACTTTGGGAGCATCAAGACGCCCACTGGGGTAAGCACCTTGCAATGTTTGTGGGCAGGAACTTCATATACCAGCATGCCTTGCCACAGCCCACATGGGCGGGACTTAACAACGTGCAATAAATACAGGTGCGGACAATGAAGTCTTGTCCTCCTTTTGTGTAGCCAGTGAACAAGGGCGGTATTCACGCCCGAAACGCGTATGGCAAGTCAGAGGGCGGGTGTGGTCCATGCTGTTACACCACCGCCGGCAGCAAGTGTGTGTCAACCCTCTCGAGTGTGAGCCTCTCATCTTGGGCAACCTGTTTCTTAATATTACGCGACTCGTCCGGTCGCTGGGAGGCCCCGCCGCTGGCTCTGGCGGATCGACACTGCTCAGCACTAGAGCGGTGATTTGAACGAGAGGGGCCTGAGCTGTTGGTACATATTGGAGATGTTGCAGTAATGTGATCACATCACCCCACCCACTGGGGTAGACATTTGAACTTTGGGAGCATCAAGACGCCCACTGGGGTAAGCACCTTGCAATGTTTGTGGGCAGGAACTTCATATACCAGCATGCCTTGCCACAGCCCACATGGGCGGGACTTAACAACGTGCAATAAATACAGGTGCGGACAATGAAGTCTTGTCCTCCTTTTGTGTAGCCAGTGAACAAGGGCGGTATTCACGCCCGAAACGCGTATGGCAAGTCAGAGGGCGGGTGTGGTCCATGCTGTTACACCACCGCCGGCAGCAAGTGTGTGTCAACCCTCTCGAGTGTGAGCCTCTCATCTTGGGCAACCTGTTTCTTAATATTACGCGACTCGTCCGGTCGCTGGGAGGCCCCGCCGCTGGCTCTGGCGGATCGACACTGCTCAGCACTAGAGCGGTGATTTGAACGAGAGGGGCCTGAGCTGTTGGTACATATTGGAGATGTTGCAGTAATGTGATCACATCACCCCACCCACTGGGGTAGACATTTGAACTTTGGGAGCATCAAGACGCCCACTGGGGTAAGCACCTTGCAATGTTTGTGGGCAGGAACTTCATATACCAGCATGCCTTGCCACAGCCCACATGGGCGGGACTTAACAACGTGCAATAAATACAGGTGCGGACAATGAAGTCTTGTCCTCCTTTTGTGTAGCCAGTGAACAAGGGCGGTATTCACGCCCGAAACGCGTATGGCAAGTCAGAGGGCGGGTGTGGTCCATGCTGTTACACCACCGCCGGCAGCAAGTGTGTGTCAACCCTCTCGAGTGTGAGCCTCTCATCTTGGGCAACCTGTTTCTTAATATATATATATATAAAACAACCAAACACGTTAAACGTGTAAAACGGAGAGCACTTCAAGCAAATTCCAGAAAGATGTTTTTTAAAGCATAAATGCTTTATTTAGCAAGTTCCCCCCCCTTTTCCGAGATCCCGAAACGCTGACAGACGCGTTTCGCCGACTGGCTTTTTAAAAAAAAAAAAACAGCCGGATTCACGGAAGTGATTGTGTAGTAACCCGGAAAGGGTATCTTGGAAGCCAGCCCCTCGTAGTTTGTTTTTGAAAGTCGAAGTTGGGAGCCGAGCGATACCTGGAGGTTTCAACGGACGGTCCTAAGGAGTCGGAGGACGCTAAAGGTACCGGAACTTTGTTCCTCATGGTGAGCTGCTCAATCGGCGTATTCAAGCAATTACTACGAGTACTAGGGATTTTGGATTTTATTCAACGAACCGATCTTATAAGTTTCGATTGGTTATTTATTGACAAGCAGATTCATTGAGCTATGTTTTCTACAGCAGACGCGCTTAAGGACCGTGAAGAGGCAGCAGATGCCCTTTTTGGTAACATTACGGAAGCGGTAACATTAAGAACAGACGGAATAAACGACCTTAACCCCAATGCCAACAATGATGTTAAAACCTTATTGAAAAAGCTAGAAAAGTTGCATCGCGTGGAAATGACGAAATGGTGGGAAAAGAAATCCCTGGAAAAATATAAAGAGGTGGGACGGGTCCCACGGGGTCTCAGAGTTATGATTGCACCATCCTTTGAAAATCCAAATCCCTTAATGCTAAAGGAATGGGCAACGAATAACTTAGACGCATCAATGAATATGGTATCGATTCTCATAAAGTATGCTGAAATCGACCGGATTGTGATCCTTAAAGAGATAGACGAGGTCAACACACTATTGGAAGAAAAAAATGAACAAAAAGATCAAATTAAAAAAGGAAGAGAAGATATCACAGCAAGGCTTAAGAAACATGAAGAATCTATCAAGGAAAGAAAAGTTTTTAAATTTGCTAGAGATAAGCGTGATTATGAAACTGGTCGCGTTTTCACGTTCTCGAGGAAATTTGATAATATAAAACGACGAGCGCTAACCAATGATAGTAATACAAAGAACACGGCTACTTGTAGTGCATCATTAAATGACAACTTCTCTTCTATTGAAATAAGTAGTGTTGACAGTAGTAATGAATCGGAGGAGAGTTTGGCACAGAAAACGCCTCAAGTACCCACTAATTTTGCGCCAGGAGAAGAGCTTTCTTTTTTAGTGGAGGACCGCCGGCAAACTCTAAGACCGCGCAATCAAGCGCAGCAACAAGGACCAGAAGGAACCAACGGAGGAAACAGAGGCGGAAACACAAATTACAGAGGAAGAGGCAGGAGGAACTACAACAAAAGGAAATAAATCAGGTACCTAATGAATTGAATGACAATACAGTAATCAACCTATCTGAAATCACATTGTCAGTCGCGGAAAAACAACTTTTGGCTTTAGGTTTGTCATTTTGTCCCACCAACTGTTTTAAATATACCCAAACTAGAGTGGATGTTTTTAAATGTATTCGAAAGCTCAAGTTAAGGAAACACTTTCAATTAAACAAAGCTGCTAATACTGCTCTACAGAATAGTACTGCACAGGGGTTTTGTTCTAATTTGCAGGCAGCTGATGTAAATACTCTTCTTGCAGTACAAACTTTGGCAGTAACTAATAATTCACAAATAAGTGATACTCAGGAGAATCTCTTAGAAGCTGGTATCATATGTAATATGCCAGCAACCAGCCCATTTAAACCTACTTCTACCTTCATTCCCATGATGCCAAGAGATGCGATAGATGTTTTCAATGATTGCATAGTGGAAGATCTTAAAAAATTAAATAGAGAAGTCACTCAACATAATCGGCGGAGAAATCACTCTGAAATTCAGTACTCTCAGCTTATTTGCAAGCTTAAAAAACACACTGAAGTCATCATCAACAAAGCCGATAAAGGCGGGAATATCGTTCTCTGGCCAAGAAATATGTACATGGAAGAAGCAGGTTTACATTTAAATGACATCAATTGCTATAGGAAAGCAAACTTTCAGGAACTAAGGCAAAATAAAGATTTTGTTTTTGGTGAGTTGGCACAGTGGAGACGTGCTGGACTGCTATCCAAAAATGAGTACAATTTTTAAAAAAATGACCATCCATTGACTCCTTTCCTATATTTTATTCCTAAAGTGCACAAAAACCTGACACCAGTGCCTGGAAGACCGATTATTTCGGCACAAAAAAGTTTACTGGAGGCTATGTCCAAGTACGTGGATCACTTCCTACATGACTTTGTAGAAAATCTACCTTCATTTATTAGAGATACTGGTCATTTTCTGAACAAATTAAGATCAGTCAAATGGGAGGAGGACTATCTACTAATTGTAATGGACATCAGTTCATTATACACTAGTATTCATCATAAGGATGGCATTAATGCAATTCGCCATTTCTTGGATCAAAGAAGCATTCATATGTATGAACATAATAAGATGTTGACCAAGATGGTGGAAATGTGTTTAACTCGTAACTACTTCCTTTTTAATCAGGAGGTTTACCAACAACTACGCGGAGTAGCAATGGGGGCATGCTTCTCTCCCAGCTACGCGTGTTTACATGTGGGCTGGTGGGAGGAGCATGTCCTCAAAAGCACCCATAAAGTTAGATTTGATCAGCTTGTTCTCCAGTGGTGGAGGTTCATTGATGATGTTTGTTTAATCTGGAAAGGTTCACCTGAGTCAGCTATTGGTTTTATTAATGATTTGAATGACAATGCCTTGAATTTGAAATTTACTTCTGATATCAGCAATGAAAAAGTACAATTCCTGGATGTGGAAATATATATAAAAGAGAATAGAATACATACCAGGCTACATAGGAAACCCACTGCAGGAAATTCTGTATTACATGCTAGCAGCTCACATCCCCAACACCTGATACGAAGTATCCCCTTTGGTGAATTTTTGAGAATAAAACGCATTTGTAGCCATAAGGGGGATCTTGAAGAGTGTCAGCAAGAGGCTTTCAATAGATTTTTACAAAGAGGATATAAGAATACAGATTTAGTCAAAGCGAGAGACAAGGCTAATAGTGTTGATGTTACCTGTGAGACAGGGGAGGAGTCTGAAATCCCGTCAATTGTCCAGGTTAAAGATGTCACGAATACAAAAGCTATTGAATCTATAGAGAATATAAGATTGATTACTAATTTTTGCAGACAGGAGAGAAAGATTCGTAAGATTCTTTATAAAAATTGGCCAATTATTCGGTCTGACATAACAATGTCACAAATCTTACCAAAACTTCCCAGTCTAACTTTCAGAAGAGCTCCATCTATGAGAGATGCATTAGTTAGAAACAGTCCTGAAGTGACAATCTCTAATACCTGGCTTACTTTGAGATCAGGATTTTTTAAATGCAGTTCATGTCGTGCTTGCAAGTTTGGCAAAAACACTACTGAATATTTGACTGCTTTTGGTAGCGAACCTATTAAAATACAAGGACACTATACTTGCAAAACAGATCATGCCGTTTACGTTCTGGAGTGCACCTGTCATTTATTGTATGTAGGTAGCACAAAATTGCAAGTTTTTAATAGGATTCTACAACACCTTAGAGCTGTGGTAAATTCAGATTCCAATTATCCTGTGGCACGACATTTTAAACTTGTTCATAACAACAATCTTGATGATTTCAAATATTTTGTTATCAGTGCAGTGCCCAAAAATATTCGAGGTGGCAATAGAGAAAAAAGACTGAGACAAATTGAATCGGAATTTATTTTGCTACTCGACACTAAAATGCCTAACGGTCTTAATAACAGCGATGATTTGCACAATTTTCTTTAATAAATAACTGGCTTTAGATATTACTTAATATGTTATCTTAGATCCCAGATTTACTATCAAATGGTTTTTATCTACTTTTTTATGACTGAAGTTTTCTGGAAGTTTTAGATTTTTTAAGAAATTTTTAAGATTTTTTTAGATCTCTTAAGTGGTGATAGTAGCTTTGGCCGGTTTAAAAGCCTGGGGAATCTTGTCCAGTTTTTAATCTATATATCATAGTTTTTTGAAAAATAATGCATTTTGTCTTGACTGATAGCTATTGTTATAAAAATGTTTGTATATCTTCTTAATACCCACATTGGTTTATGTTTTGTTTTAGGAAGTAGAAAAGATTTACACCCCTGATTTTACTGGATTTTATTGATGGCTTCCTTAAATAGTTGTCAGTTTCATGGAACCCTGACCGGCTATCTGGTTTCTGGTTTTTATTCAATTCAAAACTAACTCCAATTAGTTTAAGACACTGTGTCTGTGATGAGTTAATGATCACTAGCTTCCAAATATCTGTAAATCTATTTTTCCCTTTTTTTGCCAATAGAAACATCTGGGTATTAATACTGAAGAGTGGGACGTGACAACTTAACGTGATGAAACTAACTGAAAGATTTAAGATAAGGAGACTACATGAGGGACGTCGATTATCTGCTGCAATTTTTGAATTTTTGTATGTTTACATTTTATTGACTGAAATTCTATTATTATGCACTTTAGCACTAGATCACTTTTTTGCACTATTTTTGCACACAATGATTTACCATGCATACGGAATCTGATATATATATTTTTTGAGTTTTAGGCCAGTGATTGTGGTTACTTATATTTGGCGGAAATTTATTTCCAATAGAGACTCTTCATTAAGAAGTGTGTAAATAACCTTGGCTCTACTGCTTCGAAATGAATTTTTACAGGCTGGTTACAAAATATAAACACTATGTTCTTATTATTGTTGGGTACTGTATTAGTTTCATATTTATGTTTAACATACGATTCCCCTTTGGGAAGTACCATCAAAACCGGTTTTACAACTTAATTCTCTAATTCCTATGATTGGGTAATTGTAATCATGTGCTTTTTTTTAATTTTACTATTTAAGTGCACTGATAGGTCCAGCGCGTCATGTGATCAAGACTGCCTGTGTGCAGTCGAAACGCGTCATGCTGGGCACTTGCTCGTATTGATTTTGCACTTGCATTTGCACTTTTTTTGAATCTGCTAAAATAAAATAAAATGAAGAATTAACTATCCATGCGGTGGTCCGTACCTGTTTGATGTGATCAAGACGTCGATTACTTCAGGATGGTGGTGTGCATATATATATATATATATATATATATATATTCAATGAAAAAACCATAGGTTTTAGGGAAAGTTATAGTTAGTTGGACATTTCACTCGTACAAAACCAGAGAAATTCCCCCGTTATAGTTAGTTCAGCTAACTATAACTCGCGCCCCCGCAATACACTGCTGATGACGTCACATATTACATCACTCATGACATGGTCAGTGACATCACTGATGACATCTCAAATGACATCACTGATGACATCATCCAGTGACTGTGTGTTTCTGTAAACTTTAAATATGTTTAATATATATAGGGAAAGGCTTATTGAAGAATGAGTGGCTGTATAAGTGTCTGAATGGAAGATTTAGTAGGTGCGTGACTGACTCTATAAGTGAGTGATTAAACGTATCTTACTGAATGCATGGGTTAGTGACTAAACTGTGTGAATGTCTGTATCTGTCTCTCTGTTGGTGTGTAAGCGGCTGCATGGGTTTGCAAATAGCTACATGAGTGTCTATATGGGTTATTGATTGGTTGTCTGAGTATTTGTATGGGTGCCTGAGTGTTTGTGTGTGTGGGGTGTGTGAGACTCTGTGCATAGATGTGTGAGTGGGTGATTCACTGGGTGCATGGTTTCAATAGTGCATCTGTGATGGACTGTATGGGTGGGTGAGTGTGTGTATGGGTGTGTTAGTGAGTAAATGTATATTTCTGTGGTACATGTGTGAGTAACTACATATGTGAAAAGCAGTATATATGTGTGTTGGAGTACATAAATGGCTATAAGTGAGAGTGTGTGATTGTGAGAGTGGCTGTAAGGATGAGTGTGTGCTTGTATCAGTGATTGTATAAGAGCGTAAGAATGTGCTAGTATTTGTATGAGTAAGTGAGCTGGTGTGTGTATAACTGTATAGGTGAGTAAATGGCAGTGTGATTAATTATTTGCATGACTGACTAGGTGTGTGAGTACCTCTATGGATGAGTGGCGGTGTGTGAGTGTCTATATAGGTGTATGAGTGCATATGATAGTCCTGTACTGAGTGACCATAAGTATGAGTGATTGTACGGGTGAGTGAGTGGATGTGTGTGTAACCTAAGAATCAGTGAGTGGGTATGTAGTTATTGCTGTTGGTGTGTCTATGATTTTGAGAATGGCAGTAATTTAGAGTGGGTGTATCAAAGGTTATATTAGAGTGTGAGAAGATACATCAATTTATCTAATGGATGATGTCATCAGTGATGTCATTTGAGATGTCATCAGTGATGTCATCAGTGATGTCACTGACCATGTCATGAGTGATGTAATATGTGACGTCATCAGCAGTGCATTGCGGGGGCGCGAGTTATAGTTACCTGAACTAACTATAACGAGGGAATTTCTATGGTTTTGTAGGAGTGAAATGTCCAACTAACTATAACTTTCCCTAAACCTATGTTTTTTTCAGTGAATTTCTAAGGTTTTTTAAATGCTAATTTCTAACTATAACGTGCCTGAAACCTATGGTTTTTTCAGTGAATTTGAAAGGTTTTTTAAATGATAATTTCTAACTATAACGTGCCTGAAACCTATGGTTTTTTAAGTGAATTTCAAAGGTTTTTTAAATGCTAGTTTCTAACTATGCCTACAGAGGTAGGACATGTGAAGAAAGAAGAAAAAATACACAGAAAGAACCAAAAGAAATGCAGAAAGAAGCAACAGAAGTCCACAAAGACAAAGAAAAGTGCAGAAAGAACCAACAGAGGAGCAGAAAGAGGCCTTGTTGCAAAATCGTCCTCTGCCCACAACTTTTTCAGATGGGTACTGGATCTAACTGACTCTGACTAACCAGGCCTAGAGCCAGTGCTATGCTAAAAGACACTTAGAATACAGTGAAAACACCAACATACACTAGGGAACACTATGCGTTGGGGTACCCCTGTGATTAGCATGACCTCCACTGTAAGTCCCTAGTACATAATATGGCTGGGGGATTAAAACTACCTCTTAAAACATGCTACGGGGCGCGCTTGCACAGTGGTGAAGGGGGAGCCTGAGGTGACATGTGTGCAAACACGCCCTGTGGCCATTTTAAGTTGAGAGATTAAGTCCCCTTGAATCCTGATGGTCCCTGGGGTCCAACTAGCCAACCAGGTACCTCCAGTAGGCGCCACAGAGCTGTGTTGCAAAGAGGAGTAAAAAGGGGCATGGTCTGGCCCACCTCTCCGCAACGCAGCGCAGTGTCACTTACTGGAGGTACCTGGTGGGGTTTTTGGCCCCCAGGGACCCTCAGGATTGAAGAGGAATTATTTCCCCAACTTAAAACGCACCACAGGGCATGTTTGCACACATGTCGCCTCAGGCCCCACCCCCTCCCTTCACCACTGTGCTAAGGCGTCCCGTGGCGCATTTTAAGTTGGCGGATTAAGTCCCCTTGAATCCTGAGGGTTCCTGGAGTCCAACTAGCCCACCAGGTACCTCCAGTAAGCGCCACAGATCTGCATTGCAGAGAGGTTTAAAAAGGGGTATGATCTGGGCCACCTCTCTGCAGTGCAGCGCAGTGCGCATACTGGAAGCACCTGGTGGGCTAATTGGCCCCCAGGATTGAAAGGGAATTAATTCCCCTACTTTAAACGCGCCACAGGGCGTGTCTGCACACATGGCAACTCAGGCCCCGCCCCCTCACTTCACCACTGTGCAAACGCACACCGTGGTGCGTTTTAAGTTGGGGGATAAAGTCCCCCTCAATCCTGAGGGCCCCTGGGGGCCAACTAGCCTTCCAGGAATCTCCAGTAAGCACCACAGAGCTGCGTTGCAGAGAGGAGTAAAAAGGGGCATGGCCTGGACCACCTCTCTGCAACGCAGCACAGTGGCACTTACTGGAAGCACCTGGTGGGCTAGTTGGCCCCCAGGGACCCTCAGGATTGAAAGGGAATTAATTTCCCAACTTTAATCGCACCACAGGGCATGTTTGCACACATGTCACCTCAGGCCCCGCCCCCTCCCTTCACCACTATGCAAACGCGCCCAGTGTCACGTTTTAAGTTGGCAGATTAAGTCCCCTTGAATCCTGAGGGTCCCTGGGGTCCAACTAGCCCATGAGGTACCTCCAGTAAGCGCCACAGTGCTGCGTTGCAGAAAAGTGTAAAGAGGGGCGTGGCCTGGACCACCTCTCTGCAACGCAGGCCTGTGGCGCTTACTGGAGATACCTGGTGGGCTAGTTGGCCCCCAGGGGTCCTCAGGATTGAAGGGGACTTAATTCCCCAATTTAAAATGCGCCAGAGGGCGTGTTTGCACACCTCATCTCAGGCCCCGCCCCCTCCTTTTACCACTGTGCAAACGTGCCCCATGGCACGTTTTAGGTTGGGGGATTAAGTCCCCTTGAATCCTGGGAGTCCCTGGGGCCAACTAGCCCACCATGTACCTCCAGTAAGCACCACAGAGCTGCCTTGCAGAGAGGTGTAAAAAGGGGTGTGGCCTGGACCACTTCTTTGCAACGCAGCCCTGTGACGCTTACTGGAAATACCTGGTGGGCTAGTTGGCCCCCAGGGACCCCCAGTATTGAAGGGGAATTAATTCCCCATTGTAAAACGCGCCACAGGGCGCGTTTGCAGTGTGTTGCTAGGAGGGGGCGGGGCCTCGGCACGATCTCCGTGTTTTTTTTTTTATTCAGAAGGGGGGCTGCGTGGCTTTACGTTTGTGGGGGCCTGGTGACCCCATCCCCCAGGGCCTTACCCCCATTTATATAAAAAATGGGAAGGGGGCCGCGTGGGACCCCCTCCCGTGGCCAATTCCAGCCCCGGGGACCCCATCCCCTGGGGCATCGCCACATAAATATTAATTTTTAATTATGGAGGGGACTGCGTGGCCCCTCTCCTGAGGCCTCTATTGGCCCCGGGGACCCCATCCCCGGGGCCTGGCCTTTATTTATTTATTTGTAAATTTGGGCGAGGGAGGCCACGTGGCCCCCCCTCCCGGGCCACTTCTAGCCCTGGGGATTCCATCCCCCGGGGCTGCTCCTCTCCATTGGGGACCGTGGGAGGAACCCCAATACCCCCACGGTCCCGCCGGCTCCACGCGGCCTGCCGGAGGCTGGTATTGCTTTTTCACATGGGGAGCTGCTAACATGCAGCTCCCCGTGTGGAAAAGCAATCTGCTGTTTCTCATTGAAGCGAGAGCAGGTTTCCCTGCTCTCACTTCAATAAAGCAAAGCAGTTTGCAATCACAGGGCAGGAGCCGGCCCTGGGGGGGTGGAGGTCCCCAGGGCCATCAAGGGCTCTGGGAGGGTGGGCGGCGTGGCCCCCCTCCCACCTATTGCACAGCCCCGGGGGTGGTGGTCCCTGGGGCAGTGGGAGGGCCATGTGCCCCCCTGCAATTATAATCAATAAAAGCCCCAGCGGTGGCGGTCCCCGGGGCTGCGGGGGGGCCATGTGCCCCCCGCACATATTTATGGAAAGCCCCGCAAATACATTTGTGAATGCCCCCGGGACTTGGCCCACCCGGGGGTTAAAGAATAACGAAGCGTGGGCTCCATTTTTTTTGGGCCGAAATTCACGCTGGGTGCGCGAATCTCGATGGTTTTAAAAAAAATAATCTTTTTTGGGCCCTGGGGCGTCCTTGTGGGACCCCCTGAGCAGGCCTAGGGGGTCAGGGTGTTTCTACCCTGCCCCCTTTTCTTTTTTTTGCATTTCTTTTTCTGTTTTCTTGTGCCTCGGTTACCGAGGCACAAGATGGCTGCCAACACTTCCTGGTTTGAAGTGTTGACAGCCAATTAGAATGCAGCTCGGGATCGGGAGGATGCGCGGATCCTCCGCGCCTCTAAATATCGAAACTTTTATTTTTGATTTTCTCAGCAACTACTGAACGGATTTACACCATTTTTAAAAAGATTGCTTTGTGAGCCAAGCAGTACCTTTTTGCCAAATTTGGGGCAAATCCGTTCAGTAGTTTTGGCTGTATCCTTGCATAAAGTTTCCTATGGGAAATTGATTTTTTGACTCTTATTTTATGAGTTTCTCATCAACTACTGAACGGATTAACACCATTTTAAAAAAAAGGTTTCTTTTTGAACCAAGGGCTACCTTTTTGCCAAATTTGGTGTAATTCCGTTCAGCAGTTCCGGCTGTAGTCGTGTCTAAGGCTTCCTACGGGAAATAACATGGAGAAAACGAGTTTTGGAACTCCCCTTTTTTTCTCGGCCCCCACTTGGCGAATCACCCTGAAACTTTCAGGATAGGAGCTGACCAGAGCGGGACCAACGTTTTGAAAATTTCGCGAAGATTCGTCAACCGGTGCAAAAGTTATTGGGAAAAGAAAAAACGCTTTTTGAATAGAAACAAGGTCCTAACTATAACTACCTACTGGGAAGGAAGGAAGGAAGGAAGGAAGGAAGGAAGGAAGGAAGGAAGGAAGGAAGGAAGGAAGGAAGGAAGGAAGGAAGGAAGGAAGGAAGGAAGGAAGGAAGGAAGGAAGGAAGGAAGGAAGGAAGGAAGGAAGGAAGGATGGATGGATGGAGATATATATATATATATATATATATATATATATATATTATCTACTGGCAGTCGCCAGTAGATAGTTATAGTTAGGACCGTGTTTCCATAGGAAATCCGCAACATTCTATTTGGAATAACTTTGGTGCCGGTTGACGAATCCTCTCGAAATTTTCAAAATAGGTGGGGCGCTCCGCTCCGCTCCTACCCTGAAAGTCTCGGGGGGATTCGTCAAGCGGGGGCTGAGAAAAAAGGGGGGTCCCAAAACGCGTTTTCCCCATGCAATTTTCCATAGGGACCTTTAGTCCAAGGTACAGCCCGAACGGCTGAACAGAATTACTTGAAATTTGGCAGAGAGGTAGTCATCAGCTCAGGGAAGTGCCTTTTGCAGGTCTGGTGTCAATCTGTTCAGTAGTTCCTGAGAAAATCAAAAGTAAAATCATATATATATGTGGGCGGAGCCTAACCACACATCTCATCCTGAGATCTGATTGGCTGTCAGCACTTCATCCAAGAAGTGTTGGCAGCCATCTTGGGACCAATATACATGATAGCACCTCATTAAAAAGCATTGCAGTTAATAGAAGGTTTTAAGACTTTAGTTACATTATAAATCATTTGTTGATGGTACCATACTCATTTTAGGAATTGTGGTATGTTCTAAGGTGATTTCACCATGTGAAAAAGCCTTCTGCTGGGATATCATGATTGAGAGAAAAATGTTTTCTCATGCTTTTCCCACAGAGGTTTGGAAGGTGATCTATAAGCTAAACTGAGAGCTTATTTTCTGTAAATTCACATTATCTTTCTCAGTCATGTGAGAATGAAGTCTGACATTCTCAGTAAAACATGTACATCCAACAAGGGCAGAGACTGTCAGTTGATTCCTTTGTGTTCTACTGCAGCTTCCCAGAGTGTTCCAAAGAACAACTAGAGCGCTAACAGTCCTACTTATGATAAACGTATGGCACACCTGAAGCCATCTTGCTTGGATTAAAGTGGTAACTCTTAAAACATTTAATTTAAAAAGGAACAAAATGAGGGGGTTCATTTTTCCATAAAAAGTATGATTAGTGCTGCAGAAAGAAAAATTAGGGCACATTTTGAGTGACTTCTCAAATCCTCTTCTATTTCATTAAAAAATTCTGACATGCAGACTGAAACATGCACTTTCAATACCAGCAGCAGTTTTCCCTGGTGAGCAGTAGCTTTACTACAGTGATCTAATGAGCAAAAAGAGTGCCAACATTCTGAATTTATGGCAAATGTGTGACACATCTGAATGCCTTCTTGATGGAATCAAAGTAAAAAACTGAAAGTATTTCCTACTGAGGAGACTGCAGTAAATGAGGAAATTAGGAAACTTCATAACAAATAAGTCTCCCAAGATGGCCACCAGAGACAAAAGAGCCCAAATGTAGCCCAAATATCACCCAGATGTAGCCCAAGTATAGCCCAATGACAGAATGTCCCAGAGTGTTCTTAAAAACAACTAGAGCGCTTACTGTCTTCATTATGACAAAAGTATGGCACACCTGAAGCCATCTTGATTGGAATAAACTGGTAACACTTAAAACATTTAATTTAAAAAGGAACACAATGAGGGGGTTCATTTTGCCATAGAAATTATGATTAATGCTGAAGAATGAAAATGAGGGCACATTTTGAGTGACTTCTCAAATCCTCTTCTATTTCATTAAAAAATTCTGACATGCAGACTGAAACATGCACTTTTAATACCAGGAGCAGACTTCCATGGTGAACAGTAGTTTTACTACAGTGATCTAATGAGCAACTAGAGTGCTAACTTTCAGAATTTATGGCAAATGTGTGACATATCTGAATACCTTCATGATGGAATCAAAGTAAAAAACTGAAAGCATTTCCTACTGAGGAGACTGCAGTACATGAGGAAATTAGGAAACTTCATAACAAATAAATCTCCCAAGATGGCCACCGGAGACAAAAGAGCCCAAATGTAGCCCAAAATCACCCAGATGTAGCCCAAATATAGCCCAATGACAGAAGTGTGCAAAACACTTATTATTTTGTGTTTTTGCAGTGTTATATAGTGCAGACTTGTCAGGTATTGGAGTGCTTTACATGAGCATTGGTTACATCACACAAGAAAAAATTCATTTTGGTTGTAGACATGGGGAGACTAAGTGATTTGACCAGAATCACAGAATGTCGAGCTGAAGCAGAAACTCCAACCTGGTTCCCCAATTGCAAAGTCTGCAGTTCTGGAAGTAACACCACATCCTCTCCCCTAAGTGCAACATTTAATCAAGTGGTCAACTGGATAAAAAAACATATAGATAACAAATAATTTAAAAGTGCTTTGTCGCTATTTGAAAACTCAGACAATATGTCCTTTTTTAGTCTTTTAGAGCACTAACCATAATTTTGATGCCAATAAGACCCTCTCATATATGTAATTTCTAAAGGAAATGCTCTAGGTATTACAGTTTTGATTACATCAAGATGACGTCAGGCGTTCCACACTTTTGTAATAAATATAGAATGTTAGCAATCTAGTTGTTCATTAGGATACTGTTGAGAGGCAGAGGCCAGGGGCACGGACTCTGAAAATTGAAGGCAGGTAGGAGGGTGCAAAGGCAACAATTTAACCACACTGAGCAGGCAGGAACGGCCGTGGCAGCGCAACAGACTATGGAGGGCAGTGGAAAGGGGGGCAGGGGCAACAAACCAACAATACAGGACTTGCAAGAGAGGCTGTGGCAATGTAATAGACCATTGTGGGCAGAAGGAAGAGGCAATGGTAGTACAACCATACATGCCAACAGACCCGATTCAGCCAGGAAACGTCCAATGTTTTTAAGCTCAAATGGGCTTTATTTGATCTGTCTCCTGTCTACAATCTCCTCTTTTTCAATGTAACTCAAAGGGGAAAATCAATACCCCAGTTTTTTTTCAAAATCTCCCTCTTACCAAGTTCAAAATGTTCGCAAGTATGGTACATTGGATCATGGAAGGAAATGGGGTAGGGACATGGACTTGGATAACAGAGGACAGGAGGGACATGGAGAGGTGCACCAAACTGACCCTGCAGGGCAGGCATCAGGGTTTGCAGCAGCACAATACACCACACAGGGCATGCGGGACGGGAGTGCAGCACAACAATCCATAGAAAGCAAGAGGGAGGGGACAGGACCATGCACATGGACAACAGAGAACAGAGGGGCAAGAGGCAATGGTAGCTAGCTGACCATAACGGACAGACAGGAGAGAAAGCTGCAGCATAACAGACCATAAAGGGCAGGTGGGACAGATCAGGGGCATTACAATGGAACAGACAAGCCAGGAGGGAGGGAGTAGTGGTCTGCACATGTAAACAGAGGGATGGGGGCAAGGGGGCAGGAGCAGCAAGATAGCCATGGAGGTCAGGCAGGATGGGCACTAGAAGCAAGACACACCATGAAGAGCAACAGTGAGCCTGTGATGGCATACACACAGACCATGGAGGGAAGGTGGGAGGGGGTCAGGGGCAGCTAACTGACCACACAGGGAAGGTGGGAGGGGCCATGGCAGCACAGAAGACCATGCATTGCAAGTGGGAGGGTTAGTGGCAGCACAAAGGCTATGATGGGCAAGAAGGAGGGTGCAGGGGCATGCACAAACGACGATGGAGGATAGAAGGGAGGGTCAGGACCTGTGCACAGACAAGAAAGTTCAGGGGAAGGGGCCTCACAACAGACCGCACGGGGCAGGCAGGAGGAGCAGTTGCAGCACAACAGACCAAGGAGGGCAGAAGGGTGTGGCAGTACAATGGACCATGTAGGACAGGAGGAAGAGGATAGGGGCATGGCATGTGGACAGGCAGGGTGGAGGTGGCAGGGACAGGTTACAGTCATCTGACAATGCTAGGCAGGTGGGAGGGGAGTGGCAGCTCAACAGAACACTCAGAGTAGATAGCAGTGGCAGGTCCATGGAGCATGGTGGGCAAAAAGGATGGAGCAGGGGCATGCACAAAGACATCGGAGGGCAGGGGGAAGAAGAATAGGGGCAGCAAGCTAAGCACAGAGTTTAAGCAGGAGGTCAATGATGAGGCATAGAATTGGGCAATGGAGGGCATATGCACTGTGACAAAGATATGGATCCCAGATTGTAATATGTATGGCATAGCACTGTGCGTTATAACATAGGCATTGAGGAAGGCACGTTAGATGGGGCAATATAACCCGTGCGAAGACAAGTGTGGCATGACATATTCATGGGGTGGTGTTACAGTGCACATGGGCTAGAGAGTGTCATAGCATATGCACTAGTTGGTGGAATACAACACAGAGGTGTGTGGCACTCGGCAGGCAATGGTGGGTGTAACACAGCATTGGGCTCTGCCAGGAGTGCGCTGTGACTCTCAAGTGATGTTCGTCCCCTTTCCAGAGAGTAAAATAAAAAGTATTACACATCCGGCACTGGATGTGTGTTTTATTAACCGTGAGGGGGGTTTCTTACATAGTTTTGGTCAAATTTTTGTCGAATCCCCTTTGAATGGCTTGGTGTGCATGTGTATTAAATCTGCCCGTCAATAGCTACCCATGTTTGTATAAATAAACGACAAGGGTGTCTACCGGGATTAGACACGGTAGGGCATCAGACATGTCAGAGCTTCACTAGTGGTGTAAATACATTCCACGTGGATTCATTGTATGCATAGTCAGCTTTTAATGAATATCACACAAATCGTCATGGTGATAGGTACGTACGGTTTGTCCAGCATGTCCTAGGTGTGTCTATAAATATATATTTTTTAAAAATAATAAAAAACAGTGGCCGGCCCTGGGGATTGGGGTCAAAAAAATATAATTAGGAGACAGGCCCTGAGGGATGGGGTCATCAGGGCCAATAAATTAGAATAAGAAGGGGAACCACACAGCCCCCCTTCTTAAAAAATTAAAATAAATAAAAGACTGGCATCGTGCCGGAGGCCACGCCCCCTCCTTGCAACACTCTGCAAACGCGCCCCCTGGCGAGTTGTAAGTTGGGGAATTAATTCCTCTTCAATACTGAGGGTCCCTCAGGGCCAACTAGCCCAACAGGCAACTCCAGTATGTGCCAGGGAGCTGCGCTGCAGACAGGTGTTCTGAGGCCAAGCCCCTTTTTAAACCTCTCTGCAACGCAGCTCTGTGGCGCTTACTGGAGGTACCTAGTGGTCTAGTTTGACCCTAGGGACCCTTAGGATTCAAGGGGACTTAATCTCTCAACTTAGAACAGCCACAGGGCGCGTTTACACAGTGGTGAAGGGAGGGGACGGGGCCTGAGGTGACGTGTGCAAACACGCACTATGGCACGTTTTAAATTGGGGATATCATTTCCCTTCAATACTGAGGGCCCCTGGGGGCTAACTAGCCCACCAAGTGCTTCCAGTAAGCGCCACTGAGCTGCATTGCAGAGAGGTGGTCCAGGCTGTGCCACTTTTTACACCTCTCTGCAACGTAGCTCTGTGGCACTTACTGGAGGTACCTAGTGGGCTAGTTGGACCCTAGGGGCCCTCAGGATTCAAATGAACTTAATCTCCCAGCGGACACAGGGCGTGTTTACACAGTGGTGAAGGGAGGGGACGGGGCCTGAGTTAACGTGTGCAAAAACGCCCTGTGGCCTGTTTTAAGAGGTAGTTTTAATCCCCCTGCCCTATTATATACTAGGGGCTTACAGAGGAGGTCATGCTAATCACAGGGGGACCCCAACGCATAATGTTCCCTAGTGTATGTAGGTGTTTTTACTGTATTCTAAGTGTCTTTTAACATAGCACTGGCTCTAGGACTGGTTAGTCAGACTCAGTTACCACCAGTATCTGTCTGAAAAAGTTGAGGGTACAGGATGATTTTGCAACAAGGATTCTTTCTGCTCTTCTTTTTGTTCTTTCTGCACGTTATCCTTCTTCCTGCACTTTTCTTCGTCTTTGAGGACTTCTGTTGCTTCTTTCTGCACTTCTTTTTTTTCTGTCTGTGCATTTTTTCTTCTTTCTTCACATGTCCTATCTCTGTAGGCATAGTTAGAAATTAGCATTTAAAAAACCTTTGAAATTCACAGAAAAAAACATAGGTTTCAGGCACGTTATAGTTAGGAATTAACATTTAAAAAACCTCAGAAATTCACTGAAAAAACCATAGGTTTCAGGGGTGTTATAGTTAGCTGGACTTTTCACTTGTACAAAACCATTGAAATTCCCCCGTTATAGTTAGTTCAGCTAACTATAACTCGCGCGCCCGCAATGCACTGCTGATGACGTCACATATTACATCACTCATGACATGGTCAGTGACATCACTCATGACATCACTGATGACATCTCAAATGACATCACTGATGACATCATCCTTGTGATAGAGTGGCAGACCTCCTCTCACCCTAATATAACCTTTGATACACACATTCAAAAATAGAGACTACAATTTTCAAAACAATGGACATACCAATACCAGTTACAACAACCTCTTCAGTAATTCTAAGATCCACATACACATCCACTCATTCACCAACAGTCCTATACAGTCACTCATACATGTACTCACTCATCATATGTACTCATACACCTATACATCCTGTTACACAATGCCACTCATCCATAGAGTTACTCACACACATAGTCACTCATGCTAATAAAGAATCAAACATACATTTACTTCCATATACAGTTATACACACACCACCACACTTACTTCTACGGAAACTTACACATACTTAGTCTTTTAAACAATCACTTATAGAAACACATACTTATTCATACAGGAACTCTTTCAATCTCTCACTCTCACATATACTCACTTATATACACCAATAGTCACGTATACTAGTTTAAAACATATGTATTTACTCATAAAGACACTATTGAGACAGTCATTCACTCACTAACACACCCATACACACACTCATCCACCCATACAGTCCTGCACACATGCTGTGTTCAACACATACAAACAGTGAGTCACTCATTCATGCACCTATGCACTACGTAATACCCCCACCGAACCATGCAGACACTCAGACTGATACTCAAAAAACCAACTAATAACCTATATAGACACCCATGTAGCTACTCACCAACCCATGCAGCCACTTATACACAAAGTGAGAGACTGATACAGATATTTACATATTTAAACATTACTCACTAAGCCATGTATTCACTATGATACACTTAATCAGTCAGTTACACAATCAATTTTTCAAAAACAAATCATCCATTTAGACACTTATATACCCATTTATTCTTCCATCGACCTTGAGATATACATATATAAAACATATTTAATTTTCAGAAAAACAGACATTCACTGGATGATGTCATCAGTGATGTCATCAGTGATTTCATTTGAGATGTCATCAGTGATGTCATGAGTGATGTCACTGACCATGTCATGAGTGATGTAATATGTGACGTCATCAGCAGTGCATTGCGGGCGCGCGAGTTATAGTTAGCTGAACTAACTATAACGGGGGAATTTCAATGGTTTTGTACAAGTGAAAAGTCCAGCTAACTATAACACCCTGAAACCTATGGTTTTTTCAGTGAATATATATATACACACACACACACACGTATTGGGCCCGATTCACAGAACTAACTTAAGACAAAATCCTAAACTTACTACCATTTTGGTATTCACAGAAGACACTTACTCACTTCGGTATTCACAGAAGTTAGGAGTCCTAAGTTTAGGACTCCTAAATGCCTTCTGTGAATACCGAAAGTCTTAAAATTAGGATTTTTCTCAGTTTAGGAGTCCTAAAGTTAGGACGCCTAACTTTACTACTACTAAACTGAGAAAAATCGTAATTTTATGGCTTTCGGTATTCACAGAAGGCATTTAGGAGTCCTAAAGTTAGGAGTCCTAACTTTAGGACTACTAAATTGAGTAAAATCCTAATTTTAAGACTTTCGGTATTCACAGAAGGTATTTAGGAGTCCTAAAGTGAGGAGTCCTAACTATACTATTACTAAACTGAGAAAAATCGTAATTTTATGGCTTTCAGTATTCACAGAAGGCATTTAGGAGTCCTAAAGTTAGGAGTCCTAACTTTAGGACTACTAAATTGAGTAAAATCCTAATTTTAAGTCTTTCGGTATTCACAGAAGGCATTTAGGAGTCCTAAAGTGAGGAGTCCTAACTATACTATTACTAAACTGAGAAAAATCGTAATTTTATGGCTTTCGGTATTCACAGAAGGCATTTAGGAGTCCTAAAGTTAGGACTCCTAACTTCTGTGAATACCGAAATGAGTAAGTGCCTTCTGTGAATACCAAAATGGTAGTAAGTTTAGGATTTTGTCTTAAGTTAGTTCTGTGAATCGGGCCCATTGTTTTTTGTGCTTGCATTTATACATTGTTTAGCAAGATGGTGGGACTGTTTATTCTGTTCACTGTCCTTATGCTGCTTATTACTCTAATCTGCTTCTGTCTATTGATCATTGCAGCACATATATTCTATACAAGAAATACGATGGTTCAATAAACATTGAAAAATGCCCCTTCCTGTATTCCTTGTATATTTGCCTGAGAGAAAGAGAGTACGAGTGACTGAGCAAAAAGGTTCTAGATCTGTCACAGCGATTCCTCTAAGGGATCAGGGTTGTTATGTTTTGTGGTTCTAAAACCATTTGCTACCTGTCTAGCTTTAGGGGTGCTTATGGAGGCACTGTGAGCCTTTAGGACAACATGTCCAGAGGGGGTGCTCGGAATCAGTCTGGCACCATCCCAAAGTTTATGTTGCCCAACAAACATGCAGTTCCTACTGGAAAGTTGAAGTTACATGACACTGGGTCCATCAATGGCAATAGAGTCACCTTTAAGATTCCAACTAGAAATAGCCTGAAGCACGGATGTGTCTTAGCCTCCTGCCTATTCAATCTATGCTTGCCCAACCTCGATCGACATCTGGCACAAGTTAAGGGACTCCCTCCCAAATTGGCATCCGACAAAATTGGTCACTTGCAATATGCTGACGACATAGTCATCTTAAATCAGACACCTGTTGGGCTACAAAGGTCAATGAGCGGAACTTAAGCAAAACAAAGGTGGTCTGCTTGGTCAACTCGAAGAAAACATTTCTCAACTGGTTTGTTAAGGACAATCTTATAGAAGTTGTGGCTTCCTACAAATACCTTTAAATCCTCATTGAACGCGAGATGACTTTCAAACAACACTTTCCCATGATACGGGCGAAAGCACATTCACTAACCTTCGCCTTTAATCAGCTGCAAAAATAGCTTAGCTGCCCATCACACCAGAACCTACTTTCAGTTATGGTCGTACAGCTCCTACCAATGGTAGCATATGGCTTGGAAATTATCTATGGAAAAGAAGTGGCCCTTCTAATCTTGTTACTAGCAAACTTTTATAAATCCATCTTTCATTTGCCTAGCGAGACCTCTCAAGCTCAAGTACGGCCTAATGAATTAACAGCTGCAAAGAATGAATGATTTTACAGAACCCTCTGTGCCTCTGAAAGTGGCTCCCTAAACATTTAGTGTTGACAGGAAATAGAGTCTCACGTGTAAAAACCTAAATAAATCTTGGGGAGCATATCTGTTTTCTGCAATAGATGCACTAGGTACAAAGAAAGCCTTGGCTATACCCCTGGAAAGAGCATCCTTCTTCCAGGTAAGCAATGATTCAACTAAAGTCCAGTCACAACTCCAAGACAAGAACACGTTCGCAATGAAACGCCATGCCTGGACAGTTAACACATCATACCAGCTTTTAAAACAGTAGGTATATATGACAACCCACTTTTCACTTGCACTAAAACATCAGTTCATGTTGTTTTGCCTTCGGCAATTTGAAATAAAAGACCTCATTCTGTCATGGAATACCCAGCTGACAAACTTAAGCTGCTGCTTATCTGGGTACAAACAAGAGACGGTAATTCACATTTTTGTACACATGCCTGCATCCTTGGAATTAAGAAGAAAGGGGAAACATCCATTACAACGCAGTCATTACATCGCACTGCTTTTAGAACGCAACTGCCTTTACATCGTATGCCATTAAAACGCATGCCATTACAACGCATGTCACTACAACGCATGCCATTACAACGCATACCATTACAACCCATGCCCTTATAACGCATTATAAGGTAAGTAATGAAGACTTTTAGTTTTAGGGTGGGTTTGGGTTTTGGGGTAGATGGGAATAGTAACTTTTACCCCTACACTATCCAACACTTTCCCTTCTGTTGCACTCACTGGAGTTGGAATAGTAATTTTTAACCCTACACTATCAAACACTTACCCTACTGTTGCCCTAAAAGTATTATGTGTTGTAATGTATGTGTTGTAAAGGTATGCATTGTAATGGAATGCGTTGTAATGGTAGTTTTTAAAAATACGTTGTAATGGCATGTGTTGTAAAATCATGCGATGTAATGGTGTTTGCAATGTAAAAACCGGGTTGTAAAAGCATGCATTGTAATTGTTTGCGTTGTAACGTCATATACTTGAAGGAAGCTACTTAGATCACTCTCTTTGCAATTGCATGTGCACACCTGCAGGCTAGCTGTAATCTGGCATCATAAATCTGGAATAAAGCAAAGCAGCACATTTCATGGGCATTGCATGGGTGCTCCCACACAACTCCCATAGTTTTTGGTCCATTACCAGATTTACCAGAACTGGTAAACCTGGGAATAGGCCAAAAAGATACTCATTCCCAGAGAGGCGTAGCAAGGAGAAATATATTTATTTTTCCTCATTACTTCCTCTTTTTATGTGTGCTGCATTTGCCCCTCATGATTATTTTTGTGCAGGGAGTGTCCCTTCCTGCACAAAAACAATTCTGCATTCAACGGAGACACCCTTGCACCATATTGCAAGGGTGCCTGCATTGGCACTAGGCTGCCAAAAGGGCGCAAGCTCAGGGGAAAAAGGCAGGAATGTGCCCAATTGCCTTAAAATACGCCACATTCCTGCCCCTTCCCTATCACTTAGTGCAGCGCAGCAAGGAGACTTTCTGCGCTGCACTGCATGAGTTTTTCCTAAATGTGCCCAATTTGGAATTATCACTTATTAAATGTAATAAGGTAACTCTGATGTTAGCCTATGGGAGAAGTAGGCCTTGCAGTATTGAAAAACGACTTTAAGAGTTTTTCACTACCAGGACATGTTAAACTAAAATGTATATATTTCAATTTTTAAATACATTGCATCCTGCTCTCTAGGCTGTTCTGGGCCTACAATTGGGATGAATTATATCTATTAAAAAGAAAGGTCTGGGCCTGGCAAAAAGGTTTATTTTTCCTTGTCTAATGGCAGTTTAAAACTGCACACACAGACTGCAAGAGAGACTCTTGACCCTGGCCTGGGACACACTTAAAGGGCTACTTAAGTGAGAGGCACAATCAGGGCTACAGGTCCACTGATAGCATTTAATTTATAGGCCCTGGGCACATGTAGTGCCACTTTACTAGGGACTTACAAGTAAATTAAATATGCAAATTAAGTATAAGCCAATTTTACCATGTTTTAGGGAGAGATCAAAAGCACTTTAGCACTGGTTAGCAGTGTTAAAGCGAACCAAGTCCTAAAGTCAGCAACACAGGAGGATGGTAGGCAGCACGTTAGGGGGAAAACCATGCCAAGGATTCCCGGTTTAATAGGGGGTCTATCTGAGCAAATAACTGAACTGATGGCAGATCTAGTATAGCATGGCGAACTACAAATATGAACTTCCATTGAGTATATCTCCCAGGACAGATCTGTGAGACACATCATGGAAAACATATCTGTCAAGCTTTTAATGACCCTCTTATACAACATGCCAGAAAATTATGACAAATAGAAGATTAGAAGCCATACCAGGAGCAGCATCTTCTGTACTTATCTAGCCCCTTTCCAGTGGCATGTCACTCCAATTAATGTGACACATTTACTTCTACACAACCTCACAGGCTCAGATTGTACAGGACAGAGTATTCATTCTAGCACATAGATCACTACTCACTCTTACAGTCTTTACAAAAACAGAGATGTGAAATGTGCTAAATTACTAGATTACCGATAATCTTCCCATTGCTTACAATTGCAGTGGTGAAGTCCCACCTCACCGCACGCAGAATCCCGCACCCCAAGGAGTAACTTTCTTCCTTTCCCTCATTATGCACTACCACTTTAAACTAGGGAATAATGCTACCAAGACATCCTGTTGTTCCAAGTACCTAAATACATTTTCACCCACAATCACATAAGCAATGGAACGAGGAATGTGAAATTGGAATAATACAGATCCCTGATTTGTTGCCTTCTTCATTCACATTAGGATGTTGGACGGACCTCTGTACGTCTGCTATCCATTCGGAATGGGGACCGCCTGCCTACAAGGCGGCGGACCCATGCGCCAAGTTATAATGCGATCGCATTGAGGGGGTGGCACTGTTCTCAATGTGGATCTTGTGTGGCAGCTGCAACCTGGTGAGAGAGAGAATGCACAACATCAGCCAATCCATTGCAGTAATCGAGTATCATATCATCTGTGATGCTCGTAAGTGCATTTGCAGGTACATTTGCGGTCGCAATGTCTATTCATTGTACAAAAAAATGACATGTTACATATCTCTGCACTACGTGGCAGGCACCATGCTGTACTCTGTTGCAATGGTGACCGAGTTCCCTCCCTGCCAATACAGCAGTCCGTCCGCTGCATTTCCATGCGGAAGCACGTTAGGGTTAATCATAACAGAATACTCTGTCTCTGCCATGATTAATCCTCTCTGACAGGCCTGGGGAGTCAGGGCCATGGAAGAAATGGTCACATGTCTGCCCAACCAATTTCGATGGGTGGACATATAGTCTGTCTTCACTGTTCTTTGGTAAAGCACAGTAAAAACGTTACAATGCTCCCCTTGCCATGAGTGAAGGCTGCCATTGCGAGGGGAGCATTACTTTCTTCTTTTCAAAAAGAAAATCCTGTTTCAATATTTCCTTTTTGAAAAAAGAAAAGAATACTATTTGCTACAGGGCTGCATCTTTCTGATGCAGCCCCGTAGCAAACAGTAAAATGTATTAAAATGAGCCGCTTTGACCGTGGTTGCTGCCAATGCGTTTATAAATGATCACCAGTATTTGGATTAAATTATTAAAAGAGGACAAAGGGCAGGAATCTTCCAGTAGGATCATTGAGAGGTGGAAGAAGAGGGAAAATATTGAAATCAACCAGTACGTATGGGATAAGATAAACAAATTTAATAAAACAATTTTCCGCTGCGCCAATTTTAGACGCATGCAATTTTATAATTAAATGGTTGATTTATAGAACTCCTTCTTATCTCCACAGTATCCTCCCCCTAGTTGCCGATAAATGTTTCCGGTGTGAGGAGAAAGGGAACTGGAAACATATTGGCTGGGAATGTCCAAAAATCCAGCCATTCTGGAAGGAAATTTAAAAATACCTTTCCCTGGAGCTTAAAGCCATTATAATCTTTGACGACTTAGTTCCTGTACTAGGCTGCTCTATGAGCCACACTCCATACGACGAGTCCCTTTTCATAGCCTCTTTAATAGCCAGATCCCTTATTTTGCAGTCCTGGAAAACCGATCAAGTACCAACCTTTTAGGCTTGGAAGGCAAAATTATTACGAATCCAGGGCAGGGAAAGGAAATACGCACTGAGATCAGGGGCACTTAAGAAATATGAGAAGTTTTGGAGGGTGTTTGAAACCTAGTGTTTTTTTTTTTTTTATCTTCTGACAGCATTTAAAAAATTTTTAAATGTTCAACTATATTATCTTCACTAACAATCTGCTAGATTGTTTCTTCTTATGCACTTTGCACTTTATAATTAAGATCTGAATCGTTGAATCTATTTTTACACTTTGCACTTTATAATTAAGTTCTGAATTGATGAAATTTGAAAATATTTTTGTACCAACATGCTCCGTACCGTATTAATTAATTCTATTACAAATGTGTTCTGTATCGATTGATTTTGTTTTTATGAACTCTCAATAAAAAGATATTTAAAAAAAAAAAAAAATGATCACCAGGTAGGCGGTCATTTATAAATCTGGCAGTGGAGCCGTTTCCGACAGGCAGATGTAATGGCCGGCACCAAGGCAAGGGACAAAACTCCTTTTCCCAGGATATTAATCAGGCCCTGTGTCCAGAAAGAGAGAGATGAAAGAAGGAAAGCAACCCCTATGTAGGGCCGAGTAGGAGGGCAAGGCATAAGGCAGTCACAGAGTACGTAACATGGCCTACGTGAGGTAGATAGGGTAAGGGTTTGTCGGTCGCCCAGTGTCTGAGCTTCAAGGTTACAGAAGAGGCATCAGCAGGAGCCCAAATGGCATAATGTGGTGTCAGCGCTAGCTAAAGGCAGGGGTGAGGATGAGTCTGGGGCAGCCGCAGTCTGAAGGATGATGCCGAGGGAAAATGAATTATTTATTTAATTTTCCCTCTACATCATCCCTCGAAATCCCACCACAGCTGTTACCTGCATGGACCGCGGCTGGTCTGGGGTGGTTATTTCCTGCTAAGGAGCAGGGTGTCCCACCACATTGCAATAACATATTGATGAAGCCTAGTGGCCTCCTCACTGTGGAGCAAGGTGCTCTCAGACTCAGGCCCAGGCCAGGGTCAAGAGTCTCCACACCACCGAAGTCGGGGGCTGGTCAGATCGCCAGCGGCACTATAATGCATCAGGCCAGAAATATAGCCAAGTCTAGGAAGCATGTCTCGACACGCTGCCCCGTAGGGCACAGGAAGCTGTCTATGGCGCAGGCTTCCCAAGTATAGAGAGGGACCAGGTCTGTTGCGTGAGGTGGGAGGAGATCACCGACTAGTAATGTGTAAGTGAGGCACACGCCCAGAACATGTGGTAAAGGTCAGCGTGACACGTGAGTCAGAGGAGCAGGTTGCAGTTGCAGTGGGAAGGTATTGATTTATTCTCTTTGGGGTTAGGTCGGACCTGTGGAGCGTGAAGAATTGCAAAAGCTTACATCAGGCGTTTCTCTATAATGTTGCTGGGTATTCTAGGATTCTATCCCATTCTTCATCAAGAAGTGGTCTGTCCAGCTATGCCTCTCATTAGTCACGTAGGGTTACCTAACTAGGATTTTACAGTGCCCCACATAGCCAGGTAATGAGGCGGTTATGAGTTTCTAATCTATGAAGGTATCGAGGAGGATACTGGACCGGGGTTCAGTGTCAGCAAGATGCCATGTAGCGCAAAGCGCACAGGACATGGCATGATGTATGAGAAAATGTTCCCACAGGGTGTTGCAGAGTTCTGCAAGTACATCATAGGGCATGCGGATGCTGTCCTTAAAGAGGTTGCACAGGGTCGTGATGCCCCCTGTCTACCAGTCACTGAGCAGCGATGCCGGCTTCGGTCCCCAGCTGTTCAGAGATCCCCACAGCGGGATGGCCAAGGCGTATATCGGCATCGATTTAGTGATCCCCTACTTCTTCTGTAGCCTAAGAACATGAGGAGTTGGTGGTGGGGGCTTCAGTCTGGACAAGATAGAAAAGGCAAAGCATGTGGCCCAAGTGCCAAGGTGGAGAGGTCAAGGCAGTGTCATCCAGATGGCGCTCGGAAAACTACCAGCACACCTACTGAAGTTTGGAAGCTAAGAAGTATTGCTCATAGTTAGGGGCTATGAGTCCTCCCCACATTGTGGGTGAGAATAGTTTAATTAGGGCCACTCTGTGGTGGCCCTCACTCCAGATAAGGTCACCAAGGATAGAGTTTAATGAACGGAATAAGGCAGCAGGTGGTACAAGAGGGGAGTTGGAAAAAGTGCTGGAAATTATCTTTTTGAAAAGTGCCACTGAGAAGGGCAGTGTGCACCAGAAGGGACTCTGGCTATGAATGCCAGACACTGTCTGACCAAGGTTACCGTCCCATAGTGCCTCCTCCTCGTGGTAAATCTGAATTCCAAAGAAGCAAAACGTTTGCCAGAGCGACAGCACACCTCCTACATTCACACCAGGATCATCCATAGTAGGGTGCAGTGGGAATAGGCAGGACCTCTGCCAATTAACTGGGAGACCAGAGATTTGGGTAAACTTCTGTGTTCCTGGTTCCACTTTTTTCCTCCATTTTCCCTCCTCCCTGGCACATCATCCTCCCGTCTTCCTCTTTTCCATCCTTACTCTCCACTTGTAGCTCCTTCCTTCTCCTACTTCTGGGCTGTGTTCCTTGAAGAACAAAGCACAACTCCACCTCCTGCTCAGTGAAAGTGCTCTTTTTTAGTCCTTCGTCCCTTTCCTCCTCTTCTGTCTCTTTTCATTGTTTTTATTCTGTCTTCCTTTTCCTGTCCAAGTTATCTTTGCTCTTCCAACTTCACGGCCAGACATGGCATTGGATCCACTACCTGCAATCCCCCAGATACAGGTAAGTCCTCCCTCAAACATGAATACATTATTTGAGCACACCGAATGTTACCTCTAATGTCCCACCACAACTTTCTAAAGCTCAGTGTGGGAGGGACGGGGCTAAGAAGGCAGCATAGTAAGATGCAGAACGTGCTTCTCCGCCTGACCCATTGTAATATGTGGTCATCCACTGCCACTAACCCCGCTGTGTCCAAACACAATCCCCAGGAATTACTCTGCTGCCCCTTGTGAGGTATCCTGCAAAGCCAGGATGGCAGCTGATCCACGGTGGGAACAGCTAAGAGACACAGAGGAGCCACACGCTGCATTCAAAATGGTGGCTGGGCTTCGCTGACTGGAGGACTGGTGCCCAAAGAACCCCTTGTGGAACAGAGTACTGGTGATGCTACGCCTGGCAGGACGAGGTGCGAAGGGATAGTGTGAATCAAAGTCAGTGATGCCAGAAATACTCCATCAGGGCATAGACTGCATGATGCCAGCCACATGTTGACCAGAGCCCATTGACCAGAGTATCTGAGCCCTTGTGAAACACCTGGGAAGGCAGTAGTGAGGGGCATGACCGCCGGCCCTCGGACAACAACCCATAGACAGGTGAGTGCATAGAAAAGCCCATCTAGTGTTGGTGAAGACCTGAGAGCAGCAATACCCGTGGATGAAGCCTGTGGAAATACAATGCAGACACAATGCCTATCAGTGGAGACCAACAGATTAGGCAATAGGCGGCCAATACTGGTGACAGCTTAAAATGGCCCCACTGGGCTGGACTGCAAGTCAGTCGCAGCTCATTTGCTAAGGCAGAGAAGCGTCGCCCCACTGCTATTCAGCAGTGTAAGAGAAACATAAAATGATAATAACTCAGGGAATTACACATTAGCAAAGGACGGGGCACTTCACCTTTGTTTTGTCGATCTAACAAGTGCCTTCGACCTAGTCAACCATCAAAAATTATGGCAAACACTTAAAGGATTAGGGACGCCCATTGCCATAGTTAAAATATTTGTCCCAGATTTATAATTTCCTGAACTCCAGGGTATGGTTTGGTAATATGGGGGAATGCACATTGGATTTTAGAGTCACTCGTGGTATCAGACAAGGGTGTGTGTTAGCACCCCTTTTATTTTCTCTTTACATTAATAATATAGACCATTTTTTACAAAACCTAGCTGCAGATGCCCCGAAAGTTGGAACACGCCCCACGCCAGTATTACTATATGCAGACGATGCTGTCCTAATTTCTAGGACATCTAACGGACTGCAACTCCTAATAAATAATTTTGTATCTTACATGACTGAAAAACATTTACAGCTAAACTTAAAGAAAACATTTGTCATGACATGTGGGAGTAACAGATCTAAGAGTAGACCACACCACGTAGGCGGGGTTATTATTAACAGAGTCTTATCTTTTTCATATCTGGGGATACTTTAATAGGAACGGTTCATGGAACACACATATTGAATCATGCCTTTGCGCAGGGGGCCGGTCTTTTCGCTGCCTGGCAGCCAAGTTATGGAACTCCCTGCCTGTTCAAATCCGTAGGATGGACTGCTTGCTGGCCTTCAGGAAAGTGATTAAAACTTTCCTTTTTCCCCCAATTTAGCCTTCTTGGTCAACCTTTCTATTCTTGATGTTCTACTGTTTTAGTGTTTGGGACCGCTCTCTGATGCTGCAGCGCCGGGACGCCCTTTTGCTGGGACAGCTGTGTGCTATAGAAATCCGAATAACATAACATAACAACATGACATTTTTAAGAATCACGGACAGTATTTTTAGATTCTCCGCGAAACTAGGAAATAAACCCATTCGTGAAATCCTAACCTTGTCCCGGAGCAAATGTGTCTCAGGGCTCTGCTATGGAGCTGCAATCTGGGGGAGAGCTAACACCGTCTCCCTACAAACCCAAGAAAACAACTTTTTTTAAAGATTGTTGGCAGTCCCTAAGGCTACAGCTAACTATATAGTCCACAAAGAATTGTCGGTTTCATATCTTAGTGACACGATTAATATGGCTGGCCTGACATTCTGGAGAGGGATATGGGCAAAGGAGGAAACAAAATGTACTCAAGACATAATAATGGACTGTTTAAACCTAGACCATAGCCGGAAAATACCATGGTTGGAGCACATTTTTAATCTGTTAGCGAGCTATAAAGTTGAAACTGATAAAAGGAACCCTACATCTCTTCTAGAGCTCAGTAAAAGCGACCTGAAGCTCAAATATGTAAATGTTATGGAAAACAAAAGGATCCGGGTTGCCAGCAAAAAATCTAGTGTTGTCTCATATGACGTTACAGCCCTACCTAATGCTGGTAAGAAATACCCAACATAGATTTTACCTAACCAGATTAAGCATGGGGACATTACACTTTTTATTTGCATTTCCAAAAATGGAAAAGTGGGGTCATAAATTACCAAATTGCCTGTGTGACGGAAAAACAACACAATCCACGTTGCATTTTTTTCTGTTTTGTAGTTTTTATAGAGATATCCGCAAATCAATTTTAAAGCCCCTTTTTTTAATCGAATAGGCTTTTTAATTATAAACAAGCTTTTAACTTTATTTGCTGTCTGGTAAACTTGAAAATTATAAACTCTGTGATCCGATATGTGCAACTAACTATTAGAAAAAGAAAGGATTACACATATTTGGATGCTATATGAAATAACGAAGGAAAATTGTTAGATCCTCCCATTTTAGTACTTATACAGAAATGAAAATGCACTTGCACTTTATGTAATGTCATGTACTTACGATTCTCTATACTGTCTAGACAATGTATTAAGGTAACATGTGGCACTATGCACTTTACGTATCCTTATGCACTAAATAGGCACCAGCACTTCTTTAGAATGAATTATCTTGTACAAATTGTTTGCGTAATAACTAGAACTGTTTACAATCTCTAATGGCTGCTTCATTACACTTCTATGTTTTCTTTTATACATTGTATATGCATTAGTATTAAGCTTTGTTATACCTTAACTTGCATAAATACAATTTGCTATTTTTACTATTTTAATTATGATGAATGTAGGAATGTTTTTCTTTGAATAGCATGCTTTTATGGTGGTTTTACTTGCACCGAATAAAGCTGAATTTGATTTGATTTGATAATAACTCAATGTTATTATCATTCAATTGTTTCTTGTTGCGGACGTAGCAGCTTTGGGAAGTGGGACAGGCAGGGCTGCTCTACTGAAGGAGCATGGGAGAAGTGTTTTTCAATCTCTATGTGTGCATGAATGTTTAGCCAGCCGTCTCAGGCCAGCCAAACATTCATGCCCACATAGAATGTTCTCCACCAGGGTGCATTACAGCCTGGGTGGAAAACATGCCCAGGCCCCCATTCCGTGTCTGAACGCTGAACCACGGAGCTCAAACCAATCACAACACTGCATTGCAGCGTTGTGATTGGCTCAGCGGAGCCTGGGTGTTTTCGGTTTCTTTCCTGTTCCGTCCAGGGGAAGGTGTGGAGAGACATGACGAGGACGACAGAAAGGAGGTAAGTTTTTAATTTTTTATTTACCCTCATCCCCTCCCCCACTCTGCCTCCCTGCTCACCACCCCCAATCAGTGCTGGCCGCCACTGGGCTTTAGGAAGCTGAGATCCCACACAGAACAGAAACAGGCCCTGAAAATCTGTAAGGGGCTATTAATCAAAGTCAATAGCCTAATCCCTCCAAAGAGACATTATTTTTACCGGAGAGACGAGCCAGACCCAGCTCGCTATTGGTATGCTTCCTCGTGCAACTGAAAGCTGAGGACAAAGATTGCCAGGAATTATTCAGCATATTCAATATAGCTAGCCACCAGAATAATAAGATATAATTCACTGAGTGGACTAGGGGATTCAAACCCTCCAAGCAGGAGCTTCCCAGTGGAGAGGCAGTATGGGACCCCCCTCTAATAGGATTTTTGATTCTGTACTCCGGCCAGCCAAGACATGATACTACTAACATCTCTTGATGGTGCGCACAATTGTGATGGCTAGAAACAAGAAAGACTCTTTCATCAAAGACATGCTGTCGTGCACTGGGTCAACCAAACTAGATTCCATGGCTAAAGAAGCTAGTAATTTCCTGCTGTGCTACTTAACACCACTGCAAGATAGCAGCCCCCCATCCCAAGGAACCACCAATTACTAGCACGTTTATGGGGGAATTCTTCAGGAGCCTGTGCGACGACCTCCAGATGCTGAAAAACGAGGTCCACAAGATGTCCACACACTTAAACAAGATGTTTTTGACCTCTGAGCCAGAGTATCTTCCTCTGAAAACACAGGACACACCCAGGAAATAGAGGTTCTAAGGCAGAGGTCCTCTTGCTGAAAGATCAAGTGCCAAATTCCCAACTTCTCCTAGAGAACTATGAAATCTTTTCCGGGTGACAGAATATCAGGATAACAGGTGTCCCATGGAACGTGGAGGACTTAAACTTCAAAGCATATGTTAAAAGAGTGTTTCTCTAGATCTACCAGACCTCAGAGAGGAAGAAATTTAACTCGTTCATACCCACTTCACAGGGACAATCAGGGGCAGTGGAGAGTAAGCATCAGACTTCCTGACTTGCCTACACTATTTACTACAGAAGGAAACTGGTTTGGCAGTGACCAGGGAAATGAAACAGATCATCTTTTCATAGCTCAACGTGGCCCTTTTTCAGGATTTCTCAACTATCACCTTACAAAAGAGATGAGAGTTTAAAGGAATTACAGACTTTCTGATAAGTAAATAAATCATCATCTTTACCTGGCAAGGCAGTCAACATTAAATGAGATCACTAGCAGAGACTTGCCGAATACTCAACTTTGCAGTCCATGAGTAGAGACCATCGAAATCGGGAGGGAAAGCCCGGGCCGCCTCGCCAGGTTCTACAAAGCCAGAGAAATGGAATCGGTAGTGAACCACACAACACACAGCAAACCGTCCAGGAAGATATGGGAAGCAGAGCTCCAGACCCTACCATTGCGATTACGCAATGGTAAAGACTCTCAGGAAACCTGCAATAAAGACTCAGCCTGAGTCAAAACAAGGTGAAAAAGGGGAGAGCACGGGAGCTTTCATTAAGCAATTGACCCATGAGTCTGATCGGAGGAGCAGCAGGAGATAAGTTAGGGGTGAGAAAAGGGACAATCATACTCACAAATAGGTCAGTTACTGACTCATTCACCCCATAAAGTCACATCAGGGGGCCATAACTGCATTTGTTTCTGTTAAAGGTTTTGTTGTTGTTCAGTGAGGGAGATCCGGGGAGCTCGTATATGCACTCACGTCTAATGTAGGCAGTCACACAACCAAACCCCAAGCAATGGATGCCCTCGGGAAACCATGCTCTACACTACACAACAAGGTCCAGAGTAGACTCAGAGCACATACTAAAGGGGCGCATGTCTGACCTTAAGATTCTGTGCTTCAATATTAGAGGCCTCAATGCAACTGTTAAGAGAGCGGCAGCCCTCTCGCTGCTAAGAGACTCTGGCCACCAGTTATGTCTCCTGCAGGAAACCCACTTAATCAAGAAGGTCCAAATAGTTTTTGCAAACTTTTATATCTTCAGACAAGATTAGGAAAGCAGGGGTGGCCATCCTATTGTTGAACACCTTCAGAGGGGAAATGGTAGCTTAGATTCCGGGTAGACTGCTGCCTGTTAGAATAAACCTCAGAGACTACGGGCCCGATTCACAGAACTAACTTAAGACAAAATCCTAAACTTACTACTTTTGGTATTCACAGAAGTTAGGATTTTGCCTTAAGTTTGTCTTAAGACAAACTTAAGACAGACTTAAGACAGACTTAGGACAAACTTAAGACCGATTTAAGACAGACTTAAGACTGACTTAAGACAGACTTAAGACTGACTGAAGACAGACTTAAGTTAGGATGTTGTCTTAAGTTTGTCTTAAGTCTGTCTTAAGTCTGTCTTAAGTCTGTCTTAAGTCTGTCTTAAGTTTGTCTTAAGTCTGTCTTAAGTCTGTCTTAAGTCTGTCTTAAGTTTGTCTTAAGTCAAACTTAAGACAAAATCCTAACTTCTGTGAATACCAAAAGTAGTAAGTTTAGGATTTTGTCTTAAGTTAGTTCTGTGAATCGGCCCCTACACGTTTACGTTGGCCTCGATATATGCACCTGCCTCTGGGCAGGAGAAATTCCTTTGAACCACAATCCCTCTCTTATTACAAAATCCAGGGGGAAGATAACAGGTAACTATTGGCACCTCTGGGATAATCTCCTCTTCAGTGAAACTAATAGAGATGAGGTTAGAACAGCACTTAAAACATATGTACTAGAAAATGATGTGGAAGGGATACAAATACACACCCTGTGGGATGTGCTAAAGGGCACCAAACATGGTACATTGAAAGCTTTAGTTGCTAAAACAAAAGGGACATCCTGAAAAGAGGCAACACATAGAATCACAATAACAATCTTTAGAAAGAACACAAGCAGATAGGATCTCGTAAAATCTACCGCAGACTTACGGCATTTAGACACCAGCTCAAAGCACTGGATACCGAGTATGTTCTATCACGGACCAAGCAAAACTACTACCAAAGTGGCAACAAAGTGGGGAATCTCCTTACCTGCAAACTCAGGCTTGAGTCATACAGAGCCACACTGTGACCATTAAAACAGAAACAGGCCAGTCAACTTCGGATGAAGTGCTGATCAAGTGCATATTTAAAGACGCATATGAAAAACAATGTAGGGCAGCAAACATTTCCAAAAAGAACATGGCTTATTTCCTAGACAAGATAACCCTTCCTAGGTTGACAGACTCCCAACCTCAGACACTAGAGTACCCAATTACTTTGGAAGCAGTGACACCAGTCATAGCTCGTATAAAGCTACAAAAATCACCTGGGTCTGATGGGTATTCCTCTTTATTCTTTAAACATTTTGCCATATTATTGCATCCATACTCATCTGTATATTTAAATAAAATAGGGGACACATCCTCCATCATGCCAACAATGCAAGAGGCAGCTATTATGCTGATACCCAAACCTAGAAGAGACCTCCTTGTCTGTGCCTCAAACAGACCCATCTCCTTACGTAATTTGGTTGTGAAGCTGTTCAGAAGCATCCCATTTAATAGATTTTGAGCCTATATGCCGACCCAGACAAAGCAAGGTTCATATGGGGGTGAAACTGTGCTGATAATACTAAACATTTTTTCCCTATTACTGATAAAGTAGGAAGGGCCTGAAAAGAGGTACGTACTCCTTTTTGCTATAGATGTTGAAAAATTGTTTGATCATGTCCATTGGCCCTTCCTGCTCGCCACGATGCAACGCATAGGGATTGGCCCGAAAATCATTACATGGAACTTTCGTAACTACACAAATCCCCCGGCAAAGGTCAGAATAAATGGAGCCTCCTCGTGTCCACATGCGATTCAGCAGAGAATGAGACACAGATGCCCACTGTCGCTTGTCCTTTATGCCATCTACATAGAGCCACTAGCTACCACAATTAGGCAAATCAATTCAGACAAAGACATTAAATTTGGTGAGAGAGGACACAAAATCAGCCTGTACACTGATGATATAATTGTGAGGATTTCTGATCCTGTAAGATCACTTTGTAGTAACGGTCATACAACAATATGGAAACGCCTCAGGGTTCAAAGTGAATTTCCAAAAATCTCATATCTTGAACCTATTGGTGGGCACACCTAATGCATTGGTGTAGCAAGGGAGATGAAGGGGTGGTCTGCCCCGGGCAGTGGGAGTTTTGGGGGTGGCAACACTCCCCTGGCTCTTACCTGCGCCATCGCGGGGTGGCAGATGTAGCGACCATCACCATCCACACCGCTCTCATCTGCGGCCGTCGTGGGGCAGCAAACGCCACGACCGCCATGGGCAGCAAAAGGGCTAGCTACACCACTGACCTAATGTGACTGACCTGCAACAGCAATACACAATCAAGTGGGCCAAGTAAAACATGTGTTATCTGTGGAAAACACTACCCCCATCCAACACTAAGACAGGATGTATAAACTACAGGTCCCTAATGAAACAACTACAGAAAGACATCTAGTCATGGCATGGAGAGGACTCTCCTGGCTGGGGAGACTGGCTGCTCTTGGGAAACAGCCTTTACAATGAGGTTATTTCCTCGTTGTGCCTTTACCCCGCATTTTTTAGCACCCATATTTTTACCATGAATATGCATTTACAACGCATGCCAATCCAATGCATTTAAGGAAAGTTGGGGTATGGGGTGTCTCCCCCACAAAAACATTGTTTTCAAATCTAAAAAGAATGCGTGGTATTGGTATGTGTTGTAAATGCATATTCACGGTAAAAACATGCGTGCTACAAAATGCGTGGCAAAGGCACATGATGTATTTACATGTGTTGTACTGTCGTAAATCCCCTGCTCTTAAGATGACTGCACTTTCTCAGTTCCTCTATGTAGTACAGACTCTCCCACTGTGATGTGCCAGATATAAAAAAAGTGTTTACTAATTTTGTATGAGCGGGCAAGCGACCATATACAGCTGTGAAGCAAATGCATAAACTGGTGGAGGAGGGGGGTCTGGTATGCCATGGTGGGCGTGTGCGTCAGACGTCTCCCGGCCGTCCTAGCACCCGCCCATGGGGGAAATACTGGTGCACCTCAGTGGGCCACCCTTCATGCTGCTCCCACTGGGGAGACAAATGCAAAAAAAAGAGTTGATGAACAGAATGTAGAACAAAGTCATACATTCACCCCAGTACAGAGATCTGGGTCTAATACCATCGGTTTTTTTCTCACCATGCCATTCCAGTTTGAACACAGCCATATGCAAATCAGTCTTGACCCTGTGCCTCATGAGAACAGTCCAGCCCTAACTGCCAAGCCAGGTCCTCCCTGGACTGGAAACAAGCATCCTAGGACCGGTTTTGGGATTCACCCCTCATCAGCCAGGATAGCTTGACTTCAGTGGCATGGATAGCACGGGACCCACGTCTGGTCATACCCGTCCAACTCGAGGTGACAAATGCAAAAAAAACCAGTTGATGGACAGAATTTAGAACAATGTCATACATTCACCCCAGTACAGAGATCTCGGCCTAATGCATTGTTTTTTTGCTCACCATGCCATTCCAGTTTGAACCCAGCCGTATGCAAATTAGTCTTGACCCTTTGCCTCATGTGAACAGTACAGCCCGAACTGCCAAGCCAGGTCCTCCCTGGACTGGAAACAAGGATCCTAGGACCGGTTTTAGGGTTTCACCCCTCATCAGCCAGGATAGCTTGACTCTAGTGGCATGGAGAGCACGGGACCCACGTCTGGGCATACCCATCCCACTCGGGGTGACAAATGCCAAAAAAACAGTTGATGGACAGAATGTAGAACAATGTCATACATTCACCCCAGTACAGAGATCTGGGCCTAATGCCAACATTTTTTGCTCCCCATGCCATTCCAGTTTTAACCCAGCCATATGAAAATCAGTCTTGACCCTGTGCCTAATGGAAACAGTTCAACCCGAACTGCCAAGCCAGGTCCTCCCTGGACTGGAAACAAGCATCCTAGAACCGGTCTCGGGGTTTCACCCCTCATCAGCCAGGATAGCTTGACTCCAGTGGCGTGGAGAGCACAGGACCCACGTCTGGGCATACCCGTCCCACTCGGGGTGACAAATGCAAATGCAAAAAAAAAACAGCTGATGGACAGAATGTAGAACAATGTCATACATTCACCCCAGTACAGAGATCTGGGCCTAATGCCACCGTTTTTTTGCTCACCATGCCATTCCAGTTTGAACCCAGCCATATGCAAATCAGTCTTGACCCTGTGCCTCATGGGAAAAGTCCAGCCCGAACTGCCAAGCCAGGTCCTCCCCGGACTGGAAACAAGCATCCTAGGACTGGTTTCGGGGTTTCACCCCTCATCAGCCAGGATACCTTGACTCCAGTGGCATGGAGAGCATGGGAACCATGTCTGGGCATACCCGTCCCACTCGGGGTGAAAAATGCAAAAAAAAACTGTTGATGGACGGGGAGGGCAGCAGAAGCCCTTCTGTTGCCCCCAGTCCCTCCTCCACGTCATCTAATGACATCAGCGCGCACCACGCTCAGATATCATTAGGTGATACCAGACGCACTGGAAGCCATTAGCTTCCAGCTCATCCAAGGATTAGAAGGTGAGTTTCTCCTCGGGGAGGGTGAGGGGATTTAAAAAAGAGGCATCGGAGGAAAGGAAAGGGTTTTCCTTTCCTCAGATGTCTCTTTTCAGCATTCCTGCTGCACGATCACGCATGGGGCACAATCGTGCAGCAGGAATGCCCACTAGACAACAGGGATTTTGTTTTATTAAAAGTATTGTGATGTGAGGGTGGCCCCTTGGGCAAGGGTCGCTCCCCTTTGGAGGCCAATTTGTTTGGCCATTTCTGCCCCCTGAGGGGGCAGATTGGCCCAAATAATGTGTGCGCACTAGGCCACCAGGGATTTTTTTTATAAATATGTTTGTGGGAAGCAGCCCCTTAGGCAAGGGTCGCTCCCCTTTGGGGAGCATTTATCTTGTCCTGGGGGGCAGGTAGGCCCAAATAATGTAAAAAAAAATTTTGTGTGCTTAGTAGGCCACCAGGGTTTTAAAATATATATATATATGTTTGTGTGGAGCGGCCCCTTAGGCAAGGGTCACTCCCCTTTGGGAAGATTTATTTTGGTTGTTTCTGCCCCGATTGGGTGCAGATCGGCTGATTTGTTTTTTAGTTTAGTGTGCCCCACTAGGCCACCAGGGATTTCCTTTCTTTTTTATGTTGGGGAGCGGACCCTTGGGCAAGGGTCGCTCTCCCTTATGGGGATGAATTATTTGGCCAATCTGCCCCCTTGGGGGCAGATTGGCCTTATGTTTTTAGGCCCATCTGTTCCCAAGGGAGGCAGAAGCCATTAAACACCAGGTTTTAAAAAAAAAAAATTGTTGGGGAACAGCCCCTTGGGCAACGGTCGCTCCCCTTTATGGGGTGATTAATATGGCCGTTTCTGCCCACTTTGGAGGCAGATAAGCCATATATTTTCTGGCCCATCTGTCCGCACTAGACACCAGGGTTTTTTAAATGTTGGTGTTGGGGAGTGGCCCCTTGGGGAAGGGTCGCTCCCCTTTTATGAGGGTGAATATTTTGGCTGTTTTTGCCCCCCTTGGAGGCAGATCGGCATTATGCTTTTAGGCCTACCTACCCCCCAGCTTGACTGGTGGATTGTGTGTGGACTTGTGCATTATTTGCACATGTAATTGTAATGTTTTATTTCTCCTTTTTATTCTAGAGCAAAGCTTTTGATTCTTTGTTTGCGGTTTCAGCAGTGGTTGAGCTGCAGTTTTCTGCAGTTGCATTTATATGGTTAGAAAAACATTTTTGCTGTGTTTACACCAAATTAGTATTTTTGTCATGCATGAATACATTTTTTGTAAGTGGTGTCAGAATAGCAGCATATTTAGTTTGTGTTTTGGGAGTGAAATTCTTAGCGATGTGTTTTGCATTGTCTTATGTGTAATTTCCTTTCTTTTTTAGTGGGCTATTGGTGGTCCTTGCTGTACTTGTACAATGTAGGTTGTGGTGAGTCTAGCTGCTTCTGTCAAGTGAGTGGTATCGTTTTGGAGTATATAGGTCTTTGTGATAAAGCCACATTTTGTTTATCACTTATTTTACAAAGTGTTTGTTGTTGTTGACTTGTTTGACAAGTTACCTTTATGAGAAAGGATTATGGCTAGCTGCAGAATTACTGTTTAGCAGGTGGTTGGTATGCTTTTTGCATCTTCCTCTGACCATGATTATGAGACTGACAGTGCGTCTGAGGGAGAGGAGGAGGTGTGAGATTCTGGCAGTGAGTTTTCTGTCCACAAGAAATCATCGGATGATGAAGCTACTCTCAGTGCGGATGAAGTGCCTGTTTTAGAGTAGGACACTGATGTGTCGATGGTGCAGCAAGAGGCATCTGGATTACAGCCTGGGGCTCCAAGGTTTCCCATTGGAAGTGCTTGACTCTGGGTTGATCCAAACGTGGTGATGCAGGGTGTAGAGTAGATTGTGATTTTATTTTGCCTATATAGTTTTTTGTGGCTGATGTATTTTTGGCTGAGATTGTTGAGCAGACTAATATGTATTTGAGGGACAACAGTGCCAGAATTAGGCCTCACGCTAGAGCTACCCAGTAGACTCCCACGAATCTGGGTGAGAGGAAGAAGTTTGTGGGTTTGGCTTTTTTGATGGGCTTGATAAGGAAGTTCTCCCTGGCTTCATTTTGGTCTACTAGCCCATTGATGGCAACGGCCTGCAATTATGAGTCATGATCGGTATTTACTTTTGCTTTGGATGCTGCATTTTGTTGATAATGCTTTGGAGTTGCCACGAGATCAACCTGGCTGAGACTGTCTTTTTAAGATTCGACCTATTCTTGATCACTTTGTAGATCGATTTTCAGAGACCTATACTCCAGGGAAAGAAATAGCTGTTGATAAGTCTTTGGTCCTGGTCAATGGCCTTTTGGTTTTTAGGCAGTACATTCACAGAAAGAGGGCACGTTATGGAATTTAGATGTATATGTTGTCTGAGAGTAGGACAGGATATGTCTATAATTTCCGGGTGTACACTGCTAGGGATTCCACTATTGACCTCCCTGGTTGTCTATCCACTTTCGGAGTTTTAGAGAAAAGTGTGTGGGAACTTGCTAGAGGACTTTTTAACAAAGGTCACCATTTGTACCTAGATAACTTCTACACTGCTGTACAATTGTTTAAGGATTTGTTAAACGTGGACAATCTTGCTTGTGGCACCATCCGCTCTAACCGTAAAGGTAACCTAAAAGAGCATGTTTGCAAAAAGCTTCAGAGGGGACAATGCAGTGCCTTGCATAGTGATGAACTACTAGCTGTGAAATTTGTGGACATGAGGGATGTGTACATGCTGACTACCATCCATGATGTTAGTACTTGTCCAGTGACTGTTTGGGGTCAGGTTGCTGAAGTACGCAAACCTGTGCATTGTAGACTAGAATAAGCAAATGAGTGGTGTTGATAGAGTAGATTAGAGGTTGGAACATTACACTGATGTTCGTAAGGCTTACATTTGGTATAAGAAGTTGGCCATCTATCTTTTCAATTTAACCACTTTTAATGCTTTTATTGTGTTCAAGGAGTGTTCTCCAGCATCAAAGATAACTTTTGTTCAGTTTCACAAGTCTGCGATAGGCAGCCTTGTTGTAGTGGAACAAGCAAGTGTTCCTGGAGTTGGAGTGGTGGAGGATGTGGCTAGATTGAGAGATCGCCACTTTCCCGATTTAATTCCACCCATGCCCCAAAAAAACAATCCCTGTAAGAGATGTAGAGTCTGTTTACAAAGAGATATGGGGAAGGTGAGTCGTATGCACTGTGCTGATTGTCCTTCTAATTCTGGGCTGTGTTTGCCCACATGTTTCAGATTGTATCACACTCAAAAGCGTTTTGGGAGCAACCATGAGTCTAATAGTGTACTGCCTGGTCTGTATGGTTTTATACTTGTTGTTCAGTTTCACAGTTGGCATTAGAATGATGTCTTTAGTTACCGCTGTTGTGTTTGTAGTTATAGTTTTGTATCTAGTTCCAATTGGTTTGTGTTTTCTTTCTTGTTAAAAAAAATTGATGACGGTGTGCGTGGACTGGTGTTTGGCTGGTAATGTGAATGGACTGGCGCTTCGATGGTGGTGTGCATTGACTGGTGCTTGGCTGGCAGTGTGCGTGGGCTGGCAGTGTGCATGGGCTAATGCTTGGCTGGTGGTATGCATGGATTGGCGCTTGGCTGGCGGTGTGCATGTGCTTGCGCTTAGCTGGTGCCGTGGGTGGGCTGGCACTTGCCTAGCTGTGTGGGTGGTCTGACATTTGGCTGGCAGTATGTGTGGACTGGCGCTTGGCTGATGATGTGCGTGGGCTGACATTTGGCTGACGTTGTGTGAGTGGTGACTTGCTGCTGGTCATTACACACTCTGCTAGCCGAACACCACTGCACACAATATGTCAACCACCAGCTGGTGTGGTTGCTGTGCCAGTCATAACATAACATGTGTATTTGTAAAGTGCATGTTTACCCCAGCGGGGTCTCTTGGCACTGATTTTTATTGTTACCTAACTCAATGGTACTCATTTTATCGACCTCAGATGGATGAAAGGCTGAGTGGACCCGCTGGGATTTGAACCTGTGACCATGAGGTACAACACAGGCCCCTGCAGTGGATGCATTAGTCCACTGAACCACCAGACCTGGCTATGTGGGCGTTTGAAAGTGATGGGCCCTTGAATGGCACTGTCTGTTGATGTGAATGTTGTAATGTGCTGGGCCCACAGCTGGCGGTGTGAATGCTCTTGTGTGTCATGTTTGGAAGGTGTGTAAATTGACTGTAAAGAGGTTGGTGCCTTGCTGTGGCTTTACAGCTCACACACTGTGAGTTATTGGTTAATAAAATTTTACGCTCTGAACCTTCACTCACACTCACTCTAGTGACAAATCCAACCAGTATGTGTGTACTTAAGGAATAGTTTGTTTTGAAGTAATATTTGTCTTATCTGTTGTTCTTTGCTAAGGTGTATATTGTCTCTAGGTAAAATTTGCCAACTTTAGATATTTTTGTAAACCCCAAAAAATGGGGAGTACTGGTTGGAGTACCTTTCATGGATCCCAACAAGTTTTTTTACTCACAATGCCATGCAACCTCAAAATGTGACTATAGTCACACATTTTTCTTGCATTACTGTGTCATAGTCTTCTGGTATCAGAAAAACCACAACTTTCCTACAATCCAGCACTCCCTCCAGGTCTCCTGATAAAAATGGTACCTCACTTCTGTGGGTGGGCCAAGTACCCATGACAGGCAAGGGCACAAAGCGTATTGTGGAGACATCAAAATCACCTAACGAAAAAAACAACCTGGTTTTGTCAGAGGGGGTCACCTGGGTTTTTGGCCCCAGGCTCGGCGGCCATCAAGGGAAACCTACCAAATCCACAAATGTTTTACAACTAGACACTGGGGGGGGGGGCGGGTCCAGGGAGGTATGGCTTGCTTGGACCCCCCCAACATTTTCCTACTCAGAATCCCCTGCAAAATCAAATTTTTCACAAATTTCTGTGTGGGAAAGTTGTGGGATCACCGGACTTACACAAACTTCCTACCACCCAGCATTTCCCCAGTCTCCCAATAAGAATGGTACCTCACTCGTGGGGGTGGGCCAAGTACCCGCGACAGGCAAGGGCCCAAAATGTATTGTGGAGACATTAAAATAACCTGTCACAAAACGCCCTGGTTTTGCAAGATGGGTCATCTGGGTTTTTGGCCCCGGGCTTGGCGGCCATCTAGGGAAACCTTCAAAACCCACACATTTCTGAAAACTAGACAGCAGGGGGAGTCCAGGGAGCTATGGCTTGCATGGATCCCCAATGTTTTCCTACACAGAATCCCCTGCAAACCTCAAACTTAGCTGAAAGAAATCACATTTTTCACATATTTCTGTGTGGGATCACCTTGCCGGCACAAATGTCCCACCACACAGTGTTCCCCTCAGTCTCGCAAGTAAAATGATACCTCAGTTGTATGGGTGGGGGAAGTGCCTGTGACTGGGAAGGGCCAAAACATAGGGATTAAGGGTATAGCACAGCGTATTCTTAGCACTATATTTTTTAAAAAATACGTTTTTTTGCCAATTTTGCATTGGACACCCACATAAGTGAAGTTTTCAGAATGCGTTAGAAGACTTGGGCAAGTACCATTCCACATCTGTATGTATTGCCAGAGATCTGCACAATTATTTTTGTAGGAACTGTTAGATCTGGGGGTCTCTAGTTGGCAGAGGTAAGCACCTTAGACCAAATAGGGACCCTTGCTTCTAGTCAGGGTACAGGGACACACACGGTAGATAACCCCTGCTCACCCTCTAGGTAGCTTGGCTCGAGCAGACAGGCTTATCCCCCAAGGCAATGTGTAAGGTATTCGCACTTAACAGCTACAATGACCCCCCTAGTACACCACAAACGTAGGCCACACAGGTAAGTATATCAAAAATATAACTTTATCTAGTTTCAGCAGTGGAAATCAATTATCATAGCGTTGCACATCAATCTTTTTCTTAGGTTCTTAGGAGCGTAAAAAAGATAGTCTCTAGTCTCTCGTGGGACTTCGTATTCAAAGGGAAGGAATACGTTCGTAGGCTTCCAGTAGTTAAATACCCACGTTCCTCCAGCGGTGCCTCTTGCACTTAGAACTAAAGCGCTCCTCTCAGGCTGCGTGGTGCAGGGCTTTCACAGCTCCCGAGCGATGGACCAATCCGGTCGCGGCTCCCTCGACGAGCCCCCAGTGATGATGTCGACGTCACCGGAGTCAGCCACTCGCAGCGCGGCTCCTCCAGCCAAGCCTCCGGTCAGCAACCAATCAGGTCGCAGCCTCCTCGTTCTCTTCTCCGCGGCTTCGCAGAGCGGGAAGTGCAGCTCTTGATCAGTTTCAGGCCCCCGGGCCACGGCGGTGTATCGCGGGCAGAATATTTCACGGCGCCCCGTGTCAGCGGGTCGATCGTGACGCCGCCAAGCCGTACAGCGGCCTAGTTAGCATGAGGGCGCCCTCAATCCTGCGGCCACAGCAATACACGTGCCGATGAGCACGTCGGTCTTCACAATGCGGCAACCGGTGTCAGGCCAGAGTCAGCGCGGCACTCTCCAGCAAAACAGAGAGCAGCCAGCGCACTTTCCGGGGCAGATGTTTAGAAGCTTGGTAGAACAGTCCACGGTCCTCGCAGCACACAGCAGCGCAGATGGGACACAGCAGAGTCTTTAAAGTCTTGGCAACCTTTCTATCCCTGGGTTGCAAACCAGGAGGCCAGCTCTTCTCAGGCCCTTGGAGATTCAGAGTTGAAGACACAGCACACAGCAAAGTCTTGTTAGGTCAAGTAGGTAGGGTCACAGCACACAGCAAGGCCCCTTCTCCTCCTCAGCTTCAGTTGCACAGCAGAACAGGTCAGCCCTTAGAGCACACAGCAAGGCAATCTTCCTTTAGTCCTTCAGCAGTCCGTCTTTCAGCAGAGGTTCCTCTTGATTGTAGAATCTAAAAATCTGTTGTCAGGGGTCTTGTACTCATACCCCTAAAAGTCTTTGAAGTCTTTGTGCAAGTGGGTCCTGAGCCCGGTCTGATCCAGTTCTGGGTGTTGCTGGAGCACTTTGTTTTCCTGGCTTCTGCTTTCTTTTCAGAGTGAGGGGCAGAGTCGTCAGCCGCCCAGCAGGAGGTGGAGCCAGCAGTGTGGCAGGCAGGCACATCCCTATTCACTCCCAGGTGCTATCTCCTCCCTCCACTCTACTTGCAAATGTCGCCATTCAGCAAAGGGCTGACTCAGCCAACCTCCTGGGGAAACCCCGGCCCCTGTCACTCTCAAGCCAGACAGTCAATCCACAAGCATGCCCAGGCACACAGAAGGGTCAGACAAGAGAACAGCTACTCTCTAAAAAGTACTATTCTCCAACTCAGGATTTAAAAACAACCTCTCCTAAAAGATGTGTTATTAAATGCTGAGCTCAGGGATATCAAACACTCATGTCTTATCTTGTTCCTATGGGAAGATAGGCGGATAGCCATTGGCACCAGCCTCCCCCATGTTAGCCTATGGAGCAAGATAACCTTGCAGCAGTGAACACACAAAATGGCCGCGGTTCACTACCAGAGTATGGTACCTGCACTAGTACATGCTCTACCTCTTACATACACCGCACCCTGCCCAGGGGGGTACCTCGGGCCTTCCAGAGGGATGACTGATGTGCACAAAAAGGGAAGGGTTAGGCCTAGTCAGTGGGGACACTGACCAGGGTGACATGGCAGTCCGGGGACTGCAGGCAGGCAGGCCTGAGACATCATTTTAGGGCTACTCATGTGGGTGGCGCAATCAGCGCTGCAGGCCCACTAGTAGCATCTGTCATCACCAGCCCTGGCACACACAGTGCACTTTACTAGGGACTTCATGGTGATACAAATATGCCAATCAGGTATATCCAATCAATATGACATTTTACACAGGGAGCACTTACACTCTGGCACTGATCAGCAGTGGCAGAGTGTCCAAAGCATCTAAACCAGCAAAAATGAAATCCATAACAGCATCAAAAATCCAGGTAGCAGAGGCGAAAGATAGGGGAAAAACCCACGCCAAGGATGTCAGGTCTAACAGGAACCAAAATAAGACTGAAACAATTGAGATGTATGTAGATAACCTGAATAAACTAGCATTAACATGCAGATTTGGGTCTCTACACGATGAACCAATTAGAGATAAATAATTATGCATGTAAATAATGAACATGTGCAGGAGAAGTTGTGGGTGCATGGAGAATCTCAGTTGGAGGATGTTGTGGCGTTAGTTAGAAAACTGAAATATCTTACAAGTCACTACTAACGGTATGGATGATCAAAAAGATGTGGTTAATTTGGTTAAATACAAGGTAAAGAAGGAATCCCATGGTCAGGCAGAACACAAAAAAGGGGATACAAAGACAATAGAGAAATATGTGCATGGGGAATTATGGATCATCTTCCATATAGCAAGAAATGCCTGGCGCGGAACAAAAATTTGCGGCATGTGGTGTCAAGGGACACTGAGCTAAGGTGTGTGGAAAAGGAAAAAGTAACAAGAATGTGGCAGTAGTACAGGATGAGTCAGGTTCAGATTCAGAGTCGGAGGTATAAGCTGGTGAGGGCACTTATAAAGATTATGATTGCTTTCTAGGCATTAAGGAAGCCAAAGTCTCCGGGAACTTGGTTGTTAATCTCCTTAGTAAACCACCCAGAAATAAACCCATTTGCAAAATAAGTTCGGGAGGTATAAAAGTTCTCATTGTTGCAGACTCTGGATCTCCCAATACTATAAGTTACAAGAAGGTATATTAAGAGAAGTTCATTGGAATTTTAGGAACATTCTTAAACCCTTCAGATATAACTCCAAAAAGCTTTACTGGGGAACCAATGCTTATGTTAGGTTACAAGAAGGTTACCTTTGAATTTAAAGGGAGGAAAGCTATTGGAAAACTGTACTTTGCAGAGGAGGGTCCGTTTATGTTGGATTGAATCGATCAGAGCGAATTAGATAATATTATTGATCCAAATAGTGTTGAACAAGTTTTAGTCATGAGTGAGAGTGAATGTTGTGGAATCCAGCTCAAGAATGAATTCCCTGAGGTATTTTCTGTGAAAATTGGTGCACGTGTAGGATCATTTTGAAAACCAATGCCATTCTTAAAGTACATAAGTCTAGAGACATTCCTTGAGTTCAGAGAGAGGAAGTGAATATAGAACTGGATACCTTACTAAAAGGGGGAATTATCAAAAAGGTGGACGCTTCTGAATGGATGGCACCCTTAGTTATTGCCCGCAAGGCCAATGGCAAGATCCGCTTATGTGTAGATCTGAGGGAACTTAATAGGAAGATTGTTGTGGAGGAGTTCCCGCTACCCAAAATTATCGAGATATTGGCTCTTTCGAAAGGCATGCAAGGGTTCTCATCGATTGATTTATCATCAGTGTACCATCAAGTAAATCTGCACCTTGAGAGAAAAAGCCTAACAACTTTTATGATTAAACAGGAATGTTACAGGTACGTTTGCATGCTATTCAGCCGTGCGTCGGCTGTAGCTGTTTTCCAAAAGCTGATGCATATACTGTTCAAGGACATGCCTGGCATAATATTCTTCCAAAACTATATATTGTTTATGGGGGAATCGAAGGTACAACATGATGTTAGAGTGAATAGTGTGCTAGGGAGATTGCAAGCAAGTGGCTTAACAGCTGAATATGCTAAGTGCAGGTTTGGAGTACAATCCTAGGATTATTTGTGGCACAGAATTACTGCTGATGGAATTTAACTCAAGAAGGCATTGTTAAATGCTGTAAAAAATGTACCTACTCTTAGTAACAAGGATGAGTTACGATCATTTCTAGGGCTGGTCTAATTTTACACAAAATTCATAACATATTTCTCTGACAAAAAATACAATTTGACGCAACTGTTAAAATATGTGTAAGTTTGTGTGGATGGATATTTTACAGAGTGATTTTGAGAATTTCAAAGAATATTTTTGCAAAGCAAAACACATGTTTGGGTGAAATCACTACTGATGCAAGTAACAAGGGTGCTGTGGGGATTGAAAAGAATGTATGATAGTAGTTGCGGCTACAGCATTGTCACCAGGGGAAGAACGGTACTCCGTTGTTGAAAAGGAGACTCTTACTGTTGTATGGGGCCTGGAACACTTCAGGAACTTTATATGGGTTTCCAGGTTGAAGTAAGATGTGTTCACTTTTAAAGGTATTGTCCACTGAAGGGTCATTGAAAGCTACACCTAGGATTGCAAGAATTTCTGTAAGGTTATTAGATTACAGGTATTCCTGCCAGGTGTCAAGGACAAAGTGGTGGACTGCTTGAATAGGCTTCCATTACCCTTGGAAAAGGATCCTGGTGATTGGGCGGAATTAAGTGTGGCATGGGCAGATGAAAAAAATCAGAAATAACGCCATTAGTGCCATGTAATGAAAGGATGCTTCTTTGCTGGGTGATATTCTTAGTAACATTAAAACGTTCATAGTGAAAGGGTGGCACGGGAAAAGAAATGTTAGAACCTGATTTGAGAATTTTTGGGGAAGTGCACAATGAGCTTTCTCTGGTGAAACAAAATGTGTTGAGAGGAGAACAATAATTCTACTCAGGAGCTTCAGGGAAACTCTGCTGGTTTGATATTATGGAACCAATCATTCAGGAAAATGAAAGATGGTACGTACTAGTGGTTATGGATTATTTTTCAAAGTGGCCTTAGGTCTAATTTGTAAATGAGGACAATACTGAAAATATGATTTTGTTCATGGATTAATTTTTCTATAGGGAAGGTCTGTCTGAGAGAGCGATTACAGACAATGAGGTACAGTATAAGAGTGTGGAAATGGAAAGTTTATTTAAGTGGAATGGCATTGAACACAAGGTGACCTCATTTTATCATCTTAATGGCAGTAAAGAAGTGGCGAGGTATAATCGGGTGGTGAAAGATTAATTGAAATTAGCTATGAGTAAAAATCTTAACTGGATGCTGGGTGTCAAGAAACTGGTATGGATACATCATACCACCCCTACGGTTACACAATATAGAGCTAGATGTATTACAGTTTTTAGAAGTCACAATGGGGAATTGGGCTGTTTGCGACTGCTAAAACAGCTTTCAGCATGTACTAATCCTATTTTCTGAGTTTGTAACCTATTACCGACTTGCAAAATAGGGTTTGCAAGTCAGTATTAGGAAGGGCCATGCCAAGGGCGTCCCTTCCTAATAGCGAGTCACAGGAGCATGTATGAATGTTTTGCGACAGGAATGCGGTCGCAAAACATTAATATTTTACCGACTCTGTGAAGGAGGAGGTAACCAATTTACCGACAACATTTGTTAAGAGCAGGCAATGATTCCACGGACCACTGCCTACTCTTAATTCTTTAGAGAAAATAGGCTGCATTTCCATGAAAAGTTACTTTATTTAAAAAGCAATCACAGACATGGTGGCCTGCTGACCCCAGTAGGCCACCATCCATGTGATTAAAGGCCATTCCCAATGGGTCAGAAATTGCGATTTACCTGATGAATATTGATGAGGTAGGTCATTTGGGACCCCATTGGGAATCACTAAATGTGTCGGAGACACATTAGTAGATTGCATTTTGCGAGTTCTTAATTGCAAGTCGCAAAAATCGCAATTAGAGACTCGCAAAATTAAATGGTTGTGCATCTGGCTGATTGTCCCTTTAATGTTATGAAAGGGAAAGTTAATTTTTCTAAGGATAATCAAGAGTGGTTGCTCAATTCAAGGCTTAGACAGTGATCTCCTATGGATGCTAAGAGGAATATTTTGGAAGATCAAGAGAAAAGAAATATAAGAAGCACAAAGATAGGAAGTGTGGCACAAACGATTCTTGTCCGAAGAAGGAAGATGTGGTACGTGTTAAATTTCCATTTAAGGTTAAGAAGGGCGAAAGTCAATGCTCAGGTCCATTGGAGGTCTTAGAAATCTTTACCGATTCAGTGAGGTTAAGTAATGGATGTGTGGCATTTGAGTTCTTTTGTGAAATGTAGTGAAAATACGAAAGGTTAGTTGGACAATGAAGAGAAGGATTACAATTGGCTGGAGTCACACATAGTTGATGACACAGAGAGTTCACACCAGTAGGGGACAGATGAAGATGTGTCCGGTGAAGTTATCCATGGGAATGATGAGAGTGAAAATGATGTTCACAATTCTGAACTAATTGAAATTCACACTAATTCAGGGACTTCCTCCTGTAGTAAATATAGTAGAGAAATCAAACACCTAATGTACTTGCAAGATTATGTGACTTAGTTTATTACATAAGTAACAGCATATCTGTTTCTATATAACATAGTATCTATTATAAGTAACAATGGTGTATAGATTTGTCTTTTCCCCTCCTCCAACCCCTAATATATTTCACCATTTAGTAGTAAGTTTGTTTTTGTAATTAATAGTATTGCTTCTTCTTTATAGTTCTATTTCTTTGGAGGGGAGTGTAATTGTCTTCCTTAAAGAAAGAGATGTGTTATGTTTACTAGTCATAATGACACTGGTAAGAAAGTTAGTAGCAAACGTGTTGGCCCTTCTTGTATTATACTTTATTAAAAGATACAAAAATTCTACATGCGTGGAGTAATATTAACACTGGACATCTCAAAAACCAGAAATGCTAGTGAATTGGGGATTTCTTTCGACTAGAGGAACTCAATGTGTTCGAATGGTCTGGAGAAGATTACAGCATCCACGAATACAAATTGCAGAGCTACCTGAAGATTAGACACTGGGTGCCCCAATGAACAATGACAAGAGCAGTAAGCCATATCCTAACACCCTTTGAGAGGTATCTGATCACAAAAAAAGGGGACAAACACATACTGTCAGAAATATATCAACTTCTGAGAGGGGAGCACTCAAAGGGAAGAAATCCGAGGCAGACACAATTGGAGTCAGAGCAAGGATGTGCCCTCACACAAAAAGAATGGCTCATCATCTTTCACAGAGTGAAGATTTCACTCGCTAGCACCTCCATAAAGGAAACACTCATTAAGATTTCCCACAATTAGCACAGAGACTTCACACCTGGTTAACACTAGATCTAAAGAGTGCTGGTGCAGCTGTGCTGGCATGGGCACCCTGCTCCACATACTGTGGAAGTGCCCAAAACTCCAGTCAGAAGTAATGCAACCAAGCTATTGAGAGTCCCTGCACCAATAGTAATGTGAGTAGTGCATAGCTTCTCGTATCCTCCAAGATCACTAAAGGGCAGGATGATAACAGTGCTTCTAGCCACTTCTAAACCAATTAGTTTGGCAGGATGGGGAACAGATGGAATACCCGACCACAGAACCTGGATATATAGGGTTTGAGAGGTTGTGGCAACAATGAGGTAAAATGTTTGAAACACTCTGGGGTGTATTCTTATAATTTCTTTCAACTCAATTTAGAGAAATCATATGCCCCAAACCTTAGGGTACTCAGACTATCAGCACAGACAACGGGAACTGTTGTGGGGAATTAACTGATTGACCATGTAGCGATGTTATCACCCAGATAGTGCCATATGCAACAATGTGACAGTGCAATTCTGCATACAAGTGATCACTCTGTGTAAGGGCTGTCTCTGGCACATAAACAGAAAGAAATTGGATTTACAGGATCCAGAAGGGGGTAAAGGGATTGAGGTTTTTCATGTACTTGTTAAATACCATTATAATATGCTTCCCTGCCAGCCATTGGTAGCAGGCACGAGTATGTATCTTGAAAACTCTAATAAAAATTGCTTCTAAAACTCAGTATGGGAAGCTACTACGATGAACCTGGAAACTATTCCTGGCCCTTTAGAAATGATGATCTTTTAAGTCTCACACTTGGTGTATTTTTGTTTTAGTAGCACTGCTACCTTGCAGAGAGGTCATCAACCTTCAGATCTGAGTCCATGGATTTTAATTGCAGGAGACAGACATCAACTCCCATTTGAGATCTACAGGAAAATTTACTGTTCAAACTGGTCGACTGTATTTCTCCAAAACAAGCATTATCTCCGCTGTCCTCTGCATTACTTATACCGGCCAGTCAGAGGAGGAAGGTTCCAAATAGGTAAACAGCAATAATATATAGTTGTAACTGTTTCACCAGACTTCTTTCAGGCCAGCAGTAATTCCATTTATCAAAGCAATTGTATAACCCTGGATCACTTAGCTCAGTGCATTAAAGCATGAAAGGAAATCACTGCTCTATCGATTGCCATCACTTGACAAAGGCCTCCTGTATTAGCTCACCCCATTCAGGGTGGGAAACATCTGGTATCAATATTTAAATTTCTACAGAGGTCCATTCACACTCAAATGTGCCACTTGGCTATTGTAGTGTTGTGTGAGTTTGCAATGACGGAACCCTTCTGGCTCCTGATGGACTCCGTAGTACTGCGATGTAAGCATCAGAGTCTAGTGAAGTGAATGCAGGTTTCGAATTTTGAGTTCCCAGTTACACGCAGAAGAATAAAGATGTATTATACTAATCTCCATGAGTGGCATAGACATTGGCAAGTACCCAGGCTGGGGAGGATGCTACAACTGGAGACGAGGATAGGGAATAAGTAACCCAAAGATCAACAGTGCTCTCCCAGGGAGTTTGCTGCTGCCCAGCAAACTGCTTGTGAGTGCCACGTGTGTCTCTGTCAAATTGCAGAATCGAGCTTCGGCATGTGTGAAGTCAAAGCGCAGGCCAAGTCGGTGTAAAACAATTGAAGATAATGAAAGCTTCAATGAGAAGTCTACACATTGCTAGGAAGACCACAAAGAAAGATACTGCGCTACTATGCAACTCAAACCCATACATTATACGGAGTAATAATGCAATAAGCAACGATCTCAGGTGTCAGACATCACAAAGAGGTACCTAAAGGCCCCAACTTATGCCATCTAAACCTAAGATGTATACTTGGCTGCATCAACGCCACTAAAAAGTCAAGGTTCATTTGTAGCACCGATGAAACACAAGAAAACAAAAGTACAAGCACCCATTCATGTAATACAAGATATGGCATCAACCACCTGTTTACTCAGCTTCAGGACAGAGTCTGATATGCGACTGATATCCATGAACTATAACATAACTAAGACTAAGTTTTGGTGTGTCATCAGCTGCAGAACTATTTCAAGATGTCATTTGATGAATCATACAGCCTGTCATGAATGCTTTTAAATATAGTGATGACATATTGGTTTTTGGAACTGCACAGAAGGCCGTCACTCAAGTATGTTATTTACTCGCTGATGGTGGTTTACCTTTGAATCCTGAAAAATGTGAGTTCCATAAGACAAAGTTAAAGTTCTTTGGCCATTTCTTTTCTGATAGAGGCATGACACCAGATCCAGCTAAAGTGCAAGCGCTGTCAACTGCCAGTCCCCCACAAGATGTTTCCATGTTACGTTCATTCCTTGGCATGGCCAGATATTGCTCTAGGTACATACAAGCAGGCCCGGACTGGCCGTAGCAGGCACCGGACAATCCCCCGGTGCGCCGCATGGGTGGGGGCCGGTTTTGGGCCCCTGGGGGCCGTTTTTGTTACAGGGCCGTTTTTGCAGCATAGCTGCAAAATCGGCCCTGTAACAAAATCGACCGAAAACGGGCCCTGGCAAAGAGTTTGGTGGCACCCCCAAGCCCCGGGGGGCCGGCCGAGCACTTTGCCAGGGCCGGTTTTGGTTCCCAGTCCGGCCCTGCATACAAGACTTTGCCACTGACAGGCGCCATTAAGAGACTTGACAAAAAAGAATGTTCTATTTCTTTGGTCACATGAATGCGAGAAAAGCATCCAGAAAATCAAGAAAGCTATTGAGAATGCGACTGAAATGGCATACTTTGATCCAAAGCTTCATACTAGGTTGTTGTTGATGCTAGCCCTGTGGTGGTAGGTGCCATCCTTGTACAGCACTGATTACACTCAAATGCTCAAACACATATTGTGGCATATGCAAGTCAAAGTTTGTCCGAAACATGCTTATTCACAACCTGAGAAAGATAGCTTACCAGTGATATGGGTTTTTGAATATTTCCATGTATTCTTTTATGGGAAGCCCTTCGTGCTTATGACGGATTATCAAGCATTGTTGACTATATTTGGCAATTCAAAGGCAAAAATGGCTCCTTTAATTGAATGTTGGGGTCTGCGATTGCATGAATAAATGACACCATCGTGCATTGTCCAGGGATAAATCAGAACACTACTGACTACTTCTCATTAGTGCTTTTAAAGTGCCCAAGAATCCATTCTTAGATGACTGAAGCATGCATCAATGTAATCATGAAATCAAGCACCCCTGCTGCCATTTAGTTGGAACAAATTGTCAATGCCACGAGTCACGATAGTGACATACTTAATCTGAAAGACATTATTACACCTCAGTCTAGGTACCAGCACCCTCGACCTCTTACAAGTGACAGTGACAATCAGAAGTTTAAAAATGTTAAAGATGAACTATCTGTTACTCAAGAAGGTATAATTCTAAAAGGTTTGAGAATTGTCATTCTGTAGAGTCTGCAACAACAGATAATTGAAGTGGCCCATGAAGGACATCGTGGAATTGTTGCCACCAAACGAACTTTCTGAGACGAGTGTGGCTTCCACATCTCTATAAGAGAGTTGAAAGAGAATTGAAGGCCGGTCATCTATGCAGCTGCTTGTTATCGAACACCATTCAACGCACCTTAAACATGTCAGAGATGCTTACGCATGCTGGGAATGAATTGCTGTTGACTTCTTTGGTCCTCTTGACAATGGACATCACCTGATGGTGATCGGTGATGAAAACTCCCATTTTCCTTTGATAGATGATCTATCATCTATCACTCAAGGAAGAGTCATCGAGAGATAAGACAGCATCTTCGTTATATGGAGTGTTCCTACGATCTTAAAGTCTGACAACAACACACCTTTCAACAGTCAAGAATTCAGAGACTTTCTCAGTCATCTTCATGTGAAGCATAAAAAAGCACACCTCTTTGGCCACAGGCCAATGGCATTGTTAAACCTTTCATGAGTACTCTGAAGAAAGCTGTCCAGAGTGCTGTGCTGGAAAAACTCGACCTTAAAAATTCTTACATTCGACTCTTTGAGCTTACCGTTCGACCCCTCACTTGAGCTCGGGTGAAAGCCCTGCAACCTTGATGGTCGGGACAGACATGACGGCCAACTTACCTCAATGGACCAACAGAAGATCAAATACTGAGAAAGATATCCACATGAAAGACTTGGATTATAAGAGGAAAATGAAGGACAAATGGAGAAAAGGTTCGACAGGCAAAAGAAGTTACCTTCACTAGAGGAGATCAAGTGCTTGTTCGTCAGCATAGAAAACAAAAGTCTGATGATCCTTTTTATGCTAAACCATTTCATGTTGTGACCAGCAAAGGACACATACTGACTCCCCAACATCCTGGGAAGTCCATTACACAAGATTCCTCACATTTCTGACATGTGGCTCATCATTCGGCAGACACTGATCTCAATGCAGATACTGGGTCTCAAAGGACAAGTAAAGACCCCCTGACTGCTGCTGTTCCTACATCACCAACATAGGTTATGAACAGTTTTACTGCCTGTCCCCAATTTTCATGGACATGGTCAGTACATGTGATCAAAGCGCCACAAAGACTCTTTGAAGACATATGATTGTGTATATATTTGTAAACAAATTCTAACTTTTCATTTAACATGGGGAGATGTAGTGTTGTGTGAGTTTGCAGTGATGGAACCCTTGTGGCTCCTGATGGTCTGCATACAACGTGACGTAAGTGTCAGAGCGTAGTGAGTGAATGCAGGTTTAGAATGTTGCTTTCACAGTTACATGCAGAAGAATAAAGACGTGTTATACTAGGCTCTGTGTGTGGCATAGTCATTGGCTAGTACTCGGGCTGGGGAGGATGCTACAGCTATCACCTAGAGATTATTCTCTAACATTTTAGGTACTGTCTGGACAATCCTATTACATTGAAAATGGCAGGGCCTGCTTCCCACAGAATGTGAAGGAAGTGTGATTCCAATGTGGGTCCCTTTGTAGTGCACTCAGCTGAGATAAGGCGCAATATATCTCATATTCTCAAACATGTATAAGGCTAACAGATGATTGGAATATAAGTTCACTACTTATCTTCCAACCACATCACATTTAGGCTCTGAATTTGGTTTTAGAACTTTCTCAGGAAAGGTACCAATTTAAAGTCTAAACTCATTTTACACATTTGAAAAATGTCCTACAGGAGGCTGCTTGGAAAGGTAACAGACAGTTTAAGATCACACTAATTTTGTAGGGGTAGGCTGGAAAAATATCTGTCCTACACCCAACACCTGTACTCTACGCAATTGTGTAGAGGACTTGTCCACAAATCTTTCACTTATGTGAAATATAATATGGCACTTTGAAAATAAACATGCTGATTGTCTTCCAAACAGAGCACTTCTGGACAAGGCTGATTTTGGTCCTCTGAAAAACAAGGGAAGCATGGTGTAAGTGTGGGCCACCCTGGAAAGGAGGGAAAATTATGCAGATTCAAATTGTATGGTTCTTTTGCTTTTTTTTATTCTCTCCTTTATCACGCTTAATTTAAAAAGAGGTGTTTTTCTCTTTACAGACAGTCTTGAGAATCGCTTATTGCTTCCTCAATCTCTGACATACTCTTTGTTTCTTCCCGGACAGCAAGCCTTCGAGACCAGAGACACTTGGAAGAAAGAGGGAACACAGCTAAGTGTTATTTCAACATTTCCAAATTCCTCTCTCTCCCCCTCTCTCTCTCTCTCTCTCTCTCTCTCTCTCTCTCTCTCTCTCTCTCTCTCTTTCTCTCTCAATCATCTATTACTATTCCCTTTAAGGTATTCTGTACACTGCAGGTTTCTCTGTATTATTTATACTATAACTATATATCCTCAATTATACTTGTTATGGCTCCTCCTATTTTCAAAAGAGCACTCAACTTTAACTCCGGGTGGCTTTCTTAGTGTAATCTTTCAATCCCTGTGGATTTTTTCTCCCAAGTCTTATTTTGCCTTCTTATCATTTCTTTTTCCTTTTTGGGTCAGGGCTTGCTATGGGTACCACTCTGCACTTTTTTCACATATTTGATAAATATTGTTGTTGGGCATTATCAAAGTTATCTGCTGCTAAGCTTTCCCAGACCAGGTGTTTAGTTGGACTGCATAATCTATGAACAGGGTTCCTGACACCTTAGCCCCATTACAATTAAAAAGAGTCACCAAAAAGAACTCAAACCCTTGGTATGATGGTAGACTAAATGAAGACAGAAGAGCACTGAGAGCGATTGAAAGACAATGGAGAGCCGCCCCATCCACTGCCCACCTCAAACTACTACGATGCACCAGAAATGCCTACTACAGAAGGATTATACGCTCAAAAGCTGACTTCATAGGTGTACAACTAGACCAAGTCAAGAATCGCCACAAAAAACCGTTCGAAATAATCAATACTCAGTCTAAGGGTGGCCCCCACTCCCCCCAAGCCAATCCAGATACAATCCCCAACTGTGAGGATCTTGCCTTCTTTTTCACAACAAAGACTGACAAATTAAAGACAGACTTACTTAATGATCTATTATCCATTACCAATACACACTCAATCCCCTCACGGTCCACACCAAGGACCCCGCTTAACTGTCCCATAATACTCGACCTCAAGAACAATTCCTCCTGGACTACCTTCAACCTCTACAGCGAAGAAACTATCCTAAACACGCTCACCACTCTGAATCCTTCCAATCATTTCACAGACCCCCTTCCAGCATCCCACTTAAAGACCTTCATGCCACTGCTAGTGCCCCTATGGACTAGATACATAAATTCCTCTCTCTTGCAAGGAACCATCCCTGACATCCTCAAAGCTGGTCAGGTAACCCCCATCCTTAAGATAGTATCAGCGGACCCATCAGACCTAAACAACTATCGCCCAATATAAAATATCTCAACCTTGGCCAAACTACTCGAAAAATGTGTCCACATGCAGCTTAGTAAGCACATAGACCACTTCAACCTGCTCGACCAATTCCAATCAGGCTTTCGATCAGGGCACAGTACCGAATCAGCCATGACCCACATAATTGATGACGTGTTACAAATACTGGATCAAAACAAAGCATGCTTGCTAATCCTACTTGACCTCTCTTCAGCGTTCGACACTGTCAAACATGACAATCTACTTGACCTCCCGAAGCATGGAATGGGGCTATCTGGAACAGTGTTAAACTGGTTCACCTCCTTCCTCCAAAACAGAACACAAAGATTCAAGATCAACCAATCTTTATCCAACCCCACCCCAGTCACCTTGGGAGTACCCCAGGGCTCTTCCCTCTCCCCGACACTCTTCAATCTGTTTATGGAACCACTCACAGAGCTTCTCAACTTCGAAAATATCCAATATCACATGTACGCAGATGACACACAACTGTACATTAAGATCCAATCTCTTGAAGACATCAAGTCCCTTAACGCAACGCTCCAAAAGACACAGACCTGGCTAGCTAAGAATCATTTAAAGCTAAACACACTAAAAACAGAATTTCTCCTAATCGCTCCCCCCAACCAAACAACGATCATCCGTGAGTGGATGAAGCACCTAACTGCACTTGACGGTCAACCTCTCATCATTGACTCTGCTAAATCTCTAGGAATAACCCTGGATAATAAGCTAAACATGCAGAAGCACATTAGCGCTGCAACAAAGGGAGCAAACTTTCAGATTAACACACTGAGAAAATTGAAACCCTTCATTCCCGCAAAGGACTTCAAACAGGCGGTTCAATCCCTAGTAATTCCCAGAGTTGACTATGGGAGCGTCGCTCTCTGTGGTCTCCCCAAGGCAACGACCGCTCCTCTCAGAGCATCAATCAATACAGCCGCGAGACTCGTTACAGGCACCAAAAGAAACTGCCACATCTCTCCTGACTTGCATGCCCTAAACTGGCTACCTTTTGAGGCCAGGATCCAGTTAAAAATCGCCTGCATGACTCATAAGGCACTACACTACAAAACCCCGAGGTACCTAGCTGAAGAACTGGTACTATCAGGTGGTAACAGGTCTACCAGGAGTTCTAACAACCTCTTACTGAAACCGCAACGTTTCTCCAAGAAAAAAACGTACAATCGTACCTTCTCAGGAATCGCCCCCAGGATATGGAATGCCTTACCCCCAGAAACAAGACTCAATCCATCTACGGCTTTTTTTAAAAAAGAAGTGAAATCGATTCTCATGTCCAAATTCACATGAACTATAGCTATCTGCCTTTCTCTGTATTATGTATCTTGTATACACATAACTCTGTATTTATATGTACACGTCCTCCTTTTTTCCTATGTTTGCTATGTGACGCGCTCTGATACCCGCAAGGGTCTTGTTCGCGCTATACAAAACCGTCAAAATAAATAAAAATAAATAAATAATCTAAAAGTGTTCTCTCTTCCTGTTAATCTTATTTCAAAATCTCTTTTGTCATCTACAACAGAGTTCTTGTTTTTGGGCCGAGGAGTAAATCAAAAGATGAACAGCCCAGGCTGCTTTGCACCTGATTCTGTATAACAAATAAGGCAAGTGGTAGCAGATGGTCCAAATACTTTCCCTCTTCTATGAATATTTTTTGTGTGTCAATTTCAGGGTTCTGTTGCATCTTTCCACCAGACCAACGATCTTGGGATGGTAGACTTAGATACATAAAAGTTTTATATCCAGCTGCTTACAAAATATTAATTTCGATACAAAAGGGGCTCCCTGATTAGTGAAGATCTTTGATTATAGCACTAGCAATCACTTTGGTAGTAGTCTCCCTGAGAGGAATGGCTTCTGGATATCGAGTTGCATAATCAGCTAATACAAGTACATATTTATAACCCTCACTAGAAGGAGTCAAAGGCCCTATGAGTCCTACCCTCTCAAAGGGATTACCGATAATGGCTATGTTTTGAAGGGGAACACCTGGAGGCCTATATGGAGTCTTTCTTTTGCATACTTCACATTTTTGAGAGCATATCTTTACCTATCTTATATTGGGCCAGTAAAATTGGTTCAGAACAGCTCATGACTTTTTTCTGATCCGAAGTGCCCGGCCTTCAAATAAGAGTGAGCAAAAAACAGGATTTACTCTCTAAATATAATGGGGACCAGTAATTGGGGTGAATTACCAAGTTTCTCTATTCTATATAACAACCTGTTGCGGATCTTAAGCAAGGGATATACCAGTGAGCCTCCTTCTTCATCTCAGGCTAGTTACCAACCATACTTAAGGGTTGAGCCATTAATCTGGACTGCCCTAATGTTTGTGTCCAATTCCCAAGGTTCTGAAACTATCAAAGCATTCCGAGAGGGTTGCTTCTATTTTTGCTACTGCTTCTCTTTCTTTGATTTTTAAATCTTAGGATTTGGCACCTCCTCCAAGGTTTCTTGGGAAAATGGGGCTTCTCAAACCAGGATTTAATTTCAGTTAGGGATTCTTTAAGTAATATTGGTAAATCAGGTTTGTCTGCGCCTAATATCACCTCCTGTGACAGGTTAGGTAAAACCCCAACTTCTACATGAACTTCGCTACAACCTGATTACTTCACAAGTACTTTACCTATATGGTATGTTCTTTGATCCTCATGAACATATCTATGATTTGGTGAGAAAGAACCAAGCTATCTCCAATAACTGATTCTCAACGTGTAACAAGACTGTGATCCACTTTTGGTTCAATTGCAAACTCACATTATTACTGAGGCCTGTCTCATGTGTATAATCGCTGAAGACAGTTCACTTCCAACAAAGAAATATGTCACCATTCACCACTTTTAAAGCATTGAGGGGCTGATGGATTGGAGGGAAGGAGACTGTTTGAGAGTAAACTGCCAGTTTGCTGATGGAGGTCATAACATCGAGTTTGAGGGAGTAACGGTGACTGTTCTAAGGACCTTGAACCTTTGTATCCCTCCACTGAGGGTATTTGTGCCCAAGTGTACATACAGGCCATCTCAACTGCATGTTCTAGAATTAAGCCTGGATGTTGTCTCAACCATATTGGTGTTGTAGGAGGGAGGGCTTCTAGATTTTGTTCTAAAAAATTTCTTGCATTATTTGCTCCTTCAAGGCCTTGTGGGCTTTGAGCCATCTTTCTGTGGTGCACTTCATCCTGAAACTCAAAGTCATAAAGGTGTCCCCAGGTTTTCTCTCTACTTACAGAACAGATGTTGATTTGTTTCCTAATCAACTCCAAGTCTATTCAATATTACTCTTTTTACATCTTCGCAACAGGTTGTTCTCCTACGGGATTGGCAGCCTGATAATCTGCTTGAGCTTCGCCCACTAAGAGTGGAGCCAAATTATGTCACCACCGGTCCACAGGTCAGTGACTAGCTCAAGCTGGTCGTTCAAAATTCACAAAGGATTGTCTCGTAGACTTCATCTGGAGTAAACCTTTTTAAGAAAATGTTTGGACATACAGGTATTAGTTCTACACTCTGGGTAACTCCTTTAGCTAGTTGTAGTTGATTTTCTAATACTTGTTGCAGCTGTTTGGTTTTATTTCTTGAAAAATGCCCCCCTCTGCAGCTTTCAGGTGCCGCTCGAGCCCATTTGCACTTCTGCTGTCCTTCTACAAGGTGATGTACCACATTCATCAACTTGTTTCATATACAGGATCCCACTTGTGATACCATCTGTGGTCGTGGGCCAGCCGGGAAAGGAGGACAAAAATATTCAGGTAGGAATTGTATGGTTCTTTTGTTTTCTTTTTTATCACGTTTACTTTAAAAAGAGGCATCTTTCTCTTTACAGACAGTCTGGAGACTTGCTTATTGCTTCTGCGGTCTCTGACATACTCTTTGTTTCTTTCAAGATGGCAAGACTTTCAGATCAGACACTCTTGGGAGAAAAAGGGAATACAGCTAAGTATCAGTTATTTCAAAATTTCCCAATTCCTCTCACACTCTTGATTATATATTTCTATTCCTTTTAGGGTATTCTGTAACCTGTAGGTTTCTCTGTAGCCTTTCCTTTCCCTATATATCCTTTCTTATACTTTTTTGGCCCCTCCTATTTTCAAAGGACTGTACAACAACCCTTCCATGTGGATTTCATGGTGGCCTCTTTCACTGTATGTGGAGTTTTTCAGCAAATTTTATTTTGGCTTCATATCATTTCTTTTTCACTTTTGGGTCAGGGTTTGCTATGGGTACCATCTCGTTGTAAAGTGATATACATATTTTCCTTTGGTTCTCTTTAGCTTCTTGCGTCTCCTGATACATACCATCCCACCCCCCAACCCCGCAGGTGCGCACCCACCTTGGTAAGCCATCCTTCCCCAGGACCATGGAGGTTTCTATGCGCTTCTCCGGTTGGCTTGGCCATCTCCTGCTGTCACCATGTGGCACATTACCAACATCCTTTTCAGAGGTCCCTCTCAGCTCAGGTTTCTCTCTCTGCCTCAAGTTCTATCCCATGCCTTGAGGGCGTCTTCTTCTACATTCTTTGTGTCATTCTCGCTTGTTTCCCCCTCCTCCACATCCCTTTCTTCTTCTGGGTCAAATCCCTTCAGAAGAAACTGAAGTCTTTCTTTCCTATCTGTGTTTTTTAATTTCCTTTTTTTTTACCTTCTTTGATCTTGCTGTTTTCTCTTTCTTCTGCAGGTCGCTACCCCGAAGAGGCTGTCCCCATTGACCCAGGTAAGCCTTCATCCCTAGCCTCTTCGGGCAGGGGAAAATTGTGTCTTTTCTAACAGTGCCCCAAATGTTACCCTACAAAAATGAACATATTTTCACAAAAAATACATGTAGTATCCGAATATTCCAAAACCAACAACACCATTATTGCTTAGACCAACACTGCAGATTTTAAGAAGGCCAAAGCTTCCTCTGTGGCCAAGGTAAACTGATGCATTTCAGATCTGCTCCTGCAGTTTCAGGAACAAGAGTTTACCATCCTCTTGTGAAATTATTTAGAATGTCAAATGTCAAAAACACAAAGGTGATAGGTAGAAGGACTTCAAAGTCTTCAGGCACTAGCAATCCCTTTCTAGTCCATATTTTTTTTTGTCTATTATGCCATTTAAGACTCATTCGTAAACCAGGATGTGCAGCTCACACACTAAGGGCCAGATGTACAAAGCTTTTTTAAGGTCGCAAAGGGACGGATTTGCAGAATCAGGCTGTTTGTCACTCCAAAAATGCATCTTTTATATACAAATGCCAAATTGTGATTCGGTAATCACAATTTATTTATGATTCGATATCCGGAAGGGGCACGTTTAGGGCATCCCTTCCAAATACCGAATCGCAGTGATATGTATTAATGTCTTGCAACTGAATTCCAGTCGCAAAACATTAATATTTTACCCCATTAGCAAATGGGAAGGGATCCCAAAGGGACCCCTTCCTCTTTGAGAACGTACAAAAAATACAACTGCCGGATCTTAAAAAATGGAAACTTGAAAAAAAATCCCATTTCTAGGTGGCACTAAAAAAAACTTGCTTTATTTAAAACCAATCACAGATATGGTGGTCTGCTGAACCCAGCAGGCGACCACCCCTGTGATGTCAGCGATTCCTAGTGGTTCCAAAATTGCATCCTACTCCATTAACATTCATGAGATAGGTTGATTTGAAACCCTATTAGGAATCACAATTTTTAAATATATTATTTTGTATATTAGGAATTGCGATGAACCAATTGCGATTCACACAATTTGGAAATCGCAATTCCTAATTTTTGCCCTTAATGTTTTGCAAATGGGAATGCAATATGCGTCCAATTTACTAATAGGTAGTATGACAAATTACTAATTTGCATCAGGATACTAAACAACATGCATCATTATTAATTAGGCAGGTCACAGTTTGAAGCCTCCTGTGATTTAATTTTCCAACTCCTAAAATGGCTTTTGATCATTTTAGAAACCCATTCTTCAACCCAAAATCCTGACGTTTGGTGAATCATAGGGTCTGTGACTGTTAAAGGGCTTTGCACATTTGGCAATGGATTCTTATGTCTTTTGAAAGATTTGTAACCTGTTGAGAGAGGGTCTATTTTATATCATAGGGTAGCCCAGGCCCGTTCTGTCCACACCTGAGGTATAAGACCCTTGCCCTTGCCCTGCCAGCCTAATATGTAGGCCGTGTTAAATTGACCGTAGGGTCCTGTGTTACTATATAACAAATACCCTGGGCCATCCTTGTCACTCAGCCAGTATGAACCCCTAAGTAGGCCCTGCCAGCCTGATCTGTAGGCCTTTTGTTAAGTTGACCAGAGTTCTGCACCCATTTTACTGAACAGCAGGCTCTAGGCTTGTCTGACCAAGAATCTCAGCCAGCCTCTCTCATCGAGGCCTCCTGCTCCAAACCAAAGAGCCCCCACCCTACCCGTGTGCAAAGTTCACTGGCGCAGAGTTCACTGTCTCTCTATTCTGTCGACATATAGCACATCACATCCTGGGTCTGTATATGAAAATAGAGAAGTTCCTACCGAGCCGCGTCAAGCTGGGGTGATGAATAACCAAGACACATATCCATATATGTATATTTTATTCCTTTGCATTACATATTTTCTGCCTGCCCTATGCAATTTACGACGAGCGCTTGGCCTGAGCATATAACCTTTCACCTAGTCTACGTTCTGCATTTAGTAGGATAGACACGACACGTCTAATAACGTTACTGTAGGCGCTTCTCATAGCCTTAAAATGTATAAAAAGGGAGCTCACACAGTCCTCGGCGGACTACCCCACCCGTCTGTTAGTAGATGGCATGCGGGTGTGGGTGCTCCCCAAGAGCTCTTGTTTTTTGTTTTTAAGATACAATTTAACTTGCCAATATATTCGCTGTATATGCCATGTATGCTATTTTGCTATGCTATTTTGTCCTTATATTACATTTGCAAGGCTGCTTTCTTTTAGGTTTTGCAAAAACAACAGTTGATGGACAGAATGCAGAACAATGTCATACATTCACCCCAGTACAGAGATCTGGGCCTAAATCCATCGTTTTTTTGCACACCATGCCGTTCCAGTTTGAACCCAGCCATATGCAAATATGAGACCCTGTGCCTCATGGGAACAGTCCAGCCCGAACTGCCAAGCCAGGTCCTCCCTGGACTGGAAACAAGCATCCTAGGACCGGTTTCGGGGTTTCACCCCTCTTCAGCCAGGATAGCTTGATTCCAGTGGCATGGAGAGCATGGGACTCACGTCTGAGCATACCCGTCCCACTCGGGGTGACAAATGCAAAAACAACAGTTGATGGACAGAATGCAGAACAATGTCATACATTCACCCCAGTACAGAGATCTGGGCCTAAATCCATAGTTTTTTTGCTCACCATGTCATTCCAGTTTGAACCCAGCCATATGCAAATCAGTCTTGACCCTGTGCCTCATGGGAACAGTCCAGCCCGAACTGCCAAGCCAGGTCTTCCCTGGACTGGAAACAAGCATCCTAGGACCGGTTTCGGGTTTTCACCCCTCTTCAGCAAGGATTGCTTGATTCCAGTGGCACATGACGTGAGTCCCGTGCTCTCCATGCCATTTCATATTGTCCTTCAAAGGGTAAAGAAATTAATCCGTGCTATGTGCTTCAATTATCAGGAGCAGAAAGTGTGGAGTGTCAACAGTTTTTGGGAGCAAAAAGTTACCTTTGTAGCAATTGCCATGGCCCAACAATGTCCAAACACCAGATGAAAGTTTTGCATCCTGTCTCAAAATTTCCTCAAGATCTTGCTCCCAAGAAATATATTTCCCTCCAGACCATCATCCTTCATTCGTTTCAGTCCTGTATTATCATTGACCTTCCCCCTTGTCTCTGCTTGCCACAATGGACACCCTATTCCTTTCACACCTACTAATGCCTCTCATGTCACTTCTCTCACTAAGCAAACCCATTCCAGATAATGAACTTCAAACTCTACACCAGCTCCTATTTCTCCCCATCTTTTACCTCTGCACTGCAACATTCCTACCTCCCTACAAAACACCACTGCAACTTCAGGTCCTGCCTTCAGCTTAGATGACTTCTTACCAGTGCAAAATCTATGGAAACAAGACACTTAACTAGTTTCAAAATTCAATCGGTAGCTCATGTTTGGTATCAAAACCTGGCTGGACAACACACATCCCCGATTCTTCAGTAAGCCATCTTCTTGAATACAGAATTCTCACAAGAAACAATCCCTAGAAGACTGGAGAATGACTAGCAGTCCTCTTGTAAGATACCTTACATACAACAAGCTTGCAACTGTTTTCCATGAACAATTGTGAATAGGTTCACATCCGCTGCTCACCCTCACTGATAGTCTCATGCTATTTTCTGTTGAAATTCAGATCTTTGACAAATAACTGAGCAATTTCAGATCTTTCTTAGAAGGCATCACCAACATCTCCATAAACTGTACCAAACTTTACATTCTAGTAGACAAAAGTATCTGATTTTAACTACCAAACCCCATTCAAACCAGATGCATGTTCACAAACCTAGAGACTCTCAACTTCTATCAGTTTGTTCCAGGATCAACACATTCAGTTGGACACTACTTTGGACACAATCTTCTCTCCAAACAGAATCAGTACAATAAGAGGAAACCTTCCCATCATCTAGAGGAACTTTCACATCATTTCCTTTCAGGTCCATAAGCTCACAAGAAAAAATACTATAAGAACATGAATCAAAACTATCTGAGCTAACCTTTTGTGCAGGATCCAATGGAAGTCATGTTTTATCCCTCTCTCATCATTCCGTCAATGACCACATACACTAGATGCCCATAGAGAAGTGGAGAAAGGGGTATGGGATAACAGAGAAAATAGAAACACAGGACTCTGCATTCTGCCTCTATAGTTAAATAAGAGATGGCTTAAGCAACTAGTCCTTAGAAAACTAAACATAATTCTAATTGTGAACAGGTATACCTTAGCACTATCTCTGTATAGCCAACAGTCTATACTTTGATAGGAAACTGGGAATTCCTGAAAACAAAACACAAGTAGACATAAATATCTCAAAAACGCATTTGCTTGAACACCTCTCCCTTTATTTAGAACAGCTACCTCAAGCTTTGTCATTATTTACTATTTGGAAAGCTAATCATAGTTTCTACTTGATCTTTGTGTAACTGAAAAATATGGAATAGCATTAACATCATGTTGGTCCTGGTATGCACTGTAAATATTGAGCCCACAATATCGGTGGACAAAATACTGAGGACAAAATATCGAAAACAAATATCAAAAGGTAAGTAGGTCTAGATTTTCTATACCTGCTCCAGATATCTGTACCTACACTGTAATATGTGTCAAGGTGCATAGATGTGGATTTAGGAATAGTAAATGTATACTTCCCATATGAACTTACATTTCAAAATTATGTCCCTCTTCATTCTGTCCACAATAGTTTTCTATTTTGATATTGTTGGTGTCAATTTTCAGTAGTGCAACCATTGGTCCTACTCTTAGAAATTAATACACAGGCTGTAAACCTAATAACTTCTAAACAGCATTCACAAAAAAATAAACAAATGCAATTGTCCTTTTAAGAATCCATCTTGTGCCATCACGAGCACCTAAAGCAACACTCACAACCCCAATATTAAGAGTTCAAATAAATGTGGCAGGAATAGTTCAATATTTCTTTTTAACAACACACAACTCCAGGACACTTCTCTGCGATCAAAAATGTCTATAAAACGATCCTTTAACCCTTTTGCTGCCAGGCCTTTACCCCCAGTGCCATGCCCTTTTTTGGCTATTTGGGGTAGTTTGCGCTTAGGCCCCCCATAACGTTTTGTTCACATAAGGTATCCACACTAAATTTGTGTCCTTTTTTTCCAACATCCTGAGGATTCTAATGGTACTCAGGGATTGAGGAATCCCCAGGAGAGTACCAAAAAATTAGCCAAAATACAACTACATTTTGAATTTTGAGGGAAAAGAAGAAAGAGTCTGTTTTTTTCCCTGTATACGGTATCAACAAAGGGTTTGTGGGGCTATGATCACCATCTTCAGGAACAGACAGACTTTTGTCAGAAATCCAAAAGTGTCCACACAATTTGGGCATTTTTCTGGGGCATGCCTATTTTTTGTGCTTTCAACCTCCTTCTAGTTAGTGGTGGAAATGGGTGTGAAACCAATAATGGATCCCGGAAAGCTATACATTTCTGAAAAGTCTACAAAATTTTAAATTCAGCAAGGAGGGAGGGGGTAGAGGAGCCGTGAAAAGACATAACAGTGAAAAACAAAATTGAAATTTAGTTGAAAAAAACAGTAACTGTAATTTCTTTTAGCTATGGTGGATTTTTGAAAGCAATATACCTTTGCGTTCGCTGGACCCTTCTGGTTGCGGGGATATATAGGGCTTGTAGGTTCACCAAGAACATGAGGTACCCAGAGCCAATAACTGAGTTGCACTTTGCAATGGTTTTTCATTGTGTAACGGGTACAGCAATTCATGTGGTAAAATATAAAGAGTGAAAAATAGGTACCAAGGAAACCTATGTATTTCTGAAATGGGAACAATATATGGAGTTTAGAAGCAGTGGTTATTTGTGCATCTCTGAATTTGTAGGTACCCATATTAGCATATAAATTGGAGGGTTACTTTTCAAAATGACTTCTTTTTTTACACACTGTCTTACATTTGGAAGGCAGAGAGGCATAGAAAGACAAATGGTAATAACACTTGTTCCACTATTCTGTGTACACCCTAAGTCTCCTGATACAAATGGCACCTCACTTGTGTGGGTAGGCCTAGTGCCCGTGACAGGACACGGCCCAAAACCCACATGGGCACATCACATTTTTCCAGTGAAAACTGACCCTTTTTTTGCAATGTGCCTAGCTGTGGATTTTGGGCCCTAGTTCAGCCAGCACCTAGGGAAACTTAGCAAACCTGTACATTTTGGAAAACTAGACACTCAGGGAAATCCAGAAAGGGGTGACTTGTGTGGCTCTCACCAGGTTCTGTTACCCAGAATCCCTTGCAATCCTCAAAACTTGTAAAACAAAAGCACATTTTCCTGACATTTCTGCGATGTAAAGTTCTTGATACCTCCCTCAACTCCCCCAGATGTCTAGTTTTCAGAAAGTTTTGGGTTTGGTAGGTTTCCCTAGATGGCTGCCGAGTCCGGGACAAAAAACACAGGTGACACCCTTGTTTTTTGATCAATAACTTTGATGCTTCCACAACACATTTTGGGTCCTTCCCTGTTGCGGGCACTTGGCCGATCCACACAAGTGAGGCAGCATTTTTATCAGGAGATCTGGTGGAACACTGAGTGGTAGGAAATATGTGCGGGCCCAGTGATTCCACAACTTTCCAACACAGAAATGTGAGTAAACATGATTTGTTGTAGCTGAATTTGAGTTTTGCAGGGAATTCTGGATAAAAAATAACATTGGGGATCCATGAAAGCCACACCTCCCTGGACTTCCCCAGATATCTACTTTCCAGAAATGTCTGGGTTTGGTTGGTTTCCCTTGAAGGCGCCCAAGCCCGGGACCAAAAATGCAATGATATGTCACCTGTCTGCCTAGGTGCTTGGGGGTCTGAGATAGCCTTGCGCGTACATAGGCAGTGAAAGAGAAATGAGCCGATTGGCCCATTTCATTTTCACTTTAAATGTAATGATGTTAGCGCGCCAAGCGCGATCGTCATTACATTGAAAAAAAATGCCTAGGAAGTTGGGGAAGCTCTTCCTCAGCTTGGGAGGCTAAAAAATGAAAAGGAAATGTTTACAGCAGAGGGATTTCTGTGTGGTGTGCAGAGGACATAACGGTTACGTCCTTTGCACACCAGCACCACAGCGGAGGAAGTTACTGTTACGTCCTCAGCACGGAAGGGGTTAAGCAACAGGTTTTGGCACTTGAAATGCAATATTCATGTAGTGAGTTCCTAGCTACAGGATTAGTCGAACATGATTGCCTAGTAAAGGAAAATTATACCTAAAGAGCTCATACCTCCAGTTTTGCCCAAAGACCAGAGCCAGTACATGTCTAGGAAGCTGCCAAAAGTAGGCACAGACAAAAGTGCCCCCTGCTCTGAAGCAAGCAGCAAAGCCCTCCCTATGGTGTGCCTGCTGACTCTGCTGCTATGCTGTGAGGCAGGTCAGGCTGGAGCCTGCTGGCTAATTGGGAGGGAGGGGGTAGAGGAGCCGGGAAAAGACGTAACAGTGAAAAAGTGAAACCAGTGCAGCGCTCGTGAAACAGGTGTTGCGCTGATAAAGTATGTGTGTCCACAATTGTTAAAAGTACATAAACAAACAAATGCTGGCGGCAACCAAAAGCGGGCGGCAGCTATACTAAAGTGAAAGCACGCCGTGCCACACACTTGTATAAAATTAAATAAACAAGTTGTTCCAAACAAACACAGCATTTAGGAGTGTAAGGAAACTGTAATTGGATGGTGCTCCTCGCGTAAAACCTTAAATGATGTATCAGAGCTTTAACCAATAAAGAGCCAGGAAAATAAAGCAGTGCAGGAGTGAACCAATTACAAGCTGCAGGCTAAATTACACTTGGTAGTGTGATTACAGCAGGTCTTGCAGTCCGTGCTTGCGCGCTGATGCTCAACCTAAAAATAGGACCTTCAGACCGACTCTTCATTTCACTACTGGACCAGTGGAAGGACTCTCAGAGGACTGCCTGCTTCTGTGATTTGCTATGCACTCTTCCAGACTGCTGCTGTACCTGGGAGGACTGCTGTGCTGCCTGGAGCCTGCCTTTAACCTCAGACGGCAGCTCTGCTGTTGAGCCATGCATTTTCACCTGCATCCAGGACTACCAGAATGTTTCCATGGGCTAGTTTACTGGCCTCCTGTTCAGAGCCACAGGGACATAAAAGGCTCCTACCATCTGAAATCCACACCTGGACCTAGCCTGAGTGAGTCCTGAACCCCAAAGAGGTGTCCCACCAGTATTGGACCCTTGGTTGTGGAGCTAAAGGGGCCCAGATAGCCAAATTCCAAATCTGAGAACTTAGAACATTTTTGGCCAAAAACAGCTCTAAGAACCAGGTCACCATGACCAACCTGCTCGCCTATCCGCCCATGGTGTGTCAGTGGTTAATCAACTTTGTGACTTCTCCCCCTGCGTTCTTCTCTGCAGCACCAAATCCTTTTCAGCGGTCCTTTGCCAAAGGGGTATTCAACCTCGCGGAACTGTCTTCAGCTACAGCCCTCTGCCTCGCACTGCTGGAGATTTTTTGCTTCCATTCGATGACTAAGTCCGAACATAGAAATCTTCACTGTGGCTTCGAACCAAAGCCATCTGATGATGACGCTCCGCCCTCGGAAAACTCCTGCAGCCTAGCCCCACTGAACTTTACTTTATCAGACACTTTTTCTCAGAATTTCTTCTAAGTGAGAAGGTAAGTGCTGACCGGGCCTAATCCACTTCTTGTATCTGAACCGCGCTCCATCATGGTCGGTCATATTGTTTTACTTTCCCCTGCTCCTGCGCAACGAGATGTCCGCGGTTTGTGTTTCGGCACTAGTTTTTACTAAAAACATTAAAAATTCATAACTCCGATTTAACTGATTGGATTTTTGTCACTGTGATGTCAAATAATTTATTAAATTGTAATCTATTTTTGTAAATTGCTTTTGGATTTTTCTTGTGTTGTTTTTTTACTTTATTACTGTTTGCATACTGCATAAACACTTTACACATTGCCTCTAAGTTAAGCGTGACTGCTTTTTGTGCCAAGCTACCCAGTGTTAAGCACAAGTTAATTTAGTGACTTTTTGAGGTTCACCCTAGAAAGGATGGTGGTTGTTACTTGGCCAGGGCTCACACCCCAGTCAACCACAGCCCAATTTCTTACAAGTACCTCCAGCTGTGATTGCCGACACTTCCTTCAGACAATAGCCCAAGTACAACCTTATTGTCCTTGACTCCCGCTTACTATACAACCAATTAATTGAAGAGCAACAACATAACTGACTTTCTGACGGCTTCAACAGACCAATTACCCTTCAGAGGTTTACATACCCTAATCAGCAACAAAAGATCTCATGGATCAATGAAAAAATAACATAGCCGAAGATGAAATAAATTAGAACATTACAATTCCAGTAAAAGAAATCAAACAACCAAAAGGACAAAATATGCAAAAGAAAACACATCAGGGTTATTAATCGCCCATATAGAAGGCAGAAAGACTTCAATTTAGTCTGTGTCATTCCACTCCAAAGCTAAGCACCATTACAATGAACTGTAAAGATCTTAATATAATCCCACAACACAGAGTGCACATCCACAAACGTCCCTCACTCTCAAATCATTTGTGAGGTATTTGACATCATGAAAGTTCACCTTATCTCAAAACCAAAGATCCCGGAAACACGCCTCAATAACATGATGCACAGAAACCTCACTCCAAAAACTATGATGAGAGACCTCTTCAAGCTTTAACCAACACCCTCTTCACCACAAATTATGCCACCCGAGCAAAAACAAATGCTAACACGTCTTTACATTAGGCAGCTACCCCATCAACCTCAAAACAAGGACTGGAAAAAATTACAATTTTGCCGTTGTAACACAATTAATTTTAGCAATTTTGCTCTTTTACACAAAATTCCTGAAAATTCGCCATTATACCACTGCACATAATTATGTGCCATTCTTGGTAAAAAAATAAATGTAAAGTGAATGCAAGAGAACAACAAAGCACAAGAGGCTGTTCACAGTGGTTTGGTCTATGGCCTTACTGAAATGAGGTTCTAACTTCAGAGAATAGAATAACTACTACTCAATGACTATTTGGCTTAGGAATCTGGCCATCCTCACCTGATATCTATGGAAGTGAGAACACTGGGAGTGTTCATGCACTCATCCCTCAAATTAGACAAATTGAAGCACTTACTACACCACATGAACTCTTTGATGCATCCTCCAAGACCTAGGTTTCCCACAAAAGGTGGAGTCAACTATCACCATAGTCTTGTCCAAACTAGCCAATCAAGCCTTCTTCAAGGCCCTCTGCGCTGCCCACACTAACATTTTTGCCAGGGTTTATACCTGTAGGAATTAACTCTTCACTCTGCACTGGCACCTGCTGATTACCTCCCTTACAACAAGAACCTCCTACTCCGCACAAGCAGCAATACAGTGGAATTCCTTCAGGGCAAAGCCAAGAAACAGTCAAGATGACCTGGAATTTAGGAACGTGGTATATACCCAGTGCTTCTCCAACCAATGATTCAGGCTCATAATAAACAAAGACCCAGAACCAAGGGGCATATTATCAAGCACGGCGTTAAAATTTATCGCCGCTTTAGCGGCAGAAAACTGCCGCTAAAGCGGCGATAATGGGCTTGATAATATGCCGCAGAGAATTCCAATAGAAGCCCATGTTGACACCAGAACATGGGCTTCTATGGGAATTCTCAAAGGGCATATTATCAAGCCCATTATCAACGCTTTAGCAGCAGTTTTCGCGCCGTTTAACGCAGTTTCCTGATAATATGCCCCTAAGTTCCCACAGAAAGATGGTATGCACAGCAAGACACCCTCAACTGTCTTTAACCCATTCCACGGGTAAGCACAGCTTCATGGATGCAGTGACATGAGAAGATTAAGCTGCTTTTCATCTAGTAACACACCAAGGCAATTCCCACATTGGCCAAATTGCAAATTGCACGCGCTTCCAACCATTCATAATCAGACTATGTAAGATTAAACATTATGTCTTTCACTCTTCTTTGCTCCACTGCACGATGAATTGCAGTGAAATGTGACATGATGAAAGCACCACCCTGGGTTCCACATGCCATACCAAACCACTACATATAAATATCACTCTAGAAAAGTACCACCAGCACTGATCAGTTAGGGTGTTATTACTTAACAATTCCTATGTGCAGCTTCCGTACATGCTTTGGTTATAAAAGACTGACTTGTGGGGAGTTTTCTATGATCGTGTATTTTAGGAATACATCTTTGAATGAATACCTCAGTGTGATGAGTACAGGCCCCAGCTAGGCCCGCAGAATACAAGGGTTCGCTCTCCTGTAACAAAAGCTAGAAGGAAGTTGGCACGGAAACTGCAAATACAAAGACAGAGTTTATTAACCCTTAAGGGTGGTCCTACAACCTACACAACACTCTTCAGTATTGCATAGAGTAGCACAAAGAACTTGCGTACGCGGTCCCCTTTTATACACAACCGAGGGGCTCATAAGTGGGTGGATACAACATAGAGCAAAATTCATTACCATTTATGGACATTTTCGATACAGGATCAATATATGGGCGGAGTTAACAGTTTCCTGAGCCCGCGAAAACATGGTCAAACAAGGACTAACTGATAACAGATGTGGTCAAGTCTGGGCATGCGCCAGACGGACAAAGGAGCTATTTATAGACTGTTACTAGGCAGATTACAAGAGCAACTAGCGAAAAGGTAGGACTCTTCTCGTGCAAAGCACGTGGAGACATGACAATACAAAATGGAGTCCGGATATTAGTCAACATAAGACAAGAAACATGTTTTAACTAGAGAGAATTCATGTCTTTAGTGAATGCTTAATCATATCGCTGTTTTAGTTTTCAACAGACGACCCTTTCAGCATTTACTGAAGACATTCGGCTTGTTAGGATAATCATCATATATGTCAATTTTCATCATCTCTTCCACCTCTTTGTTTAAATTTTTCTGATAAATGACATTGGCAATAGCTTTCTTATCAGGAATACAGAATGACACACATAAAGAACAGAGTAAAGGACCACACTGAACACAGATGCAACAGGAAAACAGAACTGCTACAATAATACAGAGACCAGTTAAAACTTTCCATCCCCATGTAGTAATCAATGCCCAAAACCATCCAGAAAAGGTCCAAGTGCCATTTTCTGTATGGATCTCAGCTGCGATTTTATGCAATTTATTAATAGCGTTATAGACTGATGGCGTGTGGTCAGGAATGAATACACAACAGCTACTTCCGATAATCCTACATGCTCCACCTCTGTCTGCTAACATAACATCTAATACCATACGATTCTGTAACGCAACAATTCTAGTGATTTGTAATTCTTCCGTAAGATTCCCAAGAGCAGCAGCAGCTTGATTCGTTACAGCCTCTACAACTCTTGTTAATCGGTGAACCTTCCTACTATTTAGAGCAGCTCCAACAAAGAAAAACAATCCTAAGTTAAAATCCACATACTGCTGTAAGCTAGTGTCAGTTTGGTCAACATCATCAATAGATAGAGTACGTTTATACCTATTTACAGTTACATTGTTCAATAATTTCAAATCTTTATGATAGGATGCAGGCGCTAAGAATACAGGGGGTAATAAGAACGCTACATAACATACTCCGGACCAGCCGGCTGGTAAGCGATAATAACCCTTATTCCCACATACGAAATACGTATTATGGGAAGCTAAGAAAGTGCTATTATTTAATCCATCTATATTCAAATTGTTCACTCCCAGCAGTGTCTCTGGTGTTCGTGAAGATGTAGGGGATCGATTCATTATCTGGTCGATATTCTTCCCACTCCGATATTGTCCCATTCGCTTGTGGATAGCCTTCTTTATCTTGATGACATTCCCTATTAAGTCTAAAAAGTAATCGTCCCACTGTAGGTTTCCGTGTGGCAAAAAGCAAAGTGTACCATGCTCTACAAGAGCCATTATGAGAGAAAGGAAGAGGTATGAACGGCGTTCCTCCTTTCTTCTGATGAGCTGGCATCATACCACATATCCAACAGTTCGTAGCATTTGTAGCAACATGGGTATGATGCAACATCTGGATAAAAGTGTTATTCAAATAAGACTGACAATGCTTCAATTCTTGATACGGAAGGGTATAAAAGTAGTGCTCCTCAGGCACTGGAGTAGTCAAGACAAGCAACTCACGGGCAGGAGTCACATCCTCAACAAACCACGTGGTTATACCAACAATAGCTACAATGATAATAAAGCTTGTCGCACAAAAAATCTTCTTCTTCTCCATTTTATAATAAAAGTCAATATCTTCCTGAAACTAAAAGGTTGTCAGAACTCTTCCCCTTAGGCAGCCGTTGATTTCTTCACCAGCGGGCCAAGACGGGTGTCACTACACTAATGCAGGGCTGATCCCCCCCCCTTGCCTCATTGGCTCTCCGTTTCACTAACCTAAGGGCCGCTCTGACAACGTATCTGGATACAGAAAAGAAATCACTTCCTCGGTCTGAGATGATACCTTCCTCCTCCAGGAATCGCTTGGTCCGGGAAGAGCTCCTCAGTGTCGTTCGGTTCCACAGCACGGCCTTTCTCTGCAGTCAGGATTTCTCGATGGTCGGTCAATACAGAAGGCTCCACTAATCCAGGCGGCACTTTACGACAGTGCAAGGAGTGGATCCAGTTCTTCCGATTGGAGACTCGCACAGCTGTCCTCGTTGTGAGCAAGACTTGCTCAGGACCAACTTATCTCGGCTCCAGACTGTTCGTCCTTTCAAACACCTTGATCATAACATGGTCTCCAGGCCGGAGGTTATGTCCTTCACTTGTGGACCGATCAGGGAGCGCTTCTCGAACCTGTTGATGAATAGAAACCAAATTATCCGTTAACTGTGCCAGATAATCATTCATCATTACACAAGGTACATCATACACTGACTTCGGTTTCGGTGGACCCCAAATATTCATTGTGCGTCCAAACACGATCTCATATGGCGTGAGACCGGTCCGAGAATGCGGTATCGATCTAATTGATAATAATGCCAGCGGTAAAGCGTCTGGCCAAGTCAAAGAAGTCGAAGCTTGGATCTTAGCGATCTTAAGCTTCAAAGTACCGTTATATTTCTCAACCAATCCCGCAGACTGAGGGTGAAACACTGCATGAAATTTCTGGGTAATTCCCAGTCCTTTCAGGACATACTTGATAACGTCTGCTATAAAATGAGGTCCGTTATCACTCCACAACAATCTACAAACACCATATCGAGGGAAGAACTCCTTCAATAGCATCTTTGCTGTAGTCATTGCAGTATTGTCTTTCGTAGGGTATGCCTCAACCCATTTGCTGAAGGCACAAACCACTACTAGAACATACTTCAGATTGTTACAGCGCTCAAGCTGAATGTAATCCATCTGCAAAACCTCAAAGGGTGCAGTGGGTGTTGCAAATCCTCCTGCTGGAGTTCGTGTACCCTTTCCTGGGTTGTACCTCAGGCTAATCATGCAGGTCTGCACTACCCTCTTTGCCGTGCTAGCGATCTCCGGATGCTCCCAAACTCGTGTGAGTAATTTGACAATTGCGGAACCTCCGACATGCACTAGTCCATGTGCCATCTGAACCATAGGTTGTACGAAGGCTGTGGGTAACTTCCATTTATCCATCTGCTTACTTCTCCAACACCCTTCATCATCTAATTCTCCATCATTGGACCATTGCTCCTGTTCCTTATCGGAAGCGGTCCTCTGTATCTCCAGCACTTCTCTCCTAGCATCGTGCCATCTTTCTGCCTGTGACTTCACAACATACATTGCAGTAGAGCCAGGCTGCATCGCCGTCTCTCGTGCCACCCGGTCTGCCAAAGCATTCCCTTCTCCAACTTTATCAACCACCTTTTTATGGGCACTACATTTAACTATAGCAATCTTCTTTGGATATGTTAATGCAGTCAAAAGGTTGTGAACTAACTCTCCATACATTATCTGTGCTCCATGTGACGTTAGGAACCCTCTCTCCTTCCAGAGTAGGCCAAAATCGTGCGCTACTCCGAAGGCATAGCGGCTATCTGTATAAACATTCACACACAATCCTGCACTGAGCTCACATGCTCGTGTTAATGCTATCAGTTCCGCTGCTTGAGCTGATTTCTGCGGTATGCGTGCTGTCTCCACTATTGTTTGTAATGTGGTAATTGCATACGCTGCTGAAGTCGTACCATCTGGTAGCTTCAGGCATGATCCGTCCACCCACAGTTCTCCATCTACATCTGTAAAGGGCGTATCCTGAACATCAATACGACCCTTTGTCTGTTCCTCAGTCACAAGAATACAGTCGTGTGCTTTTCGTGCTTCAGACTGAGTTTCCGGAAACGGCAACAATGTGGCTGGATTTAACGTTGCACACCTCTTTAACGTAATATGAGGAGCCAAAAGCGTCAACTCATATCCCGTTAAACGAGCACTGGTCAAATGCTGCGTCTTTGTCTGATTAAGCAGAGCATCAACAGCATGGGGAACTAATACCGACAGCTTATGAGATAACACAATTCCCTCGCTTTGGCGTATTGACACAGCTGTCGCCGCAACCGAGCGAAAACAACCAGGCAATGCTCGGGCAACAGGATCAAGTACAGCTGAAAAATATGCACAAGGGCGCTGCTTGTCGCCGTGCATCTGCACTAAAACTGATAATGCACATCCATCTTTCTCATGTACATACAGTGTAAAAGGCTTCGTATAATCAGGGGTACCTAACACTGGTGCTGAACAAAGGGCTTGTCGCAATTGCTGAAAGGCAATTTCACACTCATTTTACCAGGGAAGAGGAATTGGGGTATCTTTTGTCAACAGTGCTAACAATGGCTTAGCTATGTGTGAAAACCCCAATATCCATTGCCTACAGAAAGAAGCAAGACCCAAAAATGCACGCACATCCTTCTGTGTGGAAGGTACTGGTGTGTCCAAAATTGCTTGAATGCGATCTGGTGTGAGTGCACGCCCCTCCTTAGACAAAAGGTGACCCAAATAAGTCACCTTTGGTCTACAGAATTGCAATTTCTTCTTCGACACTTTGTGATTGTGAGATGCCAAAAAGGAAAGCAAGGATAACGTGCACTTCTCACACAGCTCAGGAGTGTCGGCCGCCAACAAGATGTCATCGACATATTGTATAAGGGCGACACCATCAGGCAGAACAAAGGAATCCAATTGTCTTTTCAATGCTTGACTGTAAATACTAGGACTCTCTGTATAACCCTGAGGGACTCTACAAAATCTATAAGACCTATTATTCAAAGTAAAGCCGAAAAGGTATCGGCTATCGGGATGAATGGGAATCGAAAAGAAAGCATTTTTCAAATCGATAACTGAAAATGTGGTCGCCGTTGGCGGGACCAGAGTAAGTAACGTCGTGATATCAGAAACCACTGGATACTGGGGTATCACTATCTTATTCACTTCCCTTAAGTCAATGATAAAACGATAAACCCTAGTATCGGTATCTTTCTTCAAAATGGGTAAAATAGGACTGTTGCAGACATTGTAGGGAACTTCCTCCACTACTCCCACCTTAATCAAATCCTGCACAATCTGTATGAGTGCCTCCTCCCCCTCCTGGGAAATACGATACTGAGGGAGGTGCGGTAACACCGCACCCTCCTGGACACTAATGTGGACAGGCGAAATCACCATCTGTCCCACATCAGTATCCGAAGTGGCCCACAAAGTACGAGGGAGAGAAGCTAACACAGTATCCTCTGCAACCACACACATCCGTTCTGTCAGAGGGTGATTATCGTTTAATATCACACGTACTCCAGTAGGGGAGCAGCGGATCGTTGCTCTGAAGTGCTTGAGCATATCAAGACCCATAATGTTGTCAGGCGTGTTCGGGGCAAGCAAAAACGGACAAGGTGCAGAAAGTTGTTGAACAAGAAATGCAAGGGGTCGGGATAGAGGGCTTCGAGAGAGTGTACCATCAAACCCTACCGATGTAACCATTAAGCCAGATGGGGGAGCCCTCGGAACCAATTGTTTGGACAGCGCACTGCGAGTAGCTCCTGTATCAACTAGGAACTGATCAGTAGAACCCAGAACATTTGCTGAAACATAAGGACCCCTCTGATCAACCGGCACTTCAACTGATTCCAACCCCCATCCAACGCAATCCTACGCATGCTGTGAATCATGGTACCCAGAACGGTGATTCCCAGACATTTGATACTGATTTTGCCGATCAAACACATTAGGTCTATCTCGTTGCTGCACGTTAGGCTCAAATCGAGCACGATCATTAGAGTTCCCTCTAAAATTCAAAAAGCCCCCTCTACCTCTCGGCGGTCCCTGACCACATCCCTGACGAGATGCATATAATACCGGACAATCCCTGGCCCAATGACCCAACTGTTTACAATACGCACATTGATTTCTATTAACATCTGACCGACCCGAAGGGGGACCATAGAATCCTCCTCTACCTCTCTCAACACCCCGACGAGGTGGACCATACACTTGTGCTAACATCACCTTAGTATTCAAATCTTTCGATTTCTTCTCCTCATTCCCCTTCGCTTCTTGTTCCTGCCGCTCATAATACTGAGCCATGGTCAGGAGGGATGCCGGAGACGAGGTGGACCAAGAACTTTCACTCGCTTTTAAACGAGCTGCTATTCCCGGTAATAAATTCGCCACATATTTATCAACAAAAAGATGTCCACCCGTATCATCCGTAAGTGACTGACCACTGAAATCATGAAATGTTTCCTCAAAGCGCGTAAAGAAGTCTGAAACTGATTCATCAACCTTCTGTTTACACGAGGCTAACATATTCCAGTCAATCTTTTTAGGGGGAATAATCGTTTTCAACTTGGTCAAGATAGCCGCAGGAAGATCTAAAATAAGCTGGGGCGGTTTTTGCGTGGGTTTCCTCTCCCTATCCTCATCCTCAATCTCAGACCACCTAGCCTTAAAAGCGGTTGGATCATCCACCTTCCGCACAGATCGCCACATATCCGGTGGTAAAATGAGCCCAAAGAACAAATCTATATCTGCTAAAGTCATAGTACAAGAATTCAAAGCCCCCTCGACCTCTTCATAAAAGTCCGCTGGATTCTTGCGGGGGTCAGGCAATGCATTCTTTAATGCCATAACATCAGTCCTATGCCAGGGAGTATAAACCCAATTATACACAAAATATCCCCTAGCATCGGGGGAAGACATGTCTGAACTTAGTCCAGTTCCTTTAGGAGGAACATACAAAGGTGCCACCTCTCGCATCGGTTTAGCATGCACTAGGTCGCTCTTATCTGAATGGGAGGTAGACGATTGTTTCCCGCCGACATGTGAATCCGATTGCTCCTTCTCCCCTGTCTTTTGGCGTGCTTTCTCTTTAAGTTCAAACGCCGCATCCCGCAATGCAAACAGCCGTCGGACCGCATCGGGTACCTTAGAGGGAGAAAAGACACCGTTACGTAATGCTTTAGAATCTGATACTACATCATCAGGCTCAAAAACATCTGAATATTTCCGAAAGGCAGTAATCACTTCCTCAGAAAAAGTTTCGACAAAATACAACTTCTCTCTATCCTGCCAACTTTCCAAAAATTCCAATAATTCAGTAAGAGATAGCTTGCCTTTAAGCGCACGAAAAGAAATTTTCCGAAGCTCACCCATACGAGCAGTTGATAATATGGAGCGCGTGGCTACCTTATCCGAAACCGATCCAGAGTCCTGTGACCTCGGGGCAGACGCGCCAACATAAGGGGGCGGAGAGCGATCTAATAAATGAAAATCATCTTCGAAATTAGTAAGGACAGGATAAAGTGGCTGGCGGACAGCATATTGACCCGACACTTGCAACCTACGCTCTTTCTCTTGTCTCTCCGCCAGTTCTCTTTCCTCCCGACGCTTCGCTTCCTGTGCTCTCACATGATCATTTTTCCGTTGCTCTTTATCAATCAGCACTTTCTCACGTTTCTCTCGCTCACGCACTTCCTTCACCCATAACCGTACACATTCAAACATGTCTTGCCGAGCACGCCGTTTACACATACACTGTTCCACATACTCAATCTTACGCATATCAAACGATCCATACAAAGGCCATCGTAACTCAGGATCCTTTTTGGTGTATTTCCTCCACACTGTGCTGTACATTATAGAGGAAAGACCATGCTTCACATACATATCCCTATTAGGAGTCCCCTCTGGGGGGGCTGGAGCGGATTCCTCAAGATTTAACCGGTTTCCAAAGCAACAGCACCACTTACGGAGTGCGCTAAAAGCAGGCATGCTCAAAAATAATGCAAAATATGCAGTATTATCAAAAATGGCACTTAAACTTTGCGCCGTTCAGATTTAAACAACTCCGGAGAAATATCTCCACATTACCTGCCTATATGTGTTGCAACGCATATATTCTCACAGTAATCAATACAAAATATGACCGGTCATCACAAATCAAACTCAAATAGCCAACCCAGGCTTCAAAACTTGGAGCAAGTACCGTACAACGGTTCTTACCAATCAAGAGTGTCCAGATTCCAACTGCCAAGTTCCAAAATTCGCCCAAACGGCTATCACACAGCAAACCGACAGAAGAGGTCTCAGTCGAGGACCGGCGCCACCCAGATGGTCAGCTCGGAAGGGAAGGAAGAAACCTCGGGATGCCAGGACTAAAAGACGCCGCTGGCAGTGATCACATCCCCGGCCAAATTCCTCACCTTCGTCACGACCAGTCCTTCGAGCATCCGAGTCGCCGATGAGCCCCACGTGACGGGCGCCAATTGATGAGTACAGGCCCCAGCTAGGCCCGCAGAATACAAGGGTTCGCTCTCCTGTAACAAAAGCTAGAAGGAAGTTGGCACGGAAACTGCAAATACAAAGACAGTTTATTAACCCTTAAGGGTGGTCCTACAACCTACACAACACTCTTCAGTATTGCATAGAGTAGCACAAAGAACTTGCGTACGCGGTCCCCTTTTATACACAACAGAGGGGCTCATAAGTGGGTGGATACAACATAGAGCAAAATTCATGACCATTTATGGACATTTTCGATACAGGATCAATATATGGGCGGAGTTACCAGTTTCCTGAGCCCGCGAAAACATGGTCAAACAAGGACTAACTGATAACAGATGTGGTCAAGTCTGGGCATGCGCCAGACGGACAAAGGAGCTATTTATAGACTGTTACTAGGCAGATTACAAGAGCAACTAGCAAAAAGATAGGACTCTTCTCGTGCAAAGCACGTGGAGACATGACAATACAAAATGGAGTCCGGACATTAGTCAACATAAGACAAGAAACATGTTTTAACTAGAGAGAATTCATGTCTTTAGTGAATGCTTAATCATATCGCTGTTTTAGTTTTCAACAAGTGCTCTACTGACTTTCAATAGGGCTACTGTTCCGAGGGTTCCTTATTTACCAGCATGGAAACCTGGAGCTTTTAAGAGTGCTCAAGCAGTTTCAATAACTCATGCACCTTAATGGTGAGCTTTTTCTCTTTGGGAATTGGAATTTGATTTCTGTGCAATGCAATTACCTGGTTAGTATCTTCTGTGTTCCAATTCAAGGCTGCTGATCTATGTTTTCTAATTTTAGAACAGAGCTGGTTTCCTTCAAAAGGTAAGTGTGTGTTTCTCACAAAGTTCTTTAGGTCTATATCAAACTGCAATATACAGGGGGCTTTTGTCTTCTAAAAATTAACATATTTGGTCTGTTTCAAATTTTATGGATTGGAAAATGAATTAATTGTCATGTACACGGATAGGCACACTTTGTCCGGTTCTATTTAAAACGTCACCATTGTTTTTCAATTTCCCTTTCAAGAGTCAAATTTTCGGATTAAAGCTTACAAAATTAGAAATATGTTCTAGATAGGAACATTTTACCTTCATATCTCCTATCTTCTTATTTCCTATAAAATACGGCAGATGTATTTTAGTCAGTTACTCATAACTTGTGGTCCCACCATGAACTGCTTATGACCTCACATATTACCTTGTGGACTGCTGTATTCATTAGTAACTTGAGTAGTTCTTTAAATCTAATGAATCATACCATCCATTATGTCATGTAATATGTCATGAGTGAAGTAATATGTGAGGTCACAAGGAGTGCATCATGAGGATGCAAGTTATAGTTAATCCACTAACCAATATCTGGTGTATTTCAGTGTTTTGGGGATTTTTAACATCAATTTTTGTCTCATTTCAACACCCAACTATAACTCCACTTTACCCTTTCGTTTAGTTAGTGATTTTCAGTTTTCTTCTAACTATATACTTAGGCCCTCACTTACAAACCTTTGATGCACGGCAGTGCAGCAGACCTTGCTGCGCTGCCGTGCGCCAAAAGAAAAAGGCAGGGATGTGCAGTATCTACAAGATATGGAGCATTCCTGTCCTTCTCCCCTGCACCACTGCACAACCATCAGCTGTGCACCAACGCAGACACCCTTGCATCATTTTCAAGGGTGCCTGCATTGCGGGGATATTTGTTTTTGTGCAGAAGGGGACACCTTCCTGTACAAAAACAATAATTGATGACATTTTCCCCTTTCTATGCTTGCTGCAGAATGTAGCACATATAGTAAGTGATAAAAACAAGGAATGCTTCAGATGCCATGGGTGTTGCATGGGATCACCCACAGTAAGAACCATGGAACGCCCTTTTCACACAGTGTTCAGCGTGAAAGGGACAAATATTTACAAGGCCATAAAAAGCCACGTAAAGGGGCTTTGCGTGGCCTTATAAATATGCTGCGGCACATCGCACCATCGAAGAGCAAAAAATGTGAGGATCCAAAGTGCAAAAGTGCTGCTAGGGCCTCGCACATGAGGCCGTAAATTTGGCCAGTACCCAACCGTCTGCAAGCATCCAACCTCCGTTGCGCAAGGCCATAGGCCTTTCACAAGGGGGGTTGGCTGCAGGGCATGGCCTCACAACCAGGCACTGTGCCCAACCCTCCACTGGCACCCAAACCCCACTGTGCACACCCTTTAGTGTTGGCCACTGGGCCTGCACCCAATCCTCTGCTTGTACCTCTCTGCCTGATTTCACCCACTACTGCGCAAAAAGAGCCTTATGTACAAGAGGCCTGCACCACCGGAGAGTAACTTTTTATGATTCTCCAGTAACACAGGCCTCTCTGCGGTGGCGCAAGGCCACCCTGCATGGCTTTGCACGGCCTCATAGAAATGGAGTAAGACAAGGCAGCGGAAAGTGCAGCCTTACTGTACTGTATGTCAAGGAGGCTTACCATGGGCATTATGGTGGGTTTTTCCATGCAACACCCATGGGTTTTGACACAGTCCCAGATTTACAAGGATCTGTAAACTTTGGAATGTGTCAAAACTGTGCGCATCCCCAGGGCAATCGTAATGAGGAGAAATCATTTTAGGTCTCCTCGTAATTTTTAGTCTTTCCACATCGAAAGAGAAAAATGCCCCAATTGATTGTTTTTCTAGAGGAATGTGTTCTTTCCCCAGCACAAAAACAATTGTGCGTTAGTACTAGACACCAATTTGTGAGCTGCCGCAGGCAGAAAAGACAGAAATGCACTGTATTTCATTAATATGGCCTATTCCTATCCTTTCCTTTTGACGTGTGGCAGCACAGCAAGAAGCCTTGTGGTGCTGTCCTGTGCCAAAAAGTTGTAAATGAGACTCAAAGTGCGTAGTGAGGTTTGCCCGCAGGGCTTGACAGTCAATCCTTTGGGAGTGGTCAACCCTGCCGCACGCACAGTTTGTCTACCAAAAGGGGAAAGGGGATGTTGTTCTTATGCAGATACTGTGTAACTAATTAAGTCCTTTTAATTTTAAAAATACATTATGCCTTAAATTACTTAAAACCCATGCGTCGCCTCAAATATTAAATCTGCTGGTTTTATACTTGCATTAACATCTCAATACTCATTTGCTTGAGCCTGCTCCACATGAAAAGCTTCAAATTCAACAGCTCCTATTCCAACACAATTGAGTTCAGGAGTGCCTCCCTTTTGTCTTGAATACAAAATGTTAGCGATGTAGTTTTTCATTAAAACTCCGGGGTGAAGCTGCAGTTGATCGCTAGGGAGTTAACTGCCAGACTCCTGGTGGTGTTGGAAGTAAGATTCACTCTGCATGCCAGAATGTTTACTTACATGGATGAGGGAGATATTGATAGCAATGGAAAGAGTTCAAATTATACTCTCCAGTACCTGCTTAACCTTTGACTTACAAGGATGGGCTCCAGTTCTGCGCCAAGCTTTCTTCTTTCAGGCGATAGACCTTTGACGACATTTTTGAATGGTTGCTAAATCAAATCAAGTCAATCATCATCATTATTTACAGTTTAAGTTCAGACAATAATGAGTGTTTTGGGCAGGTTTTGAAAGGTTTAGTCTTTAAAAGAGATTAGTAAGTTTCTCTCTATTTCTCTCTCTTCACTCAATTAGCAAATTAGGCAATCCATTTACATAAATTATCAAGAAAAATATGGGTAGAGTCATCAGTGAAACAACTCAATAAGCATGTTCCATAAGTTCAGAAAACGATGAGAGTTTTGGGCAAGTTTTAAAAGGATTATTCTTTAAATGAGATTAGTAAATCTCTCTCTATTTCTCTGTCTTCACTCAATCAGTAAATTAGGTAATCCATTAAAAAAATTATCAAGACAAATATGGGTAGAGTCATCAATGAAACAATTCAATAAACATGTTCCATAAAAGAACATTATCCATATTCTATCTAAGAGGCTCTACCCTAAATAGAACTCATTCATTCAAAAACTTTATTCGGTTTATAGACATAAAATCATAAAAGTATACCATAATACATCGTAATCACAAAATAGATTTAAAACAATCCATAAGCATATTCACTCTAAAATACATACCCCGTGGTAGTTCCCCCTAACAATTATAATTTAGCGTCATAAATTCGTTATTGACTGGAAGAAGGCTTCAATAGAGGTCTAAAGAACATCTCTAAACGCGTGGCTTCAGACTCTTCCCCGTTCCTGGTTGGTAAGACATTAAAGTCATATTATTAAGTCAGAAATTAGGAAGTAGCGGGTTGCTCTACTTACTCATATGTGAGGGCCTCGAGGTATGCTAATTTTTTGCTTCTTCCTATGGCCATTGTAATAAAAGTTATATCATACTAGCAGATATCACTTTTTTCTAAGACACATAAATAATTAAAAGCGTCCTGATAAAAGACATAGTCGCCACTTTTAATAAGGGGGGCTAAAAAGCGTTTCCGGAGGTCTTAAAAAAGCTGCAAAATAGAATAAAGTGTGTTGTGCTTTGTCGTGATTTGCCATCGCATGGGCACTTTGGGAGGTTTTTAGTCAATGCCCTACTTTTTGGGAAGGCAAACTGTACATGAAGTATGTATAAGCACAATCTGGTGAGATAAAATCTTTGCTGGCTGTTTTTAACGATTGTCAGGTCGTTTGGCTGGCCTTCATGCACATTATGTTGTAGGTAACTAGCTACCGTAGATTTTTTACTCTCATTTAATTCTCTCTCCTTTTCTCTTTGTCCCATAAGTATAGTCCTGACCTCTTTTTTGGAGTATGTAAGAATTCTGGCTGTATCAATTATGCCTATGTCAGGATCCAATTTTCTTAGACAAACATCCATATAGGACAGCCATTTAATATTCTTCCAGGCATCAAACTTGAGAAAGTCTAGAATGATCTCCTTCATAAACTGTGTCCCTGTTTTACTCCATATATTGTGCCACAGTATGGTAGGCCTAATATGTAGGGCATCTTCTAAAAAGGGGGCAGACAGTTCCTTATGTGATATGTACGATGAACTAGATTTTGGTATTGCCAGTAAACGTGCCAAGAACAGATTTTCTACTGTCTGCAGTTTTGTGCAATTTGTATAACCCCATTAGGGAGCACCATAACCAGAACTTGGTAAACATTTACTTTTGTACAGCAGCAACATTTCTCTAATCGGTTTTTGGCCTATTTTACTAGAGAACATAAAAATTGATTTTACCACCCTTAAAAACTTCATTTTTGATATGTCTAATTGACTTTCCCAAGAGCCCGATGCAGTGAACTGAATACTCAAGCGTGTAAAAGTTTGTGTCTCCCCTAGCCTCTCCCCCTTGATGTAATGTATCCTCTTTTTTGCTCTACCTTTTCCAGCTACCATGGTGACAGTTTTCTTTAAATAAACTTTCATATCTGTACTGTCCATACATTTTACGAATGTATCTATCAGCAGCTGCAGCCCATTAGCGGTTCTTGAAAGTAGGACTGCATCATCTGCATATAGTGAGATGGGGACAGGGCGAGTACCAACCATGGGGACATCAGCTTTAGTTTCTTGTAGGCATGCATCCACACCATTTATAAAATGTGAGAAGAGCAGGGGGGTGAGGACACAACCCTGTCTAATACCATGGGTGACCTTAATGCTGTCTGTGCACTCCCCGTTTGGGCCGTATCGTACCTGTGCTGTAAGGTGGGAATACCATTGGGATAGGTAATTAATGATACCCCGTGGAGCTTCTAGATCCACAAGTGTTTCCCAGAGTTTGTTATGGTTTACCAGATCGAACGCACGGCTCAGATCGGCAAAACATAGATGCACTTGTCCTTTCCTGGCTACCATATATTTATTAATTAACAAGTGTAAATTGACACATTGTTCTATTGTTCTGATATCAGGTCTGAATAATTATTGTGTATCAGAAAGTATATGTTTTTCCTCCCCCCATTGTTCTAACCTGCCCAGAAGGATTCTATTCATTAGTTTGGCACTGGAGTCCAGGAGAGATATTGGGCGATAACATTTCGGGTCGCCTCAATTTCCTTTTTTTTAAATTGGGACTATTGTGTTTTCTGTCCACGAGGTTGGGAGGAAACCCTTTACTGTAGAATTACATACTTGGGTCAGCATCGGTGCCCATAAAGTGACATGTGCTTTAAAAATATCTATTGGGACCCCGTCGGGGCCAGAGGTCTTTCCACTAGCTGCTTTGTTTAGGGCGTTAATGACCTCTTCTAAAGATATTTCGGGAATGTTCGCTGGTTCAAGTTGATAAAAATGTGTAAAATACAAATTAAAAAGGGTACCCTCTGGGTTCCAAATTGTGTTAAAATGTTCTAGCCAGTCCCCTTGATGAAAAAATGTCTCGATCTTTGGGTCTTCTTTCTCTTTTAGGAATGGCTGATTTATTATTGTCCAAAAAAGGGTGTTATCATTTAAATCAGCCGCCTGGAGGAGATCTTCCCATATTTTTTCTATCAACTCGCTTTTCCTTTTGTCGAGGATATTTTTGTACATAATTCTCAATCTGCTAATTTTTTTTCTATCTCTTGGCAAATCCCGTAAGGCTTTCCTTAATTTTCTGTTTATTACTGAGCATTCTGTGTCAAACCAACCCCTGTTTCTATTATTTTTCCCTCTGGGTGGGCACTTAAGTTTCTCTGCAATTAGAGGCATAGTTTTACGGAAAGCTTCCATAATAAGCATCGGGGAAGACATAAAATCTGTGCTGGTATAAAAATCATTAAGAGAGTCTGCCATCATTTCCTGGGTTTTTGCTATACCATCTATATTTGTCCATCTTAGGGTAAGGCCATTTTTTACCCTGTATTCCAATTTGCTTCAGGCATTGTAAACTATTTGGCCTTGTAATGTTTATATTAGGAGCTAATGTCAGGGAAGCATGGTCGCTAGAGGCATTCGGGGTAGCAATAAGGGAATCTATTAGGCGTTCACCATTTTCTGTCACCAGTACATGATCAATAACAGAGCTTCTACCAGTCCCATAATATGTAGGTACTTCCATTTCACCTTCACCAATGCATTGTGCCATAAGAATCAAACTATACTTATAAATCATTTAATTGAAAACATCTCCATAGGGGTTATGTAGAAAATGTGACATACCTTCACCATTAGTTTTGACGTATCCACAACTTTCAGGTCCTTGTCTATAACATTTACTGATATTAAAATCTCCTGCCATAATAAAACATAATCATCCTTAATTTTGGCTAAAAATAAATCAACTTCTTTGCTTTAATAATTATGGCACGGCCATAGACCGCCTTTCCTGCAATGTCACGTGCTGGATAGCTTTGCCTTTATCAATGGCTGGCCGTGCCTCCTTGATAAAAATGGTGATTCTCCCACAGTTCTTATATCTCTTTCTGAATATTCTGTATCCTCCAGGGCGACATTTTTTCACCTCCCTTAGAACAGAATTGCTGAAATTATTTTGGGGAGGCAAATAGCACCGCCTGAAATGGACAGTACTCATGAGGCCATATGCGCAAGGCGGGTTTGATTTACCAGATTTTTAACTATATTTTGAATGTGCACAAGCACAACATGCCTATTGTTGGATGAACCCCCCATGCTATATGCCTCTAATTGCGGCGGAGAGTTGGCTGGCGGATCCGATTCCATTGAGTGGGATGATTCATGACCCCGCTCCGGCCAGAAATGTGCCATCCACCTCACTCACGAGTACATTCACCGCATGGCTTAGCATTGGTCGTCGTCTTAACGCCACAATCATATATTCGCCACTAATGCCTCTCTCCTATCATCCACAGATCCCATTATTACAAGAGAAGGGGTTCCATAAATGATGTGCCCGACTGAACATTGTTACATGGGGGGATCTTTTTATACATGGGAAGTTTTGCTCTGCTGAACAATTCTTCCGACAGACAACTCCCATTCCGTTAGATACATTCTTATATTTACGGTTACAACAGGGTATGGGGACCATTATCCTGGAATTTCCCAAGGAACCGGAGCCACTAGCACCGTTCCTTCGTATGCTGACCGCGGATGGCCCAGGGCATATGGTCTCTACGTTATATCATACTGTACGTACTCTCCAGCCAGATCCGACGCAAGCGGCAATGAATCCCTGGTCCACTCTCTGGGTTTTGAATTATCACTTGAGCAATGGTGGTACTGTTGTAGGCATGTTGCACGCATTTCCGCCAGCTGCAGATTGCGTATTATCCACTTTCGATACATCCAACGTATATATTGCACACCCGCAAAGTTATACCGACTCAAGCTGAGTGATACTGATAACTGTGACCGCTGCGGTAGCCCAGGGGCTGGTTTTTTAAATCTGGCGTGGGAATGCCCCAGGGTCTCGGAATACTGGGTAAAGGTCTTTGAGACACTCGCACAAATGACGTCGGATGTCATTGAGTGTAGTCCACTTTTGGCACTGCTGGGATATACTGAGCAGCTTCCACGGGCCTATCGCCGTTATATCACACTTGCGTTACTGTTAGCAAAAAGAAGGGTAGCGTGCCGATGGGGTAGGTGACGTGCCCCTAAATTTAAAGAGTGGCTCGATGATTTGATTTATAGTCAAGATCAGAGGTCCATCTGTGCGGAATCGTTACCTCGCGGATCCATATCCAAGGATATATGGGGACCTCTCAAACAGTACCTCCTGCAACACACCCCTGAAGACTCCACATAAGCTGCTATATTGATCCTGATGTGATAATTGCTGGGAAATAAGCTCAGAGTCCTCTAAGTGGCTCATGAGAAGGGAAGTAGGGTGACGCTGCGATGCTATGTTTCCCCTGTGCTGTGGGCATTTGCTGAAATCTGTGTGTGGGGACTTGTGTGGGAGGCCGGGGATGGTGGTCACGAAATGAGCTTCCTCTTCTGGAACGTCTTTATGTTTATGTCTATGTGGCCCACCGGAGGGGACATGTGCGTAGTATGGAATGATGGACTATGGACTTGTCTGAAAGCCGTGGACTTCACTAATACGAGCATGAGGTACATGTACTGTGTTCTATATCTCAATGATGTATATTGCATTGGTCTGTATTACTTACGGAGATGCTGCAGTGACTGTCTACAATTTTATTTTTCCTTCTGGTTATTCGCAAGCAAAAACTAATAAATAAAGTTTTTTTAAAAACTTCTTTGCTTTAATCCATTAAAACTGTCACTTTAGTTGTATCAAAAACGTTATTATAGAAGTTAATTATAACCAAAATAACCCTTTCTTCTGTGATTAAATGGATAAACTGGATCTAGGGGGAGCACAAATAGGTTCTTAAAACTTTCATTGAGAAGGTTATTGATATTAAAACAGCCAGGCCTCTCTTTTCCCCCATCCCCCCTCTGAAGGTGTTGCTGGGGGTAAGAATTACATGAAGCCCTCCACAAAGAATTCCTCTAGTGACCATGTCTCTTGAAGACAAGCTAGTTGTGCTTGGTTGATAATCTCTAGCCACTCTGGATTCGATAGTTTTTTCTTATTCCGGCAGCGTTCAGGTCTTCAATATGGTTTTCTCATAAAGAGTCCTGGAAAGCAAGATGAAAGGATTAAGTAGCGGAACTCCTCATAAAGAGCAGTTCTTGAATCTTAGCCGAGTCCCATCCTTTACAAGTCTCAATATACAGTTGCAGTAGCAGACTGTAAAACATCTATCTCAATTGGGAAAAGGAAGGAAACAGACAAAGCAGTCATCACATCCATACGAGCTACAGGATCTCTGTCAAGGAGCGCATGGGGCAAAGAATTGCAGGGAGCAGGTCTCAGTGAATGCCTCTCCAGTAGATGTGGCAGGAAAGGGCAAGCAAGTCGCAGGTAGCAACTCAGCAACCCGCAAGTGTCAAGAGTCAGTCCTAACTAACTAGAAACAAGCAAAATATATAAAAATGTTGGGAATATTCCAACAATATTGTTGCATCTCCATCTTCTTCTATCCAATGAGAGGACATCTTCAGATATCTCAGCAGCTCCATTATTCTTTCTCATGGCAAAACACAAGATATCCACTATTCACAAAAACAATATCTGGGACAATCTAAACTTGGTCCCCATAGAAGAACATTGCAGGGCTCATTTCATTACTTGTTAAATGTTTCACTGAGGCACAATGAACTACACTAAAGACAAATATATTTACTTGCAGATCTCCTTTTAGGTAATGGCAATCTATCACTTATAAGCATACGTTTATTGTTAAAACACACTCTCTAATCAATATTATCTGAATCTATGATGATGAAGGGAGTTCAGTTCTAGTTTATCAAGACGTTGAGGTCAAGCTATCAAATTCATTTGTGCATAGTTCAGCATTTCTTAAAGCATTTATTTATTAAAGGGGAAGAACAGAAAAGAACAAAAAATAATACAGCTGAGGCCTACCATTGGAAATGAATGCCTCATTTTTTCAGGACCATTTATTTACTTGTCATTTTGAATACATTTTCATTTTCAACATCTAAGGCAAAACAACATTATTGTAAATCAATTTTAAATGCAGATTTCATACTTTATCAATATTTAGGAACTTATAGAAAATGTGCCACGGTTTTAGCTTTCTAGAGCACTAACTATAATTTCTATGACAAAATGAACCCCTTCCTTTTACTCCTTTCAATAGGAAATACTTTCAGTTTTACAGCTTTTATCACATCAAGATGGAATTCAGTTGTGCCACACTTTTGTCATAAATACAGAATGCTAGCACTCTCATCGTTCAAGCAGCAGTAGGTCATTGGGGAGTCTGAAGATAGGCTGCTTCTGCTTTTGGAAGGATATGTTTTACTCAAAATATCTGACTTTGTTCTCACATGGCTGAGGAAGATAGTATAAATTTACGGAAAAAAGTTTTTTCATTTTAGTTTCTGGAACATCTTCTATAAATTCTATGAGAAAGTCATGAGAGAAAAATGTTTCCTTGCAAAAATGGTTCAGCAAATCCCAGCAGAGGATTAGTATTTTTCAAAGAGTCAAATCACCTTAGAACACACCACAATTCCTAAAATTAGCATGGTTCAACCAGCAAATAGTTTATTTTGTGACTATCCCACTTCATATGTGTTCCTTTTTTGACCCTCAAAAACAGGATTTAACTACAATGCATTTCAATGAGGACCAGGTCCTCGGGTAATGTAATGACTGCCAAAACATGTGTCCATATTGTAGCCAGACAATCAAGATGAGGTCACTTTAGGAACCCCCACAAGCCCCTGGGGTCAGGGTATGTGCTCACTCAGCCCCCTTATATATTTTTTTATTTTAGTTCATTTTGGGGATGCAGGAACTAGTATGTCCCCAAGTCCTGTAATGGTTGGCACAACATATTGTTCATGTTGTGGCCAGCTATTCTGTATTGACCAATTGCCTTTAAATTGGACAATCAGAGCAAATCTAGACACCAATGGTCTAGATAGCACTAACGTTTTTTGGTGGTTAGCCCCATCATGCCCAACCCAAACCCTTCTCTAGATGCTCATTTCTCAAAAACAGATTTACAACAAATCATAAAAGGCACACTTTCTGATTAAAGTTCTAACTATGTGTCAAATTTGTTGCAATTCTGTATGGCTTTTTCTGTATAATAATCCACATTTGTGAAGCGCGAACAATCACCCGAAAGCAAACTTTCCTAAAGGAATTAAAATGGAAAATCTCACTTTTGGACACCACCTCCTTCATTGGCCTCGCTTGAGGAATCAGCACAACACTTTACATGAAGGAGCCAAAATGGATGAATTTTTTTGAGAAAGGTTTGTGCAGAACCATAAAACCGTGCCAAAGACATTAGAAAACAGAAAATGCTTTTTCAATTGATACAACTACAGTGGTGCAACATCTCCCATGAAAAAAATAATATATATATATATTTTTTTTTTTTTCTACTGGCGGTCACCAGTAGATAGTTATATTTAGGACCACGTTTCCATAGGAAATCTCAAAATTCTATTTTGAATAACTTTGGCGCTGGTTGACGAATCCTCGCAAAATTTTCAAAACTAATGGGGCGCTCCGTTCAGCTCCTACCCTGAAAGTCTCGGGGTGATTCGTCAAGCGGGGGCCGAGAAAAAAGGGGGGTCCCAAAACACGTTTTCCCCATGCATTTTTCCATAGGACCTTTAGATGCAGCTACAGCCCGAACGGCTGAACAGAATTACTTGAAATTTGGCAGAGAGGTAGCCATAAGGTCAAGGAAGTGCCTTTTGCAGGTCTGGTGTAAATCTGTTCAGTATTTCCTGAGAAAATAGCATTTAAAAGCATATCAATATCTGTACGCGCGCAGGGTGCGCGCACCGTGCAAGCACCCTAACGTGCCCGAGCGTAATTCTGATTGGTGGTTACATGTTAGTCAACGTTCGAATCGGTCAAAATCAGGAAGTGTCGGCCGCCATTTTGTTTGTTTTCAGTGCGAGAGCGAAAAAGGAAGGTGGCGAACGTGAAAAGGGGGCAGGGTAGAGAGTTCCTGACCCCCTAGCCTTTGTCAGGGGGTCCCTGAAGGACCCCGAAGGCAGAATTTTTTTTTTCTTTTTTAAATCGCGGGGTGAAAAACCCCCCCAAAAAACCAATTTTTTTTTAAAGTCGCGGGGTTGCACGCACCGTGCGCGCACGGTGAAAACCAAAAAAAAAAAAAAAAAACATTTTTAATACGTCGTTTATTGTAAAATAAATATATAAAAAAAGTAATAATACATAAATAAATTGGCATTTAAAAAACCGTACAAATTCACTGAAAAAACCATAGATTTCACACACGTTATAGTTAGGAATTAGCATTTAAAAAACCTTGCAAATTCACTTAAAAAACCATAGGTTTCACACATGTTATAGTTAGGTGGATATTTCACTCGTAAAAAACCAATGAAATTCCCCCGTTATAGTTAGTTCAGATAACTATAACTCGCGCGACCGCCACTCTATCACAAGGATGATGTCATCAGTGATGTCATGAGTGATGCCACTGACCATGTCATGAGTGATGTAATATGTGACGTCATGAGCAGTGGATTGCGGGCGCGCGAGTTATAGTCATCTGAACTAACTATAACGGGGGAATTTCATTGGTTTTTTACGAGTGAAATATCCACCTAACTATAACGTGTGAAACCTATGGTTTTTTAAGTGAATATATATATATATATATATATATATATATATATATATATACACATATATATATATATTATCCGTCAAAGTTGCCCAAGCAAGCCCGGATGCACTCAGCTGCTGTCGGTAGTTTGTTAACCTGGCGGCCAGCTGATTCACACCAGATTTAATGTGTCAATGCCCGACGCGTTTCAAAGTGTTAACTTCTTCCTCAGGGGCGGCTGCACAGAAGTCATCAGGAAACACCCAGCATGCCTTTTCATATTGTCCCCGCCCTTAGTGGGTGTGGCTTAGTGCCCAGGAGCATGCTGGATCATGTAGTTCCCTCAGTGGGTTCCGTCGATTTCATAGCGGCAATAGTTTTCGTACCCTTAGCAGGGCTCCGGTTAGAATACTGGTCCATTTATGCTTGCTTGGGCAACTTTGACGGATAATCTATACGCGGCAGCCCTGCCGCGCCGGTTTGCACCATCTCAACGAATCAAGAGAGGCTGTGGGGGATACGATTCCCTACTGATACAGCACTGGTGTTGGGGCATAAATGGACCAGTATTCTAACCGGAGCCCTGCTAAGGGTACGAAAACTATTGCCGCTATGAAATCGACGGAACCCACTGAGGGAACTACATGATCCAGCATGCTCCTGGGCACTATGCCACACCCACTAAGGGCGGGGACAATATGAAAAGGCATGCTGGGTGTTTCCTGATGACTTCTGTGCAGCCGCCCCTGAGGAAGAAGTTAACACTTTGAAACGCGTCGGGCATTGACACATTAAATCTGGTGTGAATCAGCTGGCCGCCAGGTTAACAAACTACCGACAGCAGCTGAGTGCATCCGGGCTTGCTTGGGCAACTTTGACGGATAATATATATATATATATATATATATATATATATATAAATTCACTGAAAAAACCATAGGTTTCAGGGGTGTTATAGTTAGCTGGACTTTTCACTTGTACAAAACCATTGAAATTCCCCCGTTATAGTTAGTTCAGCTAACTATAGCTCGCGCGCCCGCAATGCACTGCTGATGACGTCACATATTACATCACTCATGACATGGTCAGTGACATCACTCATGACATCACTGGTGACATCTCAAATGACATCACTGATGACATCATCCAGTGAATGTCTGTTTTTCTGAAAATTAAATATGTTTTATATATGTATATCTAAACAATGATGGAAGAATAAATGGGTATATAAGTGTCTAAATGGATGATTTGTTTTTGAAAAATTGATTGTGTAACTGACTGATTAAGTGTATCATAGTGAATACATGGCTTAGTGAGTAATGTTTAAATATGTAAATATCTGTATCAGTCTCTCACTTTGTGTATAAGTGGCTCCATGGGTTGGTGAGTAGCTACATGGGTGTCTATATAGGTTATTAGTTGGTTTTTTGAGTATCAGTCTGAGTGTCTGCATGGTTCGGTGGGGGGTATTACGTAGTGCATAGGTGCATGAATGAGTGACTCACTGTTTGTATGTGTTGAAGACAGCATGTGTGCAGGACTGTATGGGTGGATGAGTGTGTGTATGGGTGTGTTAGTGAGTGAATGACTGTCTCAATAGTGTCTTTATGAGTAACTACATATGTTTTAATCTAGTATATGTGACTATTGGTGTATATAAGTGAGTATATGTGAGAGTGAGAGATTGAAAGAGTTCCTGTATGAATAAGTATGTGTTTCTAGAAGTGATTGTTTAAAAGACTAAGTATGTGTACGTTTCCGTAGAAGTAAGTGTGGTGGTGTCTATAACTGTATATGCAAGTAAATGTATGTTTGATTCTTTATTAGCATGAGTGACTATGTGTGTGAGTAACTCTATGGATGAGTGGCATTGTGTAACAGGATGTATAGGTGTATGAGTACATATGATGAGTGAGTACATGTATGAGTGACTGTATAGGACTGTTGGTGAATGAGTGGATGTGTATGTGGATCTTAGAATTACTGAAGAGGTTGTTGTAACTGGTATTGGTATGTCCATTGTTTTGAAAATTTTAGTCACTATTTTTGAATGTGTGTATCAAAGGTTATATTAGGGTGAGAGGAGGTCTGCCACTCTATCACAAGGATGATGTCATGAGTGATGTCATGAGTGATGTCATTTGAGATGTCATCAGTGATGTCATGAGTGATGTCACTGACCATGTCATGAGTGATGTAATATGTGACGTCATCAGCAGTGCATTGCGGGCGCGCGAGTTATAGTTAGCTGAACTAACTATAACGGGGGAATTTCAATGGTTTTGTACAAGTGAAAAGTTTTTTCAGTGAATTTCTGAGGTTTTTTAAATGCTAATTCCTAACTATAACGTGCCTGAAACCTATGTTTTTTTTCTGTGAATTTCAAAGGTTTATTAAATGCTCATTTCTAACTATGCCTACAGAGATAGGACATGTGAAGAAAGAAGAAAAAATGCACAGAAAGAAAAAAAAGAAGTGCAGAAGGAAGCAACAGAAGTCCTCAAAGACGAAGAAAAGTGCAGGAAGAAGGATAACGTGCAGAAAGAACAAAAAGAAGAGCAGAAAGAATCCTTGTTGCAAAATCATCCTGTACCCTCACCTTTTTCAGACGGATACTGGTGGTAACTGAGTCTGACTAACCAGTCCTAGAGCCAGTGCTATGTTAAAAGACACTTAGAATACAGTGAAAACACCTACATACACTAGGGAACATTATGCGTTGGGGTCCCCCTGTGATTAGCATGACCTCCTCTGTAAGCCCCTAGTATATAATAGGGCAGGGGGGTTAAAACTACCTCTTAAAACAGGCTACAGGGCGTTTGTGCACACGTTAACTCAGGCCCCGTCCCCTCCCTTCACCACTGTGTAAACACGCCCTGTGTCCGTTTTTAGTTGGGAGATTAAGTTCATTTGAATCCTGAGGGTCCCTAGGGTCCAACTAGCCCACTAGGTACCACCAGTAAGTGACACAGAGCTGCGTTGCAGAGAGGTGTAAAAAGTGGCACGGCCTGGACCACCTCTCTGCAATGCAGCTCAGTGGCGCTTACTGGAAGCACTTGGTGGGCTAGTTAGCCCCCAGGGGCCCTCAGTATTGAAGGGAAATGATATCCCCAATTTAAAACGTGCCATAGTGCGTGTTTGCACACGTCACCTCAGGCCCCATCCCCTCCCTTCACCACTGTGTAAACGCGCCCTGTGGCTGTTCTAAGTTGAGAGATTAAGTCCCCTTGAATCCTAAGGGTCCCTAGGGTCAAACTAGACCACTAGGTACCTCCAGTAAGCGCCACAGAGCTGCATTGCAGAGAGGTGTAAAAAGGGGCTTGGCCTCAGAACACCTGTCTGCAGCGCAGCTCCCTGGCGCATACTGGAGATGCCTGTTGGGCTAGTTGGCCCTCAGGGACCCTCAGTATTGAAGAGGAATTAATTCCCCAACTTACAACTCGCCAGGGGGCGCGTTTGCAGAGTGCTGCAAGGAGGGGGCGTGGCCTCCGGCACGATGCCAGTCTTTTATTTATTTAAATTTTTTAAGAAGGGGGGCTGTGTGGTTCCCCTTCTTATTCTAATTTATTGGCCCTGATGACCCCATCCCCCAGGGCCTGTCTCCTAATTATATTTTTTTGACCCCAATCCCCAGGGCCGGCCACTGTTTTTTATTATTTTTAAAAAATATATATTTATAGACACACCTAGGACATGCTGGACAAACCGTACGTACCTATCACCATGACGATTTGCGTGATATTCATTAAAAGGCGACTATGCATACAATGAATCCACGTGGAATGTATTTACACCACTAGTGAAGCTCTGACATGTCTGATGCCCTACCGTGCCTAATCCCGGTAGACACCCTTGTCGTTTATTTATACAAACATGGGTAGCTATTGACGGGCACATTTAATACACATGCACACCAAGCCATTCAAAGGGGATTCGACAAAAATTCGACCAAAACTATGCAAGAAACCCCCTTCACGGTTAATAAAACACACATCCACTGCCGGATGTGTAATACTTTTTATTTTACTCTCTGGAAAGGGGACGAACATCACTTGAGAGTCACAGCGCGCTCCTGGCAGAGCCCAATGCTGTGTTACACCCACCATTGCCTGCCGAGTGCCACACACCTCTGTGTTGTATTCCACCAGCTAGTGCATATGCTATGACACTCTCTAGCCCATGTGCACTGTAACACCACCCCGTGAATATGTCATGCCACACTTGTCTTCGCACGGGTTATATTGCCCCATCTAACGTGCCTTCCTCGATGCCTATGTTATAACGCACAGTGCTATGCCATACATATTACAATCTGGGATCCATATCTTTGTCACAGTGCATATGCAACGTTACACTCCCCAGCACATATTTTATATTACAACTTTAGAGACTAGTTAGGTTACACAACACTGCCCTGTGCATATTACACTCCAAGGCGCATATCGCATAGCACGCGCTAGTGCCTGTGCTATCTCGCGCTCTCCAATGAATCTGTCATTGCGCACAATGTATTGCATATTATATTTCACGCCCGGTTCATCTTATATCACACTTTTTGGTGCATAGTTTATACCATACACTATATCTAGTTTTCATTTTCAATAGTGCTCTCAGGACTATGTTCTATATAACACTGCGTTCACCTACCCTTTTCACGGGCATTACATTTTGCGATAGCGGGTGGAGGGTCAGGGGGTGTTTCTGCCAAGTGAGCCCGGAGTCACAGTCACAAACGTCCTCTTCTTCCTTTTTTTTTTTTTTTTGGATTGTTGGTCATTCATTTGTTATTTTTTTTTTTTATTTATTTATTTTTTTTCCATTTTGCACATATAGTATTTCGTATCACCATACATTTTATAAAATTCCCTAATCCCGTAGCAGTATCCATTCAGCACATATTCACTGCAGTTAAGTTTCATTACGTTAGTACTTACAATATAACTTCTAGCCATAAACATAATTAACTCACAGTAAGAACACAAACCCTAGGTTTTCACACATAGTTGAGAGTGTTCCCTACGCTTAGTCCTATTACCTAGGAGTAAACCAGCCCTTCCTTCCATCTAGTAATAGGCTCCCATATTCTTAACCCAAGCTGCCTTTTTCTTTTACCCTTCCTTTCATAGATGGGCTTCTCAAGATTATATGCTGCCAATAGGTTAGCCATCCATATTTGCCAACCCGGAGGATTCTTATCCAGCCAGGCCCTAGCTATAGTTAATCTGTAGACTGCCATGGCTATAAACATAAATTCCGTCTGTAAAATATCAGTCCCTGGGCTAATCCCTAGAAGAATCCATACTGGTGTGAGTATAATTTGTATGCCTAGGGATCTGACCATGAATAGCTCTATATCTCTTAATAGGATATGCAGTTGGGGGCATGATGCAAAGATGTGCACAATATCTGCTTCTAGCAGATTGCATCGAGGGCAAGAAATCCCTGTAGTACCTCCCCATTTTGAGATTCTATCAGGGATGAAATATAGTGAGTATAGTGTCTTATAGTGTTGTGACTGTAGAGGAGCAGAGCAGAGAATTGTACGTCCCAAGTCCAGTGACTCCTGAAACCATTGTTCTCCCCCGCTCAATTTCTCGAGCCACTTTTTACTATATTTATCCAGATCGTCTGATTTCCCTTTTATCAAACTTGCGTAAAAGCTCTTAATTGTACAATCCCCCAGCATCCTTATCAAAATTTCATTCGTTCCAAACCCTACTGACCCCCCCTTTTTATTGCCAAAAAAGCTTCTCACCTGAAGATATTTAAAAAACCCTTGCCTGTCTATGCCATATTTATTTATTAAATCAGTAAACTGCATCACCCCCTCAGAGTCCATAAGATGGCCAATCTGATCTATTCCCTTTTCAACCCATCCCGCCATTATTGAGTCAGCAAAAATTGCAGCCGGGAAAGACTTATTCTTATACAGTTTGATATATCTATTGAATCTTCCCAAGCCTGCATTCTTCAGGAAAGCTTTCCATACTTTAATAGCTGCACTAACCGTCTTAAACCTCGTTCTCTTGTAATACCCAAATTCAATGCAATTTAAAAAGCAATTTTCCGCTTCACCCCCTAAAACAGTTGCATAGATCTTAGTAGAGTTTGTGGTGGCTCTTGGGTCTATTCCACCCCCTCCTATCAGCCCCTGCATATGTTGCAGCGCTGCTGCCCAGTAATATAATCTAAAGTCCGGTGCACCCCACCCGCCCCTCTCCCTAGGGAGGGAAATGAACCTATAAGCCCTTCGCGTCTTCCCTTGGGCCCAAATAAATCTGTTTAATGTTACCTCCAGCGTTTTAAACCATATGCCTTCGAAAAACAAAGGAATGGTCCTAAATAGGTAAAGGAATCTCAGTAAAATTAACATCTTAATTACGTTGGTAGATCCCACAAGAGATAAATGTAAATTATTCAACCTCTCCAGGTCTATCTTTACCTTATTTAATAATGGACTCATATTTTCTTCTACCAATTTGTCTAAGTCTGCCGTGATGATGACTCCCAGATATGTTGCTGATCCAACCACTCTTGCTTCATTATAATTACAATACTTGTTCACAACTATCTGTGTCTTAGCCCTATTCAGACTATAGCCAGATATTTGTCCAAATACCTGCGCCGCTGCTTCCACTACTGTGATTGCCGATGCTGGGTCGGATGTCAAAATAGCCACGTCATCAGCGTACGCCAGCGTTTTAACCTCGCTAGCGTTGACCCTCATTGAAGGGATATCATTGTTACCTTCTAACCTCCTTAGGAGAGGGTCCAAATAAAGAGCGAAGAGAAGGGGCGAGGAGGGGCAGCCTTGCCTGGTCCCTCGAGTGATCTTAACTGGTGTTGAACATCCCCTGTTGATTCTAATTCTAGCTGTAGGTTCCTTATATAAAGTTTGAATGCCTTTTATATATCCTTCTCTTATACCACTCCACCTCATAGTCAGCCAGAGGTAGTCCCAGGAGACCCTATCGAACGCCTTCTCTGCGTCTAGAAAGAGCGCTGCCATAGGGTCTCCTAAGGTGCCTGCCGCATCAAACATGGTAATTACTTGTCTAGTATGTTGCGTAGTACCCTTACCTGGGATAAAACCATGCTGTACTGGGCTTACCAAACACTCAATAATGGCAGCCAGTCTTCCTGCCAGGATTTTCGAGTAGACCTTAGCATCTGCATTCATTAATGTAATTGGCCTGTATGAACCTGGTGCTGTCAAAGGCTTCCCTTTTTTTAATATCACAATAATGTCCGCTCCACCCCATGACTCAGGAATAAATTCCCCTTTTTGTGCCTGTAACATAATATTAAACATATCCAATTCCAATACTCCTTGAAATACTTTAAAGAATTCCACCGGAATCTGATCCGGACCGGCTGCCTTACCCGAGGGGAGATTACCCAAGGCCATTCTAAGTTCTTCCAGCTGAAATGGGGCGTCTAACATCACACTTTGTTCCTCTAGCATTAAGGGGGGGGTGGTATCCTCCAGGTATCTCTCTATCTCTTTTGACCAATCTTCTAGGTCGGAAGTGTATAGATCCTGATAGTATTGTCTGAAAACTTCCCTCACTTGATCAGGTTCCGTAACAATACTACCTTGATCATTTTTAATTTCCTTTATATCTGATAGAGCTAGCTTCTGTCTGGTCCGTACTGCTAAAATGTGGCCCACCCTTTCGCTTAGCTCGTATGCGTTCTCCTTTTTTGTGAGGTAATTCTCTGCAATTTTCTTAGTGTTACATTCTACAAATTCTGCTCTAAGTGCCGTAATTTTTAACAAGTGCTGCTCCAGTGGACGATGCTGTTGAATGTCTAGGGCCAGCTCTTCTTCAACCTTAAGTAGTTTCTTGGAAATTGCTTCTATTCTAAGTTTCTCTTCCTTTTGTCTAGCTAATACAAAGCTCAGCGTCTCACCCCTAACCCCAGCCTTAAAGGCGTCCCATACCACCCCCGGAGGAGCTGTCCCTCTATTTATATCCCAGTAGTTTTTAATCCAGAGCTCCATAATCTTTCGATATGCCTCATCTTTCAACAATGCTCTTTCAAAAGTCCACTGCACTTCTCTTCCTTGAGGCTTGCCTATTGTAACTGTTAACACCAGTGGGCTGTGATCGGAGACAGTTCGGGGGTATCTTTTAATCTGTGATCCCTGTATCATCGACCTAGTAATTAAAAAGTAGTCCAACCTGACCATAACCTTGTGGGGAGCTGAGTAAAATGTGCTACCGTCTATATTTGGATGATGCTTGATCCATGGATCATCCAAGGAGTTATGCAATACCATATCTGACAAAGCCTTATTTGTTTTTTTCTTTCTCCCCGAATACTGCCCTCTCGGTTGCAGGAATGAACTATTTAAATCATGAATGTTGAGGTCTCCACAGCACACAATAGGTTCTGGCCATTGAGCCAACTCTACGTCCAGATATTGGAAGACATCAGGGTCATCCTCTGTTGAACCGTAAATATTTACTAGTGTGAGCCTCTCTCCTTTAAAATCTATCTCCACTATGACCCAGCGACCCCACTGATCTTCTCGCTTCCTTCTCACGGTCACGTCCCTGATTCTTCCTAGAACTGCTACCCCTCTTGTTCTAGTCCCTTGTTTGGAGCACGCCAATAGTGAATAACCAAGCTGTTCTAGTAGATACCCCCTTGAACCTTCTACATGGGTCTCCTGCAGACAAACCAAATCTAACCGAAGTGTTTTAAGTAGAGCAGTAACCCTAATTCTTTTGTTAGGGTCATTAAGTCCACATACATTAATTGTAGCAATTCTACAAGCCATTACTTTGAGTCAAGTATCTTTCCCTGTTATATACATCCACGCCCATAATGTATATGCCATCCATAATGTGTGATTCGTTGTACTGCTTATAATGCTGCTTATGATATTCAATATGTGCTTTGCTATATACTATACTGTGCTGTGCTAAGTGATATGTACCGTAAACTTGAAAACCATTTCCCCCCCCTCCCTTCCCTCCCCTAACCCACCTTGACCTCCCCACCATGCCCTCCCACCCCCTTTTACAGGCAAATAGGTCAATCATGACCTATGTGTGGCTGTCTGTAAGTCGTAGTTGTCGCCTCCCTCTCCCATGAGCCCTGTATATCAGTTCGTAGTCATGCTCCCTCTTTGGAGTTATTTCAGCCTCCCTTCCACTCCTATATCTTAATCATTCACTTCTCAGCTACCCCCTTTCTGCCCTTTCAGTTCTTCCAAAAATTGTTTTGCTTTAACTTCTGAAAAGAACATTCTTACGTGGCCCCTTGTGACAATTTTTAGTCTAGCCGGAAACAATAGGTATGCTTCTGAACCTAGGTTCTGGAAAGGAGTAATTAATTGCCTTAGTTTCCATCTCCTCTCCACTGTCACATGGCAAAAGTCAGGTCTTGCAAAAAATGTGGAGCCATTAAAAGATCTTTTCGAATCCGGCCTAGCCTTATCAATAATCTCCTGTCTCACCAAGTAATTTCCCACATACACCAACATTGCCCTAGGTAGATTCTCTCGATCGGTGGGCCCTCTTTTCCTTAGAGTGAGTGGGAATCTGTGTGCCCTTTGAACTTCCAGGTCCCATTGCCAGTGTGCCTCTGGAAAAGCCCCCTTTAGCAAATTTACTACAAACCCTCTCGCATCCTGCCCTTCCACCCCTTCCGCCAGTCCTAAGAGTCTGACATTAGTGCGTCGTTGGCGGTTTTCGAAGTCCTCCATCTTCCATTGCATGTCTTCTGCCACCTTCTCATGGGTAGATTTAAAGGAGCGCCAATCTGCCATATCGTCTTCTAGTCTTCCAGTCCTTTCCTCCACCTGTACTACTCTATCCGCCACCTCTTCATACAGTTTATTCATTTTTTTAAGGGAGGACTGGATTTTTTTATTGTCTTGTCTAGCTCTCCGACTCACTGCCCTTGCCTCCCCTTGCATCTGTTTCAAAGTACTGAATAGTAAGTCAAATGGCGCTTGGTGGGGTGAATCCCCAATTGGCACTTGGTTGTCTTCTTGATGTATGCTTGGTGTAGCTGTATAATCCCAGAGAAGTTTTTTATTCGTGCTTGAAGTGGGGTTCTGACGACCCGGCTTAACTCCCCTCTTCTGGGTACTTTTTCCTTCTGACGAGGTGGTCTCAGTATCAGAGCCCCCACTTAGACCGCCTTCACTAGAGATTGTTGACTCAGAGTCCTCATTCAGCGAAAAGAAAGATCACCCTCTGGAGAGCCGGCCCCCCTATTCTCTGCAACATCGGTAGGCAAAGAGTGTAGTGGAATGCTCTCCTTTGCTGTTGAGTGAGAGCTGCCCATCCCTGCCTCCACTTGCAATAGAGCACCCAACATGTCTGAATTTCCTAATTCCACTGCCCGGTTCTCTCGTGGTTCTAGGTGGACCCCAGCCCTCACCTTACTCCTTTCGCTGCTGCCTCCCATGCGCCGCTCGGGTGTTTGATCGTCTATCTGCCCGGCCGTCTGCTCCGTCTGCTCCGTTGATTCTGGCAGGAAGGCTGGGGGTTGCTTAGCAACCACGTTATCGGCGCTATCGGCGTCCTCGAGGTCCTGGAAGGCGTCCGCGCTCTGACACCGCTCAAGCTCTTCCACTGCTGGAGCCAGATCTACGTGTTGGGCAGCTGCATTACCAGAGAACATCTCAGACAAAGTAGGTTGCCGAAGTATTGCGTCCTATAATTTAGCAGTTTTTGTCTCGCTCGACATCCGTAAGGCATTTTGCCGTTGCGTTCCGAGCTCTGCAGTCTCAGCTGTCTCAGCAGTTGCTCTGTCTTGTGATTCCGCTTTCCTCTCCACCGTTTTCTTTTTGGTAGTCGTTGGGGGGTTCACCCTTTTGTTAACAGGAGGTGGTTTCTGATTAGATCCTAAGGGTGCCGCCGCTGCTGCCGCTGCCTTGCAGTTCCCTTTAGCTCCTCGATTCGTTTCCTTCGGAATAGCACCAAGTTCCGCTGTAGATTTTTCCTTCTCTTGTCTCTGCGACCGTGTGGGCATCTTGACGAGTGTCGTACAGTGAACCGCGAACTGGAAGAAGACTCTCCACTTTAGACTCAGCCGATGTAAGCCTATAGTCCTGGCCAAGCGATCAGGTAGCATATAGAACCACCTTTCTGCCTCCTTGCTGTACGCAGCCCAGTTTCTCAGATTTTCCGAGGGCCACTTCATCCCAGTTCAGAGCATCCTTCGATATCTGTACAGGAGAGGGATTGTGACGACTGCTCTCTACGACCTAGCTGCGGCCATCTTGCCTCCCGCTAGTCATTCCTCGTCCGCTTCTTCCTGAATAAAAGTGAGATTATGCTGCATACTTGTTCATATTTTAAGTAGTTCGCACAGACACACGTTTTAAAAACAATAAAGTTCCTAATACCCGCCTTCTCTGAACAGTTAGCTTGCTGCCCCATCCCCCTCCTCCCTATCCTCTGTTGTGTGAATCCATGGACTACCCTCCTCCCTCCTGCCATGCATGGTCTGATGTTCTGCCACTGCCCTCAATTTAGTATGATGTACCAGTCCACTCCTCCTGCCCTCCATTGCCCAATTCTATGCCCCATCATTGACCTCCTGTTTAAACTCTGTGCTTAGCTTGCTGCCTCTATTCTCCTTCCCCCTGCCCTCCGATGTCTTTGTGCATGCCCCTGCTCCATCCTTTTTGCCCACCATGTACCATGGACCTGCCACTCCTATCTACTCTGAGTGTTCTGTTGAGCTGCCACTCCCCTCCCACCTGCCTAGCATTTTCAGATGACTGTAACCTGTCCCTGCCACCTCCACCCTGCCTGTCCACATGCCATGCCCCTATCCTCTTCCTCCTGTCCTACATGGTCCATTGTACTGCCACACCCTTCTGCCCTCCCTGGTCTGTTGTGCTGCAACTGCTCCTCCTGCCTGCCCCGTGCGGTCTGTTGTGAGGCCCCTTCCCCTGAACTTTCTTGTCTGTGCACAGGTCCTGACCCTCCCTTCTATCCTCCATCGTCCTTTGTGCATGCCCCTGCACCCTCCTTCTTGCCCATCATAGCCATTGTGCTGCCACTAACCCTACCACTTGCCATGCATGGTCTTCTGTGCTGCCATGGCCCCTCCCACCTTCCCAGTGTGGTCAGTTAGCTGCCCCTGACCCCCTCCCACCTTCCCTCCATGGTCTGTGTGTATGCCATCACAGTCTCACTGTTGCTCTTCATGGTGTGTCTTGCTGCTAGTGCCCATCCTGCCTGACCTCCATGGCTATCTTGCTGCTCCTGCCCTGCCCCCTTGCCCCCAGCCCTCTGTTTACATGTGCAGACCCCTACTCCCTCCCTCCTGGCTTGTCTGTTCCATTGTAATGCCCCTGATCCGTCCCTCCTGCCCTTTATGGTCTGTTATGCTGCAGCTTTCTCTCCTGTCTGTCCATTATGGTCAGCTAGCTACCATTGCCTCTTGCCCCTCTGTTCTCTGTTGTCCATGTGCATGGTCCTGTCCCCTCCCTCTTGCTTTCTATGGATTGTTGTGCTGCACTCCCGTCCCGCATGCCCTGTGTGGTGTATTGTGCTGCTGCAAACCCTGACGCCTTCCCTGCAGGGTCAGTTTGGTGCACCTCTCCATGTCCTTCCTGTCCTCTGTTATCCAAGTCCATGTCCCTACCCCATTTCCTTCCATGATCCAATGTACCATACTTGCGAACATTTTGAGCTTGGTAAGAGGGAGATTTTGAAAAAAAACTGGGGTATTGATTTTCCCCTTTGAGTTACATTGAAAAAGAGGAGATTGTAGACAGGAGACAGATCAAATAAAGCCCATTTGAGCTCAAAAACATTGGACGTTTCCTGGCTGAATCGGGTCTGTTGGCATGTATGGTTGTACTACCATTGCTTCTTCCTTCTGCCCACAATGGTCTATTACATTGCCACAGCCTCTCTTGCAAGTCCTGTATTGTTGGTTTGTTGCCCCTGCCCCCCTTTCCACTGCCCTCCATAGTCTGTTGTGCTGCCACGGCCCTTCCTGCCTGCTCAGTGTGGTTAAATTGTTGCCTTTGCACCCTCCTACCTGCCTTCAATTTTCAGAGTCCGTGCCCCTGGCCTCTGCCTCTCAACAGTATCCTAATGAACAACTAGATTGCTAACATTCTATATTTATTACAAAAGTGTGGAACGCCTGACGTCATCTTGATGTAATCAAAACTGTAATACCTAGAGCATTTCCTTTAGAAATTACATATATGAGAGGGTCTTATTGGCATCAAAATTATGGTTAGTGCTCTAAAAGACTAAAATAAGGACATATTTTCTGAGTTTTCAAATAGTGACAAAGCACTTTTAAATTATTTGTTATCTTTATGTTTTTTTATCCAGTTGACCACTTGATTAAATGTTGCACTTAGGGGAGAGGATGTGGTGTTACTTCCAGAACTGCAGACTTTGCAACTGGGGAACCAGGTTGGAGTTTCTGCTTCAGCTCGACATTCTGTGATTCTGGTCAAATCACTTAGTCTCCCCATGTCTACAACCAAAATGAATTTGTTCTTGTGTGATGTAACCAATGCTCATGTAAAGCACTCCAATACCTGACAAGTCTGCACTATATAACACTGCAAAAACACAAAATAATAAGTGTTTTGCACACTTCTGTCATTGGGCTATATTTGGGCTACATCTGGGTGATTTTGGGCTACATTTGGGCTCTTTTGTCTCCGGTGGCCATCTTGGGAGATTTATTTGTTATGAAGTTTCCTAATTTCCTCATGTACTGCAGTCTCCTCAGTAGGAAATGCTTTCAGTTTTTTACTTTGATTCCATCATGAAGGTATTCAGATATGTCACACATTTGCCATAAATTCTGAAAGTTAGCACTCTAGTTGCTCATTAGATCACTGTAGTAAAACTACTGTTCACCATGGAAGTCTGCTCCTGGTATTTAAAGTGCATGTTTCAGTCTGCATGTCAGAATTTTTTAATGAAATAGAAGAGGATTTGAGAAGTCACTCAAAATGTGCCCTCATTTTCTTTCTTCAGCATTAATCATAATTTCTATGGCAAAATGAACCCCCTCATTGTGTTCCTTTTTAAATTAATATTTTAAGTGTTACCAGTTTATTCCAATCAAGATGGCTTCAGGTGTGCCATACTTTTGTCATAATGAAGACAGTAAGCGCTCTAGTTGTTTTTAAGAACACTCTGGGACATTCTGTCATTGGGCTATACTTGGGCTACATCTGGGTGATATTTGGGCTACATTTGGGCTCTTTTGTATCTGGTGGCCATCTTGGGAGACTTATTTGTTATGAAGTTTCCTAATTTCCTCATTTACTGCAGTCTCCTCAGTAGGAAATACTTTCAGTTTTTTACTTTGATTCCATCAAGAAGGCATTCAGATGTGTCACACATTTGCCATAAATTCAGAATGTTAGCACTCTTTTTGCTCATTAGATCACTGTAGTAAAGCTACTGCTCACCAGGGAAAACTGCTGCTGGTATTGAAAGTGCATGTTTCAGTCTGCATGTCAGAATTTTTTAATGAAATAGAAGAGGATTTGAGAAGTCACTCAAAATGTGCCCTAATTTTTCTTTCTGCAGCACTAATCATACTTTTTATGGAAAAATGAACCCCCTCATTTTGTTCCTTTTTAAATTAAATGTTTTAAGAGTTACCACTTTAATCCAAGCAAGATGGCTTCTGGTGTGCCATACGTTTATCATAAGTAGGACTGTTAGCGCTCTAGTTGTTCTTTGGAACACTCTGGGAAGCTGCAGTAGAACACAAAGGAATCAACTGACAGTCTCTGCCCTTGTTGGATGTGCATGTTTTACTGAGAATGTCAGACTTCATTCTCACATGACTGAGAGAGATAATGTGAATTTACAGAAAATAAGCTCTCAGTTTAGCTTATAGATACCTCTGTGGGAAAAGCATGAGAAAATATTTTTCTCTCAATCATGATATCCCAGCAGAAGGCTTTTTCACATGGTGAAATCACCTTAGAACATACCACAATTCCTAAAATGAATATGGTACCATCAACAAATGATTTATAATGTAACTAAAGTCTTAAAACCTTCTATTAACTGCAATGCTTTTTAATGAGGTGCTATCATGTATATTGGTCCCAAGATGGCAGCCAACACTTCTTGGATGAAGTGCTGACAGCCAATCAGATCTCAGGATGAGATGTGTGGTTAGGCTCCGCCCACATATATATATGATTTTCCTTTTGATTTTCTCAGGAACTACTGAACAGATTGACACCAGACCTGCAAATGGCACTTCCCTGAGCTGAGGACTACCTCTCTGCCAAATTTCAAGTAATTCTGTTCAGCCGTTCGGGCTGTACCTTGGACTAAAGGTCCCTATGGAAAATTGCATGGGAAAAACGCGTTTTGGGACCCCCCTTTTTTCTCAGCCCCCGCTTGACGAATCCCCCCGAGACTTTCAGGGTAGGAGTGGAGCGGAGCGCCCCACCTATTTTGAAAATTTCGCGAGGATTCGTCAACTGGCGCCAAAGTTATTCCAAATAAAATGTTGCGGATTTCCTATGGAATCACGGTCCTAACTATAACTATCTACTGGCGACCGCCAGTAGATAATATATGTATATATATATATATATATATCACACACAAAGGTTGCCCTTGGAAAATGCCACACATGGAGGGGTGATGCACAAATCACCGTAGACAGCAGGATTAGCCAGCTTGCTTCAAACCTCCCAAATCATGCCATGCGCATTTCGAGCATCATCCATGCTCTTGATCACTGGCTGCAATGACGAGGAAAAACGGGCTTCATGAAAACCATTATTTTATTGGATAACAAGTCCCGCCCATGTGGGCGTCACAAACTGAGGCATTATGGTCCCAGTAGTTCGTGCAGACTCAGATTCCCAATCCAAGTGGATGCCGATGCCTCCATCATCGTTAAAATGTCATACCCTGTTGGGTGGAAAGCATCAGCATAGCTAGAGTCCTGCCAATATATACCTGCGGCTGAGGCCCCCTCCGTTCCCTCAAGTGTCCGTGTACCAAACACTCAGGATCCGCACAGGAAGCAGCGGGGCATTTTTGCGACCGGACCAGCCGCCATAAATCACACACAAAGGTTGCCCTTGGAAAATGCCACACACGGAGGGGTGATGCACAAATCACCGTAGACAGCTGGATTAGCCAGCTTGCTTCAAACCTCCCAAATCATGCCATACCCGTTTCGAGCATCATCCATGCTCTTGATCACTGGCTGCAATGACGAGGAAAAACGGGCTTAATGAGAACCATCATTTTATTGGATAACAAGTCCCGCCCATGTGGGCGTCACAAACTGAGGTATTATGGTCCCAGTAGTTCGTGCAGACTCAGATTCCCAATCCAAGTGGATGCCGATGCCTCCATCATCGTTAAAATGTCATACCCTGTTGGGTGGAAAGCATCAGCATAGCTGGAGTCCTGCCAATATATACCTGCGGCTGAGGCCCCCCTCCGTTCCCTCAAGTGTCCGTGTACCAAACACTCAGGATCCGCACAGGAAGCAGCGGGGCATTTTCGCGACCGGACCAGCCGCCATAAAGGCGGGTCTGCTGAGCTCGGAACCACGAGCTTGGCGAATAGAACGCAGAGGACCTGAGCTGCTGGTATATATTGGCAGGAGCATTGGTGCACCTTCATCGATTCCAACCCATTATTTTGGGGGATTTTGACATTATTTTTTTGTTATTAAGAATATGATTATCACGAAGAAAACTACACCCACTGGGGTTATTAAAGGAACCATGAGTCTCGTGGACTACATCAACCACAATGCTTATTATGTTAACGCCCACTTGGGCGGGACTCATTCAACAGAATAAATCAGGTGTTCCGAATAGATTGCTGTCTCCGTGTGTTACCTGTTTGCCAGTGATCAAGAGCAGTCATGCTTGAAACGCGTTTGGCTTCAGTGAAGTGAATCGTGGGGGAGCGCTGATGCGATGGCCACCGGCAGCAATTGTGTGCTTTCCCCAGCGTGAGTGGCGTCTCCAAGAGGGCAACCTTGGTTTTGTGAAATTTAGCGGCCTGTCCAGCCGCGGAGATGCCCCACCGCCTGAAAGGCGGGTCTGCTGAGCTCGGAACCACGAGCTTGGCGAATAGAACGCAGAGGACCTGAGCTGCTGGTATATATTGGCAGGAGCATTGGTGCACCTTCATCGATTCCAACCCATTATTTTGGGGGATTTTGACATTATTTTTTTGTTATTAAGGCTATGATTATCACGAAGAAAACTACACCCACTGGGGTTATTAAAGGAACCATGAGTCTCGTGGACTACATCAACCACAATGCTTATTATGTTAACGCCCACTTGGGCGGGACTCATTCAACAGAATAAATCAGGTGTTCCGAATAGATTGCTGTCTCCGTGAGTTGCCTGTTTGCCAGTGATCAAGGGCAGTCATGCTTGAAACGCGTTTGGCTTCAGTGAAGTGAATCGTGGGGGCGCGCTGATGCGATGGCCACCGGCAGCAATTGTGTGCTTTCCCCAGCGTGAGTGGCGTCTCCAAGAGGGCAACCTTGGTTTTGTGAAATTTAGCGGCCTGTCCAGCCGCGGAGATGCCCCACCGCCTGAAAGGCGGGTCTGCTGAGCTCGGAACCATGAGCTTGGCAAATAGAACGCAGAGGACCTGAGCTGCTGGTATATATTGGCAGGAGCATTGGTGCACCTTCATCGATTCCAACCCATTATTTTGGGGGATTTTGACACTATTTTTTTGTTATTAAGGCTATGATTATCACGAAGAAAACTACACCCACTGGGGTTATTAAAGGAACCATGAGTCTCAGTGAAGTCATTTGAGATGTCATCCGTGATGTCATGAGTGATGTCACTGACCATGTCATGAGTGATGTAATATGTGACGTCATCAGCAGTGGATTGCGGGCGCGCGAGTTATAGTTAGCTGAACTAACTATAACAGGGGAATTTCATTGGTTTTTTACGAGTGAAATGTCCAGCTAACTATAACATGTGTGAAACCTATGGTTTTTTCAGTGAATTTGTAAGGTTTTTTAAATGCTATTTCCTAACTATAACGTGTGTGAAATCTATGGTTTTTTCAGTGAATTTGCAAGGTTTTTTAAATGCTAATTCCTAACTTTAACGTGTGTGAAACCTATGGTTTTTTCAGTGAATTTCAAAGGTTTTTTAAATGCTAATTTTTTATTTTTTTAATATTTTTTTATATATTTCTTTTACAAAAATTTCCCTATGTATACATTTATAAATTATCTGTATCCTTTAATTTTGTGTGGGTCATTTTTTTTTAACTTTGAATTTGGATAAAGTTGAACAGCATAGTTAATATCTTCTATTAACTTATGTCCACTTTTCTTTTTTATTTTTATATAAATTTTTAGGGTGCGCGCACTGAGCGCGAACCTAGTGCGTTTGCGTACGTTTTTCATGTATGCAGGCGTACATTATCTACGTACGCATACATACGTTTTAGTGCGCGCTCACAGTGCGCACCTAATACGCATGCGTACGTTTTTTGTGTACGCATGCGTACGTTATATACGTATGCATACGTATGTTTTAGTACGTGCTCGCAGCGCGCACCCAGTACGCATGCGTACGTACGCATGCGTGCGTCGTACGTGCTCCACGCGCTACACTCGCGTATACGAGTAGAGTACGCGCACTGACGTTTGCGCATGCGCGTTACGTACGTACATAATACTTATGCGCATGCGCGCGTACGCGTTTGCGTATGCGTAATTGCACGGTGCGCGCTCTGAGCTTGCTCCGTGCGCGCACCTCGGGTTCTGTGATTAATAAAACAACACTTTTAATTGGTTTACATTACTTTCAGTTTCAGATTGTTTCAACACCACACCCAATCCCCTCATGGTAAGTCAAGTGATCAAGAAACATCACTTTTCATTGGTTCAAAGTACTTTCAGTTCCAGATTCGGCCAAAACTACACCCACTCCCCTCATTGTTAGTTCTGATTCCCTTGGAGAAGGAGCTACTCTGTTTTTGTGAGACAATGGCAGAGCACCAGCCACCTTCTCAGAGTGAGCAGGACACTCTTGAGAGACAGAGGCAGAGGAAGCAGAAAGACTCCTTTATATGGCAGTTTTTCACTTTTCCTGAGGGACAAAAGAAGGTGAATGCACCAAAGGTCACCTGCAAACTTTGTCAACGCATCTTGTCACGTGGGAATGCTAATAAGAAGTACTCGTTTAGTATTCACACTATGATGAGGCACGTTGAGAAAATGCATCCTGTGACTTTTCATCAAGCTTCTGGAGCAAACCCTCCACCTGCTCAGCCGATGACATCTGCAGCAGCTCAGCCGAGCACATCTTCGGCAGCTCAGCCGAGCACTTCTTCTGCAATGGTGCCTTCACCTTCTAACACACCTCTGGATATTCGTCCTTGTTTTGGGAGGATGAGTACACGGTGCATGGATTGTGGTACTCTTATTACTATGGGTGAGAGCAGTATTGATCTCATTCAAAGAAAATTTGAGGAGCACCCTTGCACTAGGCCATAGTTTTGTTATTTTTTTTGTTTGTTTTTCTCTTCCTCTGTCCCTACATTAACTCAAGGGCTCTTTTTAGAGCCACCTAAAATCAAAACACAAAAACTTGTTTTTTGAATCTATTTGTCATTTTCTTTTTTGGGGTGCGCGCACCCTGAGCGCACCCAATGGGGTTTTTTAAAAAAAAATAATCATTTTTTTCACCTTTAGTAAACCTTCAGGGACTCCCTGACAAAGAGAGGGGAGTGGCAAAGTAATTAAAAAAGAGATGGTGTACATTTCACAGATGAAGGGAAGAGAGTCTTCCTATTAAACTTTAAACTCTGCATCAGTACTTATGTATAGGTACCCAAAAAAGATAATAGCTCATTTTAGTGCTGCATTTGAATTGGCTGTATTTACAAGGAGAGGAAAAGACACACAGAGTGGCTTATCCTCTCCTTGTAAATATGGAAAAGCACCCTGCGCCACTAGTACGTCAAGAAAAGTGACGTAGTGGTGGCGCAGGTGGCTTGTAAATCTGCCCCGGAGATGTTAAGGAAATTAAGGGTAAAACATACAAACAGAGAGTGACAGATACAGAGACAGACAGCAAACAACTGAGAAGGAGTAAGGCAGTTAAAAAGACTAAGACATATGGATACAGAGAAAGAAACATGGATGAGAAATTAGTGATGGAGGTAGTAAAGGTAGGGGAGTAGTAGAGAAGGAGTGAGGAAGTTACAAAAGAGTAGTAAAGCAGGAAGAGTGAGTGAGAAGAGAAATGAGAAAAGCAGAGTAAGGAGAGGTGAAGAAAAGGAAGCATGAAACGAAAGCAGTGACACATACAGATATTTTAAACTTACCTGACCACCAAAGTAACTTATTTAGAAATAAATGTTTTTATTTAATTGCAAGGAAACTGAATTACATTTTCTAAATTTTCTTTCTAGTTCTGAAAAAAAGAAAAAAAGTATTAATATTCAACAATACATTTTATTAAACAGTACATGTTTTTTTCATATTTAGCAAAGCCATTTTTTGCCCTTTTTTTGCTGTTTTCAGAATGTTTTGATTTTCACTGAAAATAGTGAAATCAATTGTATTCATCATTTAACAGCGGGCAAAAAAAAAAACAATCTGAAAGATTGTTTAAAAAAGCCCCAAATGTATCCTCACTAAAACATACCTTAATAGAAATGTCAAAAATACCTTTTAAGAACAATAACAAATTACAAGAAATCACGTCTGTAAACCTTGTTGCAAAAGAACAGTTTCCAAAATAATATCTGTCAAAGAAGTCCACAATTGTTTGTTTTACCTTTCCTTGAGGCCAAATGGTAAGTTTAAAATCCTTTTTGAGTGAAACATCCAATTTTAATCCTTTAAAATTTAAATAATGCTTTCTTCAGATGCTGAATTTAGTATTTAAAATTTGGGTTTCAGAAAAATTAAGTAACAATTTGGTAAATCATAAGGCAAACGTTGCTTGAAAATCAATTGAGAATCATTACACAGTGTCCAGCCTTTTTCACATTTAAGATAAACTGTGTAATGACCAGAAGTTATAGAAGGACCGTCATGAAACATTATTGCAACTGCTACAAAAGTTTTTCCAGATATAGATAATTGATTACCAACAAACTTCTTTAGTAAAGTTTCCAATTTTGTTCCATCAGCTCTACAACGTTGTACCATTAAAATTACATACTGTCCATATTTCCTTAAAAATAACGTTGACAACATTTCAGATTTACATTTAGAACATTCCATGTTGTGATTAGCATCTTTAACTAATTTACTAAAAGTCACTGTTTTACTTTCTGGTAATGGTAAATATATGAACCTTTCAGAATCAACATTACTACTGCTTGTGTTCATACAGTTATCACAACAATGTTCCCATTTATAAGAGACACCAAATACATTTTCTACTTCTACTCCTTCATCTTCCAGTACCATCAGGATATACATCAAGAATTCCTGTGCATCTTGCTGGATATTTTGTGTAAACTGTGTACATCCAGAACATACATCTAAAAGATTTCTAACATCAGAAGCACTTTCTATTTTATTTTTATCATTACTCAGCTTCTCATAAAGGAGACTCAGCAAAGAACAGAATCTTTTTTCATGATTTAGTATTATCTGCTCTTGCAAAGTTTCAAGATAAAATACAACATTCAGCACTACATTTGCGTAGCAGTTGACACCAGAGCTATTTTCAAAATGACAACCAACAGCCTCTTCCACACTGTCCTTTTTCTTTTTGCTTGCAGTCATATCACTATCTTTTTGTTTTCTCTTCTGTACATCCTCATTACAGATATGTTTTTCAAACACAGGATACTGACCTATATGAGGAGCATAGCTTCTTCTTAATCTATTATACTCCTTTACACAGTTTGCATCAGCACTTACTTTTGAGTTATCAAAGTCTATCATGAATAAACCAGATAATTTTTTCACGCGTGACAAAGCAACATATGCCATACCTTCTTTGAACACAGTAGACCCAATGTTTACAAAAGCACTATCAACAGTTAATCCTTGAGACTTGTGAATAGTTACAGCATATGTTAGAGAAATCGGAAACTGCTTCCTACGTACATATAAGTCTTTCACTAGCAAAAAACGAACTGAACAACGACTAATGACTTTAACCTCTTCAATCTGATCAAATTTTATTTTTAAGAATTCAATTCCATCTTTTTTCTGGTACTTTACAAAACCCACAGCTTCACCCATAGCTCCATTCACTAAACCTTTTTCTACATCCAAATTGCGTCTTAAAATTACTCTACAGTTCATACACACATAAAGATTCTTTTCCAAACCAGCTGTTTTTGAAATGTTTTTCTCCAGAGAATCCAATTTAGTAGCCAATTTGCCTGTCAATATAATAGTTATTCGTTCATGTTGAATTTTATCCACAGCTTCCAGTTTTATGATCTCTTCATTTTCCAATTTCAAAAGTTCTTGATTGAATACAGAGCATTCATGTAGTGTTGGCATTAAGCAGATTACAGTATTTTTTTCAGCAATTTTCTTGTATATTTTCTCTGGAACTATTTCTTCTGTTGTAAACAAATGACTCAGCAATCGACTCTGTAATACTTTTCTGCCATGTTCTGTGAGTAGTCCAATTCTTATATCTTTCAGAATACTTGCATAGTCCTCATCATTGGCTTGCCTCATATTGGTAATGAGTTCCTTATACTCAAAATATGTCCAAATATTTACATTGCCTATACTTCCTAACGACTTTTTCGTGTCTTCAGGTGTAAGTGTATGGAATACCGGTTGTCCTTTAACTGGAGTAAGTTGCAAAAGATCCCCAAAAACTATGACGTGTTTTCCTCCAAATAACACGTCATACTCTGTCTTCTGAATTTATTGCATTCTTAAATGCACAAAGGCAAGCATTAAGTTTGATACCATGCTTACCTCATCAATAATGAGTACTTTCAATTTCTTCAATACTCTTGAAACTTCCACTGACTTTATATTTTCCATTATTGATATCTTCTGTGGCATTCCATTTAAAAATGAAGTTCTGCAGCACTTCATAGAGACACATGTTCTCAAGGTGATGACTTCTTTGTGGGTAATATGTGTCCAACATGTTTGTTCTTAAAATGTCTGTACTTTCTGGTTCGAACTCTGCTAAATATTCAATTTCTCGAATAGATTTCAGTACCCGATTTCGCATTCCTGCAAGGCCTAAACTTACCCAAATTATTCTTCTGGATTTGGAGTACAGACTTGCAGATGATAACCTATTTGAGCATTCGTAGGATCCAATTTCTCGATGCGATAACATCTTTAAACTGAAACTGTATAGCTTCTTACTGACAGTCTTCTCGTGAGAAATCTCTTCCCACATTTCCTTCAATTCCGTTTTCTCAGATTTAGTGATGTAAGATGTGACATACCGAGCAACAGCAATAGAATTGTCAGCCACATACTGTATATCCATGTTAGCATTCCACATGGATAAAATGACTGGATTGTAGTCATTTATATATTTTGACTCTTCTTTTCTTCTTAGGTTGTAGGTATTCTTAGGCGATTTTCTTGTAATAGTATGTCGCACAGCTGACATAAAACTGTTTACTCTTCCTTTTGAAAGAACAGGTCGTGGAAATCCAAATCGACATTTTGTGTAGAATTTATCTTTACTCTTGTACTTTCGTCGACAGTATTTTCCACATCGATGACTTTGGAAACGTTAAACTTTCTCTTTTAAGTTTTTCTCTTCCGTGCTTTTAGGTATACCACATGTTGCATATCCTTCAATGAAAGATAAAACTGCTTCATCAGCATCTGTTCCAAATTTTGGGGCATCCTTGATCCACAACAGCATATGAATATGAGGAGCACCTCTTGCTTGGTACTCTTTTCTCCAAAAGAAATCCACAACTTCTCCAAGAGGTGGATTTTTTTTATTGCAGATGAAGTACATCATAGCCTCAAATCTATGATTAAAATATCTGCAAACATTAACCGGATCCAATGAGCACAATTCTCCTGCTGTCTTGTATTGTATGTTTTTAATGTTTGAATTTGCCTCTCGAAGAAAATCCAGAAGATAATCCCAAGAGTACTCAGCACAGCTTAGGGTAAGGAACCATGTAGGAGTTCCTAAATTCCGTAACATACACTTCAATTCTCCATGGCGTCGGTACCAATATTCATTAGTTCCACGCTGACAAGCCATCAAATTGATCAATTGAGATTCCAAATGATCATCTCGCTGTTGCACTTTGTTGAGAAAGTCCTTTGCTGACACATTATGTAGATGTACTCCAGTTTTCAAAATGTGATTTACTGCATAAGATAGTGCAGACAAGTCACTTTCAAATAAAAGATGGAACAAATAAGGAATACTTTGACGAAATCTGGGATCTTCTGCATATAATCTTGTAGTCCGATACTCCGAAGCAGGAATCTGTACTGGACGTTCATCATATCGTCCACCTTCTCCTGTAGGAAACAGTTGGGGAAAACAACGAGCTTCCAAGCTCTCCTCCCATACACTCACAGGAGTTCCTTTTGCTTTCTTCATCAGAAACAGATCAATCGTGTTTCCCATAACTTCTTTAGAATGAAGAGGATGTATGCTGAAATGTTCATAAATTTCTTCTTCTTTTGACTTATCCACTTTTTCAATTTGCCCAGTTGGTATTCCTGTGTCTTCTAGTATTTCTTCTTCATCTTCATCCATATAAATGGCTTCATACCATTTATTATTTTTTTTCAAATACAAATTTGCTCGTTGTACTTTTCGTACATCCACCAGCTCCTGCCAAATTTTCTTATTCTTTGTTGGTACTCCATTAACCAGAATAACTAATGGTTCAGTTTCCAATCTATCTGCATCAATTGTTTCCATATTTTTTTTCAAATCCAATGGCAAATAGACAACTCTTCCTTTTAAACCTGTTTGTAAATCCGAAGGAGGTAATTTACCTGTTTTTGGCTCCATACGCACTATGGTCTGAAACGGATGGACACATTGAATGAGTATAGACTCATACGTATTTAAATCAGAAAGTTCTGGAGGAATATCAACCAATTCTAATTTATTATGTACCGCTCTTGCTGGCATTCTATTTTCTTCTAACTTGTTATAACAGTATTTACAAATACGCTGATCTTCACCCAAATCAAAACTATTTTCCAGAAATATATATGTTGCAAAATCCTTCCACTTATAATTATCTTCATTTTCACTTTTTTTATACAGATCAACATTCCTTGTTTGAATTTTGTAATGGCTTCTCCGGCAACAAATACAAGTAATATTTGGTCTTTCATTAGAGATGATAGCAAATTTTGTCATTTCATCTTCAAAATTTTTACTAACAGTAAGTTCTACATTCTCTTCCACATTTTCATCAATAACTGTGTCATTTTCTGCACTTTCTTGTTCTGGACCAAAGTAACAAAACGGAATCTCATCAGTAACCTTCACTACATCTGATACAGATCCACGGAACAGAGCATTATTCAACTCATTCAACTTTAGTGCTGGACTTTTAGCAAAATACAATGTTCTCACAAACTTTCTCATTTCAGTATGATGCACAGCCAGCATCCTAAAATGGTGAAAAACACTTTGACACACTTTGCTAGATAGACAAGCCAGAGAATGTCCTTGCAAACCAGTATTCTCTCTCACTCTGCATAGATCTAGTCTTTGAAGCACCTTAATTTTCTGTTTAACACTCTTTTTACTATATTCTCTTAGAAAGTCACGTAATTTATCAATAGATTCCTGACGCACAGTACAAATACTACTACAATTCCAAGTGTACACTGGGGCTTTAGGACGTCTCCCCATAACCTCATCAGCCATCACTTCTTCCTCATTTCTTGGAACCATTTTCTCCTTTTCCATTACACAACCATCCTTAACTTCATATGCTCTACCATTGGTGTCAACTGCATGCAACAAACTATTACTTTGAAGATAACTCTCTTCATTAAAAAATGGTTCAGTACTTGAACTATGCTTCCATTCTCCTAAGAACACTTTACAAAAGTTATTTTTTTTTACTTCTCTTTTCCTTTTGCTTTGTGACTTCATTGCATTGACTAATTTATCTAATCTACGCATCCTGTTCAAAATTAAAATGAATAGTTTTTTTGTATTTCTAATGCCTTGGTAACAATACTTTCAATTAATTTCTTTTTCTTATAAAATTTGGTTTTCTTCTTAAATTTTTTCACATCCTTTAGCAAATTTAACATCACTCTTCTCTGAAACATTTTCCGACAAATGTTTTTAAAATCTATTTTCCGTGTTAAGTCACTCTTTCTTACTTCTGAGTCTACATTAGCATTTTGTTTTTGCTGTCGACTCTGTTGTTGTTTTGTACTTGAAACACTGTTTGAATTTATCTTTCGATCATTTTTTTTTTTTTTGGAAGATATTTTTTTTAAATTCTTTAGTTTGCTTACCAGAATACTTTTTCTGTTTTCCAACACACACTTCTCCTCCTATTTTTTTTTGTACCAGTTGTCTTCAAATATAGTTGTTGTTTCTTTTCTTTTCTCTTTCTTTACTTTATAGGCATCTTTATATTTGTTCACTGTTGCTCAGCAATACCTGCAAAAAACTAAAAAAAAATACCTTTATGTAATTTTGATTCATTACAATTTTTTTTTCAACTTTTCAAATCCTATCACATGAGCTGATCCTTTCCTACGAGTCCAAGTCTTACAAAACAAGAGAAACATGAATTAAATCTCTGACAACAATTCCTGTGTGCACACAGACTCATGGTGTGATTCTAGGCAGAAAACGATATTCAATTGGCAATTTGAAAGCACATTTACTTCTGTTGAGGAGCAAATGATAATTACTGTGACAGCCTGACACATTTTTCTTATATTTTAGAGAAGCAGAAAAGAGCACATGTCCTTACACCTATTTGAGACCATGACCATGTGTTACAGGGTGAGTGATTAGACTAGAGCAAAGGAAATTAGCCTTAGTGACATTGAATCTGTTTGCGTTACACACTGCTATCTGAAACATCACAAACAGCTGAGTAGTACGCACGGGAGTTTAGGAGAAGCTGCTGCGTGTGTGCAAAAAGTGTATTTCTGGAGACTTTGTATTGTCAGTTGCAAGAGAGATCTGCATGGAAACTTGCACAACTGCATGAAGAGTGCAGACATGCGTATAAGAGTAGATGTGTGGTAAGGGTTAATTTGAGTTTTGAACATGTAGGAACTACCTCCGCCATTGCAAGATTTGATGGTAAATCTACCCTGTGGTTTACAAATGTGTTAGCATTTGCCTCTCATTTGTGAGATAGTGATTTCTGCTGAGTGCTAACCATCACAGTTCAAGAAAACAAGCTGCCCCTTTCCTACGAGTGCAAGTCTTACAGAACAAGAGCAACACTAATTAAATCTCTGACAACAATTCCTGTGTGCACACAGACTCATGGTGTGATTCTAGGCAGAAAAACGATATTTCCTTTGGCAATTTGAGTGTGTTTCTGGAGACTGTGTATTGTCAGTTGCAAAAGAGATCTACATGGAGACTTTTTCAACTGCATGAAGACTGCAAATATGTGTGTAAGAGTACATGTTTGGTAAACGTTAATTGGAGTTTTGTACATGTAGGAACTACCTCACCCATTACAAGATTTGATGGAAAATCTACCTAGTTAATTTGAAATGTGTTACCATTTGCCTCTCATTTTTCTGATAGTGATTTCTGCTGAGTGCTAACCAACACATTTGAAGAAAACAAGCTGGCCCTTTCCTGAAAGTGCAAGTTTTACAGAACAACAACAACACAAATTAAATCTCTGACAACAATTTCTGTGTGCACAGAGACTCATGGTGTGATTCTAGGCAGAAAACGATATTTCCTTTGGCAATTTGAAAGCACATTTAGTACTGTGGATGGAGCAAGTGATAATTACTGTGACAGCCTCACACATTTCCCTTATATTTTAGAGAGGCAAAAAAGAGCACATGTCCTAAAAGCTACTTGAGACCATCAGCATGTGTTACAGGGTGAGTGATTAGAGTAGAGCAAAGGAAATGAGCCTTGGTGACGTTGAATGTGTTTGCATTACACACTGCTATCTGAAACACAACACAGAGCTGAGTATTATGCATGGGAGTGTAGGAGAAGCTGCTGCATGTGTGCAAACAGTGTGTTTCTGGAGACTGTGTATTGTTAGTTGCAAGAGAGATCTGCATGGAGACTTTTACAAGTGCATGAAGACTGCAGATATGTGTGTAAGAGTACATGTTTGGTAAAGGTTAATTGGACTTTTGTACATGTAGGAACTACCTCACCCATTACAAGATTGAAAGGAAAATCTACCCTGTTGATTTGAAATGTGTTACCATTTCCCTTATATTTTAGAGAGGCAAAAAAGAGCACATGTCCTAACAGCTACTTGAGACCATCACCATGTGTTACAGGGTGACTGATTAGACTACAGCAAAGGAAATGTGCCTTGATGACGTTGAATGTGTTTGCATTACACACTGCTATCTGAAACACAACACAGAGCTGAGTATTATGCATGGGAGTGTAGGAGAAGCTGCTGCATGTGTGCAAAGAGTGTGTTTCTGGAGACTGTGTATTGTCAGTTGCAAGAGAGATCTGCATGGAGACTTTTTCAACTGCATGAAGACTGCAGATATGTGTGTAAGAGTACATGTTTGGTAAACGTTAATTGGAGTTTTGTACCTGTAGGAACTACCTCACCCATTACAAGATTGAAAGGAAAATCTACCCTGTTGATTTGAAATGTGTTACCATTTGCCTCTCATTTTTCTGATAGTGATTTCTACTGAGTACTAACCAACACATTTGAACAAAACAAGCTGGCCCTTTCCTGAAAGTGCAAATTTTACAGAACAACAGCAACACAAATAAAATCTCTGACAACAATTCCTCTTTCCACACAGACTCATGCTGTGATTCTAGGCAGAAAACGATATTTCCTTTGGCAATTTGAAAGCACATTTAGTACTGTGGATGGAGCAAGTAATAATTACTGAGACAGCCTCACACATTTCCCTTATATTTTAGAGAGGCAAAAAAGAGCACATGACCTAAAAGCTACTTGAGACCATCAGCATGTGTTACAGGGTGAGTGATTAGAGTAGAGCAAAGGAAATGAGCCTTGGTGACGTTGAATGTGTTTGCGTTATACACTGCTATCTGAAACACAACACAGAGCTGAGTATTATGCATGGGAGTGTAGGAGAAGCTGCTGCATGTGTGCAAAGAGTGTGTTTCTGGAGACTGTGTATTGTCAGTTGCAAGAGAGATCTGCATGGAGACTTTTTCAACTGCATGAAGACTGCAGATATGTGTGTAAGAGTACATGTTTGGTAAAGGTTAATTGGAGTTTTGAACTACCTCACCCATTGCAGGAGTGGAAGGAAAATCTACCCTGTGGTTTTCAAATATGTTAGCATTTGCCTTTCATTTGTGAGATAGTGATTTCTGCTGAGTGCTAACCATCACAGTTGAAGAAAACAAGCTGCCCTTTTCCTGCGAGTGCAAGTTTTACAGAACAACAGCAACACAAATTAAATCTCTGACAACAATTCCTGTGTGCATGTTGTCTCATGGTGTGATTCTAGACAGAAAACAGTATTCCTGGGTCATACCAGTACACCTTAACTTATGGTGAAGACATACTCCATAATATCTTTCAAGTTCAAGGCACTTAAATATCTTCCTTAACATAAAATATAAAACACAACTTTTAAATTGGTAGGAAAATGTACCATGCTATTTTCAAATGTGTTTGTATTTGCCTCTCATTTTTCAGATAGTGATTTCTGCTGAGTGCTAACCAACACAGTTGAAAAAAAGAAACTGCCCTTTCTTAAAAGTGCAAGTTTTACAAAACAACAGCAACACAAATTAAATCTCTGACAACAAATCCTGTGTGCACACAGACTCATGATGTGATTCTAGGCACAAAACAGTATTCCTCAGTGATACCAGTACACCTTAACTTACAGTGAAGACATACTCCATAATATCTTACAAGTTCAAGACAGTTAAATATCTCCTAAAACACAAAATGTAAAACACAACTTTAAAAGAAGAATGACAATTCTATTATTTATATCAAAATACACCACATACTTCCCCTCTCAAACTCATAACTCACCTTTAAAATTAATTAGTTGAGAAAGAAATGTGGCACTCAAACAGCAGATTATCCGAGCCAGAATCTCAGAGCTGTACACCTCTCTCCTCTCTCCACAACCAGTAAATGGCAATTTTTCCCTCTCTTTTTTTACACATATACATGTTCATGTAAAATCACAGTCCTTCCCACATTTTTTCAAATGGAATGACACATTTCTATTGGTTGCAACTTTCAACCCCTTTCCAAATCATCCCTTCCCCCAACATGACTTCTGCCTGCTACCATAGCAACAGGTCATGGAACACTGGTGTGAGCAGAGAGGTCAGAAGTTCAGCACACAATGTTTCAAATCCAAAGAGCAAGACTGCTTGACTTTTCAAACCTAACAGCAAATCCAAAGTAATGTTCAGTTGGAACACATTTTTCTGTACCAATCCAAAACATGCTTTTAAAAATGTAAACATACAGCCTAGTTTTAACTGTAAAATGGTTTGAATCAGCCAATGAGTTCTTTTTATTACAAAAAAAGTATATATGCCCCCATTTTTCAACTGTCTTTCTTTTCATATTGCCATTCTACTGAAAGACACCTCCTGAGTGCATCCTGTTCTCCTTGGAAGATGTTCACAGTGTGGATTGTAGGTCATAGCTATGTCTTCTGGAGTGAAAAGTATGCAGAAAAAAGAGGTATTTTCAAAGACCTTGCTTTGCCAAGTGTAGACATTAAATGGATTGGTCAGAGAGGGTTAAAGTGGCACCAATTAATGCCTTTGGTGAAAACCATTCTACATCTCCCACAGCCTAACCTTATTATTGTGCACTGTGGTGGAAATGACCTAGGCACTTTAACTGGGGTAGGTCTGGAAATGCTTATTAAGGACACCTTTCTGCAATTGATGTCACTTTTTCCACAAACTGCCTTTGTATATTCTAATATATGCCAAAGGCAAAAGTGGAACTGGTCCAACCAATTTTGTCCGCTAATTGACAAAGCAAGAAAGCAGGTCAATAAGTCTGTTTCTGCTTTCCTCAGAGACTATGGTATGGGTTCTATATACCACAACAACTTGCGTTACAACATGCAAGACATTTATAGAGGAGACGGTGTACATTTCAATGATGAAGGGAACAGAGTCTTCCTCTTGAACTTTAGACTCTGCATCGGTACTTACTTGTAGGTACCGAAAAACACTCAATAAACACAAGGGCTCTTTTTAGAGACACCTAATATCTAAACACTTAAACTTGATTTTTATTTCTATTTTTTTTTATGGTTTTTTTCGGGTGCGCGCAGAGTGCGCGCACCCCGCGATGTTTTTAAAAAAAATTAAAATCTTTTTTTTGGCCCTTCGTGGTCCTACTGTGACCCCCTGACAATGGCTAGGGGGTCAAAAACTCCCTACTCTGCCCCCTATTCACGTTCTCCACCTTTCCTTTTCAGTGCGACAGACAAAATGGCGGCCGACACTTCCTGATTTCGACCGATTCGAATGTTTACTGACATCTAACAACCAATCAGAATTATGCTCGCGCACGGCAGGGTGCGCGCACAGGGCTTGCACAGTGCGCGCACCTTGCGCGCTTATAGATATTGATATGCTTTTAAATGCTATTTTCTCAGGAAATACTGAACAGATTTACACCAGACCTGCAAAAGGCACTTCCTTGACCTTATGGCTACCTCTCTGCCAAATTTCAAGTAATTCTGTTCAGCCGTTCGGGCTGTAGCTGTGTCTAAAGGTCCTATGGAAAAATGCATGGGGAAAACGCGTTTTGGGACCCCCCTTTTTTCTCGGCCCCTACTTGACAAATCACCCCGAGACTTTCAGGGTAGGAGCTGAACAGAGCGCCCCATTAGTTTTGAAATTTCGCGAGGATTCGTCAACCGGCGCAAAAGTTATTCAAAATAGAATTTTGAGATTTCCTATGGAAACACGATCCTAACTATAACTATCTACTGGCGACCGCCAGTAGATTATATATATATATATATATATATATATATATATATATATATATATATATATATATAAAGTTTTCAGCTCCAGTAAGCAAAACACGCACTCAGAAAGGTACAGCTCGTTGGCGATTTATTCACAAGGTAACGCTACGCGTTTCAGCACAGAAGGGCCTTGATCACACGTTAAACCTTCTACCAATCAGAAACATCTTATGTACAAACACCAGGACTGGTCAGTTGAAAACAACATAGTGGAAGGACACTCGCAAGAGAAATAATGATTCGGCCATATTGAAATGGTTCCTTTCCATTGAATCCCTATTGCATCATAAGGATATGTAATACAGAACAATGGGTCCGATAATTCAAGTGAAACATCCGGACTACATCTGATATGAAAAATACAAAAAATACAAGAATAACAAGATATGCGCATACTAAGTAATATCGCATATATGCATCAGAAACAACATTGTACTCGGTCTAGTGCCCGAAAGGAATCAGTATCTGTAATACAAAAATTGATCAAGCCCAATGGCGAGTAACTAACGTGTCCAATATCAATAAGGTGATCCCGATGGGTGTGACTAGGGATGTTCCAACATGGTAATTAGAGTGCATCTAGATCCAAGGATCAAGATAATTTCCAACGAAAAAAGGGAGGAAAAAAGGGGGGGTAAAAATAACAAAAGTGACAAAGTGTATCTTAGCTTTATCGTGGTGAGGTGATAGTCTTCTATTCAGTTCAGAATGTGAAGATCAGTGCAGTGCTCAGGTTTTCTAAGGAGTGACGTGCCCCCGGCTGACTCCTAGAAAGAAGTGACAAAAACATGGATTAAAATGGATTAAAAACAATATCATTAGTTAATAATTAGCAAGAACAATCAGAAAACAATCAAGCATCAGGACATGAAGGTTTACCCTGGACAACTATGGACAATAACTGGATGAATTAATCAGTATGTAGATGGGTTGCAAGTTCCTCGTCCAAATTATGCCCCCCAGGGAATTTGGTCTCTAATTCCAATATCCATTTAGATTCTCTAGTTCTGAGGGCAAGTTCTCGATTCCCTCCACGCCTACCCACATTGACCTGTTCAATCGCATAGTATCTTAATAGATCGCTATTTGATTGGTGTACATTTTGGAAATGTCTGGCGATGGGATATTTGGGGTCTTTGTTATAGATGGCTCTCAAGTGTTCCTGGACTCTCTTTTTGGCCATGCAAGACGTGCTGCCCACATACTTTTTTTGACAAGGACATTCCAAAATGTAGATTACATAGGTGGAGCTACAAGTAAGAAATTGTCTGATCTGTTTTTTTGTTTGGGTCCCTGGTATTGCAAACTCTTTAACCATCACACTAGACCGGCAGGCCCTACAATGTCCACATGGATAAAATCCACTCAGTCCTTGGATATGTTGGCCCCTTTTATCAGTGATGTCACTTTTCACAAACATGTCCCTAAGGTTGCGACCTCTTCTGTATGTTATGAGTGGTCTATTGGTCAATTTTGGGCCTAAGATGGAATCTGATTTTAAAATTTTCCAATTATCGGCCACTATTTTTTGGACTTGTTTAGATTTTTGGTTGTAGGTAGTTATTATTCTAGGTGGTTGTGATGAGACAATGGGTTTAGGTGTAGGGTTCAGGGTCTCTGATCTCTGGATGATCGATGCTTTGGAAAGGGCTTTAGTCAGTACCCACTCAGGGTATCCCCTCTCCCGAAACCGTTGGAGTATGTTGCTACTCTCGTGTGTGTAATCTGTCTCTTTAGTGCAATTTCTTTTAGCTCTTAAGAGCTCCCCATAAGGGATGCTCCATTTGAGTGATTCAGGATGGGAGCTCAAGGCATGGAGAAGGCTGTTGCCAGCCGTGTCCTTTCTATGGAGTTTGGAAGTAAGTCTACCCTCTTGGATCGTGATGCTAGTGTCCAAGAAATCCACATGGTGTTCACTAATGTTGTATGTCAGAAGTATATTATAGCTGTTTTGGTTGAGCTTTGCAATGAAGCTAACAGCCTCTTCCATGGTGCCCTGCCAGATGACAAAAAGGTCATCAATGTATCTTGACCAAAATTGTACCTTTGTAAAATGCTCTTTGAGATCTTCATTAGACCTAATTTCTTCTTCCCACTTCCCCAAAAATAAATTCGCGAAGTTAGGAGAAAACGCCGAACCCATGGCAGCGCCACGGATTTGCTTAAAAAAGATTCCGTCAAACATAAATATATTATTACGTAGACAGAGTTTCATCATCTCTATAAGCATAGCAGTATGGTCTCTAAATCCTATTTCACGATTTTTTAAAAAATAGTAACAAGCCTCCATACCCTGGCTATGATCAATAACAGTATAGAGGGCACTGACATCCATTGTGATAAGCATGGAACCTTCAGACAATGTAATGGTCTCAATTTTTTTCAGAAAGTCAGTAGTGTCCTTGATGAAGGAAGGGAGTTGGAAAACATATTCTTTCAGGAAGTGATCTACGTACACTGACAGATTTTCGTTGACACTTCCTATGGAAGATATGATGGGTCTGCCTGGGGGTTCTAAGAGGTTTTTATGAACTTTAGGCAGTAGATAGAAAATAGGGAGTTTAGGAAAATCACGTTTAAGGAAGCAGAATTCATGCCAAGAAAGGAGCCCTTCAATTTGCCAATCATGAAGTCTATTCCATGTTTCCTCTATGCTAATATTGTATTCGTTGGAGTTGGATTTGATGTAAAAGACATCACCTTCAAGTTGTCTGAGGGCTTCTTTGACATAAAGATCTCTTCCCCAGAGAACAATATTGCCTCCCTTATCAGAGGGTCTGAGTATAACAGAGTTATCGTTTGCCAGTGATAGGATGAAGTCACAGTCATGTTTAGACAAATTTCTATTCCTGTTCTCTCTGTTGTATTTTTTATGTTTAAGCTTGGCAAGTTCTTTGCTCACTACTTCTTGGAAGGTATCTATAGGGTCATGTGGCATGATGGGGTAAAAGACTGATTTCGGTCTAAAGCTAGTACATGCAGCCCTATTCATATTTGTTTCCCTCACACCTACAATAGAATCATCAGGTTGACTATCAGATGATATACCCCCTAATACATACATATCTAGAAGAAGGTTTTGGTCATGAATATTAAGTTCAGGTGTATCTACTATTGCCATGGATTGAGGAGTATCTTTTATAGTTCTTAATGAATGCCATTTCTGGAGTTTTAGTTTCCTGCCGAATTTGTACAGGTCTATTCGGGTATCAGGATAACTGAACAGTTCACTGGGGCAAAAAGTCAATCCCAAGCAGAGAGTACGTTTTTCTTTTATAGTCAAAGTTCTAGACGATAAGTTTATGATTGTTTTATTTACCATGTCGTCATCCATGGTTAACGTCTTCGTCTGTAGCCGCCTCCGTCTGTAGCCGCCTCTTTTGGATCCCACCGGCTTTGTACTCTTTGTGTTTTCTCTGCTGGAACTTGAATCTTCTCTTCTGTGATCTGCTCTTCCTCTTGCTTGTCCTCTTGGTCTCCCACGAGTTGGTGTTTTCTGGGAGGACTGTTGTTGTTGGTATGATTCGGCTTCTTTTTTCCGTCTGGTCCGTAGAACCCTGAACTCTTCTAAAAAAGTCGCCGGTTTCTTAACAACTATTTCAGTCTCGGATGCAGTGCTGGCAGAATTTCTCGAGATATCTGAATCTGGTTCGCTGACCATGGCATTTGAAGAACATGCTTCCTCAGTGTCGTGTACATCAAGAATCTCAATTGGGGGATTTTGTTGTTTATATAAGTAGTCATATTTTGGACTATAGGTGAGTATCCGTCCGCTATCATAGTCCCCGCAATCTCTATGTAGCTTGCGCTGTTTACGATATTTAATGTCCTCCTCGTTCTTTTTTAAGCGCCCTTTGAGCTCTTCCTTAAATTTATTAATCGTATCTTGGTTGGGGTGTTTACTGAATTCCTCCTCAAGATCTTTCAACTGTTTGATTATGGTGGCACGGTCTTCCCACGCATACTTGATAAGGATGCACAACATGTTCTTGCTACTAGTGGCTGAGTTCTGCGACCATTCTTCTAACATTTGCGCATTGGGTGATTCGTGCGATGGGGTGATGTAAATCCTCAGTCCCCGGGGTACCATGCCCTTATCCACATAATCTTGAAGGGATGTAGCCTCCCACCATTTTGATGTTTCTTGTTTCCTCAATTTCTCATATTTTCTTAATTGAAATATCAATAAACTGCTTTCTGTCTTTTCAATTGTCACGGGGCCAGTTCCTGCTTGCCCCGGTCCGCGTGCAAATAATGTGGCAGCCTCTCTTCTTCTTTCGTCCTCTTCCTCCATGCTTATATTGCTATATGATTGTTCTAAGCGAATATGACATGGGATGCACTCGTAGGTTATACCTTGTGAGATATTGATGTATATTTTGGTTTAATGTCTCAATGCTGTTACCTTTCCCTGCCACAATTGGCAGTTCCTGATACCGTATGATAGTTTGTGTAGCCAGAGAAACAGTGGCAGACATATAGGTATCAACTGATAGTTCCGTATTACACAATAAGATAAATATCTTCTCGGATTTATACGTCTCGCATATACCGCTAGCCCTGGGTTCGAACTAACTCACACTAGTCACCCCGCCCAAACAGAGCCACGTCGCAGATGCGCCGGTGCTTTGAAAAGAAGGGTAAAGAGACGAGAATAGCTCTTACCTTAAGGGCGGATGGCGGTGTTTCTGCTTCTGTGGTTGTCAAAACGAAGTCGTATTTCAATTCGGCCGGTTTGGGTCCCTCCGTATTATTTCATCATTTCACAACAGGATTCGTTTCCGGGATCCATCTCCCATAGTCAGGTGGCGTGTTGTACTCGGCCAATCCCACCGCCGAGTTTAGATTCAATAAAGTTTTCAGCTCCAGTAAGCAAAACACGCACTCAGAAAGGTACAGCTCGTTGGCGATTTATTCACAAGGTAACGCTACGCGTTTCAGCACAGAAGTGCCTTGATCACACGTTAAACCTTCTACCAATCAGAAACATCTTATGTACAAACACCAGGACTGGTCAGTTGAAAACAACATAGTGGAAGGACACTCGCAAGAGAAATAATGATTCGGCCATATTGAAATGGTTCCTTTCCATTGAATCCCTATTGCATCATAAGGATATGTAATACAGAACAATGGGTCCGATAATTCAAGTGAAACATCCGGACTACATCTGATATGAAAAATACAAAAAATACAAGAATAACAAGATATGCGCATACTAAGTAATATCGCATATATGCATCAGAAACAACATTGTACTCAGAGTACAATGTTGTTTCTGATGCATATATGCGATATTACTTAGTATGCGCATATCTTGTTATTCTTGTATTTTTTGTATTTTTCATATCAGATGTAGTCCGGATGTTTCACTTGAATTATCGGACCCATTGTTCTGTATTACATATCCTTATGATGCAATAGGGATTCAATGGAAAGGAACCATTTCAATATGGCCGAATCATTATTTCTCTTGCGAGTGTCCTTCCACTATGTTGTTTTCAACTGACCAGTCCTGGTGTTTGTACATAAGATGTTTCTGATTGGTAGAAGGTTTAACGTGTGATCAAGGCACTTCTGTGCTGAAACGCGTAGCGTTACCTTGTGAATAAATCGCCAACGAGCTGTACCTTTCTGAGTGCGTGTTTTGCTTACTGGAGCTGAAAACTTTATTGAATCTAAACTCGGCGGTGGGATTGGCCGAGTACAACACGCCACCTGACTATGGGAGATGGATCCCGGAAACGAATCCTGTTGTGAAATGATGAAATAATACGGAGGGACCCAAACCGGCCGAATTGAAATAAGACTTCGTTTTGACAACCACAGAAGCAGAAACACCGCCATCCGCCCTTAAGGTAAGAGCTATTCTCGTCTCTTTACCCTTCTTTTCAAAGCACCGGCGCATCTGCGACGTGGCTCTGTTTGGGCGGGGTGACTAGTGTGAGTTAGTTCGAACCCAGGGCTAGCGGTATATGCGAGACGTATAAATCCGAGAAGATATTTATCTTATTGTGTAATACGGAACTATCAGTTGATACCTATATGTCTGCCACTGTTTCTCTGGCTACACAAACTATCATACGGTATCAGGAACTGCCAATTGTGGCAGGGAAAGGTAACAGCATTGAGACATTAAACGAAAATATACATCAATATCTCACAAGGTATAACCTACGAGTGCATCCCATGTCATATTCGCTTAGAACAATCATATAGCAATATAAGCATGGAGGAAGAGGACGAAAGAAGAAGAGAGGCTGCCACATTATTTGCACGCGGACCGGGGCAAGCAGGAACTGGCCCCGTGACAATTGAAAAGACAGAAAGCAGTTTATTGATATTTCAATTAAGAAAATATGAGAAATTGAGGAAACAAGAAACATCAAAATGGTGGGAGGCTACATCCCTTCAAGATTATGTGGATAAGGGCATGGTACCCCGGGGACTGAGGATTTACATCACCCCATCGCACGAATCACCCAATGCGCAAATGTTAGAAGAATGGTCGCAGAACTCAGCCACTAGTAGCAAGAACATGTTGTGCATCCTTATCAAGTATGCGTGGGAAGACCGTGCCACCATAATCAAACAGTTGAAAGATCTTGAGGAGGAATTCAGTAAACACCCCAACCAAGATACGATTAATAAATTTAAGGAAGAGCTCAAAGGGCGCTTAAAAAAGAACGAGGAGGACATTAAATATCGTAAACAGCGCAAGCTACATAGAGATTGCGGGGACTATGATAGCGGACGGATACTCACCTATAGTCCAAAATATGACTACTTATATAAACAACAAAATCCCCCAATTGAGATTCTTGATGTACACGACACTGAGGAAGCATGTTCTTCAAATGCCATGGTCAGCGAACCAGATTCAGATATCTCGAGAAATTCTGCCAGCACTGCATCCGAGACTGAAATAGTTGTTAAGAAACCGGCGACTTTTTTAGAAGAGTTCAGGGTTCTACGGACCAGACGGAAAAAAGAAGCCGAATCATACCAACAACAACAGTCCTCCCAGAAAACCCCAACTCGTGGGAGACCAAGAGGACAAGCAAGAGGAAGAGCAGATCACAGAAGAGAAGATTCAAGTTCCAGCAGAGAAAACGCAAAGAGTACAAAGCCGGTGGGATCCAAAAGAGGCGGCTACAGACGAAGACGTTAACCATGGATGACGACATGGTAAATAAAACAATCATAAACTTATCGTCTAGAACTTTGACTATAAAAGAAAAACGTACTCTCTGCTTGGGATTGACTTTTTGCCCCAGTGAACTGTTCAGTTATCCTGATACCCGAATAGACCTGTACAAATTCGGCAGGAAACTAAAACTCCAGAAATGGCATTCATTAAGAACTATAAAAGATACTCCTCAATCCATGGCAATAGTAGATACACCTGAACTTAATATTCATGACCAAAACCTTCTTCTAGATATATATGTATTAGGGGGTATATCATCTGATAGTCAACCTGATGATTCTATTGTAGGTGTGAGGGAAACACATATGAATAGGGCTGCATGTACTAGCTTTAGACCGAAATCAGTCTTTTACCCCATCATGCCACATGACCCTATAGATACCTTCCAAGAAGTAGTGAGCAAAGAACTTGCCAAGCTTAAACATAAAAAATACAACAGAGAGAACAGGAATAGAAATTTGTCTAAACATGACTGTGACTTCATCCTATCACTGGCAAACGATAACTCTGTTATACTCAGACCCTCTGATAAGGGAGGCAATATTGTTCTCTGGGGAAGAGATCTTTATGTCAAAGAAGCCCTCAGACAACTTGAAGGTGATGTCTTTTACATCAAATCCAACTCCAACGAATACAATATTAGCATAGAGGAAACATGGAATAGACTTCATGATTGGCAAATTGAAGGGCTCCTTTCTTGGCATGAATTCTGCTTCCTTAAACGTGATTTTTCTAAACTCCCTATTTTCTATCTACTGCCTAAAGTTCATAAAAACCTCTTAGAACCCCCAGGCAGACCCATCATATCTTCCATAGGAAGTGTCAACGAAAATCTGTCAGTGTACGTAGATCACTTCCTGAAAGAATATGTTTTCCAACTCCCTTCCTTCATCAAGGACACTACTGACTTTCTGAAAAAAATTGAGACCATTACATTGTCTGAAGGTTCCATGCTTATCACAATGGATGTCAGTGCCCTCTATACTGTTATTGATCATAGCCAGGGTATGGAGGCTTGTTACTATTTTTTTTAAAAATCGTGAAATAGGATTTAGAGACCATACTGCTATGCTTATAGAGATGATGAAACTCTGTCTACGTAATAATATATTTATGTTTGACGGAATCTTTTTTAAGCAAATCCGTGGCGCTGCCATGGGTTCGGCGTTTTCTCCTAACTTCGCGAATTTATTTTTGGGGAAGTGGGAAGAAGAAATTAGGTCTAATGAAGATCTCAAAGAGCATTTTACAAAGGTACAATTTTGGTCAAGATACATTGATGACCTTTTTGTCATCTGGCAGGGCACCATGGAAGAGGCTGTTAGCTTCATTGCAAAGCTCAACCAAAACAGCTATAATATACTTCTGACATACAACATTAGTGAACACCATGTGGATTTCTTGGACACTAGCATCACGATCCAAGAGGGTAGACTTACTTCCAAACTCCATAGAAAGGACACGGCTGGCAACAGCCTTCTCCATGCCTTGAGCTCCCATCCTGAATCACTCAAATGGAGCATCCCTTATGGGGAGCTCTTAAGAGCTAAAAGAAATTGCACTAAAGAGACAGATTACACACACGAGAGTAGCAACATACTCCAACGGTTTCGGGAGAGGGGATACCCTGAGTGGGTACTGACTAAAGCCCTTTCCAAAGCATCGATCATCCAGAGATCAGAGACCCTGAACCCTACACCTAAACCCATTGTCTCATCACAACCACCTAGAATAATAACTACCTACAACCAAAAATCTAAACAAGTCCAAAAAATAGTGGCCGATAATTGGAAAATTTTAAAATCAGATTCCATCTTAGGCCCAAAATTGACCAATAGACCACTCATAACATACAGAAGAGGTCGCAACCTTAGGGACATGTTGGTGAAAAGTGACATCACTGATAAAAGGGGCCAACATATCCAAGGACTGTGTGGATTTTATCCATGTGGACATTGTAGGGCCTGCCGGTCTAGTGTGATGGTTAAAGAGTTTGCAATACCAGGGACCCAAACAAAAAAACAGATCAGACAATTTCTTACTTGTAGCTCCACCTATGTAATCTACATTTTGGAATGTCCTTGTCAAAAAAAGTATGTGGGCAGCACGTCTTGCATGGCCAAAAAGAGAGTCCAGGAACACTTGAGAGCCATCTATAACAAAGACCCCAAATATCCCATCGCCAGACATTTCCAAAATGTACACCAATCAAATAGCGATCTATTAAGATACTATGCGATTGAACAGGTCAATGTGGGTAGGCGTGGAGGGAATCGAGAACTTGCCCTCAGAACTAGAGAATCTAAATGGATATTGGAATTAGAGACCAAATTCCCTGGGGGGCATAATTTGGACGAGGAACTTGCAACCCATCTACATACTGATTAATTCATCCAGTTATTGTCCATAGTTGTCCAGGGTAAACCTTCATGTCCTGATGCTTGATTGTTTTCTGATTGTTCTTGCTAATTATTAACTAATGATATTGTTTTTAATCCATTTTAATCCATGTTTTTGTCACTTCTTTCTAGGAGTCAGCCGGGGGCACGTCACCCCTTAGAAAACCTGAGCACTGCACTGATCTTCACATTCTGAACTGAATAGAAGACTATCACCTCACCACGATAAAGCTAAGATACACTTTGTCACTTTTGTTATTTTTACCCCCCCTTTTTTCCTCCCTTTTTTCGTTGGAAATTATCTTGATCCTTGGATCTAGATGCACTCTAATTACCATGTTGGAACATCCCTAGTCACACCCATCGGGATCACCTTATTGATATTGGACACGTTAGTTACTCGCCATTGGGCTTGATCAATTTTTGTATTACAGATACTGATTCCTTTCGGGCACTAGACCGAGTACAATGTTGTTTCTGATGCATATATGCGATATTACTTAGTATGCGCATATCTTGTTATTCTTGTATTTTTTGTATTTTTCATATCAGATGTAGTCCGGATGTTTCACTTGAATTATCGGACCCATTGTTCTGTATTACATATCCTTATGATGCAATAGGGATTCAATGGAAAGGAACCATTTCAATATGGCCGAATCATTATTTCTCTTGCGAGTGTCCTTCCACTATGTTGTTTTCAACTGACCAGTCCTGGTGTTTGTACATAAGATGTTTCTGATTGGTAGAAGGTTTAACGTGTGGTCAAGGCACTTCTGTGCTGAAACGCGTAGCGTTACCTTGTGAATAAATCGCCAACGAGCTGTACCTTTCTGAGTGCGTGTTTTGCTTACTGGAGCTGAAAACTTTATAGAATCTAAACTCGGCGGTGGGATTGGCCGAGTACAACACGCCACCTGACTATGGGAGATGGATCCCGGAAACGAATCCTGTTGTGAAATGATGATATATATATATATATATATTCACTGAAAAATCCATAGGTTTCAGGCACGTTATAGTTAGAAATTAGCATTTTAAAAAACCTTAGAAATTCACTGAAAAAACCATAGGTTTCAGGGACGTTATAGTTAGTTGGACATTTCACTCATACAAAACCATAGAAATTCCCCCGTTATAGTTAGTTGAGCTAACTATAACTCTTGCCCCCACAATGCACTGCTGATGACGTCACATATTACATCATTCATTACATGGTCAGTGACATCACTGATGACATCATCCAGTGACTATGTGTTTCTATAAAATGTAAATATGTTTTATATATATGCCAAGGTGTATTGAAGAACGAATGGGTGTATAAGAGTCAGGATGGATGATTTAGGAGGTGTGTGACTGACTTTATAAGTGAGTGATTAATTTTGTCTTACTGAATGCATGTGTTAGTAACTTATACAGACATTCACACAGTTTAGTTTGTCAGTTGGTGTGTAAGCGGTTCCATGGGTTGGTGAGTACCTAAATGAGGATCTATATGGGGTATTGATTAGTTGTTTGAGTATCTCTATGGGTGCCTCAGTGTCTGTTGGGTGTAACTGTCCATAAATGTGTGAGTGGGTGATTCACTGGGTGTATAGGTTCAAGAGTGCATCTGTGAAGAGCTGTATGGATGGGTGAGTGTGTGTATGAGTGTGTTGGTGAGTGAACGGATGCCTCAGTGGTACATGTGTGAGTAACTGCATATGTGAAAGGCAGTATATGTGAGTGTTGGAGTGTATAAATGACTATATGTGAGAGTGAGTGATTGTGAGAGTGGCTGTATGGATCAGTGTGTGCTTGTATTAGTTATTGTATTAGAGTGTAAGCATGTGTTAGTATATGTTTAAATAAGTGAGGTGGTGTGTGGATAACTGTACAGGTGAGTAAATGAAAGTGTGATTGATTATTTCCATGACTGACTAGGTGTGTGAGTGATTCTATGAAAGGGAGGTGGTGTGTGAGTCTCTGTATAGATATGTCAGTGCATATGATAATGCTGTATTGATGGCTGACTGTATGTATGAGTGACTGTATGGGTGAATGGGTGGATGTGTGTGTAGAGCTAGGAATTAGTTAGTGGATATGTACTAACTGGTATTGGTGTGCTGATGGTTTCGAAAATGATACTCTGTATTTTAGAGTGGGAGTATCAAGGGTTATATTAGGGTGTGATGACATGCATTAGATTTTCACGTGGATGATGTCATTTGAGATGTCATCAGTGATGTCACTGACCATGTCATGAATGATGTAATATGTGACGTCATCAGCAGTGCATTGCGGGGGCGCGAGTTATAGTTAGCTCAACTAACTATAACGGGGGAATTTCTATGGTTTTGTATAAGTGAAATGTCCAACTAACTATAACGTCCCTGAAACCTATGGTTTTTTCAGTGAATTTCTAAGGTTTTTTAAATGCTAATTTCTAACTAGAACGTGCCTGAAACCTATGTTTTTTTCAGTGAATTTCAAAGGTTTTTTAAATGCTAATTTCTAACTATAACGTGCCTGAAACCTATGTTTTTTTCAGTGAATTTTAAAGGTTTTGTAAATGCTAATTTCTAATTATAATGTTCATTAAACCTATCTTTTTTTCTGTGTTTTTAAATTATCATCCCATTCTCAACCTGGTCAAAACTGCAAATCTCACCACTTTTCCATCGATACCCTCAGCCAAAAAAAAATCGCCACAAATGAGAGCCACAACTAACACTAATGATATGCAAAGTAGGCATTCCTGTGCAAAAAAGCATAAAACACCACTTCCCCATATTTTTAACGACCAGCCAAATCTGTAATGCAATCCAAAAAGCAGGCGATAAGCTGAGTTAGCAGTAAGAAATTAACATAAGCCTTTAACTGGTGTAATGAGGTCGACTATCTACAGCGTGAATTGGACCCAACTCACAGCCACATCTAAAGACCAACCGGTGATACAGCTACTGATCATGCAGCTCTGACACCCAACAAGGCCACAACACCCATCACCACCACCACCAGGACCTCCCCCCCGGACCACCCACCCTACTACCACCAAGGCAGAGCAAAACAGGACAACGGACCTTCCCAAAACACCATGGCCCCTCAGCCGCACAATAGCTGAATGTTGCGAGATGTGGGAACCAAGTATGTGTGAAGGAGGCAAGTCACCCATCAATAATAATGCACACAATACCAAGTGTAGTGGTGATGTGCTGGACAGACCTCACTATGCAAAGCACAAACCTCTCCATGTGGATATATACTACTGATACTTGTAGTGTTGTGCACAGTGGACGCAACCATGTTATCTCAGGCAATGGGGAAGATCTCGGTCATGTAGCTGTGTTGTCCCCCCCTGGAAGCGTAAGCGGAGTGGGCTGGTTTAATGTACGGCACTCCAGAGTAGGAGTATGAATAAATAGGCTGGGGCTCTTGGCGTGGTTCACTTGTGGGAAGGCCAAAGCGTCTGCCAGAGCGGCGGCCCTGGCCTGCCACGTGGCTGCTACCATGACCACGGGCCTCCTCAATACAGCCCCTTGCAATCCCAGCGGCACAGCACCGCAGACTTATGTCTGTACAGACTACTGCCTTCGATCTACACTGAGGACAGTAGGCCTCACAATTCAGATGGAGTGGCGATTGCAGATGACGCAGTCCAGTAGGCAAGACACATTGGTCCAAGTGCGGCCTGCCGGGACCACGCATGATCACACGCTGCGTACACGCTGAGCTTCTAACTCAGTACACTACAAATCAACACCACGTGGCCTTAATAAGGCAGAATTCATTAGACAAAAGACATTGCTCCCAGTGCGGCCCGCCGGGACCACATATCATCACACGGTACGCACACGCTGAGTGCTTCAGGTGCCACTAACTGTGCAGCTCAACTCTACGCCACGTGGCTGTGCGCCCATCCTGACCGCTGCCTCCGGTCTATACTGCGGTTCACAATTCAACATTAGTAGTGATGCAAATTGTGTAAGAGACTATAATGGGTTAATAAGACCAAATGCTCCCAATCTGTGCAGCTCAAGTCAACGTCACGTGGCTGTGGGCCTTTGCTGACCACTGCCTCCGGCCTACTATGTGGAAGACCGGCGACACGTGTTGCCACTAACCCTGTTCAACACAAGCCAATCCCTCATGTGGCACTGTGTCCTGAGTCCTGAATGGCAGTGACACCAAGTCCGTGGCAGCGACCACAGTACCAGACTCCCTTTGATCAATGTGGCATATTTCCATATGGAAGGCCGGTGACAAGTGGTGCCACTAAGCCTGTTCAACACAAGCCGATCCCACATGTGGAACTGTGTCCTGAGTCCTGAATGGCAGTGACCCCAAGTCCGCGGCAGCGACCACTGAAAAAACTGGCCTACACTACAGTCAGCAGGCCTCACAATTCACATAGAGTCCCAATTGCACATGACGCAGTCCAGTAGGCAAGACACATTGCTCCCAGTGCGGCCCGTCCGCACAAAGCATCATCACAGGCTCATACAATGCTTCTGGTGCCACTTACTGTGCACCACAACTCAACGCCACGTGGCTATGGGTCCTTGCTGACCGCTACCTCTAGCCTACACTGCGGTCATCAGGGCTTACAATTAAAATTAAGTCTTGATTCATTAATTACAGAGTCCAGTAAGCAAGTAACTATTACAGACCTACACCCTACATAATATCCTTTTAGTATCCTTGCTTCAAGAACTTTTTTTATATCAGTTATAGCTTTAGTACAAGACCAAATTCATCTTCAAGTGCAAACAAACACTCAATACCAGTCTACCCTGCGGGCAGCAGAGCTCGCAATTCGAATTTTAAATGCTAATTTCTAACAAGAAGATTGTATTCAGAAAATACAACACTTAGTCAGTGTATTCTATACTTATTTTATCTTTCCATGATACGCCTACACTGCGGTCAGTAGGGGTCACAATTAAAATTAAGTATTGATTCATTAAGTACAGAGTCCACTAGGCAAGTAACTATCACAGGCTTAAAATCTACATAATATCCTTTTAGTATCCTTTCTTCAAGAACATTTTTTATATCAGCTATAGCTTTAGTACAATCACCAAATTCATTTTCAAGTGCAAACGTACACTCATTAGCAGTCTACACTGCGGGCAGCAGAGCTCGCAATTAGAATTTTGGACACGTGGTGCCACTAACCCTGTTCAACACAAGCCGCGACACGTGGTGCCACTAACCCTGTTCAACACGAGCCTGCGACATATGATACCACTAACCCTGTTCAACGCAAGCCGCGACACGTGGTGCCTTTAACCCTGTTCAACAGAAGCCGGCGACATGTGGTGCCACCAACCCTGTTCAACACAAGCCAATCCCACGTGTGGAACTGTGTCCTGAGTTCTGAATGGCAGTGACCCCAAGTCCATGGCAGCGACCACAGCACCAGACTCCCTTCGATCAGTGAGGCATATTTCCATATGGAAGGCCGACGACACGTGGTGCCACTAACCCTGTTCAACACAAGCCAATCCCACATGTGGAACTGTGTCCGGAGTCCTAAATGGCAGTGACCCCAACTTCGTGGCAATGACCACAGCACCAGACTCCCATCAGTTTTATTTGTTGTTGTTTTCTTTAAATAAAATGTCTTAAATGTAAACCTATACATGACTAAGATTCTTGTTTGTCCAACCGCACAGGGACACTTCCGGGTCCAAGAAGGTTGTTGGGGGTATTTTGGTAATGTGGGAAGAGGGTGCGTTACCTGCTGATGTGGGGAGAGGCAGCGTGAAAGGGGTATCTCTCACAGAAAGAACTCCGATATGTTTTCAGAAATGCCTCGGACAGATGCCAGCTGACGGACTGAATCACAAAATGCTTTTTCAATGCTTATCTAGTGTGAGTTATGAACAGTTCGCACCCAGGCTCGCAGAAGGACAACTGCGGCCCGTCCGCTCCACTCACAGACGCAGTACTACAAGCCGTCCGCTCCCAAAGGAACAGCAGCGTAGTAGCTCACAGAGGTACAGGCACAGTAGCGTACTAGCTCGCAAAAGTAGAGAGCTGCAAGCCGACGGACTGGTTTCTAACGGCATAGCTGCGAAGTGGTGATGTTGGGCAGAGGGAGCGTGAAAGAGTTATCTCTCAGAAGCAGAGCTCCGGTATATTAAATTGCCCCCGACACCTTTCTTATATATTTTCACTCGATGCAAGAAAGTGTGCTTTCTGGACCAAGACCTTTCTCCCTGCCAAATTTGGCGTAATTCCGTTCAGCAGTTTGACCTGTAGCCTTGTCTAAAGTTTCCTATGGAAATTCCATTGAGAGAACACGTTTTCACACCCCCCACATAGCTACCTGTCGCAGGCGTACTCACTGTTGGTGTACAGGTCAGTGGACTAGTTGTCAACAAGTAACGGTCACTCCCTGAGGGCAGGTTTGCACACACACCACACCCATCCGGCACATGCATCACAGGCCATGTGACCACGCAAATATAATGGATCGACAACGTCACATCCTTTATTGCAGGTGGTGACTGGATGGCAGATGCTCCACGGGTCTCAATCATAAAGAGTCCATGAAAAGTTGCCCAGAGGGTTTGTCGCACCCTGAGCTGTATGGCCGTCAGGGGCCTACTACCACGTGGCGCGGACTTGAGTTCCACAGGGTTAGTGCTAGGCCTTGGCTAAAATTCCGTTCCGCTCGTGGAAATTGCGATCATTTGACATTTTCGCTTTCCGCTGAGAGCGCGAAAATGTCAAAATTTCCGCAATCCGCATTTTACCGGAAATTTTTTGCTTGCTCGCGCTGTAAAATAATACATTCTGGCGTGCGCGCGATTGCCTTACCTGAATCCCCGCGTTCGCCGACAAGTTTTCCCGATCCGGTCGCGTTCTCCATGAGATGTTGGATTGTTGGTAGCCATTTGCGCTGTCTCGCGGTAACGTCAATCGTCGCACGATCACGTCTTTCTTCTCGCGATCATGCACCGCGAGACAAGTGAAAACAAGATGGCCGCGCCCGTGAGCAACCGCATGGGTAAGTTGGTGAGCCACGACCACGCAGAAAATACCGCGAACGGGCAGGAAAAAAACGTCCGCATCTTCGCGATATTTCCGCGTGTTTACGGAGATTTTTAACATTTTCACGATAGTTTGCGAAAGTGAATTTCGCAAATTCCGCCCACCCCTAGTTAGTGCCACCCAAAGCTGATGTGGCCGTCAGGGGTCTACCACCACGTGGCACGGACTTGAGTTGCACATGGTTAGTGTCACCCGAAGCTAATGTTGCCATCAGAGGCCTACCACCACGTGGCACGGACTTGAGTTGCACAGGGTTAGTGCTACCTGAAGCTGATGTGGCCGTCAGGGGCCTACCACCACGTGGCGCGGACTTGAGTTGCACAGGGTTAGTCCCAACCTAAGTTGTATGGCTGTCAGCGGCCTACCACCACGTGGTGCTGACTTGCGTTGCACAGAGTTAGTGCCACCAAAAGCTGATGTGGTCTCCGCCATTGATGACTCAGGACTCAGCGACATGTGTGAGATCTTCAAGGGCCGCGGAGAAGCTTATGTGGTCTCTGCCATTCATGACTCAGGACTCAGCGACATCTGTGAGATCTGCCGGGCCGCGGAGCTTTGACGGGCACGTGAAGTGCCCACTAGTAGACACTCAGGTGGCAGCAGGTAATTATTTGGTCATGGATGCACAGGGGTGGCAGTATCTCTCTCTCTCTCACTTCCCTCTCTTCACTCTCTCTCTCACTCTCTTCCTTCCTTTCCTTCTCTTTCTCTATCTCCCTTCTCCCTTTCTCACTCCCTTTCTTTTTCTCTCTGGCTTTTTTTTCCTTCTCTGTGTCTCACTCCATTGATATGCGTATTACACACGTCCTTATTTTGTGCTTTATTTTCCAGGCTGTGTCGTCGACATTCATGGTCCCGAAAGGAGTCTTCCGCCTTGTTGTTTTGTGTTCATTTTGTTAAATTTAGTTTATCCTTTATATATACGTTTACAAAAAAAATAAAGCTTTAAAAAAATAAATCAATAAAGTTTTGGGTTGTTACTTAAGTGCTGTGTGACTCTTTCTCGTTCTTATTACTGTTATTTCGTAGTGTCCACCATGGTGTTAAATTTTGGGGCAGTTATCACGGGAATACTGGTGATGTCTGCAGTTTGCACCAGCTTCTGAATAGTGTGTTAGATTTATCTCAACTTTAGTTGCATTAAAGTGCTGATAATGAAATGCAGTGTAGGCGTTCCCGTGCAAAAAGACACAAGGTGCAACTTAGCGATTTATTCCAAACACTAAAATCCTGTATTGAATTGCACTGTGGTAGGGGGTGTACTTACAGTGTACAAACAAAATCAATGAAGAAATGTAATTGTATTTATATCGATTGGGAATAGTGGGTCAGGTGCTGGATCTTGACGGAATACACTGCCCAGTTTGTTTATTTTTCTGTACACAAAAAAACACATCACAACTTTCACAACAACTGTGATGCGAAACAAATTCCGGCGACAAGCCACGTTTGCACCAGGGATTTTACACCTGCTTTCTGATAGTGTGAAGCAGAGCGACTACCTGCAGCATGAAAGGGAACATGGCCAAGAGCCACACTGAAACACCCACAGGTGCCATAGAGTCAATGAGCATGATACACGGATACCCATGAGGTCCACAACACTCATCGCAACAACCCCAGGACCACCAACGCCCCCTGAACCCGCATCTGAGCAAGTGTGTGTGTGTGGTCATTGTGTTATCATGATAGGCACGGGCCCTGCAACATCACAGTGTCAGCGAACATTACCATGTCACCTCAGCGTTGGTAGTGAGCCTGGACATGCAGCTATGCACGCATCCTCCTGCATGCACAAGCGGCGTGTGCTGGTCCGGCGTACACAGGTCAGCGCAGTGGTCTGCCTATCCGGCAAGGGGAATGGTGTTTCTCGGACATGTCTGTGTTCAGGAAGTGTGGTAAGTGTGTCTCTGTGTTCTGGTGTGGCCACCACAAGGGCTGCAGCAGTCGATGTTGTAAAGTGGCATGCACCACCTCCAATTTGCAGTGTCACGGTGTGGTTGGAATGCCGCAGGACATGCGCGAATAATGCATGGGATACAACAGTGCACCGTACAAAAGTGTGGGGGCTCGTGGGAGGGAGGAGCAGCTGTTTGGTAACGTAACACACAGTGAACCCGCCCATGTGCCACGTGCTGGGTATCTCATCCATGATGACCAGGGTCGCAGACATCCCACAACACCCATGACCGGCCTTTGTACACATCCTGTATGAATGCACCGGGAGAAGTTACTGTAGCATGAATGGTTCTTTGTCTGAGCTATCTTGCGCTAGCACATCTGTTGCTCCGAGAAAGACCTTGCAAGTGGCCAGCACTCCCTGACAGATACAATAATATTTGCATCGTCTCCCACACTACCCACTGCACGATTTGAGAACGAGTACACATTCCACACTCAAACGTCCTTCGTCGTAGTTAGCGTGCGTGAAATGACCTTCACACGTACTCCCACCACAACCCTACCCTGCACCCATTGCACACAGACCCGGCTCATTGCACCAAGCTGTGCCATTTAATCCACAAGACTGGCACACGGCAAGCCAGTGCAGCTACAAGCAGAGCCAATGACGCAATGGCAGAGCATCCCGAACACATGGTCAACTCCATATATGTCCACCTATACCTTGCACGTCTGCTGCATGTCCTGGGTGCACTGCCTTTGGCAGTACTACGGATCACTTACCGGCTGAGCTTCCACATTGCGGACATCACCTGCGTTCAACCTGTATTGCAATGTCGCACGTGCCTATCCGAGTGGTGCATGGATGTGTGCCTCTCCAACGAGTGGGTAGCTGACATGGATTATGAGTGTCTGCCCCCCCTGTTGGCCCACGACCAGGAGTGTCATGGTGATGCCCGTTTTTGGCATGCATGTTGGGAACTGGGCCTGGGAGATTGCACGTGTTGTAGTATGCAGTGAGCAAATTGACCCACTTCCCGATTCTGCTTTGGTGCACATTGGGTGTACAGTGGTTGGAGTCAGCACATCTGTCCCGGTCAGCAGATGAATTAAGTCGATGACATATCAAATATTGTGACCAACCATATTAGAGATAGTGGCTTACGCAGCTGCACTCGCGTTCATGGACGAGTGACAAGGTACCTGCAACTACGACTCGATGTGCCACATTGCACGTGTCCCTCCGCATCATTGCACATTGTACATGTGGTCATATGTCCCAAAACAACAGTGGACATGGCTGCATTGGCATCGAATCATGTCCGAGGCGCGAACAACCAACGCTGCTTGACACTAACGTGTGTTGGTGATGGACTACCCCAAGGTGAACATGGACGTTTTCCTACGTTCCTTATTCAGGCATGCTGCTGCATTTCTCTGCATATCGTGGCACTACTCTTGGCCGTACTGACACGCACTTTTTTTAATAAAGTTTCCACATTTTCACTTGTCTCCAAATGTGTTGTGTCTTCATTTGTATGCCAATGTGTGTGTTACGGACTCTCTGGTTGCCTGCCATATGTGAATTGCTACCCCATCCGGACTGTGGGTTTGTACTTATGCGTTCTCATGTGCCTGTTTCGTACTGACGCTTTTGGACGCTTATCCACCACATGCGAGTGCATTTGTGTCCTGTGTTCGATTGTGTGAATGTTTGTGTTTGGACAACATTGTGTTGGATGTTGGTGTACTCTGCTTCCTATGTGTGTGTGCTGCATTGTGTGTGAGATGTCCCTTCATGTGAGCTTTTTGTTCACCCTTCTCCCTTTCAGGCAGTGTAGTTTTCACTTCTATGCTTGTTCAGTGGAGTGATGTTGGCGGGTTGTGCGACTTGTGCTCCTTGTTGGTGTGTTTCATTTTGGCCATGGTTTGTCTATAGTTGTGCTGTACTTAATTGTGCGTGTGTGCCATTGTGCCCATCCTGGTGCTGTTGTGTCTGTAATTTTGTTACTCCACACATAAATACATGTAATGAACAAATTAGAATAGATCCTTGATTCTTTTAGGTTTCAAAACTTCTCTCTATTGCTTTTTTAAATTTTCCATATAAACAGTTTTTTAAATATTCATGCACTCAGAAGTGCAATGTAGTCTATCAACACACTTTCTGGAACATTCTATCTACAACAAAAGCAGGTTAAAAGTTCATCAATTCTTTTAACCCTAACAATATTTTTTTGCAACATTTTCTCGAACATTTAACGGCACGTGTAGGTTAAAAGTTCACGATTGTTTTAAGTTGAACAGTGCCTTCCAAATGCAAGTAGCAGGTGTGGTTGAGTTGAGCACATTTTATCCTATGATATGTACTCCACGTTTAAACTGCTTTTTCTTAACCAATCACAAAGATGCTTTTCCACAAAACGAATGTGCACCCTACTTTTAAAATACGATGCTTTTCATCTCCCAATCAGCTATCATTTTGAATGAGAAACAAAAGTAGTTCCCCACCTTTAAGCATATCTCTTATTCTACGAACGGACTGCATGAGCTACAGACATCAATCCATACTTCCCAGCCATACCTTTAAAATGCTAGTGTGGATTGTAGGACATAGCTATGTTTTCTGGTGCAAGAGGTATGCAGAACAGAGACGTATTGACCTAGGTTTACAAAATGTGGACATTCAATGGTTTGAACAGAGAGGATTGAAGTGGCACCAATTGTTGCCTTTGGTTAAAACCTGTTTGAATCTCCAACACGCTGACCTCATGATTGTGCACTGTGGTGGAAACGACCTATGCACATTGACTGGTGTAGGTTTGCAAATGCTAATGAAATACACCTTTCGACAAATGATGTTGCTTTTGCCTCAAACTGTCTTTGTAAACTCCAATATATGCCAAAGACAGAAGTGAAATGGTCAAACCAATTTTGTCCTCAGATTGAAAAATCTAGGAAAAATGTCAACAAAGCTGTGTCTGCATACCTCAGAGGCCATAGAATGGGGTCGATCTACAACAGCAACATACGTTTTGATAAGGCTGATATCTACAAAAGTGATGGAGTACACGTCCCAGATCAGGGAAATCAAGTTTTTCTGAATAACCTGAAGCTGTGCATCCGCACTTATATATAGCTCCAAATAATAAACACAAGGGCTCTATTTAGAGCCGCCTTATATGCCCAATATCGGTTCGCAGAGTGACAGCTGCGATCCGGCTAGCACAGGGAGACTTGCGGGCCGCCGAGCAGCCTCGCAGAAGGACACCTGCGGTCCGTGGCCTCAGCTCGTACAGGGAGAGCTATGGGCCATCGGCTCGGCTTGCACAGTGTAAGCTACGGGCCGTCGGCTCGCAAACGCACACCAGCGTGCTGGCTCACAGAGGGAGAGATCCGGTCTAACTCGCAAAGGGACACCAACGGGCCAATGGCCCTGCTAGCAGAGACACACCTATCACCTAACGGACTGACTCGCACATGTACAGCTAGGGTGTCGTGTTCGCGGCGTTTGCCGGCGCTCCCGCATCCACACACAGAGAAACGATCGGGAGACTCACTTCCGGGCGGAAGTTGGGTCCCGGTCTAGTCCTCACCACGGACGCAAGGTCATGGGAATAAGTTCCGGGGAAAACGCATATCAGCGCGTTTTCCCGCGGTCTCACTGCTTCGAATTCTGGACTGATTCCCGAGTGGTTTGGGATATTCTACGGAGCCCCGCAGCGTCAATCTCGAGCCGACTCATCCTGTTCCTGAACCGTGGGAGAAGATTTCGTCACCTCGCCGCCAACATCCTGACGAGGTATTATTTCTCCTTCGCACCTGAAGCCTTGCAGACACCGGAGTGGTGCGTGGCTTGTCTCTTTCCATTACCGCGCAGGAGCGCCTTAAAGAGTGTTGTTATTATCGCGCAGGAGCGCCTCATGGTTATTTTGTTAGTACCGTGCAGGAGCGCCTCCTAGTTATTTTGTTAGTACCGTGCAGGAGCGCCTCATAGTTAATTTGTTAGTAATGCGCAGGAGCGCTTATTGGTTCTTTCCTTTTGCCCCTTGCTGAATGCACCATACGGTAGTTGGGCCACGCCTTCAGTACACTTTCAGAATCCACCGCACTATAGCACGGAGGGGGGACTGAGGACCACAAACCACTGCTGGTCGTGCGCCTTGCAGAGGAGCCAAGGGTAACAGCATTCGCTGCTACGTGGTGGCCCGGAGCTGCAACAGAACTGCCAACCTTAGTCTGTACAACCTTGGTGAGTCCTCGGAACAAGAAACACGGGGTTACTCTTGTGTGTGGATTAGGGGGGTGTGGAACAAAGGGAGTGGGGGTTCCTTGTTAACTGGGTCTTTTCCCTGTCTTCCAGTCAAACGACCCAAGACCCAACACACCATCTACTGTCTTCCTCCCGGCTCCCTTCCCTGCGTCCATCTCATCCCCGCTGGGTTCCACTGTCCACCAGGGGTAGGTGGTTACAGGGGCAGACGCTCTTGTCGTCTCTGCGGAATCACTCCACTAGCAGAGGTAAGCATTGTGGGGTACCTGACAGAATTCGAAGCCCACGTTTACCATTCCGCCTGGACGACATGGGCGACCCGGAGGTTACGTTAAACGACATAGCCGTTATGCTGGCTGCCATGCAGGCAGAAAACCTCAAATTACGTCAAGACATGACCACCCTACAGGGCCAGGTGGCAGCTGGGGTTACCAGCCCGTGGGGAACCACCCCCAGTCCTAGGGTCCTACAGGAGGGTCTTTTGAGACAGCCCACTTTCACCTTTGGGGGGGTCCTCCACCGCCACCAACCCGAACAATGCCATTCAGGTCATCGCCCCTCATCCCGTACAGCTGGGACCACCTGAACGCTTCTATGGTGACAGCACCAAATATGGTATCTTCATCCATCAATGCCACCTTCACTTCATGGTCAGAAACGCTGCCTTTCCGGATGACACGTCAAAAGTAGCCTACATCCTGTCGTACATGGGCGGAGACGCTGCTCAATGGTCCATAGCGCTGGTTGAACACGATGATCCCATGCTACACCACCTGCCAACGTTCAAAGAAGCCATGCGACGTATGTTCGCTCATCACAACTTTGTGAAAGCAGCGGACAACGAGTTGCTGAACCTAAAGCAAGGCAACCAGGATTTGCTTCATTACATCACAATGTTCAGCAGACTGGTGATTGAGTCCCATTGGCCCGAGGATAAGAAGGTATCTGTGTTCTATCGGGGGCTACGCGACGACCTGAAGGATTTCATCTCGCAACTACCCAACCCACCAGACGAAATCGGCCCCTTCATCGATCTTGTAGTGAAAATGAATTTCCGACTCCAAGAAAGAAAATCAGAGAAGGGTAAGGGCAGCGACAACCGGTTCTTGGCCCTTGGGGACAGAGGAACGGACAAAACCAGGGAGGAACCCGTTCCCCAGGGAGATACGACGGAACCCATGCAAATTGGAGGCGTACGAGGCCCCTTGACTAGTCAAGAACGAGAACGGAGGAGGAAACAAAACCAATGCCTGTACTGCGGCAAAAGCGGACATTTCGTTAGGGAAGGTCCAGTAAAGCCCTCAAAATCTCGGGGTCGAAGGCCCTTTGCCCTGCCCGTCACCAAGGTCGACCAGAAGGGAAACGAGGAAACCCAGTAGACAAAGGGATCCGTCCTCTGGGTTCTCCAGGTTGCTCCATAGCGATCCCTGCCGTTTTCGACGGTAGCCACCACGTGGGGGTGGAAGTTTCCTTACAGAATCAGGCGGGCAGAACCTGGCAGGTAACCGCTATGGTGGATTCCGGTGCTACAGGCTGTTTTATAGATGCCGTTTACTCAAGAGCTTTGGGCATGAACAAAGTGTCGAAGGCCCAACCCGAAAACGTCAAGGCTGTTGATGGAACGGACTTGACCTCCGGCCCTATAAGGCATCAAACCGAGCTCCTGACAATGTCCTTTGCGAATCACCACGCCGAGTCCATCAGCTTTGACGTCATTGACGCTCCTCAATTCAAGGTGATATTGGGTTTACCATGGTTGGTGAAACACAACCCCCGCATTGATTGGGTAACCAGAGTGATATGTTTGGACTCAGAACATTGTTGTGGAACCTGTTATGTTACGGACAACATCCTGGGGGATCGCACCATACAAGCACTCTCACTGCCGTTACATGGTATGGGGGTGGTTTCCCAAGCAGCCATACCAGAGGAATACCTGGACCTAGCTGATGTGTTCGACAAGAAGGGGGCCAACACTTTGCCACCACATCGGTCCTTTGATTGCCGAAACGACCTGATTCCCGGCTCTACGCTGCCATGCAGCAGAATATACTCCCTTACAGAGAAAGAGAATCACCACCTACGGGCATACCTGGACGAGTATCTGGACAACGGGTTCATTCGCCATTCCAGGTCTCCGGTTTCCTCTCCTCTTTTCTTCGTGTCGAAGAAGGAGGGTAATTTGAGGACTTGCATTGACTTTCAAGCGATGAACACCATTACTGTAAATAACCGTTACCCGCTACCATTGATCATCAACCTACTAGAACAGGTAAAGAACGCCTCCGTATACACAAAGCTGGACCTGCGGGGTGCTTACCATCTTGTTAGAGTCCGAAAGGGTGATGAATGGAAAACCGCCTTCCGGACGAAGTTTGTCCTGTTCGAATACCAGGTCATGCCTTTCGGACTCTGTAATGCCCCCGCAGCATTCCAGTACTTTATAGACGAGGTGTTGAGGGACTTCGTAGACGTTTTCTGTGTTGTCTACATAGACGACATCCTGATTTATTCCCAGTCCACAGCAGAACACATACAGCATGTCCGTTCCGTCCTTCAACAACTGAGAAAACACCGTTTGTACATAAAACTGGAAAAAAGCGCGTTTCACGTCACCTCTGTTGAGTTCCTGGGGCACATCATCACTCCAGCGGGCATCCACATGGACGACAAGAAGGTGGAAGCCATCCTGTCGTGGCCTTCTCCAGAATCCGTAAAAGGGGTTCAACGGTTCCTTGGTTTCTCCAACTACTACAGGAGGTTTATCACCGGTTTCTCGGAGATGGTCGCCCCGATTACCCGTTTGTTGCGCAAGGGAGTGCCGTTTCATTGGGATCAGGAAGCTGAAAACGCCTTCCGTGAACTGAAGCGACGTTTTACCCTTGCCCCTGTTCCAATACACCCTGACACCGACCAGCCCTTCGTGGTGGAAGCAGACGCCTCCAAAGACGCCTTGGGGGGGTACTCTCCCAACGGAATCCCAGCACAGGGCTGTTACATCCAGTGGCTTTTTATTCCAAGAAACTCCAACCCGCGGAACGCAACTACACGGTTTCCGACAGGTAGCTTCTGGCCATTAAGACCGCCTTCGAGGAATGGCGCCACTTCTTGAAGGACGCAAAACACACGGTGACCATCTACACGGACCACAGGAACCTTCAGTTTCTACGAGCAGCCCGTGCCCTCACTGCCCGACAGCTTCGGTGGACCCTATTCTTCAACGAATATGACTTTGTCATCACGTTTCGCCCCGGGAGGGAAAACGCCAAAGCCGATGCCCTGTCACGCCTAGGGGAGTCCGAGGAGGAACCTGAACACATGGAGCCAGGTCCCATACTCTCAGAAACACACTTCCAGGGTGTTGTAACAGCCTCAGAATTTCTGACTCAGGTGGAAAATGACACGGAGCAGTCAAACCGAGAAGCTCTGGTGGAAGAAAACGAGGGGGTCACTTACGTGGACGGATTACTGTACCGAGGAGACAGGTTATTCCTACCGGGGTTTTCCAGCCAGCAGAAGGCGGTCAGTCTGTGCCACGATCATGTCCTATTAGGCAACCCCGGCTTCCATAAAATGCTTGAACTCGTGCGAAGACAGTTTTGGTGGCCGTCTATGGTGTCCGACATTAAGAGCCATGTAACGAACTGTACCATTTGTCTTTTGAGTAAAAACAGATCGGAACCCCCGGTTGGTCTTCTGCGTTCCATCCCTGTGCCACCGTACCCGTGGCACACGGTCTCCATGGACTTCGTGGTGGATCTACCCCTCACCAAGACAGGGCATACCACGGTTCTCACCATTGTCGACCACCTATCTAAGATGGCGCATTTCGTGCCCTTGGCAAAAGTACCCACGGCTGCGGAGCTGGCCTTGATATTCGTCCAGGAGGTGGTGCGTCTCCATGGCATTCCTTCGATCATTATAACCGACAGGGGTTCGCAATTTGTCTCCCGCTTCTGGAGGGAGGTGTGCAAGATCCTTGACATGGAGGTACACTTGTCTTCTGCGTACCACCCCCAGACCGACGGTCAGGCCGAACGAACGAATCACACCATGGAGCAGTACCTCCGCTGTTTGCTACTTATAGTCGAGAAGGAATGGTCCGAGGAACTCTGGATGGCAGAATACGCCTACAACAACGGCAAACATTCAGCCATCGGCATGTCACCCTTCTTTTGTCTCCACGGCCATCACCCCCGCACCTCATCCTGGGAGACTCCTCGGAACTGCCTATTGCCAACAGTGCGTGCCTACCACAAGGCCCTGCGCAGCCTCTGGCAGCAGGCACGGTTTGAGTTGGCCAAGGCGAAAGAAACATACAAGACTCATGCTGACGCTCATCGTCAAAAGGAGCCCGGGTACAGCGTGGGTGATCAGGTGTGGCTCTCTGTTCGGCATCTCAACGTGCATGGTCCAAAGAAACTGTTACCTCGTTTCGTGGGTCCCTTTGTCATTGAACGAGTGATTAACCCTGTGGCGATGCGGCTCTCTCTGCCTCCGCACATGAGGATCCACCCAGTCTTCCATGTGTCCCTTCTTCAGCCGGTCCGCTCTGGTGGCGCTGTTCTCTCTCCTCCTTCTCCAGTGGTAGTGGAGGGTCATGTGGAGTACGAGGTTAGGGCCATCCTGGGGTCCCGTCGTACACGGGGTAAGCTGTACTACCTGGTGGACTGGAAGGGTTATGGCCCGGACGAGCGCTCATGGGAGCCTTTATCTCATGTTCGCCATGTTCCCGTTCTGGTCCGTGCTTTCCATCTGGGTCACCCCTCGAGCCCCCGTCCTGCTTCCTCTTTCTGGTCTTCCAAGGCTGTGGGTGGGGGACTTGTTTCGGGGGGGTGCTGTCGTGTTCGCGGCGTTTGCCGGCGCTCCCGCATCCACACACAGAGAAACGATCGGGAGACTCACTTCCGGGCGGAAGTTGGGTCCCGGTCTAGTCCTCACCACGGACGCAAGGTCATGGGAATAACTTCCGGGGAAAATGCATATCAGCGCGTTTTCCCGCGGTCTCACTGCTTCGAATTCTGGACTGATTCCCGAGTGGTTTGGGATATTCTACGGAGCCCCGCAGCGTCAATCTCGAGCCGACTCATCCTGTTCCTGAACCGTGGGAGAAGATTTCGTCACCTCGCCGCCAACATCCTGACGAGGTATTATTTCTCCTTCGCACCTGAAGCCTTGCAGACACCGGAGTGGTGCGTGGCTTGTCTCTTTCCATTACCGTGCAGGAGCGCCTTAAAGAGTGTTGTTATTATCGCGCAGGAGCGCCTCATGGTTATTTTGTTAGTACCGTGCAGGAGCGCCTCCTAGTTATTTTGTTAGTACCGTGCAGGAGCGCCTCATAGTTAATTTGTTAGTAATGCGCAGGAGCGCCTCATAGTTATTTTGTTAGTACCGCGCAGGAGCGCTTATTGGTTCTTTCCTTTTGCCCCTTGCTGAATGCACCATACGGTAGTTGGGCCACGCCTTCAGTACACTTTCGGAATCCACCGCACTATAGCGCGGAGGGGGGACTGAGGACCACAAACCACTGCTGGTCGTGCGCCTTGCAGAGGAGCCAAGGGTAACAGCATTCGCTGCTACGTGGTGGCCCGGAGCTGCAACAGAACTGCCAACCTTAGTCTGTACAACCTTGGTGAGTCCTCGGAACAAGAAACACAGGGTTACTCTTGTGTGTGGATTAGGGGGGTGTGCAACAAAGGGAGTGGGGGTTCCTTGTTAACTGGGTCTTTTCCCTGTCTTCCAGTCAAACGACCCAAGACCCAACACACCATCTACTGCCTTCCTCCCGGCTCCCTTCCCTGCGTCCATCTCATCCCCGCTGGGTTCCACTGTCCACCAGGGGTAGGTGGGTACAGGGGCGGACGCTCTTGTCGTCTCTGCGGAATCACTCCACTAGCAGAGGTAAGCATTGTGGGGTACCTGACATAGGGACACGACGGCTCGCAGACGCACAGCTGCAACACGACGGACTGCTACTGTTTTATGCTTCAGGGTAGTACAGTGGTGTTTGGGTAGTGTAGGGGGTTGTGCTGGGGTAGTATCTTATGCTTTAGTTTAGTACAGTGGTGTTTGTGTACTGTAGGGGGTTCGTGCTGGAGGTAGCATTTTAGGGTTTAAGGTAGTGCAGTGGTGTTTGTATAATGTAGGGGTTCGTCCACGGAGTAGTGTTTTAGCATTTACGGTACTGCAGTGGTGTTTTTCTACTGTAGGGGGTCATGCTAGGGTAGTCTTTTAGGGTTTAGGGTAGAACAGTGGTGTTTGGGTAGTGTAGGGGGTCGTGCTGGGGGTAGTGTTTTAGAGTTTAGGGTAGTCCAGTGGTGTTTGTGTAGTGTAGGGGTTCGTGCTTGGGGTAGTGTTTCAGGGTTTAGGGTAGTGCAGTGGTGTTTGTGTAGTGTAGGGGGTCATGTTGGGGGTAGTGTTTTAGGTTTATGGTAGTCTACTGGTGTTTGGGTAGTATAGGGGGTCGTCCTGGGATAGTGCTTTAGGATACTGCAGTGGTGTTTCTGTAGTGTAGGGGGTCCTGCTAGGGGTAGTGTTTTAGAGTTTACAACAATCCAGTGGTGTTTGGGTAGGGTAGGGGGTTGTGCTGGGAGTAGTATTTTAGGGTTTAGGATAGTGCAGTGGTGTTTGGGTAGGGGGTCGTGCTGGGGGTAGATTTAGGGTTTACGGTAGTGCTATTTTTTATATTTTTTTTATTGAAACCACAGTATCAAAAGACAATACAAAAAGAGAAGAAAACGTAATAATATGACAAAATAAGGTACATTCAATCAGAAAGCACTAAACCAAGGAAAATAAATATATATACAACCTCCCAATGTGATCGGTCATGGCTTTCCAAATGGTAAGACCAAATTTCCGCCTACTAGGTCTTTTAACAGAGTATAAACTAACTTCTAAATTAAAAATATTATAAAACTTTGCACGCCACAGTTCGAAAGGAGGTGCCTCAGCCTGCAGCCAAGAAGCAGCTATACAAAGTCGAGCTACTGCTGTTGCAATACAAATTAAATAACGAAAATCAAACAAGGATTGACCATCACTTAATTCCTCCCCTGTCCCTAATAACATCATACTGGCTGAAATTCTGGCTGAATTTCTAGTAACTTATGACAAAAATCTTTCTATATTGCCCAAAAACTGACATAGCTTGGGGCCTAAAAAAAATATATGCAAAATATCAGCATTGTCAGTCCTACAGCGAAAACATTTCCCATCATTTACATTATTCCCAGCACCACCCCATTTCATCATTACGGCTGGAGTGCGATAAAGGTTAAAAAACATTTTATAATGCTGCGTCCTCAATGAAGCTGCAAGGCAAACTTTCCGAGCAATTTTAATCGAACTTTCTACAGAAACTGTATTATCTCCCAAAGTATCTCGCCACCTAAAGTTCACTTTATTCAGGTCATCGGCCCTGCTGGTTAACAGTATTTGATAAAGAGACCCAATCCTTTCCTTGCAGCTGATAGCATCGACTATTCTATAAGGGGTTAGGGCAGGGGCATGTTTACTAAGAAAATCCCGAATTTGTAAAGACTTATAGAATTGTGTGATCGATATTTTATATTTATCCCTTAAACTATTAAAGGGAACACACACCCCATCTAATGAAAAAAAATCCCCCAGTCGTGCAATACCTTTTAATCTCCATTCCAAAACAATGTGATCCCAAAAAATAGAGGGCAATATTAAATCCGCCGACATTGGTGTATAAAACGACACCCTGGGGATATGAAAAAGTCTTCGGACGGTGTTCCATACCCCAAAAGCAGCCCCCAAAACTTTAAAGCGAGTCCTCTTATAATGGCTGCCATCCAGCCTACTGAACAGAGAGTTATAAGTCACAGGGCCAAGAACCATATGATAAATGGAAGGTGCCTCTGCCGGATTGCTAATTTCTTCCCCAGACAGTAGAATACGCATGTTAGCCAACAGACAGGCTATCTGATAAAAAAAGAAATCGGGTACTGCCCAGCCACCCCTGTCCAAAGGCAGAGTCATAAACCTAACCGCTCTCCGAGGTTTCCCCGGAGCCCAGAGATACCTGGCGCAAAGTGATTGAAGGTGTTGAATCCGAGGTTTAGGTATCTCTAAGGGCACTGCTCTAAAAAAAGACATCACCATGGGCAAAATAACCATTTTCAAAAGGTTAGACCTCCCGACTAATGAGAGGTGCAGGCTCTCCCAGCTCTCCAATGCTGCTTTAGTCTTTCCCAAAATGAGGTCCCAGTTGACCTAGACTAATTCGTTTAAGCAAGGTCTGATTTTGATGCCCAAGTGGGTAGCTTCCTCGACTATTCTATCATTGCTAACCCGTGTGCGATCTGTGCAGACAATTTGGGTTTTAGTTGTATTTAGTTTATAGCCTGACTCCGCTCCGAATTTCCCGGCTAGATATTCAATTTCAGGCAAAGCTGTATCCGGGTCAGCTGTTAAGACTGCAATGTCATCTGCATAAGCCAAGACAGAAAAATGCTTGTGATGCACCATGAAGGGTAGAATGTGGTGACTTAACTCTAACATATTTATAAAGGGTTAATATGAAACACGAACAGGAGCGGGGAGCACGGGCACCCCTGTCGCGTCCCTCTAGATATTACAATATCCTTAGAACAGTACCCCATTGTACAGATCTTGGCTGTAGGAGATTGATACAGAAACTTCAGAGCCCGAACAAACCCTTGACCAAATCCTATGCGTTGTAAAACCCCCCTTAGGAAATTCCAGGCCACACGGTCGAACGCCTTCTCGGCATCGAGCAGGACAAGCTCCAGAGTCCTGGACTCGACCTGCGTGTTGTCGAGAAGGGTCACAACTCTATTAATATGATTAACGGTCCCCCACCCTGGAGTAAAGCCGTGTTGACGTATCGAAACCAGGGGAGACACGACCTTCGCCAACCTATTAGCAAGCAACTTCGCATAGAGCTTGCCATCGCAGTTAACCAGCGAGATTGGGCGATATGACCCAGAAAGGTCAGCGGGTTTGTCTTTCTTCTTAAAAATTATTATATGAGCCTCCTGCCAGGTTCGAGGCGCACAACCCAAACGAGCTGCCTGAAACGTGACCAACATATCTTCCTTAAGATCTTGAAAAAACACTGACGTTCTTCGGCGCTTACTTCGGCGCATTCCACCGTCCGTGTACCAGCAGTGATTGAACGGTGCAGTCACAGAATAGCGTCCAGGTCGAAACAGTTGATATATCCACAGTGGGTCCTTCTGTAACAACAGCGCGAGTCTCCAAATCATTCCGGTCGCATCTGCATAAATCCTTCAGTCCCCGTTGCTCAGACCCCTCTCAAATCATTCTCCGATGTAAAGAGACTATGGGAGACTACGGGAGGGGATATACAGCGGAGCACTCAGCACCAGCTCACTCGGCTGGCTGACCAGCCGCCATCTTACCGCCTCATCATAAGTCACAAGTTCAGGGTTTACGGTAGTGCAGTGGGGTTTAGGTAGTGTAGGAGATCGTGCTGGGTTAGTGTTTTAGAGTTTACGACAGTGCAGTGGTGTTTGGGTGGTGTTTGGGTAGTGTAGGGGGTTGTGCCGACAGACTGACTCACAGAGCTCCGACGGACGGGCTTCTAAAGACATAGCCGTGACCTGGTGATGTCAGTAGAGGCAGCCTGAAAGGCATATCTCACACAGACACAGATGCCAGTGTTGCCTCGCAGAGGTAAAACTACGAACCCGATGACTTCTACATGGAGAAATGCGAGCTGACGGAGTAAATCACAAAATGGCTGCCAACAGTTCCTGGTTTCAACCATTCACGGATTGACACCATTTTTTAAAAAGGTCGCTTTCTGACCCAAGCGCTACCTTTCTGCCAAATTTGGAGTAGTTCCGTTCAGTAGTTTCGGCTGTAGCCTTGCACAAATTTTCCTATGGGAAATTGATTTTTGGACTCTTATTTTTTGAATTTCTCAAAAACTACTGAACGGATTTACACCATTTAAAAAAAGGTTGCTTTCTGAACCAAGCTCTACCTTTCTGCCAAATTTCGGGTAATTCCGTTCAGCAGTTCGAGCTCTAGCTCGTCGCAAAATTTCCTATGGAAATTAACATGGAGGAAATGACTTTTGGGACCCCCCTTTTTTCTCAGCCCCCGCGTGACAAATCACCCCCATACTTTCAGGATAGGAGCTGACCTGGATAGACGTTTTCTTTTGAGAATTTCAGGAAAATTCGTCAAACGACGACAAAGTTATCAGCAAATCAAATAATGCTTTTCCTATAGAAACTAGGTTCTAACTATAAGTACCTACTGGCGACTGCCAGTAGGTAATTTTTATATATATATATATATGTATTCACTGAAAAAACCATAGGTTTCACACACGTTATAGTTAGGAATTAGCATTTAAAAAACCTTGCAAATTCACTGAAAAAACCATAGGTTTCACACATCTTATAGTTAGCTGGACATTTTACTCATAAAAAACCAATGAAATTCCCCCGTTATAGTTAGTGCAGGCAACTATAACTCACGCGACCGCAATCCTCTGCTGATGCTAATACTGTATTTAGACACTTATTTGCCCATGTCTTCTTCCATTAAATTTTAGCTATACATATATTACAAATATTTTTTTTTCATAAAGACACATATGTCATCAGCAGAGGATTGCGGTGGCGTGAGTTATAGTTGCCTGCACTAACTATAACGGGGGAATTTCATTGGTTTTTTATGAGTAAAATGTCCAGCTAACTATAAGATGTGTGAAACCTATGGTTTTTTCAGTGAATTTGCAAGGTTTTTTAAATGCTAATTCCTAACTATAACGTGTGTGAAACCTATGGTTTTTTCAGTGAATTTGTACGGTTTTTTAAATGCTAAGTTACTTTACGCCATTCATGGCATGCGCGCCCACTTAACGCAGTTCGTTCCGTGCGCGCACAGTGAGCACGCGGTGCGCTTCGCGCACCGCGCGCCCACTTTACGCAGTTAGTGCCGTGCACGCACGGTGGGCACGCGGTGCGCTACGCGCAACGCGTGCCCACGTTACGCTGGATGGACCATGTACACACGATGCGCTTCGCGTACCGTCCGCACACGGAGGACATATTCGGCGCTTCGTTGTGAAATGTAATGTATTAAATTTTCCGTAGTATTATATACAATGCACAAAAAGTGCCCGTTGGGTACCTTTTGCACACGGGGTGTGGATAGTGTGGAATATTTATTTTTTTAATTATTTTTTACCGTACGCGTACGGTAAGCGTAATCGGCGTTTTTTCGAAAAAAAATAAAATTGAATTTTTGCCTTTGGGTGATCTTTTGGGACACCTTAATCAAAGCTAGGTGGTTAGGAGCAGTCTAATCTGCCCCTTTACATGATTTCAACCTTTGTTTTTCCTCCCCCCCTCAGAGTGCGAGAGAGAAAATGGCGGCCGCCGCTTCCTGGTTTCGACCGATTCGAATGTTTACTAAGATCTAACAGCCAATCAGAATCGCGCTCGCGCACGTCACCGTACGCGTACGGTAAGCTTACCGTAAGCGTATGGTAAGCGCACCGTAAGCTGCCAAAGATATATATATTGATTTAAATGCTATTTTCTCAGGAACTACTGAACAGATTTACACCAGACCTACAAAAGGCACTTCCTTGATCTGTAGACTACCTCTCTGCCAAATTTCAAGTAACTCTGTTCAGCCGTTCGGGCTGTAGCTGTGTCTAAAGGTCCTATGGAAAAATGCATGGGAAAAACGCGTTTTGGGACCCCCCTTTTTTCTCAGCCCCCGCTTGACGAATCCCCCCGAGACTTTCAGGGTAGGAGCGGAGCGGAGCGCCCCATTAGTTTTGAAAATTTCGCGAGGATTCGTCGACCGGCGCCAAAGTTATTCCAAATAGAATGTTGCGGTTTTCCTATGGAAACAGGGTCCTAACTATAACTACCTACTGGCGACCGCCAGTAGGTAATATATATATATATATATATATATATATATATATATATATATATATATATATATATATATATTCACTTAAAAAACCTTAGGTTTCACACATGTTATAGTTAGGTGGATATTTCACTCGTAAAAAAACAATGAAATTACCCCGTTATAGTTAGTTGAGATAACTATAACTCACGCGCCTGCAATCCTCTGCTCATGACGTCACATATTACATCATTCATGACATGGTCAGTGGCATCACTCATGACATCATCCTTGTGATAGAGTGGCGGTCGCGCGAGTTATAGTTATCTCAACTAACTATAACGGGGGAATTTCATTGGTTTTTTACGAGTGAAACCTAACTATAACATGTGTGAAACCTATGGTTTTTTAAGTGAATTTGCAAGGTTTTTTAAATGCTAATTCCTAACTATAACGTGTGTGAAACCTATGGTTTTTTCAGTGAATTTGTATGGTTTTTTAAATGCTAAGTTATGTATGTATTATTATTTTTTTAATATATTTTTTTTAATGGTTTTTCACCGTGCACACAGGGTGCACACACCCCCGCGATTTTTTTTAAAAAAATTTGTAATGTTTTTTTCTGCCTTCGGGGTCCTTCAGGGACCCCCTGACCAAGGCTACGGGGTCAGGAACTCTCTACCCTGCCCCCTTTTCACGTTCGCCACCTTCCTTTTCCACTCTCGCACTGAAAACAAACAAAATGGTGGCCGACACTTCCTGATTTCGACCGATTCGAACGTTGACTGACATGTAACAACCAATCAGAATTACGCTCGCGCACGTTACGGTGCGCGCACGGTGCGCGGCTATAGATATGTATGTGCTTTTTAATGCAATTTTCTCTGGAACTACTGAACAGATTGACTCCATATATGCAAAAGGCACATCCCTGATCTGAGGATTACCTCTCTGCCAAATTTCAAGTAATTCTGTTCAGCCGTTCGGGCTGTACCTTCGACTAAAGGTCCTATGGAAAAATGCATGGGAAAAACGCGTTTTGGGACCCCCCTTTTATCTCAGCCCCCGCTTGACGAATCCCCCCAAGACTTTCAGGGTAGGAGCGGAGCGTAGCGCCCCACCTATTTTGAAAAATTCGCGAGGATACGTCGACCGGCGCCAAAGTTATTCAAAATAGAATGTTGCGGATTTCCTATGGAAACGTGGTCCTAACTATAACTACCTACTGGCGACCGCCAGTAGGTAATATATATATATATATATATATATATATATATATATATATATAGTCACAAGTACGTAGTTGTAGTTAAGACCATGTTTACATAGGAAAAGCATTATTTGACTTGGCTATATCTTTGGTCGTTTGACGAATCTTCACTTTTTTTTGCTCAAAAAGTGTCAGGTTGAGTTTTGTTTTGCGTGGAAAGTATCAGGGTGATCCGTTAAGCGGAGGCTGAACAAATGTTGGGGGGGTCAAAAAAGTGCATTTCCCATGTTAATTTCAATAGCGATTTTAGACAGGCCTACAGCATGAAATGCTGGATTGAATTACACCAAATTTGGCAAAAAGGTAGCCTTTGGTCCAGAAAGTACGCTTTTTGTTATTTATCCATTTAGTCGTTTATGAGATATTAAAAGAAATCCAAATTTGTATATCTAGGTTTGCGCTCTCTCCATGAATATTTATGATCTGGTATAGAGATGTGCAGAGATCTGATTGGCTGCCAACACTTCAACCAGGAAGTGATGGCAGCCATTTTGGCACTCAGCTTTAACAAAATAAAGAAATGGGAGCAGGGTTGGAATACCCTGACCCTGATCCCGTAGCCCTAGTGCTGGGGTCCTGTTGAGACCACACCAGGGCAAGAAAGGCATTAAAAAAAACTATTGCAGAGAAATCATAGGGTATTTGTGAATTCACAGCAAAAAAAATTTAATAGAACAAGCGGTCTCCCGCAATTGTTTGAGAATTTCCCAAAAGCCAACATGTTTCATTGCCTTTTAACAAATTTCAGTAATTTCTTTAGGGCTAGGGGTCAGTCCTCGCCACACTGTAAGTTCAATAATGTACACGGTGGTTGGCACCACCTTGCATACCAGCAGCCACCTCTTCGAGGTATGTGTACGCGTCCACAATACCCAAAATGTACTTATTGCAGTTGCTCTCTGTCAACCTAAAACTGGTTAGCGTCTGGCTCAAACACTCCGTGCTCCAAGTGTGTTTGAGCCAGACCCCTAGGCCTGAAAAAATTGCCGAAATTTGTTAAAAGGCAATAAAACATGTTGGCTTTTTATAAAGAACTGATAGAGTGCGACAGAAGGTCTTGTTTTTAAATCGAGCAAACACACAGCAGAGATTAAAATTGATAGTTGTGCCAGTAACTGTTTAGCTCGTTTTTATGTTGTTAAAGCAAAGAAAAAAAACCTTTTTTTGCTATGATAGTAGGGGGTCAGGATTGATAGGCACATGAAAATACTTTTCGTGGTGCATGTTTTACCTTTTTCACACTTTCAATTCATTTGAGCACAATTTTTCACATGTTCAGTTTGGTAGTGGAGGTTACCAATGATGATAAAAGGAGCACACTGATGAGAACCTATCAGTAGCTCCCATAGTGGTGTTTCCGTGAGGTGCCGCCACTTCCTTCACATATTTTTTGTTGGATATGAGGTGTGAAAATCCTGGGTGTGAGAAACGTACACAATTTATCTTTCTACTGGGGACAGACACATTTGAGAAATTCTTTTAAGCAAGGAATAGGAGTACCCAGAGTGTACAGCATTTACTAGCTGGTAAAAAAGCAGTTGAACCAAGATGTGGTGTTTGGGTATGCTCATGATGTTTATCCCGGTTTAGAGCAGGTCTTTGTTTATGATTAATGAGTTTGAGTGGAGGGCGACCTGCTTTATATCCCTCTGTAGCTCCTTTGTGTGAAGGACCGCTCAAGAAGACACCAGGCTAGCAAAATTCAAAGAAAGCCAGCTGGTTCACTCCCGCCCTCCACAAGTCCAGACACACTTGCAGACGACTCGAGAAGAGATGGAGGAACAACAAAACCCCTGAAACCCATGCAACGTTCAAATCCTCCTTCAACGCACACAACCTTCTCATTAAAACCACAAAGAAAATGGCCTTCCAAGACAGAATCAACGCCAATGCACACAACAGCAAAGAACTCTTCACCATTGTTAAGGAGTTCACCAGGCCCAACAGTGAGACCACATATGTCCCACCCTCCCAAGACCTCTGCAACAAACTCGGTACCTTCTTCCACCACAAGATCAGGCAGATCTACGACACCTTTGACACCCCAGACCCTGCCACTATGCCCACCACCACCACACGCAACCATGCCGCACCCCAACAGATCATGCCTAACTGGACTCTGCTCACTAAAGATGACACGCTCAACACTATGGAGAGCATCCACTCTGCCCGTACCACATCTTCCATAGAGCATGCACCTCCATCACCCCCCAGCTTCGTAGCACCGTCAACTGCTCCATCGAAACCGCCACCTTCCTCGACAACTGGAAACATGCTCAGATCAACCCCCTGGTGAAGAAATTGTCCGCTAATCCAACAGGCCTCAAGAACCTCAGACTACATCTCCCTCCTTTCTTTGCCAGCCAAGGTCATCGAGAAGGCCATCAGCACCCAACTCTCCGATTTCATCTAAGGGAACCACGTCCTGGATATCTCCCAATTCAGCTTCCGAAGCAACCACAGCACCAAGACCGCACTCTTTGCCGCCACCAATGACATCCACTCCCTCCATGACTGGGGCAAAACCTCAGCCCTCATCCTACCGGACCTCTCGGCCACCTTCGACACCGTCTCCCACCGCACCCTAATCAAGAGAATCCATGATGCCGGCATCTGCAACAAGGCACAGGACTGGATCCACTCCTTCCTGACCGGCCGAACACAGCGAGTCAGACTACCCCCGTTCTCTCAGAACCTACAGAGATCAGCTGCGGAGTGCCCCAGGGTCCTCTGAGAGCCCAACCTTCTTCAACATCTACAAGGTGCCCCCCGCAGCCATTGTCAGAAGCCACGGACTCAACACTGTCTCCTATGCAGACGACACCCAGCTGATCATATCCCTCACCAAAGAACCCACAACTGCCAGAATCAACTTTCACAACGGCATGGAACCCATCGCTACCTGGATGAAAGACAGCTGCCTCAAGCTCAACTCGTAAATGATAAAGTACTCATCCTGGTGGCCTCCCGCACTTGGAACCCCTCCCACCCCTACAGACTATGCACGCAACCTCGGCATCATACTGGACTCAACGTTCAAAATGAACTTCCAAATCAGCGCAGTATCCTTATCCTGCTTCCACACGCTCTGCCTGCTTCAAAAGAAATACAGATGGCTCTCCAGGGATGGTCACCCACCCAGCAGACTCGACTACAGCTATGCACTTTACGCCATTGTCACCCAGAAACAGCTCAGGAAACTACAGAACGTCCAAAACACTGCAGCCAGACTGGTCCTCAAAACCCCCGCCACAGCCATATGACACAACACCTCCGACAGCTCCATTGGCTCCCAATCAACAAGAGAATTACCTTCAAGCTCCTCAAACACGCCTTCAAGGCTCTCCATGACGCAGGACCAGTATATCTGAACCACTGCCTCGCTTTCAACACATCTGCCAGACAACTCCGCTCCCCCCAACTCGCACTGACCTCCGTCCCATGAATTCACAAAACCAGAACCAGCAGAAGATCCTTTTCCTACCTTACCGCCAAGACCTGAAACACCCTGCCCATCCACCTCAGGCAATCCGCAGCGTTGACCAAATTCAGGAAGGACCTCAAGACCTGGCTCTTTGACAGAAACCTCCACACCCAGACAGATCAGCAGCCTCCGTCAGCACTTTGAGACCCTCATGGGTAAGTAGACCCAATATATAACCCCCTAATTGATTGATTCCTGCACAATATCAATTAGCCCTGCAACTCAGTTACCCTTGCACCACAGTGCAAGGGTGCCTGCATTAGCGCATGGCAGCATATTTTGTGCCTGCGCTGGAAAAAAGGGAAGGAATGCACCATATTTTATAGATACGGCGCATTCCTGCCCTTTTCTTTTGACGAAGTGCAGCGCAGCAAGATTCCTTGTGGCGCTGCCCAGCGCCAATCCCTCATAAATGAGGCCCCTATTATACAAGTGTGTTCACGTCATTTTAAAGACCAGGTAATTCCTACCCTCCCGGTGGTGGTGATCGTTATGCCATCGTAATGAGCCCCTAAGTTTCGACCAAGACTGTCTTCTTCACAAGCCAAGATTCAACCAAATTACATCCACCGTTTGTAGTGCACATTACATAAACATAAAAGACGGACAAACAATGCTAGTTACTAGCATGAATAGTAAAGAAAGACTATGTACACATTATAGCGGTTTATTCATTGCAACATGTTAAATAACACATGATCGAAAAAAATAATTTTATGTGGTAATGCAGATCCAATAAAGAAAATTCCAATACAAATATTGTATGCAATATCGTGAGTATGAGAGTGTGGCTGCAAATCCATTTCTAAGCAGCTTCACCCCCCCATATCTTTTGGTTTATTTATATCTTCACAACCAATGCATTAACAGGGGTTTAGAATACAAAACCTCCTCTATACCATGCCAAGTGGCTATTTGCCTTATGAAATCAGTCCCCTGATATGTTAATGTCCACATATTCATATCACAATATAAATAAATTGTCAACATATCCCAAAGCATTGTGCAGAGGCCAATGTTGCTGAGCTGTACTGCAATAACTGTACTGCAATCTGAATACTACAGCCAATTGGCCTATGATGTCGCAATGCAATTAGATCTTAATCCCACTAGACTGAATAAGGGTAACCAACCTCATTACATTAATGGTAACACAAAAGTGAACACCATGTAAGATTTGTAAAAACAAATATAAACATAAAACAAAAAAGGGGAAAGGGGAAAGGGGAAATAAAAATAAGGGGGTATAGAGCTGCTTAAAACGGCTCCAAAATTCTGAATAGCTCAGTTATCTAGATAATTCAATTTGATCCAATGACCTTTCGAGAATGAAAATTACTATTAACTGAGCCTCCTGTGAAGTTTTTTCTAAACTGTTAACACTGGATCATGGATTAGAGCCCTCACCGCGACCCATTATACACAGGGAAAACATGGATCACAACGAAAGCCGGTTACAGATCATGTCAGGTACTTATCCGAAGTGGACATAGAGTTCCTCATCCTCGTTAATTCCGAAGGGGCTCTTGCTATCAAGGAGTATGATATATCTGGACTCCAAAATTCTTAATTGTCTCTCACGATCTCCCCCTCTGGAGTTTGCTGCAATTCTGTCAATACCAAAGAAAGATAGGCTGTTAGCATTTTTGTTATGGTATTTCAACCCATATCGTGCTGTAGAGTAACTCAAATCCACATTCCTGATTGCTCTCATGTGTTCCAAAATACTCTGTTTTATAGGGAAAATAGTACTCCCTACATAAAACTTCTCACAGAGACAAAGTATCACATACACACACAAATCAGTATTGCAATTCATGAATTTCTTTATATCACCCGTTTTGCCAGTTGGTCATGGGTACGTCTTCCTATTCTTACTGCTACTACAGGCTTTACATTTTCCACATTTGAAAAAAACCCTGTGCTATTGTAACCAACTTTTCTGTTTGGTGGCTCCCATGTAGCTGCTCACTAGCATATCCTTTAGTGAACGAGCCTTCCTGTATGTAATCAGTGGGTGTGTGCTAACCTATGGGCCCATTACAGAGTCATTCTTCACCATGCACCAATGTATTTTGAGAGCACTGCGAACCGCTGTGTCCTCTGTGTTAAAGGTGGTGATCATTCTAATACTGTTCCCTTCACTTATGGTCTCAGATCTCTTCACCAATAAGGCGGATCTATCCTGTGTAGCCGCCTTCACCCTTGTTACTCTTAGGACTTTCTCAGGCTATCCTCTTCTCCTCAACCTCCCCATCATTTTGTACTGTTGTTTCTCGTAGGCCTGTTGTGTGTTACAATTACGCTTTGCCCTAACCAACTCGCCGAAGGGAACACTCCATTTGAGTTTTGATGGATGGTGGCTGTAATTTGCTGTTGCCTGAAGTAGCTTTTCTGTACAATTCTATCAAAAGTGTCCCATTCTCAGTCTAAACACAAACGTCTAAGAAATCCAACGTTGCAGCCTGGATGTATGACAGCTGTCTGGAGCTCAACTCAGAGAAGACAGAGGTCCTCATCCTCTGACCCTGCACCTCTGCCTGGGACAACAACTGGTGGCCCTCCGCCCTCGGGAAGCCACCCACCCCTACAGACCATGCTCGTAACCTCGGCATCATCCTGGACTTCTCCCTCTCCATTAGCCGCCAGATGAACGCCGTCACTTCCACTAGTTTCAACTGCCTTCGCATCCTCCGTAAGACCTTCAAGTGGATCCCCCCCGAATGCAGAAGGACCATCACCCACGCACTCATAACCAGCAGACTCGACTACAGCAATGCCCTCTAGGCCAGAATCAACAGGACTCTCCTACGCAAACTCCAAACCATCCAGAACGCCGCAGCCAGACTCGTCCTTGGCACTCCGCGTCAAGAGCACATGACCCAACACTTACAGAGACTCCACTGGCTCCCCGTCGAAAAGAGGGTCACCTTCAAGCTCCTCACCCACGCCTACAAATCCCTCAACAACATCGGACCCAAATACCTCAACGATCCTTCCACGTACCCAAGAGGAACCTCTGCTCCGCAGACCTCGTCCTGGCCGAGGTCCCCTGCATCCGCAGAAACAGAACCGGCAGAAGAGCATTCTCCTACATCGCACCCAAGACCTGGAACAAGCTCCCTGTGAACATCAGACGCTCCCCGACCCTGCAAACAGTCAGGAAGGACCTCAAGACCTGGTTCTTTGACTGATCTAGAGCCGCTCCCCCCCCCTCCCCCCCACCAGCGCCTTGAGACTCTCACGGGTGAGTAGCATGCTTTACAAACCCCTGATTGATTGATTGATTGATTGATTGATTGATTGATTGATTGTGAGGGTACCAAACAACCAGCTTCCCTGGCTATTAGAATAGGCTTTCTCTGTTCCAGGGTACAGGGAAGTAGAGGAAAATGTATCAGTACTCTCCCAGGCAAACAGGAATATTCTCCAAAATCAGTCTCCTTTGTCTTTTTGATCCAAGCAGCACTCTGTATTCAGTAGCAGGATCACTAGTGATTGTTGAAGTTCTAAGATCATTATAGGGAAATTCGTATGCAATCTATGCCTATCTTTTTATGCACTTTATACATGTTGTGGTCAAATCAATGAAATGAAAAACTCTTTCTTAGTTTTCCACCATAATGGAATAAAAGGTTAGGCAGGCTTCCTTTGTAGGATGATGTAGTGGCTCACAACTATTCTACTCATGCTAATCCTGCCCAGTCCTCTCCTGATCAAAGTAAACCCCACATATCTTAGTTACCTATCATCTTTCACAAGGAGTACATTGTGAGTAGGTCTCTGATGCTTTCCTCTACCCAAGAAATGCCCTGCAATGTTTTCTGAATTACCTGCACTCACTATCACAAAGGTTAGGACGTGTCTGTGTCAATACACATGGAGCTGCCAGATCTGATTAAATGAATGAAAGCTTTATTGTTCAACTCATTAAAATTGTTACAATATTCTATAAATAAACAAAGGAATGTTTAAAATCTCACTCGATTTTACTAAGACTGAAAAAACGTTAAAACAATTAAAATAGTAACAGAACTATTGCTAGAACTATTATCCAATCTAGCAGTAAGGTGCTCTGCATAGGACTTAAGGAAGAGTTTTATCATAGTCTCTCTTGCTTGATGGCAGACTGGTTACTTTTATGTCTCAGTGTTCAGTTTCAGTACAACCCGGATTGCGTCTATGAATTTCCCTAATCGGGCCACAGTTTGAGTTGTGTTAACGGAGAAGCACAGGTCCGAAACCACTTCTCTGCAACTTCGAAGGCCATAAAACCTACAGATGGGGAGAACCAACCCCTGCCGCTCACTAGCTAACTTTGGGCAGCAGCACAACAAATGGAGCCAAGATTCACGATGGTAGCTGCAAAGTCGACAGGCCACTAAGTTGTCCTGCCAAACCCAAGTTGAATTAAAGTCCGTGACAGGCAGAGCGAGAAGTCTCATGTAGAGGATTCTGTCCCGGGCCAAGACTGTCAGAGCATGCTCAAGGTAGGGCTGCGGTTTTCCCACAATGTATGAGGCGTCCAGTGGTGATAGATTAGATTGATGATGCAAACTTTCCAGGTCCCTTTCAAAAGATGTTCGCTTGACCTGTGTGTTCACTGTTTTTCTCCGGTTTATTACTTGGATGTCAGAATTGCGCAGATTTTGGACATCTATATCCAGTAGTCTGGTGGATACTGCCAACTGCTCCTGCCATGGAGATCCATCCTCTTCGAAGATCCTTTTAATTTGCCTTTTTAATTACAATACTGGGGCATGCAGAGTTCTAATTGCTGTCAGATCTGTTTCTTTTCCTTTTGCAAGTGTTCACTTTACAGTGTTGGACTGCCCTATCAGTACCATGCCCTTAAATCAAGGTAGCTTGTCTTTCTTAGGCCAGCACAGAGGGTGGCCTGTGAGTCACATGATCCTTTTATGTTTGAGAGAGACTTACTTTTTGTATTATATTCAATTATATTGGAACATTTACATAACACTCACTATCCCTTCGGCTGGCAATGAAGGACTTGCTTACTTGTGTAACATGCTACACCGTGAAGGATGTCTGGTTGGATGGGCATAGTCTTCATTGTGTTCCACAAAGGTTGTTAAAATATGTGTGATATTCCAACATTTGTGCATGCGTCCCTGTCCAAATAATAATTATGGGGTTATGACTGGAAATGTGGTTATCATTTTTGTTCCCAGATGATGTGACTGTCTAAGACTCTCTCTGAACATCTAAATCCCCCCAAAAAATAAAACGAAAACTTTTGTGGTTCATGCATGAGGTAAGCTGTTTCATTCTTCTTCCAGATATCAACTTTTGACATTTGGGAACAATATGTTGGATGCCAATACAGATTGGGAATTGATTGATTGATTGATTGATTGATTGATTGATTAAGGGTGAGTGTGATTCATGGTTTACATTGATGAAAACTGGGGTTATCATGTTTGAAAATCATGTTTATCAAAGGTTATCAAAAATAAAGTTATGAGAAATTTGGAATAATCTCTTCAATAGTAATCTGATGAGGTTAGCATTTGAGATTTATCTTGTGTGTATTTAAATATATTTTAAATTGAATAAGTCCAAAAATATCATAAACATTTTTTTAATTAATGGCATATTTGATTGTGTATGCTTTTGTGCTGATTTCCCTTCTATTTGAGAGTGTACTATATATGTTGAGTGTCTGTATGGAACTGGAAAGACACAAATATATTGTTTTGAACTATGGAGTATATCATTGGGTGTTTTTTAATGTGTTTGTATTTTTTGAGTTATTTATTGCCCTGAGGAAGTCCTGTTGAGTTCAGGATGAAACACATTGGCCGTATGTTGTAATGAGTGTTATGAAGAGATAATAAAGATTTGTATTTTATGAACTAGCCGCATTTGTGACTTTGATGACATAAATACATTGACTTATATTTTTGGACACGCTCAGGATTGCAAAATTCTTTGGTAGTATGAATTCGAAAGAAGGAACTCTTACATGTCCTGGTGTGACTCTCCTGTTTTGTGTATTGAATGTTATGCAGTATTGGGGTGTTAGAATGATTAAAACAGGGAGGTTGGCAATCAGTATTGGTAAAGAAATCAGAATGTAGAAATATACATCACAATCATTCAAGTTTGTGCTACTTAGTCTTACCACTAACCCTTACATTAGCTACACTCGGCAAAAAAAGCTTTTAATCAAGTTTGGGAAAAGCAAAATGTTAACATCATCATGTTGTAAGATCACTCTCACAACATCTGTACAAAAAATATATATGAAGCAAGATTTATATTCTTAATTAACGCAATTTTGCAAGAATTGTGTTTTTATCTTGTTTCTAGACAAGTTATTGAAGTGGGGTTCCTTATGTTGCTCCAGAGCTGCAGTAGTCAGTTGTATTCTCACCTATCTTCCATACTTCCATCTCTTTGTGGGAAGCATCCAAGCTTCCAGCTCGGATGAAGACAGGCTTTAGCCTTAAATGCTGCTCCATGTACTAGATGGTACAAGTGCATTTACTTATAAGTTGCTCCAGTTTTGCAGATAGTAGAAGATTGTTGTTGCTACCTACCTTTAGATTAACCCAGATTCGACATACAAAGGCACTCCTTCAATTACTTTTAAGATGTGATATAATATACCCATGTGTTATGCAGTAGTGAAAGTTTTGGCCGTTGTTCATGATCAGTTAATTAAGAAAAAAGGCTTGCCACACTAGGGAGATAAAGTGTGTACATGGAGGTTGTAATGTTTTAGTTATACCCCCAAATATAAGAAAGTATATTGCGAGGAAATGTAATTTTCCCTAACAGAACATGCACTTTGCAATTTGTTGTCTAATCTTGCACAAAGGAATAATTACCCACTATACAATCATAAGAGATTATTTTTAGTATAGAAAATTCTAATGCCTGGAATATGGTTTAGAGAGGACTGTTTCTTTTTAATATAAGAAACTGTTCTTTGCACTTGGTGATTCTTTTATCTAATGTTTTGATTACACGCCTAAGATATAAAAAATATTCACATCCGTGAAATGATTGCATTAGATAATGTTAACCCTGTATGGAAATAATATGAAAGAAATGTTCGCGTGATAGGGGGATAAGGTCTGTCATTTTATTATGATGAAGGAGAGATTTGTATGTATGTTTTTAGACATAGAAGGGTCAGGGTTAAAACGTGTACTTGTTGATTTTATATGCTTGTAGGTGGGCAGGTAAAAGTATATTTGTATATTAGTACTAACAAATGTTCTTAGTTGCAAAAGTATACATTTTCAAATATGATTTGAGTTATGTGTGTATTGGAACTGTTTGTATGGCCCTTTTAGGCATGGTATCAAACTGTTAATAAACTGAAACTGGTACAAGAGAAGAGGGATTGTACAGTTGTTTCTACTCTGTACACCCTTTCTCTTGTTATTCCTCAGTGATGTGAAATGGGCTTACCTTACTTCCTCTGAGGCCCTGACATTTTTTTATCAGCTCTGGTTTCATAAACCTCATACCCTCCCTCACTGATGACAAACAGGTTAAACTTTTCAATAATAGGTTAGTTTGCCATCTCAATTTAGATGCCTATGCAACAAATAGTGGCTGTATCTCGACCCATGCTTTGGTCCCACATGCATTAGTCCCACGTATGGGTATCCTAAACCTTGGTGTGGCCCACATAGTGTGTTTGACTTTTATGCCACTTCTGCAGTATTTGCACACTTCAATTGTATATTCAGATAAGACTCAAATATGTCAGTTGGTGTTTTCAAAATTGTTACAAAATTTTAGGGAAAATACTCTTGTAATCAGAACCTCTCACTTTCCATAGGTCTGAACTTCCATTGATGTAGATACACTAAAACAAAAACGTCGAGAGACACAACATAAAACAGACGTAATCCTACACCCTCAATATCCCCTGATCGTTAAAGCTTGGAGAGGAGGCATTTGACTTAAGAGTTAGCTGGCATTTTCTGGTTCTTTGGGTTACTGTGAAAATTACCAGTACTTGCTTTGGGGATTGCTTAGTAGCTGAGTTCCCCAAGCCTCAGAGTAGTGGCCTGAAGAATTTTTCATAGACTGAAGGATCAAGAGTGTAGAGAGCGAAGAGCACTGAATTACAAACAATAGGTTAAATACAACTGTTTCTCTCGATTCAGCTGTGTTCCAGCTAGCAGCAACTCCGATTCCACCACATTCCTTATTCAATAAGTACAAAACTTTCATTTAGATGGTGACAGCTGTAAAATACTTGAGCACCAACCTGATCCTGGGCCATCCGATCCTGTAGGAGCAAGATACAGTCAAACAAGGGAACTCCCACTGGCACCGAAACACTGCCATTGCCTGTATGCTGTCTATGATGCAGACCAAGCCAGTGCCCAGGAGAAAGTGAAACTGATCTAGAGAATAGAAACAAGGTCCTCTGTTCAGCCTGGCCCCTCTCTTCTTAGGTACTTCTAGATCATGTTCTTAATGACTCCCCTTTAGTTGCTAGCAAGAGTTTGCGCATATGCTCTACTAAAACAAAAGGAAAGTGTAAGCTTCAGCAAAATCTGGTGCAAGCCTTAATGCTAAATTAACACTCTCCTGCATTCCCGTTGCTTACCTTAAACATCCCTCTTTCCCCACCTTGGGTTCAAATCATGAAAAGGAGCAAAATGTGCCTTTAAAATATTCCTAGGAAAAAAGCACAGTAGCAAAATTGAATGTTTGATTAGGAACCCTTTTGTAAGAAAAAACTGATGTTTCCCTCAGGAAAGTTCTACTTGAGAATCAGTTTTGAGAATTACTTCATGATTCTCAGTAGGCTTCCTGGACTTCTCTTTGGGAAGTCCCTTATTTATGGACCAGCCTAGAGGAAAATCAAACAAAGGTCTTTAGGTCCATATAGAAGATTAAATGAGTAGGTTTTATGAATAGACCAAGAACCTCTACCAACAAAACTACATACTGTCTTCTATTTTTCAGGAACTTCAGGAACTCAAGATGCTGATGAATGGGAAAGGAGGATCCAGTACAGTAAGTACGAATCCACACAACAATTGTAATGCACAACTTCCCACCTTTGTATTGCAGGCATCTGTTGGTAAGGTTTTTTGTATATCTTAACTCTGAAGGTTTCTTTAGCAAAACTCCTTCATATGTTACAAGTGATGAACAAAACACAGAGAAACCCAGGTAGCGAGCAACAACCTTCAAGAAGAACCCAGAAGAATCCGGGCCAATAAAACAGAAACCAGGTAAGTGAAAATATGTTTTTACCTTAACAGCAGGCACCGTTGTTTTCTCAGATGCGGATTTTGTAATCTGCCGCTTCCAAGAACATGGTCGCCTTCATGGGCTCCTTGGTGCAGCATCCCAATGAACAGGGTGCAGTCAAAAAGACTTGACCGAACTGCGTTCACTGAAACCAATGCCCTGAGTCATGGCACCAGCTATAAACTTTTAAGCAAAGGTAGTTTCACAGAGACACAACCCAAAATTAGAAAACACATATTTGCAAAGGAAAGGAAGGAAAGAAGAGACACTTAAGGAAAGGCCCTGTACTCTGAAGCAGAGGAGACTTTCAAGTAGAGTTGCGCATCACCTGCATTTTGATGACGTTTTATACTGTTATCTGTGAGTTCAACGCAAATAGAAATTTAAATATTACAAACAAAAAAGTAAAAATGCCAATTACTAATAGTGGCTTGCATATGCTTTAAAGACAAATAATTGATATATTACACACAACCAGCGTCTTCACAGACATGCTCACATCACATTTTCTCTAACACACAGATACAGACACAAACTCACTAATGTGATGATGGTGGTAGCAGTAGTGAAAATGGTTTTACGAGTGGTAGTAATGGTGGTGATGATAATAGTTGTGAGGGAGGTGATGTTGGTAATAGTGTTGATGGTGCAATCGTGGTGATAATGGTTGTACCAGTTTTGGAAGTAATGGTGATGTGGTGGTAGTGGTGATTGTGTGAATAGCAGTGGTGATGATGATGGGGCATTAGTAGTGGTGGTAGCCGTGATGGTGAATAGGGGTGATGATACAGGTGGTGAATGGTGAACAGGGGTGATGATAGAGGAGGTAGGGGTGCTGGAGCTGAAAGAGGGAGAAGTGATTCTAGTGTTGATAGTGGTAGTAGTGCTGATGGTGTTGCTGGTAGTAGTAGTAATACAAATTTAAATGATTGTTATTGTTTAATTTCCATTGCATAGTGAATGAAGTATTATTCACATGTGACAAACAAACATCCTCCTTGCTAAAAGCTATAGTTTGTCCTGGTTTAAAAACACGGTCTACAGCTCTGGGTCCAGAAGCTATTCCTGGGGATTTGGCTACATAAACAAATTACTACACAATAGATGATGTCACAAAAGACATGCTTTTCAGGGTGGAATATTGGGCATCTTTGTTTGGTACCTCTATGGAGATTAACAGTTCCTATTAGCAATCCATTGATGTAATAACAAACTTTTGTTCCATCATACAATGCTTAGATTCCACTTATGGAATTTGTACTATGATCAAACTAAGATATCAAATGTCGTTTTATAATCCAAACTTAAAAGACTAGGAGGGATAAGGGAGTTAGAAGTGTATTAAATCTCTTAACTGTCTTACATTAATTTCAAAATTACTTTTCATGAAACATGCTTGATTTATGTCGACTGTTTTCAACATCATTTTGTTTGCCCATATCTTGACCACAATTTTTGCATCAATATGTATTATTGAGATTGGGTTAAAGGTAGCACAATTTTGATGATTGTTGGAATTTCCATTATTATTTACACAGGCTTTAACAAGAAGTGGAAGTGCATTTAACAATGATAAAATACTGCTATCATACCACGTAATCAGAGGGATTTCCCTATTTGCATTCAATTCAAATGTTGTTATCTCTTGCTCAATAATTTCCTTTCCAGCAAGGGACACCTTTTGTTAAAAAAGGCCTGCAGTCTTACCACGAGATTTTAATTTTATCATAAAAATTTGCAAATTATGCACCAATCATCTTAGATTTCCTCTTTTCTATTTACATATTTTTTAATTTCATATCTGAACTGTTCTAATTGTATTTTTAATTCAATTGTTCATTCCATCATCCATAATCATTTTATTTATATACTTTGGCTGATCATCCAGTCATTCTCAGTGAGCCCAGTTTTCTTTTTTCCAGTTTTCAATCTTTCTGCTGTTGGCTCACCTTTGACAGAACATTCCAAACGTTCCCATAAGTTAGTCTCATTCACATTATTTCACATTTATTAAAATCTCAACTCAAAAGGAGTGAGTACGCAATTTCTGACCTACCTCATGAATAGTAATGAAATAAGTCAACAGTACATAGGTCAATTCTTAAAGTCAGACTCAAGTGGAAAATTGTCAGTGGACAATTAGCAACCACTTTTTGTAAGTCCAGTCTCTTAAATATCTTTTTTGTTTCTTTCTTTGTTTCTTTCAGCATTAGAAAGAATTTCTCATTTTTGTTCAAGAATTTCTTTGCTTTTTGAGCATTGCAAAACCTTTCAGTTTTAGTGTCATTAGATCCATTTTAAATTTCTACAAAGCTTTTTCCATTGCGCAGAGAAGGAACAGAGCTTTACCCTGGCATAGAACCTTTTGAAAGGGGAAGTAGGAACAATAGATTTTGATAACATCTCAGACAATTGTTCACTGGCAGTCATAACAAAGGAAGTAAACAAGGCTGCAGGGAAAATCAACGTTGTACCTGCTAGGCTAATACAGATATGTGAAGAACAGAACATAACACAGTCACAATTGATTAACCTCAAGTATTGCCAAGTATACGAGAATAAAAGTGCTGATCATAATCTAGACTGTGCCAAATGGTGCACACTAATATTAAATATTTGCACTTATGCACATCTGGTAGCACAGGACATAGCAAAAGTAGAAAAGGCATTGGGGACACAAACACCAACCAGGAAGAGCAGCTTGTTTTCACATATTAATTATAGAGCTACAGCTGCAACCCCAAAACTCTCCCCAGCCATGCAGAAAAAGGTTTTGAGGAGCGATAAGGCAAAATGTCCTGTACTTTTAGATGACCTATTGGAGGGCAAGCTAGAAATGACACACATTACATCAGCGGTATGCATAATCCCTTGGGGGTGGCAATGTCGGCTTTCATCACAACTTTTGTTCATTGTCTGCAGCAACCCATTTGGGCTCATTTAGAGACATCTTTTGGTTGCTGGCAACAGGAACCAATAGAGAAAGTGCTAGCAACGGCTAAGTATTACGCAGATTACCAGATATACTTACAGGCTACGGAAAGTGAGAAGATTAAGAAAGAAAAAGTACACTGGATGGTAGCACAGGAAAGGTTTTATAGAGGGAAACAGAACAGGTGTAGAGGAAGGGGAGTAGCCAGTGGACAGAGAGGGAACGATAGAGCATGCTCCCAGCCCCCACTAGGGGCTACATGCTTCCACTCCAACGACCCCAGACATTGGAAGGCAGATTGTCCCTTGTTGAACACCAGGATACAGGACCAAAAGCCCTAGATGCAGCATTCATAGCCACAGATTGCCCCACCCCCACCATATACTCAGAACACTTTTGACACAGACCACAACAGGCAGAGAGGACCCAAAACAACACAACCATGTTATGGCCCAACCACCTCCATGGGGACACAGAGACCAGTGGTATCCAGAGAATAACATGACCGGTGGCTACCAACCATTTCCCCCGCAACCACCAAAGCCATAATAGGGGTGCCCCAGCATGGAAGACTGACTAACACCTCTGACACTAACAGGGGACTAGAAGTGTCCATATGTGGAGGGGACTATATAAAACATGACTGTTCTCTTACTGGTTGACTCCGGAGCCACAAAACCAATGCTGAAGGCATCACAGATGCCAGAGTACCACTCTCTGGTACACAAATAATGGTAGTCAGCATGACAGGAAAACCAGTGGATGAATATTTGACGCAACACTTGAAACCGATTGTGGGCCCCATCACTGTGCAGCACCAATTCGTCCTTAGCAGATGCTGCCCATTACATTTGCTGTAACAAAAAACAATGTCTCAACAGGGAAAATGAATAAGAGGACCAATCAATACATAATTCAATCAAAGGAAGGGAAAAAAAAAAATATATAATCAAAGGAAGGGAAAAAAAAAAATATATATATATTTCAATCAAAGGAAGGGAAAAAAAATAACGTCTTACTTGTTTGGACGCTGAGGCCCTATCCCGGACTAATCCCGATGTTTGGCAATTGACGAGCCTACTATAAGTCCTGAGGACTAATCCCGATGTTTGGCAATTGACGAGCCTACTCCAAATCCTGAATTTTTCAAATATTGCGGATTATTTACCGCTGGATGCCCTTTCGTGACTTAACGAAATGCCCTTATTGATGGCTGCTTTTTAAACACAACCAGGATACTTTATCATTCCTATTGGCCTTCATTTCTCTGTTGTTACCTACAGACATTTGATGATCCCCCTCTAAATGTGACGGACCATAATTAATTTGTTCCACAATTCCCTGCAATTAACATTGAAGTGGTTTATGACCATGGACACAGGTATTTAGAATATTGCAATAACCATAGTCCTGATGATGACCTCAACTTAAGGAGGTTGAAACGTCGTCGACCAGACAGCATTACTTACGGCTAACTACAGGGTCCTGTGAGACCTTCATGATTATATGTAAATTACCCATTGTATATAACTCTCCTTGACCTTGAATTTATTTAAATCATTTCGCCGTACCGTGTTGTCACTTCCACACTTCTGTCACTGCGCCGTTCACTTTTTCACTTCTTTGTCAGTGCATATGTGTTAGTTATGGTTATTTTGAATTGTATATACCATTTGTGTATCTAATTATTAAATCTGTTCCTTTTCTATCCTTGGATCTCTCTTATTTTTTTTCCCTTCCTTTGATTGAATTATGTATTGATTGGTCCTCTTATTCTTTTTCCCTGTTGAGACATTGTTTTTTGTTACTACATATACCCGGTCTCAGCTGGGCTAACGGGCTTGCTCCTGTTTTTCTTGTATAATTATATATATATATATACATTACATTTGCTGGGCAGAGACCTGCTGTGCAAATTACAGTGTATTATCCACTGTTCACCACTGGGAGTTTTTCTGGAAAGTAGGGCGAATGGACTGATGCTGCAAGCATTCAGGAAGTAGGAATAACAAATGGTACCATCAGAGCTACAGGACACTGTCCCCAGCGATGCCTGGGCAAGGGGTGCTAATGATATGGAGAGGGTGCAGATAAATAACACCAGGGGCACAGCTACCATGAGTTCCCCAAAGCAAGATATCTAAGGAGGAAGAAGGCATGGTTCCAGTGATAAAAGACCTTATCCAGCAGGGTATAATAAGTGAAATACCATACAGTTCCTGCAACACCCCTATACTGCCTGTAAATAAATCTTCCAAGGAACAGAAGGGGGCTCCCATGTACAGATTCACACATGATCTCTGCGATTTGAACAAAATAGTAATCCCATCATTTGCTGTGGTTCCAAATTGAGCGACCATCCTGTCCAATATCCCAGTTGCAGCCACCCATTTCACGGTGTTGGATTTTAGCTCCACTTTCTTCACCATCCCACTTCATCCCAATAGACAGAATACTTTTGCTTTTTCATTCCAGGGGAAAAGGTATACTTGGGAAACGTTGGCTGATGGGTATACAGAGTCACCAACCATCTTTTCCAATGCCTTAAAAAGAGACTTGGGCTCCCTCAAACTGCCAGGGGGCTTCACTTTAATTCAGTACATAGATGATCTGCTGTTGACTTCACCATCGCAGTCAGCCTGTGTGGAAGACACTGTATTACCAGGGCCGGACTGGGAACTGAAATCAGCCCTGGCAAAATTTGGCAGACCAGCCCCCGTCAAATTTGGCAGACCAGCCTCCGTCCAGCGCGTAGCGAGCGAGCGCAGCGAGCGAGCCCGACCGCTACCAGGGGGGTTTGTGGGGGTTCTCCCCCCAAGAAAATTTTGGAAAACAACCGACCAAAATGGTGAATTTTACAGCACATTTTTCATTACATATTCAATTGTATCAACTTTCAAACCACAGTAAATAGTAGATGATGACCTTCAAGAGCACCAGGTTACCCACCCAGTCATATGTACCCATAGACATTCTTTCAGAGAGCACCAAAAATAGGCATGAGTAGTAAATCAGAGAGAAATAAAAGTGAGACCAGCCCCCACATGGTGTGTAGCGAGCAAGCGCAGTGAGCAACCACTATTAGGGGGAGTTTGGGGGGGTTGAACTTGTCCCCCCCACACAAGAAATTTGGGAGACAGAAAGGCCAAAAAAAAAGTATTTTTCAACACATTTTTCATTACATATTGGATTGTATTAACTTTTAAAGCATAGTAAATGATTACCTTAAGGAGCACCAAGATACACAGTCATAAAACACAGACATTCCTACAGAGAACACTCAAAATTGAAATGTCGAGCACAAAACATGAATTTAAATATAACCAATTTATTCTTCATATAAAATAGCATAAAGACATTTAAAAACGCACTTAACTTCAAACAATTGTGCAAAGGTTCAGAGTAAAAAGTGTACAAGACAATGTGCAAACATTAAATGATTTTTATATCCTGAGTTTTGTAAATAGTGCTAAAATAAAGCATCTCTCCGTAGCCACTCCCCCTCATGGCCTCCTCCTCAGACACCCTAACTACCACCCTCCACCAGTGCCCCTCATCTCTCCGTAGCTCCCACACCCCATGACCTCCTCCTCAGATTCCCTCACTGCCATCCTTCACCAGCACCCCTCATCACGCCGTAGTTTCCCCCCACCCCATGACCCCCTCATCGGATTCCCTCACTGCCATCCTCCACTAGTGCCCCTCATTTCTCTGTAGCCCCCCCACCCCATGACCTCCTCCTCAGATTCCCTCACTTCCATCCTCCACTAGTGCCCCTCATTTCTCTGTAGCCCCCCACCCCATGACCTACTCAGATTCCCTCACCGCTCCCTCTACCAGCGCCCCTCATCTGTCTGTAGTTTCCCCTCCATCCCGTGACCACCTCCTCGGATTTCCTCACTGCTCCCTTCACTAGCGCCCCTCATCTCTCTGTAGTTCCCCCCCACCCCGTGACCTCCTCCTCGGATTCCCTCACTGCCACCCCCACCAGTGCCCCTCATCTCTCTGTAGTTCCCTTCCAGCCTGTGACCCACCTCCTCATAAGATTCCCTCACTGCCACCCTCCACTATTGCCCCTCATCGCTCTGTAGTTCCCCCACCTCATGACCTCCACCTCAGTTTCCCTCACTCCCACTCTCCACTAGTGCCCCTCAGCTCTCTGTAGTCCCCCCCCACCCCGTGACCTCCTCCTCTGACTCCCTCACTGCCACCCTCCCTCACTGTCTGCCACCCACACCCTTCATCTCTCCGTAGCTCCCCCCACCCCATGACCTCTTTCTGGAATTCCCTCACTGCCACCCTCCACTAGTGCCCCTTATCTCTCCATTGCCCCTCTCTCATACCCATTCCATTCGTTGTATAGCACTACTCATATCAGTGTAAGGTGTCACAGTACTTTACATAACAGCAGCACATATTATACAGAGACAATAAATCAAAATCAGTTTACGCGAAATGTCACATAAACTAATGAGGATTACAAGGTGTAGAAATCACTTCATCCATTCTGGTGGGCAGTATATTTTACGGGGGTTTGGTCGGGACTCGGAGAAGCACAAAGTCAGGATTTAAAGAGTACTCCAGTGGTCAGGGTTGGCCTTACTGATAAAAATGTATAACTGCCCAAACAAACTCTTATTAGTAACATTAGAATAATGAAAGAATGGAGAAGTTCTAACTACATCACAACACAAAAAAGCGAAGTTTGTATGCAGTTTTTTGATGACAGTTCATTGGTCACTGTCTTATGTTAACTTCTGAACTGCAAGTAACACAAGGATATCTGTGACAGAGGTAGTAACCCACTGAGCTATTCCCATAAAATTCAGTTTATCTGCATTTACGAACTACCAACCGACAAATGGTTGCTCTGCAGCAGGATCGTAAATCACAAGTTAACAGTTTTTATTGTTGTTGTACATCGGTGGCAGATTCACTGCGACTGCGAGGGCTAAGGAGGCTCATGTTTGGTGGGCCTGGCCCACCCTCTAGAACCGGGCCTGGTAGGTAGTGGTGCAGCCTGCTAGCATAGCCGGAGTCTTGCTCGCAGCCTCAGGCACAGGCAGGTCAGTGAGGAAGACTGCCCTCAAGGGCAGGGACGGCCTTAGCACTGGTGGTGCCCTTTGCATTAATAGCTCACTGTTCTATGTTAGGATTTTAACTTATTAACTGCAAGTAACAATAGGATCTCTCTGACAAAAGCAGTAGCCCACTGACTTATTTACATTATGTGCACTTTGTGATCTGCATGGTACATGTTCTTTGCAGCAGGCACATTAACACTCTGAGCTACCTTTCCATAAGTCAAAACTTCCACTAAACAATATGCAGATCTCTCTCTAGGAAGAACATTCAACACCAGATTCATCATGCCATTTTTATTGATGCCGAAAATTGCTGGAGGCCAGGAAGGAGGCAGCAAGTGCTTTTAAAATCTTAATATACTTGCAAACATAATGCCTCCACCCAAAGTCAGCACCCGGTGTGGTCACACCGGTTGCACTGCCCTAGAGCTGGCCCTTCAAGGGTCCTGTGACCTCAATGACAGTCACTGTTCTAGGGTGTGCTGCTTCATAGGCCTGCCCGCAAGACTGGAGGTGAACTTCAGTATGGATTGTGGTGGACAAGCCTTGAAGGTTAAACCACACTTGCCACTGCTAGGATCCGCCTGCTGGTGCTAAGACACCAGAGCTTCTAAGGTCTTGCGAAGCCTTCTAAGGTCTAGCATGGGTTGTGCTCACTCAGGAGAGTGGTCTAATGGACTGGTTGTTAAGGCTGAACCTGGTTCACCAGTTCCAAATTCAGCAGCTCTGGCCATAGTGCCACATCCTCTCCCCCACTGAAAACCATACTGCCCCACTGAGAAAAACTCACACTACCTTCAATTACAACCCAATTGTTGCCGGCTATAAACACCTGGATGTGGCTCAATTTAAATGACGCACTAGACAAGAGCAATATGTGGCCTACAAAAAATAGTAACAACATCCTGGAAAAGCAAACACTCAAAGGGAATGCAAAATTAGCAAACCATGTGAAATGTAAGCAGGAACAACATGGTTAGCTTAGCGCTTTTACACTCACTATTCAGAAATCAGTGAGTGCTTTTGCCTGAAAAGTTGAGGACATGACAACAAGGCCCTGAATGGACCCATTTTAACGTCCATTGCTTATATCCTTACAAAATGTAAGCAGTAGGGTAAAAAAGACCACATCCCTGGACGCAGAGCCGCAGTACACATTTCTTTTCTTCAATCTACACATTGCAGCACCTCCAGGATTGGTGCACTAGGTGCAAGCCCAGGAAAAACAAAGACAAGAAAACAAAAATAGCGCTTCACTGGCAAACTCTGTAAAAGTGACGCTAATGTGTTTAGGTGTTAATAAAATCAATCTGGCCAGCTTGCTACCACTCTGTCTTACTTTATTTAGTTATTTTATCATATTTTAACCTTTTATTCCCGAAGCTGCACCTTGGAAATAAAATAACAGAAACATACGACATTTCCAGCAAAAGTGTTTTTTTTTTTTGGATCCATTTCACAGGGGAGCAAATAAAAGAAAGGAGAGGAATGAGACAGGGGACGCACATCGCACCGTGAACTAGACTGTCAATCAGTGCTGGACAGTCACCCAGTCCTGCGGCTTTTAGTGTCAGGGAGCAGAGTCGCGTGTCAGGCAGTAGGAGATAATCATAAACCCGTGCTGGCTGCAGTGCCAGGCCTGAGGCCAGCCACCACCTCGCTCCCTGCTCACATTCATATTAGGCAAGCAACAGCAACAAACAAAAGTCGGTGCAGTGCCACTACGTTGCGGAACCCGGGCCTGTGCCTAGTAGTAGCCCCCTTGCCCCTTACTTCCTTAGGCCCCTTTTGCTTTTGAAATTTCTGGCCCGCTCCAGCCCGGTCTTGAGTCGCAGGTGCCATTGAAAATCAATTATTTGTACTCACACAACAGTCGAATCACCACGTTCCATGGATCATTTGAAATGGAGACAATGAGGCATTACTGTAATTGGACTGAATGGTACATTAAATGGAACTCTGTGTCTCTTAGTTGGGCCATATTTGTAATTTCTAGGAAACATGTAGTGAAACGTTAAAATTTACAAACTGTATCACGGGTCATATCATTTAATATTTTTCAATAATTTTTTAGATCAATTAAGTAGGATGAACTGTTCTTTTGCAGTCCTTAAATATGTATGTCTCCCGCCCACACATGTTTAAAAACGTTTTGTAATTTCAAAAATTGGCTCAACTTGAAACAGTGAACTTCAGCCGAAGTAACGCCCACAGGTAATACTGTACCAAAAGAGGTAATGTCATCAACACAACTGCATTCCTGTACAACAAAAAAAGGCAAGAATGCCTAGTGTAACAAACTAGTACTGACTTCAAAAGTGCTGCACTAGAATAATGCCTCTCCAAACTGTAACACGGAGCTGCTTCTAAGAATATTGATCTAGTTGAAAACACACAACATCTTATTAAACGGGTCAGCGCGAAACAAGCAGTTTTATGGCCGATGTTTATTCAGCTCCCTGCCTACATATACTTCGGTCCTACCCATTGACCCCACGCTCCTACTGCACACCTTCTGCTGTGCATTATCTGATTACAAATGTAATTTGCAAAAATGCAAACACCACTCACCTGGCGGCGGGCGGCACTGGGACACAGGGACAGGCAGGGCCAGGGGGAGATAGAACTAGAAATAATTAATAATTAAATTAAGGGGTGGCAACTGCGAGAGAGGGCCTCTCGTTGTCACGGTCTCAGTCTCTGGGTTCTGGAATCAGGGGGTCACGCGCACTTTTAATTGTGAGAGCCCCAATGCGCATGTGTCACCACCAACAGCCACGGCGCCCGCCCCACCCCCCCTAAGGTGGGTGAACTGAAACCTAAGAGCAGGTCGCGCAGACGCGGCGAGGGAGACATCTGCGCATCGCGCGCGCACGCGAGACCCGACCCACCTCCGAAAATCATGGCACTGCTGCTCAATGCATTATTTATCCAGCACTGCAGAGATTGATTAAATTGTGCTTTTTTCCCCATGGAGCGAGCCGAAGAGAGAGTGAGATGCAGCAGAGTACAGTAGTGAGTAAAGTGACTACTGAACAGTACTGAGTGCACAAAAATAGGCCCCCCGCCCATCCCAGCAACAAAACCGGCCCCCGGCCAAAAAACCGGCCCCCACCCCTGGCAGCCTACCGGGGGATTGCCCGGTGCCCGGCATCGCCAGTCCGGGCCTGTGTATTACTACTTTGCCACTTGGCATGAAAGGGTTACAAGGTGTCCCCTCAGAAACCACAGTTCTGTCTGCCTACAATACGATACTTGGGTCACAAACTATCTGAAGGGACATGTAAACTGCTACCCGACAGGTTTTCTACCATCACACATTTTCCCCGACCACACACACAGAAAGAGGTGCAGGCCTTCTTATGGGTGGCAGGCTACTGCAGGCACACTGGATACCAAACTTTTCTTTGATTGCATGCCCACTTCAGGCTCTCACTCATAAGGAGGTGCCCAACCCAGTGCTATGGTCCCAAGACTGTGAAAGAACGTTAATTTCACTTAAACATGAGCTGAGTGTAGCACAGGCAATAAGTCTCTCAGATTACCGCAAGGAGTTCCACCTTTTATGTCATGAGAATAAAGGTTGCTCACTGGGGGTGCAGACACAAAAACACAGATCCTTCTACTATCCAGTAGCTTACTACTGTGCCACCTGAGACCCTGTCACCGCAGCCCTCCTGTCATGCTTGCGAGCTGTAGCGTCAGGAGCTCTGGTGGTTGAACTATCTGAAAATGTAGTGCTAGCCCTCACTTTGGTCCTACACGTTCCACACATTGTTGACAACTACTAAGACACAGCACCTCACGAATGTGCAACTCACGAGGTACGAATTGGCACTGCTGGCACCACACATTGTCATTAAAAGGTGCACCACACTGAACCCCGCCTGTCAGCTACCGACTGAATATGACAATGATGATCCCTTGATTGATTATGCTTTTCATAATTGTGCGCTCACATTTGAGAGACACACCAATGTACGACCAGACCTTAGGGACACACCTTTCCCAGATGCCAAGGGGGACCTGTTTGTTGATGGGTCATGTATCAGAGATGACACAGGAACTCTACAGGCTTCCTATGTGGTGGGCACAGCTAAACCAAATATTTGCTGGAGGGGGCAAGACTAACAGCAGCTAAAACCGCCCAAATTGCAGAGCTCGTGGCACTAACGAGGGCATGCAGGCTCGCTGAGGGAAAGACAGTGAATGTATGTACAGACAGCCAATATGCCTTCGGAGTGGCACATGACTTTGGGCAGTTGTGGGCAATGAGGGGATTCCTAACCTTGCAGGTACACAAATACGGCATGCACCACTGATTGCTCAATTCCTACATGCATTATTACTACCAAGGAGAATAACTATTATGAAGTGCGCAGCACATACTTCCTACAAAGACTATGTTTCAAAAGGAAATGCATTTGATGGGGAGACTAAGAGAATAGCACTGACATGGTGTGAATATGCAATGGTCCAGATAACCTCTGCTCCAGAAGTGACAAAGTCATAAGATGATTCAATGTATTTTGATCCCAAGTACATTCAACAACAGGCTGTGGTGGAGGAGCAAGAAGAGTGGAAGAAGGGAGGGTGTGTGCAAACAGATGAGGAGGTGTGCACAAGTCATAATGGTAAGATATGCTTGACAATGATGATGCTCTGCTCCATGGCCCGTCTCTTCCATGGCCCTTTACATGTGGGATGCGATGGAATGGTTGGCCGTTTTCCCAGTGTTAGCACAGCACCAAATTTCACCAGCATGTGGAGCACTTGTGTAGACAATGAACTGTTCATGTACAATACAATGCAGGAAAGGGCATATAGACTGCTCCTGGATATTTTCCTGGCTATTTTCCACCCCCTCATGGACCATTTGGGAGTCTACAGATGGATTTCATTGATATGCCTCCTGTCTACAAGTACGTGTTGGCCAATGTGTGCATGTTTAGAAAATGGACTGAGGCATACCCAGCAAAGGACTGTGATGCACAAACTGTTGTCAAATGCCTCCTAAAGAACATATCCTAGGTTTTGGGGTCCCTGTGCTTTTGAGTTCTGACAATGGACCAGCGTTCATCTCTCTTGTGATTGGGAGAATATGCAGGGGGCTGGGGACCACACAGAAACTGCATTGTGCGAATCGCCTGCCAGTAGCTAGGCTGTGGAGAGAAAGAATGGTGTGTTACAGAACAAACTAGGGAAGATTTGTACATCCACTGAGTTGTCCTGGACTGATGTACTGCCACAAGCCCTACTGTCCAGGAGAAATGCCCCTGACAGAGTTACAAAAATGAGTCCACACGAAATTCTGTTTGCCCGTCCAAAGCACATTCCAGACCACAAGCTTATTGTTCCTCTGTCGGTATCGGATGATTTGCTCTTGCAGTATTGCAAAAGACTACACGTGACGTTGTGACGTCGAGGAAGCATTACGGGTTGATTCGGTCTAGTTGTTTTCAATGACGGAAGTATAATTGCACTTCCGGGACGCCGGGGCTTCTCTCGAGGATTGTACAGGGACCGCCTTAACGCACCCTCTCTACGCTGCCAAGTAAGTTTGCAGCTTTAAGAATTGTCATGTGTTTACATTTTGATAGATGCTGTTTATCCCCCGTGATGGAGGTCTTTGGTGGGAAATTCTAACATTTTACTTTGGTCTCCTTTTTCTTTTCTTTTCTCTCATGTAGTTTTACAGGGGGTGTGTTTGACACAACACACGGGTCTTCCCCGCTTTTTCCGGATCATTCGAACTTACTTTTGTGAGTATACTTTTAGGTCTATACGATTGGGACTTTGGCCTTGATATTTGTCGTTTGGCTGTTTTTACTCACAATGGCCCCTGTCCCCCCTTTTTTTTTTTTTGTTTCCTTTCCTTTTCCTTCTTCTTCAGGTGTTTTTCTTTTTCGTAATAAGGATTGCTGTACGTGACTCACCCTATGTGGGATTTATTTTCATTGGCGTGACTTTGTCTTGGTACCCAGAAATACCAAAGGTGAGGTGTGATTAATTTTGGAATAATTTATCCGGTTGAGTATGTTTAAGTCTGATGAGATATATTGTGTCTTGCATTATGTAGTTTTACTGATGTCCTTTTAGTTCGATTGGGTATGTTGTGTCACATTATATCTTATTTTTCTTGTGTCCATTCTAGCTGTTGATATCAGAGATTTGCACTTGGCATGTACTCATTGTCGTGTTTGATTGAGATTTCCGCTCGTGACTGAGCACTGTCCCTTAGATTTTCTGCTTTGGACTATATATACACAGGTATTTAATGGACCCGTTCATGCCCCTACTTTTTTCTCATCTCTTCATCAGATTAGCCTTATGGTGGTGTGATTATTGTCTTTCTTATTGCACAGCGGCTGTTTGTTCTTATCTCACTTTGGGTGTTTTCTTGTGTGCACTTCTTTTCTGGTTTGATATTTTGGTGGCTCTATCCACGTGGTGAATGGAGGTGATCATACTGTGATATATCTTCCGTTATTATTCCTTTGCAAACAATGTTTTTAAAGTTTTGTAATATGAAGAACGTAATATGATTATTACGATAATGTCCTTGCTTGGTCTTTTCCTTTTGTGAGGGTTTTTCATTAGATGAGGGTGTTAGTTCTGTTTTAGGAGTATTTGTGTTTTGACTAATGACTTTGACTTTAGTCATGATTTTGTATCTTTCCAGCCCTGAAGATTCAGAGACTCTTTTTCTCTGATGAAACACGTGTCGGCTGGCCGTTTATGCACAACTTATTAAAGAAGATCTGATACCTGCGTTGGATTCGGCTTGTTTCTGTTTCTAAATGTGGACTTTACCTTTTGTGATTTGAATTGTGTGCACTGGCTTGCGCTAATTTCTATTGTGTGTTAGGGTTCCCCTGCACAAATTAAGGGGTTTCAGGGTTTCCCCTTCCAGTTTGCACCATACCTATATTTTTGTGCAATTTGATACTTTATACGTTTATCCTTTGAGCGCCATTTCTTCCTGCAGACTTCAAACCCGAATCTTTTGATACATTGCAAAAGACTAACAGAGACATTGCGTTATCTTCACCGCCAGGTGCTGCAGGCCCTCCCTGAAGCAGGGACACCACCAGCTCAAGGCTCCAGCCCGGTGACTAGATCTGGGTAAAGGCCCACAGCAAACGGCACTGCCTTCAGCAATGGTGGAAGAGACCATAACAAGTTCTCCTCACAAATTAATGCATCAGGATATTATGTCTGCACACACCTGTCAACACATGCATAAGAGAAAATTAGCTATACAGCCATTCCAATGGGAAGGTATGTAGGGTGCAATGTGATGAAGGAGATATTACACACACAGCATGGCATGTCTCCAAAGTCTGCAAAGGTAGGGCATCCACCTAATGGCGATGCATCGCCTCATGCAGGGCCGCATGGCAGGCTACCGTGTACAATCGTGCATCCAAAACAGGGAGGTCAGCTGCTGCTAGACCAATTTTGGACAAATTCATGGCCGGGGATGGTCGAAAGGAGGAGCACAGAAGCTTGGCATTCCCTTAGAGACAAGAAGGCAGATGTCCTGGGGGTACCACACTTGAAGATCCATAACATAGTGACAGCACCATGGTGCATAAGGTATGCCAAGGATGACAGCTCAGTTGGGGTGAGCCAGGTGGAAAATCCATGCACCCTAACAAAATTAATAAGTAAGGAGGGACCAATGGGCTACTGGGAACACACAAGGGTAGAAAAGCCCAAAGCCCAGCATCTATATAGGTAATAGCAAGTGTCAATGGTAGAACAACCTAGATAGGATCAAAGATGGCCCCCTGCACCTGTCACTGAAGTTAGAGGAACCCAAGAGGTTATTCTTTGTATGCGGAAGATCAGCACATTTCCGACTGCCTGCCGTTTGGTATGGCAGTTGTTACCCTTCATTGGTATTACCACAGATAGTGCACCTCACTAACATGTCACTGATAGGCCACCAGACAGGCCCGAGGGCCCGCAAGAAAAGGACATTCACTTGGATGGAATACACAATGAAAGGCATGGGCATCATGGTACCACCTGTAGGGATGGTCTACTCCACATATAGGATGGGTTAGCTTTCAGGACTGACTGAGAAATTGGCAGACTCCACAGCACCAGCCCTGGGGAACATAACAGAAGAACTTACTGCTATGAGGGCGGTGTTCATTCAAAATCGCATTGCACTAGACATCATCTTGGACAAGGAGGGTGGGGTACGCCAGGTAATACACCAGATCTGCTGTTCCTATATTCCAGACAATAACAACAATATCAACAAGGCCACAGAAAACATCCAGAAGGTCTAGAAGGAGGCAAAGGGGCTACATACAGGTGGCATATGTGGAGCTATTGGAGCATGGCTTAGCAACTGAGTGGTGTGGCTGCTGGGAGCACAGATAATAGGGGTGGTTACACTAGTGACATTGTGTGTGCTTATACAGGTGTGTCCTACTTGCATAAACATACTCCTCACTAGCTGCTACAGGAATACAACAACCTCTTCGCGTGTCAGGAGCTCCGGGGAAGTAGAAAACAAATACATTAGGAGCAGAAGTCACAAGGCAGGGGGCGAGGAGGAAACACTTTCCATGAAGGAATTTGTATAAGGTGTTATTGGCTATCAGAGGGCAGTATGTGGGATTATGTTTTTCTATCTCGCATGGAATCTATTTTCTTTTAATCTATTTAATGATACCCAATGAAAGTGAGGCCTGTACATTGAAATATATGATTTATTTTTAACTGTTCTGTTATTACAATCAACAAGCTTGTAACGCAACTTAATGTAAAGCTTGCTCAAGAGACAGCACTTGTGTGATTATTCATTGCATGCTAGCTCAGCAATAAGATGCTATTAACGGATGAAAGACCTCTGATTGGTTCTGTATTTCTCAATTTTGGAAATAGCCAACAGTCGCAAGTTAAGGCACGTGGATCACCATTCTGCATTTGCTTGTCATGCACTATTAATCTCTTCTGATTGTGAGTGCGTATGTATATGTGTGTGTGTGTGTGTGTGTATATATATATATATATATATTTGGCTCCTTACACTTCACCTTGGTCCCTGAACTCATGAGCGGGTGCTTCCATGAGCGAAGGTGAAGACGCGCTTTAAATCTTTCAGCTGCACGGCATAAATGATACCAGCACTCACAGGAGCAGTTCACCCAGATTTTATTGGGGTGATAGTACACACAGACACATTTCGGCAACCGCCTTTCTCAATGATATATATTTATATAAATAAATATTATGAAACCTTGATTGACAGTTACTGGACATGTGATGTATTAACCCACAATTGCCAAGAGATGATCATGTACTCGATATTTTAGTGGACATTCAATGAAATGCCTAGTTACGCCCTTTGCGGTTTAAGCAAGTAAAGCATTTTAAGTAACTTCTCTTTTGGGGCATTTGGGTGATAGCCAAGTGCTCCTGTGTCACATTAAATAAACCTTTATTTCTTTGAATGATAAGATGGCTTGTGTCTTTGATCATATTTCGACTTCTATAATACAAATAGCATTAAAGCAGTTTAAAAACCACCATTTCCCCCAAAAATTTTAGCACCTACTAAAATCAGTTTACACCTCACCATTCCACTAAAATTCTATCACCTCCTTCCAGTGCCACTAGGAAACATTCGATCCCCAGTAAAACCACAGAGCGCATAGTTTGCAAACAAGTGCAGGAATGCTCCAAAACTGCCTAATCATGTGTTTTTTCTAAGCTAACCTACAATCTGAAGCTCTTATCCTACCGGTCTGTGATCAAACTACAAGTACACCAATACTGTCGCAGCCGACCATTCCTTCGATAAAGACTTTCAAAGGACTTTTCAAAAGGCCAATCGCTCAAGTAGCACAGATTCCAAACTGACTTTTGCAACCTCGTTTCTTAGAGACATTTTTCTGCACCACACCAAGACAAGACACCTCTGGGCGCCCAGACAACGGACAATGGAACAAAAGATGACAGACATCTGCCCTGAAGATGATCCTACAGCTTACAAATGTTTTCTAAGCTATGTGTTTTTGTACTTTTGTACACGCTTTTCTTAGCCGGTGTGCTCTTGTGCCCCTCCAGATCAAAAAGTATGCCTAATCTTATGAGCTCCAATTCTACATTCTTGAAGCACATGCGCAGAGACCTCTCTCACCTCACGTTCACCTACACTGAACCAAACACTAGTATTCCTCATGCACTACCCTCTTACACAACACATGATATCAACACATGACCTACGCTGGCACACAAACTACAGATCAGTCATGTTATATCTGTTCACTGATACCTCATGCCATAGGCGCAGACAGGCTTTACTTTTCACAAGAAATAACCCCGAAAAAGCAAAGTGCCTCATCTACCTGTACTTATGTAGGATTATGTCAAAGATCCAACCCAAGTGAGTAGAACCCTGTAGTATACTAGTGAACATCACTCAGAATGAGCCCAACCCCACTGTACTGTATCTCTTCACTGAGCCGCATGACATCAAATCCAAGGTAGACAGGATGCGCAAAAAGGGTACCATAGGGGAGGACACTGTTTGGCCCGGGACTTCGTAGAAACAAGGTTCATGGAGGTAGCAAGGCCACCACACCAGTGCACAAATACGTCCGCTCCCACCTCTGTCTGTGGTCCCAGGGCAGGCCTTAACATCTTTGGGGCCACTTTCTTGAAGAACAAATGGACCCTGGACATGGAATTCCAGTGCAGGGCCGCTCATCTCAATCACGGAGGGAGGAATGAGTCCCATGGGAGGGAGTCCAACACCAGCATAGACACCCTGTGCCAGGAAATCTGGGTTAGAGTGATCAGTGGGTACACATGGTTGGAGGGGAAGGGGCAATCCCTAGGTGGATGAACACTTGCACTGTACTCTTTGGGGCAGATTTATGTTGCACTTGCGCCACTTTTGCGCCGCCGTTGCGTCACTTTTGTGACGCAGCAGCGGCGCAAATCCTGCGCCATGGTGCGGGGTATTTACAACGTGACGCATCTGGGAGATGCGTCACGTTGTAAAGCCCTGCTCCACATGTAGGCGTTCCAGGGCAGTTGGGGGCGTTCCGGCGCAGGAACGCCTCCTAAAAGTGGCTGAGTGAAATCTACAAGATTTCACTCAGTCACTTTTGAGCCCATGGTGCGTCAAAACCCTGCGCCTGCTTGAAGCAGGCGTAAGGATTGACGCAGCATTGTGCAGATAGGGCCCCCCAGAACATTGCTGGAGCTGTGTCGCGCTTGCGATGCAACTCCATAATGCGCCACTTTTACGGCACAGATGCGTGACGCATCTGTGCCGTTTTTGCCCCATGGTGCGCCGCATTATAAATGCGGCGCATTCATGATGGCGGAGCTGGGGCGCAAAATAACTGGCGCATCCCTGCTGATATGCAGGGATGTGCCAGTTATTATAAATCTGCCCCTTTATGTTTTAGAAGCAAGGGAACCATACCGTTGGTGAATACTGAGAAATGTGACATCGTAATGCCCATACCAGACCTGCAATGGGGCACCTCCACGTTGATGGATTACTATTGGCAATTCGGCGACTAAGCCTACACCCAGCTCGTCCCCAGATGGCGGGCCTCGGCACGCTTGTGACCATACACACCCCAACCCTGGTCATCCTAGAGAAGATCTGTCTCAACATCCGTTACATAAGAAAACAACTCTGTTGCATGAGGCTCAAAAGAGAAGAACTGCTGAATATTTTTGGCTGGATTCAGTACAAGGACATTCCAAAATAATTTAGACTGTTCACAGAGACTCAAGTAAATGCTGGAGGGTCAATACCCTTCGTAACCATGCAAACAAAAGCGAACGCCCACTGTTTACAAATAACCAGGTGGGAAATGATGAAGATGATAAATACGGAGCTCTGCCTAAATGCTATAGAAGAATTGGGAGCCATCCGCCTTATGGTGATGCAACATCGGTACGTGTTGGACTTGATGACTGTAATGGAAGGTGGGGTGTATGCCAAGATTGTTTCCTGGAAAAGACATGGACGATGAGACATTAGCTCATGCCATCCAAGAACTGCATCATCTGCAAACTGAAATGAAGGAGGGAGGTGCCCCGAAACAGGACTGGTTGCATCGATTTTTTTGTGGATCTCCTTATGGGTGCCCAAACTATTCACATCACTAATGCCGGCTTTCATCATTACACTTCTGTTATGTGGTTTCCTATAAGTGGGGGTTTGCTGCTGTAAAAAAGCAGTCCTCAAATTAGGTAGTATGCACATAGCTAAGGAAAAGGTAATCGACACTAAAAACACCCACTTTCAAATAATATAACTGTCATGACATATGAGGAGGATTGAGTGGTTGAAGAATCAGCAAGAGGGGGAATGCTGGAATGGGTGAATAGGTCGATGAATACCATTATATGTGCAAGATTGACAATAACAATTCCAATAAATGTGATGTCAACGTTTGAAATTACCTGTGCCTGCACAACCATGCCAATATTTTTCTATGCAATGTCAATGTATGCCATAACCTGTGCCCGCATAGCAGTGTTGACACTGGCAGTAACGATGTCAATGTATGCCATAATCAATGAACAAATGGCAATGTTGTTACCAGTAAGAACAATGTTGATGTACATTACGACCTATGCAAGCACAACCATGAAATGTAGTGATCATGCGCTCCTCATGGTGGACATCTGGACACAAACACACTGGCCCACACTAGCTCTCCCGTAGGCCGAGAGCCATCTGTGTCCTTATCAGATGCCCGCTCTTGTTCATTTATGACAAAGATGATTGTTTGGAATGTAGAAATTGTTTTATTGTACCTCATGAACTGTATATAATGACGGCTAAAACGTTGTACATCAACAGACTTTGAGCAGACGCTTCCAGTAGCAGCATTTAATTAAACCAAACTTGTTCCTGTTTTGCCAAATACCTCTAGTCATTTCATTTATTTAACGTAAATTCATATCTGAGCAACACTAGCACATAAGAGGACAAGAAATACTATTGAGAGTACCGTGGCCATTTAAAGACATGCTCCATGTGCTTGCAAAGAAGTGGTGGTGTTTTGCAAAATGTAACTAAAAAACTTTGTAAAATAATTGTAGCTTGGTATATTCTGCATAATATCTGCCCAAGAAGATTAATTTTCTCCCTGGAATAAGGACTTGTTGGCATTCCAGATACAGATAACGATGAAAAACATTTTGGACAACTTGTCCTGATAGTAATGCAGCTAGATTGAGGGATGACATTGTAAATTAATTTTAGTTGTTAAGAATGAAAGACAATTTGTAAAAAAAAAACATACATTTTGTTTTTCAAATAAATCTTTGTCTTTGCAATTTTTTTTTCATTTGTTCAAAATATATATATATATATATATATATATATATATATATATACGAACAACCACTCCTCTCGAAACAAAAGGACACGACGCAATGTCTTGTGACAAATACAGCCAGGGTTTAATCAGTGGCTATGTCGGACGCGTTTCGCCTGAACCAGCAGGCTTGTTCACCAACACAGTTTTGTCAAACAAATCCACCATTTATGCTGTGCACATGATACAGTCATGTGAGGACTACAAAATAGTTGTAGAAGACAAAAGACTAGTAGTTTTTGCCTGTAACATACAAAAAACCAATAAAACGGCATCAGGATGAATGTAACATGAATAAAGCGCCATACTGTAAAATGTAGACAAAATTACTCGACCTACAGATTACAATTATATTGCGTCATAACTTTATCAAGCACGGTCCCCTATTTTTCGGAAAACAGCGTCCATCTGATAGCGATTACAATAACGCCCATGTGGGCTTAAATAGCTCCAAGATTTGCCATTTTAAACTAATTCTGCCCCAGTGGGCATACCTAATATATCTGGTTCACCATATTACGTAGTACCTCACATATTGAAAAAATAAAGTGAATTGATTCAGCCAATCGTAACATTATTAACAAAACAGAAAAATATATACATAAAAAATATGAATACATGCTATACTATAATATGTCAATTTAAAAACGGAAATTCCAGGAAGAGTAATTTAAGCTCAATAAGGACCTTATAGATGCGTATACAAATCTTCTTCGATATTAAGGCCCATTGGTGCTTTACTGTTTAATTCCAATTTTCTCAAACTTTTCTGTCTGTCTCCACCTCTCACATTGGGTGCAATCGCATCAATAACAAAGTACGTTAAACCAGCCACATCACTGCCATGGCAGGCTGCAAAATGCCGTGCCACTGGGTATGCTCTATCAACATGTTTGATGGCCCTTAAATGTAGAAGTATTCTCTTATGTACAGGAAGAATTGTGCTGCCCACGTACTGAAGATTACACGGGCAGCTCAGTACGTATACGGCAAACTCTGTTTTGCAATCAAACTGCCCTCTAATATTTTTCTCTATTCGAGAGCAGCCTGTTGTAAACTTTTTTGTATTCATGCCATGCTGGCAAGCTTTGCACTTCAAACATTTAATGAATCCATCTTGACGTTTCAACCATGATGTTTTAAGGGGCTGCTTCAAAGATTTGGGTGCCATATTGCTAACCAACATTTGCTTAAATGATTTGGCTCTTCTGAAGGTAATCAAAGGCTTCTTTGATACAATTTGACCCAAAATAGGGTCATTTCGTATCAAATGCCAGTGTTTCATCAAAATACTGCGGACTTGCCCATGCTGTTTGTTGAATGAAGTTACCATCCTACACTCATTTGAGTCCTGTAGTTGATTCTGTCTACGTTTACTCACTTCTGATGGTAGAAATAGAATTTCTTCTCTTGTCTTTTGTTTGACCTTATGAAGCAATGTGTTTCCTGCTGTCGGTTTGCGAAATATTTGAGTGTGCAAATGATCATTCTTAGCATATACCGTAATCTGAAGTTTACAAGTACTGTGAGTAAGAATGAAGTGAACTTTCTAGATCTTACGGTATATGCCAAGAATGGTCATTTGCACACTCAAATACTTCGCAAACCGACAGCAGGAAACACGTTGCTTCATGCAACAAGCTTCCACCCCAGCAACCTTATTAGAAGCATCCCTACAGGACTCAAATGAGTGTAGGATGGTAACTTCATTCAACAAACAGCATGGGCAAGTCCGCAGTATTTTGATGAAACACTGGCATTTGATACGAAATGACCCTATTTTGGGTCAAATTGTATCAAAGAAGCCTTTGATTACCTTCAGAAGAGCCAAATCATTTAAGCAAATGTTGGTTAGCAATATGGCACCCAAATCTTTGAAGCAGCCCCTTAAAACATAATGGTTGAAACGTCAAGATGGATTCATTAAATGTTTGAAGTGCAAAGCTTGCCAGCATGGCATAAATACAAAAAAGTTTACAACAGGCTACTCTTGATTAGAGAAAAATATTAGAGGGCAGTTTGATTGCTAAACAGAGTTTGCCGTATACGTACTGAGCTGCCCGTGTAATCTTCAGTACGTGGGCAGCACAATTCTTCCTGTACATAAGAGAAAACTTCAACATTTAAGGGCCATCAAACATGTTGATAGAGCATACCCAGTGGCACGGCATTTTGCAGCCTGCCATGGCAGTGATGTGGCTGGTTTAACGTACTTTGTTATTGATGCGATTGCACCCAATGTGAGAGGTGGAGACAGACAGAAAAGTTTGAGAAAATTGGAATCATGTTACATTGTGGAATTAAACAGTAAAGCACCAATGGGCCTTAATATCAAAGAAGATTTGTATACGCATCTATAACGGTTCTTATTGAGCTTAAATTACTCTTCCTGGAATTTCCGTTTTTAAATTGACATATTATAGTATAGCATGTATTATAATTTTTTATGTATATATTTTTCTGTTTTGTTAATAATGTTACGATTGGCTGAATCAATTCACTTTATTTTTTCAATATGTGAGGTACTACGTAATATGGTGAACCAGATATATTAGGTATGCCCACTGGGGCTGAATTAGTTTAAAATGGCAAATCTTGGAGCTATTTAAGCCCACATGGGCGTTATTGTAATCGCTATCAGATGGACTCTGTTTTCCTAAAAATAGGGGACCGTGCTTGATAAAGTTATGATACAATATAATTGTAATCTGTAGGTCGAGTAATATTGTCTACATTTTAAGGTATGGCGCTTCATTCATGTTACATTCATCCTGATGCCGTTTTATTGGTTTTTTGTATGTTACAGGCAAAAACTACTAGTCTTTTGTCTTCTACAACTATTTTGTAGTCCTCACATGACTGTATCACGTGCACAGCATAAATGGTGGATTTGTTTGACAAAACTGTGTTGGTGAACAAGCCTGCTGGTTCAGGCGAAATGCGTCCGACATAGCCACTGATTAAACCCTGGCTGTATTTGTCACAAGACATTGCGTCGTGTCCTTTTGTTTCGAGAGGAGTGGTTGTTCGTATTTTAGCGAACCAAGCTTGGAAGTTCGCCTAATGACGCACCCGCTGTTCTGGAGTTTGCAGTGGCCGTATCCAAGCAACGTGGCGAAGGAATTTGATGCCACCGCCCCCCCCCTCACGCAAGAAACGAGTGAAGAATTTCTCGGCAATAGCAACCAGAGTGAGTTACGGTGGTCCGGTTGAGTCGGAGGACTCGTGGAAACGCCGTCTCTCAGGTAAGCTGTATCGAGTGTGCGTGAGGGGAAGCGGGGAAGCCAACATTTATTAGCAAGAGCAGCTTCCAGTCAGGAAAGCAGCAGTTGCCGGTTCTTGACGAGAAAAAAACAGGGTTTAAGATGTCGGCTGCGGAAATGAAAGAAAGGGAAGAGGCAGCTTTATCGATCTTTGATGACAACAAGCAGGTCGTGAAGAAGGGTGCAACGAGTGCAACAAGTTTAACGCCCAATGACAAAGTGTCGGATGTGTTAGTCAGACTAAAAAGATTGGAGAAACTAAAACGAAGTGAACTTTCAAAGTGGTGGGAAGCGAAGTCTCTACAACGGTACCTGGAGGTTAAAAGAATCCCTAGGGGCTTGAGAATCCTGGTAGCCCCCACATATGAAGATCCTAACCCCAACATGCTATGTGAGTGGGCTGATAATAACCAAGAATCCTCACGGAGAATGCTTGCAATTCTAATTAAGTATGCCGATATTGATAGGACCAAGATAATGGAAGAAATTGGGCAAATAACGGAGATGGTGGAGAAGGAAGTGGATCAAGAATTGATCAATAAATTCAAAAAAGATATGACAGAACGCCTGCATAAGTTAGAGGTCTCAATCAAAGAGAGGAAAGCAATTAAATTCATGTGAGATAAGGGGGATTACGAACGAGGACAGATATATACATTTGCCAAGAAATTTGAAAATGTCCGTAGACAAAAAATTAACCTCGGGATGAGAACGACAGGGGCAGCCCAGTCAGAACTTGGCAGTTTATTAAGCTCTGAGATTGAGACATCTGCAGATGAAGGACCTAGTGGTCCCACAAGTAATCAAATCCCTTCAGTACTGGATGAATTCGGTTTTTTACAAGAGGAACGGAGGTTCAACCTCCGTCCAAGAACTGCAACCAATTATGCAGGACCCGGAAGGGGAAGAGGCAGAGGCAACAAAGGAGCAAAAGGGCCAGACAGCGGCACTGGCGGTGGGAAGAACAAGAAAATGTAAATGATGTAACTTTGCCTGAGAGTCCCATGGCAGTCATTAACCTAACATCAATCCCGTTATCAACCAAAGAGGAAAAAATACTTCAGCTTGGTCTATCATATTGTCCCCCTGCGGAATTCAATTATGTGTCCACCAGAATTGACACATTCAAGTACACCAGAATGTTGAAATTAAAAAAGCATTTCGCAATGAATCCTGGTAAATACAAAGTACCGGTAGCTCAATCAGGTACTGCAACACAGAATGACCTACGAAACCTACAGGTCAACGATATGAACTTAATACTGGAACTGGGACAAATGGACAATGAACAAGAGATCGAATATTCAGACGCTGCAGAAATACCATCACACCTTGCAGAGGAAACCGCATTAGAACAGGGTGTTGTGATTGGGGAGAGTGTGTCTACAGGTTTTAGGCCTCGCTCAATATTTATTCCCACAACTTCGAAGGATTCAGTGGACATATTTAATGAACTGGTAATTAATGATTTAAAGAATCTGGAGAAATGCACAGGGTCTATACATAAAAAGTGGTCACAGCAACAAAAAAGTTGTATGGATCTTATTAAGAAATTGTCCTTAAACAACGATTGTATTGATCAGAATGCTGATAAGGGTGGGAACATAGTTTTATGGGGCAGACAGAAATATCTGGATGAAGCATATAAACAACTTAACAACAAGAATAACTATGCAAGAGTCCCCCCTGATCTGATGTTAAACAGTAATTGTGTGTTTAATACCAAATTACGGCAGTGGTATGATCTAGGCTTGTTATCACATGTTGAATTTCGATACTTAGAGATAAAAAATCCAGTAACTCCAGTCTTTTATCTTATACCGAAAGTCCACAAAGATCTGAACAATCCCCCAGGGAGGCCAATTATTTCGGCCATTGGGAGTGGTTTGGAAAACACTTCTAGGTTTGTTGACTCATTCCTATGTCCGATGGTAAAGTTGCTACCTTCATTTATTCAAGATACAGGCGATTTTTTTAAAAAGCATTTATGATATTCCATGGGAAGATGACATGTTGTTAATGACTATTGATGTTACTACGCTTTATACAAGCATAAAACATCAAGATGGCCTTAATGCCATCAAACATTTTTTGGGGACAAGACCAATTTCTTTATGGGCTCATACTCAAATGTTATGCTCCATGGTAGAATGTTGCTTAAAGAATAATTTTTTCTCTTTAATGGGGAACTGTTTCAGCAACTCTGTGGCACTGCGATGGGCACCTGCTTCGCCCCCAGCTATACGAATTTGCATATGGGCTGGTGGGAGGAGCAGGTGGTCCGACTGCAGTGCCAGAAAGAATGGGAAAACAACATCCTCCATTGGAGTCGTTTCATTGACGACTTGTGTGTCATTTGGAGAGGAACTGAAACATCAGCCATTGATTTTGTTAAAAAACTCCAGATTAATAATCTCAATCTGAAGTTTACAAGTACTGTGAGTAAGAATGAAGTGAACTTTCTAGATCTTACGGTATATGCCAAGAATGGTCATTTGCACACTCAAATATTTCGCAAACCGACAGCAGGAAACACGTTGCTTCATGCAACAAGCTTCCACCCCAGCAACCTTATTAGAAGCATCCCCTATGGGGAATGTTTAAGAACAGTACGCAACTGTAGTGAAGCTGCCACTAGAGAAATAGAACTACAGACCTTACGTTCCCGTTTTAAATCAAGAGGATATGGGGAAGAGTGCATTCAGAGTGCAATCCATAAGGTCAAACAAAAGACAAGAGAAGAAATTCTATTTCAACCATCAGAAGTGAGTAAACGTAGACAGAATCAACTACAGGACTCAAACGAGTGTAGGATGGTAACTTCATTCAACAAACAGCATGGGCAAGTCCACAGTATTTTGACGAAACACTGGCATTTGATATGAAATGACCCTATTTTGGGTCAAATTGTATCAAAGAAGCCTTTGATTACCTTCAGAAGAGCCAAATCATTTAAGCAAATGTTGGTTAGCAATATGGCATCCAAATCTTTGAAGCAGCCCCTTAAAACATCATGGTTGAAACGTCAAGATGGATTCATTAAATGTTTGAAGTGCAAAGCTTGCCAGCATGGCATAAATACAAAAAAGTTTACAACAGGCTGCTCTCGAATAGAGAAAAATATTAGAGAGCAGTTTGATTGCAAAACAGAGTTTGCCGTATACGTACTGAGCTGCCCGTGTAATCTTCAGTAAGTGGGCAGCACAATTCTTCCTGTACATAAGAGAATACTTCAACATTTAAGGGCCATCAAACATGTTGATAGAGCATACCCAGTGGCACGGCATTTTGCAGCCTGCCATGGCAGTGATGTGGCTGGTTTAACGTACTTTGTTATTGATGCGATTGCACCCAATGTGAGAGGTGGAGACAGACAGAAAAGTTTGAGAAAATTGGAATCACGTTACATTGTGGAATTAAACAGTAAAGCACCGATGGGCCTTAATATCGAAGAAGATTTGTATACGCATCTATAAGGTCCTTATTGAGCTTAAATTACTCTTCCTGGAATTTCCGTTTTTAAATTTACATATTATAGTATAGCATGTATTATTATTTTTTATGTATATATTTTTCTGTTTTGTTAATAATGTTACGATTGGCTGAATCAATTCACTTTGTTTTTTCAATATGTGAGGTACTACGTAATATGGTGAACCAGATATATTAGGTATGCCCACTGGGGCTGAATTAGTTTAAAATGGCAAATCTTGGAGCTATTTAAGCCCACATGGGTGTTATTGTAATCGCTATCAGATGGACGCTGTTTTCCTAAAAATAGGGGACCGTGCTTGATAAAGTTATGACGCAATATAATTGTAATTTGTAGGCAGAGTAATATTGTCTACATTTTAAGGTATGGCGCTTTATTCATGTTACATTCATCCTGATGCCGTTTTATTGGTTTTTTGTATGTTACAGACAAAAACTACTAGTCTTTTGTCTTCTACAACTATTTTGTAGTCCTCACATGACTGTATCACGTGCACAGCATAAATGGTGGATTTGTTTGACAAAACTGTGTTGGTGAACAAGCCTGCTGGTTCAGGCGAAACGCGTCCGACATAGCCACTGATTAAACCCTGGCTGTATTTGTCACAAGACATTGCGTCGTGTCCTTTTGTTTCGAGAGGAGTGGTTGTTCGTATTTTAGCGAAAAAAGCTTGGAGGTTCGCCTAACGACGCACCCGCTGTGCTGGAGTTTGCGGTGGCCATATCCAAGCAACGTGGCGAAGGAATATATATATATATATTATCTACTGGCGGTCGCCAGTAGAGAGGTATAGTTAGGACCGAGTTTCCATAGGAAATCTGAAAATTCTATTTTGAATAATTTTGGCGCCGGTTGACGAATCCTCGCGAAATTTTCAAAACTAATGGGGCGCTCCATTCAGCTCCTACCCTGAAAGTCTCGGGGTGATTCGTCAAGCGGGGGCCGAGGAAAAAGGAGGGTCCCAAAACGCGTTTTCCCCATGCATTTTTCCATAGGACCTTTAGTCGAAGGTACAGCCCGAACGGCTGAACAGAATTACTTGAAATTTGGCAGAGAGGTAGTCCTCAGGTCAGGGAAGTGCCTTTTGCAGGTCTAGTGTCAATCTGTTCAGTAGTTCCTGAGAAAATAGCATTTAAAAGCATATAAATATCTATAAGCGCGCACCGTGCGAGCACCCTAACGTGCGCGAGCGTAATTCTGATTGGTGGTTACATGTTAGTCACTGTTCGAATCGGTCGAAATCAGGAAGTGTCGGCCGCAATTTTGTTTGTTTTCAGTGCGAGAGTGAAAAAGGAAGGTGGCGAACATGAAAAGGGGGCAGGGTAGAGAGTTCCTGACCCCCTAGCCTTTGTCAGGGGGTGCCTGAAGGACCCCGAAGGCAGTTTTTTTTTTTTTTTTTTTAATCGCGGGGGTGCGGGCACCGTGCGCGCACGGTGAAAAACCAAAAAAAAATACGTAGTTTATTCTAAAATAAATATAAAAAAAAATAATAATACATAAATAAATTAACATTTAAAAAACCGTACAAATTCACTGAAGAAACCATAGGTTTCACACACGTTATAGTTAGGTGGATATTTCACTCGTAAAAAACCAATGAAATTCCCCCGTTATAGTTAGTTCAGATAACTATAACTCGCGCGACCGCCACTCTATCACAAGGATGATGTCATCAGTGATGTCATGAGTGATGCCACTGACCATGTCATGAGTGATGTAATATGTGACGTCATGAGCAGTGGATTGCGGGCGCGCGAGTTATAGTTATCTTTAGTTATAGTTGTTTTTTTACGAGTGAAATATCCACCTAACTATAACATGTGTGAAACCTATGGTTTTTGTAAGTGAATATATATATATATATATATATTTGCTCGATTCCTTCAGTCACAAAGAAAATACCGCACTCTCAGGGGGGCGCTTGAGTTCTTTATTCAGCAACCAACAAACAAACGCGTTTCGGCGAGAAGCCTTCCTCGGTGTTCATGACACACCGAAGGAGGCATGTTTAAAAAGCATTCTATTCATGCACATTAATCAAGAAGGGACAAGCACTCTCCTACTAACGTGAGTGCCATCTTGTAATTTTGTATAAATATACATGAATACATATACTTCATTAACAATAAACTCCATTGTTTACATAATTGTGGTCAGAATTAGTACTTTTAAATCAGCTACTTGCTGATTTAATTGATTCAGCCGTATATCGGCAGTACTATGCTGTATCACACAACATGTTTAACATCTCGCCGTGGATCGGCATAAGTCCCTTCCTACATAGCTCTATCACCGTGCATTTGTGTATTTGCTATTCATCCCACACATTTTCATCAAAAGTTTCAAAAAACACATTGCATAATTTCATACAAGCAAACTCAAGAGACTCATGTATTGACTGTAGCTATTTACAACTTAGGAGCCTATATGTACAGCTAGAACCTCCCCAATATTCATTCCTCGTGGAAATATCGTGAGCAGATCTATAATGTACCGTGATTCTAGTCTCCGTAGTTTACGTAATCTGTCTCCTCCTCGAACATTAGTTGGAACACAATCTAGACCAAAATACTGCAATTGATTTCTATCACTCTGGTTAAATTCGGCAAAGTGGCGTGCCACAGGATATGCGGCATCCAGTTTGTCTACGGCTCTTAGATGTTCCAATATCCTGATCTTCAATTGATGGATTGTGCTACCTATATAGCGTAAACCGCATGGGCACACCAGACAGTATACTGCATACGGTGTGCTACAGGTTATGAAATTCGCTATTTCTTTTGTTTTCCCTGTGTCTGGTATCTTATACAACAGGACTCTTCTGCTTTTGGAGCATGCTTTGCTCCTGCCGCAGGGAAAGAACCCCTTCATTTCCATTGCCCATTCTTTGTGGTGCTTTCTCTAGATGGCTTCTTACCAGCATGTCTCGTAAAGACCTAGCTTTCTTAAAGGTTACTAAAGGATGTGCCGGAATATCATCACAGATAACACTATCTGTCTTCAAAATATGCCAGTTTTTATTGAGCATATATTTCAAATGGTTGGCTTCTGAAGAATAAGGGGTAACCATCCAGAATTTACCCTTATCATTATTACCTTTTTCCATCTGTTTCTGTCTATCCAATAAAAGTTTATCTCTCTGGATCCCTCTTACCTTCTGCAAGGTTCTTGTTAAGGCTATGGGCTTGTACCCCCTCACAGTAAATCTAGAGATACACTCTGTGGCAGCCGCCTCAAAGTCCTTCTCCCTAGTGCTGTTTCTCTTTAGTCTGAGAAGCTCGCCGTACGGAATGTTTGAATGAGTTTGGGTGGATAATTGCTGGTGGCATAAAGTGTTGAATTGCCCGCTGTGGATTTGCGGTATAATGCTGTACGTATCTTACCATCTTATACAAACACTCTCAGGTCCAGGTTGTCCACTGCCACTGGACTCACTGTTCCCGAAAAGTGTAAGTTAAGGTCATTGTTATTAAGGGCATCTATATATCCAAGGGCTGAATCCACAGAAAACGAATCAAGTGATGATCAAGTAGGAAGACCAGTGGAAGGGAGAAAAATAGTGACTCCTTTTCACGAGGAGTTTCAAATAATTTGCCAATCATGGTTACGGGGGGGAAAGAACAAGCCACCCGAATGAAGCGCAGAAAAACGCGGCGAGCTGGTGGGGGCAGGAAGAGGAAAAGCACCACCATGGGCCAATCGCAACAAGAAATCAAGCAAGCGGCAATAGAGACAACGAATTTGACAGTGGTAAACCTCACAAAGAAACCTCTCACGGATATCGAAATTAAGGTATTAAGCCTATGACTTACTTTTTGCCCCACTAATCATCTGGAGTACACGCAAACCAGAATTGATCTTTTTAGTTTCATAAGCAAATTGAAACCACATAAGTATTTCAAACTAAGACCGAACACCAAGGATTTCAAAACAGGGTCTTTAAGATTGACAGTTACAGACACATTAACTGGTAAGGACTTGCCAGCAATCGAACTTCTAGAGAGTCTTAGATCAGAAAGCAAGGACAATCCAGCTGCTGAAGGCAACATGGCAGAAAGAGCCAAGAAAGTAGGCATCGAACAAGAAAGAGAAGAGAGCCAATTTAAGCCTCCATCTCTTTTTAATCCCCAAATGCCATTAGACGCAATTGATGTCTTTTCAGAGGCCATGCTTAATGACCTACTAAAGTTCAGGTCAAAGAAGACTGAACATCAAATAAGGAGCAACATAACAGTTGTGGAAAAGATAGCTTTACAGAATTTAATGGAGGACGGATCAATAATAATTAATCCTTCAGATAAAGGTGGTAATGTGGTTCTCCAAACCAGGGAACAGTATTGTAACAAAGCTTTGCATCAACTTTCGGATGGAAAACACTACGAGAAGTCAACCAGTGATGTGTATCAGAAAAGTATCAAACTGTATGATGAATTAATTCGCAAGTGGTATGACAAATTAATGTTGGGGACAGAAGAATATCTGTTCCTACCTAGTAGTAATCCAGTAATTCCCACCTTTTATCACATCCCGAAACTGCACAACAATAATCTGCATCCACCTGGCAGACCGATTGTGTCTTCTTTGAACAGTTTGACTGAGCATCTATCAATGTTCATTGATCACTTTTTATTCTCTTTTGTAGTACAGCTTGAATCCTATATTAAAGACACTAAGGATTTTTTTAATAAAATCACTAAGATAACATGGGACCCTACCTACCTACTAATGGTGCTGGATATTACAAGTGTTAAATACTTGTATAGAGCACGAGCATGGTGTAAGGGCCGTACAGTTTTTTCTGGAGAAACGTCAGTCACGATATTCTGAACATAATCAAATGCTAATAGAGTTTGTGGAGTTCTGCCTTACAAACAATATTTTCTTGTTTGGGGATCAATATTTCAGACAGACATCCGGTACAGCGATGGGCACCTGCTTCGCCCCCAGTTATGCAAAATTTTCATTGGCTGGTGGGAGGAGCGGGTGCCCAAAACCTATTCAGGTCAGAGCAGTGGCAAAGTGGTGGAGTGGTATCGGTATATCGATGACCTGTTCATTGTATGGAAGAGAACAGTGGATTCAGCCCTTGGATATATAGATGCCCTTAATAACAATGACCTTAACCTACACTTTTCGGGAACAGTGAGTCGAGTGGCAGTGGACTACCTGGACCTGAGAGTGTTTGTAGAAGATGGTAAGATACATACGGCATTATACTGCAAATCCACAGCGGGCAATTCAACACTTTATGCCACCAGCAATCATCCACCCAAACTCATTCAAAGCATTCCGGACGGCGAGCTTCTCAGACTAAAGAGAAACAGCACTAGGGAGAAGGACTTTGAGGCGGCTGCCACAGAGTGTATCTCTAGATTTACTGTGAGGGGGTACAAGCTCATAGCCTTAACAAGAACCTTGCAGGTAAGAGGGCTCCCGAGAGATAAACTTTTATTGGATAGACAGAAACAGATGGAAAAAGGTAATAATGATAAGGGTAAATTCTGGATGGTTACCCCTTATTCTTCAGAAGCCAACCATTTGAAATATATGCTAAAAAACAACTGGCATATTGTGAAGACAGATAGTGTTATCTGTGATGATATTCCAGCACATCCTTTAGTAACCTTTAAGAAAGCTAGGTCTTTACGAGACATGCTGGTAAGAAGCCATCTAGAGAAAGCACCACAAAGAATTAGCACTCTAACGCAAATGAAGGGGTTCTTTCCCTGCGGCAGGTGCAAAGCATGCTCCAAAAGCAGAAGAGTCCTGTTGTATAAGATACCAGACACAGGGAAAACAAAAGAAATAGCGAAGTTCATAACCTGTAGCACACCGTATGCAGTATACTGTCTGGTGTGCCCATGCGGTTTACGCTATATAGGTAGCACAATCCATCAATTGAAGATCAGGATATTGGAACATCTAAGAGCCATAGACAAAGTGGATGCTGCATATCCTGTGGCACGCCACTTTGCCGAATTTCACCAGAGTGATAGAAATCAATTGCAGTATTTTGGCCTAGATTGTGTTCCAACTAATGTTCGAGGACGAGACAGATTACGTAAACTACGGAGACTAGAATCACGATACATTATAGAACTGCTCACGAAATTTCCACGTGGAATGAATAGTGGGGAAGATCTAGCTGTACATATAGGCTCCTAAGTTGTAAATAGCTACAGTCAATACATGAGTCTCTTGAGTTTGCTTGTATGAAATTATGCAATGTATTTTTTGAAACTTTTGATGAAAATGTGTGGGATGAATAGCAAATACACAAATGCACGGTGATAGATGTATGTGGGAAGGGACTTATGCCAATCCACGACGAGATTTTAAACATGTTGTGTGATACAGCATAGTACTGCTGATATACGGCTGAATCAATTAAATCAGCAAGTAGCTGATTTAAAAGTACTAATTCTGACCACAATTATGTAAACAATGGAGTTTATTGTTAATGAAGTATATGTATTCATGTATATTTATACAAAATTACAAGATGGCACTCACGTTAGTAGGAGAGTGCTTGTCCCTTCTTGATTTCTGTGCATGAATAGAATGCTTTTTAAACATGCCTCCTTCGGTGTGTCATGAACACCGAGGAAGGCTTCTCGCCGAAACGCATAGTTTGTTGGTTGCTGAATAAAGAACTCAAGTGCCCCCCTGAGAGTGCGCTATTTTCTTTGTGACTGAAGGAATCGAGCAAAAAGACATAGCGGAACCCACCACCGAAAACCGGCACCCGCCCATGAGTGCTCCGCTTCAGGTGGACTTTGAACGTTGATATATATATATATATATTCACTGAAAAAACCATAGGTTTCAGGGGTGTTATAGTTAGCTGGACTTTTCACTTGTACAAAACCATTGAAATATAACATTAAAAAATAAAGCTGCCAATATAAAAGAATATTTTACTCTGTCCCACCTCCCGGCCAGAATACCCGTTGTTTTTACTAATAGTACCATGGGCGCATGGCACACAACAAAGATTTACACAAATAGTGGGGGTCACGGAAAATTAGCACCTTAGCACTGTTTTCAGCGTACTTTGCACATATCACGTACTGTATCAAAACCTTGAATGTGTACCCCAATTCTAACATACATGCAGCATAAAGAACAAAATGGGTTATAAAAAGGGATATAATCAGGTAGCAATATCAAATAGTGAATAGATAACCCAGTGGGAACCTGTTCAAAATGTTTTATGCTTATCACATGTATGTATTTTTGCGTGGACAAAATATGTATTGTACAAATATAATGATTCCAAAATAGATCAAGGAAATGAACATAATTGAAATATTGGCGCATTTATGCAGATATATTGGAACTAGGGGTCACGTAAAAATATCAGATCATTTTAAAGAATGTGGTTTTTAAGAACAATTACCAATATTTATTAACATAGTTTTATGGAGTTTGTAAAGATATTTATTTAATTATTTATTTATTTATCTATTTATTCATACAAACCAAATTGTCAAAATATTGCAAAGTATGATACAAACTTCTGGTTCAGATATGTGATAAACGCAATAGTACTACAAACAATGAGAAAAAAAGACGAGCAGTCTGTTGTTTATGGTTATGAACGCTAACTAGCACTATGTCACTTTAAAAACGGGGGGGAAAAAACGAAGCATGTCATGTGATCAAGGGCTCTGGGTGGCCCGAAACGCGTAATGGCGGCAGAAGCAAGAAATAAATAATTATATGCACGAAACAAGTGGAGTCCGTTCCGTTCTTGTTTGCAAAACAACAGAAGGAGTATCGCAATATATATATATATTCACTGAAAAAACCATAGGTTTCAGGGGTGTTATAGTTAGCTGGACTTTTCACTTGTACAAAACCATTGAAATTGCCCCGTTATGGTTAGTTCAGCTAACTATAACTCGCGCGCCCGCAATGCACTGCTGATGACGTCACATATTACATCACTCATGACATGGTCAGTGACATCACTCATGACATCACTGATGACATCTCAAATGACATCACTGATGACATCACTGATGACATCATCCAGTGAATGTGTGTTATTCTGAAAATTAAATATGTTTTATATATGTATATCTCAAGGTCGATGGAAGAATAAATGGGTATATAAGTGTCTAAATGGATGATTTGTTTTTGAAAAATTGATTGTGTAACTGACTGATTAAGTGTATCATAGTGAATACATGGCTTAGTGAGTAATGTTTAAATATGTAAATATCTGTATCAGTCTCTCACTTTGTGTATAAGTGGCTGCATGGGTTGGTGAGTAGCTACATGGGTGTCTATATAGGTTATTAGTTGGTTTTTTGAGTATCAGTCTGAGTGTCTGCATGGTTCGGTGGGGGGTATTACGTAGTGCATAGGTGCATGAATGAGTGACTCACTGTTTGTATGTGTTGAACACAGTATGTGTGCAGGACTGTATGGGTGGATGAGTGTGTGTATGGGTGTGTTAGTGAGTGAATGACTGTCTCAATAGTGTCTTTATGAGTAACTACATATGTTTTAAACTAGTATATGTGACTATTGGTGTATATATGTGAGTATATGTGAGAGTGAGAGATTGAAAGAGTTCCTGTATGAATAAGTATGTGTTTCTATAAGTGATTGTTTAAAAGACTAAGTATGTGTAAGTTTCTGTAGAAGTAAGTGTGGTGGTGTGTGTATAACTGTATATGCAAGTAAATGTATGTTTGATTCTTTATTAGCATGAGTGACTATGTGTGTGAGTAACTCTATGGATGAGTGGCATTGTGTAACAGGATGTATAGGTGTATGAGTACATATGATGAGTGAGTACATGTATGAGTGACTGTATTGGACTGTTGGTGAATGAGTGGATGTGTATGTGGATCTTAGAATTACTGAAGAGGTTGTTGTAACTGGTATTGGTATATCCATTGTTTTGAAAATTTTAGTCTCTATTTTTGAATGTGTGTATCAAAGGTTATATTAGGGTGAGAGGAGGTCTGCCACTCTATCACAAGGATGATGTCATCAGTGATGTCATCAGTCATGTCATTTGAGATGTCATCAGTGATGTCATGAGTGATGTCACTGACCATGTCATGAGTGATGTAATATGTGACGTCATCAGCAGTGCATTGCGGGCGCGCGAGTTATAGTTAGCTGAACTAACCATAACGGGGCAATTTCAATGGTTTTGTACAAGTGAAAAGTCCAGCTAACTATAACACCCCTGAAACCTATGGTTTTTTCAGTGAATTTCTGAGGTTTTTTAAATGCTAATTCCTAACTATAACGTGCCTGAAACCTATGGTTTTTTCTGTTAATTTCAAAGGTTTTTTAAATGCTAATTTCTAACTATGCCTACAGAGATAGGACATGTGAAGAAAGAAGAAAAAATGCACAGAAAGAAACAAAAGAAGTGCAGAAAGAAGCAACAGAAGTCCTCAAATACGAAGATAAGTGCAGGAAGAAGGATAACGTGCAGAAAGAACAAAAAGAAGAGCAGAAAGAAGCCTTGTTGCAAAATCATCCTGTACCCTCAACTTTTTCAGACGGATACTGGTGGTAACTGAGTCTGACTAACCAGTCCTAGAGCCAGTGCTATGTTAAAAGACACTTAGAATACAGTGAAAACACCTACATACAATAGGGAACATTATGCGTTGGGGTCCCCCTGTGATTAGCCTTACCTCCTCTATAAGCCCCTAGTATATAATAGGGCATGGGGATTAAAACTACCTCTTAAAACAGGCCACAGGGCGTTTTTGCACACGTTAACTCAGGCCCCGTCCCCTCCTTTCACCATTGTGTAAACACGCCCTGTGTCCGTTTTTAGTTGGGAGTCCTGAGGGTCCCTAGGGTCCAACTAGCCCACTAGGTACCTCCAGTAAGTGCCACAGAGCTGCGTTGCAGAGAGGAGTAAAAAGTGGCACGGCCTGGACCACCTCTCTGCAATGCAGCTCAGTGGCGCTTACTGGAAGCACTTGGTGGGCTAGTTAGCCCCCAGGGGCCCTCAGTATTGAAGGGAAATTATATCCCCAATTTAAAACGTGCCATGGTGCGTGTTTGCACACGTCACCTCAGGCCCCGTCCCCTCCCTTCACCACTGTGTAAACGCGCCCTGTGGCTGTTCTAAGTTGAGAGATTAAGTCCCCTTGAATCCTAAGGGTCCCTAGGGTCACACTAGACCACTAGGTACCTCCAGTAAGCGCCACAGAGCTGCGTTGCAGAGAGGTGTAAAAAGGGGCTTGGCCTCAGAACACGTGTCTGCAGCGCAGCTCCCTGGCGCATACTGGAGATGCCTGTTGGGGGCGCGTTTGCAGAGTGCTGCATGGAGGGGGCATGGCCTCCGGCAAGATGCCAGTCTTTTATTTATTTTATTTTTTTAAGAAGGGGGGCTGTGTGGTTCCCCTTCTTATTCTAATTTATTGGCCCTGATGACCCCATCCCCCAGGGCCTGTCTCCTAACTATATTTTTTTGACCCCAATCCCCAGGGCCGGCCACTGTTTTTTATTATTTTTTTAAAATATATATTTATAGACACACCTAGGACATGCTGGACAAACCGTACGTACCTATCACCATGACGATTTGCGTGATATTCATTAAAAGGCGACTATGCATGCAATTAATCCACGTGGAATGTATTTACACCACTAGTGAAGCTCTGACATGTCTGATGCTCTACCGTGCCTAATCCCGGTAGACACCCTTGTCGTTTATTTATACAAACATGGGTAGCTATTGATGGGCACATTTAATACACATGCACACCAAGCCATTCAAAGGGGATTCGACAAAAATTCGACCAAAACTATGCAAGAAACCCCCCTCACAGTTAATAAAACACACATCCACTGCCGGATGTGTAATACTTTTTATTTTACTCTCTGGAAAGGGGACGAACATCACTTGCGAGTCACAGCGCGCTCCTGACAGAGCCCAATGCTGTGTTACACCCACCATTGCCTGCCGAGTGCCACACACCTCTGTATTGTATTCCACTAGCTAGTGCATATGCTATGACACTCTCTAGCCCATGTGCACTGTAACACCACCCCGTGAAAATGTCATGCCACACTTGTCTTCGCACGGGTTATATTGCCCCATCTAACGTGCCTTCCTCGATGCCTATGTTATAACGCACAGTGCTATGCCATACATATTACAATTTGGGATCCATATCTTTGTCACAGTGCATATGCAACGTTACACTCCCCAGCACATATTTTACAACTTTAGAGACTAGTTAGGTTACACAACACTGCCCTGTGCATATTACACTCCAAGGCGCATATCGCATAGCACGCGCTAGTGCCTGTGCTATCTCGCGCTCTCCAATGAATCTGTCATTGCGCACAATGTATTGCATATTATATTTCACGCCTGGTTCATCTTATATCACACTTTTTGGTGCATAGTTTATACCATACACTATATCTAGTTTTCATTTTCAATCGTGCTCTCAGGACTATGTTCTATATAACACTGTGTTCACCTACCCTTTTCACGGGCATTACATTTTGCGATAGAGGGTGGAGGGTCAGGGGGTGTTTTTGCCAAGTGAGCCCGGAGTCACAGTCACTAACGTCTTCTTCTTCCTGAATAAAAGTGAGATTATGCTGCATACTTGTTCATATTTTAAGTAGTTTGCACAGACAAAATGTTTTAAAAACAATAAAGTTTCTAATACCCGCCTTCTCTGAACAGTTAGCTTGCTGCCCCATCCCCCTCCTCCCTATCCTCTGTTGTGTGAATCCATGGACTAGCCTCCTCCCTCCTGCCATGCATGGTCTGATGTGCTGCCACTGCCCTCAATTTAGTATGATGTACCAGTCCACTCCTCCATTGCCCAATTCTATGCCCCATCATTGACCTCCTGCTTAAACTCTGTGCTTAGCTTGCTGCCCCTATTCTCCTTCCCCCTGCCCTCCGATGTCTTTGTGCATGCCCCTGCTCCATCCTTTTTGCCCACCATGTCCCATGGACCTGCCACTCCTATCTACTCTGAGTGTTCTGTTGAGCTGCCACTCCCCTCCCACCTGCCTAGCATTGTCAGATGACTGTAACCTGTCCCTGCCACCTCCACCCTGCCTGTCCACATGCCATGCCTCTATCCTCTTGCTCCTGTCCTACATGGTCCATTGTACTGCCACACCCTTCTGCCCTCCCTGGTCTGTTGTGCTGCAACTGCTCCTCCTGCCTGCCCTGTGTGGTCTGTTGTGAGGCCCCTTCCCCTGAACTTTCTTGTCTGTGCACAGGTCCTGACCCTCCCTTCTATCCTCCATCGTCCTTTGTGCATGCCCCTGCACCCTCCTTCTTGCCCATCATAGCCATTGTGCTGCCACTAACCCTCCCACTTGCCATGCATGGTCTTCTGTGCTGCCATGACCCCTCCCACCTTCCCTGTGTGGTCAGTTAGCTGCCCCTGACCCCCTCCCACCTTCCCTCCATGGTCTGTGTGTATGCCATCACAGTCTCACTGTTGCTCTTCATGTTGTGTCTTGCTTCTAGTGCCCATCCTGCCTGACCTCCATGGCTATCTTGCTGCTCCTGCCCTGCCCCCTTGCCCCCAGCCCTCTGTTTACATGTGCAGACCCCTACTCCCTCCCTCCTGGCTTGTCTGTTCCATTGTAATGCCCCTGATCCGTCCCTCCTGCCCTTTATGGTCTGTTATGCTGCAGCCTTCTCTCCTGTCTGTCCATTATGGTCAGCTAGGTACCATTGCCTCTTGCCCCTCTGTTCTCTGTTGTCCATGTGCATGGTCCTGTCCCCTCCCTCTTGCTTTCTATGGATTGTTGTGCTGCACTCCCGTCCTGCATGCCCTGTGTGGTGTATTGTGATGCTGCAAACCCTGATGCCTGCCCTGCAGGGTCAGTTTGGTGCACCTCTCCATGTCTCTCCTGTCCTCTGTTATCCAAGTCCATGTCCCTATCCCATTTCCTTCCATGATCCAATGTACCATACTTGCGAACATTTTGAACTTGGTAAGAGGGAGATTTTGAAAAAAAACTGGGGTATTGATTTTCCCCTTTGAGTTACATTGAAAAAGAGGATATTGTAGACAGGAGACAGATCAAATAAAGCCCATTTGAGCTTAAAAACATTGGACGTTTCCTGGCTGAATCGGGTCTGTTGGCATGTATGGTTGTACTACCATTGCCTCTTCCTTCTGCCCACAATGGTCTATTACATTGCCACAGCCTTGAAGGAGGGTAGATTTTGTATCACAGGGGGCCCCTGGCCCGTTCTGTCCACACCTGAAGCATGAGACCCTTGTCCTTGCCCTGCCAGCCGCATTTGTAGGCCGTATTAAATTGACCAGCGGGTCCTGTGTTGCTATATAATTATCCTGAGACATCCTTACCACTCAGCCAGCATAAAACCCCTGTGTAGGCCCTTCTGTTCAATATGTAGGCCTCTTTGTTAAATTGACCATAGCTCTGCAATTTTAGTGTATAGCAGTCTGAAGGCAGGTCTGCGAGGCCTTCTGCTCCAAACTAGTAGCCCCCACCCTACCCGAGTGCTCCGTGCTCGGTATCAAAGTTCAACATCCCCCTGAAGCTGTCGACATACAGTAGGCTGCATCCTGGACTGGTACTTGCTTCCTGGGCAGGTTTCCCGCTTTTAAGGAAGTGGCAACCGCAGAGCGTCAAGTTAGGAGAACTGAGGAGATTTTATACATGAATATATTGAATTCCTGTACAATACCCATTATTTTCTGCTTGCTCTATGGAACTTACGATAAGCGATTGGCCTGAGAGACTGACCTTTTCACCCAGTCCATTGTCAGCATTAAGTGGGTAAATGACGAAATGTCTGGTAAAATCTGCAGACGAAGCTTTTGGGTAGCATACGTAGGTAGATGTAGCGTGCAAAGGAGCCCACAAAATGATATAAAAAGGGAGCACCCACAGATATCGACGGACAACCTCGCCGTCTGTATGTAGGTTAACAGGCTGTGCAGGTTTTCCCCAAGAACTGGGAGCTCTTGTCTTCCTTTGCTTAAAATGTCTTGCTCTGCTTTGCTTGAAGTATCTTATTCTATTTTACCTATATGAAATGTCATGTTATGTTTAACCATTGTTCTCTTTACTTTTGCATTTAAAAGATGTTGTATTGTAATTGCAGGAATGCTTGCTCTAAGAGTAAATGTGAGTGTCCCTAGGTAACATTTTCCTTGGTGTAACTTGTTTCTCATGATGCATTTATAGATGTGTTTTCTCTCTCTCTCTGTCAGTCCATTAATTGAGATACAGAGAATATCATGACAGCTGTATGATTATCTGGATTCTGTATTTTGTACTTTATGTCTCTATTCTGCGGTTTCTTTGAAGTTGCATCTTCTCATTAAACTGCCATTGTATTCTGCCTCCAATTCCATGTCTCATATGTCTGTTTTCTTCATTTTTGGAGCAAGCGTTCCTAGGCACCCCGGCTCAAATTAAGGTGCCCCTTTTGTCCCTGACTCACTCTCCTGCTCAGTTCTGTGGTGGCTCCCGGGGCTCTGGGGACCGCCCCTAGCTTCCTTGACCCGTAATAGATCTTCCCTCCAACAGCCTCTCTTGCAAGTCCTGTATTGTTGGTTTGTTGCCCCTGCCCCCCTTTCCACTGCCCTCCATAGTCTGTTGTGCTTCCACGGCCCTTCCTGCCTGCTCAGTGTGGTTAAATTGTTGCCTTTGCACCCTCCTACCTGCCTTCAATTTTCAGAGTCCGTGCCCCTGGCCTCTGCCTCTCAACAGTATCCTAATGAACAACTAGATTGCTAACATTCTATATTTATTACAAAAGTGTGGAACGCCTGACATCATCTTGATGTAATCAAGACTGTAATACCTAGAGCATTCCTTTAGAAATTACATATATGAGAGGGTCTTATTGGCATCAAAATTATGGTTAGTGCTCTAAAAGACTAAAATAAGGACATATTTTCTGAGTTTTCAAATAGCGACAAAGCACTTTTAAATTATTTGTTATCTTTATGTTTTTTTATCTAGTTGACAACTTGATTAAATGTTGCACTTAGGGGAGAGGATGTGGTGTTACTTCCAGAACTGCAGACTTTGCAACTGGGGAACCAGGTTGAAGTTTCTGCTTCAGCTCGACATTCTGTGATTCTGGTCAAATCACTTAGTCTCCCCATGTCTACAACCAAAATGAATTTGTTCTTGTGTGATGTAACCAATGCTCATGTAAAGCACTCCAATACCTGACAAGCCTGCACTATATAACACTGCAAAAACACAAAATAATAAGTGTTTTGCACACTTCTGTCATTGGGCTATATTTGGGCTATATCTGGGTGATTTTGGGCTACATTTGGGCTCTTTTGTCTCCGGTGGCCATCTTGGGAGATTTATTTGTTATGAAGTTTCCTAATTTCCTCATGTACTGCAGTCTCCTCAGTCGGAAATGCTTTCAGTTTTTTACTTTGATTCCATCATGAAGGTATTCAGATATGTCACACATTTGCCATAAATTCTGAATGTTAGCACTCTAGTTGCTCATTAGATCACTGTAGTAAAACTACTGTTCACCATGGAAGTCTGCTCCTGGTATTAAAAGTGCATGTTTCAGTCTGCATGTCAGAATTTTTTAATGAAATAGAAGAGGATTTGAGAAGTCACTCAAAATGTGCCCTCATTTTCTTTCTTCAGCATTAATCATAATTTCTATGGCAAAATGAACCCCCTCATTGTGTTCCTTTTTAAATTAAATGTTTTAAGTGTTACCAGTTTATTCCAATCAAGATGGCTTCAGGTGTGCCATACTTTTGTCATAATTAAGACAGTAAGTGCTCTAGTTGTTTTTAAGAACATTCTTGGACATTCTGTCATTGGGCTATACTTGGGCTACATCTGGGTGATATTTGGGCTACATTTGGGCTCTTTTGTCTCTGGTGGCCATCTTGGGAGACTTATTTGTTATGAAGTTTCCTAATTTCCTCATTTACTGCAGTCTCCTCAGTAGGAAATACTTTCAGTTTTTTACTTTGATTCCATCAAGAAGGCATTCAAATGTGTCACACATTTGCCATAAAATCAGAATGTTAGCACTCTTTTTGCTCATTAGATCACTGTAGTAAAGCTACTGCTCACCAGGGAAAACTGCTGCTGGTATTGAAAGTGCATGTTTCAGTCTGCATGTCAGAATTTTTTAATGAAATAGAAGAGGATTTGAGAAGTCATTCAAAATGTGCCCTAATTTTTCTTTCTGCAGCACTAATCATACTTTTTATGGAAAAATGAACCCCCTCATTTTGTTCCTTTTTAAATTAAATGTTTTAAGAGTTACCACTTTAATCCAAGCAAGATGGCTTCAGGTGTGCCATACATTTATCATAAGTAGGACGGTTAGCGCTCTAGTAGTTCTTTGGAACACTCTGGAAAGCTGCAGTAGAACACAAAGGAATCAACTGACAGTCTCTGCCCTTGTTGGATGTACATGTTTTACTGAGAATGTCAGACTTCATTCTCACATGACTGAGAAAGATAATGTGAATTTACAGAAAATAAGCTCTCAGTTTAGCTTATAGATCACCTTCCAAACCTCTGTGGTAAAAGCATGAGAAAATATTTTTCTCTCAATCATGATATCCCAGCAGAAGGCTTTTTCACATGGTGAAATCACCTTAGAACATACCACAATTCCTAAAATGAGTATGGTACCATCAACAAATGATTTATAATGTAACTAAAGTCTTAAAACCTTCTATTAACTGCAATGCTTTTTAATGAGGTGCTATCATGTATATTGGTCCCAAGATGGCTGCCAACACTTCTTGGATGAAGTGCTGACAGCCAATCAGATCTCAGGATGAGATGTGTGGTTAGGCTCCGCCCACATATATATATTGATTTAAATGCTATTTTCTCAGGAACTACTGAACAGATTTACACCAGACCTACAAAAGGCACTTCCTTGACCTGAGGACTACCTCTCTGCCAAATTTCAAGTAACTCTGTTCAGCCGTTCGGGCTGTAGCTGTGTCTAAAGGTCCTATGGAAAAATGCATGGGAAAAACGCGTTTTGGGACCCCCCTTTTTTCTCAGCCCCCGCTTGACGAATGCCCCCGAGACTTTCAGGGTAGGAGCGGAGCGTAGCGCCCCACCTATTTTGAAAATTTCGCGAGGATTCATCGACCGGCGCCAAAGTTATTCCAAATAGAATGTTGCGGATTTCCTATGGAAACAGGGTCCTAACTATAACTATCTACTGGCGACCGCCAGTAGATAATATATATATATATATATAAATATATATATATATATATATTATCTACTGGCGGTCGCCAGTATTTATAGTTATAGTTAGGACCGTGTTTCCATAGGAAATCTCAAAATTCTATTTTGAATAACTTTGGCGCCGGTTGACGAATCCTCACGAAATTTTCAAAACTAATGGGGCGCTCCGTTCAGCTCCTACCCTGAAAGTCTCGGGGTGATTCGTCAAGCGGGGGCCGAGAAAAAAGGGGGGTCCCAAAACGCGTTGTCCCCATGCATTTTTCCATAGGACCTTTAGACACAGCTACAGCCCGAACGGCTGAACAGAATTATTTGAAATTTGGCAGAGAGGTAGCCATAAGGTCAAGGAAGTGCCTTTTGCAGGTCTGGTGTAAATCTGTTCAGTATTTCCTGAGAAGATAGCATTTATAAGCATATCAATATCTATACGCGCGCAGGGTGCGCGCACCGTGCGCGCACCGTGCGAGCACCCTAACGTGCGCGAGCGTAATTCTGATTGGTGGTTACATGTTAGTCAACGTTCGAATCGGTCGAAATCAGGAAGTGTCGGCCGCCATTTTGTTTGTTTTCAGTGCGAGAGTGAAAAAGGAAGGTGGCGAACGTGAAAAGGGGGCAGGGTAGAGAGTTCCTGACCCCCTAGCCTTTGTCAGGGGGTCCCTGAAGGACCCCGAAGGCAGAACAATTTTTTTTTTTTTTTTTAAATCGCGGGGGTGCGCGCACCGTGCGCGCATGGTGAAAAAAATATATATATATATAAAAATAAATATATATATAAAATAATAATACATAAATTAGCATTTAAAAAACCGTACAAATTCACTGAAAAAACCATAGGTTTCACACTCGTTATAGTTAGGAATTAGCATTTAAAAAACCTTGCAAATTCACTTAAAAAACCATAGGTTTCACACATGTTTTAGTTAGGTGGATATTTCACTCGTAAAAAACCAATGAAATTCCCCCGTTATAGTTAGTTCAGATAACTATAACTCGCGCGACCGCCACTCTATCACAAAGATGATGTCATCAGTGATGTCATGAGTGATGCCACTGACCATGTCATGAGTGATGTAATATGTGACGTCAGGAGCAGTGGATTGCGGGCGCGCGAGTTATAGTTATCTGAACTAACTATAACGGGGGAATTTCATTGGTTTTTTACGAGTGAAATATCCACCTAACTATAACATGTGTGAAACCTATGGTTTTTTAAGTGAATTTGCAAGGTTTTTTAAATGCTAATTCCTAACTATAACGTGTGTGAAACCTATGGTTTTTCAGTGAATATATATATATATATATATTAAATGTTGATTTACGGTAAATAAACATACAAAATTCCAATTTGGAAAAGAAAACATTTCAGTGACTAAACAAACTGAAAGCATATTCTTTCTCTGAAAAAACACAAACATGAATATGTCAATTTTAAGGACTACAAACCACAATGTTCTTTTTTAGTCTTTGGATTTTTTGAATGGTGGTTCATTTCCACCAGGTAAAACATTGGTAGTGGTGATGTATTGACACTTTGTAGCTGCAGTAGCATTTCCCTAAATGCTACCAACCACTCTCTCATTTGCTGAGTCCACTTTCTCACTGCAGCAGCCATTCTATTAAGAGTATAGCTGTTTGCCTGGTCTTCATGGATTTATAAGAGGGGTTACAGCGGTCTGACCCTCATATCACACGTTAATTGGATTCTTTGAAGCACAGCAGATCAGGCCTCTTGGTATTGTTCTGCCACAAGTTCTTGCAATTAGTCCCTGAAAGTTGGCACCACACCCAAAACATTGGCAGAGGCTTCAGAGTTTGCAGTAAGGCGTTCACTACCACTCTGCAAAACTTCAAGCCTTTCAATTATACCCTTCCAGTCCCTGGCCAACCTACCAATAGAGTGCTGGGACTAGTGTCATTTTCAATCCCATCCTCAATGGTCTTATTGTGGGGAATCATGCACAAACATTTGGCCAACATCCTCATCCTTCATTGTCACTGCTGCAGAAGCTGTTGCAGTTGGTGTTGCAAAAGTGCTAGAAAATGTTGTGACCGTAAGGGTAGTAACAGAAGTTACACTGGACTCCTCAGTTGTTGTTGACGTATCTGTGGATATTGTGGCTGGTGTAGCAACGTCTATCACCAAAGTCTCCGCTCTTTACCGAGTTGGCCTCTTTGCTGGCTCGGCGAGGCTGGATGAAGGCTCATTGTCTATATTTTCCTCCTGTGCAGTATCTCTTGTAAAATAAATGTATGCCTTAGAAATGTAAAGTATTATGTCATACAAATTGTGAATATTCGATGTAGGTTATAGTTTTAAATGTACTTAACAGATCAACTCATAAAAGACTCATAACCCTTTTCTTCAAAGATTTTTAAATAAATGCTATGTCAATCCATGCCTTAATACATTCCTCCCTTCCAAAGCCTAATCTGAAATTCATTCAAACTACATACATAAGTGAAAACATAGTTAGAAAATGTGTTCAGATAATTTGTTACATGTCAGCATTCAGCTATGATTGTAAAACTTTGCAATTCTATTACTAGTTGAAACAAACACGAGTATTACATTTCACATATGTATTCTTAGGTACATGCTGTGTGTTAACACCCAGTAATGTCACTCTTTAATGTGTAGTTTGCATACTTCAAGTATATTATTACAGAGAACAGTATTAATTATATAATATAAGATCATTTATCAGGTGCAATCTCCCCTTCAGTCTCAACACTACCAACCAGCATTTACTTGCAGGATTTATTATGGTACTCACTGTTCTCTCCCAGGAGTCCAGTTTCAATTGGAGTGTCGGCACTTCTCTCCTCTGGCCAGCAGCTCATTCACTCTTCTTTTAAGTCAATGAATAGTTATACAGAACCTTCTAAGGTGTGGAATTTAGAGGCTGCATTCAATTTATTAGTGGCGTTCTGCCATTATTGGGATCTTACCTTTCCACTGGCTTTCATCATGAGATAACCCATGAGTCTTGGCTCGTCCTTGAAACTCTGTTTTGTCCAGAGCCTGCAGATCCCTCTTGGAAAATGTGATCTAAACAGCTAAATGTAGGTGGATGTCTAATGTATTTGCTGAATTGAGATCGATTGAAATCCACAAATTTTAAATAGGATGGATGCAGGGAAAATGCCTTCTGTACTGAGTTATCCTATTATCAATCTGCACATGTGCTAAAATGCCTGCCTAGGATTATACGTGAAGTAACATGTATGACATATAAATATTATATATTTTCATGTGCCTTTTTTGTGCATGCATGGTAATTCTGGGTGCGGTAAGTTTGGGTGCTATGTTTACAGAGGAAATAGCCCAAACTTAAACTATATACTCAAGTAAATTCTGAATGTTATTTTTCTCAGAGGGTAGAACTACTGAGTTTATTGGGTGTACATCAGGGAGCTGTAAATTCAATACTGTGGAACCTGGCCAAAACTCATAATTACATGAAACACGCATGGATTTTCTAACCGTATCAGATTTATGGATTTTGATTTACCACCCTCATTTACCACTGAACTCTGAACAAGAGGATTTGTGTGCATCTTATGTTTTTTATTTTTAACAATCTTGTTTTATTCCAGCGCTAAAAAGGAGAGTTACGCAATACAGCAAGCACATTTGGACAACTCCAAGCACATTGGAGAGAGGCTGTTCTGTGCTGGGTCCAGATTAAAAAGGTTATCCAACACATGGACTGTGAGGAAAACACAGTACATGTGGTATGATAAAAGCTACTGTGTAGTAAGAGTGACATTTTACTGACAGATGGTGTTCTTACAAGTCTACAGGGGTTCCATTCCAGATTGCTTTGCAAGTGCAAGTTCTTCTTTTGATGCAGATAACAAGGGGGTGGAATAGGCTAAACGTATTAGCGGTTGGGTACATCTTGTAATTGCCATAATTTCAAGCTGTATTAGTTAGAACAGAGATAAAATGGAGAGAGAAACACCTGCAAGACATTTGGAGGAAGAAAGGGGTGTTGCTTTGGAATAAGTGAGATAGAATACAGACCAAATTATTCCATGAAAAAGATGTGCTGAGACCACAGTTCTGGCATACATCGTAAAACTGAGCTATACAGCCATTTTCATTTTTTTGTCTCACCTGCTTTGAGTTTGCCCCAGTGGCCTGAACAAGTACATTACACTGGTGGAGTTACATATTTCTAGCATACAGTATACTCACCCTAGGTGGGTGTGGTTACTTTTTACATAAGGGTTTACAGAAAGACTGTAAGGGTGGCGGCAGATGGTATAAATTAGGCAGCACAGGCATACGTCTCTGTGCACCTGGGTATGCTGGCATTAGCTCAGGCCTTCCAGTCTCCCATACCAATGGCATTTGCTTCTCAACCTTCTCCATTATGAGTGTACCTTACTCGTGTATTGTGTTTAGCTGAGTGAAAATTCAATGGTGTTAGAATAGGCAATGTGATGGCTTTGCTACATGGTGGCTCTCCTGCATGTTTTTCTTCTTCTCCCATGTGGAACTGAAATGGCAAGTTATTGTTTCCTTGGATCTTCCTTATACACCTTGTTGAAGTCTGGGAGGCTGTTGAGAACGTACATCAGTTACCATCTGCGAAGCCTATCTCTGCCCATCAACCATACCCAAGCTCTGCTTACCACCTGACCTGTGCTCGACATCACCTAGCAGTAGGACTTTGGCTGAGGGTATTTGGATGCCTTCAACATTGGATTAAGCAGTTGGGGTCAGCCAGTTACACTTTTCTGCAACAGTCCAGGAAGATAGCAGTAAAAACATGTTAGAAATGGGGTCTCTTGTTGGAAGAGGTATGTACCATGTCCATGTACGTACCACCACTCTAGTCAGGGTAAGTTAGATGCACACTTAAAGATAACCTGTGCTCACCCTCTGGTAGCGTGGAACAGAGCAGTCAAGCTTATCTAAAAAGGCAATGTGTAAAGTATTTGTGCAACACACATTCACAGTAGCACAATGAAAACACCACAGAAAGACTCCACACTGGTTTAGTAAAATAGACAATAATTTTATAAATAAATCAAGACCAAAACAACAACAATCCAATAAGTAGAAGCCAAGTTATGAATTCTTAAAGAACAAAAAGAGTTATAGCGCTTAGAAGCAATAACCACCTATGGAGGTTATCTGGTCGCGTAGGACTGGGGCAAAGTCAATAGTTCAAGCTGACAGCAATAGAGCGCAGGCCACGTGAACAGAGTAACTTGATCCTGGTTGCAACAGCGAGATGTGGGGTACAGAGGAGAAATACGTCTATGTTGAGCTCGCAGTCAAGGTGAGGCGTTGATCTCCTTCACACAGTGGTGCTGATGCATTGGGTTCATTGAGCGCAGTGCCGGTTTTGAGTGCGGCGGTTCCGAAGGTGATGCACAGGGTTAATCCACACTGAAGGGGTGATACGTCAATCTCCATGCAGTGGCAGCGATGCGTTGGTCCTAAAGAAGCAGTTCCAAGTTAGATGCGCGGATTCTATTCCCCAACAGTGTCAATGCGTCAGTTCTGATACACATAGATTGGAGATACGTCAATTCCTCCGGTGCAAGTATCTGGGTCCACTTCCAGTGAACTCAACAAATGGGCACAAGGATTGTGTGATATGTTTTGCAACTGCATTAGGGTAAGGTGCACAGTGGGCAAGTTTCTTTAACTTGCACTATGATTAAATTGATAGCAATGGTATGATCAGACAGCATACCTACCGCCGTAGTACACCCAACACAAGAACGATTTTTTAATATATTCTATAAATTTAAAATTTACGGAGTGCCCCTCTCTCCCCTTTAAAAAGTTCCACTTTCAGTGAACCAAGCACAGGAGCAGTGATCAAGTCTCAAGCAATAGGAGGCAAGCCAACAAGCCCTTGGAGATCAGTCCATTCTCTTCAGCAGGGTCAGAGAGCAGCAGGACAGCAGAAGAGAAAAACAGGCCTTCTAGGTCTGCAGTCTAGCACAGTGTCAGTTCTTGATGCACCACAGCAGCTCTTCTGAAAGAATTCAGTTGTATGTCCAGAAGTGTCCGATCTGGTGGGATTGGAGCCCCAGTACTTGTACCCAATTGTCCCTCTGAAGGGGGGGGGGGACTTCAAAGAAGGGTCTTTGAAGTGCACAGAAGCCCTTTTTTGCCAGCCCTGGCTCCAGACTATCAGTAGGGGGTAATCAGACCTTTGTGAGGGGACATGACAACACCTATTCAGCTGTAAGTGTCAGCTCCTCTCTCCCTTCCTGGCCAGGAAAGGCTATCCGAATGCAGATGCAGACGCACCTAACCTCCCTGTGTTTGTGGCTGTCTAGAGGGAATCCACAAAGTGTAACTGCCACCCACCCCATACATGTATTGGAGACAAGCTGCAGTCATATACACACCCACACACAGAAATGTCCACTTTCTAAGAATGGCATTTCTAAAACAGTAATGTTATATCCAACATTACCAGTAAAGAGCATTTATCATTATCACTCCGAAGATATAAAATATAATACAACTACTTTTAAGTAGGAATTATAGCTTAAACGTGTATTAAGGAACTCCCACTGTTAATCTATGAGAGAAGTAGGCCTCACAGTAGTGAAAAACAAAAATGCGGGTGTTGGTCACTACTAGGATATGCAGAACTTAAAAGTACATGTCCTACCTTCTACTTACATAGTGCCCTGCCCTATGGGCTCCCTAGGGGCTAACGTAGGGGAGACTTATGTGTAATAAAAGCGATGTTTCAGACTTGGCAAATAGTTTAAATTGCCACGTTGAAGTGGCAGTAAACTGCACACAGGCCCTGTAGTGGCAGACCAGAGACAGGTTTGAAAGGCTACTTGTGTGGGTGCCACTAGTAGCATTTCATGTACAGACCCTGGTTGTATGGTATACCACTTTACAAGGGACTTATAAGTAAACTAAATATGCCAATTGTGTATACACCAATGTTACCATGTTTAGGGGAGAAGCACATGCACTTTAGCACTCGTTAGCAGTTATAAAGGGCTTAGAGTCCTAGGGCCAACAAAAAGAATCATCAAAAAAGGGGAGGTATGCAGGCAAACGATTTGGGGGAAGACCACCCTAAGGATGATGGTCTAACACCAGGAATTTGCATTGCCTCCTGAGTTAATCAGGATTTGATTGGTTCTGCATTCCCATCAGTGCCTCCACAGCTGTGTAAATATTAGTCCACTCTAGACATTTGTGCTCCTCCATCGATTGCTCATCGTTACTTGAACTACTTCACCATATTTACCACGAATCACAATCTGCTCATTCTCCTTCAATCAGGCATTCCTGGTCTCCATTCCACAGAAACAGCACTGACATTGCTAACTTAATTTTCACTGCACTCTTGAATAAACTCTTAACCACCGTTATACTGACTGACCTCTCAGGTTTGACACAGTTAATCACTATACGTTGCTATCAATACCAGCCTCTTGATGCATCACTGGAAAGCCATGTATTCTCTCTTCCTCATTCTGTACCTGCCAGGGTGGCAAGTAGGTCTGTCTGTTCTTTTCTCCTGATATGCCACTTCAACTATTGACATGATCTCCTTTTTGGTTTCCCCTGTGCATAATACTAAAATCTTCTTATTTCAATCCCTTTCTCTCTGTCTTCAGTAGAGAAACTCTAACTGCCTCATCGCAATTATAGACTGCTGAAAATGTAGATTGTTTTTTCCTGCTACGCACCTCGCATTCAACATTTCCATCCAGCCCGAGCTACTTCTTCCTTCCGCTGAAACTCAAAACCCAGAATCATTAGACAGAAACCTTGGTACACTTGCAACCCTACATTAACCTGGGATCCTTCTTAACTGCCAAAACTGCCACTTCCATGTTTTATATATAACTCAACCAAGCCTTTGATCATTGCACTGGTTCAATGCAAAATTCTGCACATGAATTGCTTGCTTTTGGGTTTTCACCTGTACTCCTCCCGTTAGAACAAAGTTGCACACTTCACCACAATAATCAGGTAAATCCCTGCCAGGTAGACAACTGTTTTTGGGGTACAATATGCCTCATCCAGTTTTCATGAAGACTGCTGGATATCAGCTAGAATGGGGTCCTGCACAAACAACTAATCCTGTCTCGAAAACTATCAATTGATCTCCCACCAACAAATTCTGAAATACTCGCCTGCTATATTGCCCCTCATAGCCTGCCTTCTGAGTACGTAATCTACCTTGTGTTACATCAAGGTTCCTATCTTTAAAACTACTGAGGTTCTTCCAACATAACTCGGTTTTATGAGACATTTGTGCAATATGTCAATGCTTGCAAGACTGCACTCAGAACTCACTTTCTCTTGCTAGAATGCCACAATGGTTATCAACTTCTCTTTAACATACTATGCATGTACTGTTTTGTCAGCACTTAACAATCATCTCATCTGCTACCTTTTCTTTATTTGTATTCACCCATATTGATACTGATATATGCACTGTTTGTTGTGATGTACAGTATTTCTTGTAGAAATATTTAAGTTTGCATAATAAATGACAGATAGTAAAGTAGCTGTACCACGTGCTTTTGGTGTTTCCTCAGTACTACTCCCATTAGAACAAAGTTGGAGACTTCACCACAAGAAGCGGGTAGCTCCTCGCCAGGCAGATCATTGTCTTGTTGTACCATGTGCCTCATCCAATTATCATGAAGCCTGCTGGATATCAGCTAAAACAGGGCCCTATACAGAAAACTAATTCTAGCATTGGAAACCCCTCATTGAACTCTCACGAACAAACTCTCTGACGTACTCGCCTACTATATTGACATTTATAGACTGCCTTCTGACAATGTAAACTAGCCCGTGTTATATCAAGGTTCTAATCTTTCAAACGTCTGAAGTTCTTCCAATGGAACTCTATTTTATGAGAATCTTTTCAATATGTCAATGCTTGCAAGACTGCACTCAAAACTCACGTTCTCTTGCCAGAATGGCATTGTATGCCACACGGACTGGGACGTTTCCTTTACCTACGAATTATATGAATACGGAGCCATTTTGCCTGATGATGTGAATGCTTTAATTCACTTCCCAGGCCCAGCAGATTAATCCTTACTGGACCTTTCCTTCCTTAAACAGCACCAATAGAGTGTTTTGCTCACTCACACCGATTTGGAGCCTACGCGCCCTGTTTTCTCCTCTGGCCCATCGTTTGGGCTACTGATGTTAACTCGTCCCCAGTCTCCCCTCCCTACACTCCTTTCCCCATCGTAAGGGACATACTTACCTACCACTTTCCAGGGGTCGAAACGTCGACATCTACCACACTAGCCAGTCTGACGAACAGCGATCACTGTGGCTTTATCTATAACTACGGCTATTTAAATATCTGGATGTAATGTGATTTACTTGTCTCTTGTATGAGCCCCTTCCTGAGAAATAACTAAGTTTGTGAATTTTACACTGTTCCATTCACTACCTTATCCTCACTTCATCCACTACACCCTCACCCTTCCCTCCTGGGGCACTGTTTTGAATATTGTGTTAACAAATGTTATAAAATATAGGATGCTTAGTGTGATTAAATAACACTGTTCATTAAGAATACTACGATTCTGTGTATAACTGTGTATGATTTTCTTGGTTCTTTAAAACACAGTAATTCGCACACTGGGACCATTCTCCGTATGTACTGAGTCAAGCTAGAGATGGGGAAGGCAGAACAATAGGTATCCTGGCAGGGTTTAGTGTATTGGGGCCAGTTGGTAGCACTTGCCAGCGCCACTCATTCTGCTTGAAGGGCACATTTGGTGCCCTCCTTACATAGTCCAGTTCAAACTAGCTCAGGGAGCCATTCGCTCCCGCGTGAAACTGGTCAAAGGACATGGAGTATCCTCCCCACTGTCCGACCCCTCCACTTCTTCTTCAACCGTCTGGACACTCTGGACTTCGCTCTGGGCATCAAGACTGCAACTAGGAAGACTCCTGCTGCTCCTTGTCTCGTTGCCCTGGTTCTCTCCTGCAACGTTTGTGCCTGTACTCCATACAGGATTCTTCCGAGGCATGTGGACATCCAAGACACCTGAAGGAATCTCCCTTGAAGTGAAGGAGTCACTTCCCTACATCTGCAGGCACCGCAATGAAGTTAACCAGTCTGCTGAGCCCGAGCTCCCACAGACTTCGAAAGGCTCAGCAACACAAGTCATGCTTCTTCACATCCCTCGAGGTCTGCTCTGTCCTCTCACCAAGTTTGAGACCAGTATCCCTTGTTGGAGCCGCAGGAACCAAACCCCTGTGCACATCGTTGACTTGCTATTGCAAAGGCTTGTTGGCTTCCTTCCTCCAAGATCTTTGGGCTCCAAGTAGCCCTAACCTCAAGCATCTCCTGTGACCAATATCTTCAGCCTCACGGCATCACTTGCACCGTGGGCCTGTATTTTTGGTGAGATGCTTGATGTCCTCTAGCGACTCCAGTGCCTGTGGGCCCTCTTGAGGGTCATCTTTGATTTCTGCAGGCTTCCCTGATTGCTTGGGCCTGCCCTTACTCCCCTGCTTGTGACGAGCCACCTGGACCTTGCTGGTCGTGACAATGCACGCACCTTCTTCACTTTCCATGTTGTTTGCAGTTGCAAAGGCTTGTTGGTGCTCCCGACAGACACTGCTCAACTCTCGACATCCGACGTGGGACAGTTTGTGCATGGCTCCTGCTCTTCCACAGGTCACCTGGTCCGCACAGCTGCAGTTCAAAGGTCAGCTCTCCTGCAACACTCAACACCGGTGGGCATCCGTCTTCTGTGCCTCCCGGCCACTCCAGAGTGGCATAGACTCTGTTCCCTTTGCTTGCAGGTACTTCTCATCCTGAATCCACCGTTGGGTTCCACCGGACACTTTCACGTTCTCCAGCAGCGGCATCTTCCTGAAGTCCTCCATTTTGTTCAACAAAGGTTTCCGACGCCACTTTACACCTATGCACCTGGCTTTCCTGGTGTAGGTATCCTGGTACCTAGGATATCCTCATGTGGGGTGGCTCTCCAACCTTCTGTCTTCCAGGGGGTTTCTTCAGGGTCCACTGGGAAGGGTCCTTCTTCTTCTTTTAAATTGCAATACGACGTACCCATTGACTTTTATTGAGCCCGCTGTCGTGTTCCCACTCTGCCCATGGCCTCCGTGGGGTTCTTGGTTACCTTCCTCAGGTGGTTCCTTGGGTCCCTGGCACTCCTACGTCTTCTGGGTATAATCTTGACTCAAGTCGTGGTTCACATACAAATATTTTAGTATATGGTTTCGTCTCTCCTGGGCGACCACTGTGTATTCATGCTACTTACCTGTTTCTATTGAAAAGTAGTGTGTGCACTGTGTATATCTAGGAGATATCTGTATGTGTTAGTGAGTGTCTTATAATAAATACATATTTTTATAAATACACTTTATGGTTCTTGTTCACTTAGTTCGTGTTCACTTAATCTATACCAATAAAATTCCAATAATATTATGCTCTAGTAAAACAAGCTGCTTTATACACCTTCTGGACTAAGCCTAAAGGCTTCTCTCCAAAGCTAGCACTTAGAGAGCTTTCTAAGGTTGTCTAAAACCACTAAATTCACCATAAGGGTTTTATGGATTAGTGGAGGTTGCCCACTTATCTAAGTGTGCACCATATACTAAGCCAGCTTCCCACATTGGTGTGCAGTGGTTGTGATTCAAGCCTGTATTGGTTTACCAGATAATCTTGGTGTGGATTAATTGAAAAACCATCACTAATATTAGGCACATATATTACAGCTTAGAATAAGTAAGTTCTACTGAACTTAGGGTTGGGTAGTTAAGGGTCCAGCACAACCCTTTCTCCAACCTATTAAATACTGGAAACTTGCTTGATTGGGGGGCTGTAACGCAGAACGTTTATTTTATTTGCGAATTTGCACATTAGTAGGCTGTACCTGCACCTTCACTGTTTTTAACAAATTTAGGGTGAAACTGCCTAATTTTTAAACTAATGATTTGAAATTAATGATACATGTTTTAACTGCACAAATCAAACAAAAGCGCATTTAAACCCTGGCGGTGCCCACCTGTTAGAGTGGACCCGTCGTGCCGTGGGGGTCAGCGCTCCAGTTGTTGGCAGTGTCGCCTATATAGCGTCATACTGGAGCGACCGCGCCAAATTAGATACTGGAAACTTGCTTGATTGGGGAGCTGTAACGCAGAACGTAAAGGCAAGCCCGTCTGCGCCCATCCGTGCACCGGCCGCGCACAGCTCCAGCAATGCTGCTGTTATTTGCAATATGGTTGTGGACGCTCCCAGTTATAGATATACCGGGGAGCAACTATGTGACATAGGTAAGCAGGGTAACAGATTTAGCGAACCTATATTGGAAAATTCAGTGGGGGCAGACCTTGATTTCCTAAAAATGGACATGCTGAAATGTGTCCTACTTAATGTGAGGTCCCTTCCCAAACACTCTATGAAGATCCAACTCCTGCTAGAAATGCACAATCTTGATGCTTTGTTCATGACAGAGACATGGATGGAGGCAGGGCTGGACCTTGAGCTGAGGCTAGCATGCCCAGTGGGGTACAAAGCATTTCACAAACCCAGGCCTAGTGGTAGAGGTGGCGGGACTGGGATCATCTTTAAGGATTCTTGGGACATTGTCCCTTTAGACATAGATGAGGTCACATGCATGGAAATATTAGGCTTTTCTGTGAAAGACCGGACAGGGCATGTCCTGACTGGCATGGTCTGCTATAGACCTCCGGGGGCAGCTAAAGTACAACAGCAGCAGAAGCTGGTTGATGTGATCAGTACTATGGCTCTCACCCATCATAGACTGTTAATACTGGGAGATTTTAACTTATGGTCTAACGGGAAAATAGATATAGCTTACAACAATCTTATTCAGTCCTGTGCAAATATGAATCTGCTGCAATGGGTCTCAGAATCGACTCATAAAGAAGGACATGTATTAGATCTGGTCTTTTCCGGGGAAAACTTGATTGTAATGGACAAAATCTTACCAGTGGGATGGTCTGATCATTACTTGGTCAAATTTAGAGTGACTCACGTTAGGAAGACTAGGCCCATGCCTAAGGAAGAAAGGTGTTTTCTAGGCAGGGATTGGAAGGGTCTATTGAAGAGGGCAAAAACATCCCCGGTCTTTCATCTAGAGACCCTTTTTGACCCTAGGAAGCAGGTAGTGGAGAATTATACAGCTTTTTGTGGGCAATTAACTAGTAAAATCAATCAGTTTGCCCCTCTTAAGAACATCAGGAAACGGGGAAGACCCTCTGCTCCGTGGTATACTGATGATTTAAGGAATTATAAGCTGGACTGCAAGCAGGCAGAAAGACAATGGAGAAAGCATTATGTCGAGAATGAAAAAGCTTTCTGGAAGGATAAATTAGCTAAGTATAAAAAAGAAATAGCTACTGCCAAGGCTGAATATTTTGCGGATCTCATCTTCAAGTCACCCAACAGTACCAAATGTATCTTTAAAATAGTGGGAGATATGGCCACCCCTGAATGCACAAATAATAAGATTCTGCCATCACAAGAGCTATGCGGTGGCCTGGCATTCTTCTTTCAGGAGAAGATAAGCAAGATTGTGGTAGGATTGAAATCAGATGTCTTACCGGGAACTAGTGAAAGGAATAAAAGAGTAATATCAAATACAAATGGAGACAGGGTTAATAGGTACGGGCCATTGAAGCAGGGGACCACCCTGGACCACTTTGAACTGCCCTCGGAAGAAGAGTTTGTCAGGGTGGCCTTGGGGGTCTCCTCAGGCTCACTGCTGGATCCTATCCCTCAAAAATGTTGGAAAGAGCTAGGCTCTGCGGTCTTTCCAGTGAAGAAATTTCAGGGGAAGTGACTCAGAGTGCCCCACGAATGATAAACATGACACCATTAACTCCCCAAGTCACTGATTTAGCTAAACAAATACGAGAGGATGACGTTAGACTGATTAATAGGGCAAGAATAGAACAAATACAGAAATTAAATGAATTAAATTTAAATGCTGAAGCTGTAACAGTACCTGTAACTATAGGTCCTGTGATTCCCTTAATTGGAGAAAGCTTAAAATGACAGAAAACTTTAACCGTTCCATGAAGTAGTAACATAGTGAGTAACGAGAGTCCAAGTGGAATAAATAATAATACCTTGTTGGATCTACCGATTGGAGATTTAATGACTGAAACCCCAAAAAGAAATACCCAGTTAGAGTCATGAAATTTAGGTCAAAATATGACTCCCGTAACAGGAAGTTCGACGGGTCCATCCCCAGAAGAGCTTAGTAATTGGGTAAAGGAATTAAGAAGGATAGATACCCAGCCTAAAGGTGTGAATGTGAGTCAATTGAAGGTAGACTTGGAGGAAATGATTGTTGGAACGATAAGTCCAGAAAGATTAGGAACTTATACAGAGGATGAGTTATTGTTTCTGTGCAAGAGTATTACTTGGAGAACAAATAATTTTTATGAGAAATTGTCAGAAGTAGCAGGTGAATTTGGGGTCGATCTTGAGAAATCAAAGGTGTTACAAAAACTGTACCGCATGGGCTTTACTGACAAAGATTTAAAAAGTTTGAATACGTCTGGAAAAAGACCGCAGATAAAAGAATTGATAAATATTTTAATGAAATGGGGAACGATAGAAAAATGTGAAATGGGTGAAAAAGAAAGATGAGGCCAGTGGGAAAGGAACATCCATGTTTCCAGTAAAAGAAATGGAGCAGGCAGGAAGTGTTTGACCCATGAGAGAGGTTCCAAGTGGTGGGTATGTCCACATACCTTGAACTAGACAAGATATATTGTCTTTTACAAATGATTTCCCAAGATTACGAGAGAAACTGGTTGAATATACAAGTGGATTGATTTCTGAAGGTATCCAAAGTATTGCTGAAAGATCAAGATGGGTTGAAATAGTGGCTCCTGCAGATTTGTGGACCGAATGCAAGATTACGGTTGATTGGCCAAAAGATGAATATCCTAGAGATGCAAAAAAACAGGTGCCCCATCTGAAGAGGTGATGAAAAATTATCATCAGTTTATTACCTGTTTAAAAGGGAAAATCAGTCCAAAAGACACAGATTGGGTGAAAATTGGTAGAACAACCCAGGAGCCTAAAGAATCTGTTCATGCCTATTATGAGAGGCTGTTACAGGTATTTAAACAGTGTAGTGAATTTGAAACTGTGAGAAGTTGGCCTGGCATATGCTGGTCACTAGTTATAGTGGCCACCTTGCACCGGTCCAATTCGACTCTTATGGTAGATAGGTTTAAGGCAACCTTTTAAAGAAAGCTATCCCAGTGGTAGCTGTGGAGAGCAGCCTTCAGGCTAAGTCTCAGAGGAATGTAAAGCAGCTTGTTTTACCTTATAATCTCTTGAATTACCAATGAAAGGACACCAAACAGGTATATATATCAAATATATATGTATTTATTTCTAGACACACTCTACTGACCTCTTTATGAGATTAGAAGCCAGGAACACATTCAAATATTAACGTTACACAATAAGTTAAGCACAAATATGGCTGGGGCCCTAGGGGCGTACCAGACCATATACTAAAATAGAGGTTTAGGAAAGTCGACTTGCAAAATGACAAGGCCTAGGGTCTGTAGAATCGCTCGGGCTTCACTACTGCAGTGAAAGCAGGTAAGTAACAGACCCACTGGAGACGCATGCAGTGTGTGAACACAGCCGCGGGTTCCTCATTGATTACAATGGAGCAAGTCGTGGTTTGATTTTTAAAGTTTTAGGGTACTTCAAGGAAGTCTACAAGCAAGCCACTTACAAGGTAAGTAATTCAAGGGCCAACACACACTAAGGCACTGGAGTGCACGAGTTACCTCACCCAGGGAAGCCGGGTACATAGGTGTCTTTTGGTGTCGGGTTGCGTCGCTGTTTTCTATGGAGACCAAAGAAGATTTGCTGCTTGCGGCAACTGAAGAAGTGTCCGGTGGAATCCATGGCTGGATTCAAGATGTAGAAGACCTGAAAATTGAAGGGACAGTGTTCACAGTCACTTGCCAGTGACCCAGGGCCAGGAAGATGGATGCCCACGGATGTCGGGTGATTTCAGGTGATCTAGGGTGTTTTGACTCTTCACTCACGAGGTCCAGGAAGGATCAACGATGACCAGCAGCTGAATTCGGAGTGAACACGACGTCTGCAGCTGACTGCAGTGTTGGCAACTGGATTGGCGCCAACAAGCCTTGGTAACAGCAAGTCTTGTGTAGAGTGAAGAAAGTCGATGGTGCAGACCAGCAAGGTCTGAGGGACTCACCCAGCGAAGGTGAGTGAGGGCAGGCCTGGAGCAATCAGGGGAGCCCTTTTAGTTGATAAGAAAGTCTTCGGGGGACCCAAAAGCCAATGGGCAAGTGATCGCGAAGACGCCTCTTGAGGAAATGCTTCACAGGAGCCCACGGTCACTCGGGACAGGGTAGGCCTCTGATTTTTACAGCACAACCTGCTGAAGGCTTGGGCCACAAATAGTCCAAAGCACAAGTTCGTAGAATGTCGTGAAGGGGTTGCACTCGACAATAGTGCATGGTTCCCAGGTATTGCGGTTCATTGTCACTCGTGGGGTCCACTCGCCTCAGCTCTGCTGGGGACTCACAATGGCCGTCAACAAGTCAGGAAATTCACTTCTGGGGCTGCAGGGACTTCGGACTCCAGCGGGAGCGGGAAAGTTTGCGACCATTGATTCAAGTTTTTGGTGCCTGCCAAGCAGGGGAGTCACTCCTTGACTCTAAGGGATTCTTCTGTCTTCCAAAGGTAGTGGAACGTCGAAGGGACAGGATGCCTATTGTTGGGCATCCTCCACTGCAAGTTTCAGTCAGCAGCAGGAGGTCAGCCCAGTGTCTGTGCTGGTGGCATCCATTTTGTGATCCCAGGGCTCTTTCAGATTTCTACCGTGTTACCACAGTAGGTACATGTCGTCCCCTCTAGAAGGGTGGGATCATACTCCCACACCAGTTACTGGTGTGGGGGTATGATTCCAAGATGTTTGACACCAAACACGACATGTTTTGATACAGTAATTCCAAAGTTAGCATTAACAGGGAGATTATAATGCACTTAAGAGTATATGGTTTAACTGCATCCACAAACAGCCACAGGGAATAGACCCTGCCAGCTGCAGAGGGGCCCTGCTCAGGCAGAGGCACCCCCTCACATTGTAAACCAAGCACCCTGCCCTCAGGATTGATAGGGCCTGCTTTAGGGGTGACTGATAGGTTTATATGTGTGTGTATGGTGAGATATAGGAACCTATACCTCTGTGAGGAGTGCTAACACCACCTCACCCAGCTGCAGTAGCAGGCCTGTGGTGTCAGATTTAGTCTGCTTCCCAGGGGTGGCAAAATACATGCTTCAGCCCCTGGTAGGCCTGTGAAGTGCCTATGCCCTTGGTACCTAGGGTACCATATACTAGGGGCTCATAAGGTACCACAGTATCCAATCACTAGTGCATCTAGTATGCACTCCAAGTTGTTTAGAGAGAACAGAGAGACTGGGGCCCTGATTAGCAGGGACCCAGCCAGACTATAGACAGAAACCAGTATATACATCAGAAAAAAAGTAGGGGCTACATAAGCACAGATCCTACTCTCCTACAGAAACCATTGGCGATAAGGATATGGGACATTTTGTGTATCGGTTTGTTTGTGGATTAAGACCTGAAATTAGTGCAATGATACAGGAACATAAGCTATGTTGGCAAAGCAAGTCTATCAATGAAATTTTGAGATATGCAAAGTACTGTAGCGATGATATTGACTCTCAATTGAAAAAGCTAAAAGAGAAAATGATATGGGCTCAAGTAAAATTGGCTGAACAGCAACAGGAGACAAATACTGTTTCACAGATCCAGGGTCAGGAGGGATCGACAAATAGTGAGATTCGGGAAAATTTCAAATGAGTAGAGAAGAGGCTAAAAAAAAAATTCCTTGTAATGCTTGCGGGATGTTGGGACATTGGAAGAATGAGTGTAGATCTGCACAGAAGGATAATGGCGCAAATCAAAATTTAAATCCACAGATGCAGAATCAAGCGATTGGGAAGCAGCAACAGCAGGTAGTTACCACCCAGTTACAGGTGCCACAACCGCCCATACCTCCAAATGTGCAGATGTACAGTGCAAGTTCGGGATTTCGAGGAGAAGAGCAGATTGGTAAGAGGCCGTTAGTTTCACAGTATTTGGTGCGTAGTAGTGAGAATGATTTGGAGTTGATGCAGTGACGGTGCCTGAGGGAGGAGGAAGAGTGCGTAGATCAGTCAGGTCCATGTATCGATGGAAAGGTAGAAGGAAAAGATGTCACCTTTTTATTGGACACTGGTGCTACCCGTTCCACTGTGAATGCAGCGGAAATCCCAAACCTACCACTCTCGGGAGAAACTATCCAAGTTGTAGGCGTTGCAAACAACCACATAAAAACTCCTGTTACAGCCTCAATAGAAGTTCACATTGGAAATTTCAAAGATATGCATCGGTTTGTAGTATGTGACACTAGTCCAGTGAATCTCTTGGGCAGGGATTTGTTGTGCAAAATGAATTGCATTATTTATTGACCACCGGATGGTGTTGCAAGAATGACACCGGATGAGGATGTTGAATTCAAATTATTGATGGCCCAACAAGAGTCAGAAGTAAAAGAATTATATTCATTACTGACTGAAGAAGATTTACCAGAGAAATTGAAAGGTACTGTGAGTCCAGATGTGTGGGACTTTACCGGAAAAGAAATTGGCTTAATGAGAAATGTGGACCCCATTTAAGTAATAATGAAGGATAGAGCAGTGTATCCAAATACTGCCTAGTACAAAATGAGTCCAGAGGTAATTGCTGGAGTCACGCCCATGATTAATCAGATTATTGAACAAGGTAGCCTAAAAGAAATAATGAGCAGTCCTTGTAACTCTCCCAATTATTGGTATCAAAAAGCCTAACGGAAAATATAGAATAGTTCAAGACCTAAGAAAGGTGAATAAAATTGTTGTGCCATGTTGCCCAATAGTACCAAACCCTGCTGTAATCCTGTATCAGATCCCATGTGATGCTGAATGGTATACAGTCATTGATTTGTGTCAGGCCTTCTTTTCCATCCCTTTGAATCCGGATAGTCAATATTTATTTGCATTCCGGTTCGGAAATCGTGTTTCCTCAAGGGTATACTGAAAGTTCATCAATCTTTAATCAGATCTTGAAAAAATGTTTGGAAACTTAAATTGCCTGGGAACTCTGTCCTGATCCAATACATTGATCACCTACTGTTGGCATCCAAAACTCGAGAAGCATGTGCAACAGAAGCCATTGCTTTGCTAAATCGTTTAGCTGAAGGTGGACACAAAGTCTCCCCATCAAAGTTACAGTATTGCAGACAGGAAGTTCAGTACTTAGGCCCATTAGATTGAAAAAGGACTAAGGAAAGTGACCCCAGAGAGAATCAGTATAATCAAGAAGATGTATCCATCCTGGAATCAGAAAGAAGTGAAAATGTTTTTGGGAATATTCAGATATTGTAGACAGTGGATATGTGGATTTTCGTTGATTGCAAAGCCTTTACAAAAATTGACTAGAAAAGATGTGAAAGATCCAATTGTGTTGAATGAGGAGAGTATGGAGTCTTTCAATAGACTGTGAAACAGTCTTTGCCAGGCACCGGCCCTGGGAATGCCAGATTACTCTAAAGAATTTGCATTATACTGTTGTGAGAGATGGTTGTGCGCTTGCGATCTTAACTCAGAAGCATGGAATGGCAAGGCGTCCAATACATTGTGCCTAACGACCGGAAGCATCTGGTATTGTTGAACAAATTAACGGCACCATAAAGTCCAGATTAGGAAAGGTGTGTGCATCCACAACACTAAAATGGCCAGATGCTTTGCCCCTTGTGCTGATGAGTCTTAGAAGTATACCTGATGAAAAGACAGGGTTAAGTCCCCACAAAATGTTAATGGGAAGAGCCATGAGACAAGCACACACACATTCCTGCAAATAAATTGATGACTCTCTCTGATGATCGTGTGCTGGACTATTGCAGAGGAGTGGCTGACCTGGTGCGTTCTGTGTCCCGTCAGGTTGGAGAAGATGCCACACCGACACAGTGTGACCAAGCACACAACCTGAATCCTGGAGAGTGGGTGTTAGTGAAAAAGCATGTGAGGAAAACATGCCTAGAACCCCCGTTGGAGCGGCCCAAATCGTATTGGTGACGACCACAGCAGTGAAGTGTTTTGGTTTGCCAAATTGGATACATGCGAGCCATACTCGTCTAGTCCCAAGTGCAATCGAAAGACCTGATGAATCGCGACCGAGGAACAAAAATCCACAACCGGTTGCTGAAGTGCGTGAGGCTGAAGAATATGGAGTGACAGATTCAAGTGAACTTTTGGACGATGAACAGCTAAGCACAAGTCGAGTGGAATGGGCACCAGATACTGGGACAGAAGAGACTGCTGTTGAGTCGGAAGAAGGTGAGGCTGTTATTGAACCAGGAGAAGGCGAAAAGGCTGTCGAAACAGAAAAAGAAACATTAGAGATTCCAAATGCTGTCTCAGAAGAGAAAAAGATCGAAGAAGAATTAGAAGAGGAAGAAGTAGCGAGTCAGACTCAAATACTGAACCTACAGCGACTGAAACACAAGAAAACCAAGAAAGACACAGAGATAAGACGGAACAAAAGAAGCAGCGAACAGGAACAAAATGTGATAAAGATAGTGCAGGCAAAGAAACCTAGAGAAGGAGATTGCTGGCCAAGTGGGGTGAAAAGACTGAAATACAGAATAATTGGAAGAAGGTTAAGAAACAGACCAGAACAAAGCAACAAAATATCAAGTCAGACAGAACAAGAAGATTTTAGAGAAGGCACAAAGAGAAGATCAAAAAGAACGAGAATTCCCTGTAGAAAATACAAGGTCCTTGAATAGACTTATGTCATCGTTGAGGAGTTTGAAACTTTAGATCTAAATTCAGAGCAGGAGAGTAGCGATAACGAGAATGAGGATAAGAGCAATTTGAGACCACCTCAACAAGGAACTATTCCAGCCTGAGGTGGATTAAAGGTTTTGTCAGAGCAAGTCATTTGTGAACTCTAAAAGGGGTAAAGAAGAAACTTCATTAGGTGTAGGATTACACCACCATATTTTTATATTTTTTATTTTTATTTTTAGGATACAAGTTCATTTAGATTTTTCTTAGGCTTTAGCGAAAGGAGATTGTTAGACTTTTCTATTTTTGTAGAATACTAAAATGGCGAAAAACAAAGTGACTGAACAACCAAAATCTAAACTAAAATGTAGATGTGTTGAATTTTTCTTTTGTAATATTTTCTAACTGATACTTATATGGATCCTATTAACAGTATTCATACCAATTTTTGATGTGAATAACATTAGAAATAATACTAATGAAGTGTCTCCTAAAAGAATGAAAGATGTTGCTAAACAGACCATAAATACTAATGGAGAACAGTTAGATGGAAGCATACTCCATCATGAGGAATCGGATAATGATTTTTCATTAAATGTATTTACTAACTTGTTGTATGAATATACTAATACCATGAATGTGAGTGACTTATGTTTGCATGAAATTGCCCTCATTTGTCTCTGAGGGAATAACATATCATCATCTTTCTCTAACATATGCTGTTTCATGTAGTGTCCTTAGTAGTCTATTTTACATGGAAGGTAAATTGGAGTATCAGTACACAGATGTAGATTTGGTATTTTCAAAGGTACCAATAATAAGTAGACTAAACAAAGTAGAAAGTGCTAAACATGCACGTCATATGGGTGGATTTTTTCATATTACCAAGCCATTAGATTTAGACCATGCTTATAAAAATAACCTAACCTTTGGACTGCATTATGAGGAATGATTGTTTTTGGATATGGTAGAACATAGAAGAGAGTTTCCAGAAAAAAACGGTTGGACAAAAGACACAAAAACCACCTTGGGCATTTAAGGAAGTAGATTATGAAAAGAGTGAAACTTATGCTGCAATGTCTTTAGACTGGTCGAAGAGAGGGAAATTATGTCTATTGAGATCAAAGACTAACTACAGTAATTATTTCATTGGCACTAGTGAATGTGAACATACCTTTCAAATTACAGGAGGTTGGGGATTAAAGAGTGGAATTGATCCCGTCTTCCCGGGGATATACTATGTATGTGGTAGAAAAGCCTATTGCAGGTTACTTGCCCACTGGTATGGGAGTTGCTACTTTGGGATTGTGTTTCCAAAAATGTATCATTTAAACATAAAGGATAATAGTGTCAATGAAATAAAACAAGGATTAACACGCAGAAGGAGAGCAAGTTTTACTGATATAATAGGTGAGGTATTCTCTGCACTGATACCATCAGTTGGGGTAGTACTAAATTCGTGCAAAATTCTAAGGCTGTCTACAATAGTTGATCGATTATCAACAGATACAAGTGGATTTTTGATGATTGATACCGAAATGGTGGCAATCAGATCAATGGTTTTGCAAAATAGACTTGCTCTTGATATTATTTTGGCAAAAGAGGGTGGAGTCTGTGGAACATTAAAAATTCAACACTGCTGCACATATATCCCCGATAAAAGTAAAGGGATAGAAGGTTACATTAGGAACATTACAAAATTACACAAGGATTTATCCCAACTGGAGGTTGACGGTATCTGGGAAAGAGTTGGAAAAAGTTTTACAGCTGTGAAAAATTGGTCTACAACGTTTGGAGAGAGTCTTTTAGGGAAGATAGTAATGCCAATGGTTTCAATAGCAAAAATAATTTTAGTAAAAAGAACAGCATATAAATGTTGTAGGTGCATGAAAAGAAGGAAAGATACATTAGATAAAAAGTATAAAAAGAAAGGAGTAAAGAGAAAAAGAGATGATAGAACTTGAAGAAATAAATGAAGAATATTATGATAAAAAGGTTAGATGTGAGTGGCATGAAAAAGGAGACAGATACTAAGTTTTAAATAACATAAAAAGGTGGTACTCAGTATGGTGAGTATTTGTGATGGCCTCAAAAGCCCTCAAAGGGGGGATTGATGAGCGGGGATTCGAAAAAGAAACCCGCTCTTGTTGAATACCCCTGTAACATAGTCTTATGTTAAGTAGATAGAATACTAATGTGCACCTATACATTACATGAGGGTAAACCTCGCTTCGCAAATTGCATGAAATTAATCTTAACCAAACGTGAATAACCGAAGATATAATAATATGGTGAGTAGAATGTGTTGTGAATGGCTTACATTGCAAATAGTGTGAATAGTATGCTAGAAGGCATGCTGTGTGATGCTTAAGAAATGCTAATTTACGTTGCTTTTACTTATGCTTTGCTAGAATAACTACTAATTTGGATCTGGGTGACGGAGAGTGGTTAACAGTGAACGTTTCATTACCACATGATTAATAAAAGTCTGCTTTCAGTTCTTTTAGTAAAATGGACAGGTCGCCATGTTTTTATCTTGACCAAACTGTGATGAGTGAAACTTGCAGCGCGCACAAACCACGTGATACTGTGGATAAATTTGCTGAGCCAGCTGAAAGAGTGTGATGCGGTGAAGGACACGACACTTGACGAGCGGCCAACTTCTGTGCTTCCATGTGAAAGTCTGCGAATGTATAAAATGTATAAACTTTGTCCTTTTATCACAAAAAATACTTCAGTTGACCGGTCAGTGGTCAGAGTTATTACTATATTACCCGTTTCAAAGGACAGGGAAGAAAAAATGAGTGGGGCCTCTCTAGTGGAAGGTTGTGCTAAACACAATCCTGTGTCAGGGAGAGAACGCTTCTTGTTTTAGTTACCCTCACACACCCTAGTGGTGTCATGCTTCATTATCGGGTCACCCCGACCCCTATAAGTCGGGGTGGGCTCAACCACAGTGTTGGGAGCTCTTTGGATAGATGAAGGTAGGAAGGTTAAAGAGAAACTTCCTCAGTCAGACCCCCGGTTTCCCTTTATTCTTGGGTCTGTCTGGGTCAATAAAAAAATGTAACTACCCGTAGCTAGAATAGGAGGCATTAGCAACTTTAGTGGGATGGACATGTACGAAAAGGGTATAAAGAATAGGTGATTTAGGGGTGGGGTCGGGTTGCTGCTGCGAGATCTTTGAGGGAGATGGAAAGAGTGAGGGTGCGCTGATGATTGTCGGATTACAGAGAGGCCTAGTCGATCCAGTCCTATCCTTATCCTGATCTTAAGTCTTTGATCCCTGACACTCTGATCGGGGGTCCCTTGCCACTACCTAGGCCAGGGTGGTGGTTTTCCTCGATCTTATTTCCTTGGGTTGGTATCGTTGATAACTCAAGAATTTATTTTGTGCTTCGTCTCTTCATTTATTATTCTGAAATGAGAAATTAATTTGATGCCTATATTGTCTGATGTCTCTTCATCTATCCCCTCCTTGTGACAAATGTATTTGTTGACATTGAGTATTTGCTAGATGATTATTAGATTGTATTCTCTCTCCTGAGGGGTTTTTCCGAATTAATGCATTGAGTTAGATAAAATGTAATAACTTACAAAAGTTTTGTGATTATTTGCGTCTGTCAATGATTTGAAATTACTATTTACCTTCAATTATTCAACTAATTGATCCATCGATCAAGTAGATGAAGAATTGATCCTAGGTGATTCTATGTGAATTTTTGGAAATCCATAACTATTGAATTAGGGTTATATGATTTGGTAAGGAAATCGCAAACTTGACCACCAGCGCAACAGGGACATTGGGTGTATGTGCCACAGTACATGGAATAATTGAATGTTCGTACCTGTCCAAATTATTGGGTCCGCGCTGGATCATTTGCATTGTCCAGCATTCCATCCATCAATTGTTTCTTTTGCATATGTCACCAGGGCTCAGGCTAAACAGCTCAGCACTTAGAAGGCACTGGATCATGGACAAATGTACCAGGTGCCTCCCAAGGGAAGGAGCAGGAAGGGTAAGTAATTGCACTCCACACAAACTCCTAGTGAAGATCAACCTCCTGGGGAGATGATCTCAGCCCCTGTGGAACTGTCCCAGAGGAACTTGGGTCTGACCAGGCAGAGCTCCTCGGGGCAGGGGGCCCTTCCAGGGAAGACTTGAGTTTGGAGTAGCAGAGCTGCCCCTCTCTTGAACCCCTCAGACAGCAAGCTGCTGCTGAGGAAGCAGGGAATATCAGTGGTCCCATAGGATCTATTGGGAGGAAGGGCTTCTGTATTCTGAAGGTAGAGACACCAAGCCTGGTGCCACCAGGAGGTTGGTAATAACCCAGAAGTTAAGAGGTTTCCTACTCTCCCTGGCAGATATTACTCTTGCAGGACACTTAGGGCAAATCAAGACTTGGGTCAGGCTTGTCCCTCACTTTCACTGGCCCTATATGTAAGACACAAAGGGGTTTTGTCTCTCCTGTGCCACTTGCTAAGCCAGTGGTAAGTCAGGTGGCACCACCAAGCCCCTCTTAATTCCACTTTCAGTGGTTGGAGTCCCCTTTGAGAGGGTAGGAATCGATATTGTTGGTCCCTTGAACCCTCCAACTGCATCTGGGCACAGTTATATACAAGTGGTGGTAGACCATGCCACTAGAAACCCAGAGGCCATTCCCCTTAGAACCATTACAGCTCCTGTAGTGGTCAGGGCCTTCCTGGGAATCTTTTGCAGAATGGGCTTCCCTAAGGAGGTCTTAACAGACAGCAGTACAATCTTCATATCTACTTATAACACTGCCATGTGGCAGGAGTGTGGAGTAAACTATATGTTTATCACACCCTACCATCCACAGTGCAATGGGCTTGTTGAAAGGTTCAACAAGACCTTGAAGGGTAGGATTATGGGTCTCCCTTAAAAGCGTAGGCGAAAATGGGATGTCTTACTACCCTGCCTTCTCTTTACCTACAGAGAGGTTCCTCATAAGGGGGTTGGCTACAGCCCATTTGAGCTTCTGTTTGGACATCCAGTTAGGGGTCTGCTGTGTCTAGTGAAGGAAGGATGGGAGCAACCTCTCAAACTCCCTAAACAGGACTTTGTGGACAGTGTCCTTGGCCTGCGTTCACGCATGACTGAGTACATGAAGAAGGCCATCAAAAACCTGGAGGCCAGTCAAGAACTTCAAAAAGCTTGGCATGACCAAAAGGCTGTCTTGACTGTTTACCAGCCAGGCCAGAACGTGTGGGTGTTGGCGCGGGCAGCTCTCCAAGACAAGTGGAGTGTCCCCCACACTATCCTTGAACAAAAAGGTGAGGTCACCTACTTGGTGGATCTAGGTACTCCAAGAATTCCCCATAGAGTACTTTGTGTAAACAGCCTGAAGTACAAGTTACTTACCTTCGGTAACGATGCATCTAGTAGAGACGATTCTAGCCGCAGATTCCTTAACGTAGAATTATCCCCAGGCGTGAGACTGGACCTGGAAAACTTTCATTGCCCCAGCATCTCTGCGCGCCGGAGGTGGTACCACGCGACTCTGCCCTGACGTTGTCCGCAGGCGTGACGTCAGCGAGGTCACATAAGCCCCGGCACGCTGACATCAGTTTTCTTCTGAGAACTTTTACACGCCACAACGCGGAGCTATCACAAACAAAACTGTGGAGAGTATGGGAACAGTGTGCGAAAAACCAGTGAAACCGAAAAGAGAGAAACGAAAGGTGAGGAACAGCACCAGTTGGAAAAGTGCCAAGCACCAAGGCACAAGAGACCATAGTGATGAAAGCCATAACAGTGAAAGAGCAGAGCACCGCTCTGAGGAACACCGTTGAAAGCGAAGGCGACATCCTCCCAGGAGGCAGAAGCATGTGAAAAAGGGCACAGCAGAAGAGAGAGAGAGATAGAGAGAGAGAAAGACTGCAACCACCATCCACAACAGTGAAGGGCAACAAGCCCGCAACAAAAGAGGAACAGCAATCCACCCCCAGACGACACCACCAAGGAGGGCCGTATCCCCTGAAAGGAGCGAAAAGGCCGAGGTACAGGCAAAAAAAAAAAAAAACTCAGAGGACTGCAAAAGAAGCAGAACCCCAAGCAAGTAAAACTTAGAAGAGCAAAAGCAGGCCCCTACACTGGAGAAACGGCAGGGTGGAGGGAAGCAGAAGCACACATGAACCAACCGACCATGTATCATAAGGGAAGGGGTGGAACAATCAAGCAGAACCAAGTATCCTGTCCGAGCAGAGCGAAGCGGACACCCACAGGAGACCAGCCACCCGGAGGGAGGCGAGTCCAGAAAACCACAGGAAAGGTCCACGCAGAACAGGGAGGAAGGGCGGGCTGTGAAGGAATCTGCGGCTAGAATCGTCTCTACCAGATACATCGTTACTGTAGGTAAGTAACTTGTACATCTGATAGAGATTATTAGTCGCAGATTCCTTAATGTAGAATAGATACCCAAGCCATACTCAAAGGGGAGGAGGGCCTGTGAGAGAACCTCCCCAGTAGGAAGAAACACAGGGCCCCAGCACGGCGAAGGGAAGACCAGGAGACCCCAAGCCCAGGCAAGGTACAATGGCCACAAACCCTCGTAGGGACAGAGAGCCGCAGAGGAGCACCCAGGAGAAAAGAACGACCCCAACTCCAGGAAGAAGAGACAGAACTGGAGGGAAAGCCTGCCGTAGGAAAACACAGCGACAGAGGGCAGCCATACAGGCATCAGTCGCAAGGAAGCAGGCAAGGCAGGAATGGCTCCACAGCCAAGGAACGCAGGCATAAGAAGAAAGGCACAGGTGCGTAAAGCCCCAGCAGAACAAGAGGCAGGGGCACAAGGTAGCACAACAAGGGCCATGGCAGTGGGCCAGCACAAGCAGGTGTGCATCGCCGACAACAGACAGCACCATGAAGCAGCGCACCCACAACAAGCCAGGCGCAAGCCGAGGGCAGAGGCCAGGAAATGCAGAACAAGCCCCAAGGGAGGATCGTACAATAGACACACACCGACCCATGAAGAGAAATGGAACCAGCCATAAGAGAAAAAGGGGGGAGACACAGAGGACGGACCAAGTCGTTCAACAGAACACAGGAAAGCCAGGAGAAACCCAGCCCCCTGGAACACCAGACAGAGGACCAGGCCGAAACGCCGGACAGGAAGGCAGAAACGCCACAACACGACACCATAGACAGCATTTAAAACTGTCAAGCGACGAAGTGAACACCGAGAATGACGGAACCCGGAGCAGCGCAAGCCGCGCCCGGACAAGATACAAGAGACCGCACCAGTGGTATACAGTGATGACAAGAAAGGCAGGGAACCCGAAAAAGGGGCAACCATACCTCCCCAGTGCAAGACAGAGCTATTCAATAGCTACAAGTACCCCACATAGGGTATGATACGTCCCACTAAAACATGGAAACACTTCTTAGGGAAAAACCCGCAGCAGAGGACCAGAACAAAAAGGACCTGCAGATAGAACCACAGACGGCTTGACAAGCAGCCAATCAAAAAACACACCGAAGACCCAACCTGAGGACACATATGGGTGGACCACAACCAAAGAACCACAAAATCCAAAGGGGCTCTACCAGCAGTCAACGATGGATTTAACCCAGATCTCTTGACTGGGGGAGAATGTCTGCATTGTCAGCATTCCGTCCATCAATTGTTTGTTGTAACGCTACCAGCAGTCAACAGCACAAAGGGGTCAATTTAAGGAACCGAAGCCAAGTTACAGAGGGGGAGGAGGAGGAGGAGGAGGAGGGGGGAGGAGGACGGAGCCCCGCAAGGAGCTGCTGAATGGCAGCATCTGCATGGGTGTTAAATAAAAGCACCACGTCAAAGGGCAGGTCAACGAGACGCTCCCTCACATTCTCAGGGTAAACGCTATCCCTCAGCCAAGCGTGGCAACGGAGAGCTACTGAATTTGCCATTGTGCGGCTAAGAGCATCAGAAACATCCAGGGCCGAACTAAGAATAAACACGGCCAGCTCCAAGCCATCCATCACATGGTGTCGCAGATCAGCGTGAACACCTTCCAGAGAGGCAGAAGACAGAAAAGACTCCACGGAATCCCACAAGCTGGAAGTAGCCCTGGCCAACACACAAAGCGTGTTGAGCGCTCGTAAAGCAGCACTAGAAGAAGCGAAGAGGTTCCGCCAACAGGAATCTAATGATCAGGCCTCACGTGACGGGGGAAACAACACCAAAGGTAAAGAAGGAAAAGCAGTCTGCAGAAGAGGGCCCTGAGTAGAAGGGTGGAAAGAAAGGCAGTCTGGGTCGTGCGGAGAAGGACGGTTATGGTGGAGGAGCGACTGGGGCACCGGATCTCCCCTGGCAGGACGCCCCCAGAAGAGAATTATGGAGCGAAGCTTCGAAGGGAAGAAGCAGCTCCCGTCCACCAGAGCCCTGATGGAAAACCTCCAGCAAATGGTCCGTAGGAAATGGGGTGGCAGGGTCGCCCATGTGCAAAATGCCAGCGGCCGTGGAAATGACCCGGGCAAAGGCCGCACACGCCTCCGTAGGGCGACACGGGGGGGCGATGGCTGTAAACTAAGCCGGCCATCCCCGAATCCAGCTGGAAGAAGAAAAGGCCAGCCCGGGACGGTGAGGAGCCCTCCCTGGAAGATGCCAGGGAAAAAGCCACGACGCGGCGGCCCGTCTCCGGGGAAGAAGAGACAAAAAGTTGAAGAACCTCCGGGGAGGAGGGGGCCTCCGTAGACGAGTCGACGACCCGACGCTGGCACTGTGCCGTGGAGTCCGCCACAGGCGCCGGCGTGAGGTCGACCGGTGCCGGAGGGGATGCCGGAATGACCTCGTCTACCACTTGCCCCCTAGGAGAATGGAGCGGGGCCGGCTCCGGGTTGGCGAAAGAACAGTGCCGAAAAGGCACCGACTCAACCCCAGACAAAGCAGCCGCCTGCGTGAAGAGACGAGAGGGACCTGGGGACACGCCCCAGCCCCTAGACAGCACCTGCGCCGCCGCCAGGGTCGACAGCACAGGGACCCCTCAGGGGTTTACAGCGAGGCAGAGGTGCCATGGGCCGAAGAGGGGAACCCCGTAGGACCGCACCCCAACGACATCACACCTCCAGATTCTGAAGCCGAACCGGTCGGCGCAGGAGCCAGAGCTGCCGGCAATGCCGGGGAAGGCCCCGCATGTGGAAAGGGATCCACGGGCGTCCCAGGAGGAGGAGGGGTCAAGGAAGCCTGCAGAGCCACAGCATAGGCCTCCATTTGGGCCCTAGTCGCCTCGGCGCCAGGAAACCCCGGTTTAGGGTGGTGACGAATGAGGCCGCATGTCCCGCAGGGAACCCACGCTCTCTGCAGAGCGGGAACCAGGCCTCGAAGACAAGCTAAGAGACTTACCGAAGGGTGACCCAGATCTGGACAACCAGGATGAGAGGAGCTTCATCCAGTGCTCCCGCTGGGACTTAGGCTTCAGATGCTGGCAAGCGTCGCAGTCCGTTGAATTATGGTGCTCTCCCAAATACCACATACAAATAGGATGAGGGTCTGTCACCGACATGCGACGCGCGCAAGACGAGCACGCTTTAAAGCCCGAAGGCATTCGCACACTGTCCCCCCACGCAAAAGCGTGAAAAGAATGCCTGAAAACAGGACAGGGAGACAATCTGGATCTGCGTTGCACGCAGAAAAGAAGGAAACTGATGTCAGCGTGCCGGGGTGGGGATTATGTGACCCCGCTGACATCACGCCCGCGGACGACGTCAGGGCGGAGTCACGTGGTACCGCCCACCAGCGAGCAGAGATGCTGGGGAAAAGAATGTTATCCCGGTCCAGTCTCACGCCTGGGGATAATTCTACGTTATGGAATCTGCGGCTAGTAGTCTCTATCAGATACCTTTTGTGGACAGGGCTGACGTGGGCTTGCTCATGGCAACTGATGAGGGACAGGAAGAAGAGTGATCCTCTCCCTGATCTCCTCTCTCAGAACCTTGATGATGGGTCAGAGGATGGAGTAGCCTTGTTAGGCAGCCTCACTGACGAACAGCAAGCTGATTGTAGGCAGGTCCTCAATCAGTACAGACACATGTTCTCCCCAACACCCAGTCAGACCACCTGGTGTACCCATGAAGTGGACACAGGTGACAGTCTGCCTGTAAAGAGTAAAGTTTACAGACAGCCTGACCATGTCAGAGATTGCACCAGGACAGAGTTCCAAAAGATGCTGGAATTGGGGGTCATTGGGGTTTCAGATAGCCCCTGGGCTAGTCCAGTAGTTCTTGTGCCAAAACCTCACACCAAGGGTGGAAAAAGAGAGAGGAGGTTTTGTGTGGACTACAGAGGCCTCAATGCAGTCACTAGAACTGATGCCCATCCTATTCCAAGGGCGATGAACTTATAGGTACTTTGGCCTCAGCCAAGTTTCTGAGTACATTTGACCTAACTGCTGGCTACTGGCAAATCAGATTAGCTGAGGATGCCAAGCCAAAAACAGCATTCTCAACCCCTAGTGGCCAGTATCAATTTATTGTTATGCCCTTTGGTTTGAAGAATGCACCTGCCACATTTCAGAGGTTGTTGAACAAAGTCCTAACAGGTCTGGAAGGCTATACTGTAGCATATCTAGATGATATAGCTCTCTTTAGCTCCACCTGGGAGGATCACCTGGTCCACCTCAAATGTACTAGAAGCCCTGCGAAAGGCAGGCCTCAATATCAACGCCACCAAGTGCCAGATAGGGCATAGTAAGGTTGTGTACTTGGGCCACCTGGTAGGTGGAGGCCAGGTTAAACCATTGGAGAGCAAAATCCAGACCATTGTGGACTGCGTTGCTCCCACTAACCAGATTCAGGTCAGAGTTTGCTTGGGCCTGACTGGGTACTACAGAAAATTTGTCAAGGGATATGGGTCCACAGTGACTCCCCTGAATGACCTTACATCTTAGAAAATACCCAAGAAAGTTCAGAGGACAGTAAGCGGTCAAAAGGCATTTGAAGCCCCAAAGCAGGCCATGTACACTGCTCCCATCCTGCTAAGTCCTGACTACTCCAAAACTTTCATTATCCAGACAGATGCATCTGAGATGGGGGTAGGGGCTGTGTTATCACAACTTAATGGAGAGGGCCAGGTTCAACCAGTAGCTTTTATCAGCAGAAGGTTGACCCCCAGGGGGAAACTTTGATCAGACATTGAGAGGGAAGCCTTTGCTGTGGTCTGGGTCTTGGAAAAGCTAGGCCATACCTGTTTGGCACTCACTTCATTTTTCAGACAGACCACCAGCCCCTCTTATGGCTTAAACAGATGAAGGGTGAAAACCCCAAACTTTTGAGGTTGTCTATTTCCCTACAGGGGATGGACTATGCAGTGGAACATAGACCTGGGATTAACCATGTCAATGCAGATGGACTCTCCAAATATTTGCACTTAGAAAATGAAGACTCAACTGGGAAAGGTTTTTCTCACCTCCTTACCTTTGGGGCAGTTGTGTAGGAAAGTAGGATCTGATTTTATGGTTACCCCCACTTTTTGCCTGGCGCTATGTTGTTGTTGACTAGTCTGATTGGGATCTGCTAAACAGGACCCCAGTCTCTGTGCTTTCTGCCATAAATTGGCATGGTAGGTACTTAGGTACATCCCAGGTTGGACACTGGTGTACCCTTATCAGTCCCTAGTATATGGTACAAAAGTGCCCAGGGCATAGGTATACCAGGGGTCCTCCAGGGGCTGAAGCATGGATTGTGCCATCCATGAGGGATCACTCAAACTATAACAGGCCTGCAATTGCACTCTGTGTAGGCTTTGAGTCTATGTTAAGTACAGCTATCAGGCGATAAGATGCCTATTGTGATGGGTCTTTGCCAGGATTTGGTAGGACAGTCACCACTACCTCCATGGTCTCTGTGAAGGCCCCCAATCATGCACAGTGATTAAACAACACTGTGGTGTCAATCTGGATGAAAATAGTTTATAGAATTGGGCTGAAAGGCCATCTGGCCCCAGCGTTTTATTCGCATTCAAAGTTCTAATGACTAGTTGGACCTCCTCCAGGGTGATCGGTTTTCCAGTGTCTCTCTGGGTTTCTATAAGCCTCGGGAGCTGTACCCATTCTGAAAAGATGTCCTAATGCTCAGATGACACGGGAGCACCTCTGTAGAGTGCCTCATAAAAACTAATTGACCTACCCAACCACATCTATGAGACGGGTCCCATTCTCATAGAGAATTTACCTAATAAATCCTTTTCCCTCTTACCTCTCAATGCGCGCACTAGCCAGGTTCCTACCCAAAACATATAAGCATTTTTCTAGTTGCGAGAGCTCTGATTTATTTGTGTAGTGCATAAGGAGTTGGCCCAGGCTGCAATAAGCATACGTGTGGTTAGCATGACGAGTGTCGAAGTAGTTCAGCCTGCAGTTTCTGTGTCTCAGCCTCTAACTACTTGACCTCCAACTTGCGTCTGATTTGTTCTGCTGCCGCTATAAAGTGGTCCCCGATGACCACCTTAACTGCATCCCAGACTCTGGTGGCTCGCAACCTCCTCTTCCTTGTTAAGTTCAAAGTATTCATCGATACAACTGCCAATGTACTGCTAAATGATTGGCTCCCTCAGCAAGGCAGGGTGGCGCCTCCAGGTCTGTGGGCATTTTAGCTGCTATAGGGCAGTTCTGTCAGGATGGGGCCTGATCAGAGACAGCAATGGGTCCTATGTCTGTTGTTCGGAGCAGCCCTACCAGCGGGTTACTCAATAGTATATAATCAATAAATACATGAATGTGTTGGGTGGCCCAGAGTAGAAAGGGAAACCATGTGCCATTTAAGTGTGTCTCTCTTAATGCATCTCTGAGGCTCAAGTCTCCCAAAGTTTTCTTAAGTCATTTTGAGAAGGCTCCTGTAGGTGTTCTGTCTCCTCCCTTCTTTTCCCTGTAGGGATACAATACTATATTAAAGTCCCCTGTGAGCACAATGTTTCTCCTGACCACCTCTGCTACGCCAGCCTGGTTGGGCACATGTACCGTTGCTAGCATGATGGGTTGCCCTCTAATGCCCCCACCAATATTATGTCCCAACCATATTTAGTAGTTTTGGAGTGTAAGATCATATGCGGTAGGTTGCACATCAACAAGTATGCCACTCCCCGCTGCTTAACGAAGGATGAGGAGGGATAGGCAATGGGATATGCAGTATGTTTAAGACTTCCCATATCCCCTCAGATAAGGAGAGTCTCCTGAAGGCAGATAATATCTGGGCTTGTTTTCATGAGGGTCCCCCCACCTTACCTTGCTAAGTGGAAGTCCAGTCCCAGAATGCGGAGTGACAGTATTTGAACCATTGTGACATAAGAAAGGGGCACAAGAGTGTGCTGTAGCTAGTAGCCCAGGTGTTTGTATTGTAGAGAGGTGGGTACTGCACTATACCTCCTGTTCCCTCCCAGAACCCAAAAGTGAAATGAAAACTAAAAACAACAGCAAACAAAGAACATGTCAAAATGAAATGAAGAAGAACCTCCTCCTGGAATCAAGGGGCATGGGCAACCAATGGTTCCCAAACCCCTCAATCAGGGACAGGGAGGCCTCTCTCTCAGGCCTGAGCCAACAATACTAACACTTGGTGGTCCATCAAGGCATAGCTGGTCCACCAAGGATAGGATAGGATATATGCTTGTAGAGCGCTCGTATGCCGTGGCGTCCTGGCGCTAAGGGAAGAGAACCTAGTAAGGCCAATAGCCTGTACCATCACCTATGTTGTAGCAAACAGCCAAGTCTTCAAGGCTCTTCTAAAAGCAAATCTATTAGGTTGAAGACGCATAGCTACAGGCAGCGAGTTCCATAGCTTTGTCGCACGGTGGGAGAACGCTCTACCACCCCATCTTGCCTTCCTGATGCTGTCCAGGCAAAGAAGACTCAAGGTACCAGACTTTAGTAATCGGGCTGGAATGTAAGGTCTAAACAATATTCCGTAGAAAGCTTTATGGACCAAACATAAGGCCTTAAACTCAACGCGATGCTGGATTGGGAGCCAGTGCAAAGTTTGAATAGCCGCAGAAGTAGGCTTGCCTCTGGGTATATCTAGAAGTAATCTAGCAGCAGCATTCTGCGATGATTGAAGCCTATTCATTTGGGACTTATTAATTCCCAGAAGTAGGCCATTGCAGTAATCTAACTTGGAAAGCAAGAGAGCTACTACTACTGATTTCTGTTGTTCCTTCCTAATGAAGGGAAATATCTTCTTCATGGTTTTAATTAAGAAGAAACAGGAAGAGGTGAGACTATTAACTTGAGCTGAGAAAGTTAAATTACAATCAAAAATAACCCCCAGATTTCTGATCTTGGTTGCAGGGGTGGGACATTCCCTGGCTATAGTTGGCCACCAGGAAGCATCCCATCGAGGTTGCCCCTGGCCAAATTCAATAACCTCCGTTTTATCTGTGTTTAATTTTAGGAAGCTATGATTCATCCAAGATATAATCTCCTCCAAACAGGCATGAAACCTAGCAGCCGTGTTCCCTGGATGTTTAACCATGGAGATTATAAGCTGAGAGTCATCGGCGTATGAAGTAAATTCAAAACCATGCCTCCTAATCAAACTGGCCAGTGGCAACATATAGATATTAAAGATGGTAGGTGACAATGCAGAACCCTGGGGGACCCCACATGGCAAGAAAAATCTCTCCGATTGCAAACCCTCCCAATATACGCTCTGCACTCTCCCGTCCAAAAAAAGAGGATAGGTGGGACAACGCTGAACCCCCAATACCCACATCTTGGAGCCGCTGAACCAACACCGTGTGGTTCACGGTGTCGAAGGCTGCCGACAAATCAAGCAGAACCAAGACTACATTTCCCCCTTGATCCATTGTTCTGCGGATCTCTACTGTAACTACAATCAGGGCAGATTCAGTCGAATGATTAGGTCTAAAACCATGCTGAGTTACATCCAGTATTTCATTGGTCTCGAGGTACTCAGTCAAGGTTCTGTTCATTGATTTTTCCAAGATCTTAGCCATTATGGGCAGGCCGGCAATCGGTCGGTAGTTCTTAAGCTCTATGGGGTCTAGCGTGGGCTTTTTTAAGATAGGCCTAACAGTGGCCATCTTCCAACATGCTGGAAAGCTGCCTGACTCCAGAATTTGATTGAATAATGGCGTTAGTACCTCCCCAATCCTATTTACAACCCGGTGAAGCACCGTGGCTGGGCAGGGGTCTTTAGGTCATCCCGATTTTAAGGAGAGAAGTAAGTCACCGACTTCCTCTCGACTAATCATAGGGAAGCTAGTTAGTTCCCTCAAGGATGGTCTCACTGTTGCCTGTGAGTGTTGTGCTATGTCTGGGAGCTGGCAGGCTTCAGAAAGGTTGTCATAGATAACTTGGACCTTATTTTGGAAGAAAATTGCCATCCTATCGCACATAGTTTGATCAGGATGAAAAGCAGTGCCCAGTTGGGATTTAGAGAGCATATTGACTGTTTTAAAAAGCTCTCTCGAAGAGTTTCCCGCTTCCTCTATTTTAGTGGCGAAAAACAACTTTTTTGCCTCTATGATTGCCATCTTGTATTCTTTAAGGGCAGTATTATAGATCATTTTTGCAGATATATCATAATCCTGCCGCCATATTCGTTCTGCTGTTCGGCATTTCACCTTTATGGCTTTGAGATGGGGGATTGTACCAGGGGGAGGTCGGCTTATGTCTTCTAATGGTAGACCATCTTTCAGGAGCTAACTGGTCAGCTGCTATCTGGAGCCAATCGTTAATCTCGGAAGCAGCCGCATTACAATCCTTAGACAACGACCTGGGGCCTGTACTAAGAGCCACTAATAAGTCATCTGTGCTGACTTTGTTCCACCGTCTGGACATGACTTTAGTGGATTTTATCTGTTTCCGCAACAGTGGGAGTGAGACCTTGATCCTAAACAGAACCGCATAATGATCTGCCCAAGGCAAAGGAGTAACTTTTACCACATTTATGTTGGAATCGTTTGAGAAGATACCATCCAAGGTATGACCCGCCTGATGGGTGGGTTCAGTGACAAACTGGGCAAGTCCAAAGGTGAAAAGATTGTCAAGAAGTCTTTTCGTATCAGAATTGTCCCCAAGCTCCAGGTGAAAATTAAAATCCCCAAGTAGCAAGAACGGGCCATGATCAGTTTGCGACTCTTGGTAAGTCATCAAGGACTAAGCAAATATCGCTTTTGGACCAGGGGGGCGATAGAGCAATAAGCCCAGAACATTCACTACGTTGTTAATATTGATGGTAAACTGCAAGGCTTCTGCCGAAAGATCTTTAGTGGCGTTTATTTGCAAATTAATATAATCTCGGTAGACAATAGCAATGCCCCCCCTCTTCCCACCTCTCTATTTTGTGAGATCACAGTGTAGCCTTGTGGTAGGGCTATGTTCCAGTCTGGACATGAGGCGTTATCTGCCCATGCCTCGGTAAAGAAAATTATGTCTATGTTAGTGCTTCGAATCATTTCCTCAATCTGATACTTGTGTTTACTTAATGATCGGACATTAAGCAGCATGCATTGAATATATCGTTCCTGATCACCAAAATTGTGGCCAACCACTTTAGGCCGGGGGGGAGGGGCCCTTTGGTCATCCCTTAGGGTTTCCACAAAGCCACCTTCCCTCCCTCCTATCTTAGCGCTAATCGTACCTCCCAAACAAAACAGACAATTAGTACACTCTATCTCACTCAGAAGAGTTAGGTCGTGAGGTTTACACGATCCTTGATCGAGGGCTAGCAACTCCTCCCTGCTGTGTTTTCCGGAGCCAAACCGGCCAGGGGTTATGGCGCTGGACGCGTTACGGACGCTGACGGGCGCAGACGGGCTTGCCTTGATGGGCCTCCTCTCTGCCCCAGTCAAGCCCCTTGAGTAACTCACATAGGCAGCACGAGTAGACAAAGCAACTAAGCCAACCATGGAAATGCAGATTCCCGAGGTTTGCGGGTGGCAATACTGATGGAGCCATTCTTGATCCCCTATACCAACAGTTGTCTTACATGGGTCGACCTCTTAGGAAGCTCAAGGCTCCAGTGTAGTGGCACCAGGACCCACAACAGCAGGCGTCCCCACAGCAAAAGCCCTGTTCCCCACTACTTGGGTGGAAGCAGTCTCCCTAAGCTATCACCCTCCATTGGGAGTCTACCTTTTGGGCAGCTTTAAGTGCAGGATGCCAGTAAGTAGTCACTTGGGTTGCTGACGGTGTCTGCCCTCCAGGCATGGGCCTCTACCATGAATACACGGGCCCTGCCAGACATTCATCAAATCGCGGGCGTATTTGGATCTGTGCTCCCAGATTCTGAATTTTATGATAAACTATCCAAAGAGAGTCCCACCAGGGCCACTGCCTGCTGTACATTGGCGAGATTATGATGCTGATCCCCAATTTCAAAGGATGGATTGAAAGGATAAGTGGATCTGTAGTGGATGCCGTCTTACCAGAGTTTCCATGTGAGTGGGCGGAACTCCGCTCTGAGCTGTAGCGTGAGTTGAGAGACATCCTGGTAAACCACTCAGGAATACTCTGAAAAGCTCACTTCTCCAGCTTCTGTGCATGGTGTAGGATTTCCTCTGTTTCTGAGAAGTAGTGGAGCTTGATCAGCACATCTCTAGGTCTCCGTTGTTGGGATTGGGTCCAGCGTGGTGTATCCTATCGATATGGATCTCAGAATGGTTGTTGCCTAATGAGGATCAGAGCATACCAGTGACAAAGGCTTCCAGGTTGGTATCAAGGATGTCTTCACTAAGTCCCCTGAACCATAGGTCCTCTCCTCTGAAGCCATTTTAGAGATCTTCTAATTTATCAACTGCTAGGGCTGTGCATCGGGTTGTTATGCTGGACTGGGCTGTTGATATGGCCTCTAATTGCCTTTTTCAGCATGAAATCGTTGGCCCACTGTGTCTATATATGTGTGCAGCTCTGTTATTTTCGTGGTTAGATCTGTGAGAAGTTGGGGCAGACCAGCTGTATAGTTTTGCCTCAGTTTGTCTTAAGGCTGATTTGGGGAGGGCCATATTGATGAGTGTGAGAAATTGGGTTGTTGGTCGACTGGGGTGTGAGCCCTGGTCAAGCAACAGCCACAATCTCTTGTAGGGTGAACCACAAAAAGTCACTAAATCAACCTGTGCTTAACCCTAGGTAGCTCGGCCCCAAAAAAACAGTCAGGCTTAACTTAAAGGCAATGTGTAAAGTATTTATGCGGCATACAAACCGTAATGAAGTGAAAACCCAACTCAAGAAAAATCCTAATCAATTTAGGAAAAATATTTTAGTAAATTATTTGCTACCAAAATGACAAAGATCCAATCAGAACCAGAGTTATGAATTTTTTAGGTTATTAGTAAAAACTAGCTTCTAAAAGATCAAAGCACTAACAGCAGATATATGGCCGACCTCGATGTAGCACGATTCGTATACAAAAAGTGGATTGGGCCCAGTCAGCTCTTACTTTCATATTCAGAAGAAATTCTGAGAAAAAGTGTCTGATAAGGTAAAGTTCAGCGGGCAAGGCTGAAGCAGGTGTCTGAGGAGATAGCATCTTTGTCGGATGGCTTTGGGTCAAACCTGTGGTGAAGATTTCTATGCTTGGACTTAGTCACCGAAATGGAAGTTGAAAATTTCCAGCAGGAGGATGCAGAGGGTTGTATTAGAAGACTGTTTCAAGAGTCTGTCTACCCCTTTGGCAAAGGACCGCTGAAAAGGATTTGCTGCTGCAGAGAAGAATGTAGTATAGTAGTACAAAAAACAACGTTCACAAGGAACTCATTTTTCTAGAAAGTTTGGAGGATATGCAACTCAATTAGTCGCTAATATTACATCATAAACAGAAAATGTTGGATACAATCGTGACTCTCTGTTGAGTCCAAATAAAATTTACATTACTTTTATCTTCATGCAATTTAATTGAAAAAAGCCCATACAGTCTCTTTGTCATCAAGACTACCTGACTTCAGCCGAAGTAGGTAATTTAATTATGCAGTATCCAAAAAATTACATATAATTCCACATTCAAATATTTTAGTGTGCCCCAGTGAAGTGACCATAACCTATTAGGTGAGTATTCAGTGACAAGGTGAACAAACAAGGGAAAAACAGGTTATTGGTGAAGTACAAAAGGATGAGCTTAATACAATATGGTTATTCAATTTATGAGCTCTCTCTTTTGTCTGTAGTCGACGGCGTTTCGACCCTCTCTAGGTACGGGGTCTCATCAGGACCATATTACTGGGGTACTGTAGAAGAAAAAGATGTGTAAAAATGGATGTGGGCTGTTGCAGATAGTCATAGGGGGCTATATTACTACTGCAGAGGTTAAAATTAGTGCCTCGTTAACTGTTGGATTATACAGCACGGTACAGGACAGTAAAATCCTGACCTGTGTCGAGGAAACTTATAAAAAGTGCCAAACAAGTATAACAGTAACACGGTACTCACTATTGTGTGGCCTGTTGTACCGGAGTACATCTGATGTATTACCATCTGCGGGAATTCATGCTGTGGTATTGGGGTTACGAATAACCATGAAGCCGCTGTGTGGCTCCATCGTATCAATAAACGGTATATGAACCTGTGAAGGCAAAACAGGTATACACATGAGAAACTGACCTGTATTCCAGGGAAATTAACACTAAGGATAGAGCAAAGCACTTACTAATTGTCACAATATTGCATACAATAATATGGAGTCCACGGTCTTTTAGCAGGACTCGTATTAATACAGTTGTTGAGCCAAGAATAAGCTTCAAATTTACGCTGGCAGTGACCTAAACGGGGAGAGGGGAATGATTAGCTGAGGTGTAGTATGAATCTAGTTAGATAGTCTCTAGCGGTAGAAGCACCTACTTGATATCATGCCGCTCGAATGGTCACGATTGACTGCAGTAAGAGGTTCAGTGTTGAACCTGGTATTGGAAACGCCGACCGGAAGTGGGAACACTAACCACATGTTGCTAGGAAACCTAGCTATCGTAAATGAGGCGGCCATCTTAGGCTGGTGAAAAATGCCTGAACGCTAGTTCTATCTTTAGAATTATGCGCAATACTAATTAGTAATATTTTATTAATAGTCATAGTTGACTATATTAAGTGGGTGAGCATTGAACCTGGTATTAGAAACACTGACCGGAGGTGGGAACACCAGCTACATGTAGATAGGATACATAGCTATCGTGAATGCGACGGCCATCTTAAAATGGTGAAGGATGACTGAACGCTAGCTCTATCTTTAGAATTAGGTGCAATATTATTGGACATATATATATATTTTTTAAATGGCCTCGATGTGTGACAATGTTTTTACAATATATATCCGTTTTTTTCGATCTCTTCGAACTAAGTTGTCATTTTATCAATACGAACTTTACTATAGCTAACACAATCGATACAGTAAAAAACATAAAACAATGAATACAGTACAAGGTACATGTCGCATTCTAAATACATGGATGATATTCCTGTCATTATAGTTTGTAATGACTATACATATTCTGAATTAGAGCATGTTGTACCCGTGTAACATTAAGATACAAAGGATACAAGGAGAGAGAAAAACATCAAGGTCTATATGAATTATAGCGAAAATGACTATTTCAACTTATCCTAATACACGCTAAGAGAGTAATGTAGGCATGCATAGTAGTGTGTTGTATATTCTCATGTCATGGTAACAATCCTGAATCTAGCTTTCTGGAATATAGACAGAGCCCTGTCTACCCCATATCTGATTTGATGTTTCAGTGCAGGCTGATATAGCTGCGCCATTCTTCAAGACTATTCAGGCCCTTCCTAATTGACACTTGTCTATCCATTTACATTCTAGTGATTGTAGGATCTGTGTGATGTCTCCTCCCCTCGAAGGTATGGTGGCTCTCTCTATCACCTGCCATTTGAGATCATTAGCTGAATGACTTTGTCTTTGTAGTGATCTACCAGTGGTGCATTCTCTACCTGGCAGCTAATTCTGCTACGGTGTTGGCCAATACGTGCTTTCACGGGTTGTATAGTTTGGCCTATATATATATCAGGCCACATGGACACCAAATACAGTAAATAACGTTAGGCGTGGAACAGTTTGTTAATGTCTGAAGTTTCAATCTTATTTGATCGTGTACAAATTCTTTAGTTTCTACTGTGAAGTTGCAAGCAACACAGTTCCCACATTTATAATGCCCTATCAAGGGAGGTAGTGACCATAAGTCACGGATGGTACTCTTTCCATGATTCACACTAGTGTCTGAGTGCACCAGATGGTCCCTAATATTTTTGCCTTTTTTAAAAGAGAACATGGGTTTTTCCTGACAAGAATTCAGAGCACTTAAGGTTGGCCAGTGTCTCTTAATGGTCTTTTGTATCTGGGTGCTTAGCGGGCAAAAGGTGGTCACGCACACAGTACGTTTAGTGCTTTCCTTCGTGGTTTTGTTAAGTAGTACCTCACGGGGATGAACCACGCCCTTTTCATTGAGGTTTTTATAAGTCTCTTTGGATATCCTCTTTCGCGTAGTCTTGCACTAAGTATATTAGCTTCTTTAAAGAAATCTTCCTTCTCAGAGCAGTTGCGACGCACTCTTAAAAATTGGCCATATGGGAGGCCATCTTTCAGTGCTCTAGGGTGGAAACTCTTTTATTGTAGCAGTGTGTTCCTGTCAGTGGGCTTGCGATATAAGGTAACATCCAGATGATTGTCACGCCATCTTATTTTCAGATCTAGAAATGGGACCATATGTTTGTCTTTATGATAGGTAAATCTCAGAGCTGTTTGACATGTATGAAGATATGCTACAAAGGAATCCAAAATATCCTCAGTGCCTTTCCAGATGAAGAAAATATCATCGATATAGCGTTTCCAGCATTTTATATTCACCAAGAATGGATTGTTCACATTGTTGATCCACTTTTCTTCCAAATCACCTACATAAAGATTGGCTAGGTTTGGAGCAAAAACAGCTCCCATTGATGTACCTGAGCATTGGTGGAAGTAGGTTGAATTGAATCTAAAATAATTCATGGTGAGGGCTATTTCTAGGAGATCTGTGATTAAATCAGTGGGAACCTCTACTGGTGCTGGACGGTTGTCTAATATCATTTTGATGACACTGATGCTCTCCATTTGTGGAATATTCGTGTACAACGAATCTATGTCCATCGTGACCAAGGTTTCCTCCATGGGATTATATTCCATTCCTTCAACCAAATTTATCATATGTGTACTATCTCTAACGTATGTAGGTAGAACGGGGACAGACTCTTTGATAAAACTGTTGATATATTGCCCTAGTGGTTCCATGACAGAACCACACCAGATAGGATGGGTCTCCCAGGAGGATTCTCTGTGTCCTTATGTACCTTAGGCAAGGTGTATAGGACCGGTGTACTTGGATATCCTTTGTTCAGTTAGTCGAACTCTTGTCTGGTCAGGAACCCTCCATCTAGTCCCTTCATGGTGACTGATTGTATTTGTTTCTGTATGTCAGTGAGGGGATCACGAGGTAGTTTGATATAATGTTCAACGTTGTTTACTTGTCTCATTATTTCAGCCTCATATTTCGCTCTTTCTTGTATCACGATTCCACCACCTTTATCGGCGGGTTTCAAAATTATATTTTCGTTGTTTCTCAAAGAGATTAATGCTTCTTGTTCAGGTTTTGTGATATTGTACGGAGTGAAAGTTTTCTGTTCTTTTAATTTCATAATGTCTTCCAGTACACCTTTCTCAAAAGCGACAATCTCATGTGGCATCATGCTGTTAGTGGGTATGAAAGTGGATTTTGGTCGCATAAATGATCTAGAGGTGGGAACAATTTCTTCTTGGTTACTGAAGAATACTCTTAATCTTAGAGTCCTAAAAAATGTGTGTAATTCAGTTTGAAGTCTGAAAAAATCAGTTGTTTCAGTGAGGACACATGAGAGGTCTTTACTTAGAAGAGATCGTTCATTGTTATTCATTATGTGAGTAGAGAGATTGAAGATGGGGATGGTACCATCTATTTCTAATCTGTTACTACATTCATCTTGATTGAAGATATTGTTTGAGTGCAAGGCCCCAAGTGACACTCTCCTTAAACTGTTGTGGGATAATTTTATCCCACAGGGTTTGATTGTTAGGAATATACCAGGCATCTTCAGAGAAGACAAAAAGTTCAAAGGAGGTTTCTCGCGCATTTCCACCACATGCTCAAGACACTGGATGGTCTTGGGCATAGAAACTGCATTGGAACACAGTAAGCAAGAACTGATTGAAATAGAGAACCTAGAAAAGGAATTATTTGGCTGCGATCACGTTGAAGAAGCAAAGCTAGCCCTTGACAAACTAAATAAAACCATACAGGAATTCAACTCCTTTGAGTTAAAGAAGAAAGCCGATAAAGTGCAGGTAGATATCGCTGCCTACAGTAAAGAAAAGCATTTCCATATCTACTAGACGATTACTACACCCAACCGCAACAGTTTAAGAAGAGCGTCACTTGGGGCCGATACAAGAATAACAATTTAGTAGGATTCTCAGAATCCTCGGCCGGATCTGATTCATCTGACGATGGAGGCGAAGGTACGAGTGGACTACAAAGAAAACAACAGCAGCCTTTTTTAGGACAGGCGCAGAGGGGCAGAAGAACCAAGCGGAACCAGAGGAGAGGAAGAGTGTGGCACCAGTTTGCAGGAGAAAGACAAATGCGCCGCCAATACTACACATGGGGACCAGAGAATCAATAACAATGATGAAAGAAAGAGGTCCACTGGCCACTAATGCCACAGAAAGAACAAAGAACAGAGGAGAGTGCACAATGAAAACACCGATGGAGAGTGTAGAAACCAACAGGATAGACCAATCCTTGCACTCAAACAATATCTTCAATCAAGATGATTGTAGTAACAGATTAGAAATAGATGGTACCATCCCTATCTTCAATCTCTCTACTCACATAATGAATAACAATGAACTATCTCTTCTAAGTAAAGGCCTCTCATATGTCCTCACTGAAACAACTGATTTTTTCAGACTTCAAACTGAATTACACACATTTTTTAGGACTCTTAGATTAAGAGTATTCTTCAGTAACCAAGAAGAAATTGTTCCCACCTCTAGATCATTTAAGCGACCAAAATCCACTTTCATACCCACTAACAGCATGATGCCACATGAGATTGTCGCTTTTGAGAAAGGTGTACTAGAAGACATTATGAAATTAAAAGAACAGAAAACTTTCACTCCGTACAATATCACAAAACCTGAACGAGAAGCATTAATCTCTTTGAGAAACAACGAAAATATAATTTTGAAACCCGCCGATAAAGGTGGTGGAATCGTGATACAAGAAAGAGCGAAATATGAGGCTGAAATAATGAGACAAGTAGACAACGTTGAACATTATATCAAACTACCTCATGATCCCCTCACTGACATACAGAAACAAATACAATCAGTCACCAAGAAGGGACTAGATGGAGGGTTCCTGACCAGACAAGAGATTGACTATCTGAACAAAGGATATCCAAGTACACCGGTCCTATACACCTTGCCTAAGGTACATAAGGACACAGAGAATCCTCCTGGGAGACCCATCCTATCTGGTGTGGTTCTGTCATGGAACCACTAGCGCAATATATCAACAGTATTATCAAAGTGTTTGTCCCCGTTCTACCTACATACGTTAGGGATAGTACACATATGATAAATTTGGTTGAAAGAATGGAATATAATCCCATGGAGGAAACCTTGGTCACGATGGACATAGATTCGTTGTACACAAATATTCCACAAATGGACAGCATCAGTGTCATCAAAATGATATTAGACAACCGTCCAGCACCAGTAGAGGTTCCCACTGAGTTCATCAGAGATCTCCTAGAAACAGCCCTCACCAAGAATTATTTTAGATTCAATTCAACCTACTTCCAACAATGCTCAGGTACATCAATGGGAGCTATTTTTGCTCCAAACCTAGCCAATCTTTATGTAGGTGATTTGGAAGAAAAGTGGATCAACAATGTGAACAATCCATTCTTGGTGAATATAAAATGCTGGAAATGCAATATCGATGATATTTTCTTCATCTGGAAAGGCACTGAGGATATTTTGGATTCCTTTGTAGCATATCTTCATACATGTCAAACAGCTCTGAGATTTACCTATCATAAAGACAAACATATGGTCCCATTTCTAGATCTGAAAATAAGATGCTGTGACAATCATCTGGATGTTACCTTATATCGCAAGCCCACTGACAGGAACACACTGCTACAATACAAGAGCTTCCACCCTAGAGCACTGAAAGACGGCCTCCCATATGGCCAATTTTTAAGAGTGCGTCGCAACTGCTCTGAGAAGGAAGATTTCTTTGAAGAAGCTAATATACTTAGTGCAAGACTACGCGAAAGAGGATATCCAAAGAGACTTATAAAAACCTCAATGAAAAGGGCGTGGTTCAGCCCCCGAGAGGTACTACTTAACAAAACCACGAAGGAAAGCACTAAACGTACTGTGTGCATGACCACCTTTTGCCCGCTAAGCACCCAGATACAAAAGACCATTAAGAGACACTGGCGAACCTTAAGTACTCTGAATTCTTGTCAGGAACAACCCATGTTCTCTTTTAAAAAAGGCAAAAATATTAGGGACCATCTGGTGCACTCAGACACTAGTGTGAATCATGGAAAGAGTACCATCCGTGACTTATGGTCACTACCTCCCTTGATAGGGCATTATAAATGTGGGAACTGTGTTGCTTGCAACTTCACAGTAGAAACTAAAGAATTTGTACACGATCAAATAAGATTGAAACTACAGACATTAACAAACTGTTTTTCACGCCTAACGTGATTTACTGTATTTGGTGTCCATGTGGCCTGATATATATAGGCCAAACTATACAACCCGTGAAAGCACGTATTGGCCAACACCGTAGCAGAATTCGCTGCCAGGTAGAGAATGCACCACTGGTAGATCACTACAATGACAAAGGTCATTCAGCTAATGATCTCAAATGGCAGGTGATAGAGAGAGCCACCATACCATCGAGGGGTGGAGACATCACACAGACCCTACAATCACTAGAATGTAAATGGATAGACAAGTGTGGGTCAATTAGGAAGGGCCTGAATAGTCTTGAAGAATGGCGCAGATATATCTGCCTACACTGAAACGTCAAATCAGATATGAATTAGACAGGGCTCTGTCTATTTTCCAGAAAGCTAGATTCATGATTGTAACCATGACATGAGAATATACAACACACTACTATGCATGCCTACATTACTCTCTTAGCGTGTATTATGATAAGTTGAAATAGTCATTTTCGCTATAATTCATATAGACCTTAATGTTTTTCTCTCTCCTTGTATCCTTTTTATCTTAATGTTACACAGGTACAACATACTAATTCAGAATATGTATAGTCATTACAAACTATAATGACAGGAATATCATCCATGTATTAAGATTGCAACATGTATCTTGTACTGTATTGATTGTTTTATGTTTTTTACTGTATCGATTGCGTTAGCTATAGTAAAGTTCGTATTGATAAAATGACAACTTAGTTCGAAGAGATCGAAAAAAACGGATATATATTGTAAAAACATTGTCACACATCGAGGTCATTTTAAAAAAAATTATGTATGTCCAATAATATTGCACCTAATTCTAAAGATAGAACTAGCGTTCAGTCATCCTTCACCATTTTAAGATGGCTGTCGCATTCACGATAGCTATGTATCCTACCTATATGTAGCTGGTGTTCCCACCTCCGGTCAGTGTTTCTAATACCAGGTTCAATGCTCACCCACTTAATATAGTAAACCATGACTATTAATAAAATATTACTAATTAGTATTGCGCATAATTCTAAAGATCGAACTAGCGTTCAGGTATTTTTCACCAGCCTAAGATGGCCGCCTCATTTATGATAGCTAGGTTTCCTAGCAACGTGTGGTTAGTGTTCCCACTTCCGGTCGGCGTTTCCAATACCAGGTTCAACGCTGAACCGCTTACTGCAGTCAATCGTGACCATGCGAGCGGCGTGATATCAAGTAAGTGCTGCTACCGCTAGAGACTATCTAACTAGATTCATACTACACCTCAGCTAATCATTCCCCCCTCCCCGTTTAGGTCACTGCCAGCGTAAGTTTGAAGCTGATTCTTGGCTCAAAAACTGTATTAATACGAGTCCTGCTAAACGACCGTGGACTCCATATTATTGTATGCAATATCGTGAAACTTAGTAAGTGCCTTGCTCTAGCCTTAGTGTTCATTTCCCTGGAATACAGGTTAGTTTCTCATGTGTATACCCGTTTTGCCTGCACAGGTTCATAAACCATTTATTGATACGATGGAGCCACACAGCGGCTTCATGGTTATTCGTAACCCCAATACCACAGCATGAATTCCCGCAGATGGTAATACATCAGATGTACTCCGGTACAACAGGCCACACAATAGTGAGTACCGTGTTACTGTTATACTTGTTTGGCACTTTTTATAAGTTTCCTCGACACAGGTCAGGATTTTACTGTTCCTGTACCGTGCTGTATAATCCAACAGTTAACGAGGCACTAATTTTAACCTCTGCAGTAGTAATATAGCCCCCTGTGACTATCAGCAACAGCCCACATCCATTCTTACACATCTTTTTCTTCTACAGTACCCCAGTAATTTGGTCCTGATGAGACCCCGTACCTAGAGAGGGTCGAAACACCGTCGACTACAGACAAAAGAGAGAGCTCATAAATTGAATAACCATATTGTATTAAGCTCATCCTTTTGTACTTCACCAATAACCTGTTTTTCCCTTGTTTGTTCACCTTGTCACTGAATACTCACCTAATAGGTTATGGTCACTTCACTGGGGCACACTAAAATATTTGAATGTGGAATTATATGTAATTTTTTTGATACTGCATAATTAAATTACCTACTTCGGCTGAAGTCAGTCTTGATGACAAAGACTTTATGGGCTTTTCTCAATTAATTTGCATGAAGATAAAAGTAATGTAAATTTTATTTGGACTCAACAGAGTCACGATTGTATCCAACATTTTCTGTTTATGATTTAATCTTAGCGACTAATTGAGTTGCGTATCCTCCAAACTTTCTAGACAAATGAGTTCCTTGTGAACGTAGTTTTTTGTACTATTGTACTTACCCTGCTCACAAGGACGTATGGGTTGCTCTTGTTTCCTTAAATATAGCAGAGAAGAATATAGCGGGAGAAGCCACAAAGTGAATCTAACCCGTGATGCACCTCGGGCAGATTGGCGAGCAGGTTGGTCACGGTCGTCTCCTGGCTCTCAGAGCAGTTTTTTGCCAAAATGTGTCCAAGTCCTCCGTTTTGAGAATTGGCCATCTGGGCACCTTTAGCACCACAGCCAATGGTCCAGGACATGTGGGACATCTCTTGGTGGTTCAGGACTTATTCAGGCTGGGTCCACGTGTAGGTTTAAGAGGATGAGAGCCTTTTGGGTCCCAGTGGCTTTAAACAGGAGCCCACCAAACTAGCCCTTGCAGTCACTCTGGTAGTCTTGGGTGTAGGGGACGATACAGGGGTGACGATACAGGGCTGAACAGCAGGGCTGACCTCTGAGGGTTCAAGGCAGGCTCCAACCAGCAAAGCAGTGATTAATTTGCCGAAATGTGTCCAAGTCTTCAGTTTTGAGATTTGGCCATCTGGGCATCCTTAGCACCACAGCCAATGGTCTAGGACAGGTGGGACAGCTCTTGGTGATCCGGGACTCATTCAGGCTGGGTCCAAGTGTAGGTTCAAGAGGATGTGAGCCTTTTGTGTCCCTGTGGCTCTAAACAGGAGCCCACCAAACTAACCCTTGCAGTCACTCTGGTAGTCTTGGGTGTAGGTGATGATACAGGGCTGAACAGCAGGGCTGACCTCTGAGGGTTCAAGGCAGGTTCCAAACAGCAAAGCAGTGATTCCAGGTACAGCTGCAGTCTTGCAGAGAGCACAGAAGGTCACAGCAGCAGGTAGTCCTCTGAGTTCTTCCGCAGATCCAGTAGTGAACTGAAGACTGAGTCTGAAGGTCCTAGTTTTATGCCCTGGTGCCCTTCTTCTAGAAGGTGAGAGAAGTATCTTTAAAGTTCATGCATTAGCCTGCCTCCCCTATCCTGTCTTCAAGCTTGCTACAGTGTCAATGTGGGGGCTGTTAGGCCATTTGTGTGAAGGCAGAGCATACTAATCAGTTGCAAGTGGGGCTGTTCTCAGTTTTGCCTGCCCATACCTCCAGCAGAAAACCCCTTGAGGCCCACCTAACCCCTCAATTGTGTGAATGCCTAGGAGGAATTCGAAAAATTCTGTCAGCTACACCCAGTCACTTGACTCAAGACAGGCTGCAGGCACAAAGGAATAAGGGCAGGAACATGCAAACTTTCTCAAAGTTGCGGTTTCAAAATTGTTATGAGAAATCTGTCTTTACCATTGAAGAGGGTTTACACTTTCATAGACACCAAACATGACAAATACCTGCTCCCAATTAGGAATTACAGCATATTTGGTTTTACGAGCAAGATGGCACCTGATTAGCTTACCACACTACCCCCCGCTAACACCGTGTTTTCTCGGAAGGATCAGTCATCGACTATGCGTCCTGAAGCCTGGCCCTCTCTGAGAAAGCTGCTGCTCCTCGCATTGGGCGGACGCTGGCGTTTCTCCCACAGATCCTAAATTAGGAGCGGCAGCCTGATTTTACAAGACTGTCTATTTGCAGCTGCGGTTGCTTCCCTTCAACATTTTGCGGCCTCTGCAGAGCCCAGGCAGGTTACCCTAAAAAGGGCACTGCAGAGGAGTACTATGGCCGTGAAGGGCGTAAGCGGCACCATGACGCAAACTCTTCCCACGATTGCGGGAACAACTGGGACAGCCGCAGCGGACTCTGAAAACAACACCGAAGGTAAAAGGGACATTGGAGGAGATGGCAGGAAAGTGGCACAGAGGGTGACTGGGGGGGGCAGCGCACAAAGAAGGAGGAGATTTCCAACCTTCTATCGCAAACTTGTTTCCCCCTCTTGTTCTATAAGCTCTAAGGCGAGGAGAACGGACAGCCCTGGCAATGCAGTGGTATCTTGTGAATCAACCATTGAGCCTTTGGATCAAGAGCAGCGACCAATCTGAATTGCACCCCCCACCCTAATCCTGTTGGTGGCCAAGAACTACCCCCACGCATTGACACAGACAGCCAGCTGTACCCCCCCCGATGCAGCCGCTGTCCCCCTGGTATCGGGGAACCTTTAATGGAAAAAACTGTGGGATGGTGTCAGTTAAGGATCAGACTACAGCCCCAGTGGATCTAGATGAGAGGTCCCAGGCGAAACTGAGTCAAGAAGGAAACATCATTACTGCCTTAATAATGGAAAACTGCAGGCCAGCTGGGGGGCAGTATTTATGACTGATCTCTAGCCTAGTGTAAGCGGGGGAGCACTTCTTTACCGTCACTGATGGATCTGACTCCTCTGCCGGAGGGAACTTGTCTTCAAGTGATGAGCAGTCAGATTCAAACTGTAGTTACACTACGAATGAGGTTGACGCAGGAGGACCACATCAAATAAGTGAAAGGGGAAATGCCATGAAAGCCACAGTCACCTAAAATGTGACTAGCTTATTTGCCCTAACGGAGAGGTTCTACCTAGGGCACCTGGGCTGGATAGAATCAGTACAATTATGGAGATAGAAGAACCCTCTCTGTCCTCCATCTTACTCTCAATCAAACAATTCCAAGAAGAGGTTTGGATGGACAATAGTCACACAAAGGGTGCGGCAAAAAAACTGCAGGGTGGGATAAGGACGCTGAACAAGACGTGCTTAAACATTGCTTAACACGTTGAAGTTAGCTCTTTAAAAACGCAAAGTATCTCCCAAGGCGCTTGCATGACTGATGTCATGTGGAAGTTGGAAGATCAGGCAGTGCCAGAACAACCTTCGACTCCTGGGGATCCCCGAAGGGCTTGAAGGAAACAAACCCCGACGGTTTATTGTGAAGCTTCTGAAAGGCACATTCCCTGATCACCCAAACTGGAACTGGGATACAGAAATACAAAGCGCCCACCAATTTCCTTTTACGATCAAGAAACAGCACCCTAACGAAGGAGAGAAACCCAGTCATCTTGGTCTAGTTGGCAACTATTTGTTAAGACAATTGGTACATGAACACACTCGTCAGAACTCCCAAAAAATGTTTGAAGGAGTGTCTTTCTTTGCGAAACCAGATTTCAGTCATGCTACAGTCAAACGCAGAAGGCATCTTCGCCAGTTGTTTGTCCCCTTTCAGCAGATGGGAGCCCAAGTTTATTCAATGAATCCAGCTAAGCTTAAAATTAAATTTAAATGGCACTTCTTGCAGCCTTATGTCCGAAATTAGGGCTCAGAAATATCTTAATGAAATGAAGGCAAAATCTGGGCATAGTTAGCAAGCTTAGGTGATTTTGGAATCGGATGCTGTGGCTCCCTTTCACGGGAGGAGAGAGCGCGGGGGGGGTAAGATTATCTCAAATCAAACGGAGTCTGGCCATGCTTGGCTTATGGCTTAAAGTACTTTGTTTGGCTAACACAGTGGGGTCGGGTGGCAGGGTCCTATTCTGGCGTCCATCATTCAGGTGAGCCCCGATTGCTCGGTTTGTGGAGGGAGGGGTGGGGAGAGTCAAGGGGGTTTGGTGGGGAAGGCTGGGGGGGTTGGTTAGAAGTGCCCACATCAGCAAGCGTGTTCGTATATATACAGAAATGTGGTTTTGCCGCTGCAGCTATGTTGCTTGTGTGGATGTTTTTTTATTCTTGGGTTTTGGTTTATGGTTTTTTTCTACTCTTTTTTTTTTTCAGCAAAAGGGGGGGAAGAAAAAAAAAGAAGGAAGTCTGTGGCATATTTATCGGTCATAGTGCAATGGAGATCCAGATAAATCAGTATGACAAATGTAGCATATTTTAGAATTGTTACCCTTAATGTTTGCGGGCTGAACGACTTACGGAAAAGGCAGAAGGTTTCCCAGGGACTACGATTGCTGGGGGCAGAGCTTGTCTGCCTTCAAGAAACACACATTGAAGGGACACAAATGGGTCTTTTAAACATGCTGGGATATACTTTGATAGGAGGGACTTCAAAGAGTGTTCATGTTAAAGGGGTAGCTATTTTTGCCTGACGCAGCAGCCTATTCCAAACTATTCAAACTAAGGCACACCCCCATGGGAGATGGGTCCTAACAGAATGTAGGCCCTGTTCCAAGCCTTCTTTTACTTTATGCTCAATATACAATAGCACTGTAGACGCCCCTGGGGTAATTAATTGGCTTACAGGGGAGTTGGCACATTGGCCCCTCCCCATTATAATTTGTGGGGACCTGAACATTAATTTACCCTGTGACTGGGCCATGGATGGCCAAAAGCCCTATAGAGGTCAAAAACCCAAAGTTCTACAGGCTGTTAGGAATCCATTTCATGTTCATGGGCTAATTGATGTATGGTCTCTTTTGAAACCGCTCAATTTTGGATACACATATTATTATGCCCCACATCAGTCACATGGTTGTCTTGATTCGTTTTTTAGTATCCGCCTCATTGATCCAGGCTATCAATATTGAGCTTGTCCCCCTATTTATGTCAGATCATAATCCACTCATTTTAGGAGTCAAGGGGATAGTCTTCAGCAAGGAAATTCCTGCCTGGAGCTTTGAGAGAGTCTTATTATTCAACAAGAAATATTGTGATCATATGAAAGGCTGGATCTGGGAGTTTTTGGAAAGAAACAATGGCTCCACTCAAATAGGGGTGGTCTGTGATGCCTTAAAGCCATGCGTGCGGGTGGGGGGGAAATGCTCCAGTTACGGAAGAATAAAGAGGAAAAACATTTGATTCAAGAGCTCCAAAACAAATTAGCAAGCGCCGAAGAAAAACTTATTGGGGCACTTCAACAAAGGAATGAAGTCGACTCAGCACATTTAGAGGTTGCGGCAGCCAGAGCAGCAATTGGTGAAATACTAGCTGAGAAAGCTGCTTACAAGTGGGCCGCTGCCAGGGAAAAGGTTTATGAATTTAGCAAGCAAATTGGTCATCAATTAGCACCAGGAACCAGCCAACCAATTATAAATAATGGGATACGCTCAATCAGAGACCTGGCGGTAGAGATAATCTCTGAGGCGGACAAAATGATAATAACTTTCCGCCAGTTCTATCAAGCTCTGTACACTGAAAAAAGAGCTGGTGCAGTAGTGACTAGACAAAATGCAATCAATAATTTTCTAGATCCAATTTTGATATTGAGACCGAGCCCAGAGGATCACAAATTCTTAGAAGGCTCCCCCTCTTGACAGGAGATTGCTACCGCATTAACTAGTTTGCCCGATGGAAAGGCTGCGGGCTCTGACTTTATTTTGTTCGAATTTTATAAATTATTGATCAAATTAGAGACATTTAAAACCATGCTTAAACAAATTTCTAATGGTTTGGCCCCTCCTCCATCTTGGTCACTCAGAAAAATTATTTTCCCCAAAAAAGATAAACCTCTCCAGGAAGTGGGCTCTTATCGCTTAATAACCTTAATTAATGGAGACCCTAAAATCTACTCCAAAATCCTAACCTCCCGTCTATCGGTAGTAATTGATAAGACTAGTTTCTAGATAGCAACATGGATTAATTCCTAAAAGAAGCACTACTGATCATATAAGGAGATGTATAACATTGTTTGATGCAGCACAGGTTACAAGAGACCCGATGGCGTTAATCTTGCTTGATGCTGAAAAAGGCCTTCGATCGGGTCTCCTGGCTTTTCCTGTGGACCATCATGCATAGAATGGGAATAGGGCCTGGATTCATTCAGGCTGTTAAAGCATTATACATAAATCCCTTAGCTAGCGTTGTGATAAACGGGGCACAGACAGAGCAATTTGCAATAACATGGGGGACTCGCAAATGCTACCCCTGCTCTCCTCTGCTTTTTGCAATGTTTATTGACCCGTTTATCAAGAAACTAGAAATGAACCCGGGATCCTCCCAATACACAGGCATGGATTTGACACTAAAATTATGGCTTACGTTGACGGTTTAGCGCTTCTGACCACTGATCCCGCAAAGGCATTCGAGGCAATTGTATTGGAGGCTCAAAACTTTGGAGAGGTTTCGGGCTATGTTTTGAACAAAGAAAAAACTCAGATTATTGTGAATGAGGCAATTAAATGGGCCGATCACAGGGTGGTTAGCAAGGCGAGATGTCTTGAGATTAATATTCTATCCGATTCAGATATGATTGTTGAAGAAAACCTATCCCCCTTAGCCTCAGATTTAAAAAAAAAAAGGCATTGCATCGGTTAAACAATCTACACTTCTCTTTAGCGGGCAGGTGCAATGTCTTAAAAATTATTTTTTATCTGAAAATTTTATATTTCTTTAGAGCTATCCCTCTTGAATTTACAAACCAAATGTTAAAGAAATTTGATAGCCTTTTTACACAGTTTTTATGGGCCTACTCCCAGCTTAGATCTTTAAAGTACTTATCACTCCCTATGGAGAGAGGTGGATGGTCGCTACCACGTCTAAAGCTATACTATTGGTCTACCATTTTGCAGCTATGCCCCGTATTGCTGCAGGCTCACTCCCAAGCTCTAACGGCAGAACTTTCTTCTCCGTGCGAGCTTCTAATTGGCCCAGAAGTTGGATATTTTAATAGAGTAAGGTTCAAGACCCTTATTGGGACTTATAAGGTCTTTACTGCTGTCCATAAACTACTAGGGATTGGCAGATTTAACTACTATAGTCCCACAAGCAATAACAGGAAGCTGCCAGAAATATTTGGGGGACAGTACTTCACAACTTGGTTCGAAGCTGGGATTAACAAATTGGGAGCTTTCTATTCGTCTGATGGGATTATGTCTTTTGAAGATTTGAAAATAAAGTTTGGCCTCCGCCACAATAAATGTTTTTAATATCTTTCAACTAGGAATTTTTTTTACAACTTAAGGCAGGTGGGTTTGTGGGGTTTTCCAAGTGGGAATTTATGGAGAAATTAGCCGAGTATAATGCAGCACGAATAGAGACTATAAATGGCATCCTCAATAGCCTGATGCCAGACGACCTGAGCAAGTTCTCCAGAGAATGGCAGATGAAATTAGGCATTACAGATAATGCTTTCCAACAAGCCCTCCGTTTCACGCAAAGCAATTAGGAAAATGCAATTACCAGTTCTTTGGGCTTTTCAAGCAAAATTACATTTCAGTGATTGTGCTATTGCTGATCAGAGGGGCACGTAATGATTGTCTGAACATTATCAGAGTTAACTCATCAGGAACTATCGTTAACATTTGTCAATTTACACAACAGGTCGTAATACACCTGGAAATGGGTCAGCGGCCGAACAAAAAGGGTTTGTTGTAGAGTATCCTCATTCAGATCTAATATCCGAGAAGAATTAGCTGTAAAATCTAGCTCTATGCACATTTGTTTAGCCTCACAGAGCATGACTATGTTACTTACTAAAATATTCATGTAACACATTTTGAGCTGCAGAAGGTTTGGGGGATCCTTTGATAACTAGGATCCAGACCCTTCCGGGTCGAAACACATTGCGTCCCTCTGTGAGCAACAACAATTACATTTCACACAAAGCCACTCTAGTTTGACCTGTTATCATTGCCTGTGGTCTTGGCAATTGCACATACACACCCATACATACACTCACTCAACCATACAGTCCATCACAGATGCACTCTTAAAACCATGCACCCATAGAATCACCCACTCACACATCTATGCATAGAGTCACACACACCCTACCCACACAAACACTCAGGAACCAATACAGATACTGAGACAAGCAATCAACTCATATAGACACTCATATAGGTATTCACAAAACCATGCAGCCACTTATACACCAACATACAGAAACATACAGACATTTACACAGTTTAGTCACTAGTCTGCAGTAAGATGCATTTAATGACTCACTTATAGAGTTAGTTACGCACCACAGAAAATCATCCATTTACACACTTGTACACACACTCATCCTTCAACAGGCCTTTCCCTATATATATTAAACATATTAAAATTGTTCAGAAACACATACTCAATGGATGATGTCATCAGTGATGACATCAGTGATGTAATTTGAGATGTCATCAGTGATGTCATAAGTGATGTCACTGACCATGTCATGAGTGATGTAATATGTGACGTCATCAGCAGTGGATTGCGGGCGCGCGAGTTATAGTTAGCTGAACTAACTATAACGGGGGAATTTCATTGTTTTTTTACGAGTGAAATGTCCAGCTAACTATAACATGTGTGAAACCTATGGTTTTCTCAGTGAATTTGCAAGGTTTTTTACATGCTTATTCCTAACTATAACGTGTGTGAAACCTATGTTTTTTCAGTGAATTTGCAAGGTTTTTTAAATGCTAATTCCCCAACTATAACGTGTGTGAAACCTAAGTTTTTTTCAGTGAATTTGCAAGGTTTTTTAAATGCTAATTCCTAACTATAATGTGTGTGAAACCTATAGTTTTTTTAGTGAATTTCAAATGTTTTTTAAATGCTAATTCCTAACTATAACGTGTGTGAAACCTATGGTTTTTTAAGTGAATTTGCAAGGTTTTTTAAATGCTAATTTATGAATGTATTATATTTATTTTACAATAAGCTACCTATATATATATATATATAGTTATAGATTAACTTTATCCTGTAATATGGAATGGCTCCTTTTTTTTTTTTTTATTAATTTGGGTAGAGTTGAACAGCATAGTTAATATCTTCTATAAACTTAAAAACACTTTTAAAAAATATATATATTTTTTTTAAGGGCTTTTGTCCGTGCGCGCACCGTGCGCGCATGTGTACGTGCTCCATGTGCGCATGCGTACGTGCGCATGCGTACGTCGTGCGTGCTCCGTACGCGCGTGCTCCGTGTGCGTACGCGCATTCGCGCTCCGTACGCGCATGCGTGCGTGCTCCGTGCACGCACGGCAAGTCATGTGATTTAGAAACAACACTTTTCATTGGTTTATAGTAGTTTCAGTTCCAGAAACTTCCAACACCACACCCACTCCCCTCATTATCACTTCTGATTCCCTGGGAGAAGGAGCTGAGCAGCTTTTCCAGTACTCCAGTACTTGAGAATGGCAGAGCAGCAGTCATCTTCTGGGAGTGAGCAGGAGACCCTTGTGAGACAGAGACAGAGGAAACAGAAAGACTCTTTTTTATGGCAATGTTTTACATTTCCAGAGGGGGCAGAAGAAGGTGAATGCTCCAAAAGTCACCTGCACTCTTTGTGATCGTGTCTTATCAAGAGGAGATCCTAAAAAGAAATACTCTTTTAGTATCTTCACTATGATCAGGCACGTTAGAGATGTACATCCTGTGGCTTATGCTTGAGCTGCTAGAGAACACCCTCCAGCAGCTCAGCCGAGCACATCCGCAGCAGCTCAGCCGAGCACATCATCGGCAGCTCAGCTGAGCACTTCATCTGCGGCGGCAGCTTCACCTGCTTCTGTTCCTCTGGATATACACCCTCTGTTTAAGAGGGTGCATATACGGTGCAACGCGTGCAATGCTCTTCTCTATTATGGGGACACCAGCATTCCCCTAATAGAGAGCAAGATACAGCAGCACACGTGCGGCACCCTATAATTTTTGCCATTTTTCTGTTCCTCTGTCCCTCTATTAACACAACGGCTCTTTTTAGAGCCACCAAACATCTAAACACTTAAATTTGATTTTTAATTCTATTTTTTTTATTTTTTTTCAACCGTGCGTGCACCTCGCGATTTTTTTAAAAAAAATTAAATGTTTTTTTCACCCTTCATGGTCCTTCAGGGACCCCCTGACAAAAGCTAGGGGGTCAGGAACTTTGTACCCTGCCCCCTTTTCACGTTCTCCACCTTTCTTTTTCACTGTCACACACAAAATGGCGGACAACACTTCCTGATCTCGACCGATTCGAATGTTGACTGACATGTAACCACCAATCAGAATACCGTGCGCGCACGGTGCGCGGCTATAGATATTTATGTACTTTTAACTGCAATTTTCTCAGGAACTACTGAACAGATTGACACCATATATGCAAAAGGCACATCCCTGACCTGAGGACTACCTCTTTGCCAAATTTCAAGTAATTCTGTTCAGCCGTTCGGGCTGTACCTTCGACTAAATGTCCTATGGGAAAATGCATGGGGAAAACGCGTTTTGGGACCCCCCTTTTTTCTCAGCCCCCGCTTGACGAATCACCCCGAGACTTCCAGGGTAGGAGCTGAGCGGAGCGCCCCATTAGTTTTGAAAAATTCACGAGGATCAGTCAACCGGCGCAAAAGTTATTCAAAATAGAATTTTCAGATTTCCTATGGAAACACGGTCCTAACTAGAACTATCTACTGGCGACCGCCAGTAGATTATATATATATATATTCTAGTAGCCCTGCAGTGTTCTCACTCAACTGGTCCCCCTTTTTGCCACCCCTCAACTCTAGCCAGTTCTGGGAGCCATCTGGTGGCCACTACTTCCAAGAGCACAGAACTCCAATCATGTGAAAAACTATTATATATAAATTTGATTTGATTATTTAATGACAGAATAAATAAGATGGATTCAATCTAACATTGTCATAATCTGATTCAAGAGTTTTACTGTAGAAATATATAAGCAAATTTAAGTTGCACCTGATGAACTTAAAAAAATTAAAAAAATTACAGCATATTAAATGTAATCAGGAATCTCTAATGTCATCCTTTGGGAGGGGTAGGCCTCACAGTAGTGAAAACAAATTTACCGGGTTTTCACAACCAGGACTAGCCCTACCTTAGAAGTGAAATATGTAATAAAAGCTGAGTTTAAGGCTTGGCAAAGAGGTTTAATACCAAGTCAACATGGCAGTTTAAAACTGTATTCAGGCTGCAGTGGCAGGCCTGGGACATGTTTTAAGGAGCTACTTAATTAAATAGGTGCTGCAGGCCCACTGGTAGCATTTAATTTACAGGCCCTTGGTTTATGGCATACCACTCCACAAGGAACTTGTACGTAAATAAAATATGCCAATACGATAAAAGCCAATGAAACCATGTTTATGGGAGTGAGCACAATCAGTTTAGCACTGGCTATCAGTGGTACAGTGTACAGAGTCCTAAAGCCCACAAAAAAGAATTTCAGCACCAAAACTAGAGGTAAGTAGGGAAAGAAATTGGAGAAAAACCACCTTAGGGTTGAGAGGTCTAACAGTGCTGAAGTCTCATAGCGTATCCAGGGCGTGTCCTAATATATGAACAGGCTGCCTCAAGGTGTCACTTTCTTTTTAGCTGGAATGAGTGGCCCCTTTTTCCATTGCTGGCACCAGTGTCGATGTGTGTGGGGGTCCTTACAACACCTGTTCGGGGTGGTCAGTCAGCATGAGGGCAGTGCTCACACTCGCCTGGGCTCCCAGTCACTATGTCTGGGCTGGCAGAAAATCCAGAGACTGCAGATTGAGCACACGCATTAGTGGGTCCCCGTTTCTTCCTATTCCTCCTAGGAGTAGATCATTCTGGTCAACATAGCATACAGATCCCCATCCCCGGTACACTGAGCTACTTCATTGGACTTAAGTGCATGATTGAGACAGCGCCTGACCCCCAGGAGGATCTCAAAGTTGTTCTCCTTTTATGCTGTGTGGAGCGGGCTACACTGTGCGTACTAGTCCTTGTATTGGCTGGTGCTTTCTCTAAGCAGTGGTCTCTAGGTGTGTGGCAATGGTGGCTTGTGCTGTGCACCCTCCCTAGGTTGTGAGCTCATCGTCCCATAGGAAACTGGCACTCATGTGACTGATCAGAGGCTAGGTTGGAGGATACCCTTAATTCAGGCCTCCAGTGCAGTAGCTCCTAGGGCCCTCATCCACATCACTGTGGGCTCCTCGGTCCTCCTCACGTTAGTCCCACTCATGTGCCTTCCTGCCAATGCCCCCACCCACGGGCCCTGCTGCATTTGAGGTCCCCGCAACCCCAGTACCACTCAGGCATGTCCCGGGGGGGGGGCTAACAAGCCCACATGCTCCTCCAACACTCTGGAGCCGCCTCATACTGCTGCTGTCTCTGCACCTCCTTCGCATGCAGGTTTGCTAGTTACTCACACCCTGATGTCACTGGCCTCTCTCTCAGTTGCTCGGAGTGCCCTGCTCAGTCCATTACTCAGCGGCACAGTCAGTGGGTACCCCCGGACCTCCACACCATCTCCAGCACGGTCTGTCAGGAAGCAAAGAAGCGGTCAGCAGTTGTTGGAACTGCAAGAGAAATGGCAGGTGCGACTCACCCCTCTGCCATCTTGCCCATGCATCCTTGCTTTGCATTCTGACTTCATTACTGTTTTGATACTGCATACATACTTTACACATTGCACTAAGTTAAGCCTGTCTGCTCTGTGGAACAGCTACAAGGGCCTTGAGCTCTGTTTAATTTATAGACTTTGCAAGTTTATCATGTCAAGGGCAAAATAGAGTATCTCATTAACTGAGCAATGCAACCAACAGAAAATTGTAGTAGAGTCCACAGAGTTTTACCAGTCTCCTAGGATGCCTTCAGAGCTAGGAGGTTTGACAACCCAAGACAGGCAACAGAAAATAATTTCATGAATGAAAAAATAGGAAAACTCACACCGTAAGTACACGTGGACAGGGGTAGGAGCTGGGGAAAACAGCCTTTGGTAACAGAGGAGTAGAATACAGGAAGGGAAATGAGCCTGTGGAGACTGGTACAAGAACCACTCTACACAATTAAGGATTATCCAGAGTGTAAATGATGCCACTCAAGAAGATAATTGAAATAGCCCCCTTAATACCTGTGAATTATCCTTCCCTATCAATTGTAGCCCAAAGTGTGGACAGTCCTCTTGTTCAGGACCACCTCATCCAAATCCTTGTAGACCAGTCTCTCAGTTGCAGCACACATCCTTCACATGACTAATCCTATTCTCTTAAACTAACCATACTACCCATGCTCTTCCTTACCGCATAGTGTCTTCCTGTGTAACCTGCTATATACCCGTCTACTGTATTACTCTCCCTGTCTAATTTGCCTTGTAATTATGGGATTATTCCTGTTTTTGTATTCTTACTAGATGTTGACATTGCTTTTATGTCCTTCCTTACATCCTTTTTGTAAAGCGCTCTGATATCCTTCGGGATCTTGTTCGCGCTACATAAAACTTTATAAATAAATAAATACAACCAATGTATAAGTTATAACAGCCCCTTCTAGGCAAAAGCATCTAGGAAGAGCTTGCAGCATCTAATCCCCTGGAGAAAAAAAAATATGCAGAAACAGGATTTGGAGAGGTCCACCTCAGGCAAGAGAGAATAATAGTAGAGATTAGAGAAACTCATCCTCTGTAAACAAGCAAAGGCAAGAACTAAAACTGCCCACACTTGAGAATATGACACCACAATAGACATTTGAACTTATGGCTTTTTGATCCTACTCCATCCCTTCCAAGAACACACAATAAGGATTAGGACAAGAGTGCCCAGCCTTAGGTAGTATAGTTTGCACGGAGTTTGTACAGAGCATGGTGAGGGCATCACCAGGTTGAACAGAATGAGAATTGCTCAGAATGACTAGTCGCCCTCACCTTCCTGTGATTTAATTAGCCTTTGATATGCAAGAGGACTGTGCAATAGGCACAAACGAAGCATCCAAAAATAAGCAGCTGTTATTCAGGAGTTGTGATACAGCCTTGGAAGTAAAACAGGAAGGAGAGTATGAGCAGCACCCTTGGAGTTAATGAGGTTCAGAAGATATAGGCAGAGGAACCATTAAGCCAGTTGCCTATCAGAGCAAGGCTAAGCCCACCAATAAAGGGCAAGCTTCTGGATTGGGGTAACTGTTTGCATCTCTGGTTTGGGTGCCACAACTTGCTATGAACTCTGAATGAAAGCCACAGGTTTATTCTGATTAATACAATTATGGAGAATGGACTACACAGACATCCCATTAAATGGATAATGTAACCCCCGTTTTTGATGAGGTGGGCAGGCCATGCCACCTAGTCTTGACTAAAGCCAATGATTTGAGCATGTCGTATCTACAGGGCATTGTCCTGGATATGCCCTGTGGCTAATAAGGCCAAGCCCTGTAACTAATGGTCATATGGAAAGGCCCTTGTCCATATGCTGGGCAAAGGTCAAGACCATTGTCCATGCACTGGGCAAAATCTCTCTGCCCTAGTACCTATAGACCATTGCTATTTGAAATTCCCAGCACAACTGGGCACAGTTTAGCCCAGGATCAAACAATACTGAATGTACATGGTCATTTTTCATGCCTTTATGCGCTGAGTGCCATGACTAAGCGCAGTACCTGTATGCTATGGGTACTGAACAGAGGGCAGAATCCTTAGCTATGCCATGTGTCCAGTAAGCAAGCTTTTAATATTTGTGAAGCATGGTAAGCAGCCTTCAGCTATGCCTTGTGCCAGTGCCGCTGCAATCATTCTTTTTTATAATATTGTTTTAGGGCAGAATAGCTGTACCAGAGGTCACAGATATATGGGAGCATGTTAGGATGCCACAAAGCTGAGAAGGTATTCAAGGGGAGGTACAGTGTCAGATAATGAGGCCATATCGGGTTCTTGTCAAAGGTGAATATGCCAAAACCAATTTAACTCCTATGCGATAGGCAGTGACTGAATTTTGAAAGAGAGTTGAAAACAAAATGTCTGGAGAAAGGTTTTCTGGGTAATGAAGCACTAGAGAGAACATGTAGTTACAGGGCAACAGTATTGACTTTAGCAAACAAAAAAAAAGAAATAAGATGGAAGACAGTGGTGGCTTAGGCCTGGATGTGGGATTGTGAGATAAAAAGAACTGTGACTGAGGTCCTGATAATAAAGGCTGTTTTAACAACTGTATTTTATTTATATAGTGTTCGATACCCCTGAGGAGGTCCTGAAGCACATAATTAATGAGTAGCATGCTACACTGTGGCCGAGTGCTTGGAAAAAGTACAGAGCTGCAGTGTAGCCGAAGTTGAAAGCGTTTTGATGTTGTGCCTGTGTGAGCAGAGTGGTGCTAGTCTGGTTTTGCAGCCATAGGCTTGTAATATTGGGGATAAAAGACAATTTATATTCATCATTGTGTACAAGTGATCAGGTGCTGTAGATGTTCTCCATATCCTCTAGAGAGGAGTAAGCAGCCTGTAGGTATGCATTGAATATATCAGCCAATGTAATTTACATTTACCAGAGGCTATCCAGGAGTGACGCGGAGTAACCCGAGCTGGACTGTTCCCATGGGGAGCAAGGTCAAAACTATTTGCATATGGCTGGGCACAAAATGGAATGGTGTGGCGAGCAAAAGACTATGGATTTAACCCAGATCTGTGACTGGGGGGTGAATGCTTGATTTGTTCAGCATTCCGTTCATCATCTGTTCTTTTTGCATTGTGGAGTAACCCACAGGCAATCATAGGGAAAACAGTGCGATAGTAGCGTTCTACAGGGTTACCAGGAAGTAACAAAACGTACTCACAGGAGTGCAATGATAAAGGCTGTCAGGATGAACCCTCTATAGGGTCCAAGAAGGAGCAACAGAGGAATAGCATTTTTTCCCTAAGTGGGAAAGGTATGCTCTAACGTGGGTCCCATGCTCACTGTGCCACTGGATTCAAGCTAGCCTGGCTGATGAGGGGGTGATACCCCAAAACCAGTCCCAGGATGCTTGTTTCCGGTCAAGAGATGACAGGGCCAGGCAGTTCGGGCTGGACTGTTCCCATGGGTAGCAGCGTCAAGACTGATTGCATTTGGCTGGGTCCAAACTGGGGTGGCGAGGTGAGCAAAAACAATGGATTTAACTCAGATCGGTGACTGAAGGCGAATGCTTGAATTGTTCAGCATTCAGTCCATCATCTGTTGGCCCACAGTCAATCACAAGAAAAACAGTGCAATAGTAACGTTCTACAGGGGTTACCAGGAAGTAACAAAACAAATACCCACAGGACTGCAATGGTAAAGGCTGTCTGGATGAATCCTCTATAGGGTCAAAGAATGAGCTACAGAGGAATAACCTATCTGGCCTCATTACAGGCAGCCAGAAGAAGGGAAATGCTACTTATCACAGTATGCATCTGTTCTTGGCATGTAGAGCTGTAGAGTCACATGCTGTGCATAGCTCGCCATCAAGTGTTGGGTCCGGATGTTTGCACTTTGTTTTTCTTCGAAGAAGTCTCTCTAGTCACGAGGTAGGCGGCGACTCCTTTCTTTGATAGTGCGCATGGGCATCAACTTCATCTTTAGATTGTTTTGCCGCAGAGGGTGATGGAGTTAATAGGAGTAGTAAATAGAGATGTCCATGTATATTGTATCCAAGTAAGATAGTACTGCAACAGGTACAGGTAGCAGGTGGGCGCATCTGACTCTACAGCTCTACATACCAAGAACAGATGCATACTGTGGTAAGTAGCATTTTCCGTTCAAGGCATGTGAGCTGTAGATCACATGCTGTGCATAGACTATATAGCAGTTGTCTCCCAAAGCGGTGGCTAACCTGTAGCTGTTGCAGCTGTTTGAAATAGTGTACGTAAAACTGCTTGGCCCACCCTAGCTTGCTGTCTAGCTAAGACATCTGCACAAAAGTGTTTTGTAAATGTGTGTGGTGTAGACCATGTTGCAGTTTTGCAAATATCATCTATGGGTATATTTCCTAAAAATGCCATAGAGGCCCCTAGTTTGCGAGTGGAGTGCGCTCTACAGGGGCTATTAATTTGCGTTTTGCCTAAATATAGCATGTCTGAATACACTTGACTATCCACCGTGCAATTCCAGATTTTGATATAGGATTGCCTTTATGTGGTGGAGCAAAGGCAACAAATAGTTGCTTGGTCTTAAAAGGTTTTGTCCTCCCAATGCAGTAGAGTAATGCCCTTTTCACATCTAAGGTGTGTAGAGCACGTTCTGCAACAGAATCTGGTTGAGAGAAGAACATAGGCAACTCAACAGATTGGTTGATATGAAAGGCAGAAATGACTTTAGGTAGGAACTTTTGGTTGGTCCGAAGAACCACTTTATTTTGTTGTATTTGTAAAAATAAGTGCTTCTATGGTTAGTGCCAGAAGCTCACCCACTCGCCTCAGTGATGCGATAGCTATGAGGAAAGCTACCTTCCAAGTGAGAAATTGCAGTTCACATCTATGCAATGGCTCAAAAGGTGGACCCATTAGTCTGGTAAGGACAATGTTCAGATTCCACACTGGTGCAAGTGGAAGTCTTGCGCGAATGATTCTTTTAAGTCCTTCCATAAATGCTTTAATAGGAGGCACTCTAAAAAGAGACAAATGTCTATTCTGTAGATAATGTGATTCTTCCCTGTAACAGTGAGAATTATTTTTAATTTTTAATTTGCAATTTTCCAGTGAATAAAGAAGTGCTCCATGAGATGTCATGGGAAGGCACTAAGTGCTTTTAAAATACCCCTCACACACTATGAATCCCATGGTGTCATGCTTCATCATAGGGGTCTTCCCGTCCCTCTACGGGGCGGGCGTGCTGCGACCGATAAATATATGGGAGCACTGTTGTTTGTGAAGGAATAGACTATGTGTAGGCTATGTGCATTGTGATAGTGAGATTGGTAGGGTTAGTGAATAATTACAAAAAAGTATTAAACATTATCTGGCTAGAGGAAAAAACAAATGTATTCAATTCCCTGGCTGAGAATGTTAAAAATAGGGGGTTGTGTAGGGGGTGTACCTTAATCTGATACTCCCTACTGGGTCAACATGTTTCGTAAGCAGTCCCCACTGCTTTACTCATCAGGAACTAAATATGTCCCTACTACACTCAAACAATTAAATTGAATAAATTGTATGCCTACCTCCAAAAAATTATTCTGCAAGTCTGGAGAAGGTAATGAAGGGTGCAATGACCTTTACCATTTTGAAATAGCACATATTCGGTATCTGAAATGATAAAAACAAAGATAAAATAAACAACACGAGGGTTGTTCATTTAAACACATCACCATACTTTGGAATCGTATTCTCTGAAAAAAAGTGATATATTTTTCTACTGTTGCTAACTGTAGGGTTTGTTAATCCAACAATTTCATGAGAAAACAGTCCGCAATGTGCGGAATATACTCGCTGTTTAGTTGTGATACAAAATAACGGCACACGCGCTCACACACAAGCATTCATGGCAGTTCTTCGTTATGATAATAAGCGGGATGACATTCACCTATGTCAACCGCATTAGTAAATGCTCGATCTTTACGAAATATGATGGCAAGTGCTTGGTGGGGTATATGAACATACTAGCACATCCACTGTACTTATATTCGATAGATGGATTAAATCATACATTTATGTTAGAAAAAACGTAAAGCGGATATGGACACAACACCATATATTGTACATGTACGTAATGATGCTCAGATACATACATTAGGAATAGTTATCCTGCTTCATGAGCTTGCACCGGGGGAAGGCCTTGTAATAGTCACTGTAAGTGGGTGGAAAAGTTTTAAAAGCGTTAGCACTTATCAATCACGCCATGTCATTGTGGCGCTGACTGTAAAAGACCATACCGTAGAATAGCCTCATTTTTAAAGACTTCGGCCACAGTCTTACTTACATTCTGAAGGTATCTCCTCACCTCAGCCTGCCGCCGTGCTGCTCTATGTAGCACGGGCCCGATACTGAAGTTTTAAGCAGGTTCTCAGTTGAATGTTGCCGGAAGCGGCGCTCAATGCAAAAAAGGCTAGTACGTATCCTTTTCAAAGATGGCTGCTTGTTTTCGTCCCACTGCGGGAGTATTGAAAAATACTCACTTCCTGGAGTGGCGGGAGATCGAGATTGTCTCCGTTTTTCAAAACAAGAAAATAAAATAAAGGCAAAACTGAAAAAGCAAAGCTAGTTAGTTTACCGAAGGACCCCTGTTCTTTATAAAAAAAAATGATAAGGATGTCACGATTCTCATGGTGGAGGGAGAAACGGTGATGACCCCGTTCTATAAAAAAGGGTTTCATTTTAAATGTCGAGATAACAAAAATAGGTTCTCAAGGTTGTAATTGTGTTATGTTAGAAACAATAAAGTTATCACGAGGTGACTTGTGACAGTGGATGATGACAAATGGTCATTGTTCTGTCTGGTCTTGACCATAGTTATTTTGAGGGATAGCAGGATCCTTACATGGAATGATGGGGGCAATACTTGTTTCGCCAGTGTCTTATTTTATATAAAGAAAATTTCAGGAAGGTTTGAGTCTTTCAATGGTGTGTCCTTTTGTATGGTTGTTTCTTATAATTGGCCCCATGGAATTTCATCATTCAATCCTCTAATATTTGTTTTAAGGCGGAACACCCATCTTTGTTCCTTTTCAAGAAGATATTTCTCATTAGGTATTTGTTCAATCACTGTCCAGGTTATGTCTTCTGGTTTGTGACCTAGTTCCAGAAAGTGAGATGCCATTTTTGTAGTCCCTTTTCTGCACTTGATGTTGCTTTTGTGTTCACCTATCCTTGTTTTCACTGGTCTTGGCGTCATGCCTATGTATTCAGGCAGACTGTCTGCTTGAATACATAGGCATGACGACAAGATGATATGATAATATGATAAAGGTCATTGCACCCTTCATTACCTTCTCCAAACTTGCAGAATAATTTTTTGGAGGTCTTGATTTTGAGTAATAGGCATACAATTTATTCAATTTAATTTTTTGAGGGTAGTAAAGACATATTTTAGGTCCTGATGAGTAAAGCAGTGGGGACTGCTTACGAAACATGTTGACCCAGTAGGGAGTATCAGATTAAGGTACACCCCCTACACAACCCCCTATTTTTAACATTCTCAGCCAGGGAATTGAATACATTTGTTTTTTCCTCTAGCCAGAGAATTTGTAATACTTTTTTGTAATTATTCACTAACCCTACCACTCTCACTATCACAATGCACATAGCCTACACATAGCCTATTCCTTCACAAACAACAGTGCTCCCATATATTTATTGGTCGCAGCATGCCCCGCCCCGTAGAGGGACGGGAAGACCCCTATGATGAAGCATGACACCATGGGATTCATAGTGTGTGAGGGGTATTTTAAAAGCACTTAGTGCCTTCCCCTGACATCTCATGGAGCACTTCTTTAATCACTGGAAAATTGCAAATTAAAAATAATTCTCACTGTTACAGGGTAGAATCACATTGTTTATAAAAAGCTTGACAGGAGGAAGGTTCTACTGATAATCCTCAACTCCCTCCTTTGTTAATATATTCTGTAGATATGCAGCTATTGCAGCAAGATGTAAGCGTATGGATGTGTACGCTAAATTGCTGTAGATTTAAGATAGCAAATTATGTTTTGTATTGAAGCATCAACCGGGTTGATTTGATTATTACAGTATATCACAAACCTCTTTCACTTTGCTGCATAGCATGCTCTTGTGGTAGGGTGCCTAGCCTCTTTAATGATATTCATGCAGTCTGGCGGAAGATTGAGGTAGCCACACTCTAAGATTTCAGGTGCCAGATCGCAAGGTTGAGAAGACTGGGATCTGGATGGCTTATGTCTCCATGGCTCTGAGTGAGGAGATTGGGAGTAAGATGTAGTTTTAGGTGAGGAACTACTGATACCTCCAACAGGGTTGTGAACCAGGGTTGACAGGCCCATGTGGGAGCAACTAGGATTAGTGTAAAGGACTGCTGTCTGAACTTCGAACCACTAATGGAATGAGTGTGAGAGGCAGAAAAGCATAGACAAATATCTGACCAATTCATCCATAGTGCACTGCCCTTGGACAATGGGTGTGGATACCTGGATGCAACGTTTGGGCATTTTGTGTTTAGGTGTGTCGCGTACAGATCTATCTCAGGCGAGCCCCACATTTGAAAGAATGGGAGGAGAACCTGAGGGTTGAGTTCCCATTCGTGGATCTGTTGTCGTTGACGACTGAGCATATCTGCAAACTGGTTGGTTACTCCTGGAAGCTGTTCTGCAAGGAGATTCTTTTTGCGACTTATAGCCCATCTCCAGATGGTCCGAGCTAGTTGTGACAGCTGGAGAGTGTCCCCCCCCCCCTGTTTTTTTATGTAGTATATTGCTGTCATGTTGTCTGTACGAATTAGGAAAGCTTTGCCTACTGGATGAAGTTGAAACGCTTTGAGCGCTAGAAAAAATGCCCTGAATGGTATGTTTTTGGAGATGAGCTCCCCAGCCAGTGAGCGATGCATGTGTTGTTCGTACTATCTGTGGAACCGGGTCGATGAAGAGCCACCCTTTTAAAAGGTTTTGTGTGTTCCAGCACTGCAGAGAGCGATGGGTGCGGCCGTACACCAACACTAGATCTGCTAACCAACTTTGAGGCTGGTTCCATTGACGTGCTAAGCATTACTGGAGGGGACACATTTGAAGTCTTGCGTAAGATACGATTAGGATGCAAGACGCCATCATTCCTAATAACTGCATGAACACTCAAGCTGGTAATGAGTGTTGGGGCCGAAACTGCGAGATTAGAGTCTGCATGTTGCGGATTCTGGCTGGGTTGGGACATGCTAGAGCTTTTTGAGTGTTTATAGTGGCTCCTTGATACACTTGTATGTTGGATGGTTGTAGATGAGACTTGGTCAGCTTTATGGTGAACCCAAGTTCGTGGAGTAATTGCACTGTTTTTAGGTCGAGCATTCAAGACTTCGTGTATATACTTTAGTATATACTTATTATATACTTATATGTGTATGTACTTTGTGGGCTCTAGAGATCAGCCCTAGGACTTGTCTGCTTCCGCTTAGGGACTTTTTGTTTCTGTTCAACTGCCTCTATTTAACTCTCTTGATAGAAAACGACCAGCAGAGGTCAGTTAAATGCCAGAATTGCTTTCTGCTGAGGGACTTTTTTTTAATTTTTCTGGCAACTGCCTCTATTTAGCTTTCTTGATAGAAAACGACCAGCAGAGGTCAGTAAAATCCCAGAATCACTTTAGCATTCTCTAGATTCTAGTCCATAGAAATGGTCTTCCACGAGCACCCGTAGACAATAATATTTTTTTCAAATCTTGCATTTTCAGTGATATGACCACCGAAGGCCCTGATTTTATATTAAAAACAGAGCTTTGGACTATACCATTTCCTGCTGAAAGGCAATATTTCTCTCCATGTGTTCCCATACCTGGCGTGTCACTCAGTTTGGTGCTTACTTTCCCTCCATGTTAAAGAACAGCAGATGTTTCAGCACCCAGGCTAATGTGCTGCATAGCTAAATACATATAAGGTCCCAAAGGCGACACCGATTGCATTGCAAATGTTTGTTTGAGTGTGGCGTAGACAGCTTTGATGCGAGCTGGCTTTTATGAGCCAGTCGTCTAGGTAATGGAAAACGCGAATGTGCGGTCTTCTTATATGAGCTGCGACTACTGCCAAGCACTTTGTGAAAACCCTGGGAGCAGTATTCCTCCGAATGGGAGGACCTTGAATTGATAATGCTGGCCCTCTAGCACAAACCTGAGGTATTTGCAATGAGCAGGGTGTAAGTCCAGAGTGGATAGAAAGTCGCCTTGTTGAAGTAGTGGGCGCACTTGCTGGAGTGTGACCATGCAAAAGTGGTCCGACTAAATGTATAGATTTAGTTCTCAGAGGTCTAGTATAGGCCTGAGAGAGCCGTCTTTTATGGGAATTAAGAAGTACAGGGAATATACCGCGGTCCCTTGGTATTGTAAGGGGACTGGCTCTATAGCATGTTTTTCCAACAGAGATCCTCCTGCCTGAGGGGGATATGTTCTTGTGACATTATATGTGATCTTGGAGGAATATTTTGGGTAATGTATGTAAGCTCTAGGCAGTAACCATACTGGATAATTTGTAGTACCCACTTGTCTGAGGTGATTGAATTTTAGACAGGTAAGAATTGAGAGAGATGTCCCCCGACAGGAGTGGAATGATTGAGGGGTAACGGAAGGAAGTCACTGTTTATTTGCAGGAGAAGTGCGTGTTGAGTTGCCTCTGCCTCTTCCCTTACCGTTGTTTCCTCTAAAACCTCCTCTAAAATAGCCTCTTCATGAGGGCGATTAGTTGTTACCCTTGTAAGAGCAGCAGGGAGTTTCGGTGGATACACTTTGAGCCACCCCTGTAAAAGGAGCTGCAAAAGGAACCCCTATTTGTAGATGACTTCAAAGCCCCCATGGACTTTGCGACCTCTGTCTTTTTTCATTTTCTCCAGCGAGGTATCAACTGCTGGGCCAAAGAGGTGTACCTTATCAAATGGTTGAATGAGAATGGAGGTTTGCACCTCATGCTTGAACCCTGAGATTCTCAACCAAGCATGCCTGCGTAGTAGTACACTAGTGTTTACTGCACGAGCTGCAGTGTCTGCTGTGTATAGGGCACATCTAATGGAAGTATAGGTAATGAGTTTGCCTTCCTGCATAAGATCATTAGCCCTAGCCTTATGCTCGTCAGGAAGAAATTGCATGAGCTTTTCTAGCTCATCATAATGAGCCCTTTCGTATCGGGCCAACAATGCTTGAGTATTAGCAATGTGCCAATGATTGGCTGCTTGGGAAGCTACTCTTTTGCCCGAGGCATCAATTAGCTTGGACTCCTTGTCAGGAGGAGGGGCCTCACCTGTGGTTTGTGAGTTAGCTCTCCTGCGAGCGTTGGAAACCACAAGAGAGTCTAAGGTTAACTGACCTTTGATGCAAGTGGGGTCAATAGGTGCAGGTTTATACTTTTTCTCCACTCAAGGTGTAATTATTCTTGCCCTCGCAGGATCTTTGAATATTTCATCAGTGTGCTTTAACATCCCTTTAAGCGTTGGCAGTGTATGAGTGGCTTTTTGAGTAGAACTGAGGGTCTCAAATAGGAAGTTCTCTTCTAATGGCTCCTTATGCAGCTCCACCCACTGATATTGAGCAGCCCTGTTAAGTAGCTTAATATATTCAATATTATCATCAGGTGGTGAGGGTCTGGACGGATATAGATCAGGGTCATTATCTGTGTTTGGGTCAGTGTGATAATCCTTCCAGGGGTCAATGTCCCGTGGCCTATCCTGATCCTCACCCCCATCCCTGTCATCCTGTTGGTTAGGTGATAGTGGTGGTGAATTAGTGGGTGTGATGAGTAAGTTGGGATCAGTGGGGGTGGGAGGTGGAATGTAAGGTGGTGAAGGGTTAGTACCCACACTTTTCCTTTTGAGAGAAACGTGGTAATCCTCTGGATGGTCTATTTGCCATTTTTTTTGGAAGGGTGGCATGGATATGTCCCGTATCTGGGTTTATCACCAGCTTTTTCTGTTTCAGATCCAATGGCAGGGCATCAGGCCGAGGCTCTTTAGACAGTGTCCTTGTCCTTACTTGCCGGTTTTGGCATTGAAGGTTTTGGTTCTAAACATTTCGGTGCTGAAGGTGGATTCTTCGGTACTGATGGGATTGTCACTGAGAGATGTTTTGGTGCCGACGGTGTTGGTTGGGCACCGATATGGGGCAGGCTCGAGCCAGAGGCGGAAGGCTTTTCTTTCTGTTTCTGTGCCAGGCCAGAGGTCGGGCGTCTGAAACTTTTTGTCGGTGCTGACCTTGGCCTGAAGGCAGAGGAGGGACCGGAGCCTTTTTTCTTCATTTGTTGAGGAGGCAAGGGGGTATCTTTACTCATGGTATGTTGACCTGGAGTAAACTGCTACTCTTCTTCCATGTCGGAGTCGGCTACAGACACGGAGATTTGTTGTTCTTCTTCCTCGGCTCCTTGAGCATGACCTTCTGTGTCGGAATCTTCACCGAGGATGTCCAGTGCGGAGCCGCTTTGATGTTGCATCTCGTGACATCGAGCCAGAAGGTCACAAAGCATCTTCTTCGATCGAAACAATCAGCACGCGTCGCAGTCTTTCTCGTCGTGTTCTGGGGACAGGCAGAGCTTGCAGACTTTGTGCAAGTCGGTGCGTGGAAATTTAGCATGACACCCGAGGCAGAGTTTGAAAGGAGTCCGTTCCATCGACTGCTAGTGCTGTCTCCGCGGGTAAGCCAGACACAAGTTTTCCGATTGAAGTTGTTTTGAGTTGAGACGATACCCAAAGAATGGGAAAATGCGAGCAATAACAATACCGTCGAGGGTAGTGGATTGTGCGTCGAAGAGGTCCGAGAAACAGTGCTGAACCGGAGCACAGCAATACACACCCGAACTTGATGGCGGAAAAAAACAATGTAAAGTTGGAGTCGATGCCCATGCACACCATCACCAAATGGAGGAGTCACCTACCTCGTGTCTGGAAAGACTTCTCTAAAGAAAAACCAAGTGCAAACATCCAGACCCAACACTACATGGGGAGCTATGCACAGCATGTGATCTACAGCTCACATGCCTCAAACAAGCTTTTTTAGGGTCCATTCAGGAATTAAATGTAAGCAAGCCAACAATGGGGGCACCCCACCCTTGCACTGAGCTGTGCATTACCAACTAATGGAGTTAACAGTTTTATGTTCTCCCTGGTGGAAGATTGCGGGTGAAAGGGTTACACCCCCCCCACCAACATTCTTTCCCCGTGTTTTGAAAGGCCACTACACACCAGTGATAATGTAATTAATTTTTTTTTAAAAAAGGGTCATGTCTCCACCCCATAATGCCCCCAACAGTCTTTGGAGGAACCGCCAATATGCCCTCCCTGGGAGGGCACGAAGCCCACTTGGTAACAGGGATTGTGTGGGGGAAAAACACCCTGCCTTGATATTGCACTGTGCCCCCAACAGCCCACTGGATGCCAGGTGTACATAAAAAAAAAACAAATGGGGGTGAAACCTAGCATAAGGCCACAACCTAACAGCTAATGTCCCAATTATCTTTCTACTCCCTGGGCCTAGAGAATTCCCATTCCTCATGGCAAGCGAGATGAAATGTGGATTTTTTTGGGAGTAATTTTGACCTTTCTCAACTCAGCAGCAAGTAGACTGCCTGGTTCCCGGGACGGGGGATGCAGTGCAGTACTTGAATATATAACCCCAGAACCCCATTCTGTTGCAAACCGTTTTCCCTTCAAACATTTTTTCCTGGTAATCTTTTGGACTTTTTGCCCCCTTCCCTTCCAGGACAGGAAGATAGCTGGAAAACACCTCAATATGCTGCCATTGGTAAAAGCTCACCAGGACTAAAATATAGAAAGGGAATAAGGTAGGGTACTGGACTATCTTGCCATTGGTTCCAACCTTCCAGCATCAGACATTATTTCTGCCTCCAGAAGGAGGCAAAATGTGGGATTTACCCTCTCTCGGTCAGCCTTTATGCCAAAAAGAGCCCGAAGAAATACCAGTTTCCTCCCCATTGCCGTGCTGAATAGCTGAACTGTTCAACCTCTGGGTCTGCTGGCAACCATGAAAGTCTACCAATCCTGGGCTTTTCGGAAACCAAAACATCCAGAGGGATACAGTGTGGTGCGACTTATACAGATCCCAGCATGATTTCTAACCCCATATTCCCTGTGAGGGTAAAAGCATGGGTCCCAAACGGCTATTTTTCACATATTTGTGACAGAAAACAAAATCACTTCCAACCAAAGGCAACATCTTACAACCCTGCATTCCCATACTTCTCCCGACTGAAACTCTGCCTCCTGTGTGTGGGTGGACCAAATACACGTAATTAGAATAGATGAAAACTATAACCATGTACAGGCACCTCACTGACTTCAAAGGTGTGACCAATTCCTGTCTCGGGTGACAAGCTCAGCAACACAAGTGGGAACGCTGGGTGGTAGAAATTGTGGGACTCCTTGCAGATTCAAAAACATTCCCTCACAGAAATGAGGAAAGCCAGGGATTTTTGTGTCTTCACACTAATTTCCCATTCATTAGATTTTGCAATAAGAATTAATGTATCGCTAGTGCACAAAGAAAAATCATACGCTGTAGCCCAGATGTTGGCTCACGATATCACGTGTTTTTGGACAGCCCACAAACACTATGTATCCCCGTGAGCAGACGAGTCTGACAGATGTAACAGTATATAACTTCTATGAATCGGTCATCAAGGAAAACAATTACACATTGAAGTGATGTTAGCTATTTCTATTTTTCCTACTTAGTTTCCTTTTTTATTTCAATAATTAGTTTCTTTGAGAAAGACTTAAGTGATCTATACAAATGACCCCTTACTGAATTTCGAATTTTGCCTACTTTTTAGACATGTATAATAGCTTCCTGGTTCACACAAGTTTTACATTGTTTCCAACACAAACTGCCTTTTCATAAAAAATACAAAAAAAGGGGTAACACAAAAGCTGGAATGAGGATGGTCCTAGCACAGCAAAACTTTGTTGGTAAAATTTTTAGAAACAAAAGTACACTCTTTAACAACAAAACAACCCACACACCTTTGCTATGTTTTGTCTATTCACTCGGTTTGCTCCAGGGCAATCCACAAACCCTGGCTAGCATTAGAATCCCCAGTATGTAGAAAAATAAGGTGCATATTTAGCCCCAATACATTTTGTGGAAAAAAGTTAGGAAGGCTTAAATGCAAACTGCCCAAAGCATAAAAAAGGCCCAGCAATGGGGCACTCAAGGGGTTAAACCCATACTGCAGTGCAGTAAATATCTGAAACAGCAGTCCCTGTTGTGTTTTTGTAGACACTCAATTTTTTCTAACACACGTTTCAGAGCATGACCCCCAAGCAGTATACCTATATTCATGTCCTATCTCAAGACTACAGTGCGGGCTAAAGCGCGGTCAAAGGTGGTGGTAGGAGGAAAGGCGGAGACAAGATACAGCCCAGGTGTGTCTTCCAATGCCCACAGGATTGTTACAACAAACTACAGTGCACAAAACAAATGCTTGCATCTCCAACATGAAGACATCTTAAACCCATTTGGCATTACAGGAAATGCCTGTGAGAGTGGCTCCCAAGACGGGGCTTGGAAGATGGCCCATCAATTATAGTGGGCAGTTAGAAAAGACAGAGGTCAACTCAAAAACTGCATCTGCAGGGGTGTTGCATCCTATGTCCCAAATAGGTTTTGTTGATGAAAACCCATTTTGAGATCCTTTGGCAAAGAGAAGCTAACGAGGGAACATTCTACATAGAATCACACATCACAGAGCACTCCTGCACCTTTCAATCTGGGGCTTTCACCTCTACAAGTGTAAACAAAATGGGTGCAGTAATTCTGTGCTGTCACTTTATTCTCCCATTTTCCTTATTGGGAATTCTTACATTCTGCTGCATACTTATGACAAGTGCTCTATTGAGTAAAGATGGGAAGGGCCAACAATAACGTAATACAACATATGTCCACAATGTCTTACAAAATCTCATACAAGGAAATGAAAATTAAAGCCCACTCAAAAGAGTAATTATTTATTTTCATTTATTCAAATCCGATTAGGAAGTAAACAATGAAAGTAAAAAATAAAAATAAAACACTTCACACTCCAGTTATGTACAACATTGTGACACCACATGAAGAAATGGATTGATTAAAAAGAAAAAAGGTCTGTAAAAATATTCAACATATTACAAATTGGGAAAACCCAAGAATTCAGAGCATCATGGCAATGAAATAATGTGCCATTATAACATTATGTTTGAATACTCTTGTTGTGTTATTAATTGAAATTAAAAAAATAGTTACTTATGACAGATTACAATTGTGTTAACTTTCCATTTACAAGAAAGGTAACTACATTTTGTGACCCTTGGATTTAAAGTACATCCTTTTTCACTTATTTAAAATACCACACCAAAGGCCATATTCAGAAATATAATACATTTTGCTTTCATTCACATTTGGCCTAAGACTTGATGCCAAATGTACAGATGCACAGGGTCTCCCATGCACTTGTCATGCAGTAGGTAATCACAAATTTTATATATAAAGTATATACTATACATTCTTTCGGACTTGCAACTGTATACATCCATGCAAAAGTTTTATTAACCTCTTATTTACAATTATATATATATATATATATAGAGCGAGAGAGTATTATACATGAACAAAGATCCAAAATTATAGCATTTCATTGGTAACAATACAAAACATGTATTTTTCAGCAAGGAAACTATGTACACAAGGTTTAAAAATTAGGACTACATTTTTAATACAATGTGTGTATTATGTCTGTACACACATTCTCAGTGGTATGCATGTACAACTTATATTGAGAAAAATAACCACTTCATTACAGATTTTCCATTTAGTAGACAGGCTGTCTGCATATCATTTTTAACATTTTAACAGGATATTTGTCAAAAACAACTACTTAATAAAGATTGCTGACCACGTAAATAAGATCACATAGAGCCCCATGTTTAAATTAACTTCATACGGGTCCCCCAACAGTGTGTGCATAGAAATCTGTTTGAAAGAAGATTCTCATAAGTAAAAAAAAGTATATTAGCTGGCATGATTCTATGAAGTGCAGCAAAGAAACCAATAAATGCTAAAGTAGTTTGATCATTTTTTAATAAATAATGCAGAGACATTGCTTAAGAAAAATGTTGCAAAAACAGAACCCATTATCAGTGAATTTATTGTCATTCAATACAAACAAACGGTTTTCACAAAAATAGGTTGAAGTTGTCTTTTCTATAGTAAATACAAATGTTTCTTTAATGAACTCAACCGTACTAAAGCATGTGGACGAAAACTGCATGAAGTCCTGGTTATGATTAATTTTGCGTACTACATAGTTCCTCAAACGGAAGTAATAAAATTAACAAAACATTTTAGTAGCCCATTTGAAATAGAACCTATGTTTAAAGATTACAGAATAAAGCATTAACTTGGCAGTAGAAAAGTTGTGTATTCATAAACAGTGTAGTCATAATATACTCAGGGGTGTAGCTTGGTTGAAAGATCGGGGAGGAGGGGGTGAGATTCAGATTTTCCAACATTCATGCTGCCATATAATGGCAAAATACATTTTACGACAAGCAGAGGGTGCATGAGAGGAGCTTTAATGGAGAGGAATGCAGTTTGGTAGGGGTACTAGGTGAGAGAAAACAATATTTTGGATAATAACTATTTTTGAAGACTGTGTGTGTGTGTTTTTGTCTGTGTGCATTTAAAAATCTGACAGACACCTCACAAAACCCGAAAGAAATCACCTGTACCCAACTATTTACCAGAAAATACATCTATTAGGGGGGTGAAACACCCCAAACAACCCCCCTGAATCTACACCCCGAATATACAAGTCAAAACAGGAGGAATGTGAAAAACAATCATGAATAGTTAAAACAAGCTAAGCACAGTATATTACTACTTCAGTAAAATCTACATGGACAGTTTGATGAGTAGGTCTGAACACAGCAAACCATTTGCAGTTCATTGGATTTGTATGTTTAGACAAAAAATGACAACATACAGAATTTGGCTTTTTACGACTTTTGTTTATAAATAAGTAAGATGGGGGTGAAATGAAACTTACTAACTTTTTTCATACAAAATTTAAGACAGGTGGTTAACACAAGTTTGTTTCATTTCTCATTTATAAATGCGAAACTAAAATGTAACGAATATGCATTAAAAATGTAAACGTAAAAACAAAATCTACATAGTGTCACACAGTAGAAATAATTTCAGTATAAGAGCATTGCCATGCCAGGTGGCATTTCTTCTCCAGGTGCAACTTTTTTTCCACATCTTGTGGTGCAAGTAAATAATTTGTGGCCATTTCTGCAGCACAAAAAAACATCGTTTTAATGTTATTCAGGGCAATTAACTAAAACAGGGCCGTTCCATCTGAGACTAGAGTGCATAAATCGAACTGTAAAAACATGTACTGATAATCAACATGTTTTTTGTATGCCTGGAGCATTATGCAATATTATTTTAAATACCCAAGTGCTTTAGGCTGCTCAAAGGGTATGGAAAACACTATAAAAATACTAATAAAATAACATAAAATAAACAAGGAATTATCCATTCCCCCTGGTGTTCCATTTCTCTCCATTGAACAGATCTCTTGTTCCTAAAGCTACTCCCTTATGAAGGGCACAGAGGTCTACTTAAGCAGGACAAGAGTAATTCATAATTCTTGTGATGAACATCCCCCTTATCGAAGGGAGGGCTTGACTGATTAGTGCCACAAGCACAAATCCATTGCACATTATAGTGTGTTTTTGTTTTCCGATGCATACAAAATACACCTCCCCTTTCATCTTTTTCACCATTTACTTTGTTCCAAATTGGGATAATTAATCTTCCATAAGTAAATCACTTACTTTTGAATATTTTCAGAGTTATAATTTGTATTCCCTAATGAATACGGAAATATTTAAAAAAGTAAGAATTTTGTAATGAAAATTTCTGCTGGATGTTCGTGCATCTCTGCATGCTAAAGGTAAGGCATACTTTATGTACCAATGGCCACACCTGTACAATTGTGACCTTTTTGATGGAAAGAATGAAGAATCATTCTTACTCCTAGTGGATGAGTACATAAGCAAATCCAAAAAAGGGGAAAACAATGACATCTCAATGTTCATTTAGATATATCTAAATACGGAAACCTAGTTTCAAAGAAACCGCCAACCTAAATAAAACATTTTCCAGTCAAAAGGCCGAGTGCTGGAACCCATAAAAACTTAGAGCAGGAAGACACATGCATAACAGTGTAACTAGAATAGATTTTTCACATGCACTAGAGAATGGTTTAAAATGGGTGACGTCTAGAGGTACGCCCTTTCCTGCCAAAGTTATGGCTTGGTACAGAAAAGGTTAACAGAAGTACTACATAAAGAGATCAACATTAACAGTGACCCCGTATAAAAGTAAGATAGTAGGAAATTTTCATATAACCAACAGCGCAATGGAGAAATAAAATTCAACTAGTGGAAGATGCAAATTAGGAACAGCACCAAAACTCTTTTGAAAAAAGTCCAATTGAATGCATTTAGAAGTGTTTTCCTAAATGAAGTATAACTGGAGGGACGGTATGAAAATAAAGTTTAAAATAATTGTAACGATTTGAATGTTACACTTCATGATAATGCCTTAATTTTATGAGAGCACTAGCTTTAATCACCTTTATCTGACCTGCATAGCATATCTGGTATTAATTGCCTAAATAAACAAACTTCATTAAACTAGCCTCTGCTAAACTGTATAAAATATCTTAGATTAAAGTGCAGACTGGAATACATTTCCAGTCATTCTTCTCAAAGAGCACAATCTCTTGATCTTTAGAAAATAATCAAAACCCTTTCTGAGCCATTCAGTCCACGGAGTTATTTGGTTTGTTGCGATGAAAATACAGGACAGACTGCTCACACCTAAAGAACAGTGTGGTACACTGTGAGGGAAATCAGTCAAATATACTCCGAAGGATATGATAAAATTTGACCACTACCAACTTTTGAGTACTCTAATCACAGCATGTTTCATACCTGCCAACTTACAAAATATTTTCATTGTGTGAGGAGGGGGCAGGGCCTTCGAGGGGGCTTGGACTGGTGCTAAGAGGCACTCTGCCCCTCACCAAGCCCTCCCACCCCCTCTAAAAAAACAAAGTCGTCGAGGCTTAAGCAGTGGTGCAACGATAATTGAGGGGGCCCCCCTGCAAGGTACGTGGAGGGTCCCCCGAAGTTTAGTGCTGAGGGGGCCCCCTGGAGCTTGGGGCCCCACCGCACTGCGGGGGATGCGGGGGGCTGTGTTACGCCCCTGGGCTGAATCTGATGCCCTGGGGTGTTTTCACATCTTTTATGGACATCGGCTGCTTACAGCCTCCGAAAACGAGCTGAAAATCCCACGTTTGAAGTGCTTTTCAGCTCGTTTTCCCAGCCACCATGTAATTTTGGCTCCTCACTGTGTGACTGTGTGAAGGGAGTCAAAATCATGTGACACGCGGCGGCACCATGTGAGTTGGCAGGTCTGATGTTTGTTCCCAGTAGAGAGAAGAAAACATAGAAAGTATTTCCAGCTCCATTAGAGATCTCTTTTTACAACGAAATGTGGGCATAGATTAGGCAGAGCTGGGAGAGTTTGTTCTGTACAACAACAAAAAAACCAGAACAAAATAAATACGTAGCTGAGTCCATGATCAAATAACATGAAATTCACAGTTATGGTGTATAAGGACATTGCAGGCACCAAACAACAGTATAACTCAAACTGAGGATGCTACACTCATGATTGTTCACGGTCCCTAGGAACTTTTGAAATGTCATGGCTAAAGCACACAAATAAATTCAAACCATTTCACTATTAGACCATGCGCGTCCGAAAGAAAACATGCTAGGCAAAGTGTATATTGCATTGAAGTCATTAAGTACTTTAAAGCAAAATCTGACAAACAGGGCGCAGCATTCTACTCTGGCTCTTTCTTGATTTTCTGGACCTTTTCGGAAATTCCAAAGTTGTTGCCACTTCCATTGTGTAGTGAGGCCATATTTCTCATATGATTGTAACTGTTTTGTAAGTTCAGAAAACTGGCATTCGCTGCGGTCTCTGCATCTCCCTTGAAAGCCAAACGAGCAGCATTGTCTGTTAAAGAAGATTCGCACCAGCCGTTCCGACCCCACACTTCTTGTGTGCTTGCCATGTGACCTCCTTTTTGTAACATGTAATATAATATTGGATTGGTTTTGGTGAGTCTAGGTGAGTCTCTTCCAAATTCACCTTTTTCCATACCTGTGATTACCCACCTAACCGGTCCTTTGTCAACGGGCGTGGCATTGAATTGGCCTATCTCAGGCCTAGGTACCATATTACCAAAGTGTTCAGGAAGAGAATGAGAAGGACTACTCACAGCGGATGGATACTGATGTGTCCTATGATCTACACAGTTTGTCTGTGAAGCTCGGGAACCCATTAGTGCATTCATGGGAGAAGTGCTATAATCTAGCTTGTTTGCCGTGTTAGGTTTGTTTCCATTCATCCATCCATCTGTTGTGATATTATTCCTATGGTGTGACATGTCTCTAATGCAGTTCTCAGACAGAAGCAATTGCTTTAAGACATTAAATCCTTTGCTTTCTCTAGACCAACTCCTATTTTCACTGTCATTGTGCGGGGAGTGAACACGATTGTACTTGAGATCCAAATCAGTTCCCATACTATTTATCTCCTGCTGATGTAATAAAGTCCCATATGATGTATCACTTGGAGAAATATGCCTACTTGCACTTTCTGATACAGTACTTTTCATCCGCTTAGTTGGCTTTTCTGAAAGCTCTATATGAGGAACTCTACGCTTCTTCGGAATAGTACAGTGATTTTTAGATTCCGGCAGAGAAAGTTCTCCATTCTTTTGATTTGTATCAAGATCATCTATTGGATAGTCATCATGATTCTGTCTCAATAAGCGACTCAAGAGGCCATTTCTGGAAAAAGAAAAATTTTGTGGAGAAGGAGGCTCTTGTTTGAAAGTGTCCGTGATCAGTAAAGGATCGGGGGATTTCACCACTGTGTGAGATATTCCTAAACATTTGTTACTTTTTTTCTTGCTTACTTGATGCACATGTGAATTATTTCCTGCATTTGAGTCTTCCTCAGGTGGCTCAGTTTTTATTTTTACTGCAGGTACATACCCATTTAACCCCTTTTCTGAGGGGTTTTGCTGATGGTCAAGGTTTAACAGTTTATCACACTTTTTCTCAGGGTTATTCTTGCTTGGTGTTCCGAGTAGAAGTTGAAGAACAGTACGCCTTTCAAGTAGGTTTTCTATTTCTGAACCTGAAAGACCTGGGTCAGTAGGTGTGGATGGACTGCTTAATCTCTTGTTTTCCTCAATAACAATGGCCCTATTTTGGAGTAGGGGACTACTTACTCGCTCAATCAAACTTGTTGTTTTTTCGGCATTTCCATTTAGTAGATTTTTGCAGGTCTTTAATTCATCCACTGAGGAAGATGGTTGCTTACCGCATTGAGCTAAATTCTGCAAAAGCTTGCTTGCACTAAATGTAGCACTATTTTGATTAATTTCACTTGTAGATTTAGGAGTCGGTGTCTCTTTACCTTTACTGAGATCCATCAATTGCTTTGATGCTGGATTGACTAGTCTTTCCGGTTGGCTATTACAAATATATGTTGGTGATTTGGAATTTATGGTCTGCGACTGATGCGACAAATTGATAGGTGAATCTGCTGTTGCACAATTAAATAAAGGCGGAGTGTTTAAAGGAGTAATTTGATTTGAGCGTGTGTCGTCACAACTGGGTATATACATGCTTGTCGGGGCACTGATTTTTGCCAGATCAACCATATTCTTTGGTCTATGAATGTCTGGAATCTTTTCTGGATTGTCATCACTCTTGTGTCCAAGGAGTAACTGGAGCAAGGTAACTTTCTGATGTGGCTTTAATGTAGAGCTATCGGAAGAATCATTAGTTGCTCTATTGGTTTCAATCACATTAACTTTTGGATTCCAGTTTTGAAGAAAGGTCTGTGTGAGATTGTCAAGCGACGGAGACGGCACATTGCTATGTTTCCGTTTAAAAGATAAATCTATAGGTACACAATTTGAATGTGAACTTTCTTCGTCGCTACTGTCTTCTTCAGTAAAACTTGGATTATTGTCTGAAAACTCATCAGCAGTTGTTGGTGTACTACTGTTTTCATAGACAGTACCATTCTCAGTCTGTTTGTCAGTTTTACTTTTTTGTATAGCATTCTGACTTTTCAGAAGATGTAGAAGTAAACTGTTATTGACCGACTGTTTTGAATTTGGTTTTTCAGATGGATGCTTGCAATTTGCCATTTTGGGGGGCGAACTTGGGATTCCTACTGGGCTCTGAAACAGTGTGCTATTGTTTGCATTATTTAAGGTCTTGGGGGGGGTCCTTGATTGATTATGGAGGTTAAACGTTTTGTTTGATAATTGGAAAGGGCTGAGGTCTTGTTGGGAAGTTTCCTGTAAACGGGCCATTGCTGCAAGTCTTTCACTGGCTAACTGACTCGCATTCTGTGCTTTCATAGCATGTTCCTGAGAGTACCGCTGCAGATGAGCCTCACTTGAGAGGAGTAATGCAAGCTGACTACAAGCCACACTGGGTTTGGGAGATGCAGCCGGACTAGATCGCTTTTCAACCATACTTGCAACCGCCTGCAGTCTAGCAGCACAAGACAGTGCTTCTGTGACTCCGTTGGTCGCACTCTGTCCTGGTTTGGGAGATTCGATAATCCTATCATTGTGATTTTGTTGTAAGCCTGTTGGATTGGTATTTGCATCTTTTGCTTTGTTTTTCTTCAGCAGAGTCTTCAGATGACTTGATGCCACACCATAGCATGGTGTATCCTTTTCTTTTTGTAAAGGATCTTGCTCATGAGAGTAACCCTGATCCTTGAGGCTCTGCCTTATCTGTTGCGACAGTGCAACAGTTTGCAGTCGCGAGCTGAAGGATTGAAGCAAAGAGGCAAGTAATGTGCTGTCCTGTTTGCCTTTTGGAACATTTTCAACCATCCCAGCTGACGAAGCTTCGTCGTTTTTTCCATTTAATTCCACACTTGGATTGGACAACCGTCTTCTTTTTGCTGCATTCCAGTCTTCGGAAGACTGCAGCAGTCTGGCTTTTTTGAGATGTAGCAATCCCGATCCTTGATAGGCAGGGCTGTTCAGAACGGAGCCGTTATTATGACAATTAGGAAACATATTTCCGGAGAGCTTAAGTTTCTGGTCCTCTGTGGGATGCACAGAAGATCCATTCTCAACCACCGTGCTTGAGCCTCCTGCTGCCTGATGCATGAGTAATCCTTCTAGGTAAGTTAAAACCATAGAATCCTGTTGCATCTCAGAGCTAAGCTCTTCTCCATAAGTCATGTTCAACAGAAAGTATCCTCAAAGCCCGTTTCCGTATTTACGTTTAATCTTCGTGAGATGTTGCAGAAATAAAGGAAACTTAAGTCATGCCCAGTTAAATGATGAGCTGATAAACATTTATTCCAGAATAGATGTTCTTCTTAGGAGTATGGCAATGGATGGAAAATTCAAATGTCATTGACACCAACGTATCTTAAGTTCCACCATTAACGATAATCCAAAAACTGTGTGTCTTGACCCACTCTTCACGTTCTTCCATTGTTCAGTAGAGCCCAATCACCTGGCTGTTCACAGGACATCTAGAATTACAAACAGAACCAAAATTACGAAATGTACACTACAGGATAAAGACATGTAAGATAAAGAGAACAATTAATAATAAAGTGCTATTTTGGTATCATCTGCTTGCATTATATTTATACTCTCAGGGTCTGATGTATAAAGAGCTTCTGCATACGCAAACCCTACGATATTCAAAATGAAATGGTCTGTTAATCAGTTCGAACCCCCTCCAGTTAGGCTGGTAACTGAGTTGCAAAGGAAGGGACTGCTAACCCAGTGAGATAGCTTCCTTTTTCATATGAGTCCTGGCATCCTTCGGCTGGAGTGGTCTGGGGAAACAGCTGCCAGTTCCCACAGTATATTCCCATATTGGAATTTTTTTTTTTTTTTTTTAAAAGAGCAGCACCCTGTTCCTTTAATGGTCATGGACTACTTTTACAAAAAGAAAAGTGTCCTGTTTGGGAATGTAAATGCAGCGCCGGAGGTCTGCTGTGCCTTGCAGGCCCCCATCACTGCATTTGCAGTCAATCACAAGTGGCTACAAATTGAGCCTTTTAATACATAAGTTGCATGTCAAATTATACACCAATTTGCAATTCAGTCAGGGTGCAAACTGCACATTATGGTTTGTGAATAGATAGTCTGTACATCAGGCCCTACGTCTCTTGGTGACTGAATGGTGGCCATAGTATTTGATGGCAACACTTTACTTTATCAAAGTATAATAAAACATCACATTTCCTTATGAAATTATATATTTTAAGCAGATGTTCATTCTCTTGGTGGCTTAGAGGTGTGGACAGGAATGCTTATCCTGGTACAGAACATTAAACTAACACAAACAGGAGTAGCATCTTCCACCATATGCATAGACATACTTGTACTCATAAATGTATCTCTTGTAGCTTTGACGTACTAAAACATTGTGAACATGCACTCTGTTTTAGGCAGCGATTCTTTACCATGATTTCCAATACAGTCACAAACCACTGAATGTGTAGCAAGTGTGAACTGCTATACCACATGTACAGTTAAGAGGTTTTCTCATTAAATATTGCAGCAAAGAGGTCACTCTGTTAAGAAGTGCACGTTTATCTCCATGGTGACTCGAGCACCTAGTCCTACTTCTGTGCCTAGGCTAATAGGTCGAGCGCCCAGTATGGAAGACGAATGGAGCACTTGAACTATGCGGAGCAAAGTCATTTCAGAGCCAGGCACACAAGTAGTCCAACACACTGTAATTCAGGTGGCATTATCTGTAACATAATCAACGAGGTACATAGGGAATGTTAGTAGTCCGCAGGAAGAGGATCAGTAGGCCTCTGTGCATCATAATAGACGCAGCGGTGGCCGACTACATGCATTACTCCTGCATCACTTCCAGCCTTCCAATTGACCAATGAAAAGCATCCAGCAGTATGGATGGAGATGCAGAAATAATTTTCACTAAACCACAAGGGGTCAAGATTTGCTCAATGTGGCTTCAACAAGGAGCATTCGCAAAGACAACAGATCTTGCCTTTGGGAGAGCTATTGGCTTTGTCAATGTTTTGTTTAGCCAGGTTGGCTGCTGCGCAGCATGGCTGAAAGTAAAGGAAAAAAGCGGTATGCTGTAACCAACGCAGTCTGCGCCATATCACTTTTCTTCCCATTACTTTCAGCCACGAGACACAGCAGCCACGCTGCTGAACAACGTGGTTACAATAAATCGGCAAACCCAATAGCTACTTTAGGGCTTAAAACCAACCTAAACCTACAGAACTAACCGAACAACAAGTCCCTACACTGCTCATGATCAAAATGGAAACTAGCATGTTTTGGTGACAGAAAATAAACAAGCATTTGCAATGCAATGGGTCTTGCATTTGCGAGAGAATAAAGCTGTTGGCATTGTAAATGACAATGCCTTTTGTTTATCGGTTTTGTTAAGTAACATATAAATAAAAGGCATTGTCATATACAATGCCAATAGCATAAACTTTTGTAAATGCGAGACGTATTCAAAGAAGCGGCCGCAATTGTCCCGGCCTGCTCGGACAGTGAAAGAGAGCATGGCGCGCTGAATGTTGCAAGAAAGCATGTCGTGCCTGCAGTAGGAGAAACTTGTTAAAGAAAATAGTGCTTACAGACTAAAAAAGAAGTACTGTATAACAACCAAAGTAAAAGGGCCAGTCCTCATGGGAGGTTGCAAATGAAGGCAAGGCGGTACTAAGGTGGGACTAACAAGCCCATCAACGAATCAGAAGCCAGCATTTACGAAGGACAATGACACAAGCCAATGACAAATATTGGCGGAGAGTGGGGGTGCTTCTATTCCATACTCCAATACAGCATGCCGCAGAGCAGCACACGCACTGCCCAGGCACGACCTAAAAGGCCAGGGAAGGATTCAGTTAGGCTTTCATCTGTAACCTCAAGGCATTAATACTGGAAAAAAAATTAAACCTGGCAAAAGAAAATGTAATGGGCGCTTAACTCCATGGTACGTTCTGGCAAAATTGTGCTAGTTATACTTACAATAAATGTAATGCGATATTAAAGATACAGAAACCGATGGTGGAAAAGCATCACCTAGCCTAGTTAATCTGACAATGTCCCTTTTGCTCACAAAATATTATTGATCTTTAGCTTTCTGGTGGTACTAGAGTACAATTCCATAACAGGAATCAAAATGGCTCCTCCGTTTTTTACCCAATATTCTCATGATCGTTGTCCTCCAGTTGTCTTTTTATTAGGTGCTAAAAAACAAGTGCAACAAGGCATCCGAGCACCGAAAATAAGATACGAGCTGGGCTGGTTACAAAAGAAAAATGTTCTTCTGTATCTTTAAAGGGAACACGGAAAGTAAAGACATTTTACAGTGCACTTTTACAAACTGCAAAGGAAATTCAACCTGCTGTCTCGTTTTTAATTTGTGGAAGTAACAATGCAACCCATTTGCCAAATGACCGGAGACACCAAGTAGGATTGGAAAAACTAGGCCTCTATTTAAATATTTGCCGACTTTCTCGAGAATCGTTTTCTATACAACAGTTAAGGCGTTAACCCCAATCCAGGCTTGAAATAGCAACCAATGCAACCTGTGTAAAACATGGGAAACATGTTCACAAAAGTGCACCTCATCGCCACAGAGTTCTTTCATTTTTGTTTGGTTGCATTTAGCAATAGGACATGGCAGTCAGTGATCACGGTCTGCTGTGAGGAGGAGGAGCAAGATGGCGGGTTGACGCTGTCTCTGTGAACCTGTACACGGTGCGGCTGTCGAGAAATTCCACGGCTCCCGTGCTTCACTTTTATAGCATGCTTAATGGGAGAGGAACGCTGGAAGGCTGAGAAATAACAAGCGATAACAATGACATGCTGAACCGCGGAGAGAGTGAGAAAAAGAGTATTATAGTATTTGCCACTTCGGAGCCTACCTTGGAGCTTGAATCCACTCCAGAAAGCCCGACTCACTCTGTCGGCGCCCCCGCTAACAGCTTACAATGCCGGATGCAGGCGATAGCAAGGACCGGATTCAGGTGTTCGCCACGTTCGCTGCTTGTCTACGTGGGTGTGCGCCTGGCGATCCGGCGCTCCTCTAACTGTTTTTGCTCAGGATTTGCCTTGCGGACACGGTGTTTGCCCGGCTTCCTGAAAAGGCCCCGCAAAAGAATCCATCTAGAGGGACTCGGACCGCAAGCCGCATGCTGGTGAGTGTAGAGACGCCGGGGGGGTGAGCGGGCGGCCGGGAAGACTGAAGCGGTCAGGGCAGAGCACGCGAAGCAGGCAGCAGGTCTTGGGAAACTGGTGCGGCTATATTTACACTCAAAGAAGCCAGCTGAGTTGTTGGAGGCTGAAACTGATACAGAATCTAAAACTAGTAGCAAGCTGGTCGAAATAATTACTCATTCAATTTGCTTGGAGCAAGTTAGCACTGATAGTGTCTACCCCGAACCTGTGAATCATGAAGAGCTGTGCCAAAATATTGCTGTGGAATCGGAGCTAATAATGTCTGCTGTAACTGGGGGGACTGAAATCCTGGATAGTGCTGGCACTTCAGGAGTCTTAGGGGGAACCAGGAGCAGCATTACAGATCAAACTATTAAGAAGGACCAGCCCCACGCGATAGGCAAACCGGTAACCAAAGCTAAGCATGTAAAGACACAAAAAACGTTTCTGTCCTCGGACTTGAACTTAAGCAGGCACGTTATTGAAACAAGTCAGAATGACAAGGAGAATGACAATGAGTCTGTTGGGGAGCGCACCTGTATTACGGTACCTGCAGAGAATGTGGCTCTGGAGAACTTCACCTTAAACGTAAATTTTGACGATGTAGCTACTACTGCTAACAATATGATACCCCATTTTGTAGTAGTTCAAGAGGAGGAAGGTCAAGCTCAAAACCTGGCTCATGCTGAAGTACGAACGGGGGAGCAACTTCAGACAAATATAAGGGAAGAGCAAATGGCCTCCCCGGTAATAAAAAAAAAAGACAAAAAAAAGACAAAAAAAAAAAAAAAAAAAAAAAAAGAAGAGCTCGAAAACTAAAAACACCAAAGATACAAAGAGGAGTCAGAGCATACCTAGTGTGGGGTTAAGCTGCAAGAAAAAGTCACAAACTAAAGGTCTGTCAACTAATAGCCCTATGCGTAGATGGGTAGAAGTTACTAGCACTGGTAAGACTGTAAGGGGAGCAAGCTGCTCAGAAACTGATCTAGATTCAGAGTCAAGCATGACTCTGGAGACATCTGGTGACTTAAGTCATAAAAGATTACCTGTGGAATCTGCTCCTCTTGGCTCTCCTCAACTACCCTATTTGTCAAGCATGGCGGAGGACTCGCAAAAAAAGATGTTCTGGGGAAAAGGATACTCCAATACGGTCACTGATATTACAAGCTTTAAAAGACCAGAGGGAAGAGACACGTGAGCTCTTCGCCCAAATCAGGGCAGATAATTACAGTATTCAACAATCCCTGAAGGAGGTAACGGGGAAAGTCGGGGAAATGACCAGCGAGATAACAGAACTGCAGCAAAGAGTGGTCTCAACTCTTTAGGTCACTGCTAAAGTGGTAAATTTAACACAGCAACATGACGATCAAATAGCAAGCGTGCAACTTAAACTCGAAGACTTGGAAAACAGGCAAAGGAGACAAAATTTAAAACTGTTTGTTATTCCTGAAGGTCAAGAGGGGTCAGACCCTATAACTTTCATTGTGCAAGTGATGCAGAAGGCCTTTCTGGACCTTATAGATTGGGACTGAGACTGCCAGATTCAGAGGGCTCACAGATTTCCCCTGGTGCAACGCCGGAAGGATGATCGCTATCCGAGGCCGTTTTTGATTTATTTTGGGAACAAATCTCCTACGACAAGCAGTTTCTTTAAAAGCGAGCCCTTGAACACCGGTTGCTGTGGAGTCCTTCTCGATTTTTTTTCGTTCTGATTTTTGCAAGGCAACTATGGACAGGAGATGGCGGTTGAGACAGTTAATTGACCCATTAAAGGCTACGGGGGCACAAGCCTTCTTACAGGAACCTGCTCGCTTGAAGATCATAAGGGGTGGTCAAACGTTTTCGTTCTCCTCTGAATCAGAAGCAAAGGAAATATTATTAAAATGGCAGAAAGACGGGGTTGATTAAGGCAAAGATGAAACCAGTAGTTATTACGCTAAGATTCTAGGTTGGCTAGAGAGTACGGATGGGGATTTCTTGTTCACTCTTCTTTTTATAAATCATTCTCTTTGCTAAATATGCTATTTTAGATTGAGAAATACAGCTGATTAATGTTTTTTATGTATGTAAGCTTTCCTCTATGGTAACTAGTATCGGGGGTCAGGATTTCTCTCGGCAGCCACTGTGGTCACAGGGTTCCAGCTCGCTGCTACTCCACCTGCAGCAGCAAGAAGGGGATGATTCCTCCTTTAGTTTGCGGGGTGGGTTGAGGGCTTAGGGGGGTAGGTGGTGGAGGGGGACACGGGGGTGGGCAAAAGGGGAAAAAGTTAACACAATTGTAGGGAAAAAGGAAAAAAGTAAATTTTCAGGTACGGAGGGAAGTAATCAGGGTAGCAATCAAAATCTTATTGCATTAATTAGCAGAAATGGTGGCAGAGAACTATCGCTGAGATGGGAGAGATCAAATATTTAGCCTGGAATGTGGCTGGTCGCAATAACAGGACCAAGAGACAGTTAGTTGCTGAATAACTAAAAATGTACAACCCTCAAATAGTAATGCTATCAGAAACACACATCTTTTATAAAGATAGAGGTTTCTTAAGACAATTAGGATTTGAAGTGGTAATAAGTTCGGCGCAAACTGTGTATATTTGGAGAGTAGCCATTTTGAAGAATAAACGATTTAGAGCAGAAATATGTAGGACGTTGTCTGATAAGGGGGGGGGGGAAGATGGGCTATTGCTCAGTTGAAGATAAAGGGTAAAAGGTACGTCTTCTGCTCACTGTATGGCCCTAATACAGATGATCCCACTAGAATAGAGGCAGTGACTTTGGAATTATTAAACTGGGAGGGGGAACTGTTGGTATTGGGAGACTTCAACTGTATAATGGACTATGGGATAGACACCACAAAGGATGCGGAGAACCCGGGCTGCAATAGGGGAGCTGGGACGGTTGCATGTTATTAAGGATGTCTGGAGGACCCTCTACCCCAACCTAGCAGGTTATACGTACTACTCCGCTCCTCATAAGCTCTACTCAAGAATGGACATGGCTTGGGTGTCAGATGATATCCTATGGTCTAGTACTATGGAAATCTGTCCGAGGGTTACTTCAGACCACAATCCCATTCTCCTCTCATTTAAGATTCCTTCTGAGTATAAAAGCCCTCAACCCTTTTCTTTTCCTAGATATCTATTGAGACAGGAAGAATTTGCGACTCAGATCAGGGCATTTCTTAAGGAGTTTTTTAGAACAAACATAGGGACAGACTCCGCTATCGGATACATTTAAGGCAGCAATTGGGGGTTTCACCCAGCAAAATTTCTGGAGGCAGAATAAGGAGCGAAAAAAGATAATAGAAGCAACTATAGCAGCTATTCGTGCGATAGAAAACCAACATATCGAGGCAGTTACCAGAGGCCTTCAAAATATTGAAGATCTGGGTTACACCCTAGTTGATCTGAGATCAGAGCTGAAGAGGACATTCAGGGAGAGAAGCATAACGAAACTTAAGTACCGACTTTCGCAATATGAGTCTGGTGAAAAGATAGGTAAGGCTTTAGCATTTAAAGTTGCAGACGATAGGGCAAAGACTACTATAAAGAGGATTAGGGTGACTAACAATACATTATACGAACGCCCAAATCAGATAATGGAGCAATTCATGGCTTACTATCAAGAGTTATATACTCCAGAAAATCAGCCTAAACAAGAGGAAATATTTAATTATATACAAGGCAACCCTATGATAAGTAGGGAGAACAAAACATCTAACTCTGTAGCAAGAGATATCACAACAGAAGAAATAAAATTGGCAATTAGTTCTTTACCAGTGGGTAAAGTAGCAGGAGACGATATTGTTCCTCTAGAATTTTATAAGATCTTTCTGGAGGAACTGCTTTTAACATTCAGTCAGGTTATAAGATTTATTGGTGAAGAAGGTAAGGCTCCTGATTCATGGAAGGTAACGCAAATAAAAATGTTCTTAAAAAAGCAAACCGGCAGAGGAGTGTGGGTCATATCGACCGATATCACTCATCAATGCCGACGCAAAAATCTTTGCAAAGATTCTTGCGAACCGTCCATCTCCTGTACTACCTAGTCTGGTGTCACCTTATCAACATGGCTTCATCCAAGGGAGAGACACGATGGTTAGAGCGGCAGACCCTGATGCAGAGGTCTGGCCCGGCCAGGGTTCAATTCCCGCCTCGGCGGGTCTTGGGCTCAATTTCCCCGGGCCCGATAATCCTCGCCTCGGTGCCTATTCTAATCATGGGTCCCACTCTGTAACTCTGGGCAATAGCTTGCTTAATCTCCACAACGGCCCCAACAGCGCTAGGATGCCTGGCTTCACCTTGGGGGTGCCCAGGAGTGGGCACTTCACAGGGAAAGGCCAGGAAGGGTTCCACAGCGGTATGTGCACAGCGCCTGAGAGACCCTTTCGGGGGTGTGCGGAGCGCTATATAAATGCACATTTACATTTACATTTACGACTGCACATGCAAATATGGCCATCACTGCCGCTGATGTGGCAAAGGTTTGATCGACCCCACTCGGTATGATTTTGTTAGATGCTGAGAATGCATTCGACCGAGTGGGGTGGGATTATTTGTGGGCCATATTAGCAGCCTTTGGTATTAAAAGGGCAATATATAACTTGGATAAAAGCCTTATACGACAGACCTAAGGCTAAAATAATGTGTGCTGGATTACAATCAACCATCTTTCCGATTCTTCGGGGCACCCATCAAGGGTGCCCCCCATCATCGCTCTTATTTGCTCTTTATATAGAGCCTTTTGTCTCGACTCTCCAAAATCAGCAGTTAATCTACCTTCTTCTGTTAGGGGATAATTCTCTAAAAGTCATCGCATATGCTGATGACATAGCGGTGTTCTCAATGGATCCGGTGGCTGCAGTGCAAGTGATGATAAAAGAAGCACGAGAGTTCGGGCTGATCTCTGGGTATAAACTAAATATTAATAAAACCCAGGTTCTTCTGAACTATAAATCAATGCTCCCAATGCAGGTGGTGTGTTCGACTGCTACATACCTGGGAGTTAAGATGGTGGCACAGATCAAAAGAATAATTCCTCTAAATTATGAAACACTGATGAGAGAGATGGCTAAATTACTTAAGAGTTGGCACAAGTTACCTATAGGCATTATTGGGAGCATACATATTATAAAAATGAAGATCCTACCAAAATGTATTTATTTGTTTAGGTCTATCCCATTACGAGTGGCTACTTCCTTTTTTAAATGCCTAGACGGGATTTTTAGTAGTTTTATCTGGGGCTATAAAAAAGCAAGAAAAGCTTTGGACTTGTTAAAACTTCCCTTTAGCCAAGGAGGCCTTGATTTTCCGGATGTTCAAATTTACTTTTGGTCTGCTTTTTTTGGCCGTCTTCGTAGCCTTATTAATTTTGAGAGGAAGTAACAAATTTGTGTTGGGTGAAGTGAGCAAACTGTTTCTGTTTTGAACTAATGACCCAAACTACTACAAAAGGGTTAAATTTAAGACTGCCCGAGATAGTATAATCATATGGCGTGCTATCTCACTTAAATATGATTTGTCGCATTTTCATGATAAATTTCCCCTTTGGTACAACCCAGGGCTTCCAGTGATATTTCACGACCCTCTAGGTAAACGCTGGATTAGTCATGAGGTAGCATGTTTAGGTGACCTTTACGATCACTGTGGTTTTATTACTTTTGGGAAAATGCAGATTTTATACAACTTGACAGATAATTTGCAGTTTAAATACATGCAGATCCGGGATTATTTCATAAAGCATTTGAATCTGACGAACATATCTGATTCGGACATATGGGATTGTTTACACGCTACTAATGGAAAATCTCTGATTAGTAGAGCATATAAAAGTCTTTGCACTCACAGATTGGATGACTGCCCAAGAATAGCTGATCGTTGGACCGGAGTTATGGGGACACCAGTTTTGGCTAAAAATATATCACACACACTCAGTACAATAGTTAGAGTAGTACATTCTTCCAACCTGCGAATGCAACAGTTTCGTACAATATGTTTATTATATTATACGCCGGATCGGATAGCAAAATGGTCACCTAATAATCAGGCTAATGACCGGACAAAATGCTCTAAGTGTGGCTTGTACGCGGCGGACATAAAACATATGTTCGTCACATGTCCAGAACTTTCTCTATTCTGGCAGAAGGTGACTCAAATTTTATCCCAAAAACTGGGGATTGAAACTCCTTTAACGATTATGGAAATAATGATGGGAAAGAGAAACTCGAGACTTGATACTGAAGATCTTTTAACTATCTTGCTTGTCTGTGCAAGACTGACATTAGCTCGGGTCTGGGTCTCACGAAAATCTCCCACAGTAATGGAATGGTGGACACTAGCTAGACAAATACACGATATGGAGGAAGCATTAGCGAAATCAAAGGGTGCTCCCTCTATGCGTAAATTTAATAGAATTTGGGGATCATTGTTCTAAACAGTAATTCACGAAATGAATATGGTTCTGATATTTATTTTACTCCCCTCTGTAAGCAAATAATTTAACTTTATAATTGCTTGCTTTTATGGAATGTATGAGTTTTGATTATTAGGATTCACTTTATACATATTGTTTTTTTTTTCTTTTTCCACTCAATTGGCCTACTTTTGTGTTGACAATAAAAACTAATTAAAAAAAAAACCACAAAAAAAAAAAAAAAAAGGACATGGCAACAATTAACTCCAGCGTGCATAATGTGCCATTTTGGTCCTGTGGGCTTCAGAAAGAAAACAAGACTGCTCTAACAAATACCATTTTTAGACGTTGAAATAAATTGAAAATGCCATAAGCAAGAAATTCGTAGGTGGGAAAGTAAGAGAACCCTTCCTGATGCTATAATCACCCATTTCAAAGAATTGGCAAGTTTGAATGACAAGTTTGAGATACTGTCGATAACTTTTGATGAAATTGATCCCCTATCCCAGGCTGTGTGTTTTACAATTAATAGCCTACTAAAGAATTACAATATATAACTCTAAATATGAGCAATACACTTCAACTGACATTAAGAGTGTCCCGGCATGACATGTTTTACAGAAACTGAAGATTACAGTTTAGTTGTATTTCAGACATGCCACAAAATATACAAACACAGACTTGGCATTCACATACAAGCCTCGTAATTATAATTCAAGTTTCAAGGATTATCTTCATCTACCATATCCTCAGGTACAACAATACAATCAGATTCAGAAGACAAGGAACTCTATTTTGATTTTGTTTTTGAGCGCTAATCCGACCTCAGTTGCAGATATTTTTTTTTTAAATATGGGCCCAAAAATTAAATATATACATATATACCTGTGTGAAAACTTAAACTGAACTCTGAATAAGATTCGCTATGCAGAGCTGAACGCAGACCTCTGGCAGGTTGGGAAGGCCCTTCGTGCAGATTCCTTTACCGGGACCTGCATGGGTAGGAAGACAGCAGATCTTATCCACTGGGCACAAGGGCATAAACTAAAGGGGGCAGAGTTCCCTTTCCTCAGTCAAAAAGTGTTTTAGAGCAGCATTCACATACGTTGCGAAAAAGTCTGCTGCACAATATGCATGTTTTGGACCACAAATGTAAACTGAGGATGCTAAAATTGGCTTCACTGAGTCTGTGATCCTGTTAGTTGGAAGAAAAAAAAAAGATAAAGAATATATATATATATATATACACACACATATACATACACACACACACGCACACAAGTCAACATAAAAGGAATCCGAGGTGGTGTTGTGGTGCAGGGACAGAGCATAGTAAAAGCACACACAATGGTGATGCTCAGAAGAAAATGAGAGCAGTGGAAGCAGGACATGGCCAAAGTACATGCATTGGGCATGGTCCAGTTGAGTCCCGTGGTTTCGAATGGGTGAAGCTGCCTGTGACCAGTGGGCACTGCATGGAAGTGTAATGGGCTAAGGACATATCTGAAAAAATATCTTTTGTCCACAGCCCCAGACCAAAATGAGTAGGTTACTATGCCTTGGTCTTCCTTACTCAAAGGGCTTTGTAGTGGCCGAAAATCAGCAACATGTGCTTTACAAAGACTCCAGATAACTTGATTAAGTTTCTGGCAGGCACCCTGATTAGACATTCTGGGAAGATACCTAGCCTGCCGGGTCTTGACAAGTCCCATGACTGGAAGTTTGTCAGTGAGGTAAACCTGGCGTTCTAGCAAAAGCCGGACTCTCTGGGGTTTCAGGAAAGAAGCTCAGACTTGCATTTTTATCCATGTATCCTGAAAAGAAGTTCTGGTAAAGTTTTATGCGGCTAAGGTCTTCCAGCCTTGTGTTCCGCTTGAGGTTTGTATTGAAGTATCACGAGTAGGGCTTTGACCACGATTTCACGAGCGTGCTTCTGCCATGTACCCTGCTCTTAAGATAACCAGTCGTGAATTAAATAAACACCTGTGACATGTCAGCTACCTGGAAATGCTAGAAAGTTAGCACGGTAGACTATACAATCATGGGCGGGATCAGTGTGCAAACTGCAGGTTCACCTGTAAGAATCCAGTCAGTCCACTTTCATGCGAGCAGAACACCCTTAATATTATCCATCATCTCTGTAGTCCAACTGACAGGATGGATACGTGTTTGAGGTACAATTGCTCGATTCTTCAATTACTTCATATTGTAATGATGTCGAATAAATAGAGCTTATATTTTCGTTTTATAAAGCTCACTAGCTTCTACAATGATCTCACAAGGAGCCTATCAATTAATTTGAAAAAAAACTTGGTTGGAACCGATTTGGCATTACGAAAACAATACATTTACAAAGAATAACTAAATATGGTCCTACAGAACCCTGAAACTGCCTTTCATGTAGAAGCTCTAACTTACTTTGCTCTTTACTCATGGTATCACAACAGGCCCAAGTTCATTCTCTCCAACCATGTGAAACTTGATAGATCAAAAGTCGTGGAGACAAATGCTGAATTTTACATATTAAAATAAGCTTAGATTTCACACACCATCATTCAACAAGCCCACCCGACAGCAAACTCCCACATGTATTTCAGCACAAAGCACAACTGCCTCCCAAACTTAAGTAGAACTAAATTGTATTTTCACCGAATTTAAATATATTGCAGCAGCCCTGGCATGCATGAGGAAAATGCACAGGGGGCACGGCTCTTAGAATAAGATTTTGTGTTTGATTATTACAATTTTTCAACTTTCAGCAAGCTTAACACGAGCATCTCTGATATTTATTGGTGCCTCACGAAGTTACAAAAACAGGTTGATTCTACATGGATTTTTAGAACGCCGGTCTGTTTTTTCCAGTCGCCCACTGAATGACGTCACGCTTCAAATGTTCTAAAATGATTTCCTCGAAGACAGCCATTCCCAGAAATGTACCCATTAGCTACCACACGAGACAGGCTGTTCTGTACTGCAGATGATGAGCAGTTTTAATTACAAGTTACAATTCACCAATGAATAAATTGGCTGATGGAACACAAACGGATGCCGAGGGTAAACAGAAAGAGCGTTAAACTCGATCCAATCAAAGCTGTTCCAACAGAACTCAACTTTAATACCGACAAAAATGATAGAAATTTGAAGTTTCAGATTATCTTTTAAATTATAGTCCATGTTGCAATGTAAAATCTGCGAAGTCCTGATCGACCGTTTGAACTAAATTTGGAAGCAGTTGTGCATATGTTTAGCAGTTTCTACATATTCAATCATACATAAATCCTTACCACGCATAGCTCGTCACCGCAAGCATAGCAACTAAAAATGAAGAAAGGTATACAATTGGACATGGGCAGGACCCAATAGGGAGTCTCACTTATCACAGCTAGAGAGTGATGTGTACATTGGCAACATTTGGCAAAGTTACAGATGTTAGCAATTCAGGAAGTTTGCAAAGTTTTCTGGTTTAAATTCGCCTACTTCAGCTTGAAACTACTAGGCACATTAATACTATCTTTCATGGCTTTGCAAGATAATTTCCACTCCATTCAATAGTATCAGATATGGAAAATAAATGTAGAGCTTTTTTTGTTAACTTGTGTAGAGATTTCCCATGCACGGAGGCAAATGTAAAGAGATTTTTACTCTGTATACATTTTGGATCAAAAATGGACAAAATTGTGAAGATGTTCATTTAAATATGGGGAACGTGTAAACTTCTGTTAAGAATTTCATAGAACTGCACGATGAATGAGAGAAAAGGAGCTTTACACGCCCTTCTTGTTACAGGCGTATATGGTGGGCGCAAAGCCTGACATGATCTTTAAAAATATTGATTATCCAATTAATCCAGCCCACTACAGGTAGCACTTTCCTAAATCATGCAACATCCTCTCTCAATCACAAACACATATCCCTAGATTTGCTTATCACTAGATAACACCAGCATTTTTCGTGGTATATTTGAAAACAAGGCCAATGAAAGGTGTCCAGATTTATCTGTAGATACTGGAGAAAGCATCATGATTACAGAAAAGCTGCAAACACCAACTCTTCAACAGAAAAAAGTGCCACAAATTTGTGAAGTATTAGTTAGCAGGTAAGCAACAGATGTGCACAGCACTGTGCGCAAAGGTGACTATGGAGGACACTACTATGCTCCTAAGTGCATGCGACAACTCAAATGAGTCGCTCCAAGCATCAGGGCGATGGGCTGGGACATGACACTGTCTTTCCGTTCCAAGTTCCAATTCTCCTGCATGGTATGAATGTCTCACCGGGCATCTCTCAACCCTGTATCCACAACAAACAGCCCGCCAGATAGCACCTGCAACTGTGATTGAAAATACAAAAAGAATTACAGTTTATTTAGTCAACAAATAAGCAGCAGAATCCAGATCTCGTTTTTCCATGAGCCCCTGTTTGTGTTGAACATTTACAGCGGTGTGGTAGGTACAGACAGGAAACTGGGGTGTTAGGTGTCTGAGCATGTGGGAGAATGTGTCTTTGACCAGAAAAAAGCACGAACAGGCAAAAAAAAAAAATACAAAATCGCATAATGCACGATTTAAGCTGCACAAAAGTTTTTTTTTAAAAAAAGAGGAAACGCAAACACACACTAGGGGTTGTTTCTTCTCATTATCCAAACTGACAGCACGTGCTAGAGTTGGAGCAGTTCTAAAATTTCCTGGAGCGTCAGAAATATAAAGCAGAAAAACAGACCGCAAACCATACCTTTCATTCGCAGCAGCGGTGCCAAATACAGGTACAAGGCAGCAATTACTTTGTTCTGCAGACAGCACGGCTTTCACGGAATACTAATGGCAAATACTTCCTTTCTCCTTCAACTTGGCTCCCTGACGCCCGGGTCCCGACCAATGCAGGCAGGAGGGCAGGACGTCTTCTGCCGAGATAACCGCTGCCACTAATCAGCTCTGCGCGTACAAGGGCACGGGATTACAACTCCAGCAGAGCTGCGTCCCGCCACCGGGAGCCGCGCAGCGCACGCACGCGGCAAGGTCAGAAGTAAAGGTACAGGGGGGCACGTGCAGACACAGGCGCACGCACAAACATACACCCAGACGCACACATCCACAGAGACATGCTTAGACACATTCAAGATGCGCACACAGAGACACAAACAGACACTCGCACAAGTGCAGAGATACAAAGGCACACCCATAACAGACGCACACACAATGATTCACCCGTAGATGCAAATACAGATATTCGCACACAGACGTGCAAAGATAAACATACTCTCAGTTATAACAAACACGCGCAGCAAAGACCCACAGACACAGTTTCGCAAGCAGACCCATAACCAGATACACACACGCAGGTGCAACGAGATACACTGACTGAGGCAGATGCAGTCACACACAGATACACAGTACCGCGCCTCGACATCCAAAGACCGGCAGATTCAAGGGCCGACTCATAACCAGATCAATGCATTCACGGAACCAGAAACAGGCACTCACCATTACACAGACACGCTCACAGATACAACTATACGGGACACACACAAAGACCCAGACAGGCACACAAAGACCCAGACAGGCACACATAGTCACAAGCAGGTAGAGTCACAATTAGATACTCAAAAACAGATGCTAACAGTTACACAGTGTTCACAAATTCAGACCCTGACACACATGCGGAGACCAACATAAACACTTGTACACAGGTGCAGAGACGCGTAAACTAGACAGACACACTGAGGCAGGACCACACAAGAGAAACACGCACGCACAAGATATATTTCTTTGACAAAGTTAGCTAACTGCACTTCATGAATGGAGTATTTATGTCGGGCGGGAGGGGGAGGTACATTAGATCCCGCGTGGGTGAAAAGAAGCGACACATTATTTTAGAAATCTGAGGACGAGTAAGCAGTGACCTGTAATCCGTACCAAAAAGCTTTAGTAAACAATAGCAAAAGGAAATAACCTCAACACCTCTCCCTCCCTCCCTACTACACTACCCCTCCAAAAGGTATATGCCCTTAATTGTGCACTTCCCTCCTTTATACAGCTCTGCTGCCTCACAGGCAAGTTAGCGCCAATATACCTTTTATACACATGCAAAGGAAAAACTGACGACATCTTAGCCATTCAATGTTACAATTGCAAGCTAGCAAAAGGTATATAATCCAGAGTGTAAAAGGGCAGATGAATTTCACACTCAAACTGTCCAACCTCCCATCTGCATTCATTAATCCCTAATGAGGTATGTAGCTGTCTTTTAAATACAAATCTAGCAAGCCTGCTTGCAAGTTTATTAGCCCTGCAATGCTCCTTGGTGATGACGGAGACTTATTAAAAGCCACCTGATATATCGCAGGCGACTCATTATTCCTGGCCTTGGGCCGCATAATCATCATTTTACAAACTATCAACAACATAACATTGTCTCGCGGTCATACGCCACCACAGAATGCGCGCGCTCTCGTCATCCCGCGTACGGCACGTGGTAACGTAGCAATTCTAACCACAAAATATAACACCGAGTCAAAGCAGTATTCCTTTTAAAGCACCGCCCGGTCCCTTAACGCGGAATGGAAGACAGGGCTCGTGTCACATCCGTGCCCTTCTTTTTACACGTTTCCCCTTGCCAACTGGCTCTGTAATATCAAGAGGCTGCAACGAGACACCATACAGAAAGCTGCATAATCAACAATGATGCGTTTGTCCTTGACATAGTGACCGCGCCGTCAGAGCGCTGTCACGTGCTATTAAGTCATTTCCCCCCCACCTGGCTCGTGACCTTGTCCTTTCAGTGACCCACAGCCATTCTGTGGTAGCGGGAGGCCCCTCCCCGCCGCCTCTGCAAGGTCGAACGGGTCAGCGTGTCCTCATCTGTAATCCGCCGCCATTTGTCAGCGGGGAGGCTGGAGGAGGCAGGCCCGCTACACGGTGAGAATGCCCAATTAGGCAGATGCCACACAAAGCACAGGCTGCGAAATTATCCCCTGTCAAAAGAGAGAGCAGCTGTGGGTGCCAATTACAGCAACCTTTCAACCCTTTAGGTACTGGGAGCTGCACTGAAGTACATTTAGAACAATTAGCGATAACAAATCGATGATTTATCATGGTAAATTACATATTACCGGTGGGTGAGCGCAGGTCGCACTTAATATGAAGGGCATGGGGTGCCTCAGAAAAGGGTATGCATGTGCGGAAGAACACCGCTCTCGTCTTTCTGCATCGTCATTCCAGGTCTAATAAATCAGGCAATAAGTCAGTCTTTTGCAACATAAAAATAAGTGTATGTGGAAAAAAACGTATTGTTTCGCAACCTCTACTTTCAGCCTGATCTTGGTCTGATTTTTAATCTTTTGGTACAAACTTCTTGATATTTTCGAAAAAAGAAAAGTAATGGGTGGGATGGTTGAATTAACCTCCGGCACAGTTAACAATCCGGGTAAGTACTCTTTAAGTGAGACAGACTATGTGGGAAGGGTAGAAATGGGTATCATATGCACATCCTATATGACTCAAGCCGCCGCTCACTGATGAAGTCCAACAAGGCTGAAACCGGACTGGAGCTGCCTCTTTTCCCCATCTTAAATACTTAAGCTGGACTGTCCCTTTTGGAGCTCGGCCAAGTCTGATTTGAATATGAGCTGGCCTAGGTCTGTAGTGGCATAGTAGGCAAAAATGATGGACTGAAGTGAGTACATAGAGATTAGTTCAATCATTCCATCTTTCACTTTTTTTGTTTTTGTAAGTGGGAAGCCATAAGTGCAATGTGTATGCATAGACATGTATCTCATGCACTTTGTTACAGGGCTCAAGCTGCACTTCATGGATGAGGCCCCAATTTCCTTGCCATAGTAATGGAGCTGCACCCCACTGAATATAACCAGCAAGACAAAAACTGTCAGGAGTTGCTTGTGTTCCTGTCTAGAGAGTAGCTGGCCTGGCACATTGAGATTGCTGTTCCTACTGGAGCATGACCAAGTCAGATTTGCATACAGCTGATCCTACAGTGGAATGGTGGACAGCAATGAAACCAGTGGACTAAAATGCAACCTCAGTAATTACCAGTGGCTGAGATTAAGTCAAGCATTCAACCTGTCATTTTTAGGTCTTGCCTAGGCAGTGCTCGCGCTCGCTCTGAGACATGCTGGATCTAGGATATGGGCTTGAAAAATGTCCATCTTTTTCATTGATTCCTGTTGCTGTCCTTTAAAAATGCTGGCTTTTCATTGGTGAATACACTTAGTAATCCCTCCTTTTGGAATTTTGTATCCTCCAATGAGGACTGCCCCTCTTACACGTGCTCTTACTGTTCAGCTCATTTATACTTAGAGAGAACTCTTTTCTTAGTTGGCGTGCCTCTTTGCTGGTTAACTGTTCTATTTACTTGTGTAGTGAAAATTCTATCACCACATTTGCTTGCCGTCGATTTATCTCCGGAGTCTCCCTCCCCACCCATCCCACAACACTGCTCGCAGGCCACCACCACCTCTCCGAAGCCACTTCTGTTCTGCTCGTGAGTTTTGTTACTTTACAAACATATTTGTGTAGCACACCTAGCCATGGGCTCGGGGAAATTATACAATCAGCCCATATCACAGGATGTTGAACCTAACAGCAGACTCGAACCGGGATCCCCAGCTAACTATTTGGCAGCTCTGACCACTATGCCATATCCTTTGCCTAGCCATGTTGCAGGGTGTAATACCATATGTGGCCAAAAGAAGTACCAAGGGGCCTCTTTTGGCCACATATGGTACTGCACCCTGCAACCTGGCCAGGTAAAAAACATTGGCATTTATAATGCTAATAACTGGAACTCCCAACAAATGTGAAGCCTATTGCATTTCCAATGCTTGCTTGATTTTCTAAGTGAGGCATCATCTGTGTCACAGGTATGCCCAGAATGGGGTCCCATGCTCACTGTGCCAAAGGACTCAAGGTGCACTTCACTTGAGCCCTTCGGCGCTGCGCGAATTCTCCCACTGTGCAGGAGAATTAATGAATGGCGGGGTTTGGACGGCCTCTGGCCGTCCTCCGCACACACCCACAGTGACATAGGACAGCCAGGGTTCGTCCTGAGCCCCGAAGGGGTTAAGAAGCCCAACAAGGCCGAATCTGGTCTACCGTATTTCTCTGCATTAGCAATTGTGCTCTAAACCTGAAAACAAATAGTAGAATTTTCTTAACCAATTTTAATGAATTATCTGCAGCAACATACTTTCTGAAAGTACTACAACTACTATTCATAATATTAGTAATAAAATATAATTGGTGTTTGCTAATGCGTTAAACGGTTTCACAATAGGTTTAAACAGGTGCTGAAATGAATTTGTGTTATCTTAGCCAAGTTACTTGATTTTTATGTAATTGTTGTGCTTGACTAGATTAAAATCTCAGGGTTATCAGGTCGTCATCGGATGGATCTTTAGTTTTGCACTCTGTGTGGAAATTTAGCTAGAGACCAGCATCTGGCTTCCCTTTCTCCTCCAACTACTTTTTCTCTTTGTTGAGCTTCCAATATCCCCCAAACTTCCACCTTAATTCGTTTGGGTTCCACAATGAGAATTCCACACTCCAGGTGAGATATTTTCTGCTATCTCATTGCCCATTGTTGCCAGTTGAAAGACTGCACTGCACACATGGCCCGCTCGACAAGAGCAGGTGTGGTGGCTCCTTCCTGTGATAAAGAAATCCCAGGCCTGTTGGACATGCTAAGCATCACAACAACTGCATGCTTGGAGATCATCAGGCGACATGTGCCTACCTATGAACCCGAGCATGTGTGCCTCAAAGTGCACAGAACTCCAAGGCCAAGAAAATATAACTATGCTGTACCACACACCCACACATCTAGCAGAATGGGACATCCAGGAGGCCATATATCGCAATTTCAAGAGATAACACCTTATTTCCTTCAGCAGCTTTGTCACATTAGGTAAACCGGGGGTCTGAAGCCAGGAGCTTCAAGGCTGGCCTAGAAAGAGAAGATTACATTTTACCTGTAAGAGTACTAAATGACTGTTACTGATCATGATGTATTCTGGGTCAGCCTACTCAATGACGAAGGGCGGACGGACACACACACACACGGACACACACACGGACACACACACCCTATTCCCTCCCACCGCTCTTCCCACCCACATTGGCGTTATTATCTTCACACAGGTAGGGTGCTTAGAACCACTTTCTGATATTTACAGGGCACCTAACATGAAGAAAAAGAAATATAGATTCAGGTTTACTGGGTGCGGAGCAAGGCCTAATGTCACTTCATTGTGCCCTGTGAACATACTCACCAGGCGGGAACCTGGCAATTATTGCAGGCCATGGATATTGCGCACAGGACAAAGAACACGCACAATGTATTCAGTTCACTTTGCCCATTACAAAAGACTATGTATACCAGGTACAGAAGGCAGGAGTAAAGAGCACACAGAGATCTGGAATGTCCTGTGCCTTCAGCTTTGTGCAGCGGGTACTCCCGATATGGCTGCTGTGCAAAAAGCATGACCTTTGATCATAGCTTGCAAACAATAATTGCAGGGCATGGCCGCAGGTCGCACCTTGCAACTACTTGGAAATGTGCACTGACTTATGCCCAGTATTATGCAATATTGCCTCAGGTCATGCTTAACGGATACTAAAAAATGTGCTTGCTGAGCAGAAGAATGCCCCGCACATAGCACTCGCAGGGCAGAGCTCCAGGGTATTCCGGGAGGGTAGATCTTGCATGGTTACTGGGTTTAACAATCGCCCACAAGACATAGAAGCAACTAAATATCCTGTGGTTACAGCAAGCAGGGTGCAAGGCCAGCGTGTATTGTAGCTAGAGGCTAGGGCAAGCCCTTGTGTGCCCACTCCCTGCATAGAATGGACTTTGGCTACTGCAGAGCGGCCCTAAATGGGCTTCAACTTGCGCTTTCTGGAACAACCCCAAACTAGTTTTAATTACTCTATACAAATATGGCCATATACTGACTTATACTTGTTTTGCATTAGTTATTACAAACAATGAGTTTTACCCTGCAGATAATGTGGATATGGGGCTCAGGGGAATGTCAAAGAACATGAACGGTACACCGTGGCCCTACATTCGTTTTACGGGTATGAGCATTGTACTAGTCCTACAGTGGTTTTAATTTGGTTTGACGGATTTGTCTGTGTGGTCCCATAACTGTTTTAATCATAATATTTGTTCTGTTTTGGTATCGCTCCCATAGTGGGGTAAATCAGTTTTTTTTCCAAACTAGCCCCATACTGCTTTGTAGTTGTAACTAATTCTTACTGGGTTTTTTTTAGAGAAACTGATTGTTACCCGATGGCATGTTGTATGAAACAGTATGGGTAAGTTCTTGCCCTATGCTCTGTATGGAAATATTTATGGTAATGCTCTGTTTGTACTGCGGACACAGAAAAATATTTTTATCATGTGAGAAGAGGATGTGGGGCCCGGTGGAAGGGGTGGGGGGGTCGTTGGGCCAATTAATATAGGACTACTTATTGATGGCCTTTGCAGTGGGGGCGTGGCTCTGTGTTCAAACTGCTCAAGAGTTACACGTAGATTCCCCCTCCCCCATCAAAAAAACAAAAACAAATGCTTCTGAAGACACTGCCGATGTCCCACGGAGGTTTCAAAACCCTAAAAAGGACATCAGCTGTGCGAAGCCTCCTTACATGAGCTGGAAACTCACTTTGTTTCCCACTGTGAGATATAAGCTCCCCGCTGGGTGGCCGGTTGAAGGGAGCTGATATTGTGTGGTAAAAGGTGGGATAGGGTGAGTTGGCAGGTCTAGGATAAGGAGTTTTGCCATACCACATGGCTCGTATCCATGTGAAAAGGTCTTCTATCAAGTACCTTGGATGCTTCGAACCAGGAGCAGGCCAGGGCCTACAGGTAATGAGATCAGGAACAAGGGCCATATTATACACATGCCTCAGGGGCGTAAACGGCATTTATGCCGCTTTGCGCCCCCCCCCCAGTGCATTTTCGTATCACAGATGGGGCTGCAGATGCTTGTGCGGTCCCTTCTCTAATACCGATAGTACTGGTGCACATAAATCGCCAGCGCTATCTTCTGAAGGTGTTCCCTCATTTGCATAGGGGCGTGCCCCATGCAAATGAGGGTATCCCTTTGCCTTCCGGCAAGCGCCGTATTACAAGCGCAAAGGCAAAGAAGATCTCAGGAGGTGCATTGACAATGCACCACCTAAAAGGTGGCACACTGTCAGTGAGCACCCTGATGGCAGCCCCGTGGAGGTAGGGAAAGGGGGTCCATTGGACCCCCCCTGCCCCCAGACATTCCCTTGCAGGCTGGTGCAGTCACTCACCCCTCACAAAATGTAGGCAGGTTGCCGCCTGCAATGTGAAAGCTCGGAGCGGCTTCAAAGAGGTCGCTCAGTTCTTCACATGAATAAGCCGCACCCAGGGCAGCGGGAATTTGCGGCTACCCTGGGGGCAGCGCATTCATCATAATACAGCGCATTTTCCCTCATTGCACCCAGTGCAATGAAGGAAAATGCGCCACATGTATAATACGGCCCCAGGAAGGTATGCTCACAGAACATACCCTGGAGAAGGGGCATCGTCAAAGTCAAGTGTGCAATTTCCAAAGGACATAGCCTGGTGCCGTATTGTTTGGGGATTTTGAGCAGTGGATTATGTAATAGATAAAACTCAAGAAATTGTTTAAAATATTTTTGTGAAATGGACTATCATTTTCTTGCAAGATGACCTAATAGGATACATTATTAAAAACCCAGGGGAAGAAAAATTACGCTTGCATCCCATAACATGGGCCACATGAAAGCCACTTGTACCAGTTATGATACCAGTTATGGTTAGCTACACATCCATTATCATCTCTTCCTCAAATGCACTGCTCATGACCTCACTCACACAGAGAAGCATCAGTTGTGTTACAGTTGGGGCAGAAAGTGCAATTATTCTTCCTATGATGGCTTGTCCTACGTTATGTACCAGAGTTTTTGTGCATGATGTAACTTTGAGAGATATGAAGAACATTTTGAGGAATTTGGTAACACTTAGCAGGCGTAAGACAGCACTTAGTGGATATGAAGTTATTTTGGCTACTTGTAATCTATGTGTTCGACATCTATCTGTTATCAGTGGAACTACAGCTTTTTTGTCACGCTGTAACCTTTGTGAGGACATCTCTTGCTGTAGGGAGAATAGAAGTTTTTATACGGTCCATGACAGTATTTGTTGCTTATTAGAGGAATTGCAGAAAGAAAGCAATCCTCTGTAGTTTCAGTTAGGTCATTGAAGAAAAAGGTAAAGAGATACTTCAAGTCACCAGTGAGCACGTACAAAATGAATTATAGCAAGAACAAGAGTATGTTATACGGATGGAAATCGGTAGGGGAAAACTCCTAGACTTATTGGAGGTTTAGGACAAGACACCCGTAGATGCACTTACTCTCATCAAATTTTGCAAAGCAATTGTCGAGAAAAATACATATATAGATTTCCATGAATCCTTATGGGCTCCTTTGTGAACCTATAATCTGGAAAACTGCTCTAAAACAAGGGCTAACTTATGGGAGAAAACTAACAACTTTTAAAAGAGTTTAGGTGAGAGGTATTGTCGTTGGACGACAGTAGCTTCACTTCAATATTCAGATGTTTTCAAAGTTGATGCATATTGAAAAAAAGGGGGATAATTTGTGGTTTCGGTAATTATTTTATTAATGTTTCTTTGCAGGGGAGGACATGCCACTCCAAAGAGTGTTTTTTCTTGTGGTAGTTCATTTCTACTCCTCCCTTGTGAAGAATTACCCAGTAAATCATCATCTGACAAATACAAGTGGACAGTTGACAAATGCTTAGCTGTCCGGCCTTTCAACAAGGCTAGCGAGCCATAAATGGGCTTGAAGGGCCCCTAGGGTAGAATTTGTATTCAGTGGCCCCTGCACCAGACCAGTGAGCAGATCATTAAGACAATCCGAAAAATGGCAGGCCTGAAATGAGTGCAGCCACTATCTCTGCCCACCACTGATCTTAGAAATGTTGCATGGACAGAGATGGGGCAGGGAGGAATTTTAGGTTATCCTCCCTTTAAAGACCCTGATAGGATGTAAATTATCCTATTCAGTGCATTATCCAAAAGAACCCATTAATAAACCATACATTAGACAGTGAGATCGGCTATACCAAAACACAGTGACGACAGATAACCTTGACTCTGGTACATGAAAATCATATACCATTTGTATTGCTCTGCAGCATGTTTGTCATCTTGGTGCTTAGGTTCTAAGTGCACCACCAAAATGTTGGTAACAGAAGATGTAGAGAACAATTCCAAGAATATGGTGCAGATTTTTATTTTGTAACAGTATTTGAGTGCAACTGTCAGGATGCACCTCACACTGAACAGAATAGGATGCATTGATGTATACACTATATCTACAGAAGGCAGCTAACCAACTATCTAGTTGTTGATGTTAAGGCCATAAGAAGGGGTAAATAACTTTTCCCAGAACCATGTGAATAACAAAAGTATTTTCAGAATCCTCACAAAAATACAATTACATTTACTGTGCATTGTGAAAGATCTTATTTTACAGCTCACATCCTTCGTTTGTACACCAGCAGCCACAGTTGGTGACAAGATATGAAAGGGGGTTCTAGCAGCCCCACAATTGGCTCTTTCCTGGGAGTTATTTAGGGCAGTACAGAATGAATAAATCTCAACAATATGTGCCTAGCAATCATTCTTAGGATACCATTATGGCCTTTTTTCCATGCAGTTTCAGACAGGTGCCCTAAATAACATTTCTGTTCAATGTCTCAATCTGGATTTAGCCATCCCACATTCTTAGTAACAACAACTGGGGCTTTTCTGTCATGATGGACACAATGACTTCATTATCTAAGTAGACAAGGCTTGAAAAGCTTTCATGTGTCTGAGGTGTTGTCACATCAGGCCAGATGAAGATTTCTATTGTACGTGCCTATGCTCAAATCAGGTGTATATCTACCAGGTTTTATTTAAAGCTCAAACTTTCAGCCTATAAAAGGTCTCTTCACTCTGTTGGAGAATTCAGAGGGGCATCAATTCCATACCAAACCATATGCGTCAAACAGTCAAGTCTTGACATTTTTTCGAAAACTTAGAAAGTTGGCACCTTTTAAAAGGACCGGCCACCTTTCAGGCATAGATTTTAGACTCAGAGTCTGAGTATTCGTATGCAGACATTAAGACCCACATAAGGAAAATACTACCCCCGCAAAAAATCATACATATGTTAACAGTTCCAATTAGTAAAAGAAAACCAACAGAACAATTGTATTAGGGGGCATCTAAAATATAATCTATAGCCAAATGCAAAAATAAATACCTTGGTATTATTAACCTTTAAGACAGTAAACGTGCAGATAATACAATAAAGGACAACAAAAACCAGCATAACCAAACCAATTAACTTGGTAATCAGGTGAGATTGTTAATTTCTTTGCTGCCAGCTTACGTTACATACACAAAAAGAAGAAAATAATTAATGAAAATATACAGCCATATGCTTAAAATATAAAACTTGAAATTGAAAGGAATAACCATCAGATAGAATTTTAGTTGAAGAGTATGGTGCTTTCTAAGAGTCGGGTGTACTTGGAACATGTATTGAAACCCATTTGACTTGAATGTATGTCACGTCACAGGAAACTATGATTCTTAATGATGCAAAGAATAGGTACAATTGGCTTTGAATTTGTACAAGTTAAGAACACAGTTTAAACAGGATGACTGCAAATATAATATAAAAAAGATAAATAGAAATTCTAGACCAAGTCAAGTATGAGCAAATTAGAGTCAGATTTTATTACACATAGGCAGATATGCACATGTGATGAGGCAACTGCCAACCACCACTCTCAGTGTATGGGAGCCAATGGCTCAAATGGGGGAGGAAGAGGGAAGAGGAAGAAGAGGAGGAAGAGAAGGAAGAGAAGGAGAAGGAAGAAGAGGTGGAAGGAGGAGGAGGAAGAAGAGGAGGAGAAATTAAAAATAGGATTCCTACATGCAGAAAGGGGATGTGAGTAAGTCTTCTTAAGCCCTTGCTTTGTTTCACTCAGTTACATACAGTGGTTAACAGCCCAGCATCTTTTAGCCATAAGCATTATTGTCCGCTTCATTCATTTTTGTGTCAACCCAAGCTATTCACTATTTAGAATGTCAGGTTGTGTGAGTGATGGCATTTTGCTTGGTTGTAGTTTAACAATGAATGGGAAAGTTTGTACATCAATGAGTCCCTTTGCAGTCAGTGCAGATGGGCCCAAATGGAAACTCTGGAAGGGACGTTTTGCCGGACGGAGCAGAAATGGGGATACTATATCGCAACACAGCACGAAATCAAAACAGATTTATGTCACTTGTAACTGTGACTTCTAAGACACACCCTAGTGGAGAGTGCTACATGAGCTACACTGAAACTGGTGGTAGCTGGCCTTGGACATTTGTTGTAATAGTTGTCCAAATAATAGACATACATACACGCTTTTTGGCAAATTTGTCCTCATGGTCATTCCTTCCCTTTTTTTTCCCCTTTCTTTTTTGCTACTGGCATACCATACTGGAAATAAGTTTTACTTTTACAAGCTCTGTGGATTTAACCATATAATGGTTTGCTCTTGCACTAGAATAATTGGTCCATATACAGCCGCGGTCCGTGCAGGTAAAAGCGGTGGTGCCGTGTAAGGGGGGTGGGGGGGGGAAGATTTCGAGGGACGATGCAGAGGGGAAATTAAATAATTAATTTTCCCTCAGCACCGTCACTTGAAATCCCCCCTTACATGGCCCCACCACTGTTACCTGCATGCACCGCGGCTGTCCATACATTAGTCTGTACATGTCTTGACAAAAGCAAGACATTCTTTGGAAAGCTCAACACCAGCTCAGGCACACACCATTTTACCCATTTTCTCTCACTCATTCCCTCACTTACTTCCTTAATCTCTAACTTTCCCCCACTTATGACTTGTACTCACAATAAGTAAATTATACCTTTTTTCATTAGACAAATTACAAGGTTACAACAATGGGTTTTACCATATACAAGTTGCCCATTTCATCCCTTAACAGGATGAGCGTAAAAGGCTTGTACTAGGTTAAAGGCATTACTGCCTAGTCTGAAGGTCCATGCATAAATACTGTTATGCTAGGCTCCCAAAGAAAGAATAAAACAAAATGAAACAGCTCTTCTGCTACAGTCTATTGCAGGAATACTTACTGTACGGTCCTTCTGACCTTCACATGCAGGCTCCATGGTGAAGAGCAGCTCTGTTTACTTTGCTGATCTTTAATATTTTGGGTACGCCTTCACGTTTAAAGAGATCCTGCAACAAAAAAATAAAAATGTGTTAACGTCTCTTCAATTTCAAAAAAGGTATTTCTTTAACATGCTTTCACTTTCGTACATCAGATTATAATCACATCATTGAGAGGCATTTATTAAAAGGGACTGTTAAACATTAACTGAGAAACCCTGCCCTCATGACAGCGCTTTGTCAAGGATTTGTTTTAGGGTCTTGCTACGCTAACTGAGCCTTTTTCTAAGTAGTCCTACTGTTTAACGATAAGAGACTAAAGGCATAAGGAAACTGTGAGCCTAAGGTTCTATTTGATTCCAGGTCAATGATCAAGTTACTTCCTTTGAACACTTGACTCGCCAAAGTTAGCGAGTGCAAGAGGAGAAGGCTTACTCTAGTGGGAGGACAGCAACTCAGATCCAGCAGAAGACTGTACTCTTAAATCTGTGTCCATTGTATAGACTAGGGAATTAATTTAGAGGCTAGTATGAAGTGAAACCCACAAATAACTCCATGACTGGCAGTCCACAGAGCTTAACACGCCAGACTGGTTAACACCACTGAACACTATTCTGTAAAGCATGATGCTTCAACATCAAGTTAGCCTGACAAGGCCTTGTTGACTTCACACAGACAAAAAACACAAAACAAAAAAAAGTACTGGTCTCTAATGGTCTGCGTACCACTGCTACTTTTTCATTTTAACATCCTCCTCCTTGTGAGCCAAACCACTAAAATCATATAGGTCTATCTGTAAGTCAGCACAATGAGAATTAACCCGAACAATGTACAAACACAATGGATCCAAAATAGAGAAACTTCTACTAAACCTGAGATAGTCAACAGATCTGCCAAAAAGCAATGGCATCTACATGGACAGCACCGGCATTTCAAAGATTGAACAGGTTTTTTTTTTTTTTTTTTTTTTTTTTTTACAGTGGAGGCAACTTTTCATGTTTTTTTCCTGTGTCACTAGTTCTACATTCAGTTGTAATAATTAACTTAACTAAAAGAATGGACCTAGACACCCGATTGGACGATGGGGATTGGACGAGAGTTAGCAAATTGACCCACACGGTCTATTGTAATGCCCTCTTAAAATTGGTGCATTACAAATTCCTTCACAGGAATTGCTTTACCCCCCGGAACATAACATCGCGTGATCCTGACACGTCCAGATAATTGCCCGTGCTGTGGCGAAAGTGGGGCAGGTTTCCTGTACTTAGCCTGGCAGTGCAATGTGGTGCAGGAATACTGGAAACAGGTGGTAGACGACATCACTAGGACCATGCACTTGAACAGGATGCTCTCCACCCGATGGTGCCTTCTTGGTATCGTGAAGCAGCTGAAGGGCAGGAAGATGCACTACACATTCTTACAGTTGGTACTGGTCTTAGCACAACGGAGGGCCGCAATCACCTGGATGGGACCAAGGGCACTCGAGATCCCCAAGTGTCAAAGATGTATCGGAGTGGGCCTTATCAGAAGAGATTCATATGAAGCTCAATAGGCGTGACGATAAGATGAATGATGACCTAGCTGACTGGAGGGCCCTGAATGACACTGTCCTAGATCCTGATGAGACTGCATCGGACAGTGATAGAACAGATGACGAGGGATGTGTGACATCCTGATACGACTCTCCAATGCTTCTGAGCAGCAGTTGCGGCTTATGATATGTTGGTGGGGATAACTCCATTACCACTTGTGGGGTTGCTTGATCGCCCAATATCCCAGTGACTCTTTACCGTTCAATTGTCTTCAGTCATGTGTATTGTACCGGTCATCGTGCAAGGTGCTACCTGCTGTTTTGTTTATGCTGTATTGTTTTTCAAGACTAAAAAGTTTAAAAAATAAAAAATAACTAAAAGAATGACTGCTAACCTGTCCAAATAATAACCGTTGATAGAACAGTCAAGAACACAGGTAACCTTCACACAGCAAAACTAAAACATACTTAATATTAACGCCCTTCAAAAGCCTACAGAGGCTGCCTTGAGTTCTAGTGAAAGACAGAACCCCTTCCACAATTAAATGCAATAAACGTAAATTAGGCAAACTCTCCTTTGCAGAAAGCCAGTGCCTAAACTTGTTGGTTAAAGAAAGAGACCCCTATCTCCCTTTGGAAAAGTGTAAATACCTTACTGTTCATCAAAATGGGTGATCAGTGCCATACCTTTAACATGCTGGATTGGAAATTATCTATAGGTATCATTTTCTAGAGGGGGGCTGCTAAATCATGAAGCTCAAAAGCATATAGGTAGAGCAAGTGCATACAAAAAAACTATAGGCATTTGGAGAAATCTCACCTAAACAGAACACAATTTTTTTTTATGTGAATGTCTTTTTCTCATGGAACTTTCGAGTACATGCTCTAATCTTATAACACAAATGCACAACAGGTATATATGCCACATATTAACATCTCATGGATGGTCAGAAACTGAACGTAAGGGGGGCAGGCAGGGGAATCTGCTAGGAGATACAATTTTGTGCAGTATTACAATCTCATCAACAGGCCTGTAGGAATGTTAAAAGAGATGACAGAACAAAACCAGTACTGGTTGCAGAGGATTTAACTCCCATTTTCGCAAGGCCCGCTGTCAAATGCAAAAGGTGAAATAGATTCTGGGTAATACTGTAAAAAATATATAATTGGGGGGGGATCCACGGTTGCAAGTCTGTCTCTTTACAATCTTTCAATGTACTCTGACCCTAAGACCATCAAATGGAGGTGCTGCACATACTACGAATAAGCGCAAAAGGTCTTGGGTTAGTTACACCTGGGACAGTGAATAAGACACGGTGTTAAATAAGGAGAAATCACAGGAACAGACAAATAGCACTGCATTGAGAAACTAAATAAACTCAACTTAAGCTACGAGATAACTAAAAATACTAATTACTTCTCAGCAATATGAAAATAGCAAGTAGGGCAGATGTAAAGCAATACGCAAAAGGAAAGGAGTTAAGGCATTCAGATCTTGCATTCTCTCCCCGCTAGGGTTAACTATCTCTTTAAATAATTTAAATCCTCTCTATCAACTACAAAAGCCTTTTTGAAGCCATTTAGCTTTGTTCTTTACATGTGTTCTAATTAAGGAAGAAACGACCTTGTCACCATGCACAGCAGAAATCCGGGATTATATCCCACAGCAAAAATCCACAGAGTGATGGAGAGAAAAAAACAAACCCTTCTTCCTTTAGTGGGGAAATTGCTGGTTGAATGCTGAAGCAGTTTCATTGCATATTTTGTTGTTGTTGAATGTCACAGGGCGGGTTAGTATGACCTTGAGCTGCATCAGCAACACAGCAAGGGTCGGGATGCCTGCAGGCGTCCTTGTACCGGATTTGCAAGACAAAATCCTTCAAACTGGCTGAAGGACATCTTAAATCTCTTCAAAGGGTTTCTGAACTAATCTGGACTGCTCTTAGCAGGATCCGTGGCAGCGTGAGAGGCAAAATTATATATATAAAAAAAAAGAAACAAGGTCGTTGACAGGAGGCCGTCTCCTCTTAACCCTTCACGTGCAGAGCGGATCAAACTGTAATCGGGCTCAAGCACTGGTGATAAACAAAGGGACAGATACAGTAAAGACACATAAACATGGACCTTCTTACACGCCTGCATCCACTAATGTGTGTGTGCGCGCGCGCACACACACACACACACACACACACACACAAACGCACACACACACACACACACACACCCTTCCTTCCTCCTCCCCTCAGGGGACACAAGGTGGAAATTTAATTTATGCAATTTCCACCACTGAATTACTTATATTTACGATTAATTTCTCGACAGAACTAGCGCAGAGCTACTTCACCCTCAATTATCCAGGCTGCCCTGACAGAGACAGATAATTAAAGTTTGACTACTTTATGTTTTACAAGTGTAGCGCCTCGATGCGATTCTGCCTGAAAAAAGCTACCACCAGCCATTCACATTCATGTCTTCTGCATTTTGTGAGGATTAATCTGGGGAGTGAGAATCGCTCGTGCTCTTTGAAACGAGAACCACAACAAAAGGTTGAAGCAATCACAAACTCTAATGTTTCAGATCAGCTTGACGCGATCTTTGAGCGTCACCAATATATAGGTTACCACTAACCCTGGGGAAGGGCAGGCGGAGGGACTGCACTAATGCTAGTGGAGTCGGTCATTACAGTCCCCTCTGCTGGGCCACTTATGGCCTCATTTAGTCCAATGATGTACAGAATGGAAAAATACAAGTGCTATCCCCTGCTGTGGAATATTATACTATACCAAAAGAGGATATTGCTTGGGCAATCACATCACAATTTACTCCGTTCTATCCATCACTCATTAAAATGTATTCCGTTCAGCAGCCGCATGAATTGCAGGCATACCTATAAAGCGTCAGCAATTTAAAGATCACTTTAATCCTCCATTATGTTTAAAAGAACACCAATAATTCTAAACAATCAGTGAGACAATGTGCTTTATTCGGCAGATGGCATAAAAGTACAAAAACCAAGAGCATACAATTCATAAAAGCCCCGCCCTGCAGTCTTAACCCTTGAGAATATAGGAAGTATATGAATCTGTCAAACAGTTTTCCTTGTTAAAGGACTGTCCCTGGATCCAAGTTTTTAAAAGTTCTGCCCAGGCCATGAAAAGCCAATAGGTCTCGTGCTGGCCATCAGCCTTTTGGCTTTGTCAAACAGTTTTCCTTGTTAAAGGACTGTCCCTGGATCCAAGTTTTTAAAAGTTCTGCCCAGGCCATGAAAAGCCAATAGGTCTCGTGCGGGCCATCAGCCTTTTGGCTTGGTCAAAGCGTGCTTAGTTTTGTCATGGTTTTTGCAAGACTTTGATGAGGGCCCGGCAGTATTCCCTTCAATAATGTGAAAAAAACATAGGCTAAAAGCAAAAATATTTTGGGGTCTCAAAAGGAACACATTGCCATAGTAGTCCTTGGCACTTAAGCAGCAGCTTTATGTGTACATTTGCCCCCTGTGAAAGAGCAAAATGCTTTCACTCACACCGAAGTTAGCCAGTAGCTGAAGCGAGCAGCCCCATGCTATATTCTACAGTGGGTGGAAAAAATGTGGATGTCAACTCAAGACCAATGGAGGAAAAGGGCTGAAAACCTCTAAGTAAATGTATTATGCAATTCATTTTGTAAAATCAAAAGTTCTCAGCCAAGCCAGACCTAAATATGCAAACTCTGTATCACGCACCACGGTAATCGCACAACAAAGGTTCTGCTCAGACGAGCAGAGTCCGTATTTTAAAATCACATACCATACAGGTTACCGTATGAAATGAGACTGGCAGGTTAATGAGAACAAGGGCACTGCAATCCAACTACAATGACATGAGCTTCAACCAAAAACTCAGAGTCCAGACAGTCATTATTTACTAAGTTTAAAGAGACAGAGAGCGAGAGAGAGGCTATTACCATTCACATCTATTACAGAACAGACAAGGATTTTTTTAGTAATTGTTCAAGTCAAATAGCATTTTAACAATAAACTAAACTGTGAGCGTGCGAGCATTTCGCTTGATATGTCCCTGCTCCACGCTCAACACAGATTAATAAAACACTGTGCGGCTGACGGACTATAAACCTGGCTCTCAAAGGCACTCTCCCTCTAACCAGCCTGCATCCATCCTACAGTACAAAGAGCTTTTTTTAAAAAAAACACAATATCAGTCACAGTAACCTGGACCCAATGTATTCCATGCTTCATGCCATTATGCAAGTCTTGTGTACGCTCTCCCTTCCACATGCTTTCCCCGCCTTCTGGAGTAGTTCTTGCACTCTACCTTCCCTCACTAGGTGGCACCGTTAACTCTAGTCAAATCTGTCTGCTTCACAACATCAAAGATTCAGGCTTTTCCCCGGTTTCTCACTCAACACCTTAAAAACGGAGCCCTAGGTGAGTCCAATTTGTATTCCAGGAATAACATGCACTTATTAGATCCTGGTCAGAGGACTGGTCATCCATCCATCCACAGGGGCAACGTTTCTTTTACACACTGCAAACTCAATTGACTTGGACATAAAATAAGAAAAAGAGGCAAAAAGACAAATAATGCTCAGCTGGAAGACCCACACACTCTGCAGGACTCTTCCTGGATCCAATATTCACCACCTTCAATAGCATTACAGCCATCAAGCCCACCCCAACCACCTGTACACGCCACGTCCATGTCAAGTTCAGCATTGCCGATACACTGCACTTACAGATCGCATCAACGGCCACTTAAATAGCAGTTAAACGATCTTCGCCGCTGTGAAAGATTTTGCCTCTCCAGCGTCTGCCTCCAACAGCATCACCCCCTCACAGGACCTCTGCGACAAGCTCTTGCTAGGCTTCTGCAACAAAATACCATTAATCTACAGCAACTCTGACCTATAACCGGACCAGACAGACCTAGCAGCTCAACTCCCCGTCTCAACCAAAAAAACAACTGACCCCATGGCCCGTCATCACCACAAATGAAACAGCTGCCGCCATTAACACCATCCACTTCAGAGCCCCAGTGGACCTCTGCCCCCACCACACTTTTGCCAAAGGCCTTCAATTCATCAGCCTAGAACTCATGCAAATTCTGAATATACCATCTTGTCAGCCGCATTCTCAAAACTTGAAAACACGCCACATTTCTTTTCCTGCTCAAGAAGTCCTTGACAGACCCTTCCATGCTTGCAGACTACAGACCCAACTCCCTGCTACCATACCAAGCAAACCTTCTACAGAAACTCTATGACTGACGGCTCCTAAACGTCACACAGTCAGGCTTAAGACCCAAGCTTAGAATGGAAACAGCCCTCATTGCCACCACAGATATTTTTATGATCCCAGACACACCAGAAACAATCGCTCTTATCCTCCTGGACCTCTCTGGAGCATTTGGCATGGGTTCTCACTCATCCTCATCTGACACCTACCAAGATTGGAATCAAAAAGACCTTCCTCTGCTGGATTTTCCCCTTCCTGACTTGGAGGACCCAATCAGTCTGCCTAGTTCCCTACTCTTCTGATGCCCGCCACCTCATCTGTGCCGTACTGCAGGGATGATTGCGGACCGCATCCCTCTTGAATACATATGTGACCCCACTGACAAGCATCATCCATACCCATGACAACCTCTTCTAAACAGACAATACTCAGCTCATATTCTCCCTCTCGGACAAGACCCCAAGACCACCCCCCCATACTCGGAACAAGTTTACCGCCTGCATGACTGAAGTCACCAATTGGTGAAGTCCAACTGTCTCAAACTTATCTCTGGCAAGACAGACGTTGTCATCGTCAGGAATAACTCATCGCCTTGGGACTTCACCTGATTGTCAGCTGGATCAGAACCACCCCCAACCACCACCACAAGCACCTCTGGAACCTCAGACATCAACCTTGACATTACAGCCCAAATCAACCCCATCACAAACTTATGCTTCCTCATCCTGAAGATGCTGAGCAAAATCTACAAATGAGTTTCGACCAGCATCCGCAAACCTGTCAAACATGCCCTTGTCACACACAACGCTGGCTATGGGAGCACTCTTTACACCAGGATGTGCAAAAAAAAAAAACTCACTAGATGACTGCAAACATGCAGAACTCAGCAGCTACTCCCATTCAACCTTCCACACCACACACATCATACCGCACCTCAGGGCTCTCCACTGGCTCGTAATACACAAATGGACTGAGTTCAGACGCCTCACATACACCGACAGGGACCTACACAATATCGGCATGGCCTATCTCAATAGCGCCATCTCCTTTCAGAAACCAAGCAGGCACCACCACTCAGTTGGAATCCTTCCCGCCCACATGCCACGGAGTCGATGAAAGGGCCTTCCCCACAGCATTCCGAAAGCCTGGAACGAGCTGCTGCTTCACATCAGAGCCTCCTCCTCACTCTTGAGCTCCACAAGAAGCTGAAGACCTGGTCCTTCAAATGGTCCTTCTGGCCCACCCTAATCAAGGTCAGACTCTACACCTGCACAGCGCCAGGATAACCCCCTGGATGAAAGCATGCTTTACAAATACACATAACAAGACAGTTTTCAACATGGGTCCCTAGAGAGAGAGTATCGAGACTCCTATAGTATTAATGCTGAATTTTAAAATGTTACCCATATTTACATGATTGATTTTAATTTTAAGTGCAAAGTGATGCTGGTCTGAAGACTTATTTGGGCATATGCTGTACTGTATAAATCGTGTTTTCACGGATATCCAATGGATGTGTTTTGATGTGAAGAAATGTTTAAATTGGAGGCCAAACAGGCAGAATAATTGAAATCAAATGAACATTTGCAATTAACATCCTGTAAACCCTAATATGAAAATGTGTGGAGAAAATTACCTTATGAAATGTAGTTGGTCTTTACACTTTTTTATTAGGCTTTCAGTATTACTGAGCAAACATGTTCACAAGAAGTGTTCTTCTGGTAGGATATGATCCAAATAACAGGAGATGTACAGGCCAATAGCAAGTGCAAGGGATGGGCATTTTGCCCCCATTTCAACAATACCATGATCCTTTTTCCATTTAAGTAGAATTACCCAGTTGATGCCTTAAGAGAAGTTGCACGCGTCATCGTTGCTATATGTTTTGATGCACACATATACTTATTAAGGTGCCCAGGAGAAATTGTGTCCAGCGACAAGTACGCTATCATTACACCAGTCACCTTTCTGGTGTTTATTCAGAATTGTGAAGATTAAGCCTTTTATACAGGCACTAATCACAATCAATCCAATAAAAACCAGCATATCAAACATTATTTAGTGATGATTAAATTTTTTCTAAAATAAATAGTACAATAGCAAAATGATTAAATAGGTTATGAATTCATAAAAAGAATCACCCATTATATATTCATATAAGGAAAGATACTATTATATAATCTATAATTAGCTCACACTGGTTTTGCAAATCCACACACTGCTTTATCCAGGGTTAAAAGAGAAACAAAGAAAGCAAAAATAGTTCTGTAAGCGTGCAGCATCTCGTAATCCTTGTAGGTTTGTTGCAATAACACATACGCAGAAAGGCTTCTGAGAATGCAAAACTGCTGTTGGGAATCGAAACAATAATACTCAAATATTGAAAATGAAGTATAAAGGAGGATATAATTTCAATACAAAAGCCTTATAGGAATTTATAAATAGAAAAAAAAACAGAAAATGATATCAGAAAATACAACTGGCAAAGATAAATAGGAAAGATAAGGACCTAAGAATAAATAAGTGGTCACAGAATAAGGTTATAGTTATATGCCAAATAGAAGCTAGTAAAAATGATCACCCTTAAAATCTTCAAAAAATAATGTACAGCTTATTATCTACGAATGACTAGATCTTTAATGAGACAGGCCAATGAAATTCTTATTTTAAAAAAATCTACTTAAACAAGAACACACAAATCGTTCTCAAAGAAATAAAGCTAAATCACATGGATTATGGAGCATAAATATAATCAAACACCTTTAATGTATAAAATCAATATTCGAGTCTAGACATTAAAGCTTTTCTCATTTACTTCTAACTGACTTTTATATTGACTGCTCTCAGTCTATTTTTAGTCTGTTTTAGACATTTGTATCTACTTACATTGTGGTTGGATCTTGTCAATATACAAATGTATTGTTATATTAATTCTGTTCGTAGGGTCAGAAGGTCAGTTTTGGAAAGCTGGGAAAATTTGCAAAACAGGTAAATCACTAGGTTAATATGCCACAGAAAAATCTTAATTAGTTTTCAAGGAAATCTACTCCCATCAAATCTGTTCAAAAAGAAGCCCAGACACCAAAACACAAATATTTATTACTTTCTGAGGCGCAGAGTCCCTAAGAATAACAGATCAACGTAATGTACACATTGGGTGCTCCTATAACAATGTCACATTACCAGTAACAGAAGTAAAGGTTTTGATGCCTGGTTTGCACCAGGAATCCAGTCTGAAGAGGCATTATAACTATTTAGCCACTGTTGTGTCATCTGAAAATGGGGCTCCCCTTCCTCCCTAGGGAACATCCCGAGACTATTTATTACCACCTGCATTTTCTCCAGACATGAAAATGCAATTACCTCTACCTGGGCGTGGCTCCTAATTACATGGCTTTTTTACAGCACAAGCAGAATTTTATTTTGTGGGTACAACAGTATGTAACTGCAGGAAATTCGATCATAAGTCAACCTGCATACTGGATCTACACGCTCTGGACACGGTGCAAACAGTACTTTTCAAAATCCTGCAATTAAAAAATATTTTTACGCTCCTGTGAAATCTGAGTTGACAAACTGTCTCCACCATGTTTTCTTCTGATCAAAGGACTTTGACCATCTGTTACTGTTTCACGTTTCTATGATGAGGAGGGAAAACTGTGTGGCCATCCCATAGAACGCTCAGGAGCAATGTCAAAAGCCTTCATCTTTGCTGTCCTGCATTATCATATGTGATATGAACACTGCAGTAAACTCTGAAGCGCATCTTATTAAAAGATTTATAACTGTAAAACCCTTCATAGCTGTACAATCAGGAAACAACTTCATACGGTTCTTAGAGTCTGTGCCGAACGCTAACGTCTGCAGGATGTTGGCTCAACATTCTTTGTGGCTACATTAAAGCTAGCTCCATATCAGCATCTAAGATTGGAAAATGACAATTATTTGGTGGTGCCTTGCATGGCTGGGGCGAGGGAAGGCAGGGATGCAAGGCTCAGGAAGGCATTACCTAGAGGAAGTCACTTGACTGATATCCCAATCTCCCACCAAACAAGCATTGGCAAAGCCATCAGGTTTCATCTATGCGAAATCTATTGGCATGCTGCCCAGCAGCGTTAGATAGACAGATAGGTAAGATAGTCAGACAAACAGATAGACAAAGGGGGAAGAACATACAAAGTATACATATCTACTACATCTATCGATCACTCGAGACCCAACAAACCTTGGATTTACCACGTATAGGTGACTGTATCAATGGCTGGCAAAACACGAAAGCCCTATTATATTTGCACAGTTTGCAGAGGGAAATCTGAACTGCATAGCTACGCGCGCCCAAAACAACAACTTACTCAGTACAGCGGTCTGCAAGAGACAGACACCGCGTGCACTTGGGAGAATGCAAACTGGTCATAAGAGATCAATGCATTTTCATATATATTTATTTCCAGATTGTCGATCGCAACATCCTCAGTTACACACCTTCAGATATTTGAAAACAAACTGCAGGCACACAATGGTTCCTCCACCAGTGAAGAGAAGAAAATATACAGACAAAAGCAGATGGGGAAAGAATTCATTTTGAGAAAAAAAAGGTTTAAGAGGCAGCAAGCAGTTGGTGTGCAGAAAAGAAGAAGCATGTGGCCGAACAGACGGCGCCACATCACTACTCATTGTGAAGTGAGTGTGGAGACGTTTCCTACCAGAAATGAAGAAACTTGGTCAGAAATTATAGTATTACTCAAGCGAGAAATCCAATGTCTTTATTACAAAGAGCCACGCCAGAGAAATACGGGTTCTTATTACTAACAGTGATACTAGCATGTTGGTTTTATTGAATGCTTTAACAGTTAGGATTTGCCCACATGAAAGCAAAGTTCCATGACTTTGTTAAACAAGCACTGGCAAAACCAATATGTTAGCCTTTCAACAGCAAACTATTAGTGCTGTCCGGCGAGATTTTGGCCCAAGGCACTATCAGCTATTAGCATGCCAAAGGTCCTAGATAATCAAATGCTGATTCGACTCAACCTTAAAAATGAAATGTATTCATCTGACAAGGTGGACATTAAGGTCCTCATTTTGAGTGGCCAGCTGATAATGGGCAAAAATTCTGCACTAGGTGTTACCGATACCGGGGGTATGAGCAGCCGAGGGTCCTTGTATTACTGTGGAATCATAAAGTTGATTGCCTATAACCTCTACAGCAGGTATAATGCACATGTGATTTCAATGTGAGGAGTTGGCACATGTGCATATTGTGGGGAACTGGCACTTGTGTGCAGCGTGAAGAGTGGGTGCTCGTGGTAGCGGTGTTGTCAGTACTAGTGACCAACTAAGGAATTTAGCACTGATGGGTGGGATAAGGAACTGACACATGAGGATCATGTACAGGGGGGCAACATAAGTGGTGGGCAGACTGAGGACCAAATACTGGTGCACAGAATACAGATTCGGCAACAGAGCCAGTGTGCAGCGGGACTCTGGTAGGCAGAGTGAGAAGGAGATATAGGTGGAAAGAAAAACACAGCGGCAAGGGGTACACAGGGAGATCTGATGTGCGAGTGGATGGCAATGGTGGCCACTGTGAGAAGAGATAGTACTGATGGTCATGGTAAGGGGCCGACATTTATGGGCAGTGTGAGAGTCACCCATCGGTGGACAGTAACAACAGCTCACATAGTTGGCCGTTGAGAAAAGAGCTACCACTGTTAGCCAGTAGGCAGAGCAGGCAATGAGAGGTGGCGGCACTGGCTGAAGGGAGATTTAGCTCTGATGAGTACTGTGAAAAGCCCACAATGGTGGGCACTTTGAGAAGGGGATGTTGGTTGGCACGGCTTATTCTTAGGGGTCTGAGGGCATTGCCCTTCCCAACGGTAAGCTATCAAAAATAAGACATTTTATTTTAATAATGCCGTTTCGCAATTTTGATGTCCAGCCCTCACACCATCTTGCCCGGTCAGATAGTGCAGGTGTGACACATCAGGATGATAACTGGTAGGAACAAGTCTGCTTGCCCACCGCAATGAAGTGAAGTGCGCATATCAGGGTGATCAGTTTTTTTGTACAACCGTGCCGAAATGTGCATTTCAACCTGCACTGTATTAAGGAGCGGAGGAACAGTGGCACTGCTCTGTCCAATCCTAGCACTGCTCTCATACTATTTAGAGTAATAAATAGCATGACAGCAGCGTCTGGATTGGCTGGAAGGGTGGGCTTTAGTTTGCAAGCAATTCCTGGGGTCCACGGGGAATGACTGGGATTTAGTGTGGGAAAACTACTGCAACAAGGCCAATCACTATATGACTACTTTGAAACCACATGAGTGGTGATGTTTCTGTGAGTGCGCATCTTCTTTTTACACATAGCACCACTAACGGCACTGTGTGAGAGGGTACGGAAAGAGTCTGTTAGGACATTTCAAACACGTCACATCAAACGTGCCAGAGGCTGCTGCTGCTCCATACCATTAAATTGCTCCTTATGCCCAAACAAATATTTTAGGAAGTAGGCAGTATTGATGCCCAGTGCATACAACACACCACCATAACTTATTTCTGAATAGGGCATGGACACATGCAGAACTGCTGAAGCTATCCTTACCTCCACTTGCATCTACTTTCCATATGCAGGTGAGGTCACAATCTTGGTGGCCAAACTCCCTAAAGTTGTGCAGAAAATCCAGCAAAACTGTCAATGTACTGCAACCAGGGCGAGGAACAAGCATCACAGCAACGTTCGCATGTGCACAATGCCATAGGCAAGACCTATGACGTGTCACCTTCAGCCTTGCTGTGCCAGTCAGGCTCCTTAGAGAGGGAAGAGGGATGGGGAGTGCTCAACCCTCTTTCAATCCAGACATCAGATCATCCCATCACACTCACAACCCAGGCCCATCCTTATGCTCTGCATGCAACTCAGGTAAGGCTACAACCGCGGTCCAAAATGGAGAGTTCGAGACTCCATTCAAATAGACAGCGCCAATAAACATTATATATGCGACTCAGCAGAAGCGCTTGCCTGTTCACTCTTCCGGTGTAACAATGTGACCAAATCACATGTATCAATCAGCATCAACGAGGATACAACAGTGAAGATGCAAATGCTACAAACTTTGTGGCGGGAGAGGCAGTGCACCTTTGGATACTTTGCCATCATGAGTAATGTCCACACATACGGCCACTTACATACACATACAGATCGAGCAATACCGGAGTAGTACATTTTACTTCACTTTTATAGGAATTCAATATGAATAAGTACAGGAGGGAATTACGCCTAGTGATGAAGTTGGACATTTTCTCCATCAAGGATTTGTATTTAAATCCTGGCATCATCACTTGACCAAATCGTGTGACCATGGGTATATCACTTTGCAGAGGCCTTGGTTCCCTTTTATTGAAGCACATGGAGGCAGTTCAGTTCACAAATAAACTACTTAAGCTAAGAAACACCAGTCTCAAGCCCCTGTAACAAGTAAATCTGTGAGCTCCCATTTTTAATGTTTGCCGTTACCTATCATCATTGATAACCTGGTTTTAACAATTCTAGAGTGTTCACTTAAATATAGAATTTTTAGGTAATCAGAGTAACGCTTTGAAAATTGGTTGAAATTGGGGGCTTGCATTATTTTCTACTGGCACTTTCATACATTTGGAAACATACCTTCACTATTGCTCGAAAAATTAGCTGTAGATTTTTTCTATGCTAAAACTATGCTTTTCTGGATGTTTCAGGAAATGTATTTTCTTTGTTTATGATGGATTACAGCTGCAAATAATTTTGAATTTAAAAAGGAGATGTTTCTTGTTTAATATTGTGGTGGCCTTATGCTACTAAAAGTTGGAATTAATATGTGAGGCATATTTAGTGCTCTAAGGAATGGGGGCACTTTCAAGTTTTGAAAAATTTCTAACAAACTCCTTTTTAACCAAATTCTTTAGCAAAAATTTGGTGCAAAATCGCCGCACCACTTTTACCTCCATAATTATTCAAAAATGGTCGTGCAAGAGTACTGCACCGCTCCCCTCCTTATATCAGTTGGACTCTCTTTATTTGCTCTGTAAAACTCAAACTCATCAACGACTTGTACGTCTTACTAGTTTTAAAGTTACCAACATCAAAACGGGATGCTGGTGTTGACATATAATCCAAAGGTTGTCAAATCAGGCGATTCAAAGTGTAGAAGAAAAACATGCATAAAGCACGGTCAATCTACAACCCATTCAATATATAAATATAGAGAAAAACAAACAAGTAATATGCACTTGTAGGTAAGTAATGTGACTCTAAACGCAGAAAAGTAAAAACACCAAGCACATAAAAGGTCCCACACCTCGACCAATGAGAAAACTGGATTTCACAGAGGAGAAAATGCAAAACAGGTTGAGAATAGACGTCCTTTACAAGTTACATCGCAATCCTTGCTCACAAGATAAGATAATCTCAGTCTCTAAACAGACTTGAATAGTTCGAAATCACTTTTGGGACGGTAGTGGGGTCATCACTTAATACAATTCATAGAGACTACTAGGTAAGGTAACATGCCACCTTCATAGACACTACTGGGTAAGGTAACAGGCCACCGTAGAAAGCCAGTGGTCTTAGTTCAATCGAGTAAACCAGGAAATAAGCAGCACACCTCGAGACACTGGTCGATTAGTGGTCATTGCTCAACTTGTCTGTCCCTTTGGTGGTTGTTAGTCAATAGATTTGCAGAGCGAGCCAGACATCTCTACCACACCATAAAGACAACGTCATCTTATGCAATTGGCATAGTCTACAGGAATCTAGATCCTATTAAGACCAGACAGGATTTGGTCCAAAATCTAAATCCCATTAAATTACTAGGTTTTTAGAGTGAATTTGCTTAAGTTATCAATCTTATGAAAATCATCTATTTTCTAAAGTGGATAAGTGGATCAGCAGAAGCGAGCGGACGTGATGCTGTATAGATGTACTCATCCTCTGTAGAATAGTCAGTTGATACAAACTGGTATCTGCAATCAGATCATAGCAGCAAGCATGCAATCAAATGAGTTAGTGGTGTATTTATGAAACTGGGCCTATTGCGACAAACCATCTCAAACCAACAATAGCTATTTCCGACACACTTACTAAAGCTAATGGTCTGTCTAGTGGACAGCCTGCAGAGGTAACTATGGTTTGGGGTAGTTCTTGGGTAAGTCCATTTTTTAACAATTCCATGGAGTTCTCTTTGGGAATGTAGTGAATTTGCTAAAAGACAGAAATGTTCAAGGAAGCATCAACATTGTTTGAGAAAAATATGACTGAACCGAACCAACTGTTCTACACAAATGTAAAGTCCAAATGATTTGCAGAGCTGCAACGAAGGAATCAAAGGCCACATTTCACTTGGTAAACATACTGTATAGCACACCTACAAATAATTTTGAAAGGAATTAAATACTACTTATCAGTATTCAACAGAGAATTTAAAATTTCTCTTGTGATCAACGGCTTCTTATTAAACCAAATACAAAACGATACGATTTCATTAAGCAGACTGGAAAATTATCAGAAGGAAAACCGACAACAGTTGACGAAAAATAGGAACTTTCAAGGAAAGGAAAGGGAGAGAGATAAATATATATATCATTCAAATGTGCATTTTGTTTTTTTAAATCGTTCAAACTTCTAGGCACCTGCATTTATTTGATCTTAGGATGGAGACAAGCTGCTGTTGCCATGCTGCGATAATGTGCATAAACTGGTTTATGAAGAGAGAGGCGGATTGACTCCGCTGGGCTAGAGTTTCATGTGAGAAAGGGGGAGCAGAATGGACTGCTAGAAGCTTTGAGAGGGTGTTAGCCCCATAGGTTGACATGGCTGGGGGTAAATTAGTCCACGGCATCCTGGGACAGCAATCATCCAATTCAATTTAGAGTTTAAAAACACTCCACATGGGCAACAGCTAAAGTTTGGAAAACCTCCAACATATGACCAGAGCTAATTTTACTTGTGAGTACTTTAAGCTGCAATCAGGAAATGCCCAGGAGGAAACATTACCACCAAACCTGCACATCTTTAAGACGTGGTAGTGACTGAATGACTTCTACACAACTTGCCACTTGATCTTCAAATGAGGAATCGTATGTAGAACAATTACTAAGGTATGATAACCATAAGATGGCTTTGTTGGACCTCCAGGTTAACAAAGCTAAAACCTATATTCTAGTCACGACCAAGAAGATCACCCTCCTTTTATATTGCTTCTCGTAGGTTTGAAATCACAAAGACTTTTTTTATATTTGGGTGTTCTGTTCAATAGCTCGGGAAAATGGTCAAACATGATAAGGAATAGATTTAATGCACTAGAAAAGAGCATCATGGCCATATTTTCCTTGATGAAAAAATTAGGTACTAAGCCACTGGAATCAATCAAAAAGATAAATTCTACTAAAGCTATTGCATCACCTACATATGGGGCAGGGATTTGAGGCATAACGAAGGCTGATGCACTACAACGGTTAGAAGATGGTTTTTATAAGAAAGTATTATCCCTTCCCAAAAGTTGTTCAAATTTGAATAAACATCAAGAATTGAATGCTCCATATATCTCAGATTTGATATCCCTCGCCCCTGTTTTACTATGGCGAAGGGACACAGTCGGATTAACTCAAAATATCATTAGGGATTGTTTAACTCTTGAGCTGGCTTCATGCTTCAATATGTTAAAGAAACACTGTCAACATTGGGCCTTGAATCCCTTTATAGTGATCCACTCGATTGCCAGTCAATTTCTAAAGCTGAAATTAAATCTCGCTACAATTTGCACAGGGAAAACAAAAAGATATGCACAAAATTGTATCAAACCCATGGTAGCAATTTACTTGGGGCTTCCTGTTATTCCTGATGAAGTAAAATCATATCTGTCATTTGTGACAAATATCTGGCATCGATATGTACTGGTGCGATTCAGGTTAAATCTTATCCCGTGCATGCTGGGTTTTCCTGCGGGAGTGTATATAGTTAATGAACTGCCAGCTTGTCCATGCGATTGTACATCGCTTCAATCAAATTTGTCATTTGTACATATAGAATGTACAAAAAAAATATAAACGCAAAAAGTATATTCTTCCCCTACTGCGTAAATATAACTTCGAACAACGCCGCCCAGCTCTGACTTTTTTACAAAAATGCTCGGAACCTTATGTAGGCTTTTCTCTTGCATCCAACTTATGTATGGCTTTAACAACTTGGAGACGGACTGCCTTGTAATTTTATTTTCATTGGACTTGGAGTTTTTGCACATATTATGAATTTAGCATGCATTAACAGAGGGGTTTTTAGCTTCAGTTCCTACCTATGGCTTTTATTTGTGGTTTATCCATTTTTAAACTTATTGGAATTGTTATGTATTACTGAATATGTATTTTATGATGCACCGTACTTTTATGATGTTATTCTTTAGGATCGAATAAAGTTAAAATGATGATGATGAGGACTTCTGCATTAATAAATGGTGCTTTATCACCAACAAGGGCTTACTCAGGACACCACTGTGACGAGCTATAGTTTGTTGCATCAAAACAAAATAACGTCAAAGTAGTTGTTCCTTCCATAATCACAGGCGCCAAATGGGATCTGGTAGTAAAAACACGGGCATCTCTACATCTGACAAAGACAATCATTGAAATCACGCTAAACGCATTGGGCCTATCAAAATCATAGAGCCAGGTTCGAAAACCTGAAATTTATGCTGAAATTCGAATAGAGAATAAAAGACACCTCCAACTTGAATAAGATAACGCACATCTAAATAGGTATTAACAGCGTTTGTAAAAATATCAGATTTTATTTCAAAGTTTTGTCCGATCAAGTGAAAGAAGGGTCAAGAAAAGGATAGCAGCACTTTGGTATCAATAGTCATCGGGCTCCGCTGACCTAAATTATTACCCGATAACCTGCATATATTTGAAAGGAGTCTGATGGTGCCTTGCCAGCCAACGGAAAGCAAGTTAGACTCAAAAAGCATCTACCTACCGTCTGCTTTGTTCTGCCCTAAAACTACATAAGATAATGTGTATTTGTAAAGGGCACGTTCATCCCCAAAGGGTCATCTTGGCGCTGAATAACAGATGTTTATTGTTACCCAACTCAATGGTACTCATTTTATCGACCTCAGAAGGGTTGAAAGTCTGAGTGGACCCGCCGGGAATTGAACCTGTGACTACGAGGTCAAACACAGGCCCCTGCAGTGGATGCATTAGTCCAGTAAGCCGCCAGACCCTATGAGTTAGTCTTACACCACCTTGTAGAGCCTTAACTGACCAATGCTGTGCTGAAAGCAGACAGTCATTGAGCAATGCTCTGAGACCAGCACAGCTCCCACCAAAATACCGGCAAGTGGTAAACACCATAAATGCAGTCAGTAACTATGTGGTTACAGTGCCAACACTGGTGAGTTAATCGAGCCTTAGCATACAACAATGCTGCCAACATTGTTAAATTCTATACAGAACACCATTGCCTCAATGTTTGTTCATTAAATACTTAAAAGAGGAGGTTGCTATCACTGTAACCCCCCCATATGATTTTCAAAACCAGGAGGGTGGACTTTTTGGGTTCTGGTGAAAGACAACCTAGACAAAGATTTTTTTTTCTGAGATGTCTGGGTTGATGGGCGCTTAACAGCATCTTCTAGAGGATACAGTCAATGCAACCTATTTCACATTTTATTCAGTAAGCTTTGCATTTTTCCGGCTTTTGTCCCTCATGCTGCACTGTTTCTCATGGTCTTGACTTTGCCCACACCATATTTGATGAGGCTCACACGCCCGCAAGCATGTACAAGCCATTATACATACTGTATATTAACAATTTAGGAGAGCAACATGAGTGGAACGTTTATTGGAGAAGGGTATAAGTGTCTCCTGTCACTCTACAACAAACTCACACTTCACATTAAGGTTTACTCTCCACCCTATGCTGACAAGACAATGGATAGTGTTAACTATAGGGAGTGCGCCAAGCCTAAGACGGTCACATAAATGGTTTACCATAGGAGGCATGCTATTATTATTGGACTATATGCTATGTAATTTATACATCTCATCAGTGCTTAGGTACAATATAATTCATACACAAGGGTCAGGGTTCTTCTGTCCCTCCTTCCTGCCCATTAATTCACTTACATCATCTTTAACTCAAAGTTAATGTATTGCGGTCTAATTTGTTTGATCTGCCCTCAGTCATTTGCTGCCCTGAAATGCTCCAACACCTACCTAAAAAGATGCTTCATTAAGAGATTACCACTTACCCACATTTGGGTCCTTCGGTATACAACGTTCCTGTGCTAATGGTTGGGTCCCTCTGTTGAGCCCAATCAGAAGCTCACCGGCTCTGGAGGAATCAAGACTGAAACCAGTGCTATGGCCTCCAGAGAAGTTGAGGCTATATCTCAAGGAGGAGTCAATACAGCACAAGGACATCCTCCGAATACGGACACAGAATATTTCAGGACTAAATATTTTATTTATATTATTATTCGCTTAAGAAGCATCGATCTTCGTGTCGGTCCTTATCCTTGACAGACCCAAAGTTTCTTCTATTATTTGCTGCTAACCATCACAAAATATTCAAGCACTGCCAGCCACGGGTGAAGACACTCAAATTTAGACCATGGATGTATGGTCAGTGGGTAACAAGGTGATATTAATGGCTCGATTATACAATTTCCTCATCAGCCTTTGTAGTTACTTTAAAGTGTTTGGCACCTCTATCCCCAGTACTGGACTTGTAAGATCAATGATTCACAATGAGTAGTAGCCTTTTTTTTTTTTACATCATTGCTCCGCCCAGTAAGGTACGAGCAACACAGGCTGCTAAATGTAGGAAAAACAAAACATTGAGTGGCCCATCTAAGTAGAGGCAGATAGTCTCTGTTTATCCACACTACGGTCTGTGCTGCAAGCGATATCTGAAGGGGATCAGTCTGTAATATTAAAGGTTTATCCTCCTCGCGCCTCTACTTCTTTGGAGAAAAATGTCAATCCTACCTGGCTGCAGAAATGTATAGAGCCCTCACAGTTGTCCACCAGAATACCTTGAGTGGCATAGGCAGAATGGTCTATGCACAACCCTGCCAACTGTTGACGTGAGCGGTGTGGAGCAGCATGGGATTGGCCAGCATCTAATTCCATAACCAGCTTGGAGGAAGGAATTGCAGCACAGAAGATGCAACGTACAAGGCAGCTTCAGAAACACATGTACCATCAGCAATGTTCATATGGAGCAATACGATTAAATGCGGCGAAGTACAAAAGCCTTTAATGCAGAAGACTGGCAAGTACTGGTGTTCTACAGGCATGACTTTCTAATCAGATAAACATTAAGGGCACGTTTTTTTCTCTGAACACTGTAATAGGTACGGGCAAAAACAGTAAATTCAAATTTGGGAACGGGATCTCGCAATCCTGTACGGGTATCTGGTTCAAGACGTTGAAGTGAACTCATCAGATGATGCGGTGGAGTCTCAATATTTAATTATTACTCAGCTACACTATTTGTCAGTGATGAGGTGACATCCACACCGATGGAGGTTTGCCTTCAAGGTGGTAAACATAGGATGGTGACTTGCTCCAGACTGGACTCTTTTTTTTTTTAAAGACTGCTTCCTATTAGGTGAGGTTAGTGACTGAGGTCAATCTGAAGGTGGATCCTTTTTTAATATTTGAATGGGTCAGAATTTGTCACTAGAGGAACATTTTTGGAGCAGAACTCAATAATCTGTTTAAGTGACAACTGAAGGTCTCACTTAGATTGCCTATGGAGTGGATTAACTGAATTGGGCTTTTATGATGCAGAGTACAATGTTCCAATACATTAATACACATAGGTCTAATGAAGTTTAGTTGTTGGTCAAATTATTTCTAAAATCGGATGTAAAATCCTGGATCCATGCAGTGAGTATACTGATCAATTTGTATATCACTTTGGGATTTTCTTCAGTTTTCCTTTACTTTTGTGCATTTATATTAATGTTTTATCGCAGTTTGTTAAAAACAATAACTAATATACATTTTTTTTTTTAAGTACAAAATCAGGCTTCCTGGTCCCCCAGACTGCAGCACTGGCAAGCATTTAACCACTGGATGCACTTTAAAGGCGACCCATTAAGCGAGAATCCATAGTGTGAAGAGGATTGGTAAACAACACACACATTTTAGGATTGTATACATCTTTTTCTTCGCGCACTTGCACCTTACATAACGGCAGGTAGTCTTATGCACTTAGGGTGAGTTTTCAGAGTTTTGTGTCCAGCGGTCTCCAACTTCCAATCACATGAGCAGTAACAGCAATGCTGCAGGGAAGGGAGAGTTAAACAGGATTCCCTTTACCGAATAACTGGCTGAAATCTAATTAAAACAACCGGCTGGTAATAGACAAGAAGGTCAGCATGACCAGTTAGTTCGTCCTGCCAGGGCTATCTCGCCTTGAACAATATAAATGACACAGCTCAAGAAAAATTCAAAACTTTCAACACAAGAAGCAGACGAGCAGAGGAAAAATGAAAACAAAATCCACAGCGCAACAGAGACGGTGAAGCAGAATGTCATGTCAACGATAGGGAAAAAACATAGCAAAATGGTTTTGTTCTTACAATAAATAAATACATTTTTTTCTCTGATGTATTTTCTGAATTCGAATAGCCACTGGAATTTACAAAATCTGCATGAAACATCGCTTTCCCAAACAACAGCATAAAGCATGCGACTGTGCATCGAGGCATTATTGCTCGAAATATATTTCAATTACATATTTTAAGCAGCCTGAGGATACAGAGATGCAATGACTCAGTGGACACCTCACTGCTGTCAAATGATGATCAACAGGGCCAACTCAGCCCTTCATTCTTTCGAAGTCGATACTATGAAATTGGGTAACAATAAAGGCAAATATTGACAGCAGTTAGAGATTTAACCTGGGAAGTAATTTTATCAAAAAAACGTTGTTTCTGCATTCACTCATTGATGCTAAAAGGTGACAGACCTGAGCGCCTAGACAAGAGGGAGAGCTCTTCTTATCGCAACAGGCATTATGGAGACAGGCTGACTCGTCGCTGGAAGGGTCTTTTGATGTCACACGAAAGAGTTAAGATTGTTTTTTTTCAAACCAATCTCCGGATATTAGCAAAGGGCAAATCAGAAAATTGGCAGCATCGGTCACAACAATGTTTTGGCAAGAAGGTGTGTAGAATGCCCCCCTGGGAACGTCACACGGAGTAGGGGGCAGGGGTTGAACAACATTCACAGACACAATGGTAAAAAGAAAACACACTGGCCTCAAGAAAAGCCTTTCCACAGAGGTTTAAATGGACATCTAGTACATGGCTGGGACTGGCCATCGTTGACGACATTACTGTTGAGGCTAAAGTTTGTCTATTTGAGCCCCTTCCACACACATTTAGGGTCCGAGTCAAGAAGATTTTGCTGCGACTTACTTTTGTAGAACACCTTGCTCACACCTGGATTCCAGGAGTAAGCCATGAGTATGCAAGGCTTACTTCTGGAATTTAAGAGTACTACTGGAGTATCCTATACCTGCTAACAGCAACATCTTTATGAATTTGGCCTTGGGTCAACCTACAGTCCCTCAACTAAAAGCAGGGTTCATTCCCTTTACTACGCAGGGATTACATGAAATGTTCCCCTTTGCGGTAGCTCGGAGTGTTTTTACAAGGTGAAAAAGACATGCAACATATTTGTAAATATCCATCAACTCATGGGTTGGCCGGTGTTCTCTTGCCTTTTACTTTACCGTCCCATTGTCATGCAGCACCACCACCCTTCTAAGCACTGTAGAAAATCTGCCATTTCGACAGATTTTCTGCACTATTAAATTCCATCCACTAGCACATATCTCTGCAGATTAGGATTCTGTGAATTCGGACCTTGGGTTGTACACCTGTGGATGGCTATACTTCGGTGAACAACCCTTTCTGTGAAGGAAGCTGGGGGTTTCCAACTCACTGCAGCCTGGAGCATCGCGTGGTGCCTCTGGAGAGGCAGAGATAGCAGATGTGTGAACGGAGTTCAACATTTGCATCTCACTTCAGCCTGGAGTAATGTGTGACACTACTGGAGAGGCAGACATAACTGCACTTTTTGTAAGTGGGGGCCCATGGTACCCCTCTCATTGCAGCCTGGAGTACTGTGGGATGCTTCCAGAGGTGGGAAATGTCTGAGAAAGGAGTCCAGGATTCTCATCTCACTGCAGCCTGGTGTACTGGAAGCATCCCACAGTACACCAGACTGCAGTGAAATGAGGATCCTGGACTCCTTTCACAGACATGTTCCACCTCTGGAAGCATCCCACAGTACACCAGGCTGCAGCGAGCAGTGTCGGACTGGGATCACAAACCCTGCCCTGGCAATTACGTCTGACTGGCTTCCCGGGTGGGTGGTCTCGCGGTAACGCTGCTGCGCTTTTGTTACAAGAGGCCAATTTTGCAGCACTGCTGCAAAACCGGCCCCACAAGCAACAAAAATGCCCCCCACATGTACAAAACTGGCTCCCACCCTTCCGTCCTACCGGGGGAATGCCAGGTGCCTGCTACTGCCAGTCCAGCCCTGAAGGAGAATCTCGGACTCCTTTCGCAGACATGTCCCATCTCTGGAAGCCTCCCATAGGGGTGGGACAAGTCTGTGAAAGGAATCCAGGATTCTTGCTTGGACAGAAAGGCATGTGCTTCTAATTCCACGTAGGTTAGTATTGAGCGCTGAAAGATGAAAGATCATTCTGCCTCTCTACACTTGCATGTCACTGCAGGAGCCTTGACCTACTCACTCAGTTGCCATGGAGACAAGAGAGGGAAAAAACATTTTTTGTCATCCTATCAGATGGTGGGCGCTTTGCAAACTAACTAGAGACTCTCTCAGCCAATCAGCTCAACCTGCTTTTTCTCCAAACCAATGCTTCTGAAACCATTCAGAAACTAACTTTATAGATACACGTAAAACGAACCTTTAAGTGGGACTAGGATTTTATTACAAACATTGCAAACTAGGCCTCCCTTCCTTGACCCAAATGTGAAAAAGGAGTTTTAATATTAACTGTTGCTACGCCACAGCAGTGAGATACCAAATTTAGAATCTGGTGTAAATGATAGAGGCTTTTTATGGAAGCAATGCATAACCAAATCAGATACCCAGTGGATATAAACTTGCAAAGATAGCAGCCACCAGGTCCATCTACTCTGCTTACCTGCTTGCTGCAGCAACTCCTCAGTCTCCAGCCCCATCTTTGCTGTGCTGCCATGATGACTGTCCCAGAGCCCAGCTTCCTGGGATAGGAGGAGTGTGAGCTACCATCTTAAAACCAGTTATTTAGGAATGGTAAAAAAAGGTGCAAGAAAGCTTCAAAATGAAATCACTGCCATTTTTCTGCATTATCTGTTGCATACTTGTAGATTATTTATTGTTAATGGAAAAAAGCAGTGGACGTCATGCCTAGAATGTGCGTTCTTCGAATACTTCTCTCTCTCCTGTGCTTAACTGGCAAACCACCATGAAATGAGTCAGTGGCGCAACAAACCTTGAAGGGGGGGGGGGCCTGCAAAGTACATGGAGCCCACCCCCCTTCCCTGGCCCACCACCTTCAGATTTGGCCCCCTGCTCATCAATTAGGATGTTCGCATTGTCTGCTGAATATCAATGACTGGTGATTTGTCCACTAAGCTTCAAATTAAATGTTTTATATCTTTGATATAAATAAACTTCTTCATAAATATGTCCAAGCAAACTTTTTTCATAAAAAAATCAAAAATCTTAGGGACAAGAGGACCAGTTCCCAAAGGTTTTATTTAAAAAGTAATCCAACATTTGGAGAATATTTACCACTTTTTGGGAATCCACAAAAATTACAGTAGTACTGGAAATCTGCAGTAGTCAGATTGTCCGGACTTCTCACCTACAAGAGGGACAATTCTGTATTTGGAAATGTACGGCAAATGTACATCTGTCCTCTACACCCTCTGCCCGCTCCCCGCTTCCAAAATTATTCCAGCGGGTGCTCAACGCACTGACTCGTGTCTATAACAGAACTAGAGCGGAATGTCTGTCCAGTGTGGGAAAGGTCTTGCAAGTAGTTGGATAACGTGAATTTTTTAATTCAGAACTTCCAACATATAGTCAGATTTTGTATATTATTGCATCCAATTTGCGAGTTTATCTTTACCCTATTACTTCCCCCCCCCCACTGACTTAAATGAAACTTGCGTCTATGGAGAAAAAACTTCAGAGAATCACCCTAAATAGGATCGGACAACACAGATTTCCTTATGAATGCCCTAAGAGTTTAGGCTCCCCACAGGTCAGAAAGCAAAAAATGTAGAGTACTCCTGGACACAGATTGCTCATCTTCTCCCCAAGTTAACATGATGCTAACCTACAGATTTCCTGACACAGGCAGCTACTGCAGCGGATGCAAACCGATCACCGAACGAACCAACCAAAGCGCCAGTCATGCACCGAAAGACTATCGTAGTATTCACACTTCACAGACACGTCTCGGAAAGAAGCACGTCTTATTTTATAAACAGAACAACATTCATTGCTCCAAGAGCCAACCGGCTGCAATTATAGTGCTGCTCAAATGCAGCCTTCTAAAATGTAATCGATATTCAGTCTAATGGATTTTCCATGTTCAGCAGCCAGAAGCTGGCTTTAGCATCATACATACATTTATCAGCTTACATTTCATTTCTCCTACAAGTACAGACTCATAAATTAGGGGTACTCGAGAAAAAAATTGCATGAGGCAATCCATTTTCACAGGTACAGGAAAATATGTTTATTGAAATATGATGCTCTCGCAGATAATCTTAACGCTCAAGAATAATTGTCAGAAAAGGACTCATTTCATGACCAACATTTTTCTAAAAGTATTTGTTCAATGACATTTTCACCAAAAAATTGCGTTAATCTAGTGTGTGTGCGCAGAGTCCTATCACTGACAACGCAAGGGCCAGAATCCGTCCTGTGACCCAGAGGGCCACAACATGCTTGGCCTCAGTGTGCAGATGACATCAGTCCCTGTTGTGGGTGTAGTGAATGAAGCCGCGGAGGCAACGTACCAGGTGTTGTGATTTATAGTGTCATGAGACATTTTTATCCGTAGTGTGGCCTACTGACCCCCTTTTGTGTAAAGTTAAGCGTACCCCAGAAACTTGCACTGACATTGTGCGTATATGTCGAGTGTGCACAACAAGCGTGTGTGTATGCATGTATAACCCACACTGTGTGGACCGGCTCAGGGGGTGCGGGGGGGGTGTAGAAAAAGAGAAAAACAGAGAGAGAGTCTGAGTATTGAAACCAGTGGGGGAGTATGGCACACAATGGGGTGGAAGGGTAGCTGGCCTTCATAGTGGAAGCATATTACTTGCATTTCTGTGGCTGGACATCAGGACTCTAAAGCAAACAGAATGAAGACCGAGCTACCTTTAAACATTGGTAGTAAGGTGTTGCATATTAGTTATTCATGAGCACTGCCATTTAGTGTATGGTAGTGGTGGGACTGATCTTTTGTTCAAGGTGAGGATTGTTTCTAAATCAGGCCTTTCCTTCCGTCTGTCACAGATTACTGCTTTTACCAGCTGACAGCTAGGTGCAGAAATCTAGCAGTTCATTGCCCCTGGTGCCACTGCCTGGAGTCAGCCCCAGTGCTAACTGCTGTGAGAAGCATCTCTTTACACAAAGGCTGTAGCTGGAGAATAGCCTATGAAGGAGATATGAAAGAGTACAACTCAAACGGGTTCCAAAGTTTGTGAGAGTAGTTACACATCTCCGATCTACAAAATGTGTGTATCAATGGAACCCCCAAACCACGCCATTTTGTTCTAGCACCAAGAATGGGAGTGCTCGGAAGAATACTTGGAGAGCTGTTGTGTATCCGGGGCTGGTGTCTGCCTGTCGGCCAGTCTCCCAGAGGAGAGGGAACACCATTTTAAGCCTGTAGCTTCTGCTGGAGCAGCTGAGGGTTCTGCAAAGTACCTGGAAGTCTGCCTGCAGAGAGAGGGAAGAGGAATGCCTGGTGCTGCAGAGAGACTGTCAAGAAGGAGGAGCCCAGCATAGTCGCTGGGGAGGGGTAGGGGGGAGCACACTCACAAAAAGTAGACATTATCAAAAAGTGAAGCAAAGAGCAACCCACATCACTCAGTCTCTCTGCACCATTTTTACTTTAGAACACCCACAAAGACTGTATCAACCAGGCACGGCTATATCCAATGCGTCCATTACTTAGTAAGGCTGCCACTGCACCTCGCCACTGTGAACCTGATCGGCCTGCGCTGCACCTTGAATCTAGAGTCTGATCGGCCTGTGAGGACGGCACCTGTACAGTGCCTATGTGAACCCGACCACCTGAAGAAAACACCTGCGTTGGTTAGGCTGGGCCACAACACCTGAACTTCATCCACCCAGTGACGGCAATATCGTGGAACCCCCTACCCAAGCGTGTGCTATACCCGTCTCGCCGCCCAACCTGCAAGAACTGACGCGCAGGCATCACAAAGCTTCCTCTGCTACTGAAGCACACAGGCAGAGACGAGCCCGAAGGATGACGAACACAGAAACTTGAGACTTTCTACTTGAAGTAAACCAAGGGTAAGATTGAGAGACTGAGCTACACTTCTAAGCCCCACAGGGTTGTGCCTCTGCCACTAGACACTGCGTAGTCTAAAGCCTAGATATCACCTTGGTGGGGAAAGGATATTGGGTGGGGGTGGAGGAGTAGTGCCACACAGAGTGCGCAACAATGGACTCATCCTTATATTTTTTTAGCATAGTTTGGTTGTGTAGTATTTGGTCCTGTTGCAAAAGTAAAGTACTTGCTGTTACTAAAAGACAAGCGCTGGGCTCGACACTGAAGCCATTGTGTCTGGGGGGTCGATTGTGAGAATTTATCCCCAATACTACCTGCAGGAGAAGCCAGGGACTGCGCACCCTTTCTACCCTGACAGTGAAGTGCAGGACCATAGTAGGGCGAGCCCTAGGACACCAGTGGCAAATGACATCAACCACAAAGGTTAAGCCCAGTGGACCCGGTCTGCCTGTGGGCTCCCGAACGAGGTCTCATAGTGAGCGAACTCTTCCCGCTGACATCTGCAGTCATCTGAAAAGGAAAGGGTTCAATCAAAACTCCAGCAAGCCAAACGGTGTCCTTCCCGAAATCAGTCAAATGTGCACCATTAGATTGGTGAAAAGTGACAGGTTATTAAACGTGCTTTGAAACTAAAGACGTGCTGTATAAAGGAACACTAGGATGTTGTTGGCGTGCGATATCTATACTACATTTACATTTCTGAAATGAAGGCGAAAGACAATGCAAAAAAACTGTCCTTTGAGGAATGCAGCGCAGCAGCTGAAGGCCACGGCCATGCACAGGCACGGTACATGCCTCACCCCATCAGGACATGCTGCTGAGGACAAGCAGCATGTGAAAGGGGCAACTGGCGGCATGAAGGGACAGGTTCATCATCTCTAGTCAGCTCTTCTGCATAAGAAGACATCTGTCACTAGGCATGTAAGGTTCAAGCAAAAGTTAACAGCCCAGCACAAACATTCCACACAGGCCACACAAGGAAACGTCCAAGAGTGTCCCATGGCGCCTGGCCAGAGAGACCAAAGGTTAAAAGCGGTAACCGGAGATAGCCAACGAAAACCAGGATTGACAGAGACCTTCCGGCACAAATCATACTTGGCCTCTAGCTGTATGCGCCACTTGGTAATGTGCAATATGAGGTCGGCAGGGCAGACATTAAAAGGGGCAGCAGGGAGAAAGATATCCTGCTAGGCAAATCATTTATGTGTGAGAATACAAAAACTCAGTGCTGCTTTCAGAAGTAAAGTAAAGACAATTCTTTCGGTCAGTGACATATCAGAGAAAGGAACGAAATATAAAAGGGCTCGCCAGATAGTGTCAACCAGTCATTGTACCCCTTACAGTAGATTACCCCTTACAGTAGATTAAATCTAACGCCAGGATTACTTACTGAATCCAGCCCAAATCCACTCCCGTAAAATCAAACAATACTTTGAGGGGCACGGCGTGCTTCTGAACCCATTTATGAAGTTTTTCAAAATTAAATTCCTCGGTCTGGCCAATAGACAACCAGAAATAATCTCTAAGCGATTGTGACTTATGTTATCCGTTTTTGCGCAACTCATGAAAACCATAACACTTAATGTAGACGCGGCGCGAACATTGGTCAATTTAGGGCAACAGCAACTGCCAGACAAGGAAATATTTTCCAAGAACAATCTGCCATTAAATATGTATTTGCGAACATTTTTGACCAGACGCTGAATAATCAACACATTCCAGGTTTTAAATCCAAGAACCTGTATTGTGGCCTCACTCAATCCATTATTAATGTCTTCGGGGAGTATCTTGCTTTTATCAGCCCTATTTGCTTTTAGGTCACCCGCTGCATTGTAGGACTTGTAGTTGATATTTTAACAGTTCATCTGCTACATCACAAGTTCAGGTTTCAATAACCCAAACACACGTCCCACTGCTTTATGGTCATTAGAGCCATTCACGTGGTAAATATTTCCTCACATTTTGCTTTACTGCAGATACATTTTCGCTTGGTTTGGAGCCAAGAGGAGTGTAGTAGCTTAAAAAAAAAGTTATACATTGACTTTTTCATTCCGCCCAATTAAATCGGTACCGTGTCAAATACAACGCTGCGCCGCAAGAGGTGATCCACCGAGGAGCAAGAACAAAAGCCTGTGGGATGCAAAAACTGGAACCCACACCTTGTGACCCCGCTATTCCCTAAAGCCGTACAGTGAAGACACTATTCTCGACAAGCTAAGCAGTGCTGCGCTTTACTGGACGCATCATCTCAGGATTAACTAATCAAAGAGGTCCACACTTTGTTCCTATTCCATTGTAAACCATTTTAGATCGTACACCTGTCCAAGTCCTAAAACCATGCTGAGGGAATGTATGAGCCATGCACTGCAGCTGTTCATAGGCATACACACAACATACAGTCAGGAAAATGGGCCTGGTGTCATAGTCAATACACAAGATGGCGCTTCATAATTTCACAATAACCCTAGGAATAGCCTGTAAATGGGATGAACTTCTGGGATCTATATACAGCACAGTAATTCAGAACAAGAGAACATGAACCAAGTGTGAAAGGCATACACCGATTAAGTGTGGGTGGACGATAGCCAGAGGTAGCCATTGTATGCAGGGCAAATGTTCTAGAATTACCCACTCAAGTTCATGGAAGGTGTAGGAGTGGGAGCGGGGGCAGAGAAAACCACTAGGCGTATATTTCCTGAGATGTGTTCTCAGATACTGTGGCCCTTTCCCCTGTAGGGCCTTATATGCCAGGCATTGCGACTTAAATAGGATTCTCTTTCCCACTGAAAGCCAATGGAGGTCTCTCAGTCAATGGGCGACTGATTCATATTCAGGAATATCCAGAAGCCAACACACAACAGGGACATATAGCTCTTGATTGTAGAGAGCTAAAATAAAATGCCAATGTAATCTGAATTTGAGAGATTCGAGGGAGCACTGTAAAGGAATCCAATTAGGCTGGTTGTAGATCAGAAAACTGTATGCAGAAATATAGTCTAATATAAGGTCCTAAATATCATTTATTAAATTATTGTCGGTGGGTGTGGATCTTCTATTATTAACTAAAACTGGGTGATATTTTTGTAAGTGATTTTTAGGCCACACTGTTTATATCAGACAATATTACTACAAGCATATTATTTTACCATACCATTAAGTCATGCTCGGAGAAGTGCCTAATGAAGCACAGTGCACCCCCCACATGTATCTCGCCAAAACAGTTGTGGCCATGGCATTAATCCCTTTGCTGCTGCCCCTTCGATCTTCATAGTTTGTTAGAACCTCCACTCTAAGCAAAAACCCCTGCCATGTACTTGCAAAAAGAGGCACGAGAGCTATACCGGACACTTGCAAGGCAAAGTAAGGTAAACGTTGTAGGCATGACATCAACCTCCAAAACGAGGGCTCCCAAGACTTTTACACAGAGGAATACCACAAACAAGTTGGACTGTAGCACACAGAGGTACCTCCCAACTTAAAAACAAGATCATTAAAGTTCTGCAAAATGTTTTCAGTGTCCTTCCCCCAACCACACAAATTTCCACATATCCACAGTAGCAGATAAAACACTTCAAGGGAAGTAAAGATACTTGGAAAGCCACCAGAAGCCACAGCTATGCTGACACTTTGCACTGAGTAATAAATACATGAAGATGGCTGCGCCAACAACCACAGCTAGTCCCCTGTACCCAAATGTAAGATGAGAAGGAGTTCTCTATTCTAGAGGACAGGGAATAAATAGGAAATACCTTTGTTAAAATTCAAAGAGAGATACAAAAAACAAGCAAAGCAGGTCAGTGGCTTAGAGGTTTTTGGGAGTCTGGGTCAAAAACTTCATCGGGTTTACTCATAGTAGGAGCAACAGTTTTAAGGTTTTAAGTAAAATCTCAACACCAAAGGATAAAACAAGGCACCTCCAGCATCTGGCACATTCTAGTAGTATCCGTTGTCTTAGCTGCATCCTCATTATTGAACAAAACTGCCTTATTTCGAAATCAACAGATACATTTTGGAGCATGAGCGAGAGGCCCTGAAAAAGTGCAGGGTGTGGTGAATAGAGCCGCTTCAGCCCCCTCCCATCCATACTGACAAGTGTTGTAGAAGGCTTTGGATAAAAGGCCATTTAATTTTTTTTTTACAGAATACAGGATCGGAACCCATATTAAAAGACGAGCTGAAGGACTGAAAAATATACCACAAAACAAGCATAACACAAACTAACTCTAATTCACGAGACAAAAGTGTGTGTGGCCTGATTATATAGACCTATGGTCCAAATAATATTCAGACCACCATCTCAGAGTTGTGACACTTGTAGGGATGAGATACTTAAACAAATAGTTCCCTGGAAAAAGAGTAACAAAAAATACTAATATTCCACTACACAAAGAAAATCTGCCTTGAGTCAGGAAGATTGTCAATATAATGAACAACAAGTGGTTTTGGGGGCTCTGAATGTGGATAAACCTAACTGGTGCAAAAGAAAGAACGGCCATAATAAATACAGTGCGGGCTTTACCAAATTATCAATGGGGCCTGGTGGCCAGTGCTCAGAATCGTGGAACCATGCTTACGAAAATGTATGTGCATGAGTTGTCTTGAAAAAAATTGCATTTCAATAGGCTGTGGAAAGGGGAATGCACCCCACTGACTTTGGAAGGGAAGAATGTCATAGAAACCTCAGAGCAAGTAATAAAAATAGACGAATTAAAATGAGCTAACCCTCACTACCTGACAAATGGTTTGCAACTTCTCCTCAAACCTAGAAAAGGGCTAGCATGCAGCATGTCCTGCCATGAAATGCAGCAAGAAACCACATTATTCACAGCAACCCTCAAAGAGAAAGAAAATCTTCAGAGGCTTTCCAACTTCGCTCCATCAACTAAGAACATGGAGCAATAATCCAATGAATAGGTTAGCATCCGTTTAGCGCTTTGCATGCTTAAAAGCATACATTTGCACATTCATACATTTGCCATATCAGCAGTAGCTGTTTTACTTATAAAAGGACGGTTTGTTTTTACCAAATAATGTAAAAAATATTGACATTTCCAAATGTAGCTAACATTTTTAAAAAACTTTATAATGTAGCGAATGATCCCTTCCTACCTGTAGCGAGTCTTTTATAATGACACAGCTTCACATAAGATTGGTCCGCTTTACCTGTGTGTGGCACAGAATAAAAAAAATGGAGGGAACGCTCGGTTAAATGGCATGGAGGATTTAAAAAAACACCTAAACTAAAAAAGGAATACTGCCTAACTACAGGTCCAAAGAAGCATAGTTTTAGGAGTATTGTAGGATAGCTGCTTTAAAAAGGGAGCGTTCTCCATTTAAACAAATAAAATAGAAATTAACGTCGTTTAAAGATACACTAAAAAAAGGTTTGATGTAAAACAAATGGAAACACAAATTACTAAATTTAAAATCTTAATTTACAGTTCTGTACTTTTGGAAAAAAAGATTACTCCTGAAAGGGAGGTTTTTACATGGATTCAGCAACGCCATGTGGAGAAGTGTGGCTCACTGGTTAGAGTAGGCAGACCTGGAAGCAGAGATCAGCCCGGGACCAGGGTTCAATTCCCGGCTCGGCTGGGTCTTGAGTCCATAAATTCTCCATGGACTTGATAATTCTCGCTCCAGTGCATACTTGATTCATGGGTTCACACTCTGCGACTCTGGGCAATAGCTTGCTTAATCTCCACAATGGCCCCTCGTGGCGGGATGCCTGGCTTTCACCTTGTGGATGCCCTGCTGGGTTATCTCACAGGGGAATACCAGGACGGGTTCCCTAAGCAAGCGCTTAGAGACCGGTTGGTGATTTGCGCTATATAAATATCTGTACATTTACATTTACATTTAATAAACACGCACGTGAAATGGCGACCGTATGGAAGGGTCTTCTTACCTGCTCTTCACACGAAAGATCTATTGTTTCATGTTTTGTGTTCGCCAACCAAATAATCTTGTAGGGCCGGGCTCTAAAGCTATTGTGACTGATCACAAGTGACAGCTGCTAATGACTGCATGACCTCTGCCAATGTTGCACAGATAAGAAGGTCAGTGGAAACGGATGCTAGATGAAATAAGACTAAACCATTTGTCCGGATACTAATGTTCAAGGACAACGCAAATCTTCATTGTAAAGAAATCTAAAATTGTGTAAATCTTTTTGTGGAATACATAGTGTATGATATAGGCAAAGAAAAATCCTGAAGACCCATGACCCAATGCCTTTTTTTGGGGTGGGGATTACGGCTTATAACTGCTAACGAAATTAACTATCACTCCTGATGGTTAACTCTAAAGTGGAATATACTGCTCGGATTTGCAACAATAAAAATACCAAACTCCTAATTTATTCGGTTTACATATTTTTTTCCCCCTAGAATTTAACTGCTGTGAATGTGCGGTCTCTCCCCCCTCTCTCTCTCTATTGGACACTGCAGAAGTATAAAACAATGAACGAACCCTTATTCCTTCGCAGTTTATATTGCTGGCCCGTTTTCGAAAGATAAAGCCGAATATAATAACTACGTCCACTCTAAGAGCAAGCACGGAAAGAGTTGCAGTGCTCTTTGTGACCACAAGGTGGCTCTGTCGAACTCCCTACAATTAAACAGCATCTCCTAATTTCCTCAACACAAAAAAACACACAGCAGTAATAAATTGACACAATGTGGAATTTTTCACGTAAGAAGCTACTGTTACTTTTAGTCTTAACGCATTTTCTTTTCAACTTGGAACAATACGATCAAAGTACATGTAAGAGGCGTGTACAAGTCAGCCCGGAAAAACAAAGTCAGCAGGCCCGACGTTCTTTTAAGCATTGCCTGCAAGGCCGCAGAACACAGAAGCAATTGTTTCTAACAGTTTAAAAAATGCAAAAACCTTTCATATGATGCAAGAGTTGACAGTTGCAGCTTTAATAAGTTTAACATCTGAAATCATGCAGCGAAGAGCAAGAAACACCAAAAGTCTCATGCAAAATGGTGGTATAAACAAACAATCTGCTCTCCCTACATTCAACCGGTCACTGCCGTTCTCCTATGTTTTTTATATTTATTCATTTTTAAACAACCTAAAGGAAACGAAGCACACGTGACACTAGGGGCATTATTGGCAAAACACAGAGGTCTGATAGTAATATGTTAAGACATGGCCTACTGCTCAGAGCTCTGACCATCTGAGAACACCGGTTCACTCACAGCTCTTCTGATAAAACCCAGAGCTCTGCATTTGGCAGTATCAAGACAGACCCACAATCCTTGCAGTGCCTGGACTCACTGAAGACTCTGCCCACAAATCCCCTGCCGTGAAGGCCATACATTGGTTACCGGGTGTCAGAAGATTCACATTCAAGCTGCTTTGTATCACCCCCAAAGCAATACATGGACATAACCACTCTTCATCAGGAATAAAAATCACCAAATACACTCAAAGAAGGAACTTCCGCTCTAGAGTGGCACCTCACCTCAAAATCCCACCATAAAAGAATTAAAAAAAACATAGGTGGCACATCCTTCTCTGTTCAAGCAGCCAAACGATGCAAATCTTTACACCCAAACATAAGATCCATGGATAACTGCCTTATTTTCAGAAGACTACTCGAAAGTTGTCTCTTTCCCACTCAACCACCATGCTCAAACAGAAATGTATCGCATATCCCTTTATTTGAAATATGTGTACCTAGATATGTGTATTCCTTTGTATAAATGTGTATAATAATCGTGTTCCTAAATATATCGATTTTCATCTGTTCTGTTTAAAAAAAAAAAAATACATATTACTGATGGTTATATTTTTCTACGTTTAACATGTTTATAGGTCACTGCATAAATAAGTACATTTTTATAATATTCATCTACACTTCTATCACTATGGGGGAATTATATATGTATACCCAAATAAATCAGCTTAAAGTACAGCAACACTTGAAAGTCTGAATTTCTTTAATAGAACTCTAGATCTATTACCTTACCTACGCATGCATACCTTCCATGTACTTATGTATCTTTGTTTACTACTGTACCCCTAATGTAGCATCTCCAATGCACTACCCTAATTCTCATCCCATACCTCTCTCAATATGTCCTCTACCACAACTCTCCGACTCATCCCAAACCTCAATCTACTACTCTCCAATGCACTACCCTATTTCTCACCATGCACCTCCCTCAATATATCCTCCACCTTCAATTCCTGACTATCATCCACAAAATAATCTTCCCTAGTCCCTTCCCTACTACCCTTACTATGCTCCCCAAAATAACCTTTTCTAGACTCTTCCCTCCTCTACCCCTCCCTTGCATGATCTCAAACCTCTTTTACAATTCAGATCTCCCAAACAAGCCTTTCTAAACCCATTCCCTCGGACTCTTCCACACTACTCATCCCAATCCTGCTGCTATGACCTCCAAATAAACACTTTCTAGACCTTGCCCTCTTCTATCCCTCCACTATCATTTCCAATCCAACTTACAGACTCACATGTCAACCGCTCAAATAAATGTCATATTTCCCTATACTAACTCACCACATCTACTCAATAGTACTTATTTTATCTACATCAGGAGGATGAAAGGCTGACTTCCATGGTCTGTTTAGCATTGGTTTTGAACCAGATACACAAGTATCTGCAGGTACTCAACCTTCTGAGCTATCTAATTGACAAGCCAACAATTCTAGTTCAAGTGAACAATCATGGTAGTTCAAACCAGTCAAACTGCGCTCTGTATTAGCACTGACACGTTCTGGATGGGAGGACGTAGAGACTTATTATGACAGAAAGGAAGGACATACCAGCCGGATATTTTTTCAGAACTCGGTTGCAAAATGATTTTCTCAAATCAAGCAATACTCTTGGGGGAAACAGGGAAATGGTGGTATGTATGCATGTATGTATGTATGCATGTATGTATCCGGTATTTGTAAGGTGAGAGCTAACCATCCCTAGGGGGTTTCAAGACACTAGGGGGGCCCATCAGGGAGATTAAGTGAGCTATTGCCCAGAGTCACAGGGTGCTGAGCGGAGCTGCTGCCGTGGATCAAACCGTGAGCCCCGTGCTCCAGTCAGCCGCTCTGGCCGCTGCACAACCCCTCTCCCACTGGTACGGTGCCTTCTTTAGTTAAAACGTTTTTACACACGTGTTATAATTCCCAGGCAGGGCCTGCTCTAGGGCAGTGTGAATGGTGCAGCGGCACTGGGTGCTAACCTGGGGAGGGGGTGGGGGTGCTGTCTTCAGGGGGCGCTGTGTTTCGCAAGAACTTTGATTTAAAACCACCTGCAGCAGAGTTCATTATGCGTCGTTTTCAGGCAGAGATAACTCCTGTGATTAATGTTCCTGCTGGAGAGAGAGAGATCAGAGTTTTGTCTAGTGTCAATTTTCACTTGCCATAAAGCACACACAGAGGGTTAATGTGCCTGCTGCAAATAATTCCTACTGTGCAGTTCACATATCTGTATTTTATGAGGATCGCAAAGTGAATTACTGATCGTCACAAATATCCTTCTGTCACAGTTCACAAGATACAACCCTAAACAGTGACTGTTACAAACGGTCATCAAAGAGCCGCATGCAAACTGCACAAAAGAGGTTAGAACGTTATTTTTCCCCCAGTCATTCATTACCTATTCCTAAGGTTGCTGAAAAGGGTTTCTTTGTGTATAGATTCTTATTGGTTAAGTCAGCCTTTACCAGGGCTTAAAACAAATTAAATGTGAGCGAGGGGCTATGGAGAGATGAGGGGCGCTTTATTCCGGGTGGTAGGGAGGGAATCCGATGCGGAGGTCAAGTGGCGGAGGCACCAAAAATGATTGTCGCACGGGGCGCCACCAGTGCTAAAGCCGGCCCTGTTCCCAGGCACCCGGCAGTGAGGCTGGACCAATAAAAGCTTCCGAGACCTCTAATGTGCCCAACCAGTAGCGGTCCGTGGAGGGAGTTCCATGGGGCGGTGAGGCGGGGCAGGGTGGGGAAATGTAAACACCGGAATATGGATGAACGGAGGCAAGTACACATTTAAATAAATAAAACAAATTTCCTTGCGCGCTGCATCGCATTTTGCGATGCAGCGCACGCAAAGGAATTTGTTTTATTTATTTAAATGTGTACTTACCTCCGTTCATCCATATTCCGGTGTTTACATTTCCCCACCCTGCCCCTCCCCCGCTTCACCGCCCCACGGAACTCCCTCCACGGACCGCTACTGTGCCAAACACACAACCGTAAGCTGCAGAAGAGCGCTCTTGCATTTTAATTTCTATTAAGGTTTTATTTTTGGGAAAAAAATAGTTCAGGTTAAATAAGAAACAAACAAAAAGCCAAGACCTTGACCTGGAAGAAATCACATTATGTTAAAAAAAAAAACGTACTCAACCTTCCGATGCAAGTATGCTTTTGAGAATGAAACATGAACAGAGAAGAAACCTGAACATATTTAGCAGAAACTGGCATGTATTTTTGCAGACACAGAAAAAAAAACTATATTATGTAATGTGGATATTTAAACTCCGTGCTGCTACCCTGTATTTCACCATGGCCCATCAGCAGTACATGCACCGTCTGCCCTGGTCTCGTGCATTACCGGTCCTGCACTTTTTTTCATTTAATTATCTGTAGTATGGTTGGCTCAATTTTAAAGCTGTCCATGTCCTGTACATTTCTAGGCTTTTTTGGGAAAGGTTCAAGCCTTGTAATGCTGGAAGATCACTTTATTCACAGCAGCCACAACCACCCCGACACTAATGCATGGCCGTCAGCCTCCCAGGAGTAGTCAGCCTCTTGTACAGATTATGGTGAATCTAACGAGGAGATTCCAGTGTTTCGGGGGGGGGGGGGGGGGAAGTTCCTTGTTATGCTTGTTCTAGTACTTTACTTTTCAAAGCACCCCTTTCTCATGCTGTTTATCTCCCCATCAGTCTGATGTCTGCCTCTGACTGTTTTTCTCCACCCGGGTCCAATGTGCTACTAGAGATCTCTTATTCAGGTCGCAGCCTACATCTGTGGGGGCCTCATTGACTGACCGAGCTTTTTGCCCCCTTGTCTGTCCCATCTTGGTTTCTTCATCTACCTTTGTGGCCTCCATGTGTTGACAAAGCCTGGACTCCCTCACCCTTTCGGTGTTATGGGTGTTAGCGACCAGGGCCCTTTTACACGCGTCTCAACTCCCGCCTCCGCCCATACCCACCCTCCTCCAGCAGAGATAAAGGTCTGGACATACTACAGACGACTGTATGCTACCAATACCTCTGAACCACCCTCCTCCAAGAAGGCGCCCTACTTCCTTTCCATTGGGGGGGTGGGGGGGGGGGCGGGTGGTGGGGGCTGGCAGAACTGCAGTTTAAACGCGGATTTCACCCTCAATGTTGTGGCTGTGGCAACTGGCTCTGTTCTCCCCCTCGTCTAACCTTTAACTGCAGAGCAGGCTGCAGCCGTTGAAAGGTTCGGTCCTACCACAAAACCCTCGGCGTTTCCTATAGACACGTCTGTTACTAGTTGTGCATGAAATGTATGTGCGCTTAAACAAAATGGCACTTACGTCTGAGGGCAGGACTGTACCATTTAAAATGTCTGCAGTGTGCCAGGGCCTTAATACAAATTAAGTGTAAATTAAACGCATTTTAATTCAGGTTTGCCTACCATCAGTCAGAAAACGTATTTTCCCCCTTACATCGTAGGCAGCAATATGGTCGAGGATGCCATGCAGTGGCTGGGCGTGTTGAAGTGAATGTTGCCTATGGTATTACGGCATCTTTTCGGCCCTCATTGTACACAAAAAGCTGCCTCTCGACTAACTGCAATTTTTAATTCTGGCGCAGGAGAAGACCATCTGCTTATTTCTACAATTGTTATCTCTAGAAGGAATAAATCTTCAGTTTGACACCTGTCACGAATGTTGAATTCTGGCACATATTTTTTTTTAAATACATTCTTCTTTTGGTTCCAATTATAACTATTTTCTGTGATCAAGGCTTGGGAAAAAATCTAAATCACGTAGGCCACGAGGCGTGACGTGAGCTTTGTCCACCCACACATACTAAACAAACACCTGCAGAGAAAATAATACACGGTCTTTGAACCTTTCCCGGACATAAGGAGCATCTTTAATTATTCTCCTGGTGCCGACATTGTCACGGGCTCAAGTCAATGCCTGCAAGGGCATATAATTCGGAGCAAGAGAACCAAGGGGGCTTAGAGTAATAAAAAGTTAATTAGCGCAATCTATCCATTCCTCCTAGCCATTATGACATATTAAATTAACTACTGCAATAAAGAGTTATGAATGCAGCACAGCATTTAAAAAAATTAAACAACTAAAATATCGTCACTGCAGCTCATAATATAAAAATAAATCCGGCAAGAAAGGGCTCAAGAATAATGAGAAAATAAAAATCTCCACCTTGATGAGATAAACAGAGACATACAAACTATACACGGCCACGTATGACAGGCGCAGCAAATGCTTCACTGGAAACCAACGCTGGGTGTGAGCACCGTGCCCAACAGCTCCAGCTCCAATGTGGCCAAATATGGCAGCAACTTTCACCTCATTGGAAAGCACTGTATTTTCAATTGGATTGGCTAGAATTATGTCAAATATAATCTGTGACATTATATATATATATATATTTTTTTTTTTTTTCACTTAAAAAAAAAAAGGGTAGTGTCATAGTTCGGAGAATATGTCAGTGACAACATTAACGTTTTAAACTAAAAAAAAATCCATAAAAAAAAAAACAAGTTATAGATAGCAAAGTTAACTATAACTTGTGCCGCCGCCATGCACAGCTTATGACCTCACATATTACATCACTCATGACATGTTCTAGGACATCATTTATGGCATCGATGATGACATCACTCACAATGTGATCCAATGAGTGTGTTAAGTTTCTTTTGTAGTTTATATATAGTGAGGGGTAACTACCAGATTCCTTTTCTACCAGATATTGCACAGCCTGTGTGCAGCTAATGAGTGTAAGTGTTTACAAAACACATGGGCTCCCAATACACATGTTTTGTTGAGGTACTGAACAAGCTATAAATCTTTGAAGTCAGGAGTAACTCTGCATGTAGGTGATAGTTGAAGAGTATCCAGTAAGTTCCAGAGAAGTTATTTTATTTCTGCAGAAAAAGTTTGAGAGGACAAAGATTCTACTTAGTAGCTACTAAGTATTGTAAGCTGCCTAGAGTTTTTTAATGGATGTCACAGCATGACAATTTGAAGCCTGTGTGCACCCGGTACTAACCTATGCACTGTCTGCGTACTCCAGTGCTTATGTGCTTGGTGAAACACTAGACACTTTTTTTATCCTCTGGTTATTGTTTTCTCACAGAAATATCAGGCCTACTGCTCATTAGAAAATCAATCCCCGGTGGAAATATTTTTTTCTTCATTAGGAAATCCTTCCTGAGCAAGCCATGAATTAGTAGCATGTCTCTATTCTTTTCTTGTCTGGAAAGAGGCTTACTCACGCTCGTCAGAATATACTGTGCAAAGACCTGCAAAAAAAGTTTATGCATATCCACAGGGCGTCTACACACATCTGGCTGGGAAACCAGCCGCAGACATTTCCTTTTTAACCCCAAAAGACAAACGGGTCCCGGTTCCGCAAACTGTATCCAAGAATTTGCACCTGCAGATTCTGTTTTTTGGCATATAAGAGCAACTTATGTACACAGAAATATCAGCCCCATAGCTCGGTAGAAAATCAAGTCAACTTAACACATCTTGAGACAATTCAAACAGTAGTGGTATCAGACTATATGGGTACTCCAATCCATTGCGAGTCTTTTCCTAAATAGTAATGAATAGATTTGAAGAGATAAGCATAACAATTTGAGAAATTAAAGAAAACCAAAAAGTTTATGGATAAGTGCAGTGTCCCACACAGTTCAAAAACCACACCTGCTGGCTGGGCGTAGATGCATTTACCCGGATACTAACCCTATGGCACAGGAACAGCTGGCCACTTATTCCCCTACATCATTAACAAAAATACTATAAATCTTGCCACCTCATCACAATCATGCTTTGCAATCACCATCTTTCTTCTCTGCATTCATCAACTACACTCAGCCACTATTCTGGTTGCTCATCGGGACAGCAACTAATGCCCACTGTGGGAAAATCAAAACTGCAAAGTAAGTTTTGACAAAGTGAACTGATATCGCTAAATTTTCACAGACAATTGAAATACAGTTCCAACACACAACCATTATTTTTCTTGGGTTATCATGACATGGTGTCGACTGAACACCTCCCGTACATAGGGAGCCTTACAAAATAACAATTTCGATAACATTGTGCCTAACAAACCCATATGATACAACTGAACTGTTCATATTAATAGATTTCGATAGCAAAGACCTATTCTTAGGCTATTTTTGTTCACAGAAGCAAAAAACCTACAAGACACAAAACAGTCCAATATGCAGTAAAAGGAGAAAGAGCAAAGGAGTTATTGCTGATCTAAACAGGAATGAATCCTTATTCAAGAGTAACCTATTTGTTATTTCATTATGTTAAAGGTGTTGTTTTTGTGCTGAGCTCCCACATTTTCTTGACCTCTTCAACTGCAAATTTATGTTTTGGTTCATTTAAGTCTTAAGTCAAAATGGCGGCAAAATTTCATATGGGATAACCACTTTTTAAAATATCACACATGCATTTCCGTCACTCCATATGTCAGATTTGTTTTGTGGCAAGTCTCCCTCCAATTTTAAGGCTTCAAATCCTGGCAGTAAGGTCTTGCCTCCATCTTCCAGTTCCAACCTAATGTTAGCCACTACTAGGAATGTGTTTCACATGCAGAACTATGTATGTGATGACTGAATCTTTTAAAGAAAATAAAAACACATCACATCTAAATGTTAGTAGTTGCAGGATTGTGGGAACAGTTTCTGACCATGTTCAAAATCAATATCTTTTTGGGAAGACATACCACTTTAAATAAATCGTGGCATTCATTAAACCATAGCCCTCTGCTGTACCAATTGTATCATGGGGTCCATTTTGTATCAGTCACTCGAATTCCTCAGTTTATCTCTTATCAAGTTAACTTATTAATGAATAGTCAAGGTCAGGGAAATTAACAGCCACCATAATATGTTGCTGCACTGAGAAGGACATATGGTAAGCTAAGGAAGGTGGAAATAAAGGTCCATTTTGAATGACCCAGGTGGGAAAAAAAATTCCACTTCACCCCGGTAGGACAACTACCTGTAATGCAAAGTTATGGCAGAGTGTAACAGACGGTACCCTAGATACAACACTCTAGGGTGCATCAACCGCACCTATACAGTAGACTGTGGGAATAGAGGAACACCAATTTAAGCACTCACACAACAGCCACGAGCCTATTTGCAGAGAATCATGCACCATGCAAACAGCAGTGCCAAGCCTGGTGAGATAAAAACAACTGTTCGTGACTGAAAAGAAAACTAGTCTGTCGATGGTGTTATTTTGGGGGGGTATTAGTGTGGCTCAGCAGCCAATCCCATAAAGCTATAGACACGGAGGCTCTGACCAGCCCGCTGCATCCTATGAATCCCTGTGGAGGAGGGATATCACGCACTCTCAAATGAAGGGAGCACTTCAGGATTAAAGCAAGAACCAGCAAAGCCAATTAGTTTCACCTTTCAATGGCAGTGCCTGAAGTTTTTGCTGTGCCAATACTTTTTACTATGCAGTTTCGCAATGGCAAAATAAAAATAGTACACCTTAATGAGTTATGCACTTTTGTGCATGCATATGCGTCAGATGTTTTTATTTTTACTTGTAATTTACAGTTTAGAGATGGCGGAAGCCAATCTTGTACAGTAAGGTCCAATAATGTGTGAAAACACAGCAAAGAGAAAGGAGTGTCCCAAATACCAAATTGCAGCTACCAGCCCCTCAAAAAAGGATTTTTTTTAAATCACCACAAGAATAATGTCATGGGTCGAAGGAGCAGTCAGCACCACCAAGGGACCAGAAACAGGAAGTGTGGGAATGAAAAAGCAACTTAGGAGTTCTGGAAATAAAAAAAATATATAGGAAAGAGGGAATGAGGCGGGACAGCAAAAGCAACAGACGAATGGTGTGGTGGGGGGTGGAGAAGCAGGATCGAGAATGGGTTTAAGTGGGACGCAGCACACCCAGGACAGAGTACAAAAAACATGCAAGCCCATGTCGTGCTGAAAGAGCAAAATAAGCTACCTGATAGTAAGCAGTGGAAGGATACAAACCATCCAATCTAAAGAACGGTAAAGAAGCTATGCTCCAGGGAGGGACAAATATAAGAGGAGGAAGGAAAACCACTTAACAGGAAGCAAGCCATAGAGTGACAAGCAAGTCAAAGAATGGTAAGCAATAGGCTAACGCAAAGCTCACTTTAAGCATTGTTTGCAGTAAGTCTTCGAGGACAGACAGCTAAATAATGCCGATAGGCTATTCCTAAAAAGGCCCTATGGGCTAGTTTTACCATCTGCTTTGACCAAGGTGGATTTAAATGTAATCCGAAATGTAAATATACAACTGTTCTACCAAGTCAGGGTTGCAAGTTGCATAAGGAGATCCAAGGCCGTTACCATTACCCAATTCATATCTGGGTTTACATATTTTCAGAAAAGACAGTGGAGTTCAAATCCAACAAATAGATAGTTGGGTTATCTTTTTCTCTTTTAGAGACCGGCTCCTTGCACAATTTTTCTGCATAGAAAAAAGGAATACAAATAATAGTTTCCTATAGCTGCATCCCAATGCAAGTGGGCAGTGACCATATGAAGTACTGAAAGTGAGAGTGAGAAATGCACAGCAACGTAAGTAACAAACATAGCTCCAGAGTTTTTCCTCCAAAATAAATTGCCTAACAAACTGCTCCCACTGTTTTCTCTGGCTAATTAACTTTTATTGCAAGGCCATTAAAGACAATGCATCAATTTCACAACGTCCTGCACAAAAATAGGAAGCAATCTACTTTCATTGACTAACTTTATAGTTTAATTAAATTCATATGCATCCTCGGATGTATACGTGTAAACCAGTATTGGACTTAGATTTCTAGAGGTACTGTAGTTTGCACATTTCCTCTTGCAGCAGGATTACATAAGCATTGGCAAAGTCAAAAGGGCTGGCTTTGTTTTAGGGGAAGTGGTGTCATCTCAACAAAGCAAATACATCGAAGGCAGACTCTGATTCTAGTATAACGAAGAGCTTTGTAAGGACCATCAACAAAACCTGATGGAACACAAATGGAGCAAGGTAACCTTTCACAAAACGCCATGGCCGTGCTAAACTGTCCATCCAAGCAAGGGCAAACCATGAAAAGCGCATGAAAACTGATGGGTGAAGGGAGCTGACCAAAGCACGCGCTCTCTGCACAGCTTATCATAGCACTTTTTAGAAGAGCTGATGACATAAGGTATTCTAGACTGTTAAACCTGTCTGAAGGAAGACCTAATCATGCAGAATAGTGTTCTGCTTAATGAACTTTTTTCACCAGAGGAAAAATATTTATCCCCAAGGAGCCGCCCCTCCAGACACACCCGTTAAGCATTAATGAGGCTAGTTTCATACTCTCAAAATGCATATACTATAATCTTGTATGCACTTCCGTGGTGTAAATTTGCCATCTTAAGCGCTATATTAAATTTACAATTACAAATTGAAGTTTTGGTTCACTTAAATCTACTCCGGTGTGTAAAAACATGACAATTTAAGCCACGTTTGGTAATCAGCAACTAAACCCATGTGATAAAACTCAGGATGCAAAATATATAAGAACGGAGGGAAAATAATAAGACTGGTTACAGTCATCCTGCATAATCGGTTTGCTTCTGAACTAGACCCAGATCTGAATACACGTGGTATGTCTCATTATGCCATTTATATACATATCAGCAGGGAGGTTATCACGCCCTTCAAGCTGAAGATGGATAAACAACCTCTATCAAATTGCAAAGCATCAAATCACACTGAATAGAAAAAATACCACACACACACACACCCACGATTATATTTTTATAATGGTACCACATTTTTTGAATGTTCATAAACAATCATGTAATAAATTCCCAATCACGCATAACTGGAAGGATCAGAAAAATTCTGTCAAGAAAGATGTAAAAAAAAAATAAAAAATATAGAACAGGGCAAGTTAGTGCATCTGTTGCTATATTTTTGGAGGAGACATTTTTAAGGCATTCGTTCACCCAGTTTGCCTAGTTGACATATTTCCCTTTAATAAAACGGTTTCTCTGCAGAAGATAATTTTCCTATGACAGGTATTGACCTCGTAGCCTAATGAAGGACCATAGGTTCACAGAGGAATTTGGTGACCTCTTTCCCAATGGAAAAGTGGTATATTTGAAGAGAATAAAATAGGAGCGAACTATTAATTCGGTTTTTCTAAAGTCAAAAATAAGAAAGGTAAAAGACAAGAAACCATTTCGGTTGTAAGCATGTGCTTTTGGAAATACTGTGCCACTTGTTTTCCCAGATCCAATAGATGTTGAAGAAAAAACAACTTCAAGAAACCTGTTTTTCCAAAACGTAAACAATGTTTTAAATTAATTGTAGACCTATTTAATCAAAATGTACATTAATGATTAAATAGGTCTTCAATTCTGAACATATTCACTGTGCCTAGACACAGCAGATGGGTGGTATAAAAAAAAAACCAAAAGTTATTAAAAAAATGTTAGGTGCAGAATAACCAAACAGAGTTTTGTTGGTAATAGGTCTGTGTACTTTTACGTCCAAGTATCATCCCCTATGCTAGTTTACTTTTTTTTACTTTAATGGCGATTAACCTCATCTTGGACATGATCAAACGTTTTACAATGACTGTCATCAATAACGCGACTGCACAGTATGGGCGAGGGGCGGCTAGGTTTACGTCAATGCCCGTTAAAAACATTTGGGGAAAAAATAAAACTCTGGAAAAAAACGTGTTTTTCCTGGGAGAAATATTAACGACAGATAGAAGACGAAATCAGTTCAAAAGTAAGTTAGTGTTGCACAAACTATAGATTATGGTGGCTATGCTGACCTTTGGTACCGGCTTTGAGAACGGGTATACCAAGTCAGCGGTATTGCTATCTATTTTCAATACATTTTCTTAGTCTTAAAAAAGGATACAAGTCGATATTAGAGTCTATATGTTTTGGATTGGAGAATGCAATATGGTCCTTTTCATTCATGGGATCATCGTTACGCACTATTCCCTTTCAAAGAGGGAGCAATCTCTAGACTTTAATGTTCGATCTATGTTCCAAAGACCTAGAAAGCATCACCGAATCTTCAATTTTCTAAGAACCAGTACTGGAAATATAAGCCAAATCAAAAGGTGCGATGCCCTCTTTAAAATTGATTTTTAGCACCTAATCACAATCAAATCGTTTGTGGAACCAAACCAGACCTGCAGAAAATACAACCACCGTGAGTCATTTTCTATGTCATCTTTAACCCCTGTTGGACCTGATGAAGGTCCAACATTCAGTATATGTGTATAGAGAGATCTTGAATACAGAGAAATGTATTTTGTTCTTTCACTTCACATACACACTCTCAAAATTCTTCTTGAACCTTTTTCCCTTCTTTTTCTAGTTTTTTGCCTATATATTATCTTTGTCCAGGAAGACAATTGCCATGGCTAGAACACAAAAAAGAGCTGCACAAACTATCCTAAATGATTATTTAAAGAAACAGCAGAAGAATGATCTGTTAAAAAAAAAAAAAAAGAGAGAAGCCTGTTAAATAATATTTTCTTTTGCTGATGTAACACTTGTTTTTTTTCTTCTTTTTCCCTGATGCATTGTATCACATTCCTAATAAAATCTCTTGAAACTTAAAAAAAGAGAAGACTGAGGAGGTTGCGCAACATATGACTAAATGACAAAGTCCTGGACTTTCCAGACACTCAAAACATTAACAAGTTGCTGGCATGTTTTCTCTGTGAAAGGTGGCAACCGAATTACGACCGACACATTGGGTTTCATAAAAAGGGCCGATGGAGAGCTCCCTCGTCAGGCGGCTTGTCAATCTACACTGCAGGATTTACTATAATAATGTGCTGATAATTTCCTAAACAGGAATGACAACAAAACAATAAACACGGAGTAATTAGCCTGGGAGGTAGAGAGCGTGCAGGTCCAATGAGCACTTTAAACGGAGCCTCGCTTCCTCATTCCCTGCACACGATGCTATAACAAACAGAAAAAAAGCCCGCCTCTATCACCATCAGAGCGCAGATCTTTTCTCTAAACGAGACCCGGGGTCACTTTGCAATAATTATTTCCTAGCATGATGGAGCTGGCAAAGGTTAAACAGGAAGAGAAAGGGGGGGTGGGGGGGGTGTATTTGCCCCGGGGCTTCTCTCGGTTTGGTCTTTCAAGCTCCAGCGGCCATGGTGCACGCATTTTCGTCTTCTGTGGACAAGGTACAGAGACACCAGCATTCCCCTCCCCTCTTTTCAGTCAGATTCCTCAAGCACCGAGGGGCGAGTGCACCTTACAGACGCCCCCTGGACAGGCGCAACCAGCTCCTCCAGTTACATCTGTCTGGTGGAGGATCGTGTCCCTACAGACATGACGGGAACCGACAATTCCGGGAGAAACCTGCTTTATATTTTGCAATAACACTTATATAGCACTTCATACCTCCCTGTGGGATGTTAAAGTGCAGTTTAAGACAAGCAGCGCCCCACACTGTCCAGCAGTGCTTGGTTGCAAGAGTGTAGTGATCGTTTAGTTGTGATCCTATATGGAGCCTGTCGGTGTGCAAGTGACCAGAGAGGTGCCCTTATGTTGTCTTGGGGCGCTATACCTGTATGAAGCATAATGGAGGAGGAGGGGTGAGAGACGATTGCACAATATAGAAATGGAATTAGGTGGCAGCCAACATTTACTCTGAAGATCCAATGCTAAGTTTCACGGTTTCTGTAAAATAAAGCCAAAGCAGCAAGAAAAGATGTCGGTATCATGAGCCGAACAAATACACCTTTGTTATAGGCAGGGACACTGCCTACTGAGGTACAAATGCACCACTTGAGCGAAGAAGACGAACTGTGAAGGTTGGCAACCTTCGCAGAAACTACTTTTTTTTTTTGTTTTTTGTTTTTTATTTCAAAGTATTTTATATTCAAAGACATTAGCATTTCTGTTACAGGGCATGTTTTAAGCACCAGATTTCACCCGCTCCTGCTAGGACCAGGGAGGATAACATTTCAGCAGGGGACTGCGCTGCAACCAGCTCTCAAGCTCCCTGAATGTACGACTGGAAGAGACAAAATGACAGGTACACCTCGCTGCCCTGACAGCACAAGAACAAACTGTTTGGTCTTTCTGTCTTTACCCCTCCCTACAAGTGCAACATTTTTCTTAAATCCCAGACACCAGTCCTTTCCTCTCCTGTCCTTCTAGAATTTCCTTTCAGACAACTAGAACTTTCATTATAACTACAGAACGACATTTCGTGGTAAGAAAATAAATAAATACATAAATAAAGGGTGCAAAATAGTGTGATCGGATCAGCTTCCATTGGTTCAGCTGGGATAGCAGCCGGAGGAGCAGCCCTCTGAAACTTTTGAATATGGCCTCAGGGGACGCAGGGGGAGCAAAGCACATGATCTCTCAGAGAATCGCCTAGAATGTGAGGAGAGACTAGGACAGGAAAGATGAGCAGGGGGTGGAGGAAGAGTTGGGCTAGGCGAGTGAAAAGATGAGGAAGAACAGCAGACAATGTGAAAGAGACACCGGGCAGAGGAAAACCTGAAGCGTGATATACACGGATTTTCAAATGGTTGACAGCTGAAGTTCTCTGGACAGGGCAGAAGGACAAAGAAACACACACACACACACACACACACACACACAGAGAGAGAGAACCACACACGCGCCTAGCTACTGTAACTGCTTGTTACAATAGCAGCAGGAGTGGGCAGACATGTAATGTGAGGTCCTTATAAAATTAAGTTTGATACTTTTTATTTGTTTCTTAATATGGGCAGGCATGCTGCTATCAAGGGAAAAAAGATGCATCCTTTATGAAAATGCACAAGAAGGTAAGGGGAAGGGGCTGGAAGTTGTCTTAGCGGGCTCTGTACCATGTTAGGTCAAACCTGGGCCGCACATGCCCTGTTCTGTAAAACACGATTATTGAGGTAGGGACTAAAATCTCCGCTCACATTGTTCATTGGCTTGTGTCATTGTCCACTGTAAACTATGGCTGTTCTTTGATCAAAAGGCTTAGTAGTCCCTCGTTAGCACTGACCTTTCTCACTTTGTAACCGCTCATGGCGACACCCGTTACATTTGTTGTTGCCCGGTAGGCTTTAATTACAGGCTCCGAGCACTATTTCCTCAAAAAGCTTTGTCCTGCCTGCTGTTGTAGGCAGGGCATGCACTCTAACGCTTTTATAACGTTTTATAGCACACATTTGCAATGCAATAGGTCTCGCATTCGCGGGAGTTTAACCCCTTTGCTGCGGCGCGAATTCCGCCGCAGCGCTGGGGGGGGGTGGGGGGGGTTGACGGCGCCGCCATGCTCATGACGGAACCATGCCGTCATGAGTCACGGGTGAGCTGTGCTCATGACGGCGTGGTTCCGTCATGACTCCACCCACTGCGATATCGCCCGCACAGGCGGGGAATTAGCGCCGCATGGGAGGAGCGGCCGCCAACGGCCGCAGCATGACGGAACCACTCCGTCATGAGCACAGCGCACCCGTGGCTCATGACGGAGTGGTTCCGTCATGAGCGGGGAAGGGGTTAAGCTATTGGCATTGTAAATGGCCATGCCTTTTATTTATCCATTTTAAAAACAACACATACATAAAAGGCATTGTCATTTACATTGCATCCATGCCTTTTATTTATCCATTTTAAAGACAACACATAAATAAAAGGCATTGTCTTTTACATTGCCAATAGCTCAAACTCTCATAAATGTGAGACCTATTGCATGGAAAAATGCTTGTTTATCATGATACTCATTTAAAAAGTAAGTGAACTTAATGATTGGAGATTCATATGCTATGTGGAGACTAGCATAACAGCTCTATATAAAAATGCTTAAAAAAACTAAAAAAAAAAAAAAGAAGAGGTGGCAGAGCGCACATGGCTGAGCGAGAAACCAATATCTGACCTGTCAACATTTTTGGAACCAGAGCCCTACACTGCAGTGAGTAGAATCGTCCCACGGGGACATGGTTAGGTCGTGGCAACTTATCCTGCTCAGAAAGTAAGCCCACAGCCAGAAGTCTACCAGGCAAATGCCAGAAAAGCAGAATGGCCAGTTGGTTCTTGAGGCAAAACTTTCACTTTCGCCTCAATCCAAGTCAGACAAAGCGATAATAAGCCAAAAGGGAGCCTCAAACTACATAGTGCTCGAGGGGCAAGTAGGGAGGAGGAGGCGATGCAAGCAAAAACATTGACCGTCAAGCATACTTATTCACCTGGAATTGAGGAACCTAGAAAAGATTATATGTGTATGTCCACAGTGGAGAAGTGTGACTAGGTTATGCAACTTAGCTGGACAGGTTTCCATGGCTGCAGAAGCGTCACAACCTTAAATAAAGAGTGCAAAATAGGAAATCTGACATTGGTCACTAACACGTATTTAGCTTATCTTTCAAAACCACAAACTAGACATTCAGACATTGAATGAGGAGATGCATGAGGAATTGGACATAGGTTCTGGGTGCATTCCAATGGCAAGCAAAACATATTTCTGATCTCCTTTTGGATTCTATTGCAATGGTAGCCTAAAATAGAGGTGCCTTTGAGAGGCTGCATGTCAGAATATCCAGCACAAAACAAAGTGCTCCAAAACTATCAAAACCACAATACAGACCAACAAAAATGTATAAATTTATACATTTTTTATTGTCTCAATTAAAATTGTTACAATGAAGATCAAGCAGAGATATTCCGGCACTTAATTACTTCAGTTATAATGAGTACATATTTAACCGTTAAAGTATGCCGTTCTAATACATGAATTAAATAGATCTAAAATATTGCATTTGTCAATCAAATGAATAAAAAGCAGTGTAGATAGTCAACTATCAAAGCCTTCAATTAGTTCTAATCCCCGATTAAGGCGTTGACTTGGAGTTTATAACTAAAGTGCAGATTTTCGCTCATCTACATGGGTCCAGGAAAGGTTTTGTGGTGACTGTGCAGGTACATGTTCAATTCTTTAGCCACAGAGATTTCAATAAAGTACGATGTGCGAAGTGTTGCCTTAAAGTTCTTTCACCGTGTGTGCAAATTTCGCAAATCTTGCCCGTTCCATTGGAATGTCCAAATTGAAAAGTAGTTTCATTGCGTCTTGGCACGTGCGCGTTCCATATTTTAAAAACAATGGTTTTAGTAAATTGCGACGTGCCTGTGCCAAGCAATGACATACGCAGGCCAGGTGAGCCATGGATTCCTCATGCTGTTGGCAGAGTCTGCAAGTACTGACCACCTCTAAGGATTTCCAGCGCATGTTAATGTCTTTTATCGGCTGCACCATGAGTCTCACTGCTAAGATTCGCTTTAAAATTGACTTGTTTAAAGCGGCATGGAGGTATGGCTGCCTTAGGCGGTCTTTGTAGGAGGTAGCAAGTATCCTGATGTTACTGCTGGAGAGCTTCAATTCCTTCATATCCTCTTCCTTAGAGAGTAATCCAACTTGTTTTTTAAGATCGATTTTAGGGTACCGGGCTGATGGATAAAGTCCTGCCAGTTGGACATGTCAAGTCGCAATTCTGTGCAGGCAGTGTGCAGGCCTTTAGACCACGAGTTGTTTCCTTTCTCAAAAATTGTTTTTAAAAGTGCTTTCATTGTGTGTGGAGGGGCCGCACATACCCCTCGATAAAACCGCATGATCGATGCCCAATGCCTGTGACTCCGTTTGTATAGCCCGAATTCCAATCATACCAGTGCGTTCTGGGCATGAGTTGCTATCTGGAAAATTTGCTTAAATTCTCGGCAATTGGCTTGTTCCAAGATGTTACTAACAGCTGCCGGGAATGCTAGTTGGCCATATGTGAGAGAGGGTAGCAACTTGGCGCATATAACCTTTCCGATGGATTTAGTGAAAGGGACACTTAGTTTGGAATTCAGTTTGCATAAGGCATACGTCACTGCCTTAGCTTTTGTTTCAGTGGAAGCGATTTGTGCTGTGGGCTTCCCATTGCTGGTGAGCCAAACCCCCAGGTAGTTGTATTTGGTCGTTGTTGCTATTTTCAAGATGCCCAGTCCCCAATGATGTCTGAGTTTATTGGCATACTTCCCAAATATTACTACCTTCGTATTTCCTGCGTTTGCCCGTAAGTCGTTAATGTGGTTGTATCTGTTTAGACCTTCCACTAATCTTTGCATGCCTGTTTTGGTGTGGTCCAATAGGACCATATCGTCCGCGTATTACATTAAAAATAATCTAGTTGAGCCAATTTTAGGAGATAGAAGGTTAGCCTTGGATGAAGTTTTGCCGAGATCCGCTGTGTATAAGTTAAAAAGGAGAGGCTCCAGTACGCAGCCTTGTTTCAGCCCTCGGTCAGTTGGGATCTTTTTAGTGGCTGCATTCGTCGTGAGTTTCACCCGTAGCCAGGTTCCGGTGTAGAGACCGATTATTGCTTTTAGCAGCATCAATGGGATCCCCCAGTTTTGCAGTTTCCGCCACAGCAAACTCCGGTTAACGCCATCAAAAGCCACGGAATAGTCTACAAAACATGCAAAGAGTGGAAGCTGCTTTTTCTGAGTGGACTGTTCTGCTAAGTAAGAGAGGGCCATGATGTTGTCCATTGTTGATGCTCCAGGCCTAAAACCGGATTGGTATGCTGGTAGGATTTCATTATCGTTAGCCCATTCCTGGAGATCTTGTAGAAGGAGGCTCGCATAGCCCGTTGCCTCGATGTCCAGGAGAGCAATCAGCCTGTAGTTCGCTGGGTCCCTGGTGTCTCTTTTTGTGAATGGGTTGCAGCAAATAACCTTTCCAAGTCTCCAGGACTATTGAATTGGTCAGGGCATACTGATAAAGTGGCTTAAGTATGGTACCCCAGAAATTGCAATCTTCTTTGAAGAGGTGTCCTGGTAAGCCGTTGGGACCCCCCGGTGCCCCGTCCTTTCTGATGATTTTTAAAATTGTCACTGTTCACTGCAACCTGGTGCGCTGTTTCTTCGCGGGATGGGAGCTTCCCGGTTACCAGCTGTATCTTCGATGGGTGGGGGGGGGGCGGGGGAAGGCGTTTCGCAAATCCTCAATAATATAGAGATGTTGATGTTGCAGTTGAGCCTGACTTGGCACGCAACAGTACAATGTAGCCACAATGGCAATCCATGATTGGCTGGTGCCATGTTGTGCCTATCATGGCCGTGCCCAGCGAGCCTATTGATGTAGGACTACGATTCGGCCCGTTTGTTTGGGATCAGCAGGCTATGAATGTGCAACGATTGGCAGTCTTGATGTTGTCTTTTACTGTCCCATACATTTTTCCTATGTATTTTCCTAGCTTGGAGATGATTATGGAATGGTTTATCTTTTCCCTCTCGCTTGTGGATGCGGATGGCTGTGGATGCGGATGGCTGATCTCAACGCCCGCTTGCTTTGCCCCACTTTTACGCACCGGGGTTGTGGTTGGCAACAGATCCTTTCTCCTGAGGCTAGACAGTTGTTTGTTTGTCTGCATATCAAAAGTTCATACACCTCTGTCGCCACTTTAATCCAATTTTCACAAACATTCCCAGCTATAAATTTGTGGGCGATTCTGGGCCAGGTGCTTTTCCACTTACATAGGGGTGATGTATCAATTGTATTCCATTTTATTCTTCTCTGTAGGGTGTGAATTTCCTCCCCCTTAGTCTGTCCCACAACGGCCATGAGCGGTTGCCTGGCCATTTGTAATGCAAAGACTATGGCTAGTGGGAGATGGTCACTCGTCTGGAACATAGGTTTCTGAGATTCTGACACTTGTCCATGCAGGCGATTACACACGAAGATATAGTCAACCGTGGTTTTGATTTTCCCCTGTAGTTCTATGTTCGAGACATCCTTGGGGGGGGGGGGGGGGGGGGGGGGGGATTGAGAATTTGTAGTGATTTTAGTCTGTATGTATTTAAAAAATGTATTCATTAGCATTCCGGGCGTGTCCATCGGCAGGGCGTCATTTGGTGCAGTACCTAGTTTGAGTATTAAAATCCCCGGCGATTATAATCCCGCAGTTTGACTGACTGCTTAGTAGCTCTTCCAGTGTGTCCACTAGAGCCCTCATGACACTGAGTCTTGGTGATTCAGTACTGTTAAAGTAGATGTTTACAAGTACAATCTTTATTGGGCGGCCGTTCAATTTAAAGCCTTGCAAAAGAGTAGCTTAAAAAAATGTATGTACAGGTAAATACAAATGTATTCATCTTAATTCCACATCCAAGCACTCTGAAGATATAGACACACTGTCAAGCTAAATATATGTGGGTTCAGAACATGCACACATTAACCTTCAGAATATTTTTGTAGTCGAGACTCTAGCATGTGATATTTCTGTAGCACAATATTTAAAACTCAATATTTCAATTGTATTTCTTTGAAGACTGTAAGTCATAATAAACAGTTGGAAGTAAATGCACCCGCTACTCAAGCCGGCTTTGAAAACGCCCCATTCTGAGGCAAAGCGCTTTGTGCCCAACCTAGTAAAAATTATTTGAAAAGGCTTTTGATGAAAGAAAATATACTTGCATTGTGAATGTGGCAAGTCTGGCTCCTTAAATGTTCAAGTGACTTGGCAACCTATGTTTCAATTCCCAAGGCAGTATTCAGAAAAGTAGTAGAGGCAAAATTAACACAGGACAGCAACAAATCTATAATGTCCCTCATTTGTATCCTTCCCACCGCACTTGTGAGCATAACAGATACCACTGAAAATGAAAGCGAATGACAAGGCCGCAGTGGACAATTTCACATCACTCACGGCTTCTTGTTGATACAGCCCCACTGGTGGAGTTGATTCAGGTTCTAAGTTCCTATCCAATATCTTATGTAGAGGAGAATTTGATTGGTGGGTTCTGACTTGCCCGATGTCTGGAGTCTGAACAAATGAATTACATTGATCTAGTTCAAACGGAAGGCTGTGCAACATCCCTCTAGTGAGGCTGAAGAACTTTATCATTTCAAGTGATCTACAGGATGAAACCTATCACAAGCAGATTTCACCACCTACCCAGAGGTATCTCCAGTGCAAACTGCATGTCCACCCTAATCAGATTTCTTCCGAAAACTGCTTCCATTGCCCCATGTGACCACCCCACCTACCTCACGATTTCATGATATTTGGGCAGGATCATCAAGACCCAAACCATACGTCAAGTGCAGTGGAGAGAACCTCTGTTGCCTTCGCTCGCCTTCTCTACAGTCACCTCCAGCTGCCTTTCATAAAATGGCCACGGTGGTCATCTCTTGCAGGGCAAGTCCCACTATGAGGTTCAGGCCTACATTCTTGCTAGGATGGTTGATCTAAGGTCTAAATTAGTCATTGGGCTACATACTTCTTTGGGCGATAATAAACTAATTAAAAAAGATACGATGCCATGCAAACTTTCCAGATTGGTAATGCACAAAATTACCGCTCAGCCATAGGGCAGATGGAGGCGAAGCCACTTTGACACAAAAGATCTTAACTATTAAATGGCTATAGGTTATGCTTTGTATAGCTCGGAATACATTGTTTTTAAGAGGATGCTTCAAGTATTAAGGAAAGGGGAAGGAGGTTCAAGTTCGGATGTGTTGCAGGTGGGATACACCCTTGCTGCTGACCAATCTTGTCTAATTGCGCATGCTAATTTACTCTAAAAAGTAATGAAACACTTTAGTGATATTAGACAACAAAACTTTGCAAATGTATAACATTGGAGAATTAATAGAAAATGAGAGCCAGTTAGCAGAAAGAAAGTCTTCAAGTTATTGGGCGTCTATGGGGGGAGCCCGCTGTTCTTCCTTCATTCAATATGTTCTTGACAATTCAAGACACTTCTCTAAAAATAAGTGCCCTGCTGCCACCTTTGAACATTTGTTAAGTAACAAAGTTGAAGAGGCGACATCATATTCAGCAAAACCTATATCATGACCACACCGTCAACTCCTAACATGTTGTCAAGAGAAGTATAAATTTAAATTAACTCCGCCACAACGATACTATGATTCGATAAACCTGAAGATAGATATTTCAACCGCAACACTGCGGCACAGCACCACGCTGCCGCAGTTGAGGAGGGAGGGGGGGTGGGGGGGTGGCAGTTCAGCATTAAACACACATACTTTTGGACTAACCACACTCCCGCCCCTCTCCAGAACTTTAATGCGTCCTTTTCCTCGCGTCAAATGTATCCTGGGAGTAAAGCGGATCATGGGGGTGTACGGCTGCACCCAACCCTTCAAGTGCCCTTCACTTCTTCAGGGAACCTCAATTCGGCCAAAGGCCAATGCACATCTGTGAAACACGAGAGACGTGGGAGCCCCTCGTCGCATTCTGAAGGGTGGGCATCAATCCGCGTTATTCCAATGCCCAGCATCAAGTGTTAACCTCCGAATTCCACACCAATTTACACTGCAGCAAGACTGTGTGCAGAGGGGCTTTAACCTGACACGCAAGTGCCCCTTCGCTGGATGCATGAGCTATATATACAAGGCAGTGAACTCACGGGGTCAAAGGACACACGACACTCGGGGATTATGAAACAGGAGCATGACAAAGGTGTTTATTTTTACTGTCACGCTTAACATACCTGTAATTGCCACACGCAACATGTACACGCGTGTATCAGAAAATTAGCAGCACTGATTTTCCTTATTTTCCTATAAATGTTATTATCTGTTCACAAATCCCTAATCTATGTAATATACCGCACTATACGAAGCACAGCCCTGGGTTATTTCACCTATGGCGTACAGTCACACGAGGCTGTCGGATCAGGAAGCTTTCCAAATAAACCACGGGCAATTGTTATTTACTTTCTCATAGAATGCACAGGTTTATTTATACAGCTTCCTGTCTGACGACTGGCTGCCCTTGCCCTTCGCTAGTCACCCGCCGACCCTGGCGAATGAGCTCACTCCCGCTTCAAAGACTTCCGAGTAACAAAACAAGTTTTCTTTCTCAAGGGGGTCTCCCGCCTACAAGGATTTTATTCTACAGATCTGTTTTTAAGTATCCGTTGTATACGATAATAACGTGCCGAGATGCAGTGTCAATGACAAAGGTCCCCGCACACGCAGGTCTTTGAATTCGAGGGGGATTCACAGTAAAAGCAGGGAGGAGGCTTCATTTCTAATCAGAAATCTCCTTTCCAAGAACTCTTCAACACATGAAAGGTTTCTAGTGCCTAAGACGTTGAAAAAAATGCTACTTTCCACACCCACCGGGTTTCAATGTACATCACAACCAGATCTCAAGTTTCCCAGTTCCATAGACGAGCAACTTGTCCAATCGCGCATTTTTTTAGTTAGCATTCTGGTACTTGTAGTCCAGTGTGACCTCATATATTCAGCGTTACAGGTGCCAGCGTGAAAAGAAAAACTGCTCATGGTTTGGGAACCTGTGGGGATTTAATAGGCAGTTAATGTATGCTTGCAAAAGCTACTTCTACTTGCTTGAAGCATCTATAATGCCTCACTTGTCACTAGCTCAGTGTTAGGCTTTCAAAAGTTGGAACTTCCATTATTTCTGTTACAATCTGTTTGTAAATCTGCATAATGCCAGCTGCACTAGTACATTCTGTTTCGACTGGCTCAGATTCCTTCACTCTACAGTCTGCCTGCTTTACGCCACGAACAATTACTTCTGTACATTTGTAAGTGTTCCTTCCAAGTATATGCTCCCACCTTCCACTTTTTAATTCTTGCCTTAATGGATAATATAACAACATTATAAAGTGCACGGCCTGTGAATCGAATGACGCTGCGGCATAAGTAGTAGACTTGGGACGGCTTTGCCAGAGGTTCCTGAAAATGAGAAGTTGCGGCATGAAGTTCTGCTAAGTGGGTGCGCAGCATTCTATAGCACAAGACATGCCACAGAAAAAGCTGGCCTCAACCAGATAATGCAAGGACTTCAGAAACCAAGGAAAGCATCTGTGAGGTGGAGCATGGCTTTATGTGGCAAGAAATAAACATAAAATAACGGGTGGTAGTTTGCTTTCATCTCACCCACTGGAAGTTACTTTGGGCCGCAATCCTGTCGATCATTTTTTGCCCACCATGCCACTTCCGACAGGAAGCAGCCACAGGCTAATCAGCCGTGGTCCTCCTTCAAAGGTTATAGTCCAGCACAAACGGCAAGGCCAGGTCGCGTCTGAAAGCGAACACAAGTAAGCCTAGACTGGTTTCGGCCTACTTGGGCTTCGTCAGTACAGTGCAGCTCTTAGAAACAGTGGTTCAGAGTAAGACTGGCCCCAAACATCCCAAAAATCTCAGGCAGCAGAATCAACCCTGTCAAGGAATCGTCCCAAACATGGGAGTACCAATGCTTCCAGGACATCCATTGCAAGTGATCCACAAGTTGCCCCCGTTATAGGGTGCCGTGTCATTTTTGGAGAGCATTACAATGAAAGGGAGGTAGCCTAAAAGTTAACCGCTGCTATATATCATGAGGCCAAACGCTGCTCTCCAACCACCTTGCAATGGTTTATGTTTCAAGCATCATCCCCACTGTACAGGACTGACTTATTCACATAAAAAGGTAAGAGGAGGGGAAGTTACGCCATGATCCAATATGGTTTTAATTTAGAGAAAGAAAGACTAAATAATACACAATGAACCAATTACGTTTTAGCCATTTCTTAAACTTGAAATGCATTTATTGGTTGAAAGGAGCACATTTTGTCTTCTGACCCGACTCACTCGTTGCCCATTTTATGATACAAAAGCACTTACACTGAACTCACCATCCATCTATGCCGACGATCACTCACTTATTCTTCAGGCCATGCACTCATTCGTCACTCACACAACCACACGTGGACAATCAATTAAGAAGCACTTTAACTTGTAGGTTAATCCTATTGGCCTTGCCAGTGCCTTGTACACCACGTCATAAGTATCACATGGTGGACAGTGGAGAAGGCGGGGGCCCTACAGAGAAGGATTGGATCTCATGGGCAAAGCAGATTTGTACTCAAAGAAAGAAGGTAACAGGGTTCCTTTTGAAAGATTTGGTCGAGGACAACAGCCCGCAGATCCACACCTACTTTTTTGGGGTAACAAAATGTTGAGTTACAGTGAAGAAGTGTTTTTATGACAATTCTTTAGTGAGTTTAGGGAAACAAAGCATCAAAATATTTCAGCAATATCTTATAATTCAAAAAAATAGAACTTGACACACGACCCATGAAAACTGCCAACAACCCTGCCTTGTGGAACCATTCAAGCTGCTGACCTAAGCACTCAAGGCTCTACACAACCAAGGACCCACCTCTATTAACCACCGCCTGAACTTCCACCAACCATCAAGAAGACTACGCCCGCCTCCCTTTCACTTGCCCATACTACCAGCATCTAACGAAGCAGAAGTAGAGGACGCTCCTCCTCCCACACTGCAGTAAAGACCTAGAACAGCCTCCCCATGCACCTCCAGATCACCACCACATTTCCGGAATTCCGAATGGCCCTCAAGTCCTGGCTACTGAGTAAGCCTTCGGTGCCTGCAAGCGCCTGGATACCCTATCGGGTGATTAGAAATGCTTTATAAATCGTGATTGATTGAAAGACTGGACTGAGTAGCGGGTGTTTAACGGTTATCCAAGTTGCATGCTGAGGTATGTGGGAGGGTGAGTAATGGTACGCTCTCAGATGAGTAGTAGTTTAAATTATTGGCGTAATTGTTCCCAGGACTGCTGCACAAACCAAGAACTGACAGCTTCTCACTCTGCTCCCAGAGTTAAATCCATTTACCACTACCCTCTGTAGTACACTACTATATATAGGAGTAAACGTGAATGACCAGGAAGTTTTCCACAGTTGGTTTCTGATATCAAATACACAACGAGAGCGACAGTCGGGGTATCTATGATGTCACTCAGAACTCCAAGGTAAAAAACATGCATGTAATTCATTTTAAACCTTCTATAAGGTTATGTATACTTCAAAATCAATTGCTACAGCTTTCAGCTCCTACACAGGAGTAGGGGAGTAATGGGGAGCCATACATAACATGCTCACTCCCCCCGATGCAAATATTTGGAGAGGGGAGGTGTTGAGGAAGGTGAAGGATGATGGGGAATGGTGTCAGGACACTAGTATTCTTTTTTCAGAATTTGGGTGTGGGAGAAGAAACGTGGCAAGAGGGTGGTTTGTTTGGGACTCCTCACTCCTACGCTGCTCATCTCAGAAGGGGAAGAGAGTGCCAGGCTGGGGAGAACATCTAATTATTCATGGGTAAATGTGATTAAAGCTGGTGTTCTTCATCTTATGGTTTTTCATGCTTCACTCTTTACCTACGTCTCTTAGAACCCCTCGGTGAAATTCGCCCATTATTCAGAGTTTTACTCATACAAAGCTATGAAAAATAAAATAAAGCCCTCGAATAAAATAACTTACCTGCCATCCTTAACCAGCCCTCACCACCTTCCCTGCCTTGCTTCTCCCTACTGCGTGCTTTCTGCTTTCAGTCAAAGCAAACAAACAGCGCTGTGCGGACAGGCTCTCACAGAACCCTGGAAGCCGTGTCTGGAAGGCCTTCATGACGAAGCAACAGGGGGTACCAAGTTTTATTATAAACAGTTGTTGCACCATAGCAATGAATTTAGCATCTGGTGTAAACGATAAAGACTTCCATGAAAGCCAGGAATAACAGCCATGTAAATAAAGAGACTGATGGCTGATGCAATAGTGGAAAGTGATGAGTATTATTATTAAATAATTCTGAAATATAGATATGTAGTGGGGAGTTACATCTGGATTGGCAGAGGTATCATAGTGGAAACATGAACAGTTTACAGAAGATGGGGAGAAGTTTACCTGTGGTACTTAGCTCTAATGCTTACAGGAGGTCTTCAGCGATACAAAGAGAGGAGGAAAGAGAAACTGAGAGGCAAATACTAGTGTTACAGGGAGCACTGCACACCTTCAAGAATAAATCAGCAATGTTTGTTCCGCAGACCTGGTTCCCAAAATAGTAAGTAATCTATTCACCCTGGAGTCACACTATGAAGTTACTAAGTGCAAGGTCATGGTAAGCAAGGGCGGGCTGAAGCTGAAACTAGAAGCATATTAAATATGGCAAGGCTATGGAATAGGTCTTTTTTGTCATAAACCAGATCTCAGGGGAAATCCGGATTATGGTGAAGAAAGCACTTAGGGCCTGGCTAACAAAACTTTTTTCATGGGTAGGTGAAACTTACTCAAGTAAATTCAAGAGCAAGACATACTGGATCACATTTTTTTATGAACTCAGAACGTAGCACATTTTTCTCTTTTTATGAACTGGGCCCTTTTATGGTCACTTTTTTCCAACATGATATTCCTCATAACATTATCTGTACCAGGGGAATCATTGGAAGAATTATCTTTTGATCATACCGTGTGCCATCTTACTAGAGATGGAACATCAGTCCCTCCATAATTTACTAGTTGACTGCCCGAGTGCCTGTGCTCTCCTGTGCCACACTTCTGCAATGTTTGTACAGAGGTTAGAGGAGTACTTTCTTTCACACTTGTGGCTTGTGCCGATGACATGTACACGTAATGGGAGCCAGTAGCCTCTGTGCCAGATTCTGACTGCTTGCCGAAATCACCAGTGGAAAAGCGAACATTTATTTCCCTCTGTGGATACCTCACCAATGGAAGCCCTCACTTCCCCAGCGTTCACCGCCTTATCTTGATCTCCAGAGATCCAGGCAAAGTGGTGGATCATGGGCTTCCATCTTACCAATCATGTCCCTACTGTCTCGGGTCAGCAAGGCATCGTGGGAAGCGGAGGAGTAGGGGTAGCACTCTGCTGCCTTCAACTACTGTCTTCCCTACCAGCACGCTATCAGAAAAGACCCGCACGGACATGGAAATAAAAGGTTTACTGACTTTACACGCAGGGCACTACTCTCTGCGAGAGCAGAGAGCACAACTGAAGTTCGAGGGGGGAGTTTGAAAGCTGAATGAAAGTTGGGGTGGGAGGCAGAAAAGCAGCCATTTCTTGTTTCACTCTATACGAGTGGGGTAGAGGCAAGCAACATTAAGAATGATGGCGGCTGGGGTGGGGATGATGACCATAAACAAGGTAATATTTTAAAATATTCGGTGAGAGGGGAGGCTACTGTCAAGGGTTGTGGGTGGAGTGGCAGGACACCAGATACTTAAATATTTGGAGAGGGGAGGTGCTGAGTAAGGTGCAGGATGATAGGAAAAGTGTCAACACACCAGTATTATTTCCATAATTTGAGTGTGGGAGTAGAGAGGGGGTAAGAGGGTGGTTTGATTGGGTGTTAGAACACCAGGTATCACGGTTTATGTTGACATAACACAGAGTGCTGCTGCTGAGGGAGATCGGGACATGTTGTGCCCGACTCCTCACTCCTACGCTGCGCATCTCAGAAGGGGAAGAGAGCGCCGGGCTGGGGAGTCACACACAATTAGCCATTGGTAACTGTGTCTTATGGTTCTCATGTTCACTCTCTTTACCCATCATACGTCCCCCGAAACCTTTTGGTGAAAAAACACCCCTTATTCAGAGTAGCACCATACAAATCTATTCTTTTTAAAATCCAAAAGTACATACATGGTGCAGAATTTGATCAGGTATGTCAACAGGGCAACCGCTCAGCTGGCATAAGTGCAAAGCACTTGAGACAACTTCTGGGGTGAGCGCAACAGCAATGTAACAATCAAACACAAGTTAAGCGGCTAGAGAACATGCGCTTAAATTCTCACTGGATGTCAACCAATATGCGCATTTGGTGGCGCTAAGGGGTGCAGTAGTAAGGACCAACTACTGGCCTCTTGATGTTTTCTGGGAGTAGGACAAGAAACATGAATTGACATGAACGCCCCGGCCTCGCCAGACCTCAGTTTGGGGAAAGAGACGGCTCCTTAAGGTAGGGTTTCAAAAGTCACACAAACAGGCGTCTTCCATGCACAAAGAGACAGGCTTCATTCCTAAGGGGACTCTGCCGTCAGGCCGCTCTATACCGATTGTTGCCCAGCAGAACATAACAAGCATGACTAAAACACAATTTTCCCCCAGACCAACAAGACGGATAACTTTGGGGCTAAATACTGTATTTGAGTTTTGGGTGTTGCACACCTCAGGGTGATGTGCGGCACTCTGAGCCTCAAACAGATTACTTCAGAGATCACAGCCCCCTTACCTCGCCTGGCAGCCCATTTCTGTAATTTAAAAGTCAATCAATACAACATGCATATGGGCACCTACACAACTCATGGACGAATATTACCCAGTGGAGAATTCCTTCATGCCACCAAGTACTTGAAGACAGTCAAAACAGGCTCGCCTTAAAGCCAAGTGTGGAGCGGAGGACACCGGACCACAATTACCTACACCATAATATTTACCACATGTACCAAGCTCGAGAACATACTAAACAAAGATAAAGAAAGGGTGTACGGGTTAAAGGTCGGAAGTAACGCAGAACAAAAAAGCACCGAGGCACAACAAGGAAGAATAAAACAAAGAGGTAAGCTATGTGAGTACACTGGAAAACTACGCAACGCAGCGTCATCAACGAAAATATCAAAATAGTGGAACGTTTTTTGGAGGTGAATGTATGGGTTGACGAGCAAACCGAAGAACGAGAGTGATGATAAGCAGGGCACGGTGTGCACCACAGAGTACCGCCACTTAAAATAGAACGAACATGCTTCACTGTATGCCCATCTGCACAGTACAGATGGTCCGATTGTTACTAGTGAAACAGTCACACAAGTGGCCTCTTTGTCGAATGTATCTACCAGTTATTTCACCCAATCGCCAACAAACTCTGCATCTACACACAGAGGGAACCTGCTTTCTAGTCTGCTTCCTATGGGCACCTCCCACCCCATGTCAGTGCTGCCCTCCAATGCCCACCTCCTGCTACTCCGTTCACTGTGCTTAAAACTCGCAGCTTAACAAACCTCCAATGCCTTTGAAATAGAGATGTGTGAAGCAGCACCTTAACCCTTTGCAAAATTAAGGATTCTGTTTTTCAAAACTGGGCAACCTTTATGAAGCGCGTGAAGGAGGAACGGTTTTTTTAAGCATTTTCCAAAGAAGGGTTTAGAGGAAGAAGTCCGCAAAAATAAATACAATCTTGAGATTTTTTTCGCACATAAAAGTTTTGCTTGTACTGGCTGTCTCGCCCTGTTTTTCCAGTGATTTTGTCTGCGAGGAAAGTTTCGTGGCAGTGACACACTTCTCAATTACCTTTGCCTCATTTGCACAATGCATTTTTCACCAAGCCATCCACACTTTACATCACATTCTGTCACCTACCGCTTCCACTCAGCTGAAAAGCTACAGACCATTTTGGAAACAGGGAATAAAGCCAGCAATACAGTATGGAAAATGCAAATATTCTGCTGGGTTACTACGTTTTATACAATTTCAAACACATTTATGCTAATCCGGGTAGAACTACTAAACGTTCTGTGCAACTTGCTAGAGCTGAATAGGACACTTGTTTCTGAAGATACAAATAAATTTAGAGATCTCATGTTGCATGCAAATTAACGTCACGAGTGAGGCCTTGTGCCGGAAGAGGCTGCCACGTGCAGTCAGCAGAGGCCAACTTGTCAAACCCTGAAATATTGCTCAGGGGTCACGAGCTCCCTCACACACACACCAGAGATCGTGTTCCTGGGCTGTGACAGGAGAAAAGCTCCCAAGAAACCAAGTCAGTGCACCAAGAATAAGCACCGGCAAAGTTAACAGCCTGGCATTGGCAACTAGCCTTTTGGCTTTGTCAATGCTTGTTTCGTCACTGTTTAAGTTCAACTTATATTGGAGAAGCTACAGGGCCCTCTCCACAATAAAAAAAAAAAAAAGGCTAAAATAAAAAAATATTATTTTGGTTTCACAAAGCACATTTAGCCATTGCAGTCCCTACTGGTGAACGGAACTACTCTGTGTTGATGAGTATTCTGTGAAAGAACCGAACGCTGTCACTCAGTGAAGCTAGCCAATGGCTGACATGGGTGGGAGAAAAATGTGAGAGAAACAACTGACGAAAAGATGAAGAAGGCTAGCTGAAAAAAGTAAAAATGATGTAATATATTTATATTTAGTAAAATCAAACGGTCTTTGCTAACAAAAATTAAGATTTCATTACATCAGGATATGAGCATGGGCTCTTGATATCTCCTGAATCAGATAAAGGCTTCAGATTCTGCAGTATTTACCTTAAAGTGGCCCTGAGGTGCTATGTGTGTTGGAGCTACAGGTAATACTTCAAAATAGATTTACCATAACAGATATCGCTCATTTCTATCCAAAAGGTAATCTATAAATGTGGCCATGACCTCAAAAGGTAACTCTTTTTATTTAATCAATGCTGCCATCTTAACGTGCAGGAGAACGCCAAGCCGGAAGTGTCCCACATAAAGATGCGTGCAATGTGCTTCTTTCAGCATACATTTTGCCAGCACAAGAGAATTAAAGACAACTGTGGTAACTGCAACAAGCTGCTTGCAAGTAAATCTTTAACTTTGATGGGCCTCTAGAACCGAGCCTAAGCTATTTTTTGTTTTGCTTTTTTAATTAAATAATAGGTGTAGTCGGCCAGCTCTTTACATGGTAATCCAAAAAGAGGTATGCTGTGCAAAGCGTCACGGTATTCCCTTACTAGTGGACAGGGGCTTGCTCTAGCAATCCAAAGGTGCTCTTCTCGGCAGTAGAGCGGTCAAGAAGCCTCAGGCTTATCAGACACGAGTGTTGGACATCCGCTGCGCACACACAACCAATAACTGATACATAACTCACTAAGGAGTTCCACACCAATGAATAAAAATAACACATATATCTTTATATAACTTTAAGCACCAAGATCATTATAACTCAGTAAGTACTTTTTAAAATGGCACGTTTGAAGAAAACATATTTGGCTACTTTAAATATTAGTTGAGGTACTTTGCGGCAATGTGAACTTAGGACGATTGCATATGTTGCATACGGTCACTTAACGATGACTTGCAGGACTCTTCCCCGAGTCTTCAGGTGAGTAGGAAGCAAGGTCCAAGGCAACACCAACAAGTCACTTCAAGAGGCACTGGGGCGTCCCGGTGCAGAGAGGCATTTTTCAGCGTCGGGTGACTAATACTTTAAATCGGAATTGAAGCACTTGGGGGTAATGCTAACCTCTGGAGGAATAACATGTACGGCACTCGGGCACTCAACAGCGACCTACGGGACCAATCTTCTGGACTTAAGGGGAGTATGAGAGAGGGCGCAACGCAGCACCAACAGTTCACTTCGGGCAGCACGGGGCGGCAGAGTGCAGAGGTGCCTTATAGCGGAGAGTGCCCCATTCACGTCTATAGAGATCGGTCCATCCGAAAAGAGGATTCAGTCTCTGAATTGGGGACGACTCGGGCTGAACCAACAGGGGGGGGGTTCAACTCTTAAGATGCTCTGGGATGCCTTTGGTTCCCTTCTCTAGGGGTCAGAGGCAACAGGGGCACAGTTGTCTTTAGACAAACTATTTTCATCACCGGGTACACTCGCAAAGAGGGAGCCTACAAACAGAGGCTGCATACAGTGTCAGAAAGTCCGCAGTGGGCAGGTCTAAGATGGACATTGTCTCTGGAGCTCCGGGGGGACCACGCTGGCACGGTTGGCCCACTTCAGCTCAGAAGCATGGTGCAGTGGTGTTTTGTGGTGTCAGGTTTTAGCAGTGCAGAGTACTCAGTCTTCTTTGGGGTGCCTGCCAGATGCAGGGAAGCACCTCTGCTGCTCCAAGGGAGTTCGAGTATTTAAGGAAGGCAGGCAGTCCTCACAGCCTTTGGAGGCACAACAGCTGCAGGACACGACGTCTTGGGCACAGTTTTGACAGAAACAGAAGACAGGTCGGCAGGGCTGGTGGTGCCACGTCAGTTGCTTCTCCTCGGTCTTCTGCTTTCACGGCTCTTCAGTGTCTTTCTTTGTAGGTTATCAGGATCCCAGGACCACGTTGGCACCGTTGGCTCACTACAGCTCTGGCTGGGTGGCTCATGTACAGTGGTGCTTCCCAGTGTCAGGTTTTTGAGCCTTTTGGCTCAGTCTTTGGTACCTGCAAGATGCAGGGGAAACAGCTCCGCTGGTCTGCTGGAGCTCCTGAGTCTTTGGAGAAGTGCTGACAGTACTCCCAGGCTTTGGAGGATAAGCAGCTTGCAGGGCGAAACAACTTTGGTGCAATTGTTGAGATCAGGCGAATAGGCCCGCAGGGCTGTTGCCAAGTCAGTTGCTTCTCCTGCAGTTCTTGTGCACACAGCTCCTCAGCCCTTTTTCTTCTTTTGGTCTGCAGGATCTTAGTGCCAGGGCTTACCAAATGCTAAATTTAGGGGCATTAGAGAGTGTAGGGTGGTAGCTAAAGGGCTATGTCCCCCTGGGGTCAATATATAATCCTGTCTCAGAGATCCTCAATTTGCCCTCACCAAGATGGGCACTTCGAAAAAGTCACATCCCCTTCAGGAAGCCCAGTTCAGCGATGGTGCTCGCCTGAGGGTGGACATACCAGTTTCACCTAGCTAATGTTCCCGTCTGTCCAGGTGGCAAAGGGCTCTGGACAAAAGGGGTTGGTTTCCTCTCCAGTGAGAGGAGTCAGATTGGAATCAAAAAGGCAGTGGACCTCTTTGAATCTTCCAGGCCTTGGAATGCTAATCCGTAGATCATCCTGTGGCCGGGGGTTCAATCCACCCCCTGCTCAAGCAGGCTTGGCTTATGGCACCCAGAGAGCAAAAGGCCCTCACCTGTGTGGGTCAGAAACTCATCTCTGGTGACAGGATAGTTAGAACAAGTCAGTCAGCACACCAGTGGCTGGTACGCTTTCAAGGGGCACCTCTAAGCTGCCCTTTGTGTGCATGTATCACTCCATCCCACACTGGCATCAACACAGGTTTATGAATACGAGATGTTGGATACCAAACATCCTTTTTTATTTAGTGAAGCCCTCATGTTGCTCTGTAACTCATGTCTACCAGTGTCCAGCAATTGCTCATAAATGGCTTCCCGGTTCACTTGTACTGCCAGCAATGGAAATGACCAGCACAGAAGCATCCCTGCGTGTGCTGTGATGCCCTCACGTGTAGTATAGTGCACCCTACCATAAGGCTGTAAGATCTGCTGTCAGGGTGACTTACCTATACTGCATGCAGTACACAGGCTGTGTGTCACTTTGTGTTTTCACCACAGTCTTCACCAAGACACACAGCCTGCAGTGGCCGTTTGAATGAGCTCGGTGCGGGGTCCCTTAGAGGGGCACAACTTGTGATGCCACCCTTTGGCACCTTCTTGAGAATCTCAGACCAGGGGTACTATTTACAAGGGACTTTCTGAGGGTACCAAAGGTACTGCCATGTGAGGGAAACCCTTGTACGGTTTTGGGAAAGAGATCAGGCTCTGGAGGCCGGGTTAGCAGGAACCCAGGGCACTTCCAGTCAAAATCACAAATACCAGCTAAAAAGTGGGGATCAGTATGTCGAAAGGGGTACTTTTCTACAATAGACCTTATTTTTTCGGGATCAGATGAATTAATGAGAGTCATAAAAAGTCAAGAAAAATCTAAATAATACTTTTGTACCCTCAATATGCACAAGGCTGATACGAATAAAACAACCTATAGTATAAAGTACACAGCCAATGTATAAATGCAATGAAGTAACCGTCAGCCTTACTCCCTGGGTGCAATGCATACAGGACGGAGCATGTCTTGGAGAATATCAACATACGAAGACAAAATACTTTGCTACTTTACATTTCCTATAGCTGCATTCAGCCCACAAGGCCTGACTATGAGTGAGTCTTTGTGGAACCTGAAGTGCTTGGAGATCTCGCATTCAGGAGTTGGCTGCACTCTGATGTGATCTCTGGGAACCAGTGCTTAATTTGTGCCGGTGCTTTCCAGTGCATAGCAGCGGCACTTAATTATCAGGGCCGGGTCTACACGAATCTGCTGCATATCACATATTGCCTTGGTGTTTTGGTAGATTTACCTCACTACGGGACTCTGAGTCGGTGCCGAGTTTTCTTCTCGTCTACCGAGTGAGTCCCAGTGAAGAGTGTTGCTGTAGTGAGACGGATGCCTGGCCTAGTAGCCGCCGCCGGCCGACGCCGTATGATACACGTATACACACTTATACACAAGATGCAACTCGTCTTCATAAGGTGCCTCAAAGAATTGTAGATTACTGTTTAGTCAATGAGTCCTATCGGAGAGAACAATATTCATCAAACAAATTGGCAGCGTGGACTGAAGGTCACTTACATTTAGTAATAACTACTTCTTGACTGCCTCATAGTTACTTGACAAAAGAGCCTTCCAGATCGCGTTCGGCCTAGTCTTGCGTCACTGTTCATATAAACAAGATGATTCACGGTTAGGATGTTGTACGGCTTTCATGACTATGTACTGTGGAAAGCACATCATTCTGAGCTGCTAGCGCACTGAATCAGGCGTTTTAGCTCGGAAAGAATAATAAATCAATAAAACACATAAACCATGTTACTATTATTGGCAGCATGGCAGGGCCAATGTGTGGTGCAAGCTGCAGTGGCTTTATTACGAGAGCCCCGGCACTTATCATTTTACAAATTAAGCACTGCTGGGAACCTACATGCTCAACATAAAGCTCCGAAGAGCAAGCACCCAATAGCAGAACCTGCCTTTTCTTCTAAAGTATTTTTGAGAGAAGCAATGGTAGAGTGGAGTTCAAGCATTTTACTAACATCCACCCGAGTGAACTTGGGCCCAGTTCATCAACACTCTTCCCAGGTGCAGAACAGAGCTGTGTGCCAGTTTGCCACAGCATCCTGCTGTAGGTAACTTGGTGATATATAAACTACAGACAGCACAGGTCAGAAACATAAGAATCATAGTTGCCACTGCGTTGTTTCCGACCACTGATGTCCAGAGCCCATGTACTAACTCCAGGAATTACAGAGTTAATGCATGTGCATGATTCCCGGTTAATAGCATGAGCCCAATGAAAAGTGGTGCACCGCTTCAAGCTAGGCCTGGGCTAAATGTAATGTACGCCTGTGGAATTTCAGGAAATTCATGTTACACTTATCACATGAAATTCCCGAAAGTATGCTACTTTGCGTAATTATGCACGGTTTGCAGGAAAAATGAATGGCAAGCGCAGAGGAACAACAGAAAGCAAGCGCCTGTCATTTGTGGTGCTCTTGTTTAAATGCATCATTGTGCCAAAAATTGAGCTAGGATGCTAGCGCCAAAACATAGTGCGAAACAGACTTGCAATTTGCGTAATGACATGAAATGTTGCATAATTCGCACACCCCTACTCCAACCAGCGCTCTTGGCCTCCAGGTGCTGGCTCATCTGGGCCCCTCTGGCGGAGACCAGATGAACTGAGGCCCAGTGTATTCAAAGTTTTCTGCTCCCATCAACCCATTAGCTCCCACCTTTACAGTTCATAAAGTAAATCACTTCAAGGAACTAAAGACGTGTTCATGAAATATATATAACTCCACCGGAATACAAGTGAAAGCTGGGGACGGGGGGGGGGGGGGGGGGGGGGAGCATCGTGGCAAAAAAAGAACAGGTTGGGTTCAACTCTCCCCCACGCACACCAGATACTGGAACACATTCCGGCACGCATCCCACCCACACACACTCCGAAGAAGAGCGCTGACGCACCCACAAGCAGTCCCAGCTTGCCCCTCACATCCTGTACTCTTGGCCTCGAAGGACCTTTCCTAAAACACAGCCACCCTTCAGCACCGCCCTTGAACTTCTATGAAAGAACACAATGCGCGAGGACGAGGACGGTAGCCCCGGGTGCCCTGGGGCGCGTCCAAAAGGCATGGATTTTAAGCTACGTCTTTCTGCCACTGCCACATGCTACTACCACCTTTAATTTTAGTCCAGGCGTAAGCCCCTTGACTAAGATGTAAATTGAAGCATACAGCACCATAAAACATATTGGCTAATATCGCGGAGGTGAATGCACATCCAGTTCTCTCGCCTGTACATTCTGTCCTATTACACAAGCATCACTAAAGCAACAATCATCCAACGTGACGTGCTTTTCCAGAGCACTACAAGGTGTAGGTAGTTTCATATTAGCATATCCTGATCACAAGCGCGGCAGCCACATTTACGGCCTCGCACATTAATCAGCAAACTCAAACAGACAGTGCGATAGGACAAGCTGTGCACACCTTCTCTTCCCACCCTTATGCAGGGGCAGGTCAGGTTTTTGAAAGTAGTCTACTGAGAAAATGTGCGTTAATTTCAAGCACGTTCGCTTATCGTAAAGCCTCCTATTTAAGTCGATAAATCGTTCATATAGAACATTCTATTCTGCTTGGAGGGGTGAAGCGAGGCTACAAGGCCAGACAGGGGCCAGGGAAAACAAGCACAGCCCTCGAAACTGGCAAGGAAAGCAGGAAAAATATATGTGTCGGCGCCACTGTAAATACCACAAGTTTACTGCTAGAGTTAATCATAAAAGCAGATAGAGTTCCAAAAGTACCTAAATCCGAGGACACATGGGGAGGGGGGCTGGCAGGCAAGTTCAGGCTTCACTGTTATCAGGTACACGTACATTACCGGAAACACTTTATGACGCAGCAGTTTTCTAAGTGTAGTGCTTCGAAGTGACAGAGGATGCTGTTTTTTAGGGGCCCTGAAATTCTGACAACTGGTGGCTCCAACCGTTTGGCAGGACACCGAATATCCAGGCGCGGTTTCATCATTATATAGGTGTTACAGGTTAGGCGAAGTGTGAAGGAAATGTGTAAGTACTGTACACTGAAGTAGAACATCCTTACTATATGCTCCTATACTTTAAACGTGTTGATGATTCACACAGCCTGAATACTGCTGAATTGTGATCCACGTCACCGGTGAGTTCCAAGCAGGGCAAAAGGAAGCAGATTGCTTAACATTCCCAGGGACCCTTCACCATCATGGCTGCCAGGCAGGACAACAAATTAATAAGAAGAATCTGTGCTACCAAATTCGGCAAAAGCTGGTGCGTAAACTTTCATGGGGATGGGTGAACCTTTGTAACAGCAGATTTGAATGCTTGACTGATTGCTAGAGAGGTGACTTCCTCTCAGGACCTTGCTGGACTGCCAAGGACTCCTACCACCCATCCACAACCCAAGACGATGCAGACAGCTGAGCAACTCAATCCCCCGTCTTTAACATCACCCTGTCTCTCTTTTTGTAAGCCAGAACCCAACATCACGCCGAGAATGAAGTAAACAGAGGCGTCAGAGCTATAGGACCCAATAATGCAAATAGGGTTTTGTAGCAAAGGTAATGCGGCAGTGCGAAAAGAAACACGCTAACACCAAGATAAGCTACACCCCCACATTGAAAATAAATAACGCTGGGGATTTTTCAATAACAAAATGAATTACTGAAGGATGATTTCAGACGGCACAACAGCACTTTCTGAGGGACATTTAAGGCCTAGACCAAAAACAGGCATTTCTTTCAGCAAATGGGTACAAAAACTAAAAAGCACTCTGGCCTCTTCTAAAATCCCTGGTATCCTCCCCAAAATGTATCTATACATGCACGCTCCCCGAAAAGTACCAAAACCCAAGCAATTAATATTATCTTTGTTGATTACACAGGTAAGGAGGGTTCGTTGTCAAAGGTGACCTGGGGAAGCAGGGGTGAGACATGTCCCAAACAACCAAGTCCATGCATAAAATGACCATAAACAAAACTTACTCCAAGGAGAACATCAACTCTACTGAGAATAATGACCGGCTTTAAAAGGATTTAGCAATGTATTATCGTGAAATTAAAGTCAGCATGTTCACCAGTATCACAAAAGCGAGATATACAACAGGAGGAGCTCCCGTTGTATGCAACAGGTTATTTGGTAAAGGAAGCGCACCAGAGGGGTGGCACGTGCCACCACTGGGAGAAATAACAAGGAAAAAGGGGAGCGCCGAATTCCGGGTCCATGTCTCCTTACGAATCTAGCAGGAATTACACAGGATCACCAACAGCGCCAAGACGCACGTCCGCTCAAAGACGAAACCAGAGCGGTTAAACCCAGATGTGCAGGCCTTTCGCAGCCATAACGCACACGGGGTGTAAGGCCCGAGGTGGACCGGGTGGCTACCACTGGCGTAAAGAAATTTCAGATGGCGCCCCCGCAAGGTGCATGGAGAGACCTGCTCCGGATTTTTGTCAGGAGCTCTCGGAAGGGAGTACTGCGCTGAGGGGGCTCCCTGCAGCTCGGGTCCCACCCCCTCCGATGCGGGGGCCAGTGTTAAGCCCCTGGTGGCTACATGCCTAAGCTGTTCCCACCCGCGCCTTCCTAACCGGAAACCAAGCATGTGCTCACAGTTCTTATGATATCATTAGGTATTTCTGCTCACATCGAATTCCAGAGTTCCACCTCAACAGGCATCCTAAATGTCAACGTGGAGGCATGATTTTGCTTTACAGAAGTAGCTGGATGAACCTGCACGTCTTATTAAGTTTCTGAATTGCAGAAACGTTTGCGGATGTATTTTCCCTTTCAGAATGAATTGGTCCAAAGAGGCGTGTACAGGGTCGGAATGGTAAAGCAGGCATTGGCCGCCGGTATCGCAGTTCCAGCTGTGGGCTGCTCTTTTGGGCAGCCCGGGGGGCGATTTGGTCTGGGTCGGGTGTGTTCGGATGTCGCCAATGGCCTTTCTGGAGGCAGATGGGCGTCCATTACCTCCCTTTTATCAAGGGGCAGAGATGTCCCTCCCTTTCTCTCGCTGGGCCGGCCCATTAATGTGTGCATATTGAGCGGGGGCAGAGGGGCTGAGCAGAAGTAGCCTCACTTCTTTTCAGGTGTTAATAAAACTTCGTCAAAGCAGCCATTTGCAGCAAGGCAATATGCAAATGTGCCCCCCCCCTTTTTTTTTTGGCGTGCCCGGGACGATTTCTAATCCCAATCCAACCCTGGGCGTGTGGGCAATAAATGTAAATTTTCCACAAACTCAAAAAAAACTAAACATTAGCTCACCATAGCCACAAGTTAGGTTTTAACTGAACATATTTTACTACTAGCACACGGCCACACTTGAACCCTCCCATCCTCTGACTCTCCTATCTTTCACTTTTCCCTCAATAAATAGGGGAATGACCAAGTAAGCCCAGGTCTAGCCCACTGGGTGCAGCTTGCCCTGCAAATCCAGTTTTCTACATGAAGATGCATGCAACCAAATGAGTTTTGATTATACCAGGTTCAGGATTTTAAGAATTTCCATTACTTATACAAAGAAGAGGAAGGGAAATTACATTGGACACTTGTGAGTGGACCACTGGCTACAGGAGCCACTGAAGCCTTTGCAATATTAGCTGAAAAAAGGGACACGGGTGTTCCTTTTAGGTTTAGTGTATTTCACACCCTATACAACAGGCATAACATGACTGTTGATGCTTTAACTCAGACTTAAGTTTTGGATGGGGAATGGGGACCAAGCTGAAACTCGGTTCATGCCCAATTCTGCATTTATTTCTCACGCACCTGCAACCAGCATTTTGCTGGTAGAAATTAGACAAATATTCATTTTTTGTGTGCCGTGCTGCACAGTGCCCGAAATGGAAATATAAAAGTACAGGTACTCGCTCTCTCAGAGTACCTCTTCCTACTGACAAGAGCTGGTACTATCCTATTAAAAGCACTGCACTTCCAATGTAATAAGGCTAGTACTGGCCCTTTCTAATTAAAGAAATGCAGGTACTCGGTACCTGTGAATTCAAAGCATTAGTACAGCAGTATTAACGTTTTCAATATGTTGAAAAACCACAGCACAGCTGGTAAAGTGAAAATGCGGGTATACGAGAAATCTGACGTAAACAAACACCTTAACACAACTTTGTAGTCACGTGTGCAGTGCTTTAATCGAGCAACTGAGTGCAGGAATTGGGGCTGAATCCAACACCACATTGTGGTACCTTGAGTAGAATTAATGTTTAGGAAGGCTAAAGGCCACACAATCGGGTCAATCGTCAAAAGAAGAAGGATCATTTGCACTCTGCAGGTAGAATGAGATTAAGCTGCCAAATCTGATATTTGGGTTTATCCAGGCCCCATCCTGTTTTGCTATTATGCCTTTGCTTGCTACAAAAAAAAAAAAAGAATTAAAACCCTGGACGTCAAATAATTCCTTAACATTTTAGGTAGATAATGTTGTGATTACTCTTTAAATAACCATATAAAACAATCACATCAAACACGTGTCTTTACTTTTCCTGCATTAGATGGAGATATGGGCAGATTAGAGAAAGGTTACTGTAAAATAAATACAGTGCACACCAGGATGCAACCCAGGAAGTGCACGTCGGATTATTTTATTTCCGGAGCCAAGGTTGGTTTGGGAGAGTGTGTGCCGTAGAAAAGCTACTGGGGTTCAGACAAGACAGGAAACATGAAATAACCCTCTCATGTTCCTGAAAGAGAAATCAGCTGGGAGGCATGGGGGGGGGGGGGGATGGCTAGGGTAACGCTTCCTGTCCACGCTACTCGCTGTGCATGCACTGCCAGGCCAGTCACTGCAGATTCGCCAGCAGGGGCGCAGCTGCCTATGGTGCAGCGGGTTCAGAGGCACTGTACCGGGGGCCCGCTCCTGGCCCTGCACCCAGGCCTACTGCACCTTTGGTACGCCACTGTTCCCCAGCAATGCCTCTCTGGCTACACATATCGTCTCTGCTCTGCGCCCAGCACTGGGGTCTGATCCCCAACACACGCCAGCAATGCCTTGTTCAGGGAATGCAAATACTGAGCTGCATCCTTCCATAATGCACTAAAGAACTCGCGTGAGCGGTTTGTCTGTCGCTCCAACACTACCCCGACCGCGTAGGTCATACACAGGTCTGTCTGTGTCTGGCTAATCTGGTGTCCTTATGAGTCACGGCGGGCTGCTTAAAAGGGCACAGACAAGACTACAGCTCATTTCTTATGGCACGCGTAGGGGTCTACCTGCTTCAACATATCACACAATATCTCGCGTATCAAATATGCATTGCGCGCGCACAGTGCTTTGCCCTGTTCGTCATGAGTAAACACATATGTGTACCCGGTATGAACGGGTTTGTGCCCGATGCTGCAGGCCACAGTCGGATCTGTGTACATCACAAGAGCGAACACGCGTAATGTGTCTGCATCATGGCACACACAGGTTTACTCTGCCTTAGTCCCAAAAGAAAACACGGAGCTGAGCCCAGCTCATAATGGCGAGGACAGGGCTCCCCCTGACCTGAACACATACGGCACATACATGTACACAGCAGGGCACCCACACAACTCCTTACGAGCCAGTCATATCACAGACAGGCATGTAATGCACCAGGGGTCTGACCGAGGGGCACACTTTGTGTACCCATATGGGCCTTGCACAAGTATAATAAAATACACAGACTTACCCCACACTTGGCATCTAAACTGCACATAGTGCAGTCCCTGCCAGGAGGCTGCTAGGGCGGAGTAATACACCTGGGTGTGCAAGAAACAAGATGGTAGGGCATCTATCTGGAGAAGATCCGGCGTGGGACCGAAATACACAGATTAGTCCAAATCTAGCTCTGCCTCATCCGGGAGCTTCCCTGGGATTGGCCGCCCCCGTACAGCTCAGCAACCCTTGTTGTCAGCGGCGGGAGCTGCACACCCAGAGGCGCCGCTCCGAGGCCCTCTTCTCAGCCGCAGCGCCGGTCGCTCCCTCCGTGCTTGGCACGTACCTGTTTCCCGGTCCCTCGGGACCCGTGGAAGGGTTACAGCCCCCGTCGCCTTCCTCTGTTCGATGATCCCGCAGCTAGCTCCCTGCCAGCCGCCCACCAAAGGCTCTTGTCTGCTGTCCACCTCGGTCCGTGCTTCCGCCCAATAAGCCCAGACTCAGGTCGCCTGCGCCCGGCGTCCGCTTCTTCCTGTATGCTTGCCTTCCTCCCGCTCCCCTGGCCTCGGGGCTCTGCTGCAATGCCTGCCAAGCTCCTGCCTCACCGCCTGGCCGCAGGACTGATCCTCCCCCGGCTCAGTGCTCCGGCGCGCGGCCCCGCCCCGCCTGCTGCCACTCACCGGTTCTGCCCGGCTCCTTTAACCCCCGCAGCGCCGAGAAGCGCCTGCCCCCGACCGGCTGAAAGGCTGAGTGAGCCACGTCTCTGTCTAGGGCCTGGCTTCAGCATCTGCAGCTACCGTGCGGGCCGGGGAAAGTCTGCTCCTGACACAGATACATGTTATTAAACAAGCCTGGGAAACACTGCTCGTGACACAGATGCATGTTAAACAAGTCTTCCAATGGAGGGGACGAGAACACGCCGTACTGGCGCGGCTCTCTAAGCACTTTCTGACCCACATGCCAACATTTGGGGGACAGATGGGTGAGCTAGAAATCAGAGAACGGGAGGATTTCATTTCACAAAGAACTGCATTAAATTGAAGGAGGTGTCGAAGAAGGAGGGAGTTAAAATAAACACATATATTAGGTTAAAATGGGGATTCCGTCATCTCAGTCGAGAAATTTGGCATGTTTTTAATCCGTATCAGTTGTATGTTATGGAGCAGAGTTTATAGGTTCTAATGGATACAGACTTGTCATTTCAGATCCTGGGTGCAAAGATGGAGAAGGCTGGTGCATTTTTTTTTTTTTTACAGTTTTTCTTCTCAAGTCTATTGGTTCCCTGGGTTTGGGGGGCCGAGAGCCACAAGAATTGTGAATGTGTCAGCAGTGGTTAATTTGTGAAAAAATAAGTGCTGGGGCTCTGGTCAGAAGGCAGAATCCACCAGACCAATGCTCCTAGAGGCATAACTTCTAATTGAACTAACTAAAACCCTATAAGCCGATAGAGGATGTGGCATAAGTGCCAGAGCTGCCTACTTTAGAGCTGGGGAACCAGGTTCGAGTCTGGCGTAGGCTCAACATCCTGTTATTCTGTGCAAATCACTTAATCTCCCTGTTCCTACAAACAATTTAAGTGCCCTTAACTGGTGCTCATCAAAAGCTCACCTTTGGGTCGAGATCGCGGTATAAGCACCGGTGTTAACAATTAAGTGCCATTGCTGAGCTCCGGAAACCACCAGGTCAAATTAAGCACTGTGTGTCAGCCACATAGGTAGTAGTGACGGTTCTGAAGGCTTTGCAGGTGACACAGCTGACTTTGAAGATGGTGTGGGCTGGCATGAGCACGCAACGGAGTTCCATCGAGGTTGAGGTGGTGTGGTCATTTCTCTTCAGGCCCTTGATGAGGCATGCTGTAACTTATAGGATACTTTAAGAGGGGCAGCGTAGAGTTTGGGGGGCCACTGATCAGTGTTTACCCAACATCCAGAAACAATGTCAATCGTAACGGTAACAGATTCCCTCCTAGCAGATCTCTCCTCCTTCCCTCCGTTCAACTTAAGCCTGCTAAGGACCATAAACTTTAAACTAAAAATCTGAGATGGGACAATCCAGTGCAGTGTAACTAGCTAAGTGAACTAGAGTAGTACACTACAAAACGCCATAAAAGGACCTGCAGGGCAGTCATTGCTGCCAGCTTACTGAAAACCATAAACTGCGTGCCTGTCTCTCACATGTCTTCATCTACTCCATTGTTAAGTGCTACGTCCCCTAACACGATAACTGCATCTCAGTGGTCATCATGCAGGCAGGGCCGGACTGGCCTTTAGTGGGCACCGGGCAATCCCCCGGTGCGCCGCATGGGTGGGGGCCAGGTTTGGGCCCCTGGGGGCCGTTTTTGTTACAGGGCCGTTTTTGCAGCATAGCTGCAAAGTCGGCCCTGTAACAAAATCGGCCGAAACCCGGCCCTGGCAAAGAGCTCGGCGGCAACCCCAACCCTACAGGGGGGGCCTGCCGAGCACTTAGCCAGGGCCGGTTTTGGTTCCCAGTCTGGCCCCGGACATGAAAGCTCTTCCTACACAGGATCAAAACAAATACAAAACACTTCCTACCACACACCCTGCACAGTGTAATATGCTACTCATATAGGCAAGCACTTTAGCACCCCACATATGGGTTTAAATCGCTATATAAATGTTACATTGCACTACAATTCAATACATTGACAACCATTAGATCACTATACCATTATATCAACCCACTGCATCACTTTACCACTACCTCTTCGAGGTAAGTAAATAAACCTTTACATCGTCCACAACTACATTGTCCCTTTCCTTTAAATGTAATTATTTTGGATTTTGTTGCCTAAGCCCTTTTCTTTAATTTAAGGTGTGGCTGGACAATGCGGCGGTCACCACACCTTATGCAATCAACAGAAAACAGCTACTGAGAGTACTAAAGAGAGTGGTGCCTGAGCTGTGTCCGCATGTTGTTTGTCTTGAGCACAGTATTCAATTGGGCAGCAATTTTGTGCTTACAGTAAAAATGAGTGTTTGCATTGTACGTTTAGCATTTTGGGAAAGGCTTATGCCTGTGATGGTTATGGTGAAAAGTCAATGAACAAGCTATAGGCCTGATCTGCATATTATGAAAATATATGATAAAGGCAGCAGGACTGACCTATTCATTATGAAAAGCATATTTTATAGTCATTAGGCATACCAAAATGGCTTGTTTTTATCTGTATAAATGGCTTAAGAAAAGTATTTTGTTACATGGAATCTCACAGATTACTATATTTTGCAAGGGTTTTGGTGTTGGCTATCTCATCTGACAAATAACCAAAAAGAGAGTCCCTTCTTTCAAAGAAGGAAAAAATGCACCTCTTGCTAGGACTGAAAAGAAAGAAAAGCTTTTTCTTTCAAATAACCCTACCCACCCGGGTTTCCCCTTGGTGGCATGCTTCATCATAGGGTCCATCCCTGCCCTCTACGGACAGGGGCATGCTGCTACCTACGGAGACGCGGGAGCAGTTAATAGAGAAATAGGGGTGTTCCTGTACACCTATACACCTATGTGTTTTTTTTTAAGATGGAGAGGGTTTTAAGCTATATGGAAGTGATCGTTAAAAATACCAAGATAGTGGGACAAAAAAACACTTTATTTTCTTCCCTTAGTTGATATGCTAAAATCTGGGGACAGATGGGAAATGCTCAAGGCTTAATTACCTACTGTTTCCCTGGTTGGTCGACTAGTTTCTAGCCCTACCCCAAGGCTTTTTGTCAGGACCTCAAAGGAGAGATGATGCTCCCACTCCTGATGTTGAATTAAACACAATTAAAGTGATAAACAAAAAATAGAAAACAAAATTGATACAGCACCTAAATGGTCTGTTTTATATCTAAAAAATCATGATCAGAGACCATTACTTGTAAAGAAGCACTGGGGTTTGCCCTAATAGCCCTCCACCATCTGGGCAAAGAAATATCAAACTATACAAAACTTATACCCTTGTCCTAATGAGGCCGGGGTGAAAGGGCTGATTCGCGTCGACTGTTGGAACATGAAGAAATCCATTGGATAAGAAAGTGTTGTGTTACAATTGGATATACACACTGCAAAATGGTTTCAGAGGTGTAGCTTGTACCGCTTGTGTATAGGATTACCTCGCAGTGGATTGCTGTTAGTTAGAGAGCCAACACAAGACTGAAAATGGATGGGGGGGGTAGGAAACAATATTTGATTAAGTGATTATATGTAAGTGTTTGTGTAACTTTTATGTATTGTTTTGGATTTGTATTAATTTGAGAACAATTAAAAGAAGATACTAATTGTACCAATCAGGAATAAATGTTGGTATGTGGTTTATTAACATACAAGTAAATAGAAAGGGACTATGTATCATTGAATAGGGTTAATTTGATGTATCCTATTATTAATATGAATGTATCTATTCCTCTACATCATTGTTTTGTATAGTCAGAGACTGTCACTGTACTTGCATGCCTAATAGTTGCTTTGTGGGAAAGATTACACTCAATAAGGTAGGGCTTAGTTATAGTGACAAGTCTATTATACAGGGTAAAGGCTTCATTGAAGGGTCAGTAGATTTAGGTGATTCTGTGAACGCAGTGTTACCACATAATTATGGGTTTACTGCATTTGCTAAACAATTTGCCTCATAAATTGCAAAATCTGCAGATTTCACCAAAAAGTTGTTTCTATCTCAAATGGATGAACCTTGCACTGACAGGGAATGGGTCACATACTTTGCATGTTTTGGTGCATAATTTGGATAAACCTGCCGCATAGTTTGATTCTCCGTACCGCATAATCCTACTAGCCATGACCATGTTAAAGGTCTACAGAGTGGTTTGGGACTGGGGAATCTGTCACTATGATGATGAAATCACTATTTCATAGGTAAAAATGTATTATCTATGGTATTTCATGGTTCTCTGTTAAATAAGGGTTATTTTTACCAGTGCATTATGTGCAATAAAGGCAAAAAACATGTAATATACATGTATACACCTATATTAAATGATTGTGTGAGTTTAATGCATGAAATGCAGTGGTACAACAGTCCATATGTCACAGGGAAACAGGAAAATAATTCAGTTTCCTGTGAAATGTGGATTTCATCATGATGACTGCCCCCAAATCACACCACAAAGCTTTGTCATTGGTAGGGGTACAAGGATCTCAATTTCTTTTATTTTCCTATATTTTGTATTAGCATTTTTGCCAGTATAGAGACTGCAGAAGCACAGTGTGTCCTCCCATAGGATCTATTATGTGCTACCCTCCAATAGTGGAGAGCTATGCGGAGGAAATGAGGAGAAAGACTCAAGAGTCTATCCTTCTGTAGCAAGAATAATGTTCCATGTTAATGTGGAATATTTCCTATTAACTGCCAATAGATAAATCTATCATAAGTGAATGATATTGTATGTTGTGGGACTAGGAGCCTCATCCTGCTGCTCCACATGGCCTACAGATATAATTTATTTGGGCATATAACTCCATCAATCCTAATCTCCAGAAAGTTAGCAATAAAACATTCCTCCCCAATAAACTTTCTTCAAACATCCCCCCCCCGACCGAAGAATAACAACAAAAGAAGTAAATCTTCTTTCCTTTCTAAAGTTACCCTTGCTAGAAATGATCCCCTTACATTTGTAGTCTAGGAAAGAGCAATTTTGGGAAGACATATGTTGTCGATTGTAAGACCTCCCCCCCACCTACCCTAGTTGTTAGTAAGATCAGTGATAAACATCTACTCACAGCACCAGGCTGTTTCTACTCAGCTCCTCCTCAATTACTTGCTCTAAGCCTTTAATGGGATTATCTTTATTTTTTTGCATGTTTTCTAGTGGCCACTTGTAACTTAAGTGTTCCGGCATAAAATGCACAGCCATATAGTACAAAATGCTCATCGCAAAGGACCTAGACAAGCCTGGGGCAGAGCAAATATAAGACAGCCCTAGACATTTCCTATAGGTTTTTTAGTCAAAACATACCACCTGAAAAACTAGTACCTAACTGCTTTCTCTTTCTATGGATTTCATTTCTATTTCAAACTTTTGCCCATGGGCTATAAGAATAGTCCTGGTTTATTTGTGGCATGAATTATGGAAGTCTTACAACCAGATCAGGAAGCTCTATTTTACATTGATGATGTTTATATTGCAGACAATGATTTAAACACACACCTGATGAGGGTGGACTGAATAGTGACAACACTGACCACACATGGTTACCAAATTAATTAAAACAATTCTAAAATAGCTTACTTGAATGTGATTTTCTTTGGATATGAATTATCCAATGAAGGTAAGGGTCTTACAATGGCCTTTTTGCAGAAGTATGCTACTTTGAAACCGCCAAACACGTTAAGAAAGTTACAAGCACTGATATTCCTTTTCATATCAATGGGACATTACAATGTTTAAACATATGATGCTGAACCTCTATGCCTACAGAGCCCCCAATAACAAGAATCATTATTTAAATACTGATAATAATAAAGAAATGTACTGCTACCATCATTTTGACCATCACTACATGCACAGACCTAGCTATCCCAGAGAGATATACAACTACACACAGGAGGAACACTACTAGGTACCGTCTATAAATAGTTATACACATTTCTTCAGAAAATTCCCCTACTTCAACATTGCTAACAGGACAGATCCTTTAGCTTTTTACTATTCACAGAAGCCGGAACGACTCCAAAAGAACCTTATTACTAATAATAAACTGATTTAGTCTTTTGAGTTTATTCAAAATCTTGCTAAACAAGGATCTGAACATTGGAAAGAAAGCACTGATTAAAAAAGTATATTAGAAATAACATGTTGGTAGAAGCCCTATTCAGAGAATGGATAATACCCAGGGAAGTAAAATTTCTGACTAAAGTAACCCAGCAGACTATTTGTCTGAGATTTGTGTACATTGGGCCTTACAGTCTTTATGGTCTGAAAAAAGTACCCTAACTGTTTCTCAATGAAAGCTCTGTGATTAAACCTTACAGTTTGACATTGACTCAAAAGACAATGACTAAAAAAGAAGCCACTTATACCCTCGTAAGCACAAACAATTGAAGAAGTCCCATTTTCTGTAGCAGAAAACCCACCTATCACATGGCTCCTCCATGAGTAATTATCATTCCCATTATATTATCTCTCACTTTCACAAGTGCCAGAAACACAAGCTTTGGGTTGGCATGAAACAATGAAACTTCTTTCCTCCACCATGTGTGGGAGTTACTGTTTGAATTCTCCTGCCTAACCCAGGGCAATCCCATATTCATAAACATATCTGGATGCTCAAATCCTCTAGAAGATCATTTACTCCTGTGCCATTTTATCACATACACCTGATCTGTAACTCTTTGAAGCAATGTCTGAGCTGTACACTATCAGTTGCACCTGTTTCATCTATCCCAACCCAGCAGACACTTTTGAACAATGGATTCTATTTAATACTAACTAATGAAAGTTGTTGTGGAATGGATCAAGGCCAGCCAAAATTGATAACAGTATCAGAGACAGTTAAATGTTTTGGAATAATGCCCCCCCTCCTTTAATAATGTTGTATCCCCTCCTTGAAGGGTACTTGAAAACATCTCTGTACTCAAATAAATACTGCTACAATGTGTTTTGATAAATACAATAAACTTGGTGCAGTATGGATGTGCAAAGAGGTTCCTTTGAATTACTTAGCGGCAGACACTTTTGACCTACAGCATGAGAGATTCAAAAACTCTTGCAGATCCAGTATCCTACCCATTTTGCAGAGTTTGTGCACACTATCTTCAATTCTTCTAATACCACTGGAATAGTGCACATCTTCCAAACGGTTGGATCTGGCCTATTGATAGGTTTTAAGACTGTTTTCAAACTGATTCCTTCATTTTTCAATTCTCTGTTCTCCAGTTTATTCAGCTGATTGCCTGCAATCCTTCCCATCATTGGCCGTGGCATTCTGAATTCCCTTCTAGTAAATAAATAAATAACCCAGCCCCATTGACAACATGGAGAATGTGTTTTCCAACAGAAAGTAAATGCCATGAAACTGTGGCATTCTATCTCAGATCTGAATGGCTATTGGTACTGAATGAGTCCTGGACTCTATCCTTCCGCAGAATGAATGCTCCTTAAGTGGGGCAGTGCTTCTGATGCATAACTTGTCTGCAAGAGATAGTGCTTGAACTTCAGTGGCATTTATCCCATGCCATTGATCAACGTGAAACAACTTCTTGGAGCAGTAAAGTTGCACCAAGCTTATTGCCAAGCCTTGCATTGTCAATCGTGAAGTATGCTGAATATGACAGACATGTCCCAGTATTCTATTCAGCATTAACTGCATCGAATTTAACCAATATGAGGCACAAGCAATGTCACTGTTCCTGAGTACTCTGGACAACCAGGATCTTTGTCAGTGCCTATGTCCATCTCCTTCACCAGCAGGTGCTGCCAAGCCCGGGGATAAAAGCTGCATTTAATTTCAACATTTGGATGCAAATTCTCCAAGTGCTGCAGCAAAAACCTCTAGATACTCTGGTGTTTACATGACACCAGCATGGATTGGAAAACTTTGATCAATATGCCCAATATTTGTCAGCGGAAGAAAAGAACTGTCCCAGCTCCCCCCAGACAACATGGCAAGACGTAATAAAATAGACAGTTCCAACCCTTCATATATTTTTCCACAGAGCAGCATTAATTAGAAACCAATTATATAGCCTAGTTTGCTTTTTATCAACACACATATATTTTTTAAATGTTTTTCTATTTCGGGCTTTTATGCATTTATTCATATATAACGATAATATGTGCAAATTCATATTCAAATGGCTTTTTGTAATGTTTTATGCAATTTTTTATTCATGTATGATTGTTACTTGAGGTTTTATAGAAATTATATACAATATTCAGTGTACTTTACTGTAATACATGATTCAACATTTATATATCTCAACCCATAATCTGGGGAATTTCATGAAGAATAGCAGTGCTAAATCGGTTAGTCTGTTTGCATACCATGCTTGCTATCAGCTTTTCATTATCTTTGATAAGAAAGTGTAAAGTTCTGAGACGACGCGCAAAAATGGTGACATCATCATGTCTGACAACTCTGTAGGCTGACATATTTTTAATGGGCACAGCTATTACTATATTGTCCCTTACATTGTAATATTATTCTTTACAAAGATGGAGAACTACTTTGCAGAGTGGTTGAGAAAGGGGGCGGGATCACTGATGAGGTCTCAGCTGTCCCGCTTTGGGGGACTTACTTTTGGCAACAATAGGGGTTCTTGCCACCCAATGACCTTCGGCAGCAAAGGGGAGTTCATCCTTCAACCAGTTGTGCACCAGGAGACGCATTTGTAGTTAGGAAATAAAATTAAAAACAACTTAGAAATTCACATAACAAACTAAGGTTAAAGGGACATTATAGCCAGCACATACAATTTAAAAACCTTAGAAATTCACAGAAAAAACCAAAGGTTACAGGGCTGTTATAGTTAGGAAATATAATTAAAAGAACAAAGAAATTCATTGAAAAAAACAAAGGTTACAGGGACCTTATAGTTAGGCTCAGATTTCCCCTATACAAAAAACCAGGGAAAGTCAGCAGTTATAGTTACCTGAACTAACTATAACATACGCTCGCATTGCACTGCTTATGACCTCACATATTACATCACTCATGATATGGTCAGGGACATTACTGATGACATCACTGATGACTTCTCAAATGACATCACTGATGACATCATCCACAGAACCACTCACAGACATATTCAGACACCCATACTAATACTCATGCATAGAGCCACTCACACACTCACTCACTCACTTGTACAGGCACTCAAGCAACCAGTCATGTACTCATACAGATACTCACACAACTACTCACTTACTCATACAAATACTAACACATGTACTCAGTGAACTAAACAGTCACTGACACAACCACATAGTCTCCTATAAAGCTACTCACTTACTCCCCATTACAGGCACTCACACAACTACTCACGCACCCATACAGCCACTCACATACCCACTCACTCACCCATACACCCTTGTACACACCCATACAGCCACTCATATACCCTCACACTCATTCATACAGCCACTCACACACCCACTCATGCACCCATACAGCCACTCATGCACTCTCTCATTCACTATTTATAGCCACTTACACACACACACTCATTCACCCAAACAGCCACTCACTTACTCACACAGCCACTGACCCATACAAAACTCACACAACCACTCACTCTTCTATGCGGTCTCTCACATATCCACTCACTCATCCATACACCACTTACACACCCACTCACCCTTACAGACACTCACAACCACTTACTCACCCATACAGCTACCCACTTATTGACCCACACAGCCCGTCCACATCCACTCACACACGGAGCTACACAGTTACACAGCCACTCACATAATCTATGTTATAAAATAGAATCACTCATTAGTAGTATACAGAGTAAACTAATTTAACTTTTGTGATACCTTAGCATATATGTTTAACACTCAGAAATGTTTATAAAACACTCACAATCATTGCATGATGTCATCAGTCATGTCATTTGAAAAGTCATAAGTGATGTCACTGACAATGTCATTAGTGATGTAATATGTGAGGTCATAAGTAGTGCATTGCAGAGGCGTAAGCTCAGGTAACTATAACTGCTGAATTTTACTGGTTTTGTATGTGTGAAAACTGAGCCTAACTAGAATATTCCTGTGATCTTGTTTTTTTCAGTAAATATATAATCTTACCTACTGGCGGTCGCCAGTAGGTAGATATAGTTAGGACCTATTTTCCATAGGAAATCCAAAACATTCTATTTGGAATAACTTTGGTGCCGATTGACGAATCTTCGCAAAATTTTCCAAACTTTTGGCCAGCTCTGGTCCGCTCCTATCCCGGTGATTCGTCAAGCGGGGGCCGAGAATGAAGGGGGTCCCAAAACACATTTTCCCCATGCATTTTCCCATAGGACCTTTAGCCGCAGCTACAGCCCGAACTGCTGAACGGAATTACACCAAATTTGGCAAAGAGGTAGTCCTCAGTTCAGACTCGTTCCTTTTGCTTAAATGGTGTAAATCCGTTCAGTAGTTCCGGAGAAAATTAGAGTTAAATGTACATATATATCTATGGCCTCTGAGGATCCGCGCATCCTCCCGATCACGAGCTGAATTTTAATTGGCTGCCAGTACTCTGAATCAGGAAGTGTTGGCAGCCATCTTGTGCCTCGGTAGAACCGAGGCACAAGAAAGCCCAAAAAAACTACGCAAAACGTGACAAGGGGGCAGGGTAGAAACACTCTGACCCCCTAGGCCTGCTCAGGGGGTCCCACAAGGACCCGCAAGGCCAAAGAATGTATTTTTTTTTTTTTTTTTTAAACGGGAGGGTGTGCGCTGGATGCGTGGATCCTCCCGATACAAAAAAAAATTCAGCGCGGGCTCCCGCGCTGAATATTTCAATTTGGCCCCGGGGAGGTGTAATGAGGCCACGCCTCTTTTTATGCCTCTCTGCAGTGCAGCTCCGTGGCGCTTACTGGAGGTACCTGGTGGCCTAGTTGGCCGCCAGGAGACCTCAGGATTCAAGGGGACTTAATCCCCCAACTTAAAATGCGCCACGGGGCGCGTTTGCACAGTGGTGAAGGTTGGGGGCGGGGCCTGAGGTGATACTGTGCAAACACTCCCTGTGGTGCATTTTAAGTTGCGGAATTCATCCCTTTTCAATCCAGAGGTCCCCTAGGGGCCAACTAGCCCACCAGGTACCTCCAGTAAGCGCCACGGAGCTGCGTTGCAGAGTGTTGTAAAAAGGGGTATGGCCTCTGAACACCTCTCTGCAACGCAGCTCCCTGGCGCATACTGGAGGTACCTGGTGGGCAAGTTGGCCGCCAGGGGACCTCAGGATTCAAGGGAGCTTAATCCCCCAACTTAACACACACCACCGGGTGCGTTTGCACAGTTGTGAAGGTAGGGGGCAGGTCCTGAGGTGATATGTGTGCAAACACGCCCTGTGGCACGTTTTAAGTTGGGAAATTAATTGCTCTTCAATCCAGAGGTCCCTTAGGGGCCAACTAGCCCACCAGGTACCTCCAGTAAGCACCACGGAGCTGCGTTGCAGAGTGGTGTAAAAAGGGGCGTGGCCTCTGAACACCTCTCTACAACTCAGCTCCTTGGCGCATACTGGAGGTACCTGATGGGCTAGTTGGCCCCCAGGGGACCTGTGGATTGAAGAGGAATTAATTCCCCAACTTAAAACGCACCACAGGGCGTGTTTGCACACGTCACCTCAGGCCCCGCCCCTTCCTTCACCATTGTACAAATATTCCTCTAAAATCAGCCGAACTACGAATCCTGATTTACTCACCTGTTCTCAGGAGAGAACCCAGTGCTGCATCTTTCAGCCCAGCACTGACCCTGAAAAGTAAGTCTAAGCATACTTACCAGTAACTTGTATTTCCTTCCATAGGAATCCATTGTGTGGTTTTCAACAGAAACGTTTCTAAGTGTCCATTTTTTAAACGTACAAATATTCCTCTAAAATCAGCCGAACTACGAATTCCGATTTACTCACCTGTTATCAGGAGAGAATCCAGTGCTGCTTCTTTTAGCCCAGCAATGACCCTGAAAAGTAAGTCTAAGCGTACTTACCAGTAACTTGTATTTCCTTCCATAGGAATCCATTGTGTGGTTGTCAGTAGAAAAGTTTCTAAGTGTCTATTTTCACAAACTAAAAATATTCCTAAAATATCGTCTGTATGACTTAAACAAATTCTTTCAACTGTTTACTGGAGATTGGCCAGTGCTGAATCCAGGATACACCACTGAGGAAGAAAAAGTAACGATAACACTACTTACCTGCTAAGTGAATTTTCTGCCATAGGATAACATTGGTGATTCTATGTGAAAAATGTTCTAAGTGTCAACTTTTAAAATACAATAATATTCCTTAAAAATCACTACTGTAACCAAAAGGCTTTTACTCAACTGTTTACAGGAGATGTCCAAGGACTGAATCTAGCATCCAGTCCTGTGGTTAGAAAAGTAATCCATAAAGTAACTAATTGCATTTGACTAGAAATTCACATTGAGCTCAATGTTGCATTGTGTTTGAAATTGTGTTGCCCATTGCAACAACTGTAACTACTGTACTTAAAAGTCTATTGCCTATTTGCAAAGTATTTAAACTAAAGTAATTCATTCTGAGAAAGTATATTTTGTATTGTAATGTATAATGTAATTAAAAAAATAAAATATCTAAAAATAAACAGTTTACAAAATGTAGTAAATCAGTATCAAAATAATCAGTATAACAATTAATACATTAAAATTTGTCATTTACAAAACCTTTGAAATTCACTGAAAAAACCATCGGTTTCAGGCCTGATATAGTTAGGAATTAGCATTTAATAAACGTTTGAAATTCACTGAAAAAACCATAGGTTTCAGGCCTGATATAGTTAGGAATTAGCATTTAAAAAAACCTTAGACATTCACTGAAAAAACAATAGGTTTTAGGGGTGTTATAGCTAGCTGGACATTTCACTCGAACAAACCCGTTGAAATTCCTCCAATATAGTTAGTTGTACTAACTGCATCTCGCGCGCCGGCAATCCACTGCTTATGATGTCACATATTACATCATTCATGACATGGTCAGTGACATCACTGATGACATCTCAAATGACAACACTGATGACATCACTGATGACATCATCCACGTGACAATCAGATACACCTCATCATACACTAGTATAACCTTTCATCACTCATCTGTAAAATACAGAATGTCAGATTTAAAATCATTGACACACCAATACAAGTTTTTAAACACCCACTCAGTGATTCCTAGATCTATACACACATCTAATCACTTACCTATAGATTCACTCATACATGCTGTTAATGATCAATAGAACACTATCAAATATACTTATACACCTATATCGACATTACACACCAGCACACATCCTAATCACTTATGAAGTCATCCTACTCACTTATGCAAACAATGGATTATACTTACTTTTACTTAGCTATACACTTATAAAAACACCACTTCATCTATTCATATAGATAATAACTCATACTTAATGTGTTATAAAAACACTATTACAAGTATACAGTTATCCATACAGTCACTCATACAATCAATGAGTCTTATGTATACTTATTTATATACAACAACTGGCACATACACTGGCTTTTATTTTTCTAGTTTGTTGGACATGTACCATTGAGACAGATATTGGCTCATCACCACACCCATAAAGATATTCACTCACCCAAACAACTGTTATAACATGTAGTTTTAACTTCATATATCTACTCAATCAACTATTCACACATCTTTGGGCTGTCACACACCCCCCACTGAACCACACACACATTCACTCTCCCATACAAATACTCAGATAAATAATCTATAACTAATATAGACTTTCACGTAGCTAGTAACCAACCGGTGCAGCAGTTTACACAACAACTGACAAAGTGATACAGATATTCACACAGTTTAGTCACTCTCCAATATATTTAGTGAGACACTATAAATTAGTCAAGTAAACAGTAATTCACACTGCAACTAAATCCTCCATCCAGATATTTATATTTATATATCCACTCATTCTTCAATGCAAATTGCTATATGTATATATAATACATATTTAAATAACGAACTAAACCACATTCACTGGATGATGTAATCAGTGATGTTATCAGTGATGTCATTTGAGATGTCATCAGTGATGTCACTGACCATGTCATGAATGATGTAATATGTGACATCATCAGCAGTGGATTGCACGCGCACGAGATGTAGTTAGTACAACTAACTATATCGGAGGAATTTCAATGGTTTTGTTCGAGTGAAATGTCCAGCTAGCTATAACACCCCTAAAATCTATTGTTTTTCAGTGAATTTCTAAGGTTTTTTAAATGCTAATCGCTAACTATATCAGACCTGAAACCTATGGTTTTTTCAGTGAATATATATTACCTACTGGCGGTCGCCAGTGGGTAGTTATAGTTAGGGCTATTTTCCATAGGAAATCCGCAACATTCTATTCCCAATAAGTCTGGCGCCGGTCGACGAATCTTTGCGAAATTGTCCAAACTTTTGGCCAGCTTCGGTCTGCTCCTATCCTGAAAGTTTCATGGTGATTCGTCAAGCGGGGGCTGAGAAAAAAGGGGGGTCCCAAAACACGTGTTCCCCATGCAATTTCCCATAGGACCTGTTGACGCAGCTACAGTCCGAACTGCTGAACGGAATTACACCAAATTTGGCAGAAAGGTAGACCTTGGTTCACAGTCGTGCCTTTTGCTTAAATGGTGTAAATCTGTTCAGTAGTTCCTGAGAAAATCAAAAGTAAAATCACATATATATCTGGGCGGAGCCTAACCACACATCTCATCGTGAGATCTGATTGGCTGTCAGCACTTCATCCAAGAAGTGTTGGCAGCCATCTTGGGACCAATATACATGATAGCACCTCATTAAAAAGCATTGCAGTTAATAGAAGGTTTTAAGACTTTAGTTACATTATAAATCATTTGTTGATGGTACCATACTCATTTTAGGAATTGTGGTATGTTCTAAGGTGATTTTACCATGTGAAAAAGCCTTCTGCTGGGATATCATGAATCATGTTTGAGAGAAAACTGTTTTCACATGCTTTTCCCACAGAGGTTTGGAAGGTGATCTATAAGCTAAACTGAGAGAATATTTTCTGTAAATTCACATTATCTTTCTTAGTCATGTGAAAATGAAGTCTGACATTCTCAGTAAAACACGTACATCCAACAAGGGCAGAGACTGTCAGTTGATTCCTTTGTGTTCTACTGCAGCTTCCCAGAGTGTTCCAAAGAACAACTAGAGCGCTAACACTCCTACATATGATAAACGTATGGCACACCTGAAGCCATCTTGATTGGAATAAAGTGGTAACTCTTAAAACATTTAATTTAAAAAGGAACAAAATGAGGGGGTTCATTTTGCCATAGAATGTATGATTAGTGCTGCAGAAAGAAAATTTAGGGCACATTTTGAGTGACTTCTCAAATCCTCTTCTATTCCATTAAAGAATTCTAACATGCAGACTGAAACATGCACTTTCAATACCAGCAACAGACTTCCCTGGTGAGCAGTAGCTTTACTACACTGATCTAATGAGCAACTAGAGTGCTAACATTCTGAATGTATGGCAAATGTGTGACACATCTGAATGCCTTCTTCATTGAATCAAAGTAAAAAAACTGACAGTATGCCTACTGAGGAGACTGTAGTAAATGAGGAAATTAGGAAACTTCATAACAAGTCTCCCAAGATAGCCACCAGAGACAAAAGAGCCCAAATGTAGTACAAATATCACCAAGATGTAGCCCAAGTATAGCCCAATGACAGAAATCCCAGAGTGTTTTAAAGAACAACTAGAGCGCTAACAGTCTTACTTATGAGAAAAGTATGGCACACCTGAAGCCATCTTGATTGGAATAAAGTGGTAACACTTAAAACATTTAAATTGCAAAGGAACTAAATGAGAGGGTTCATTTTGCCATAGAAATTATGATTAGTGCTGCAGAAAGAAAAATTAGGGCACATTTTGACTTCTCAAATCCTCTTCTATTTCATTAAAAAGTTCTGACATGCAAACTGAAACATGCACTTTGAATACCAGCAGCACTTCCCTGGTGGGCAGTAGCTTTACTACAGTTATCTAATGAGGAACTAGAGTGCTACCATTCAGAATTTATGGCAAATGTGTCACATCTGAATGCCTTCTTGATGGAACCAAAGTAAACAAGCATTGAAAATGCAATAGGTCTCGCCCTCGTTTAAGTTAAAGCAATTCTGTTTGTAATTAGGTGGCTTTTTAGCTTTGCTTTTATTAGTGTTTTTCAAAATTTCATGTACATAACATGCATATATGTTTATGTATGCATGCATTTATATTTGTATTTATATAGATATGCAGATTATATATATGTTTATATATCAGTCAAGTCAAGTCAAGTATCTTTATTCGATTGTATTCTTTACAATCATAAAAGTTCATATCACAAATATACATACATAAAACAAATTTCACAAATAGACAATTAAAAAAAGTTCATATCATAAACATACAATCATGGGCAAGATTACACAAATAAAGAGGTAAGTCCTCCAGTTCCCTTTTTTTTGAGCAGCAAAGATATGAGACAAAATATGTTGCGAAACTGTTTTAAAACCAGAGCAGCAGACAAAACAAACCAGTTAAAAATATAAATAAGAATGCAAGATTAAAATAAAGGAGAAGTACAATATTAAGTACAGCATAATTAACCCTCCATACTATTCCTGAAAGTGATAGCTAGATTCAGGAAGCTGCATATATATAAAGTGCAGTCACTATTTAAAAGTTGAAGGTAAAAAAGTGCTGGTTTAATCTGTGTAAAATTTAATTTTTTTAAACAAGGCTTTAGGTATAACTTCCGCGGTACTGTATAATAAGGACAAATAAATAAAAAGTGCACCAAATCTTGCGGAGACTTCCCGTCGCAGCCGCAAGCAGGAAGCACTTGACCTCGGTGTGCCCCTTTCGGAGTTGCTAACAGGAGGTGGAATAAATCAAAGCGGAACCTTATCAATAAAAAGCGCTCAAAGCCGGACATAGGCCATGTTAGATATGGTTCCATACTTAGGCCTGTTTGAAGTAAAGCATGTTTCCTAATACTAGCTTTCAACAATTCACCCTCCTCCCGGGCAAAGTACCTAGTGAGTAAGAATGTTTTTTTCACAAAGGTTACATCGGCTCTAGTTATAGTCTCTGGGGCTGAGAACAAGTCAGGTCGTCCCAATTCCGTGAGACGGTCATTTATGTACCTCAACCATGGTACCTTAAACCTGCCGTCCCAGGTTAAGGCTTCCTTTAAGATGTCATGAGTGAGTGGTATATCTTTATTTAGCCAGGAGGTCAGCCAACATAACAGGGGACTTGCTGCTAGTCTATCACTTAGAAAGGGTACCCCTAACTCCTCATGCACCGAGAAGTTTCCAGTTCCCCTTGGCAGCCTCAAAACCTTCTTTAAAAAGTTATTTTCTACAATCTCCAGGGCTTGTGTTTGGCTGTAGCCCCAGAGCTCGCTGCCGTAACAGGCAATGGCAACACTTTTAGCTTGGTAAAGTTTAAGTAAAGCAGCCACCGGGCTATTACCCATTTTTCTGGCAAACCCGAGTATGGCTGCATTAGTTCGTGTTACCTCACCCTTCTTTTTAACAACAGCTGGGCCCCAAGTTAATTGGTTGTCAAGTAGGACACCAAGATAAGAGAAGGTTTTAGAGTTTGGGATTTTTCCACCGTTTATGGATAAAAAATTAGGCTTTCGCATTCCTTGGCCTATTTTCATCACATATGACTTTGAGTTATTAATACTCAAGCCTCGAGAGCACATAAAATCTTGAAATGAGTTTAAAAGTAACTGGAGACCATTTGCCGTCCTGGAAATAAGGACGGCATCGTCCGCGTATAGCAGAACCGGGACGCCTTTTCGGCCGACATAGGGGTAATCAGCTCCTGTTTTTATCAGGTAATCTTCTAGCTCATTAATGTATAAATTGAACAAAAATGGGGCTAGGATACACCCTTGACGGACTCCCCGATTAATTCTAATGTCACTTGTTACTTTCAGATCTTGCGTGTAACGGACATTAGCTCTAGTATCTGAGTGCAGGTCAGCCAAAATATAAATTAGGTTCTGCTCAACGCCCATCTTGAGCATGATGTCCCACAGTTTACCTCTATCGACGCAATCAAAGGCGGACGATAGGTCCATAAAGGCCAAGTGAATCGTTCCCTGCCGAGCCAGGGTGTATTTGCCCACTATTAAATATAGATTCAAACATTGGGTTATTGTAGAATGACCAGGTCTGAAACCATATTGTATAGGGGATATGATTTTATTCTCTGATGCCCATGTTGATAACCTATTCAAGATTGCGCCACCTATCACTTTAGCTACAGAATTAATTAACGATATTGGCCTGTAGCATAGTGGACTACCACGGTCGCCCTTCTTTTTTTTTTTTTTTTTTTTTAAAGATTTTTATTGAACAATAAGTCGGTTACAAGTACGGCGGTCGCCCTTCTTGAATACAGGAACTATGGTTGATTGTCCCCAGGACTTTGGACAACCAGAGATTATAGCTGCATTTATCACCCTGGTAAGGACAGGTGCCCATACCGAGGTACAAGATTTAAAAAGATCCGGTGGCAAGCCATCTGGACCTGGGGCCTTATTTCCAGTTAAACCTTGGATAGCCTTTTCTATTTCATTGTCTGTAAAAAATAAAAAGTTCTCCTTAGGTATTAAAAGATCAGTTGCTGTCTGTTGGTCATTGCTTTTAAAAATTGCACTAAAATGAGTAACCCAGTCTTTCTCTGAAATGTTTGTACCTAATGCAGTATCACTCGGGTTGTCAAACATTGGTTTATTTATAATTTCCCAGAATTTACTACTGTTACCCAAAACTAAGGGATCTAGTAGACGCTCCCAGGTATAGGCTTTTATTTCCTTTTTCCGTTTAATAAGAGTTTTTTTATATATCATACGGAGATTTTTAATATTTCCTGGGTCTCTGGGTTTAATTTTTAACGCCTTTCTTAAGTTATTACTTGCCGAGGAACATGCGGTATCAAACCATTTAGGGTTATTTTTAGCCGTCCCCTTTACTGGTACTGATAACAGCGACCCTACTGTTGTCACAATTCGTTCAAAAATATCTAAGATTTGTTCTGGGGGCAAACATGTTAATACACAATCCATTAAGTCCCTGCCACATGTTTTGTTAATTTCTATATAAAAATTTTCTTGATTTACCATATGCCATTTCAAGCGGCGCTTTCCGTTAATACATTTTAATATACCCGCATCTTCACGGTGCTTCCGTTGTTCAAATACACCCCCACTCAAATTAATGGAAAGTGGGTTATGATCACTGTGGATGCTAGTTTGAATCACAAAATTAGAGGCCTGATTGGCAAGATCGGCAGATAGTAATATATAATCTATGAATGACCCAGGACCAGAGCCTTTAAATGTTGGGACATCGTAGACTTTGGTCTCAGGGACCAGCGACATGGCAACAAGCAAGTTATTTTCATTTAGCATGTCATTTAAATATGACCCTTGCCTAGTGTGGCGGAAATGAAATCCATCCATGCTGTTACATCCCAGGACACCCATAGGGGTGTCTCGGGGTTTACCGCAGGGATGAACATTAAAATCTCCTACAATTAAAGCGTTACACGGCAATGTACCTGGACCTTCTTTCAATAGTTCATTCAATGATAATATATTACACTCCCCTTCGTCATTTATAGCATTATAAAAATTAACTAGTGTTAAAACATGTTTGCCTCGCTTCAGTACAAGCAATTGGATATTACAATTAACAGTTTTAAGGCTGGTTATATCACACAAAAGAGCCAAATTGACAAAAATAGCAAGACCCCCCCTTGCTCTGCCGCTAGCTGAGGGGGCTGCTGGCCTAAGAAAGCTTTGATATCCTTCTATGAAGGCATTTTTTCCTTCCATCCAAGTCTCTTGGAGACATATAATTGCAAATTTTCTAACAAATGCGAGCCAGGTTGGATCACTTAACTTGTCAGCCAGGCCTGCTACGTTCCAGGAGACTAAGTTCATATTGAAAACAGCAGCATTCACATTATCGGGTGCGGCCTCGATGCCGCTGGGAACTAATGTATGATCAGGTTGTTCAGCGCTAATAGCTCCCACAGTTACTGCTGCAGAGGGTTCTGAATCTATATGAATTGGATGGATATTAAAAGCTTCTATCTGGTATTGCATTGTACTAATATGCTCCAAGCCGTCAAGTTCAGAGCTAGCTGGAAAAGAATCTGTGACCAATTCTGTAGGGACGTTACTATCTAAGTTAATGAAAGGGGGGGAGAGATTCTCGTCATGGACAAGGTTACTAAATTTAAAATCGATAGGCAGGGATGTAGCTGATAGATCACACAGTCAATCAACACCCTCCAAACCATTACGCTCATAGAGGGCATTGAACCTGTTTGAGATAGGAACATTGTATTGGGTGTTAGAATATGTTAATCGGGGAGTGTTATGATTGTTATATGATCCATTTATATACTCCCGGTTCTCCGAATAAAATGTTGAGAAGTTAGCTTTACTGGGCATATCTAGTATATCATTTCTAAAATGACGTCGATCCTTTATGATAAAGGGTTCGTGATTCCTCTGAGTTGCACCATTATAATTTGGGTTATGCATAGTGTAGTTTGCCTCATCCTCAGTATTAGGATATAAATTGCTATGATTTCGTGATGGGTAAAAATAGCTTAAATCCTTAGTGCGAATTAAGCTATGGATCAGATTATCCTTCCAACTAGAAATATGCCTTACCGCTCTAATGTCATCGAAAGTGACTATAATGCAGTCACCCTCGGTTGATTTGAATCTATGGCCCACCCAGTCGACCCTCCTAACATTTGTGATCTTACCATTAATGTGGCAGGGGAGCGGTCTATGACTGGTTAACCAGTGACTAACTTTATTCTTTAAATCACCATATCTCTCCGTCTTACCCATTTCTAATTGCGGTACACCTATCATTACTATGGTGTAAAGTTGGGATTCAGGAGGGAGATTAATGTGAATGGGTTTCTTGTTTTGTTGGGGCTGCGTATACTTTTGCGCTGGTCGAGTATTATGAGGTAATGGTACTGTAAGGATAGGCCTGTCTGGCTCAACCTGAACATCAGGTGGTATGGAAGATGTGCCTTCCGTAGCCCATTCACTTTCATCACCACCGGATGGGGTTCCCATCATAGTGGTAGGCATAACTGGAGGGGTTAAAGTAGTATTACATGTACTTGTATGTTGGTTAGGATTAATCTGGGCCTTAGCATTCAATAGCATAGAGGAGTTCAAATTATAACCCGTAATGTCAAGGTTATCTGTCTGGGTATAGATGTTAATACCTTGAGGCAAATTGGAGAGATCCTTGAGATGAAGTTTATCAGAGTTCTTTAAAGTTTGTTCTATACTAGAAATTTTCTCATTTAAGGGTTGGAGTAGGGATTTGATCATCTGTTCCAAACTCAATAAATATGATTTATCAATTACACACACCTCATCAGTCTGCGTTGTCTCATTTATAACAATTTTGCTGTTCTCGAACAAGTTTCTATTAGGCAGCATTACTGCTTGCTCTTCAGCTGTTATAATATTGTTAGAGGTACTGGTTGTTGGTTTAGCCATTCTAAAATTTAGCCATACATCTTTAGCTGAAGACTTGCGTTTGCCTATAGGTTTATATATCTTCCTCATGATCGATTTTGATTTTGTTTTTTGCCTACCATATCGTGGTTTCTTTGTTTTTGGGGAAGGGGATTTATCTGCATCTGTGGTATTGATTAAAAGGGAGCTTTCTGCAAGCACAACCCCTGGAGGAGTCAGTGACGTATTTTCCAAATGTAATGCACATGGAATAGCCCCACCAGTAGAAGCAGATTGGGGGCTGCCTTCAATATTGGTCGGTAGGGTGAGAAGGACTGGAGACGTATTTCTTCTACAGCTATTACTATTTGGCAATCCTGAAAAGGACTGCTGTAATAACGAATCCTCTACACTGATAATAGACTCCGCAGTGTTATTTTGCACTGAAGTATGCATAGATAGGTTAGGAAAACACAGGTTAGGAGTAAGTGAGAGGCGTCTCTCCGTGTTTTGAATTGCATCAGCGACCACTCCAATGGTTTTTTGCAGCATTAGATCTATAGCTGTAAGGGAAGGTAATGGAGTTACAGGCACGGACTTATTTCTCGTGGTTGATCTTGTCGCCATATTGGTCTTCCTAGACTTGGACATTTCAAGCTGGGTGTTCAACTATTTAGAAATACAATAGGATATAAGTGCCAAGGTGATGCAAGGTAGAATTTCCAAGGCACACAAATCTGACCTATGGCACTTACGAGACACAATGATATCACCTTACAGCGATGGCACCCAGATACGAGTTGTTAGGGGGGTGGCCCGTCCCGTCTCCTTCAGTCCCCTGAGGGCCACAGAGGGCCCGCCCTTTGCCCGGGCTTAGCCCGGCTGAGACCGCGCGCGAGACCGCGACGCGGGGAGTGAGTTCGGTTTTTAAAGCGCCTCCTGACGCTACTTCCGGGATGTTGGGGCCGGGGAGGCTGGGAGCTGTAGTTCAATCCCCCTCCTGCTCCACACAGCGGCCACGCGATGTCAGGCGCGGCAGCGGGAGGGAGGGAACGCCAAGGACAGCAGACTCTGGACCACGCTGTCGGGCCGCGGAAAACACTCAAGATGCACACTGCGCTGGTAGGACACCCGCTCCACCGTGAGTGAGCTCGGTTTTTAAAGCGCCTCCTGACGCTACTTCCGGGATGTTGGGGCCGGGGAGGCTGGGAGCTGTAGTTCAATCCCCCTCCTGCTCCACACAGCGGCCACGCGATGTCAGGCGCGGCAGCGGGAGGGAGGGAACGCCAAGGACAGCAGACTCTGGACCACGCTGTCGGGCCGCGGAAAACACTCAAGATGCACACTGTGCTGGTAGGACACCCGCTCCACCGTGAGTGAGCTCGGTTTTTAAAGCGCCTCCTGACGCTACTTCCGGGATGTTGGGGCCGGGGAGGCTGGGAGCTGTAGTTCAATCCCCCTCCTGCTCCACACAGCGGCCACGCGATGTCAGGCGCGGCAGCGGGAGGGAGGGAACGCCAAGGACAGCAGACTCTGGACCACGCTGTCGGGCCGCGGAAAACACTCAAGATGCACACTGCGCTGGTAGGACACCATATATCAGTCAAATTCCTTTGCAGGATAAATCCACACGCACTCCCTGGTATGGTGTTGTTTCCAAATCAGTTTAATTATATCCACAGCATGGCAAGCAGGTTAATAACCCAACGCATTTCAGTCTACTCAGACCTTTTTCACGGGTAAAGGACATTTTTTTCAACATTCTTTTTTATACAAGTCACATGATGTTACATCACATCCTGCTTTGCATTGTGGTCCTTGTAGTGCACCAACCATATTGGGATTATATTAAGCATTCATATCATGTGTCAATGTTAATTCTCACTAACATTTAAAGTGTCTGTTTATTTGATAGTTGTTTCATGTCCTAGGGGGAATGTAAGGTGTTTGTTTGACACGTGTGTTAGATTAGCAATCTTGCGATTTGTATCTGGTCAGTATGACTTGCACAAGGGTCAATTATGTAACTCTTGTTCGGTTTACTATGTGTTCTTTTGCCCGCTAGTGGGCTTTAAATTATACTTCTATTCATTGTACCCTCCGGTGGGTGATACTCTTTCTAAGTCAAACAAACTCCCCCATGGACCTACTTTGTGATGTCAATCCTAATTTTATGTGAGGTGTGTTTAAAAATTTGCATAAATATACACAAATACTTTTCAGTTGTTCTATATGATATCCTATTTCCTATCTGGATATCGAGAGGCAATAAGTGTAGTACTTATTCGACTGTGGTACATTATATCCCATTTTTGGTATGACTTGAACCTTAGTGTCACCAATAGTCTGTTTTTCTGCTTCATAGATGGGAATGCATCTCCTCGTCCTTGTTCAATCCATACGGAATCAGAGTTCTGAAAGAAAGGATGTGGCGTGATTCCTTCTGCCTAAGAGTCTTTTCCCGATTGCCACCTCTCACATGGCAACCGACCATTTCCACAGCATAAAAACTCAGTTTCTTCCAGTCACTTGCATGGTGTCTTTCCATGTGTTCCGCAACAGCATAGCTGCGGTCTTTATTGATTGTAGCCCTTACGTGTTCTAGAATGCGTTTTTTAAGTTCACAAACCGTGCTCCCCACGTATTTTAGTTTGCACGGACATTCGATGATATAGATCACGTATTGGCTTTTACAGTTAATCATTTGGTTGATTTTCCATTTCTTTTGATTGGCCATTGTGATCTCTTTCATATTGTGTGCGATTTGGCACACTTTACACGTAGAGCACTTGTAGAAACCTTTTAGTTGCAACCAGGTTTGCTGTTTTTGTGTTTCAAAGTGACTGTGGACCAATTCGTCCTTTAAGTTCTTAGCTCTCCTGTATGTAATTTTGAGATGGTTACCCACTATTTTGGCCATCGTGGGATCTAAGGTCAGTATATTCCAGTGTTTCCGTAGAATTTGCTCAATTTGTTTAGAATGCGTGGATAATGTCGTAATCAAATGAATTGCATCTTCCTCTTGTTTTTTGCTTGGATTTTTATCCCTAATGATGTCTTCTCTGTTTTGTTTTTCAGTTCTTTTTAGGCAATCTGCCAATATTTTTTTATTGTATTTGCGTTTTCTGAATCTCAGTATGGATTGTTCACTGTGTTTTTTCCATTCATTTTCTTCTGAGCAGATGCAACGTATTGTCAGTAGCTCCCCGTAGGGGATATTTCTTATTAGGGTTGATTGGTGGAAACTCTCCGCATTCAATGTCGCATTGCTGGCTGTGCTTTTGCGATGTAATGTTGTATGTATTTTTGTATCCTTGATGTACATCTCTGTGTCCAGGAACACTATTCTGTTGTTACTAATACTGTACGTAAAGTGTAGGTTGGTGTCTGTGCTGTTTAGAATATTGAAATATGAGTCGAATTCTTCCTCTGACCCATTCCATATTATGAGGAGATCGTCTATGTATCTCATCCAAGATACTATTCGCTCCACATATTGATCATTTTTGGTCTCCCAAGCCACTTTTTGTTCCCACCAGCCCATTGTGAGGCATGCGTAGCTTGGACTGAAGGAAAAACCCATTGCAGTACCATCCTTTTGTAGATATATTTCTTCTCCAAACATGAATACATTTTTAGTAAGACATTACTCAATCATATCCACTATCATTGCATTGTGATGTGTAAAGTGAATATTCCGTTCTTTTAGGAAATATTTGCATGCTGCTAGTCCGATTTTATTGTTGATGTTGGTGTACAAAGAGATGACATCCATTGTTATCAATTTGTATGTCGGTTCCCACGTAATGTCCTGTAATATTCTTAATAGGTCTTTGGTGTCTCGTAGGTACGATGTTAATTCCTTGACATATGGGAACAGAAATGTATCCACAAAATTCGCAATTGGTTCAAGTAGCGATCCTTCTGCAGACACAATTGGTCTCCCTGGTGGTTTCGTGGGATTTTTATGAATTTTGGGGAGAAAGTAGATTGTTGCCATTATTGGATTTTCCGTTGAGAGATATTTGAACTCATCTTGATCTATTAGTTTTTTCTCCCTCCACTCCTTTAATTTTGTGTCCAATTCATGTTTGATGTGTGTCGTGGGGTTTTCCTTCAGTCTTTCATCGTGATTTGTGTTGTTAAGTTGTGCATGGGCTTCTTCTACATAGAGATTTTTGTCCTGTATCATAATATTTCTGCCTTTGTCGGCCATCTTGATGACGATCTCATCATCCGATTTCAATTTTTGCAAGGCCATACGTTCTTCCAGCGTTATATTATATCCGTGTTTTTTGTTATTCAACTAGTATAGATCTTTAACCACTGCTTCGTGGAATATTTCTATTTTGTTTCCGGTTGGGAGTTGTGGGTTGTATTTGGATTTGGATTTCTTTCCACTACTACCTTCCCCCAATTGTGTGCAGTATGCCTCCAAGTCATTAGATGGTTTGCTGTTGTCTTTGTCCAATTCCATTAACGTGATAAAATGGTGAGCATCTGCTGCTTTAAGCTCCATTGTAGGTGACTCTGATTGTTTTTTATTTTCTGTCATTTTAGGATTTTCCTCGAAGGTTTTGGCCAGTTTTAATTTTCTGATATATTTGTATATATCGATTCTTGTTTGTGGCACATCTATTTCATTCGTAGGACAAAAAGAGAGTCCTCTTTTTAGAATTTGACATTCCATTTCTGTTATTGTTTTTTTAGAAAGGTTAACAACTTCAAGTTCCTGAGATTCCTCTTGTTCTTGACATGTTTCTAGTTTTTCTTCTGTCTCATACTTCTTGTCCACGTTCCTGTTTTTTTGGGGTCTGTTGATGCGCTTCCCTCTTCTGGTTTGTTTGTTTTTGGTCGGCCTCTTCCCCGGCCCCTTCCTCTGGCTATTCCTGGTTGCGCCCCCATATTTTTCTCCCAATTTCGCTGTTGGAGTGCCAGTCTCATTTCCCCTAAAAAATTGCATTTAGGGCGTGCACCTGCTGATTCTCCCTCATTTTCGCTCGCATCCGTTGATGTAAGAGACGACACGCTACTGGATATGTTTGTCACCAAATCGAGTTTTTCCTGTTGTTTCAGGATATCGTATTTTCTTGCATAAGTGAAGATCCGTCCTTCTGCGTAATCTTCCTTATCCCTTTGAAATTTACTCTGTTTACGCAGTTGTACTGCTTCTTCATGTTTTTCAATTTGATGTTCCAGGTCTTGTTTGAATTTGAGCAGTTCTGCATTTAGTTCTATTTTGTCCAACTCTGTTTCTAATTCCTTCAGTTGTGCTGTTGTTTGTTCCAATGCTAACGTTATATGTTTTATGAGAATTTCCATCAAGCCCATCGATGAACCGAGGATGTGTTCTCCCCATTCATGAAGCAGATCGTTACTTGTGTCTTGGTGGTTTGGCATAAGGTTAATCCTGAGTCCCCTTGGCACTCTCTTGACCTCCAAATATTTTTTCAATGAGGTTACCTCCCACCATTTATTTATTTCTTTTTTGGATAGTCTCTCCCACAGTCTTATTTTTGCTTTAATATCAACATTTCTTGGTGTAATCTGAGCTCCATTGCCACTGCCTGTGGCTGTTTGGTCCTCAAAGAAGGAGCCCATTATTTCATTTTGTTTAGCCTCTCTTTTATCCATTGTTGAACCTGCTGATGTTGCCATTTTGCTATTATTTTTCTGATTTTTCTGATGAACTACCCTTGGTCCCTTGTTGTAACCACGTTCTATAACTTTGTAACAGAAAAGTCTGCGGCATAAAGTTAATGCCTTTCACATGTTATTTCGTGCATTACATATACGGAGCTCAACCGGCTTACATTGTTTGTTATGCTTCACTAGCAACAAGCAACTTTGTATCACGCACTCACCTAATCAGAGAATTCCGCCTTCCCCGCTGCCCTCCGGCTTCTGGTTCAGGACGATCTCCTCCTTTCGGATATGCAGATTATATTTATATGTTTATATATGTATATAAATATACACATACATATATATAAATGCATATGCATATATATGCATATATATATGTGCATATGTGTGCATGTACAGAGAGGTAGAGAGATAGAGGTGTATAGGTAAAGGTGTAGAGGTAGAGAGGTAGAGGTAGAGAGGTAGAGAGTAGTAGAGAGAGAGGTAGAGAGGTAGAGAGTAGAGAGCGAGTAATAGAGAGTAGAGAGTGAGTAGTAGAGAGTAGGAGAGAGTAGTAGAGATAGTATCAGAGAGTGAGTAGTAGAGAGTAGTAGAGTGAGTAGTAGAGAGTGAGTAGTAGAGAGTGAGTATTAGAGAGTGAGTAGTAGAGAGTAGTAGAGAGTGAGAATTAGAGTGAGTACTAGAGAGTAGTAGAGAGTAGTAGAGAGTGAGTAGTAGAGAGTAGTAGAGAGTGAGTAGTAGAGGGTGAGTAGTAGAGAGTGGTACAGAGTGAGTAGCAGAGAGAAAGTATTAGAGAGTAGTAGAGAGTTGAGTAGCAGAGTGAGTAGTAGAGAGTAGTAGAGAGAGAGTAGTAGAGAGTGAGTAGTAGAGAGGAGTAGAGAGTGAGTAGTAGAGAGAGAGTAGTAGAGAGTGAGTAGTAGAGAGTGAGTAGTAGAGAGTGAGTAGTAGAGAGAGAGTAGTAGAGAGTAGTAGAGTAGTAGAGAGTGAGTTGTAGAGAGTGAGTAGTAGAGAGTAGTGGAGTAGTAGAGAGTGAGTAGTAGAGAGTAGTAGAGAGTGAGTAGTAGAGAGAGAGTCGTAGAGAGTGAGAAGTAGAGAGAGTAGTAGAGTAGTAGAGAGTGAGTAGTAGAGTGAGTAGTAGAGAGTAGTTGAGAGCGAGTAGTAGAGAATGAGTAGTGGAGAGTGAGCAGTAGAGAGTAGTAGAGAGTGAGTAGTAGAGAGTGAGTAGTACAGACTGAGTAGTAGAGAGTAGTAGAGAGTGAGTAGTAGAGAGTAGTAGAGTGAGTAGTAGAGAGTGAGTAGTAGAGAGAGAGTAGTAGAGAGTGAGTAGTAGAGTAGTAGAGAGTAGGAGAGAGTAGTAGAGTGAGTAGCAGAGAATAGTAGAGAGTGAGTAGTAGAGCGAGTAGTAGAGAGTAGTAGAGTAGTAGAGAGTGAGTAGTAGAGAGTGAGTAGTAGAGAGTAGTAGAGAGTGAGTAGTAGAGGGTGAGTAGTAGAGAGTGGTAGAGAGTGAGTAGCAGAGAGAAAGTATTAGAGAGTAGTAGAGAGTGAGTAGCAGAGTGAGTAGTAGAGAGTAGTAGAGAGAGAGTAGTAGAGAGTGAGTAGTAGAGAGGAGTAGAGAGTGAGTAGTAGAGAGTAGTAGAGAGAGAATAGTAGAGAGTGAGTAGTAGAGAGTAGTAGAGAGTGAGTAGTAGTTTGAGATGTCATCAGTGATGTCATGAGTGATGTCACTGACCATGTCATGAGTGATGTAATATGTGACGTCATCAGCAGTGCATTGCGGGCGCGTGAGTTATAGTTAGCTGAACTAACTATAACGGGGCAATTTCATTGGTTTTTTACGAGTAAAATGTCCAGCTAACTATAACATGTGTGAAACCTATGGTTTTTTCAATGAATTTCTAAGGTTTTTTAAATGCTAATTCCTAACTATAACGTGTGTGAAACCTATGGTTTTTTCAGTGAATTTCTAAGGTTTTTTAAATGCTAATTCCTAACTATAACGTGTGTGAAACCCATGGTTTTTTCAGTGAATTTGCAAGGTTTTTTAAATGCTAATTCCTAACTATAACGTGTGTGTAACCCATGGTTTTTTCAGTGAATTTGCAAGGTTTTTTAAATGCTAATTTTTTTTTTTATTCTTCATTTTTTTCAAACATATTTTTAATTTAATTTTCTTTCATTTTATAAAGACTATGCTTAAATTTATAAAATCCTTAAATATTTTTTTTTAATATATTTTTTAAAATAAACATGTAAAATTTATTACCAGATTTTTTTTTTTTTTTTTTTTTTTTTTTTTATAGTACGCGTACCGTAAGCTCACGGTAAGCGTACGGTTTACGCAACGTCCGTAATCTATCTACGCTGCTTGCGTATAGTTACGCACTTTGCGTAGCCGCACGTACTGCGCGTGGGACGCGTGCGCGCTTACGCCACACGCGCACGTTACGCGGAAGTGCCGGGAAATGACTGTTATGCGCATGCGCGCAAGCGCGTGTCTTTTTTACGCGCACGCGTACTTTTTGCCGTAAGCGTACCGTAAGCGTACCGTAAGCGTACGGTAGGTCATGTGATCTTGAAACACAACTTTTGATTGGTTGAAACTACTTTCAGTTCTAGAACTCTCCTACACCACACCCATTCCCCTCATTTCTGCTTGTGATCCCTTGGGAGAAGGAGCTGGTTTGTCTTTGGGATACGATGGCAGAACAGCAGAGCTCTTCTGAGAGTGAGGCTAGCACCAGCAGCACTGTCTTGAGGCAGAGATCGAGGAAACAAAAGCCTTCTTATGTTTGGGATTATTTTACTTTTCCAGAAGGCCAGCAAAAGGTGAATGCACCCTTAGTTACTTGCAAGCTGTGTAAGCGTGTACTTTCTAGAGGTAATCCTAACAGGAAGTATTCCTTTGGGAATCACACCATGAAGAGACACCTCCAGGATGTACACAGAAGGACACATGGTCATCTTTTTGGAGGTAACTCTTCAGAAAGACGAGCCAGTACATCCACAGCAGCTCAGCCTGGATCATCATCTGCAGGGCTGACTCCTTCTTCTGCAGGTCAGGTGAGCCCTTCATCTGTGGGGGGAGAATCTCCTTTTGCTGGCCCTCTGGAAATGAACCTTCGATTTCGGAAGGTTGATATTCATTGCACATTTTGTAAAGGTCTAATTTGTCATAGGGAGACCAGTGTTTCCCTAGTGAACAACAAAATAGATCAGCACATTTGTAGCTTTGAATGATTTTCCCATGCTTCCTTTCCTTTGTCCCTGCATGAACACAACGGTTCTTTTAAGAGCCAACCTTATCTTTCATCTTTTTTTTACATATGTTTTTTAAAACCTTTTTTTTTTTTTTTTACCGTACGCGTACGGTGCGCGTACCTTTTTTTTATTTTTAAAAAAAAACACTAAAAATCAATTATCATATTACAAGGTCCTTGAGAGACTACAATTATTATTATTGACTTACCATACTCACTCAAAAAAATATTTATTCATTTGTTTTTTTAAAAAATAGTTTTAAAAATGGTTGTAGTTTTCGAAAATTTTCTATATCGATCTGAAAAAAAAGAAAAAAGTATTAATATTTTTTTAACAATTTATAATACAGTATACATATTTACATTTTTTTCAAAAAAATATTTTTGCCTTATTTTTGCTGTTTTCAGAATATATTGCATTTCACTATAAATTGTGAAAGCAATTGCATTCATCATTTTACAGCGGGCAAAAAAAAATAACAATCTCAAAGATTGTATTAAAAAAGCCCAGAATCTCTTCTCACTTAAACTTATCATTACAGAAATGCATATTATTCTAAAAAAATATCATCTAAAAACAATACTTATTTCTTTAAAATACCGTCTGATATGTTTGTTTCAGAAGTATAATCACAATATTATATCTCAAATAACTCCAAAATACATCTGATTTCATTTCCTTTAGGCCAAATAGTATTTTTTTTTTTTTTTTTGGAATAAATTTCCAAGGGAAATCCATTAAAATTCTAAAGTTTAATCTGTCCAGATCTCACCGATTCTCTGTAACATTTTGGTTCACGAAAATTTTTTGAATAATTTATTTAGTCCACAATAGAATTGCTTACTTTTCCACATGGCCAAATAGTAATTTTTTAAATCATTTTTGAAAAAATTTCCAATGGCAGTCCAATAGCATTCCAAAATTTAAAATGTGCAGAAGTTACCGATTATCTATAAATTATTGGTTTTTCAAAATTGCATTAAAAATTAAAAAAGTCCACATTACAATTGGTTATCTTTCCTTTAGGCCAAATGATAATTTTAAAAATATTTTTTCTACAAAATTGCAATGGTAATCCAGTAAAATGGTAAAATTATTTTGTCCAGATCTTGCCAAGTCTCTCTAAAATTTAGGTTTCAGGAAGATTAGATAGGAATTTGCTAAATCAAAAGGCAAACGTTGTTTGAAAATCAATTGGGAATCATTACACAGTGTCCAGCCTTTTTCACATTTTAGATAAACTGTGTAATGTCCAGAAGTAACAGTAGGTCCATCATGGAAAATTATTGCAACAGTTACAAAAGTTTTTCCTGAAATTGATAATTGCTGTCCTGTAAACTTCTTTATTAAAGTATCCAATTTTGAACCATCAGCTCTACATCGTTGCATCATTAAAATTACATACTGTCCGTATTCCCTTAAAATTAATGTTGAAAACATGTCAGAATTACACTCACCACATTTCATGCTATGATTAGCATCTTTAACTAATTTTGCAAAAGTGACTGTTTTACTCTCTGGCAATGTCAAATAAATAAACCTTTCATTATCAACAATAGAGCCACATATATTATAACAATTATCACAACTATGTTCCCATTTATAAGAGAGACCAAAAAAAATGTCAATGGGAACTCCTTCTTCTTCCACTACCTGAAGAAAATACATCAAAAATTCGTGTGCATCTTGCTGTTCATTTTGAGAAAACTGTGTTCGTCCTGAACATACATCTAAAAGTTTTCTAATATCAGTAGCACTTTCTATTTGAGTTTTATCTTTACTCAGCTTTTGAAAAAGGAGACTCAGCTCTGAACAGAATCTTTTTCCCTGATTTACTATTATCTGCTCTTGCAAACTTTCCAGATAAAATGCAACATTCAGCACTACATTAGCGTAGCAGTTGACACCAGAGCTATTTTCAAAATGACATCCTACAACCTGTTCTTCATTCTCCTTTTTCTTTTTGCTTGCAATTACATCACTCCTCTTTTTTTTCCTCTTCTCTATATCTTCATTACAGATATTCTCATTTCTCCTTTTACGAGAAACTACACGTTTCTCCAACACAGGATACTGACCTAAATGAGGAGCATAGCTTCTTCTTAATCTATTATACTCCTTTACACAGTTTGTATCAGCACTAACTTTTGAGTCATCAAAGTCTATCATGAATAAACCTGATAATGTTTTGACTCGTGACAAAGCTACATATGCCATACCTTCTTTGAACACAGTTGAACCAATGTTCACAAATGCACAATCTACAGTCAATCCTTGAGACTTGTGGATAGTTACAGCATATGCTAGAGAAAACGGAAACTGCTTCCTACGTACATATAAGTCTTTCACAAGCATAAAACGAACTGTACAACGACAAATATCTTTAACTTCATCTATCTGATCAAATTTTATCTGTAAACATTCAATTCCTTCTTTTTTCTGATAATTAATAAAACCCACAACTCTTCCCATCGCTCCATTCACTAAGCCTTTCTCAACATCCAAATTTCTCCTTAAAAATACTCTACAGTTCATGCAAACATATAGATTTTTTTCTAATCCTGCTGTTTTGGAGATGTTCTTCTCTAGTGAGTCCAATTTATTTTTCAGTTTGCCTGTTACTGTGACAGTAATTCTTCCATCCTCAATTTTGTCCACTGCTTCCAATTTCCTGATCTCTTCCTTTTCCAATTTCAAAAGCTCCTCATTAAATATTGAGCATTCACGTAGAGTTGGCATTAAGCAGATGACACTTTTGTTTTCTGCAATATTCTTGTATATTTTCTCTGCAACTATTTCTTCCTTTGGAAATAAATTATGTAGCAGCCGACTCTGTAATGCTTTTTTCCCAACTTCTGTGAGTAGTCCAATTCTGATATCTTTCAGAATACTTCCATATTCTTCATCGTTTGCTTGCCTCATATTAGTTGTAAGTTCCTTGTACTCAAAGAAGGACCAAATATTTGTATTTCCAATGCTTCCCAATGACTTCTTCGTGTCTTCATGTGTCACAGTATTAAACACTGGTTGTCCTTTAACTGGAGTAAGTTGCAAAAGATCCCCAAAAACTATGACGTGTTTTCCACCAAATAACACGTCATAGTCTGTCTTCAAAATTTGCTGCATTCTTAAATGCACAAAGGCAAGCATTAAGTTTGATACCATGCTCACCTCATCAATAATGAGAACTTGCATCTTCTTCAATACTCTTGAAACTTCCAAGGATGCTTCTCCAGTTAGCTTGTTGAATTGTATTTTGTTCTCATGCTCCACTGGTAACATTAGCAAACGATGTAAGGTGATTCCTTTTATGTTATATGCTGCTAACCCAGTTGGAGCAGTAACCACACAAGACAAAGTAGAATCCGTTTTTTGCTTTAGGTAGCTTCTGATGACTTTAATTAGGAAACTTTTTCCAGTGCCAGCTTGTCCGCTTACATACATCCTGATTGGATGAAATGATGTGCATGAGCACTCTTTTTTTATATGTAGAAATCCGTGATCAATTTTGTTTTTGATCTCTTCATAAATGTGTTGCTGCTCTTGATTCAGTTGTCTTTCCAAATTTTGTAAGTCTATAAATTCTTCTTGAGCTTGATTCATAGCCGTTTCCACTTCATTCATGGCTATTGACGCTTCATTTTCAACGATTGGTTGTCCTAGGGGATCTTGACTGTATGTTCCTGAACTTTGGCTGTCCTGAGAACTGTCTCTAGCTATTTCTGCTGCAATTGTAGTTTCCTGTTCAATTTCTTCATTTAACATTTGCAGATAAGTTGAGAATGTACTGCATTGTATGCTGTCTTTGCAAGCATTAAAAGAATCTTCATAGCTCTGGAATTCTCCCAGTAGTTCATCCTCTGTACGCCATGGTTTAAACAACTGTAAAAGAGCCAAGTAGTAAAATTCTTTCTTGTCGGTTGTGTCGCAACTCAGCTTCCGGTGATTTATCAAACTTCCTTTGGTTTGCTTCACCAAACATCCTTCTTCACCAACAACTTTATATTTTCCACTGTTGATGTCTTCTGCAGCTTTCCGTGAATAAATGTAGTTCTGCAGCACTTCATAGAGACACATGTTCTCCAGATGATGACTTCTCTTGGGATAATATGTGTCCAACATGTTTGTTTTCAATATATCTGTACTTTCTGGGTCATTCTCGGCCAAATATTCAATTTCTCCAACAGATTTCAGTACCCGATTTCTCATTGCTGCAAGGCCTAAACTTGCCCAAATTATTCTTCTTGACTTCGAGTAGAGACTTGCAGAAGATAACCTATCTGAACATTCGTAGGATCCAATTTCTCGATGCGATAACATCTTCAAACTGAAACTGTACAGCTTCTTACTGACAGTCTTCTCGTGAGAAATCTCTTCCCACATTTCCTTCAATTCTGTTTTTTCTGATTTCGTAATGTAAGACGTTACATATCGTGCAACAGCAATGGAATAGTCAGCTACATACTGTATATCCATGTTAGCGTTCCACATGGATAAAATGACTGGGTTGTAGTCATTTATATTTTTTGATTCTTCTTTTCTTTTAAGGTTGTAGGTATTCTTAGGTGATTTTCTTGTGATAGTATGTCTCACAGCTGACATAAAACTGTTGACTCTTCCATTTGAAAGAACAGGTCTAGGAAATCCAAATCGACATTTAGTGTAGTATTTTTCTTTGCTCTTGTATTTCCGTCGACAGTATTTTCCACACCGATGACTTTGGAAACGTAGAACTTGCTCCTTTAACTTGTTCTCTTCTTTGCTTTTTGGTATACCACATGTTGCATATTCTTCAATGTAAGATAACACTGCTTCATCAGTATCTGTTCCAAACTTTGGGGCATCCTTGATCCACAGCAGCATATGAATATGAGGAGCACCTCTTGCCTGGTACTCTTTTCTCCAAAAGAAATCCACTACTTCTCCAAGGGGTGGATTTTTTTTATTGCAGATGAAGGACATCATAGCCTCAAATCTATGATTGAAATATCTGCAAACATTAACCGGATCCAATGAGCACAGTTCTCCTGCTGTCTTGTATTCGATGTTTTTAATGTTTGAATTGGCCTCTCGTAGAAAATCCAGTAAATCATCCCAAGCGTACTCGGCACAGCTTAGGGTAAGGAACCATGTTGGTGTTCCTAAATTGCGTAACATGCATTTTAGTTCACCATGGCGTCGGTACCAATATTCATTTGTCCCACGCTGACAAGCCATCAGATTGATCAGTTGTGTTTCCAAATGATCATCTCGGTGCTGCACTTTCTCCATAAAATCCTTAGCAGACACATTTTGTAAATGTACTCCACTTTTTAAAATGTGATTTACTGCATAAGACAGTGCAGACAAGTCGCTTTCAAATAAAAGATGGAACAAATAAGGAATACTTTGTCGAAATCTGGGATCTTCAGCATATAGTCTTGTAGTCCGATACTCTGAAGCTGGAATCTGTTCTGGACGTTCATCGTATCGTCCTCCTTTTCCTTTAGGAAACAGCTGGGGAAAACATCGAGCTTCCAAGCTCTCCTCCCATACACTCACGGGATTTCCTTTTGCTTTCTTCATCTGAAAGAGATCAATATTGTCTCCCATAACTTCTTTCGAATGGAGAGGATGTATGCTAAAATGTTCATAAATTTCTTCTTCCTTTGACTTGTCCACTTTTTCAATTTGTCCAGTTGGTGTTTCTGTGTGTTCTTGAAAATCTTCTTCTTCTTCTTCTTCTTCTATATAAATTGATTCATACCATTTGTTATTTTTTTTCAAATAACAAATTTGCTCTTTGTACTTTCCGCACATCTACCAGCTCCTGCCAAATCTTCTTATTCTTTGTAGGTACACCATTAACCAGAATAATTAATGGTTCAGTTTCCAAAGTATCCGCATCAATAGTTTCCATATTTTTTTTCAAATCCAAGGGCAAATACACCACTCTACCTTTTAAACCTCTCAGTAAATCTGAAGGAGGTAATTTACCAGTTTTGGGCTCCATACGTACTATGGTCTGGAACGGATGAACACATTGAATGAGTATAGACTCATATGTATTTAATTCAGAAAGTTCAGCAGGAATAGCATCCAATTCTAAATTATTATGTACAGCTCTGGTCGGCATTCTATTTTCCTCTAACTTGTTGTAACAGTATTTACAAATACGCTGATCTTCACCCAATTCAAAACAATTTTCAAGAAATATATATGTGGCAAAATCCATCCACTTATAATTATCTTCATTTTCACTCTTTCTGTAGAGATCAACATTCCTAGTTTGTTTTCTATAATGAGTTCTGCGGCAACAAATACAAGTAACATTTGGTCTTTCATTACAGACTATTGCAAATTTTGTTATGTGATCATTAAATGTGTTACTTACAGAGGGTTCGACATTCTCTTCCACTTCTGCCTCATTTACTGTGTCCTTCTCTGCACTGTTTTGTTCAGGACCAAAGTAACAAAACTGAATTTCATCAACAACCTTCTCTACATCTGATACCGTTCCTCGGAACAGAGCCCTATTCAATTCATTTAACTTTATTGCTGGACTTTTGGCAAAATACAACCGTCTCACAAACTTTCTCATTTCAGTATGATGAACAGCCAGCATCCTAAAATGATGGAAAACACTATTGCACACTTTTCTAGATAGACAAGCAAGAGAATGACCCTGCAAACCAGTATTCTCTCTCACTCTGCATGGATCCAGACTTTGAAGCACCTTAATCTTTTGTTTTACACTTTTTTTACTATATTCTCTTAGAAACTCTCGAAATCTGTCAATAGATTCCTGACGCACAGTGCAAATACTACTACAATTCCAAGTGTACACTGGGGCTTTAGGACGTCTCCCCATTGCCTCATCTGCCATCACTTGTACCTCATCTCTTGGAACCATTATCTCCTTCTCCATTATGCAACCATTTTTTACTTCGTATGAACGACCTCTGGTGTCAACTGCATGCAGCAAACTATTACTTTGAAAATAGCTCTCTTCATTAAAAAAAGGTTCACTACTTGAACTATGCATCCACTTTCCTAAAAACACTTTACAAAAGTTTGTTCTGTTCACTACTCTTTTGCTTTTGCTTTGTGATTTCAGTACATTAACCATTTTATCTAATGTACGCATCCTATTCAAAATTAATATGAATAGTTTCCTTTTTAATTCTAATGCTTTTGCTGCAATGGCTTCAATTTCTTTTTTTCTCTTGTAATATTTTGCCTTTTGCTTATATTTCTTTACATCCTTTATCAAATTGGACATAACTCTTCTCTGAAACATTTTTCTACGTATCTCTTTAAACGCTGTTTTTCTGTTTATGTTAAACTTTTCAATTGCAGAAGGTATATTTGCATTAACTAAATTCTCAATTTTTTGCTGTTCTCTATGTTTTGTTACATTTTTCCGAGGACAGACATTTTGTACATTTTTCTTTGTTTTGAATATTTTGTTAAGAAATTGTTTTTTCTGCTTACCAGAAGATTTTTTCTTTTTCCCAACATGAGCATCTTCTACTAACTTTGGTCCTCCAGTTGTCTTCAAATATAGTTTTTTTTTTAGTGTTTTTTGAGTTCGAGATTTTGTAGGCATCTTAAATTTTGTTCACTGTTCTTCAGCAATACCTGAAAAAAACTAAAAAAAAAATCCTTTATTGTATTTAAATATATTACTACATTTGTTTTCACAATAGTCATAAAACAAAATTTCTTTGCCAATTTGAATGCACACAAACTGCTCTTTTTTTTGGGCAAGTGAAAATCTCTTTTACAAACTGTCACATTATGAAACCACTTTTCAGATTTTTTAAAAAGCCCATGTCCACAGTGCTACACTCCAGCAAGGGCAACCAGCCTTAGTGAAGCTCAATGTATTTGCATTACAGACTGAAACCTGAAAACCCCACTCGCTTGTAAATACTTTGCATGACTATATACGGCAAGCACATGGGTGTGTGCTAAGACTCTGCTTCTTCCCACAAAAATTCGCTCCCCCTTTCCATCTAATGCAACTGTGAAATCACCAGAGCAAGACGCAATAAATCTCTGCCTATAATTCCTCTATGCACACAGAGTCATGTTTTCACATTAGTCCCAAAACGAAATTTCTTTGCCATTTTGAAAGCACACTTACTGCTCTTTTTTTTTCGGGCCGAGTGAAAATCACTTTTACAGACTGACACATTATGAAACCTTTTTTAAAAATTTATTTAATTGCACATGTCCAAGCTGTTTTTTTTTCAGACCACCACCATGTGTATTCTCTGTGTCTGCCTACACTCCAGCAAGGGCAACCAGCCTTAGTGATGCTGAATGTATTTGCATTACAGACTTAAACCTGAAAACCTCACTGGCTTCTAAATACTGTGCATGACTATACATGGCAAGCACATGGGTGTGTGCTAAGCCTCTGCTTCTTCCCCAAAAAATTCACTCCCCCTTTCCATCTAATGCAACTGTGAAATCACCAGAGCAAGACGCAATAAATCTCTGCCTATAATTCCTCTATGCACACAGAGTCATGTTTTCACATTAGTCCCAAAACGAAATTTCTTTGCCATTTTGAAAGCACACTTACTGCTCTTTTTTTTTCGGGCCGAGTGAAAATCACTTTTACAGACTGACACATTATGAAACCTTTTTTAAAAATTTATTTAATTGCACATGTCCAAGCTGTTTTTTTTTCAGACCACCACCATGTGTATTCTCTGTGTCTGCCTACACTCCAGCAAGGGCAACCAGCCTTAGTGATGCTGAATGTATTTGCATTACAGACTTAAACCTGAAAACCTCACTGGCTTCTAAATACTGTGCATGACTATACATGGCAAGCACATGGGTGTGTGCTAAGCCTCTGCTTCTTCCCCAAAAAATTCACTCCCCCTTTCCATCTAATGCAACTGTGAAATCACCAGAGCAAGACGCAATAAATCTCTGCCTATAATTCCTCTATGCACACAGAGTCATGTTTTCACATTAGTCCCAAAACGAAATTTCTTTGCCATTTTGAAAGCACACTTACTGCTCTTTTTTTTTCGGGCCGAGTGAAAATCACTTTTACAGACTGACACATTATGAAACCTTTTTTAAAAATTTATTTAATTGCACATGTCCAAGCTGTTTTTTTTTCAGACCACCACCATGTGTATTCTCTGTGTCTGCCTACACTCCAGCAAGGGCAACCAGCCTTAGTGATGCTGAATGTATTTGCATTACAGACTTAAACCTGAAAACCCCACTGGCTTCTAAATACTGTGCATGACTATACACGGCAAGCACATGGGTGTGTGCTAAGCCTCTGCTTCTTCCCCCAAAAATTCGCTCCCCCTTTCCATCTAATGCAACTGTGAAATCACCAGAGCAAGACGCAATAAATCTCTGCCTATAATTCCTCTATGCACACAGAGTCATGTTTTCACATTAGTCCTAAAACGAAATTTCTTTGCCAATTTGAAAGCACACTTACTGCTCTTTTTTTTTCGGGCCAAGTGAAAATCTCTTTTTACAATTTGAAATCACTTTTACAGACTGACACATTATGAAACCACTTTTTTTTCTTTTATTTAAATGCACATGTCCAAGCTGTTTTTTCAGACCACCACCATGTGCATTCTCTGTGACTGCCTACACTCCACCAAGGGCAACCAGCCTTAGTGATGCTGAATGTATTTGCATTACAGACTTAAACCTGAAAACCCCACTGGCTTCTAAATACTGTGCATGACTATACATGGCAAGCACATGGGTGTGTGCTAAGCCTCTGCTTCTTCCCCCAAAAATTCGCTCCCCCTTTCCATCTAATGCAACTGTGAAATCACCAGAGCAAGACGCAATAAATCTCTGCCTATAATTCCTCTATGCACACAGAGTCATGTTTTCACATTAGTCCTAAAACGAAATTTCTTTGCCAATTTGAAAGCACACTTACTGCTCTTTTTTTTTAGGGCCAAGTGAAAATCTCTTTTTACAATTTGAAATCACTTTTACAGACTGACACATTATGAAACCACTATTTTTGATTTATTTAATTGCACGTGTACAAACTGTTTTTTTTTCAGACCACCACCATGTGCATTCTCTGTGACTGCCTACACTCCACCAAGGGCAACCAGCCTTAGTGATGCTGAATGTATTTGCATTACAGACTTAAACCTGAAAACCCCACTGGCTTCTAAATACTGTGCATGACTATACATGGCAAGCACATGGGTGTGTGCTAAGCCTCTGCTTCTTCCCCAAAAAATTCGCTCCCCCTTTCCATCTAATGCAACTGTGAAATCACCAGAGCAAGACGCAATAAATCTCTGCCCATAATTCCTCTATGCACACAGTCATGTTTTCACATTAGTCCTAAAACGAAATTTCTTTGCCAATTTGAAAGCACACTTACTGCTCTTTTTTTTTAGGGCCAAGTGAAAATCTCTTTTTACAATTTGAAATCACTTTTACAGACTGACACATTATGAAACCACTATTTTTGATTTATTTAATTGCACGTGTCCAAGCTGTTTTTTTTTCAGACCAACACCATGTGTATTCTCTGTGTCTGCCTACACTCCAGCAAGGGCAACCAGTCTTAGTGATGCTGAATGTATTTGCATTACAGACTTAAACCTGAAAACCCCAGTGGCTTCTAAATACTGTGCATGACTATACATGGCAAGCACATGGGTGTGTGCTAAGCCTCTGCTTCTTCCCCAAAAAATTCGCTCCCCCTTTCCATCTAATGCAACTGTGAAATCACCAGAGCAAGACGCAATAAATCTCTGCCTATAATTCCTCTATGCACACAGAGTCATGTTTTCACATTAGTCCCAAAACGAAATTTCTTTGCCATTTTGAAAGCACACTTACTGCTCTTTTTTTTTCGGGCCGAGTGAAAATCACTTTTACAGACTGACACATTATGAAACCTTTTTTAAAAATTTATTTAATTGCACATGTCCAAGCTGTTTTTTTTTCAGACCACCACCATGTGTATTCTCTGTGTCTGCCTACACTCCAGCAAGGGCAACCAGCCTTAGTGATGCTGAATGTATTTGCATTACAGACTTAAACCTGAAAACCTCACTGGCTTCTAAATACTGTGCATGACTATACATGGCAAGCACATGGGTGTGTGCTAAGCCTCTGCTTCTTCCCCAAAAAATTCGCTCCCCCTTTCCATCTAATGCAACTGTGAAATCACCAGAGCAAGACGCAATAAATCTCTGCCTATAATTCCTCTATGCACACAGAGTCATGTTTTCACATTAGTCCCAAAACTAAATTTCTTTGCCATTTTGAAAGCACACTTACTGCTCTTTTTTTTTCGGGCCGAGTGAAAATCACTTTTACAGACTGACACATTATGAAACCTTTTTTAAAAATTTATTTAATTGCACATGTCCAAGCTGTTTTTTTTTCAGACCACCACCATGTGTATTCTCTGTGTCTGCCTACACTCCAGCAAGGGCAACCAGCCTTAGTGATGCTGAATGTATTTGCATTACAGACTTAAACCTGAAAACCCCACTGGCTTCTAAATACTGTGCATGACTATACACGGCAAGCACATGGGTGTGTGCTAAGCCTCTGCTTCTTCCCCCAAAAATTCGCTCCCCCTTTCCATCTAATGCAACTGTGAAATCACCAGAGCAAGACGCAATAAATCTCTGCCTATAATTCCTCTATGCACACAGAGTCATGTTTTCACATTAGTCCTAAAACGAAATTTCTTTGCCAATTTGAAAGCACACTTACTGCTCTTTTTTTTTCGGGCCAAGTGAAAATCTCTTTTTACAATTTGAAATCACTTTTACAGACTGACACATTATGAAACCACTTTTTTTTCTTTTATTTAAATGCACATGTCCAAGCTGTTTTTTCAGACCACCACCATGTGCATTCTCTGTGACTGCCTACACTCCACCAAGGGCAACCAGCCTTAGTGATGCTGAATGTATTTGCATTACAGACTTAAACCTGAAAACCCCACTGGCTTCTAAATACTGTGCATGACTATACATGGCAAGCACATGGGTGTGTGCTAAGCCTCTGCTTCTTCCCCAAAAAATACGCTCCCCCTTTCCATCTAATGCAACTGTGAAATCACCAGAGCAAGACGCAATAAATCTCTGCCTATAATTCCTCTATGCACACAGAGTCATGTTTTCACATTAGTCCTAAAACGAAATTTCTTTGCCAATTTGAAAGCACACTTACTGCTCTTTTTTTTTAGGGCCAAGTGAAAATCTCTTTTTACAATTTGAAATCACTTTTACAGACTGACACATTATGAAACCACTATTTTTGATTTATTTAATTGCACGTGTCCAAGCTGTTTTTTTTTCAGACCAACACCATGTGTATTCTCTGTGTCTGCCTACACTCCAGCAAGGGCAACCAGCCTTAGTGATGCTGAATGTATTTGCATTACAGACTTAAACCTGAAAACCCCAGTGGCTTCTAAATACTGTGCATGACTATACATGGCAAGCACATGGGTGTGTGCTAAGCCTCTGCTTCTTCCCCAAAAAATTCGCTCCCCCTTTCCATCTAATGCAACTGTGAAATCACCAGAGCAAGACGCAATAAATCTCTGCCTATAATTCTTCTATGCACACAGAGTCATGTTTTCACATTAGTCCCAAAACGAAATTTCTTTGCCAATTTGAAAGCACACTTACTGCTCTTTTTTTTTCGGGCCAAGTGAAAATCTCTTTTTACAATTTGAAATCACTTTTACAGACTGACACATTATGAAACCACTATTTTTGATTTATTTAATTGCACGTGTCCAAGCTGTTTTTTTTTCAGACCACCACCATGTGCATTCTCTGTGACTGCCTACACTCCACCAAGGGCAACCAGCCTTAGTGATGCTGAATGTATTTGCATTACAGACTTAAACCTGAAAACCCCACTGGCTTCTAAATACTGTGCATGACTATACATGGCAAGCACATGGGTGTGTGCTAAGCCTCTGCTTCTTCCCCAAAAAATTCGCTCCCCCTTTCCATCTAATGCAACTGTGAAATCACCAGAGCAAGACGCAATAAATCTCTGCCTATAATTCTTCTATGCACACAGAGTCATGTTTTCACATTAGTCCCAAAACGAAATTTCTTTGCCAATTTGAAAGCACACTTACTGCTCTTTTTTTTTCGGGCCAAGTGAGAATCTCTTTTTACAATTTGAAATCACTTTTACAGACTGACACATTATGAAACCACTATTTTTGATTTATTTAATTGCACGTGTCCAAGCTGTTTTTTTTTCAGACCACCACCATGTGCATTCTCTGTGACTGCCTACACTCCACCAAGGGCAACCAGCCTTAGTGATGCTGAATGTATTTGCATTACAGACTTAAACCTGAAAACCCCACTGGCTTCTAAATACTGTGCATGACTATACATGGCAAGCACATGGGTGTGTGCTAAGCCTCTGCTTCTTCCCCAAAAAATTCGCTCCCCCTTTCCATCTAATGCAACTGTGAAATCACCAGAGCAAGACACAATAAATCTCTGCCTATAATTCTTCTATGCACACAGAGTCATGTTTTCACATTAGTCCCAAAACGAAATTTCTTTGCCAATTTGAAAGCACACTTACTGCTCTTTTTTTTTTCGGGGCAAGTGTAAATCACTTTTACACACTGTCACATTATGAAACCACCATGTGTAACTACAACAAAAACAATTCCCATTTCTATTATTCATTTCTTAAGTTACCACATACATCCCCTCTCAAACTCTAAACTCACCTTTAAAATTAGTTAGTTGTGAAAGAAATGTGACACTCAAACAGCAGATTATCAGAGCCAGGATCTCTGTTGTGTTCACCTCTCTCCTCTCAGCAGAACCAGATAATGGCAAACTTTCCCTCTATTTTTCCACACATATACATGTAAGTTTCAAATCTCAGTGCTTCCCCCTTTTTTTCAAATGTAATCACACATTTCTATTGGTTGAAAACCAACCCTTTTCCAAAAGTACCCTGCCCCCAACTTGACTTCTGCCTAGTACCCTTCCCCCAACTTGACTTCTGCCTGCTACCATAGCAACAGCTCATGGAACACTGCTGTGTGCAGTTAGGTCAGAAGTTCGACACACAATGTTTCAATTCCACAGAGCAAGAGTGCTTGACTTTTCAAACCTTACAGCAAATCCATAGTACTGTTCTTTGGTTACACATTTTTTTGTACCAATACAAAACATGCTTCTATTAATTTTCACATACAGCCTAGTTTTTATTCTAGAATGGTATGAAACAGCCAATCAGTTCTTTTTGTTTTAAAAAAATATGTATGCCTCCATTTCCAAACTGTCTTTCTTTTCATATTGCCATTCTACTGAAAGACACCTCCTGAGTGCATCCAGTTCTCCTTTGAAGATGTTCACAGTGTGGATTGTAGGGCACAGCTATGTCTTCTGGAGTGAAAAGTTTGCAGAGAAAACAGATATGGTGAGAGACCTTGCTTTGCCAAATGTAGACATTAAATGGATTGGTCAGAGAGGGTTAAAGTGGCACCAATTGATGCCATTGGTGAAATCCTTCATTCAAATCCAACACCCTGACCTCATAATAGTGCACTGTGGTGGCAATGACCTAGGCACTTTGACTGGGGTAGGTCTGGAAATGCTTATGAAGGACACCTTTGCACAACTGTTTACACTTTTCCCTAAAACTGCCTTTGTGTTTTCCAACATATGCCAAAGGCAAAAATGGAACTGGTCCAATCATTTCTGTCCACAGATTGACAAAGCAAGAAAGCACGTCAACAAATCTGTTTCTGCTTTCCTCCGTGACTATGGTATGGGTGCCATTTACCACAACAACTTGCGTTATGACATGCAAGACATTTATAGAGGAGATGGTGTGCACTTCAATGATGAAGGGAACAGAGTCTTCCTCTTGAACCTTAGACTCTGCATCGGTACTTACTTGTAGGTACCACTAAAAAAATGACTTCATAAACACAACAGCTCTTTTTAGAGCTCCCTAATTTCTAAACTCTTAAATCTGCTTTTCATTTATCTATTTTTATTTTTTTACCGTACGCTTACCGTAAGCTTACCGTACGCGTACCCCGTGATTTTTTTTAAAATCAATAAATGTTTTTTTTGTACTTTTCTGTCCTTCTTTGACCCCCTTACAAATGTTAGGGGGTCTGTAACTCTCCTCATTGCCCCCTTTCCTTGTTTTCACTCTTTTTTTTCAGAGTGAAATACACAAAATGGCGGCCGCCGCTTCCTGGTTTCGGCCGATTCGAATGTTTACTAAGATCTAACAGCCAATCAGAATCGCGCTCGCGCACGCCGCCGTACGCTTACCGTAAGCGTACGGTAAGCGTACCGTAAGCGGGCTCAGATATATATATTGATTTAAAGGCTATTTTCTCAGAATCTACTGAACAGATTTACACCAAACCTACAAAAGGCACTTCCTTGACCTAGGGACTACGTCTCTGCCAAATTTTGAGTAATTCTGTTCAGCCGTTCGGGCTGTAGCTCGTTCTAAAGGTCCTATGGAAAAATGCATGGGAAAAACGCGTTTTGGGACCCCCCTTTTATCTCAGCCCCCGCTTGACGGATCCCCCCGAGACTTTCAGGGTAGGAGCGGAGCGTAGCGCCCCACCTATTTTGAGAAATTCGCGAGGATTCGTCGACCGGCGCCAAAGTTATTCAAAATAGAATGTTGAGGTTTTCCTATGGAAACGTGGTCCTAACTATAACTACCTACTGGCGACCGCCAGTAGGTAATATATATATATAATATATATATATATATATATTATATATATATATATCTATATATATTACCTACTGGCGGTTGCCAGTAGGTAGTTATAGTTAGGACCTATTTTCCATAGGAAATCCGCAACATTCTATTCCCAATAAGTCTGGTGCCGGTTGACGAATCTTCGCGAAATTTTCCAAACTTTTGGCCAGCTCCGGTCCGCTCCTATCCTGAAAGTTTTGTGGTGATTTGTCAAGCGGGGGCTGAGAAAAAAGGGGGATCCCAAAACACGTTTTCCCCATCCAATTTCCCATAGTACCTGTTGACGCAGCTACAGCCCGAACTGCTGTACGGAATTAAACCAAATTTGGTAAAGAGGTAGTCCTCAGTTCAGACTCGTGCCTTTTGCATAAATGGTGTAAATCCGTTCAGTACTTCCTGAGAAAATGAGAGTAAAAAAGATAGATGTATCTATGGCCTCGGAGGATCTGCGCACCCTACGCGCACCCTGAGCGCACCCTCTCCGAACCGAGTGTGCACCCTTCCGATCACGCGCTGAATGCTAATTGGCTATCAAGTGTCTGTCAACGTTCGAAAGCAGGAACTGTTGGCAGCCATTTAATGTCTCGGTAGAAGCGAGGCTGATTAAGTAAGGGAAATAAGTGTGTGAAAGATGTGAAGGGGGCAGGGTAGAAATACTCTGACCCTCTAGTGTTGCTTAGGGGGTACTAGAAGGAACCCCTGGGGCCCCCCTTTTTATTTTTTTAAACGGCGAAATGCGCGTCCGGCCGGAAAAAAAAAAACGAAGCGCTGGCTTTCGCGCTTCCTTAATAATTAGTCCCCGGGGTGCCAAACCCCTTGGACAAAATGCATACAAATTTAAAAGGGGGCCCCAGGGGGGCCCCCCAACAATGGCGCCCGCCACCTCCCGGGGCTTATCTGAATTATGGGGGGCTCTCAGCCCTCCAGCCTCTAGGACTGCCACCCCCGGAGCTTTATTATACATGGGTGGGGGGGCTCCAAGGCCCCCCCAAGCCTTAGGGACCGCCACCCCTCGGGGCTTTATGTCAATGTATGCGGCCCCCCCGCAGCCCCGGGGCTTGTTTTAAAAAAAAAAAAACCCTGGGGGGGGGCGGTTTGAGCCCCCCCACACCTCCCGGGGACCACCACCTCCCCGGGGCACTAATTATTTAACATAGGGGGCTTTAAATTAAGTGGGGGGGCTGCGTGGACCACCTCCTGGAGCCAATGATGGCCCTGGGGACCGCCACCCCCCAGGGCTGGCTTCTGCAGTGTCCTGGGGTGCCCACCCCAGGACACTGTTGTTTTCTATGAGAGGGCGGGAGTCTCCCGCCCTCCCATAGCAAACTTTGTTAGGATTTTCATTAGGATTTTGAAAGAGAGAGCAGGGAAACCTGCTCTCTCTTTCAAAATCCAAACGATATTGCTTTTCCACACGGGGAGCTGCATGTCAGCAGCTCCCCTTGTGAAGAAGCAATGCCGGCTCCCGAAGGACGCGGGGAGCCGGCTGGGACCGTGCGGGCATTGGGGCTCCCCCCACGGTCTCCAATGTTTTTTAATAAACCCCGGGGGATGGGGTCCCCGGGGATAATACAAATTAGTGATAGGGGCTATTTTTACGGTAAAATTAGGAGTTGCGCATCCTAACGCGTTGAGTGCACGATTTCTCTCGCGTTGGGTGCGCGGTTTCTATCGCGTTGGGTGCGCGGATCCAAGGAAAAAAAACTGACATTTTTGGGAGAAAAATATCAAGCTTAAGTGTTTCGTTCTTGAGTGGCTCTAAAAAGAGCCGTTGTGTTCATTGAGAGTTTTTGGTACTTATAAGTAAGTACCTCTACAGAGTCTAAAGTTGTTGAGGAAGACTCTGTTTCCTTCATCAGTAAAGTGTTCTCCATCTCTCCTATACATCTCTTGCATATGAAAGCGCAGATTGTTATTGTAAATGGACCCCATTCTATAGTCTCGGAGAAAAGCAGAAACAGATTTATTCACATGTTTCCTAGCTTTCTCAATCTGTGGACAAAAATGATTGGACCAGTTCCATTTCTGCCTTTGGCATATGTTAGAATACACAAAGGTAGTTTTGGGAAAAAGTGAAATCAATTCTGCAAAGGTGTCCTTCATAAGCATTTCCAGACCTACCCCAGTCAAAGTGCCTAGGTCATTGCCACCACAGTGCACTATTATGAAGTCAGGGTGTTGGATATGCATAAAGGATTTTACCAATGGCATCAATAGGTGCCACTTTAACCCTCTCTGTCCAATCCATTTAATGTCTACATTTGGTAAACCTAGGTCTTTGTGAATGCCTTTATTTTCTGCATACTGTTGGCTCCAGAAAATATATCTCTGTCCCACAATCCACACTCTAAGCATCTTGAAGGGAGGTCTGGATGCACTCAGATGGTCTCTGTAAATGAAATGGCAGTCCAAGGGAGGCGGAGGAGAGAGGAAGACAAATTGAAAGGTCCTCGAACCTTAGGTCTCCGAACCCTAATGGAAGCTGGAGTCCAGGCCGCCGGTCCGTGAAATCGTCAACGGTCTGGAAGCTGCATTCTCCACCAAATGTGGAATCTGAAATAAAAGCAAGAAATGAATCCACACAAGCAGTACTCTGTCAAGGGTAAGATAAGAGCGTTTATTGGAAAAACCAACAACGGAGTAACGTGCAGCATGGGGGCATCAGCCAAGTCACTGAGTGCCTAAAGAGGTGACGTGCTGGACAGTTTTTATAGGTCCAAACCACAGAGGATGTAGCATCATAACATACGTTGCACAAATTAAGCATAGTTCATTTGACCAATTAACAAGGGCCTAGATGGTCGCATACCATTTATGGTCCGAAAACTACTGTTGCTGGCTGCGTGACCTAAGTCTGCTTCTGGGACTTTCCACTATAATGCAAGATATAAGTCTGGTGCTTTTCCAGTTAATGATTGCAACATAATACAAATGGCCAAATACATATTGAGAAATGTTATATGCCTGTGTACATGCTGGAGCGAGCATCTTCCCTCGCCACGTATCTTGTTTATGAGCAAGCCTTGCGTTACTGAAGCTATTTCTTTATAGCAAAATAATGTTAGTGCACAGAGTTTGCCATGCTAACTTAACAGGGCCTACAAATTTACTGCATTTGGTATCACCACAGAACATAGCTTCTACAATTGCTTATGCATTGATAAAATGAGTCAGGCTTTGACACTAAAGTGCAGTACTGAAATATATAGATTTTGTGCAGTCCCCTTACCCCTTACACAGTAGTGAATGAGTTTTGGTAAACTCCTAGGGATAGTGTTGCTTGTCTAGAATCACACTGTGAGTCTGTGTGCATTTGGGAACCACTGTGAGTGAAGCATTTGGTAACATCATGTATTTGCTGACAGATAACTGTTTTAAAACCTGTCATGTTGTCAAGTTTTAGTAGCATTGGAAGCCAGTCATTGCTTATGCATTCATAAAATGAGTCAGGCTTTGACACTAAAGTGCAGTACTGAAATATGTAGATTGTGTGCAGTCCCATTACTCCTTCCAGAGTAGTGAATGAGTTTAGCTAAAGTACAAGGGATAGTGTTGGTTCTCTAGAATCACACTGTGAGTCTGTGTGCATTTGGGTAACAATCGTGAGAGAAGCATTTGCTAACATCGTGTATTTGCTGACAGATAACTGTTTTAAAACCAGTCATGTTGTCAAGTTTTAGTAGCATTAGAAGCCAGTCATTGCTTATGCATTCATAAAATGAGTCAGGCATTGACACTAAAGTGCAGTACTGAAATATATAGATTGTGTGCAGTCCCCTTACCCCTTACACAGTAGTGAATGAGTTTTGGTAAACTCCTAGGGATAGTGTTGCTTGTCTAGAACCACACTGGGGCATATTATCAAGCCAGGCGATAAAATTATCCGCTAAAATGGCGTTAATGGGCTTGATAACATGCTCTATGGAATTCCAATTGACGCCCATGTTAGATGTCCTTCACATCTAACATGGGCTTCAATTGGAATTCCATAGAGCATATTATCAAGCCCATAATCGCCTTTTTAGCGGCAGTATTCTGCCGCTAAAGTGGTGATAATTTTATCGCCTGGCTTGATAATATGCCCCACTGTGAGTCTGTGTGCATTTGGGTAACCATTGTGAGAGAAGCATTTGGTAACATCATGTATTTGCTGACAGATACCTGTTTTAAAACCTGTCATGTTGTCAAGTTTTAGTAGCATTAGAAGCCAGTCTTTGCTTATGCATTGATTAAATGAGTCAGGCTTTGACACTAAAGTGCAGTACTAAAATATGTAGACTGTGTGCAGTACCCTTACCCCTTCCAGAGTAGTGAATGAGTTTTGGTAAACTCCTAGGGATAGTGTTGCTTGTATAGAATCACACTGTGAGTCTGTGTGCATTTGGAAACCACTGTGAGAGAAGCATTTGGTAACATCATGTATTTGCTGACAGATAACTGTTTTAAAACCAGTCATGTTGTCAAATTGTAGTAGCATTAGAAGCCAGTCATTGCTTATGCATTCATAAAATGAGTTAGGATTTGACACTAAAGTGCAGTACTGAAATATGTAGATTGTGTGCAGTCCCCTTACCCCTTCCAGAGTAGTGAATGAGTTTTGGTAAACTTCTAGGGATAGTGTTGGTTGTCTAGAATCACACTGTGAGTCTGTGTGCATTTGGGAACCACTGTGAGAGAAGCATTTGAGTACTTCATATCTTTGCATACACATAACTGCCTAAAAACTTTTCCTGTTCTCAAGTTTTGGTAGAATTAAAAGGCAGTCATTGCTTATGTATTCACCCAGGAACTGTCCTTGCAATACTGTGAACATTCAGTTAATATCCAAGTAGTAACAGAGTGAGGCAGGCCTTAGCAAATGCATTGAGTCAAACACTTATCAACTATGCATGCAGTCCTCTAACCATCTACACAGTTCTCTTTCACACCTTCAATTCCCTAGTCAGTATCCATACACTTCCAGCAAATACCCTGTCACTCCCCTTGCACTCCTCTAGTGACCCATTCAGCACCATGTACTAATTCATTCACTGCGCCAAAACCCAACCACTTATCAATTCACCCAGGCACTATCTTTGCAGTACTCTAATCATTTAGTCAGTACCCAAGTACTCATACAGTGAGCCAGGCCTTAGCACATGGACTGCTTTAAACACCTATTCACTATGCATGTAGTCCTCTAACCACCTACACACTTGTCTTTCACACCTTCAATCCCCCAGTCAATATCCATACACTTCCAAGAAACACCCTGTCACTGTCTTTATACTACTCTACTGATCGATTCAGCACCATGTACTAATCCTTTCACTGTGCCAAAACCCAAACACTTATAAATTCACCCAGGCAGTGTCCTTGCTGTACTCTAATCATTCAGTCAGTACCCAAGTGCTCATTCAGTGACCAGGCCTTAGCACATGGACTGCTTCAAACGTCTGTCCAGTATGCATGCAGTCCTCTAACCATCTACACACTTGTCTTTCATACCTGCGATTCACCAGTCATTATCCATACACTTCCAGCAAACATCCTGTCACTCCCCTTGCACTCCTCTAGTGACTCATTCAGCACCATGTACTAATCCATTGACTGCACCAAAACCCAACCATTTATAAATTCACCGAGGCACTCTCCTTGTGGTACTCTAATGATTCAGTTAGTACCCAGGTACTTATGTAGTGAATCCGGACTTAGCACATGGACTACTTCAAACGTCTATCCAATATGCATGCTCTCCTCAAATCATCTATACAATTGTCTTTCACACCTTCAATTGCCCAGTCAGTATCTATATACTCTAATAAACATCCTGTCACTCCCCTTGCACACCTCCAGTGATTCATCCAGCACCATGTACTAATCTATTCACTGCGCCAAAACCCCAAAACTTAAAAGATTCATGCAGGCACTCTCCTTGCAGTACTCTAATGATTCAGTCAGTACTCAGGTACTCATGCAGTGACCCAGGCCTTAGATAATGGACTGCTTCAAATGTCTGTCTAGTATGCATGCAGGCCTCTAACCACCCACACTTTTGTCTTTCACACCTTCAATATCCCAGTCAGTATTTATACAGTTTCCGCAAACACCCTGTCACTCCCCTTACACTTCTCCAGTGACCCATTCAGCACCATGTACTAATCCATTTACTGCGCCAAAAGCCAAACACTTATAAATTCACTGAGGCACTCTCCTTGTACTTCTCTAATGATTCAGTTAGTACCCAGGTACCCAGGTTTTAGCACATGGACTACTTCAAATGACTATCCACTATGCATGCAGGCCTCTAACCATCTACACAATTGTCTTTCACACCTTAATTTGCCCAGTCAGTATCTATATACTCCAATAAACACCCTGTCACTCCCCTTGCACACCTACAGTGACTCATTCAGCAGCATGTACTAATCTATTCACTGCACCAAAACCCAAAAACGTAAAAGATTTATCCAGGCACTCTCCTTGCAGTACTCTAATGATTCAGTCAGTACCCAGGTACTCATGCAATGACCCACGCCTTAGTCCATGGAGTGCTTCAAACATCTGTCCAGTATGCATGCAGGCCTCTAGTCACCTACACATTTGTCTTTCACTTTTTCAATTAACTAGTCAGTATCTTTAAACTCCAGTAAACACTCTTTCAGTCCACTTCCACACCTCTACTGACTCATCTGGCACTATGTAGTAATCTATTTACTGCACCAAAACACACAAACTTAAAAAGATGAACCCAGGCACTCTCCTTGCAGTAGTGTAATGATTTAGTCAGTACCCAGGTAATCATGCAGTGTCTGAGGTCTTAGCTCATGGACTGTTTAAAAGTCTATCCAGTATGCATGGAGGCCTCTCGTCACCTACACACTTGTCTTTCACTTTTTTAATTAACTAGTCAGTATCTATATACTTCAATAAACACCCTGTCACTCATCTTGTAATCCTCCAGTGACTGATCCAGTACCGTGTACTAATCTATTCACTGCGCCAAAACTGAAAAACTTAAAAGTTTTACCCAGGTACTCTCCTAGCAGTAGTCTAATGATTCAGTCAGTTCCCAGGTACACATGTAGTGAACCATGCATTACCACATGGACTGCTTCAAATGTCTATGCAGTATGCATGCAGTCTTCTAACATACTATACACTTGTCTTTAACAGCTTGAATTCCCCAGTAAGTATCCATGTACTTCCAGCAAAAACCCTGTCACTCCCCTTGCACTCTTCCAGTGACTTATTCAGCACCATGTAGTAATGCATTCACTGCGCCAAAACTGAAACACTTATAAATTCACCCAGGCACGCTTCTTGCAATAGTCTAATCATTCAGTCAGTACCTAAGTACTAATGGAGTGAGGCAGGCCTTAGCACATGGATTGATTCAAACGTGTTTCCACTATGCATGGATGTCTCTAAGTACCAACACAATTGTCTTTTAGACCTTCAATTTCCCAGTCAGTATCTATAAACTCTGTCACTTCAATTGCACACCTCCACTGACTCATTTGGCACTAAGTACTAATCTATTCACTGCACCAGAACCCAAAAACTTAAAAAGATTCAACCAGTCACTCTTTTTGTAGTACTCTAATGATTCAATCAGTACTTAGGTAGTTTTGCAGTGATCCAAGTGTTACTCTATGGACTGTTTCAAATGTCTATCCACTATGCATGTAGGTCTGTAGCCACCTACACACTTGTCTTTCACACCTTCACTATCCCAGACAGTATTCATACAGTTCCCGTAAACACCCTGTCACTCCCTTTATACTTCTCCAGTGACTTATTCAGCACCACGTGCTAATGTATTTACTGCACCAAAATACAAATACTTATAAATTCACCCAGGCACTCTCCTTGCAATACTTAAAACATTCAGTCAGTATCCAAGTAATATTGAACTGAGACAGGCCTTAACATATGGATGGATTCAAACACGTATCCACTATGCATGTAGGTCTCTAATCACCTACACACTTGTCTTTCACACCATCAATATCCCAGTCAGTATCCATACACTTCTAGCAAACACCCTGTCACTCACCCAGTGTCTCTCCTTATAGTACTGTAATCATTCAGTCAGTTAGCTTGTAGTCTTTTCTAGTGTGACAGGCTTTAGGGCATGAACTGCTTCAAAGTAGTATGCACTATGCATGTAGTGTTTTAACCATCGTCACACTTGTGCTTTAGGGCTATAGTTTCTTAGTCAGTATTTATATAAAATGTGTTTGTACAGTAATAGAATAGTATAAATTTGAAAGTTATTAATATACATTTATTTGTGATTATTTTTTACAGATACTGTTCTTCACCGTTAAAATAGAGAAATCATGCCAGAAAAAAAAGAAAAAGAAAAGAACAGAGACAGGAGAATTACTTGAAGAAACATCAACCACAAGTATTGAATGAACAACATAGGGGTCGATTCCGATCCTGTATTTTTTTTTCCGTACGACTCGTATCTGTAATTTTTTCCGTACGAATCGTACAAGTCCCGTCCGACCCCTGAAGTACGATTCGTACGGGAAAAATACATATGGATCAACCCGATCCGTATAAATCGGATCGGGAAAAGTTGTACGAGACGGACCCGGACACTTTTCCGTACGAATCGTAAAAATACAGTCCGACCGTACAAGTACGATCCGGACCGGCTTTCCGATTTACGAATCGTACGGAAAACGTCCCGCACACGGAGAATGACTTTACCCGCTACGTAGCGAACTTTGTACGACTCGTATCCCGGGAAAAGTTGCTCCCGGGGTGCGAGTCGTATAGGGGTACGTGTTGTACAGGCCCCCCCATGCATATTTACGCACCTTACAATCGTACTTCCTAGGTTGTACGGAAAGTTTACCGGGTACGAGTGGTACGGAGAAAACGCTCCGTACAACGATTCGTACAGCCTTTTTCCAGGATTGGAATCGCCCCCTAATGTGGCTAAAAAGAAAAAATCTTCTGGTAAGATCACAAAGCAATTTATTAAAAATGTTTGTAGGACCAAACAGAATGTACAGAATGCTGAAACCTCTGAGAATGCTTCAACTAGAAAAAAAAATCAAAATAAGAGGAAAAGCAAAAAAGCAAATGGACAGTCAAAGGAGTCAAAGTATGGTAAAAGAAGGCAAGATCAGTATAAGGAAATACGCAAAAAAAATATTTTACAAGAGAGTAGTACATAATTTGCTGCAAGATGTGAAGAAATATAAAAAGAGAGCTCTATTTTATAAAAAGAAGAAGCATATTGAAACCATTGTTGAAAAGGCTTTTGAAGTAAAAAGGAAACTATTCATTTTAGTATTAAACAGAATTCGATCACTAGATAAACCAATCCATTTAATGAAGGCCAAAAGTAGGAGGAAAAGAGTAATTAATAGAAAAAAAAATTGTAATGTTTTTATGGGAGAATGGAAACACAGTTCCAGTTCCAGTTCAGAGCCTTTCCTTAATAAAGAGAGTTATTTACAGAGCAATAAATGATTGTATGCAGATGACACCAGTGGTCGAGGTTATGAGGTTAGAGATGGTTGTCCAATTAACAAAGAGAAAATGGTTGAAAGAAATGCAGAAGCTGATGAAGTTCTAGGGAGACGTCCTAAACACCCTGTGTACACTTAGGATTGCAGTAGTATTTGTAGTGTACGACAAGAATCTATTGATAAATTATGTAGTTTTTTACGAGCATATAGTAAAAAAAGTGTTAAACAAGAGATTAAGGTGTTGCAATGACCAGACCCTTGCAGAGTGAGAAAAAATACTGGTTTGCAAAGTCATTCTCTGGCTTGTCTTTCTAGGAAAGTTTGTCAAAGTGTTTTTCACCATTTCAGGATGTTGGCAGTACATCATACTCAAATGCAGAAGTTAGTGAGAAGATTGTATTATGCAAAAAGTCCAGCACTAAAGTTAAATGAGTTGAACAGTGCTCTTTTGCATGGGTCAGTATCAGATGTGAAGAAGGTTTGTGATGATAATGAGTTTTGTTACTTTGGTCCTCAGCAAGAGAGTGCAGAAACTGACACATTAGTAGAACAAAATGTTGAAGACAATGTAGAACCCGTGATTACAATTTTTGAGGATGAAATCACAAAGTTTAAGGTAATTTCAGGTGAAAAACCAAATGTTTCTTGTATTTGTTGTCGGTGAAGTCACTATAAAAATCAGACTAGGGGTGTCAATCTGTATTTAAAAAGTGAAATAGAAGATAATGATAAGTGGAAGGAATTTGCAAGGGTTTTGTTGGTAGAGGATTGTTTTGATTTGGGATCTGAGCAGCGTATTTGCAAATATTGTTATAACAAATTAGATGAGAATAAAATGCCTGCTAGAGCTGTTCGTAATAATCTAGAGTTGGTTGCTATTCCTTCAGAGCTGATAGATTTAAATACCTATGAGTCTATTCTCATTCAATGTGTGCACCTGTTTCAGGCTATTGTTCGTATGGAGCCTGAAACAGGTAAATTACCTCCATCAGAGTTACAAAGAGGATTGAAAGGAAGAGTTGTGTATTTACTGTTAGATTTAAGGAAAAATATTGAAACTATTGGTGTAGACCATGCAGAAAATGAACCACTAGTCATTCTAGTTAATGGTGTTCCTACTAAGAATGAACATCTGGCAAGAGTTAGTGGATGTTAGAAAAGTGCAAAAGGCATCATTTGTATCTGATAAAAAATAATGAGTACTATAGAAATGTGTTTGTAGGAGAAGAAGAAATAGATTTAGCAGAAGATACTGAAACATTAAGTGGACAAATTAAAAAAGTGGACATGTCCAGATGTGAAGAAATCTATGAACATTACAATGTACATCCACTTCATTCCAAAGAGGTGATGGGGAATACGATTGAGTTGTTCCAAATGAAAAAAGCAAGAGGAAGTCCCATGAGTGTATGGGAAGAGAGTTTGGAAGCTAGTTGTTTCCCGCAGTTGTTTCCAACAGGAAAAGGTGGACGATATGATGAACGTCCTGTGCAGATTCCTGCATCTGAATATCGGACAACAAGATTATATGCAGAAGATCCAAGATTTTGACAATGTATCCCTTATATGTTTCATCTTCTGTTTGAAAGTGACTTGTCTGGACTTTCATATGCAGTAAATCACATTTTAAAAACTGGAATGCATCTGCAAAATGTAACTGCAAAGGATTTTATGGATAAAGTGCATCAGAGAGATGATTATTTAGAATCTCAGTTGATTAATCTGATGGCCTGTCAGCGTGGGACTAATGAATATTGGTACCGTCATCATGGAGAACTGAAATGTATGCTACGGAACTTGTGAACTCCTATATGGTTTGTTACACTAAGCTGTGCTGAGTATGCTTGGGATGAATTACTTGAATTTCTTCGAGAGGCAAATTCCAATATAAAAAATATTGAATACAAGACACCTGGAAAATTGTGCTCTTTGGATCCTGTTCATGTATGCAGATATTTCAATCATAGATGTGAAGCTATGATGTCTTTCATCTGCAATAAAAAGAATCCTCCTCTTGGAGAAGTTGTGGATTTATTTTGGAGAAAGGAGTATCAAGCAAGAGGTGCTCCTCATATACATATGTTGTTATGGATCAAGGACGCCCCCAAATTTGGAACAGATTCAGATGAAACTGTTTTGTCTTTCATTGAAGATTATGCCACATGTGCTGTACCGAATAGCAGAGAAGATAAAAATTTAAACAACAAGTCTTATGATTCCAAATCCATAGGTGTGGAAAATACTGTTGACGAAAGTTCAAGTCAAAGGATACGTTCTATACCAAATGTCGTTTTGGATTTCCACGTCCTGTATTATCCAAAGGAAGAGTGAACAGTTTTATGTCAGCTATGCGACATAACATCACAAGAAAGTCTCCAAAAAATACCTACAACTTAAGAAGAAGCGAAGAATCAAAATACATAATGACTACAATCCAGTTATTTTATACATGTGGAACGTTAACATGAATGTTCAGTATGTTGCGGACAATTCCATTGCTGTAGCTCGATATGTAACGTCCTACATTACTAAATCAGAAAAGACGGAACTGAAAGAAATGTGGGAAGAGATTTCTCACGAGAAGACTCTAAGTAAGAAATTATACAGTTTCAGTTTGAAGATGTTATCGCATCGTGAAATTGGAGCATATGAATGCTCAGATCGGTTATCATCTGCAAGTCTATATTCCAAAAGTAGAAGAATCATTTGGGTGGGTCTAGGTCTTGCAGCAATGCGAAATCGGGTACTGAAATCTGTTCAAGAAATTGAATATTTAGCAGAAAAAGAATCATAAAGTACAGACATTTTGAAAACGAATATGTTGGACATTACCCAAACAGAAGTCATCATCTTGAGAACATGTGTCTCTATGAAGTGCTGCAAAACTACACTTTTAAACGGAATACTACAGAGAACATCAATGATGGAAAATATGCAGTGATTGGTTCCGAAGGATGTCTGGTGAAACAAAGGAAAGGAAATTTAATTAATCACAGGAAACTGAGTTGCGACACTGCTGACAAAAGGGAATTTTACTATTTAGCCCTTTTGCAAATGTTCAAACCGTGGCGTTCAGAACTGGAATTACTTGGAGATTTCCAGAGCTATGAAGATTCATTTAATGCTTGTTAAGATAGCATACAATGCAGTGCTTTTGCAAATTATGTGAAAATGTTGAATTATGAAATTGATCAAGAAGCTACAATTGCAACTGAGATTGCTAGAGACAGTTCTCAAGAGAGTCAAAGTTCTGCTGCACTGAGTCAAGATCCACTAGGAGAACCAATTGTTGAAAATGAAGCAGCGATTGCCATGAATGAAGTGGAAACAGCAATGTATCAAGCTCAAGAAGATGTAATACAGTTAGGAAACTTGGAAGAACAAATAAATGTTGAACAGAAACAAATATATCAACAAGTGAAAGAGCAGATTGACCATGGATTACTTCATGAAAAGAAAGGGTGCTCATGTACATCATTTCAACCTATCCCAATGTATGTGAGTGGTCAAGCTGTAACAGGAAAAAGTTTCTTAATTAAAGTAATTACAAGTTATCTGCAGACAACAACTGAGTCACATTTGTCTTGTGTTGTCACTGCTCCAACTGGGTTGGCAGCACATAACATTAAAGGAATTACTTTACATTGTTTACTAATGCTACCAGTAGAGCATGAGATCAAATTGGAATACCACAAGCTATCTGGAGAAGCTTGTTGTGAAGTTTCAAGAGTCTTGAAGACAATGAAACTTCTCATTATTGATGAGGTAAGCATGGTCTCAAACTTGATGCTTGCCTTTGTGCGTTTAACAATGCAGCAAATTCTTAAAACAGAGTATGACGTGTTATTTGGAGGAAAACATGCCATCGTTTTTGGAGATCTACTGCAACTGACTCCGGTAAAAGTACAACCGGTATCTAAAACACTTGCACATGAAGGTACCAGAAAGTCTCTTGGTAGTGTTGGTAATGTGAACATTTGGACTTATTTTGAATACAAAGAAATTACAACAAATATGCGACACGCAAATGATGCTGAATATGGAAGTATTGTGGAGAAGTGTGGCTCAATGGTTAGAGCGACAGACCCTGATGCAGAGGTCTGGCCCGGGACCAGGGTTCAATTCCCCGCCTCGGCGGGTCTTGGGCTCAAAATTCCACGGACCTGACAATTCTCACCTCGGTGCCTATTGCAATCATGGAGTCCCACTATGAAACTCTGGGCAATAGCTTGCTTAATCTCCACAACGGCCCCCACAACACTAAGGATGCCTGGCCTCCACCTTGGGGGTGCCCAGGAGTGGACACCTCACAGGGAAAGCCAGGATGGATTCCACAGCAGTATTCGTACAAACGCCTTGAGACCCTTGCGGGTGAGTAGTGCGCTATACAAGTATCAATTTACATTTACATTTACATTCTTTAAGATATAACAATTGGAATTCTGACAGAACATGGCAAACAAGCTTTGGAGAGTCGATTACTTTGCAATTTGTTTCCAAATGAAAATGTAGTTCCTGAGAAAGTGTACATGAAAATTGCAGAAAATAAATCAGTGATCTGCTTAATGCCAACACTGCGCGAGTGTTCTATATTCAACGAAGAACTATTGAAACTGGAAAATGAAGAAATTATAAAAATGGAAGCCATCGATAAAAAAGAGCATGAAGAAATCACTATTATTTTGACGGGAAAGTTGAAAACAAAACTGGATTCTTTAGAAAAAAAAATATCTAAAACAGCTGCTTCAGAAAAGACACTATATGCATGTGTAAACTGTCGGGTAATTTTAAGGCGTAATTTGGATGTAGAAAAAGGTTTAGTTAATGGAGCATGGGTAAAGTGGTGGATTTTGTTAATTATCAGAAAAAAGAAGGAATTGAATTTTTTTAAAATTAAATTTGATCAGATTAAAGAAGTTAAAGAAATTGGTTGTTGACCAGTTCATTTTTTGCTTGTTAAAGATTTATATGTCCGTAGGAAACAATTTCCATTTTCTCTGGCATATGCAGTGACTATTCATAAATCTCAAGGATTAAGTGTAGACAGTGCATTGGTGAACATTGGATCTACCGTATTTAAAGAGAGTATGGCATATGTTGCTTTGTCGCGAGTCAGAACATTATCTGATTTGTTTTTGATTGATTTTGATGAGACAAAGGTTACTGCAGATGCAAACTGTGTAAAAGAGTATAATAGGTTAAGAAGGGTGCATGCTCCCAATTTAGGTCAATATCCTGTATTTGAAAAGCGTGTGGTTGGCCGAAAAAGAAGGTTTGAGAATATCTGTACTGAAGATGTAGAGAAGGGAAAAGAACAAAATAATGTTGTGATTGCAAGTAAAAAGAAAAAGGACACTGTTGATGAGATTGTTGGTTATCAGTTTGAAAATAGTTCAGGTGTCAACTGCTATGCTAATGTAGTGGTCAATGTTGTTTTTTATCTTGAAGGTTTGCAAGAACAAATTATGCAGAATCGGCAAAAAAGATTTTGTTCCCTGTTGCATTCTGTTATGAAAAATTGACAACAGATACAAATAAAATACAATCTGTTTCAGATGTTCGTAATTCACTCTCTGAGGAATTTATTATTATAATTTAATAGGATTATCATTGGACAATTTACATAAAAAGGAGTGCAAAAATACCATTTGGCCTCAAGGAAAGGTATATGTTTGAATTATGGACTTTTTCGTGCTCATTGACTCAGTGAATATTTTAAAGCGACAACATTTACAGTTTTTATAAGTTAAAGTTATGAAATTGTGTTAGCCATTAGCATTTCATATGTGTGATTTGTATTTTCTGGTATTTTACTGAGAATAGCATGTTGGGTTTTTTTAAACAATGTTTTTGATTGTTTTTTTTTTTGCCCGCTGTTAAGTGATGAGTACGATTGAAATCACTATTTCTAGTGAAATTCAATATATTCTGAGAACAGCAAAAAAGGCAAGCAAATTACTTTGTTCAAATTATGCTGTGTTGTAAAAAATTTATTCTTACATGTTATAACTATTTTTTCTTTTCTTTCACAGATCCTAATTCTAAAATAAGCAATGTATCCCAATTTACAAAATCTGAAAAAATTGAGTACCATTTTTAATTTCTATTACTGTGAAGGTAAGTTTAACTAAGTATTAATATGCAGAATGGACAGATCTGCAAGAAGTTACAAAGTTTGAACACGTTTTTAAAAACACTCTGTTTATACCTATGTAGTTTTGAAATCTCTCTGTTATCGGATGTCATGTGACCTCCAAAAAACAGATTTGAGTGGTTCATAATATTTCCCATTGTACCTATTGAAGGACCGCAATCATTTCAATCATTCTTCTTTGAGCATCTTTGCAGACAAAACTCTGTGATTACCTTCTATCATTCGCAATCAATTTTAAAAACTGAAATATGTCACTTTTTGTAACATAGTTATTGCGCAAGACACTCTTTCATATTTACAAAGAGAGGAAAAGGCACTCTGTACTTTTTCTACTCCATGTAAATACAACCTCATCATACACACCACTTTGCGTTGAAAGGGTGTTCTATAATTGTTGTTGTGCGTGATTGCACTGAATACTCATAGAACAAGACACATCTCCAGATTTATCAGAAATCATAAATCTCGATATGTGTGGTGAATGCTGCACCATTCTCCAATTGGTGTAGGAAAGCACAACAAGGAGAATTGTTTTCATTTCTCCTCATTTTTTAATCTTCAATGCATGCTAAAATGTTCAGCATACACTGAAGGAGAAAAATGTGTTTTCTGATTGTTTTTGTGCAGGAAGGTGTGTCTTCCTGCACAAAAACAAACACCACATGACACAGATATCCTTGCACCATTGTGCAAGGGTGCCTGTGTCACCACATGGCTGCAGTTTAAGCAGCCGTGCAGAGAGAAGCATAGATTTGCAACATATTTATGTACATATCTTGCATCCCTGTGCTTCGGAAGTACTACAGCACACTGCAGTTAATGAGGTCACTGTGTGATGCTGCAGCACTTCCTCATAGTTCTGCACTTTTAGATTCACCATACGCTACTAATGCATTCATTCAGTCAATTACATACTACGCATACATTCATCTAAACTTTCACACACTAACAAACAAATATAGCTCTTTTTTTAAACCAGGAAAGTTAGGTCTTAGAAGAACTTTTTTTTTCTTCTTTTTTCTTTTATATTCTTTTTGGGTTTTTTGAACAATTTTGAATTTTTTTGGTTTTTCTTGAAAAAAAAGGAAAAAACAGAACTGGAGGAACAAAACAATGAACTTCAGGGAAAAAAAACTAGCAATGATGACTCTCTTTCTTTCGGCAGATAAGATCAATTGACTGCTCTCCATAGCATAATACAGCATTGCATTTTATGCAGAGCACTTTTAGGGATTGAAACTGTGGACGGATGTCCAAATTTTGCACAGAAGGATCCACCCTTGAAGTGCTTGGCTGCAATGTATCTGATGGAGCAGGAACAACTCTCATTCTGCGGCATTCCTCCCGAGCAAGGTTCACCGGATGGAGGGTCCTCAGATGCTTCATCATACTTGCTGTTCTGCAGGAATATTTTTTGCTCGGATCCCCACGGGACAGCACTCTCTGGCAGATCTTGCAGGTTACTAAGGTGGCATTGGTTTTCGTTTGCCCCTCAGGAAAGGTGAAAAATTTCCACACCACAGATGAATATCTTGGTGGGCGTGGTGGTTTTTCCAAAAAATCATCCTCAGATGAAAAGAGGAGACCCTGGAGATGCCTGCTGCCCTGAAGCCATTGTTTTAAAAAAAAAGTTAGAGCTAAGTGTAAACTTAGTCCAAAAAAGGTTCTTCTCTGCAAAGAGTTGCTCCTCCAAAGAAGGTCAAAGAAGAATGATTGAAATGGGTGGGGTCTTTCAATAGTTAGAATAGGAAGTGTAATGAACCAATCAAATCTCTTTTTTTCAGGTCACATGAGATCCGCGCACCGTGCGCATAGGCAGCACGCACCGAGCGCGCATCCGCGAAATTGAATTTAAAAGGAATATAGGATTAGAAGTAAAGATATATTACTTTTATGAGTAGTTTAGAGTTTGTCTTCAATTAATATTCACATGAAATACATATATATATGTTTTTATAAATGTAAAATATTTCACGGGATTCGCGCACCCACCACGTCATACACGCACATGACGTATCGCGGAAGCGCGCAAGCGTCACGTAAAGTGCATCGTACGTGTCACGTATAGGCTTGAAGTCGCGTACCAGTCACATAACAATCGCGAACCAAAATACGTACCCAACGCATACCGTACGTGAATGCTTTTGTGCAGGGATCGAGAAAGGTGCGCATAGGGTGCGCGAATCCCCCCAAAAATAAATAATAAAGTATTGACAATATAGTTTAAAAAATATTTTACAAAATATATTTAAATATTTTTTCAAAGTTTACATTTAAAAAAAAAACTTTAAAAACAAATAACATTTTTTATTTTTTAAAATAATTAATTGTAAAAATAAGTTTAAAAAAGGGTGATAAAAAAATATTTTAAAAAACATGTCATGAGTGATGTAATATGTGACATCATCAGCAGTGCATTGCGGGGGCACGAGTTATAGTTAGCTGACCTAACTATAACGGGGGAATTTCTAGGGTTTTGTACAAGGGAAATGTCCAGCTAACTATAACACCCCTGAAACCTATGGTTCTTTCAGTGAATATATATATATATATAGACAGATAGATATAGATATATAGACATGGAGACATATATGTATATAAAGTCCAGTTTGTGTTCCCAGGGGGCGCAAATGTATTTGCATTTATTTGTAAATGGAAATGGTCTGGAAGCGCGACTTTCTTTGTTTAGACTGTATTCATCAAGCAGCTAAAGTGAATAGAAATGTATGGCAACTGTAATTCTTGGTGCCCTGGTGGCGGGGTCAAGGACATGGCTAAGTGACTAAAAAGAATAAAATGTTCTGTAAATATTTGTGTTCACCTTTAGCCACCTGCCTATAAAATAATGCACATACCTTAAATGAAAAATAAATGCAACTAAGTTAAATTGGGAACACATTGTTTTATGTTGTGAAACCTCAGTTGGTTAATGTGATCACTGCAGATGTCCAACTGTGTGACCAGAGAGTCACACAATTGAATCCTGGTTGGCGCATTGCATACTAGTGACTTGTGCATTTATAACGCCGTAACACAAAGCACTGTGAATATGCAAGTCATTATTTAAAAATTGTACTGCACAAAGTATCAGTATGGCTACTGGAGTTATGCAGCACGGTAGGGCAAAATTATGCAGCATGGATTCCTAAATTATTCAGCAAAATATACAGCTTACTATGGCTCTTTTTGGAATAGTATTACTTCGTTATGTTGTCAGTTTTGCACATGCTAACACTGTCTGGGCAAAGGTTTCTACTAATTAGTATCAGTATTGCACCCAAATACAGCAAAAAGCAACAAAAAGGTGACCAGTCAAACTTTGCAATGACCTTCCACTGCGCCGCAACATGTATTGTTGCATTTTTAGTAGCTTTTTATCAGTTTCTGCCATAAACACATTTTTTTGGGTTAAAATTTGAAGATTATTCAGCAGATGGTGGATTATGTGGCAAATTCATAATTATGTGGAACATTCTGTAGCCCCAAAATTGCATATTTCCAAGGGTTCTGAGCATAAGGTAGGCTGCCCAAAATGATTTAGTATTTCAGATAAAACAAGTGCTTTCAAAGAATACCTTTTAGTAATGGGTAATACACTGTACCTAGTGCAAACAATTTTATAAGCCAATTAAAAGTAAACTTGCCAAAAACTAAACACCCCTAGATCACCTCTAAAAAATACATCTTTGTCATCATGAAGCTTCAAGTGACTCCATAAATTAAAGCCTGTACTCGGTTCCAAGCAGCCTTTACATATGGCAATGAACCAGTTGCAACATTCACCTTACTTTCAGGTAGCAAGTGTAAAACCTGCTTCTTCATTAATTCTCTCTCAATGGATAGTGTCAAAGAGATGGCCCAGAGAAGAGGGTGCTATGTGGGTCATTTTTCATGTATAAATGGTCAGACACTGCTTCCTCATGTAGTTCCCCATAGTAAGGTGAATAATTTTTTGCAAACGGCCATCACTGTGCCGGTGCAGTAACACAGGGGCTATGCACCCAAGTTATATCTGTGTTACTAGGAAAAAGATGGGTGTGATCCCTCATTCTTGATAGCAAAGGTCCAATGCAACAGGGGGCGAGATGTGGGTGTCCCCTCCCATTTTTTATGCAAGGAGGCCTGCTTTGGAACTCAGGCCCAGGAGGGATAGAAAGTAGAATGGGCAGAAGAGTAGGTAACATTTGTGTACCAGATGCAGTGTCAAAGGAGCCCTTGGGTTGATGGGCCTCCTAAATCCCAATTAGTATGATTTTAATATCCTTCCTTGCTTACGTTAGGACCCAGTGCACCACTGCTGTGCCAGTGCTGCTCTGGGCCTTGGATCAATGGCCCGAGAGAGGGGCAAATTGAAGCAGGGGTACAAACTCGCTTAGGCTATAGAAGAGATCGCACAGTGGAAAATGGGGCTAGATGAAGGACAATATCTTCAACAATGGCAGAGGATACTGCCCTCTTCGCCAGGCAGTTGTTCTCATTACCGAAGCAGGTGCAATGGCACCAGGGCCAAGAGTTTGAGAAGCCCACCACATAACAATTATGATTACCTTAATTTACAAAAGAGGATTGGAGGCTCATATTCATTTCTAGAATTAGAGCTGAGGGCACCCTTGCTGCTCTCAGCCCTAGTGGTGGGCAACATGTGGAATACCATTTTATTCTGAAAGAGACAGAGAATCTGTTTCAAGATTGGAGTGATGGCCAAGCATGGTGGGGAAGGGGTGAAAGAGGCAAAGGACCCAGTCTGCTACTCAGTGCAACAGGTGCAGTTGCATTGGGACCCAGGAGTGTGAGGGGCTCACAACACCTAAATTATAGGTAGTAATGTTTTTGCTTTCTTTGTATGTATTTTAACTTTCTTTCTCTATGCTGAATAAAGATGCTTTGATTGTTTGATTGCTTGATATATTTGCTCCTTTATAAGGCTTGCATTCAGTGCGGATTATACCCCCTGAAATGTCAAGCCCACTCCCTGCATTCAGACCTGATCCTTCCACTCTCCCAAGTACTCGCATAAAGTTTTAGATGGGGGCTCAAAGCCAACATTTTTGAAGACCTCTGATTGATCGATCGATCGATCTATCTATCTATCTATCTATCTATCTATCTATCTATCTATCTATCTATCTATCTATCTATCTATCTATCTATCTATCTATCTATCTATCTATCTATCTATCTATCTATCTATCTATCTATCTATCTATCTATCTATCTATCTATCTATCTATCTATCTATCTATCCATCTATCCATCTATCCAGTAACCCTCTTTATGACTGAGGCACAACAATCTATGTGTTTTGGCTCCCACGAACCTTGTTCACGCAGAAAAAATAGTGATAATATATTTATTAGCTACTGGCGGTCGCCAGTAGGTAGATATAGTTAGGACCTATTTTCCATAGGAAATCCGCAACATTCTATTTGGAATAACGTTGGCGCTGATTGACGAATCTTCGCGAAATTTTTCAAACTTTTGGCCAGCTCTGGTCCGATCCTATCCTGAAAATTTCACCGTGATTCGTCAAGTGGGGGCCGAGAAAAATGGGGGTCCCAAAACGCGTTTTCCCCATGCAATTTCCCATAGGACCTCTTGACGCAGCTACAGCCCGAACTGCTGAACAGAATTACACCAAATTTGGCAAAGAGGTAGTCCTCAGTTCAGACTTGTGCCTTTTGCTGAAATGGTGTAAATCCGTTCAGTAGTTTCTGAGAAAATTAGAGTTAAAAAGATAGATATATCTATGGCCTCGGAGGATCCGCGCACTCTCCCCGCACCCAGAGCGCACCCTGCCGTGCACGAGCTGTATTCTAAATGGCTGTCAACACTCCAGATCAGGAAGTGTTGGCAGCCATCTTGTGCCTCGGTAGAACCGAGGCACAAGAAACCTAAAAAACAAACGCGAAAAATGCAATAAGGGGGCAGGGTAGAAACACCCTGACCCCCTAGGCCTGCTCAGGGGGTCCCACAAGAATCGGCGAGATTCGCGCCCCACAGCACGAATTTCGGCTGAAAAAAAAAAAATCAGTGCTGGCTCCCGCGCTGAATATTCTAATTTTCCCCCAAGGGCCAAATCCCGGGGGCATAATTAAAAAAAAGTGTGGGGGACCCCAATCCCCCCCACACTGGCCCGGGGACCACCACCCCCTGGGGCTCCAAGATTGTATATGCGGGGGGGCTCACAGCCCCCCTGAGGCCCCGGGGACCGCCACCCCTGAGGCTTCATTACCATAGGTGAGGGGGCTCACAGCCCCCCAGCCCCGGGGACTGCCACCCCCTGGGGCTTAAAATGATTTGATGTGGGGGGCTCTCAGGCACCCCAGCCCTGGGGACCGCCACCACCCGGGGCAACTTGTACATGTTGGAGGGCCCCCCTCCCCTCCTGGAACATTATATTGGCCCTGGGGACCGCCACTCCCCAGGACCAGCTCCTGCAGTGTCCCGGGGTGCCCACCCCCAGGACACTGCTGTTTGCAATGGCAGGGTGGGAGCCTTCCGGCTCCTACCCTGCCATTGCAAACTGCTTTGCTTCATTGAAGCGAGCGCAGGTAAACCTGCTCTCGCTTCAATGAAGCAAAGCAGATTGCTTTTCCACATGGGGAGCAGCATGTTAGCTGCTCCCCATGTGGAAAAGCAATGCCGGCTCCCGCAGGAGGCGGGGAGCTGGCTGGGACCGTGGGGGGATTGGGAGGGGGGCCACGCGGCCCCCCTCTCCATTAAATAAAAAATGAAATAATAAAAAAAAAAACAATGGCCGGCCCCGGGGATGGGGTCCCGGGGCCTTAAAGTGGCCAGAGGAGGGGTGCTACGCAGCCCCTCTCCATAAAAAATGTTTAAAAAAAGGCCCATGCCCCAGGGATGGGGTCCCCGGGGCAAATTATGGCCTCGGGAGGGGGGCCACGCCGCCCCCTTCCTGATTTGTTTTTTCAAACATAAAAATTGGGGTCAGGCCCTGGGGGATGGGGTCCCCAGGGCCAAAAAAATAGAAAAAGAAGGGGGGCTCCACAGCCCCCCTTCTACAAAAAAGAAGGAAAAAAAAATGGGATGGGCCGGAGGTCACGCCCCCTCCTTACACCACTCTGCAAACGCGCACCCTGGTACGTTTGCAGAGGGGAAACTAGCCCACCAGGAACCTCCAATATGCACCAGGGGGCTGAGTTGCAGAGAGGTGTAATGAGCCCACGCCCCTTTTTACACCTCTCTGCAATGCAGCTCCGTGGTGCTTACTGGAGGTACCTGGTGGGCTAGTTGGCCGCTAGGGGACCTCAGGATTCAAGGGGACTTAATCCCCCAACTTAAAACGCGCCACGGGGCGCATTTGCACAGTGGTGAAGATAGGGGGCGGGGGCCTGAGGTGATACTGTGCAAACACGCCCTGTGGCGCGTTTTAAGTTGGGGAATTCATTCCTCTTCAATCGAGAGGTCACCTAGGGGCCAACTAGCCCACCAGATACCTCCAGTAAGCACCACGGAGCTGCTTTGCAGAGTGTTGTAAAGAGGGGCGTGGCCTCTGAACACCTCTCTGCAACGCAGCTCCCTGGCACATACTGGAGGTACCTGGAGGGCAAGTTGGCCGCCAGGGGACCTCAGGATTCAAGGGGACTTAATCCTCCAACTTAAAACATGCCACGGGGCACGTTTGCACAGAGGTGAAGGTAGGGGGCGGGGCCTGAGGTGATATGTGTGCAAACACGCCCTGTGGCGCGTTTTAAGTTGGGGAATTAATTCCTCTACAATCCAGAGGTCCCCTAGGGGCCAACTAGCCCACCAGGTACCTCCAGAAAGCGCCACGGAGCTGCGTTGCAGAGTGTTGGAAAAAGGGGCGTGGTCTCTGAACAACTCTCTGCAATGCAGCTCCCTGACGCATACTGGAGGTACCTGGTGGGCTAATTGGCCCCCAGGGGACCGCAGGATTGAAGAGGAATTAATTCCCCAACTTAAAACATGCCACAGGGCATGTTTGCACACGTCACCTCAGGCCCCGCCCCCTTCCTTTACCATTGTACAAATATTCCTCTAAAATCATCCGAACTAAGAATTCCGATTTACTCACCTGTTATCAGGAGAGAACCCAGGACTGCATTTTTTAGCCCAGCACTGACCCTGAAAAATAATTCTAAGCGTACCTACCAGTAACTTGTACTTCCTTCCATAGGAATCCATTGTGCGGTTTTCAGCAGAAAAGTTTCTAAGTGTCCATTTTTGAAACATACAAATATTCCTCTAAAATCAGATGAACTACGAATTCCGATTTACTCCCTTGTTATCAGGAGAGAACCCAGGGCTGCATCTTTTAGACCAGCACTGACCCTGAAAAGTAATTCTAAGCGTACTTACCAGTAACTTGTATTTCCTTCCATAGGAATCCATTGTGTGGTTTTCAGCAGAAAAGTTTCTAAGTGTCCATTTTTGAAACGTACAAATATTCCTCTAAAATCAGCCAAACTACGAATTCCGATTTACTCACCTGTTATCAGGAGAGAACCCAGTGCCTCTTCTTTTAGACCAGCACTGACCCTGAAAAGTAATTCTAAGCGTACTTACCAGTAACTTGTATTTCCTTCCATAGGAATCCATTGTGTGATTTTCAGCAGAAAAGTTTCTAAGTGTCCATTTTTGAAACGTACAAATATTCCTCTAAAATAAGCCAAACTACGAATTCCGATTTACTCACCTGTTATCAGGAGAGAACCCAGTGCCTCTTCGTTTAGACCAGCACTGACCCTGAAAAGTAATTCTAAGCGTACTTACCAGTAACTTGTATTTCCTTCCGTAGGAATCCATTGTGTGCTTTTAAGTAGAAAAGTTTCTAAGTGTCTATTTTTACGAACTAAAAAAAATATTCCTAAAAAATCATCTGTATGACTTAAACACATTCTTTCAACTGCTTACAGGAGATTCACCTGTGCTGGATCCAGGATCCACCACTGAGTAAGAAAAAGTAACGATAACAGTACTTACCTGCTAAGTGAATTTTTTGCCATAGGATAACATTGGTGATTGTATGTGAAAAGATTTCTGTCAACTTTTAAAATACAATAATAATCCTTAAAAATCACTACTGTAACCAAAACGCTTTTACTCAACTGTTTACAGGAGATGTCCAAGGACTGAATCTATATCCAGTCCTGTGGTTAGAAAAGTAATCCATAAAGTATCTAATTGCATTAGACTAGAAATTCACATTGAGCTCAATGTTGCTTTGTGTTTGAAATTGTGTTGCCCATTGCAACAACTGTAACTACTGTACTTAAAAGTCTATTGCCTATTTGCAAAGTATTTGAACTAAAGTAATTCATTCTGAGAAAGTATATTTTGTATTGTAATGTATAATGTAATTAAAAAAATAAAATATCTAAAAATAAACAGTTTAAACAAAGTAGTAAATCAGTATAAAAAAAATCAGTGTAACAATTAATACATTAAAAATTGTCATTTACAAAACCTTTGAAATTCACTAGAAAAAACCATAGGTTTCAGGCCTGATATAGTTAGGAATAAGCATTTAAAAAACCTTTGAAATTCACTGAAAAAACCATAGGTTTCAGGCCTGATATAGTTAGGAATTACCATTTAAAAAACCTTAGAAATTCACAGAAAAAACAATAGGTTTTAGGGGTGTTATAGTTAGCTGGACATTTCACTCGAACAAAACCATTGAAATTCCTCCGATATAGTTAGTTGTACTAACTACATCTCGCGCACCCGCAATCCACTGCTGATCATGTCACATATTACATCATTCATGACATGGTCAGTGACATCACTGATGACATCTCAAATGACATCACTAATGACATCACTGATGATATCATCCACGTGACAGTCAGATACACCTCATCATACACTAGTATAACCTTTCATCACTCACTGTAAAATAGAGAGTGCCAGATTTAAAACCATTGACTCACCAATACAAGTTTCTAAACACCCACTCAGTGATTCCTAGATCTATACACACATCTAATCACTTACCTATATATTCACTCATACATGCTGTGAATGATCAATGTAATCAGTGATGTCACTGACCATGTCATGAATGATGTAATATGTGACATCATCAGCAGTGGATTGTGGGTGCGCGAGATGTAGTTAGTAGAACTAACTATATCGGAGGAATTTCAATGGTTTTGTTCGAGTGAAATGTCCAGCTAACTATAACACCCCTAAAACCTATTGTTTTTTCAGTGAATTTCTAAGCTTTCTTAAATGCTAATTGCTAACTATATCAGGACTGAAACCTATGGTTTTTTCAGTGAATATATATATATATATATATATATATATATATATACACACACATATATATATATACACATTTTTTTTTTACCTGCTGGCAGTTTTGGGGAAGTAGTTATAGTTAGGACCATGTTTCCATGGGCGATCCAGGAAGCAGGGGATGAGAAAAGGGGGGGGGGGGTAAAAAACAGGGCATTTCCCATGTTAATTCACATAGGGATTTTAGGCACAACTACAGCCCAAACCTCTGGACGGAATTAAACCAAATTTGGCAGAAAGCTAGCTCTTAGTCCAGAAAGAATGCTTTTTGTTATTTGATGTGAACCCGTTCAGTAGTGTTAATGGTTTTTGAAGAAAAACAAATTTATATATCTAGAGAAGCTGATCCTCCGAGGATCCGACAGTCCCTGTGCTGGGATCTGATTGGCTTCCAACACTTCAAACTGGAAGTGTTGGCACCCATCCAGGGACTCAGTCTCAGCCGAGTCCCATAAAAAAGTTAGAAAAAAAATAAAAGGGTGCAGGGTAAAAATACCCTGACCCTATAGCCCTTGTGTCCTCCTGGGACCTCGCCAGGGCAAAAAAGTATTAAAAAACCCCTTTTGCTGTGAACTTGAGAGAGAGTCACTAATTTGTGGAAAAATGCCAAGTGCGGTCTCCTGTGCTTGTTTACAATGAAGCCCCTGGGTGGGCCAAATCCCAGGGGCATGCACGTATTTTGAGAATGATGGAGGGAGCACACAGGCCCCCTCCCTTTCCCTGGGTTATTTTGAGCCCCAGGTACTGCCACCTTCCCGGTGCCAGGCCAATATATAATACTATAACATTTTTATGATTATTACAGTAGTGAATGGTGTGGTGGAAGTGGTATTGCGGGACTCATTAATTATGATTAGAGTGTGTTGATCATTAACTATCACTAATGGTATCACTGTGAAAGGCACATAGGCCCCACCTCTCATTAACCTTTGTTGCCTCCCTTTCCCACAGAGCGCAGCCCCCTGGCAGAGGATGCCCCCTCGGAGATGCTGCTTCAGGCCGGCCCACAGCCAACAGCCTTCTCCTACGGGCAGGAGGGGAGTAATTTAATTAAAAACATTTTTTTAAACTTACCTTTCTGCCGGAGGGTCGAGTGTCTTCTCGGCTCCTACTTCTGCTCTCCTGCCTCTGGCAGGAACAGGAAGCAGGCAGCCTCCCTTCCCTCCCCTAAGCCAATCACAATGTTGCAATGGCAGCGTTGAGATTGGTGGGGATGCCTCCCAGTCAGGGGCTTACGGAGAGGCCATGTTCTTGCATGGAGAAAGGGCAGAGTGCGCATTACTGGTTTGGGCAGCCCCAGAGGGCCAACCAAACAGTCATTGCAGAGCAGCCCCATCCACCTGCCCGCCCGCAACTAAACATAAAGTGGTAATAACGGGAAGTCATTACCATTTTATGTTTCTGGTTCTCGGACTGCGAGAAAGCAGTGGGGTGATGCTCCTCTGCACTAGTGGAGGAGCCGCACCTGCTTTGAACCCCAGAACGGCTGCACTGGCACTTTTCACCACAGAACCTGAATGGCTGAGCAGGGACTGTGGGCCTACAGGTAAGGTAGCGCAGATAGCAGACTCCTTACAGCCTTCATACAGTGTACTGTGGGTTAGTGACCCTACTGCTGCCTCGGAAGGAACTAATGAACTCTCTTAACCTCCTGTCACAGGGCAGTTGGAGGGACAAAATGAGGCGGGAATTCTCTCCATCATGAAATTAACTCTTGTTCAAGGTGCAGGACCCTTGAATAGTATATACAACTAACTCTTGACATCAATGTTGCCTCTATTCCTCAAATTGTTTTATTTTTGTATGGATCTATGAATACGGTGACCATACATCCTGGATTTCCACGGACAGTCCTGGTTTTCAAAGGACTGTCCCGGTAACCCGAGGTTTTCCTTAATTTTAAACAAATGTCCAGGTTTTTGGAACAAAAGTCAATTCATACTGAAAGGAGAACTAAAAGTTATGCTCACTCTAAGTAAATTGTTTCTTTCTTCCCGGCAGCAGGGGAGGAGTTGGCAGCATGCGTGGTGCAGCAAATAGAGAGACATAGTGGGGATGGAGAGCAGAGGGGCTCAGAGTAGAGGCCGTGCCATAGCTAATGTTACTTATGCATAGCTTGCAAATGTGTGCCAGACATTTACTATTTATCTGTGTTCGCATGGGCGTATTTCTTTTTTTTTACAGGGCTACAGAAAATTGGGACAGGTCAGACATAAAAGTAAGGCTAAAGGATTTAGTCCTACTTTTATGTTTGATCTGTCCTGGTTTTTTCATCTCAAAATCTGGTCACCCTATCTATGGTGGGTAGAGGAAAGAAAATGGAAGCTAAGAAGCATCTCTTTCACACACTACCCTCTAACTGACCCCCTTCTTCCTGAGGAAGGACAATGATGGAACTCTGAGCTGTGTAGAGCCAAAGTGCCCGAGAGTGTGTGTGAGTTGGGAAGCCGCTCTACTGTCCCACTCTACCTTCACCGTCATAACAGCAATTGCATTCAAACACAGGCCACTGTGGATTTATAAATCCAACTTTATTGTGCGCTATTAAGGGGCTACTGCGAGATTGAATTAAGCTCTTCTCAGAAGCAACAAAAAGGTAATTTTCAAATTTTGTATGTGAATAGTTTTTCCTCGCATTCCCTTACCTATGCCAGCATATTTGCAGGGCTGGCACATTTACTGCTTGGTGCTTTTTGCCACCTGGGCCCCGTCAAGTTATTGGTTACCAGACCTTGATATAACATGCAGATATTTAAAAAAAAAAATGAATTCTCTCTTCCCTGTTGGAAGTCTGAAGTGCAAACAAGTGTGAATGTTTAAAAGCTTCTTGCTGTGTTTATTTTACAGTTTTAACTCAGGAAATGAAATGTGTCTTATTTACAATGTTAATACAGAATCTTATCTAACACCGGCAATGAAGCACACACATGCCGATCTTTGGAACTTGAACAGCTATTCATACTTTTAATATACAAATGAGGTTATAGTATTTTAAACTTTACAATTGAATTAAAACTGGTGCATTTTCAACTTTTGAAAATGTTTTTAAAATATAGTCCATTTACAGCTCCAGAAGCCGAATTGGAAATAAAGTGCAATGATTTTTCTAATATACAGCATGTTTTCATTATGGTACATAAATAGGTACTCAAGTAGATGTGTAGGATATACAATATATAATTGTATGATGAATGGCCAATATAGTTATAGTTAGGACCTAGTTTCCATAGCAAGAGGGTTTTTTGTTTTGCCAGTAACTTTGGCACTGTTTGATGAATCCTCACAAAACTTTCAAAACTTCAGCTGCTATCTTGAAAGTTTTGGGGTGATCTGTGAAGCAGGGGCCGAGAACCAGGGGGTGCTTAAAAGGGCGCTTTCCCCATGTTAATTCCCATAGGACCTTTAGACAAGGCTACAGCCAGAGCTGCTGAAGGGAATAACACCAAATTTGGCAGGAAGGTAGATGTGGATCCAAGGAATTGCCTTTATGTGATTTAGTGTAAATTTGTTCAGTAGTTGCTGAGTTATTTAAAGGTTTTTCAGATATATAACTGGGGATGCGGAAGATCCGCGACCCCACCCGAGATCTCAATATGACTGGCTGCCAACACTTCAAACCAAGAAGTGTTGGCAGCCATCTTGTGACTTGGTTGAACCAGTTTTCCCCAATGAGTTACATTGGAATAGAGGAGAGTTTTGGCAGCAGACAGAAAAATAAAGCCCTTTTGGGCTTATAAACAGCAAGAGTCTCCTTCCTGAATCTGGTGAGTTGACCTGTATGGTTTTACTGCCACTGCCTCTTCCTTTTGCCTTCAATGGTCTGTTGTATCGCCACAGCCTCTCTTGCCTGTCCTGCATGGTGGGTTTGTTGCCTGTGCCCCCGTTCCCCTGCCCTCCATGGTCCATTGTTCAGCCACCGCTCCTCCCGCCTGCCCAGCATGGTCAACTTGTTCCCTTTGCACCCTCCTCCCTGCCCTCAATTATCCAAATGTTTGCCTTACCCTGTGCCTTCCAACAGTATTTTAATGAACAACTAGGGGCCCGATTCACAGAACTAACTTAAGACAAAATCCTAAACTTACTACCATTTTGATATTCACAGAAGGCACTTACTCATTTTGGTATTCACAGAAGGCACTTACTCATCAATGAGTAAGTGCCTTCTGTGAATACCAAAATGAGTAAGTTACTCTAAATGAGTAAGTTACTCAAATGAGAAATTTACTCATTTTGGTATTCACAGAAGGCACTTACTCATCAATGACTGCCTTAAGTGAATACCAAAAGGAGTAAGTTACTCAAAATGAGTAAGTTACTCAAAATGAGTAATTTACTAATTTTGATATTCACAGAAGGCACTTACTCATCAATGAGTAAGTGCCTTCTGTGAATACCAAAATGGTAGTAAGTTTAGGATTTTGTCTTAAGTTAGTTCTGTGAATCAGGCCCTAGATTGCTAACATTCTATATTTATTACAAAAGTGTGGCACACCTGGCGATATCTTGATGTAATCAAAACTATAATACCTAAAGCATTTCCTTTAGAAACTATAAAAATAAGAGAATATTGGAGACGGCAAATGTCTGAAACATTTACTGTCATTACCTAGATCATCTATGATCTAGACTATAAGAATAAAGATGGAACTGGCTTCATGGAACATAATGGCCTGTGTGGCATTGACAAGTTATTGGATGCGCCTAATCTCAGGTCAAGAGCAAAAGATCTGTTTGTGGTGTAAAAAGGAAATACTGCACAGTGAATTAAAATGAGCCAAAAAGGTTAAGAACACTATGGTAAAAGTTTGCAGAGAGATGAGAATCAAGCTGCGTATGGAAGACCTACAAATTGAAACTACAAGGAGTGAGCTAAGCTAAGAGCTATAGGCCCGGAATCATCCCGAGACAGTGACAAATAGTACATTGAGGAGAAAAAATCAGTTCACTTTATGTCTGATCCATGGAAAAAGGAAGTAGGATACCCGTATGTAGATATACTTCCAGATAGCCGCCTGAGAAGAGAAGTGTTTCGAATAAGAATTGGAATTAACCCTTTTTATGCTAATGAATAGATTATAACAGCCACAAGTGATGAAATAGGGAATTGTATATGTGGTCTACTCAAAATACTAAAAACAACATATTGCACATTCTACTGGATTGCCTTGAAGTTTTAACCAAGCTGAAAAAGTTTTACTGCCCAATATTCCTAAAATATGAGATGAAAAATCGAGTAAAGCTATAGAAATTATAACTGAAATGCGGTTCTTAGATATAGCATGTGTCATAGGAAGGTTTATTAATGCTGCTGAAAAGGTTTATATGGGTGTATAGATTTTAATGTAGAAATAGAAATAAGGTATACTTGAGGTGCTTACTGATGTTCATAAACATTTTATACATTGTATTAATTAATGGATGTTTTTAATTTCTTTAATTCACTAATATATGCATCTGTGGCATTTTTAACTTTTCGTATCAATTGCTGTAATAAGAGTATACATCAATTAGAATGTTTTTTCTATTGTGTGTATCTATCTATGTTCTTTGCACTTTTATGGTCTTATTCAGACCAAATACATTTATTTTTGATTGATTGACTGAGAGGGCTATATATATTATCTTTATTGCTTGATTAATAAAAATTATTGCAATCAAAACATCTTCACATCACATAATATTTAAAAACTGTACCACATATACTATTTAAAAAATTGTCAATACAATCATAATATTGTCCAAAAAAACAGATCAAATCACCATATATCATTAATTACTATGACATAATATTGCACATTTTGCAGTTTAAGGTGACAGCGTGCGAAGCATACTAATTCCCTGTATCTAACGACAAGAATTTTTTTTATTAAAAAATACTTCAATAGTTTCTGTAGCAGAATATTACACATGTTGCATTTTGAAGTGCTAATGTGCAGTAATTGCAACTTCCTTTGTATTAAAACAATAATAAAGTGCACAAAAAGTTAATGTAACGGTGAAACTTCTATTATTACATTTCTAATTATCACCCTAGCAGCATGATCACTAAGATGTACAGGATGTAAAAAATATTTAAAACTATTAGGTTCCAGAGCCATAGAAATAATGGAACTCAAGCTTATTATATCAAACATTTTTCAACAGCACTTAAGAATTTTACCAATTGGCATAACAACGGGATAGATTCTACAGATAATCACATAATTAAAGCCTGACAAGCTGATCTAACCCGATCCTCAAGAAATGTGGTTTCAAAAAATGGTACGTCGAATGTTAATCAGCTTAGGACACACGCACACAATATGTACTAATGTTTCTTGTGGCCATCCGCATAGTCTACAATTAGAGTCTGGCCGCTGATTGATCCATGATTGCGTGCCCTCTTTTGTTGGATTTATTCCCATTCGTAACCTTAATAAAATATTTGTAATCTTTGCTGAGAATTAAGGAGTCAAATATGGCTGAATGCATGGGGATTGGTATGAAGACATCACATACCATGCATAATTTTTTTCCTGCTAATGCATTTTTGTCCAGCTTGAGGGATTCAGCTTTGATCTGTTTTTTTAAAATTAACTTATAATTGGGCATTTTCAGATTTTACAGGGCTATTTGCAGACCAAAATCACTTAGGGAGATTAAAATATGAGAATCTCCATTTAGCAGCGTAGGCAGACATCTATTTCTAACCAGCAAATGTTTATTTTTATTTATTTTATTTTATTTGAAAGGTTTTATATAGCGCTGGCTGGACCCGGGGGGATCAGAGCGCTTTACATGAGTATCAGACCATAGTTGCAGGTTACATCGTTACAAAGGTTACACAGTTTTAGAGCAGAGCTACATAGTTACATGTTAAGTTGAGACAAACAATAAGGACATATACGTAAGGGAAAAAGCAGGAAAGGTGAAAGAATCAGCGGAGAGGGGGTAGGAGCAGGGGAAGTAGAAAGAGAATGAAGGAGGGAAAGAGGAGGGGGAGGGTGAGAGACATAGCATGAAAGAGGAGGGGTAGGGTGACGGAGCACAAACTGGTAGACGAGAATGTTCCCTAGAGATGCAGGTGCTGATGAAGACATAGCGACCATACATTTAAAAAATGCTCGTTTTGAGACCAGGCGTTGTCTCTGGAGACCAAGTTCTAATCTGATTGACTGAGAGGGTCTTATTCCCATACAAATTATAATTAGTGCTCTAAAAATCTCAAATGAGGACATATTTTCCTAGTTCTCAAATAGCGACAAAGCACTTTTCAATTATTTGCTATTTTTATCAAGTTGATTACTTGATTATATGTTACATGAGACGATGTGGTATTATCGCGAGTGCTGCAGACTTTGCAACTGGGGAACCAGGTTCGAGTTTCGGCATCAGCTCTACATCCCATGATTCTGGGCAAATCGCTTAGTCTCCCCACGCCTAAAGCCAAAATGAATGTGTCCTTGTGTAATGTAACTGATGTCCATGTAAAGCACTCCAATACCTTCGGGTCAAGTCTGCACTATATAAAACTGTAAAAAAAAAAGAAAAAAAATTAAATGTGTTGCACACTTCTGTCATTGGGCAATACTTGGGCTACATGGGGGCAACATATGTGCTACAGTTGGTCTATCTTTTCTCTGGTGGCCATCTTGAGAGACTTATATTTTATGAAGCTCCCTAATTTCCTCATTTACTGCAGTATCCTCAATAGGAAAATGCTTTCAGCTTATCACTTCGATTCCATCTAGATGGCATTCAGATGTGCCACACTTTTGGTACAAATTCAGAAGGTTAGCACTCTAGTTGCTCATTAGAACAATGTAGTAAAGTTGCTGATCACAAGGGAGGTAACTTTAAGTCTGCTGCTAGTGTTGAAAGTGCATGTTTCAGTCTGCATGTCAGAATGTTTTGATGAAATAGAAGAGGAAGATATTTGAGAACTCACTTAAAATGTGTCCTAATATTTCTTTTTACGGCACTCAACATAATTTCTATGACAAAATGAATCCCCTCATTTTGTTGCTTTCTAAATGAAATGTTTTAAGCTTTACCAGTTTGATTCCATCAAAATGGCTTCATGTGTGCCATCCTTTTGCCATAAGTAAAACTGTTAGCGCTCTAGTTATGCTTTAGAACACTCTCGTAGGCGGCAGTAGAACACAAGGGAATATAGATTTTCCCCAGCTCTGATGAGCAGAAAATGTGGATTTTATTAAAGACACAGAGGCAACTGCCTTGAGTAGTGGCAATAGAGGAGATTGCAATAATGTTAGCTTCCAGTCTTGCCATAAAATAAAATGAACTGAAAGACTGCTCCTCTTGGAAGTACATGTTTTACTGAAAATGTCAGACTTCATTCTCATATGGCTTAAACAGTGTGAATGTGCAGAAAATATGCCTTTGTTTTATCTTCAGGAATACCTTGCATAACCTCTATCTGAAAATTATGAGAAAACAGTTTTCTCTCAAACATGATTCATGAAATCCCAGCAGAAGACATTTTCACAGGTTAAAAGCACGTTCGAACACACCACAATTCCTAAAATTAGTATGGTACCATCAACAAATGATTTATATTGTAACTGAAATCTGTTATCTCCCTTTATACGTTCGGCTTTTTGTGGCCCTGATAACTGCCATTCACTACAATGCATTTCAATGGGGTGCTATCATGTATCCTTGTCCTAAGATGTCGGCCAGCACTTTCTGGTTAAAGTGCTGGCAGCCAATCATATTTCACCATGAGATCTTTGCTTAGGCTCTGCCCAGGTATACAAATTTCCTTTTTCTTTCATATCACAAAAACTACTGAACAGATTTACACCACATCACAAAAAGGCTCTTTCTGGACCAAGAGCTAGCTTTCAGCCAAGTTTGGTGTAAGTCTGTTCAGCAGTTCAGGCTGTAGTCATGCTCAAAATCCCTATAGGAATTAACATGGGAAGCACACTATTTTGACCTGCCCTTTTTCTCGGCCCCCTCTTGGCAGATCACCCCGAAACTTCCCATGCACAACTAGAATCAGGAAGAGACTTTTCTGGAAAGGTTTGCGAAGATTCGTCAAACGGTGCCATAGTTGTAAGCAATACACAAAATGTTTTTCCTATGGAAACTAGGTCCTAACTATAACTACCCACTGGTGACCATGAGTAGGTAAAAAAAAAAATATAGATCACATTTCACTGATACAAAACCATAGAAATTCCCCCTTTATAGTTAGTTCAGCTAACTATAACTCGGGCCCCCGCAATACACTGCTGATGACGTCACATATTACATCACTCATGACATGGTCAGTGACATCACTGATGACATCATCCAGTGACTGTGTGTTTCTGTAAAGTTTAAATATGTTTAATATATATAGGGAAAGGTGTATTGAAGAATGAGTGGGTGTATAAGTGTCTGAATGGATGATTTAGTAGGTGCATGACTGACTCTATAAGTAAGTGATTAAAGTTATCTTACTGAATGCATGGGTTAGTGAGTAAACTGTGTGAATGTCTGTATCCGTCTGTCTGTTGGTGTGTAAGCGGCTGCATGGGTTTGCGAATAGCTACATGAGTGTCTATATGGGTTATTGATTGCTTGTCTGAGTATCTGTATGGGTGCCTGAGTGTTTGTGTGGGTGGGGTGTGTGTGACTGTACATAGATGTGTGAGTGGGTGATTAACAGGGTGCATGGTTTCAAGAGTGCATCTGTGATGGACTGTGTATGGGTGTGCTAGTGAGTCAATGTATATCTCAGTTGTATATGTGTGAGTAACTACATATGTGAAAGACAGTATATATGTGTGTTGGAGTACATAAATGGCTATAACTGAGAGTGTGTGATTGTGAGAGTGGCTGTATGGATGAGTCTGTGCTTGTATCAGTGAATGTATAAGAGCGTAAGTATGTGCTAGTATTTGTATGATTAAGTGAGCTGGTGTGTGTATAACTGTATAGGTGAGTAAATGGGAGTGTGATTAATTTTTTTACATCACTGACTAGGTGTGTGATTACCTCTATGGATGAGTGGCGGTGTGTGGGTGTCGATATAGGTGTATGAGTGCATATGATAGTCCTGTACTGAGTGACCGTAAGTATGAGTGACTGTACGGGTGAGTGAGTGGATGTGTGTGTAGACCTAAGAATCAGTGAGTGGGTATCTACTTATTGGTCTTGGAGTGTCTATGGTTTTGAGAATGGCAGTCTGTAATTTAGAGTGGGTGTATCAAAAGTTATATTAGGGTGTGGGAAGATGCATCAAATAATCACATGGATGATGTCATCAGTGATGTCATTTGAGATGTCATCAGTGATGTCACTGACCATGTCATGAGTGATGTAATATGTGACGTCATCAGCAGTGCATTGCGGGGGCGCGAGTTATAGTTAGCTGAACTAACTATAACAAGGGAATTTCTATGGTTTTGTACGAGTGAAATGTCCATCTAACTATAACTTTCCCTAAAACCTATGGTTTTTTCAGTGAACTTCTAAGGTTTTTTAAATGCTAATTTTTAACTATAACGTATCTGAAACCTATGGTTTTTTAAGTGAATTTCAAAGTTTTTCTAAATGCTAGTTTCTAACTGTGCCTACAGAGATAGGACATGTGAAGAAAGAAGAAAAAACACACAGAAAGAAGCAACAGAAGTCCACAAAGATGAAGAACATTACAGGAAGAAGCAAGACATGCAGAAAGAACCAACAGAGGAAAAGAAAGAGGCCTTGTTGCAAAATCATCCTGTGCCCACAACTTTTTCAGACGGGTACTGGTGGTAACTGACTCTGACTAACCAGGCCTAGAGCCAGTGCTATGCTAAAAGACACTTAAAACACAGTGAAAACACCTACATACACTAGGGAACACTATGCATTGCGGTACCCCTGTGATTAGCATGACCTCCTCTGTAAGGCCCTAGTACATAATAGGGCAGGGGGATTAAAACTACCTCTCAAAACCCGCCATGGGGCGCGTTTGCACAGTGGTGAACTGAGGGGGCGGGGCCTGAGATGGTGTGTTTTAAGTTGGGGAATTAATACCCCTTCCATCCTGAGGGCCCCTGGGGGCCAACTAGCCCACCAGGTTCCTCCAGTAAACGCCACAGAGCTGCATTGCAGAGAGGTGTAAAAAGGGGCATGGCCTGGACCACCTCTCTTACTGGAAGCACCTGGTGGGCTAGTTGGCCCCCAGGGGCCCTCAGGATGGAAGGGGAATTAATTCTCCAACTTAAAACACGCCAACGGGCATGTTTGCACACGTCACCTCAGGCCCCGCCCCCTCCCTTCACCGCTGTGTAAACACGCCCCATGGCACGTTTTAAGTTGGGGGATTAAGTCCCCTCGAATCCTGAGGGTCCTTGGGGTCCAGCTAGCCCAACAGTTACCTCCAGTAAGCACCACAGAGCTGCGTTGCAGAAAGGTACAAAAAGGGGCTTTGCCTGGACCACGTCTCTACAACGCAGGTCTGTGGCACTTACTGGTGGTACCTGTTGGGCAAGTTGGCCCCAAGGGCCCTAAGGATTGAAGGGGAATTAATTCCCCAACTGAAAACGCACCACAGGACTTGTTTGTACACGTCACCTCAGGCACCGCCCCCTCCCTTCACCACTGTGTAAACACGCCCAATGGCACGTTTTAAGTTGGGGAATTAGGTCCCCTCGAATCCTGAGGGTCCCTGGGGTCCAACTAGCCCACCAGGTACCTCCAGTTAGCGCCACAGGGCTGCGTTGCAGAGAGGTGGTCTGAGGCCACGCCCCTTTTGACACCTCTCTGCAACGCAGCTCGGCGCATACTGGAGGTACCTGGTGGGCTAGTTGGACCCAGAGACCCTCAGTATTCAAGGGGAATTAATTCCCCAACTTTAAACGCGCCATAGGGCGTGTTTGCACACATGCCACCTCAGGCCCCGCCCCCTCCCTTCACCACTGTGCAAACGCACCCCGTGGCACATTTTAAGTTGGGGGATAAAGTCCCCTTGAATCCTGAGGGTCCCTGGGGTACAACTAGCCCACCAGGTACCTCCAGTAAGCGCCACATACCTGCATTGCAGAGAGGTGTAAAAAGGGGCGTGGCCTATGAACACCTCTCTGCAACGCAGCTCCCTGGTGCATACTGGAGATTCCTGGTGGGCTAGTTGGCCCCCAGGGACCCCCAGTATTCAAGGGGAATTAGTTCCCCATCTTACAACGCGCCAGGGGGCGCGTTTGCAGAGTGCTGCAGGGAGGGGTGGGGCCTCCTGCGCAATGCCGGTCTATTTTTTTAATTTATTTTTTTAGAAGGAGGGCTGTGTGGCCCCACTTCCTTTCCTATTTTTGGGCCCTGGGGAGCCCATCCCCCAGGGCCTGACCCCTATTTTGTTAAATTAAAAAAAACGAAGGGGGCCCGCGTAGCCCCCCTCCTGAATCCATTTTCGGCCCGGGGACCCCATCTCCCGGGGCATGGCCATTGTTTGTTTTCAAAATAATTGGAGGGGGCTGCGTGGCCACCCTCCTCAGGCCATTTATGGCCCCGGGGACCCAATCCCCCGGGGCTGGCTTGTGCGTAGTTTTTTTTTTTTTATGTTGGAGGGGGGCCGCGTGGCCCCCCTCCCGGGCCACTCATGGTCCCGGTGACCCCATCCCCTAGGGCCTGGCCTCTCGTTGGGGACCGTGGGGGGATCCCCAATCCCCCCACGGTCCCGCCGGCTCCCCACGTCCTGCACGAGCCGGCATTGCTTTTACACAAGGGGAGCTGCTGACATGCAGCTGCCCTTATGGGAAAGCAATTCTGCTTTGCTTCATTGAAGCGAGAGCAGGTTTCCCCGCTCTCGCTTCAATGAAGCAAAGCAGAGTTTGCAATGACAGGGCGAGGCTTCCGCCCTGTCATTGCAAACAGAAGTGTCCCGGTGTGGGCACCCTGGGACACTGCAGGAGCCAGCCCTGGCGGGTGGCGGTCCCCAGGGCCATGAAGGGCTCCAGTAGGGGCCACGCGGCCCCCCTCCCAACAATTGCACAGCCCCGAGGAGGTTGTAATTCCCGGGTCCATTACGGACCCCTGAATTTAAATACTAGTGCCCCGGGGAGGTGGTGGTCCCTGGGGCGTGTGGGGGGGCCTAGATTCCCCCCACACAGGTCTACTATTTTTAAAAAACGCCCCGGGGCTTGGGGGTCCTTTGAGGACCCCATACATAAAAAAAACCCCGGGAGTGGCGGTCCCTGGGGCTGCAGGGGGGCTGTGTGCCCCCGCAAATATTTATAGAAAGCCCCGGGGGTGGTGGCCCACCCGGGGGCTAATTAATAACGAAGCGCGGGAGAACGCACTTCGTTTTTTTTATTTTTGCGGCATGATCCGCGGATCCTCCGCGCATCCAGCGATTTGTTTTTAAAAACAAAATGCTTGTTTTGGCCCTGGGGGTCCTTGTGGGACCTCCTGAGCAGGCCTGGGGGTCTGGGTGTTTCTACCATGCCCCCTTTTCCTGTTTTACGCATTTGTTTTTCTGTTTTCTTGTGCCTCGCTTCTACCTAGGCACAAGATGGCTGCCAACACTTGGTTTGGAGTGTAGACAGCCAATTAGCATGAAGCTCATGATCGGGAGGGTACGCGGATCCTCCATGTCTCTAGATATCACTATCTTTAGTTTGTAATTTCTCAAAAACTACTGAACGGATTTACACCATTTTTCAAAAAGTTGCTTTCTGAGCCAAACAGTACCTTTTTGCCAAATTTAGTGTAATTCCGTTCAGCAGTTTTTGCTATAACCGTGTCTAAAGTTTCCTATGGAAAATCGATTTTTTTACCTCTATTTTTTGAATTTCTCAGGAACTACTGAACGGATTTACACCATTTAAAAAAAAGGGTGCTTTCTGAACCAAGGGCTACCGTTTTGCCAAATTTGGTGTAATTCCATTCAGCAGTTCGGGCTGTAGTCGTGTCTAAAATGTCCTATGGGAAATAACATGGGGAAAACGCGTTATGGGACCCTCTTTTTTCTCTGCCCCCGCTTGATGAATCACCCCCAAACTTTCAGGATATGAACTGACCAGAGCGCCCCACCAGTTTTGAAAATTTCCCGAAGATTCGTCAACCGGCGCCATAGTTATTTGGAAAAGAATGTTAAGATTATCCTATGGAAACTAGGTCCTAACTATAACTACCTACTTGCGATCACCAGTTGGTAATATATATATATATATATATATATATATATATATATATATTCACTGGAAAAACAACAGGTTCCAGGGATTTTATAGTTAGTTGGACATTTCACTCGTACCAAACCAGAGAAATTACCCCTTTCTAGTTAGTTCAGCTAACTATAACTCGCGCCCCCGCAGTGCACTGCTGATGACGTCACATATTACATCATTCAAGACATGGTCAGTGACATCACTGATGACATCACGGATGACATCTCAAATGACATCAATTAAAATTAAAATTGAGTCTTGATTCATTAATTTCAGAGTCCAGTAGACAACTAACTATAACATCCCTGAAATCTACATATTTCGACAATATATTCCATGCATATTTCATCTTTTTTTCCAAACGCCTACTCTGCGGTCAGCAGGGCTCACAATTTGAATTGAGTGTTGATTTTTTAATTGCAGAGAGAATTGTACTCTATGTCCTCGGATTTTGTCAAGAAGAAGTGACAAAAAGCATTCCTCGATGTCTGTGCTGACTACTGCCTTCCATCTACACTGCAGACAGCAGGGCTCACAATTTAGATGGAGTCACGATTGCAGATGACGCAGTCCAGTAGGCAACAGACATTGCATCCAGTGTGGCCCGCCCGGACCACAAATAATCTCTGGCTGCGCACACGCTGAATGCTTCAGGTACCACTAACTCTGTGCAGCTCAAGTCAACGCCATATGACTGTGGGCCCTTGCTGACCGCTGCTTCTGGCCTACACTGCGGTCAGCAGGGCTCACAATTCAAATTCAGTTTTGATTAATTAATTTTAGAGTCCAATAGGCAACCAACTATAACGTCCCTGAAACCTACATATTGTGACAATGTATTCCATACATATTTCATCTTTTGTTCCATACGCCTACACTGTGGTCAGCAGAGCTCAACATTCGAATTCAATCTTGATTTATTAATTGCAGAGCCCAGTAGGCAACAGACATTGCATCCACTGCGGCCTGCCCGCACAACACATCATCGCTGGCTGCGCACACGCTGAGTGCTTCAGGTGCCACTAACTTTGTGCAGCTCAAGTCAATGCCACGTGGCTGTGTGCCCTTGCTGACCGCTGCCTTTGGCATACACTGCAGTTAGCAGGGCTCACAAATCAGATTGAGTTGCGATTGCAGATGACGCAGTCCAGTAGGCAACAGACATTGTTCCCAATGAGGCCCGCGCGCACAATGTATCAGCGCTGGCTGCGCACACGCTGATTGCTTCTGATGCCACTAACTCAGTGCACCACAAGACAACACCACGTAGTTGTAGGCCCTTGCTGAGCGCAGTCAGTATAAGGTCTCACACATATCCAATCCAATCCTGTCCTGCAAGGATGCACCATCATTGTTGGCTGCGCACACGCTGAACTCTTCAGGTGCCACTAACTCTGTGCATCACAACTCATGGACCCTTTATGATTGACTTTCGTTCTGTAGACACCAGATGCAACAATGTCACCTCATGCAGCAGGAATATCCCAAAGGGATATTAACAATTTCTTCACATCAGCACGCTCATCTCTGGTGCCCATACCTCAGTGCACCACAAGTCATGGACCCTTTACAATACAATCTTTTTGTGTGTGATTTAAGATCTGGTACCCCTACCTTAGTGCACTACAAGTCATGGACCCTTTATGATTGAATCTATGTGTGTGATCCGATTATCACTGTTGTAGTTGTTGCCAGCACCAACCATTCCCTGAGGGCTGGCTTACACTCACACCACACGCATCCAGCACAGACATCACTGGACATGTGACCCTGGTAATAAAAAGGGGCTGAGCGCATGTGCCCGTAGCCAGTTCCACTATCTATCTAGCTGTGTCCGTGTGTTTATTATGTGTGCATGATGGCCCTGGTCCCTACCACATTATATTGTGCTGTTGACTGCGCATGCAACCATGTTACCTCTGGCAGTGGGGAAGACCTCGGTTATGTAACTTTGTCTGGGTCATTCTATGAGTACATGGGTAAAGACTGGATGATTAGAGTACTTGGGGATTGGCGGAGTGATTGGCTAAGTACATATGTTGGCGGAGCCTAACCCCCAAGCACAAGCTTGGCTCTAATTGGCCGCCAACCAGTGGCAGCCCTGGCGGAGAGTTGGGATTGCAAACCAAGCCTCTGGAAAGGCCCAGAATCCTGTCTGTAAGATATTCCCAGCCCCACAGCTGGATCATTGACATACGGCGGATAGAATCTACGGAATTCTGTAAGCGGAAGCGGAGTGGGCTGAGCCGGCATTCACCAGTCAGGGGCGCAACTAGAGCCAAATTTCTGGGGAGGCTGATAAAATTTTTGGGGGAGGGCTAATTCTTCCAGTCATAGGCAGAGTGGAAATGCAGGGGCACTAAAACGAGGTGAAATCACAACAAAGCCTCATATACAGGAAAAAATGGTCTTTTAAAGACCTGTGAATTACTCGGGTGCCGCGCAGAGAGCTGCACACCCAGCAAGTTCACACTAGGTGGCCGCGCTGAGAGCCGCGCACCCATCGCATTCACACTAGGAGGTTGCACTTAGAGCCGCGCACCCAGCGCGTTCATACTAGGAGGCCGTGCTGAGCGCCACCTTAGGATCACCACTCCAAACTTTTATAAAAAAACAACAGTCCACTTCCATGAATTTATATTCGTCCCGAGGACCCCATCACCAGGGCATGCCCAATTATTGAATGTTTTTATTAATCATTAGGAAGGGGGGCTGCATGGTCCCCCTTACCTTGTCCACTTCTGGCCCCGGGGTCCCCATTACCCGGGGTAAATTGTGATTTTGTCATAAAATATTTATTGGGCCTGATTCACAAAGGTAAACTGAGATGAAATTCTAACTTTACGACTTTCCGTATTCACAAACTGCATTTACGAGTAGTAAAGTTTGACTTTTGTCTCAGTTAAACTTCAGCTTTGGTCGTAAGTTTATCTGAGATCAAAACTGAGACAAAACTTTACCACTCATAAATGCCCTTTGTAAATACCAAAAGTTGTAAAGTTAGACTTTCATCTCAGTTTACCTTTGTGAATCGAGCCTCTAACATATGAGTTTAGATTCTGCACAAAGGGAAAAAGAAAGTGGTCAACATACATAGATGTTTTATGTAGTAAACATTTTTTGGTTGATACTTTGGTCATCCTGGGAGTTGACCTGAACCTTGTCAATTTTAGGGAGTAGATAGAATGTAGGTACAACTGGTGAATCATTTCTAAGGAGGTGCATCTCATCCCAATTGATTAACTGGTCATTGTATCATTCTTTCAGCTGTTCTGCATATCTAAGTTGTATATATGTGCAGTGTGCTCTTTCAATCTTTTCATAACATGATCTATCACTTACCTGTCTCAGTGCCTCTTTTACGTACTTCTCCCTAGACATAAGGACCATGTTTCCTCCTAGCTGAAGGTTTTATACCCAGCTTATCATATTTCTATAATCTTACCAAAGCTTCCCATTGCTCTTTACTTACGTTGTCTTGAGTCCATTGTTACACAATCTTAACATATATGCAGCCACTAGATTTGTATATATAGATATATAAAATATATCAATCTATCTATCTATCTATCTATCTATCTATCTATCTATCTATCTATCTATCTATCTATCTATCTATCTATCTATCTATCTATCTATCTATCTATCTATCTATCTATCTATCTATCTATCTATATTTTTGTTGTTGATCATTTGTCTATAACGCTGCCTCCCATGGACAGAACCACATGAAATTGTGCAAAAAACACATTTAGGGCCCGGTTTACATTTCTGCAGTTGGGACATTTGTGGGAGGGATGGGCGGAAACAGAAGCGAGGAGGCCATATGTGTGTAACTGTGAAGGGCTTTTATTCCAAAGTATAAATACAAAGTATGCAAGTAAGAACTCTTCTCCAAATAATAAGTCAGGTTTTCACAATGGGGTTCTCCTCCCAGGGAGTGGCTTTAGCCGAGTATGAGATGCTTCTAGTAATTCCTCTTCTTTTTTGGTTCGTTTCTAGGCATTCTAGTGTTCTGGTGGGGGTCCCAGGAGGCTTGTTGAGGGAGCAGAACAACAGAGAAAAGGTAGGGTAAGGAAGGCTGTAGCCCTGTGTTGACTTAACGTAATACCCTTCACCACACCACCGTGGAGGTACTTGGGCCAAAGAAATTAGGACACAGTCAATTGTTGTGTTTCTGGATGACAGACTCCCTTAATACTTGAGGTTTATCTCCCGTGTGCTACACAAGGTGAAGGGTGAGGGGAAATGCAAGGGGTCTATGTTCGATGGAGCCAGTGAGAAGGAAAAAAAAGTTGGGAAAAGGAGAAAAATAAAACCAAGAGCCAAACAATGAACCCCTTCCCCCTTCTAGAAACATAGCTGGTGTGTTATACTGGGTTCAGTTTCCTGACCCGTGTCCTAACCTCCCACCACATTCGCTCTCTTTGGTTTCACGTACCACCACTTGCCGCAACTCTCTGGAGTTGCAGTGGCTCCAGCTCATCCTTAGGGGACCACCACTCCTCACTTCTACACACCCAGAGATCCCTCAGCTTTGTCCTCTCTGGCACGGGCATCCTCCTCGACAGCGTCTTCTTTGATGGCATCTCTTCGGACATAATCCCCCTCCCAGTCGCTGCTCAGGTGACATACCTCCGTTCGGCCTCCTACCTCTCCTTTTCTAGTCCTCTTAGGGTTAGGGATTGGTTGGGTCTCTGCACAACCCCACCTCCTGATTGGTCCAATCGTTGGACCATTTCTGGTCTTTCCTGAGAAAGCAAAAGACAATCCATTGTCACTGTTGGGTCCTGCTTCCAGCCTTCATTGTCAGCGTCCGAGCAGAAGCAGAGCAGGGCCATCTCATCGACTCCGATGGTAAGTCGGGGCTTGGTGTAGGGGTTAGGGTTGTTTCCTTACATTCCCCTCCCCTAACTTTCTTGTCTACAAGAAAAGAATCCCGGGGGTACCTAGACAGGTAATCTACATTGGTCTGCTCTTTCCCTTTTCTGTGGTGGACAGTAAAGCGGAAGAGTTGTAGTGTTAAAAGCCATCGTAATATTCTTTGGTTGTGTCCCGTGTTTCAAGATAGCCATTCTAGAGGGGCGTGGTCAGTGCAAAGTAGGAATTCCCTACCTTCTAGATAATATCAGAGAGACTTGATAGCCCACTTAATGGCCTATGCTTCTTTTTCTATAGGTGGGCATTTAGTTTCTCGAGGGAAGAGATTTCGACTGATATAGATAACAGGTCTCTCTTCTTGGTTAGTGTCATCGGTTTGTGATAACATGGCTCCAAGGCCACTTTCTGATGCATCAGTTTGTAATAGAAATGGTTTATTATAGTTGGAGCTTAACAATAATGGTTTGGAAGTGATGGTTTCTTTTAGTAACCGAAAAGCCTGTATCTAGGCAATACAAGGATTTCGAAGGCGTCTGCACTGTCTGTACGTTCTTTTTAAGAAAGTCAGTTAAGGGGGCGGCTATGTGGGAGAATTTCGGGATCAATCTCCTATAGCAGCCTAATAGACCTAGGAAGGCTGTGAGTTATTTCCTAGATCCAGGAAAAGGTATCTGTGAAATGGCGGTTACCTTTTCTTCTTAGAGTTTTATGTAACCCGAGAAGGTACCCCAGGTATTTTACTGATTTTGTAGCCAGGTGGCTATTGGCAGGGTTAATGAAGAGCCTGCTGTTGCCTAAGGCTTGAGTGACAGTAGGTAGATTGTTTAAATGCTCTTCCTAGGAAGAACTATAGATGAATATGTCATCGATGTAAGCAGCTGAAAAGTCTCTGCAGGGTTGCAAATTTATATTCATAAGCCTTTGGAATGTAGCCGGTGCACCATGCTTGCCAAAAGGAAGCACTCTGAACTGATATAGACCCTGGGGTGTAGAGAAGGCTGTTTTCTCTCTATCCTATTCTCTTGGAGGCACTTGCCAGTATCCCTTACATAAGTCCAATATGTGTATGTATCGGTCCTTCCCCAGTCTTTCTGTCATTTCATCAACTCTGGGGAGAGGTTCAGCATCAAATTGTAATAACTTGTTCACTGCTCAGAAGTCGATGCAAAATCGAATAGAGCCATCTGGCTTTGGCACTATTACAGTTGGGGAACTCCACTCGCCTTTAAATGGTTCTATGACCCCAAGTTCTAACATTTGTTGAATTTCTTTCTCTAACGTTTCCCTTCTTGATTCTGATATACGGTAAGGGCGTAGAATATGTATATCATGTTCTGTGATTGTTGATTTCCCTGGTAGTAAGGAAAGTACCTCTTGAAAGGGTTGTAAGCTTTCCCTGAGTTCTTGCTTTTGAAGATTAGGTTATTAGATTATATCGATAATCTGTTCTGCTGGAGATTAAATGGTTTCCCGTTAACACAGGGTGTGTTCCTTCCCATTTTTTTAATTAAAATGATTTGGAAGATTTGAGTGTGTCTCCTTCTCGGGTTCATCTCTACTTTGTAGGTTACTGAGGTTACCTTTTCTATGATTTATAAGGGCCTTGCCATTGTGCTATCAGTTTATGTCCCGAGGTAGGCATCATAAGAAGCACCATGTCTCCTACATTCACGGTTCGTTCTTTGGTCTTCTTACCATACTGATCTTTCTGGGATATTTGTGCCTGTCCCATATTAGATTTTACTATCTCTCTCACCTGATTTAGATCAGTTTTTAAATTAGCTACATAATCCAGGAGGGGCCTCGCCCTGTCTTTTTCTTCTTCCCACTCCTACCTGGCCATGTCTAACAAAGTGCGGGGCTGTCTTCCATATAATGATTCAAAGAGGGGTACCCTAAGCTTTTTTGTCGCCCACACCCTATTGCAAAAAGTCTTCCCATTTTCGTGCTTCTGGATTTAACAATTTTTTAGGGTGCTTTTTAGGGTGGCGTTATAGCGCTCCACTAAACCATCTGTTTGTGGGTGATATGCGGCTGTGCATATCTGCTTTATATTCAGTTGTTGACAAACTTGTTGAATTAGCTTGAACGTGAATGGGGTTCCCTGGTCAGTGATAATCTCTTTTGGGAATCCAACACGGGAAAAGATGGTGATCATGGTCTCGGCTACTTGTGTAGTGTTGGGATGTCTCAGGGCTACTGCTTCAGAGAATCTTGTAGCATAGTCCACCAAGACTAACACGTAATGACACCCACTACAGGAAAAGAGAAGGGTCTCAAGTATATCCATTCCCACACGAGAAAAAGGCTCATCAATTATGGGTAAGGGCCTTAAGGGGACTCATGGGGGTATATATCGGCTGTTTTTCTGGCAAATAGGACACTCCTTGCAGTATTTTCAAACCTGTTGCTACAACCCAGGCCAGTATAACTTGTCTAGGATGGCTTTCTCAGTTTTGTCGACTCCAAAATGCCCTCCTAAAAGATGGCTGTGTGCCAAAAAGAAAACTTTTTCTCGAAAAGGTTGTGGCATCAATAGCTGGATCAGCATGTTCTTCCCTCCCTTCCAATTCAACAGCCCTTCTCGTACAAAGAACTGAGGACCTACTTGATGAGGGTCTTCTTGTTCTGTGGCTTGTTTCCATGCCTCTTGGACAGTAAGGTCTTTGTGTTGGGAAGAGTGGAAGTTTCTATCATGATTCCACAGTTGGTATCCATTGTTGGTTAGGACCCTTTTAGCCCAGCTCTGCTTCTTCTTTCTGTTTTTGCTTTCTGCTTTCTTTCTTTCCCTATGGTCCAGTCGTGATCCTGGACCTGGGAAAAAGGGTCTGTTCCTCTTCACTCATCTTCTCCAACCGTTCCTTCCCTTCCACCATTTTGGTCACAGCGTCCTCCATGTCCCCCGATTCAAGGTACAGTAAGTATGGCTGTAGCTCTGCGTTGACTTAACGTAATACCATTTACCACACCACCGTGGAGGTACTTGGACCAAAGAAATTAGGAAACAGCCAATTGCTGTGTTTCTGGATGACAGACTCCCTTTATACTTAGGGTTTATCTCCTGTGTGCTATACAAGGTTGAGGGTGAGGGGAAATGGAAGGGACCTGAGTTCAATGGAGCCAGTGAGAAGAAAAAAAACTTGAGAAAAGAAAAACCAAGAGCCAAAACAATGAAGTCCTCTCCCTCCTTCGAGAAACGTGGCGGGTGTGTTTTACTGGGTTCAGGTTCCCAACCCGCGTCCCAACCTCCCACCATGTTCACCCTCTTTGGTTTCACATACCGCCAATTGCCGCAACTCTCCAGAATTGTGGCGGCTCCAGTGCGTCTTCAGGGTACCACCACTCCTCGCTCTACACGTCCGGAGTTCCCTCTGCTTTGGCCTCTCTGGCATGGGCGTCCTCCTCAATGGCGTCTTCTTTAATGGCGTCTCTTAGGGTGGAATCCCCCTCTGCGGTTGCTGCTCCTGTGACGTACCTCCTTTCGTCCTCCTCCCTCTCCTTTTGTCCTCCTCTTAGGGTTAGGGATTGGTTGAGTCTCTGCACACCCCGCCTCCTTATTGGTTCTATCATTGGGCCATTCCTGATCTTTCCTGAGAAAGCAAAAGACAGCCCGTTGTCACTGTTTGGTCCTGATTCCAGCTTTCGCTGTCAGTGTCAGAGCAGAAGCGGAACAGAGACCATCCCATCAACTCCGATGGTAAGTCTGGGCTTGGTGTAAAGGTTCGGGTCGTTTCCTTACAACATTGTTCCACCAGGGTGAAGGAGTAAGTTCCTCCCTGGTGAATGTCCTGACCGTCAGATCTTTGAATGAGTGTCAAGATAGCGGTCATTTGTAAAGCAGTGTTAATGTATTTTGCTGTTTGATGGAAGGCTGCTACAACGTGATAAAGCCTTGAGCCAAACAGTTGTCCTTTTTCAAAAAGAAAATTACTAAACTGGATTTTCTTTTTGTAAATAAAAAAAAATAATGCACCCCTCACCATTGGAGTACTTTCCCATGGCAAGGGGGGGCATTAGTTAATTTTTTACTGTTCCTGAACACCAGTGTTCACTTGCCCGTGAAGGACAGTAAAAAACAGCTAGATGGCCACCCATCCTAATTGGGCAGCCAGACATATATCCAATTCAAAATTGAGAAAGGCAGATGGAGTGTGAGAGATAATAAGAAGGAGAGAGAAAGAAAGAAATGACAGAGTTGTGGAAATCCAAGGCTGCACGCAGTGAGGGTTGTGAGCAGCGATCGTTAGGTGCACACAATGGGGTGGGAAAATAATAAATATCATGCAACAGGGGTTCTGATGGGTATCATTCAAGTCAAATTATGAATACAGAGCATAATAACCTCATGCAACCAATGCCTTCGGTGAGTTGGGAGCAGGGCGTGGCCCTGTGTCCAAGCCCCTCTGTGCAGAGCCAGATGTTGGACACAGCATAGGTTGGGCATCCACAGGGGGGGTTGGGAATAAAGAGTATTGCAAAAAAGTTGTAGAAATTCACAGAAAAAATAAAATTTAAAGCTGAGTTGTGTTTATCAGTATCACAACTGAAACTCGCCATTTATAGTATGCAACACATACAAAACCTACCATCATTCATGAGGCTCATCAAGCTCAAAACACTAATTTACAAATTACACTTGAGAAAAGATAACCAAGAGTTAAAGATGGTGGGTGACGTGAGTTATAGCTTGTTGTGCATTGCATACTATCATTGGTCATTTTCAGTGGTTGTGCATGTTTGAGCCAGAATTATAACTCAACTTTAAGTGCTTTTCGGTAAACAAATCTAACACATACACACACACATTAAACAGAGGCAGTTGAGAGTTATAGTTAGAAATGGCTTTCCATAGGAAATAGATTTTTGGGGTTTGTTAAGAACTTTGGTGCCGTTTGACGAATCTTCACGAAACCTTCCACAAAAAAGGTTAAACCAACTCCGCCCCTCCTAGCATGTTTCTGGGTGATCCATCAAGCAGGGGTCGAGAAAAAGAGGGGGTCCCAAAACACATTTTCCTCATGTAATTTCCCACAGGAAAACTAAACAGCGATACAGCTAAACCTGCTGAACAGAATTACACCAAATTTGGCTGAAAGAAAGGTCTTAATTCAGGAAGCATGCAATATGTGATTTGGTGTGATTCTCTTCAGTAGTTTTTGAGAAATTTCAGGTTCAAAATGTATGTATATATAGTAAAGGTGGTACTATCATGGTAGGACTGCAGTACAGCAAACACAAACCAAGCGGCTAGGGGCCGTTTTACAGACAGTGTCCCTGGGGCACAATGGGCATTTGCGCCCGCTTTGCTCACCCCCTGGCCCCTTCTGTAATACCAATAGCGCTGGTGCACATAAAGCTCCAACGCTACCTGCAGGGGGCATTCCCTCATTTGCATGGGGGTGTGCCCCATGCAAATGTGGGAATCCTTTTGCCTCTCCACCTGTGCAGTATTGCAGATGTGGGCGCAGACGCAAAGAAGCTGTCAGGAGGCTTATTGACAGTGCGCCACCTTTAAGGTGGCACATTGTTAGTGTGCCCCTGAGAGCAGCCCTCTGCAGGGGATAAAGAGGGTCCTATGAACCCCTCAGATATCCCCTAGCAGGTGGGTGCAGTCACTGACTGCACCCGCCTGTAAGGGGATCTCTAATCCCCCTACAAAGTGCTAGCGGGTTGCCGCCTACACAGTGAAACACGGAGCGGCTGCTTCAAAGCTCGTATTTCACTTGAATGCGCTGCCCCCAGGGCAGCATAGGTTCGCGGCTGCCCTGAGGGCAGCGCATTATATGTAATAGGGCACGCTTTCTCTGTTTGGGCCTCGAGCACCTGTTTTAAAGTGCACCAGGAGCAAACAGGGAAAGTGCGCCCGAATAGATGTTATGGCCCCTGACTAGCAGTCCGCAACATGGAGAGAAAGTTGTGGTTACCATTTTATGACTCGGGGACTTGGTGCGAGAAAAAATAAAACTAAGGAATAAGGGGGTAGGGTAGGGTTACCCTGCCCCCCTGGCCCTTGTGAGGGGGTTGGTCCCAGAGGGACATCTCCCTGGTTCATATTAATTTTTTTTTTTTTTTGTGGATGTGTGATAACGTTGTACTAACGCGGTGCTCAGCGCAGCCCCTGTGCAATTCCACAGTAGTACTTCAGTACCGAGGTGCAGCGAATAATTTTTTTAAAAGGCAAAAAAGGGTTGCCTGCTTGTTGGAGGATGGGCACAGAGCCTGGTTGCAGGCCAGATCCTGCAGCCAACCCTGCAAAGCACATGGCCAAAGGCAGTGCACATTGGAGGGTTGACCGCCTGTGGATCATTGGATGCAGATACTAGCCATAGGCTAGGTTCTGTAGTCAAGCTCATGCTCATGGCCATAGCATGGTGCAGGGTAGGCCTAGTTAGGTATGGTATTAAAATATTAATTTACATAAAAAAACTACAAATTCACGCAAAAAACCAAGGGTTAAAGAGACATTATAGTTAGGTATGGTTATAATATTTTACTTTACATTAAAGAAAAGAGAAACTTACTAAAAAAAAAGGTTAAGATGACGTTATAGTTAGGTGAAAACGTCAGTTAGAATTTTAAACCAATGAAATTCATCAGTGATAGTTTACAGAAGAAACTGTAGCTCCCTTACCTTACATGCACAGAGTTGTCATCAATATTGATGTTATTATGATGTCATAGAACATGTCATTTTGGCATCCTCCCCAGCCTAGGTACTAATACATGAATATGCCACACACAGAACTTAGTATCACATATTTTTATTCCTGTGCATGTAACTGCAAATTCAATGTTCTAAACAGGAACTCTATTCACCACACCCGAACACTTACATCATAGTTCTACAGAGTCTATCAGGAACCAGAAGGGTCCCGTCATTACTAACTCACAAGACACTACTTCTCCCCCTCTGTTAAATAAACATTTTTTTTTTACAGATATACATATACATGTATATATGCATATAGAAATCCTACGATTGCTGCAGAAAAGACGAGCCACTACAGTTTGAGTTCTTCAATATTGCGGGTTTATGTATATATATATATTCAGTGAAAAAACCATAGGTTTCAGGGGCGTTATAGTTAGCTGGACTTTTCACTCGTACAAAACCATAGAAATTCCCCCGTTATAGTTAGTTCAGCTAACTATAACTCGCGCGCCCGCAATGCACTGCTGATGACGTCACATATTACATCACTCATGACATGGTCAGTGACATCACTCATGAAATCACTGATGACATCTCAAATAACATCACTGATGACATCACTGATGACATCATCCAGTGAATGTGTGTTTTTCTGAAAATTACATATGTTTTATATATGTATATCTCAAGGTCGATGGAAGAATAAATGGGTATATAAGTGTCTAAATGGATGATTTGTTTTTGAAAAATTGATTGTATAACTGACAGTGTATCCTAGTGAATACATGGCTTAGTGAGTAATGTTTAAATATGTAAATATCTGTATCAGTCTCTCACTTTGTGTATAAGTGGCTGTATGGGTTGGTGAGTAGCTACATGAGTGTCTATATAGGTTATTAGTTGGTTTTTTGAGTATCAGTACAAGTGTCTGATGTCTGTATGGTTCGGTGGGGGTATTACGTAGTGCATAGGTGCATGAATGAGTGACTCACTGTTTGTATGTGTTGAAGACAGCATGTGTGCAGGACTGTATGGGTGGATGAGTATGTGCATGGGTGTGTTAGTGAGTGAATGGCTGTCTCAATAGTGTCTCTATGAGTAACTACATATGTTTTAAACTAGTATATGTGACTATTGGTGTATATAAGTGAGTATATGTGAGAGTGAAAGATTGAAAGAGTTCCTGTATGAATAAGTATGTGTTTCTATAAGTGATTGTTAAAAAGACTAAGTATGTGTAAGTTTCTGTAGAAGTAAGTGTGGTGGTGTGTGTATAACTGTAAATGCAGGTAAACGGATGTTTGATTCTTTATTAGCCTGAGTGACTATGTGTGTGAGCAACTTTATGGATGAGTGGCGTTGTGTAACAGGATGTATAGGTGTATGAGTACATATGATGAGTGAGTACATGTATGAGTGACTGTATAGGACTGTTGGTGAATGAGTGGATGTGGATCTTACAATTACTGAATAGGTTGTTGTAACTGGTATTGGTATGTCCATTGTTTTGAAAATTTTAATTTCTATTTTTGAATGTGTGTATCAAAGTTTATATTAGGGGGAAAGGAGGTCTGCCTCTCAATCACAAGGATGATGTCATCAGTGATGTCATTTGAGATGTCATGAGTGATGTCACTGACCATGTCATGAGTGATGTAATATGTGACGTTATCAGCAGTGCATTGCGGGCGCGCGAGTTATAGTTAGCTGAACTAACTATAACGGGGGAATTTCTATGGTTTTGTACGAGTGAAAAGTCCAGCTAACTATAACGCCCCTGAAACCTATGGTTTTTTCAGTGAATTTCTAAGGTTTTTCAAATGCTAATTCCTAGCTATAACGTGCCTGAAACCTATGTTTTTTTCAGTGAATTTCTGAAATGCCTACAGAGATAGGACATGTGAAGAAAGAAGGAAAAACGCACAGAAAGAAAAAAAATAAATGCAGAAAGAAGCAACAGAAGTCCTCAAAGACGAAGATAAGTGCAGGAAGAAGTATAACGTGCAGAAAGAACAAACAGAAGAGCAGAAACAATCCTTGTTGCAAAATCATCCTGTACCCTCAACTTTTTCAGACGGATACTGGTGGTAAATGAGTCTGACTAACCAGTCCTAGAGCCAGTGCTATGTTAAAAGACACTCAGAATACAGTGAAAACACCTACATACACTAGGGCACACTATGTGTTGGGGTCCCCCTGTGATTAGCATGACCTCCTCTGTAAGCCCCTAGTATATAATAGGGCAGGGGATTAAAACTACCTCTTAAAACGCACCACAGGCCGTGTTTGAACACGTCACCTCATGCCCCGTCCCCTCCCTTCCCCACTCTGTAAACACGCCCTGTAGCCGTTTTAAGTTGGGAGATTAAGTCCCCTTGAATCCTGAGGGTCCCTAGGGTCCAACTAGACCACTAGGTACCTCCAGTAAGCGCCACAGAGCTGCGTTGCAGAGAGGTGTAAAAAGTGGCACGGCCTGCACCACCTCTCTGCAACGCAGAGCAGTGGTGCTTACTGGAAGCACCTGGTGGGCTAGTTGGACCCCAGGGTCCCTCAGGATTGAAAGGGAATTATTTCCCCAACTTAAAAACGCGCCACAGGGCCTGTGGGCGTTCTGAGTTGAGAGATTAAGTCCCCTTGAATCCTAAGGGTCCCTAGGGTCAAACTAGCCCACTATGTACCTCCAGTAAGCGCCACAGAGCTGCGTTGCATGGAGGTGTAAAAAGGGCCGTGGCCTCAGAACACCTGTCTGCAACGCAGCTCCCTGGCGCATACTAGAGATACCTGTTGGGCTAGTTGGCCCTCAGGGACCCTCAGTATTGAAGGGGAATTAATTCCTCAACTTACAACTGGCCAGGGGGCGCGTTTGCAGAGTGCTGCAAGGAGGGGGCGTGGCCTCCGGCGCGATGCCGGTCTTTTATTTATTTATTTTTAAGAAGGAGGGCTGTGTGGCCCCCTTTCTTTTTCTAATTTATTAGCCCTGGGGACCCCATCCCCCAGGGCCTGCACCCTAATTTTTTTTGTTGAAAAAAATTTATTTGGCCCTCCCAAGGCCTTAATCGGCCCTGGGGACCTCAACCCCCAGGTCATGGCCTTTTTTTAATTTTTTTATTCTTTAGGAGGGGGGCTGTGTGGCCCCCCTCCTCAGGCCAGTTATGGCCCCGGGGACCCCATCCCCCGGGGCCGGCCTTTGTTTTTTATTTTTAAAAAAATATATATATTTATAGAAACACCTAGGACATGCTGGACAAAACGTATCAGCTCCTACCCTGAAAGTCTCGGGGTGATTCGTCAAGCGGGGGCCGAGAAAAAAGGGGGGTCCCAAAACGCGTTTTCTCCATGCATTTTCCCATAGGACCTTTAGTCGAAGGTACAGCCCGAACGGCTGAGCAGAATTACTTGAAATTTGGCAGAGAGGTAGTCCTCAGGTCAGGCATGTGCCTTTTGCATATATGGAGTCAATCTGTTCAGTAGTTCCTGAGAAAATTGCAGTTAAAAGTACATAAATATCTATAGCCGCGCACCGTGCGCGCACCGTGTGAGCACCGTGCGCGCACCCTTACGTGCGCGAGCGTAATTCTGATTGTTTGTTTTGGGTGCGACACTGATAAAGAGAGGTGGCGCACATGAAAAGGGGGCAGGGTAGAGAGTTCCTGACCCCCTAGCCTTTGTCAGGGGGTCCCTGAAGGACCAAAAAAACAATGAAATTCCCCCGTTATAGTTAGTTCAGATAACTATAACAAGCGCGCCCGCAATCCGCTGCTCATGATGTCACATATTACATCACTCATGATATGGTCAGTGGCATCACTCATGACATCACTGATGACATCATCCTTGTGATAGAGTGGCGGTCGCGCGAGTTATAGTTATCTGAACTAACTATAATGGGGGAATTTCATTGATTTTTTACGAGTGAAATGTCCACCTAACTATAACATGTGTGAAACCTATGGTTTTTTAAGTGAATTTGCAAGGTTTTTTAAATGCTAATTCCTAACTATAACATGTGTGAAACCTATGGTTTTTTAAGTGAATATATATATATACTACCTACTGGTAGTTGCCAGTAGGTAGTTATAGTTAGGGCTGAGTTTCCATAGGAAGAGCCTTTTTTGTTTTGCTTATAACTTTGGCGTCGTTTGATGAATCTTTATGACATTTTCCAAACTAATTCTTTGTTCATATCAGCTCCTATTTTGAAAGTGTGGGGGTGATTTGTTAAAGGGGGCAGAGAAAAAAGGGGGGTCCCAAAACATGTTTTCTCCATGTTAATTCCCACAGGAAACTTTAGACAATGCTACAGGTCAAACGGATGAACGGAATTACCCCAAATTTGGCAGGGAGAAGGGTCTTGGTCTAGAAAGCACGCTTCTGTTTATCTGTTGTAAATCCGTTCAGTAGTTTTTGAGAAATATCGAAATTTACAGATATCGATATTTGGGAATTCTGCCATCTGATTGACTGAGGCGTTATGAGCACAAGCTTGCTGCTTATTGGTTGAGAGCGCTGCGAGCGGTTGCAACTAGGAAGTGTTGGCCACCATTTTGTGATTCTGTCAAAGCAAGTAAGGGGAAAAAAGGGCGAAAAAAGTAGGAAAGAGGAGCTGTGAAGTGAACTACTCATACCTACTGGTTTGAAAGTGCTGGGTACGGAAATTAAGTGAGGTATTGCGTAGAGTCTGATGCTGCTAAGATGAGCTGCTGCGGGAGTCGGGGATGAAAGCGTGAGCCTAAACTGTGTGTCTTATGGTGTGAAGTCATGTGCCCTGGTCGCTGCAAACTACCTGTGGAAGTAGTGTCAGCATGTGTTTATACCTACTAGGATGAACTACAGACTCCTACTGGTTTGAAAGTCCTGGGGTACGGAAAATATGTGAGGTATTGTCTAGAGTCTCATGGTGCTAAGCTGAGGTGCTGCCGGAGTCGGGGGTGAAAGCGTGAGTCCAAACTGTGTGTCATATGCTGTGAAGTCATGTGCTCTGGCCGCTCTGCCACATCTGTCAAGTAGTGTCAGCATGTAGTTATACCTACTCGGAGGAACCTTTGTTTCAAACATTGTAACTTGTGCATGGTGCTTAGGAGGTGTTATACAGGGAGTGCGAAGGTATATTTGCGCGTAGCAAATCAATTTGGTAATTGTAAAGCGCAAACTACTCACCCCTATGGGTCTGAAGGCCTTCGAGGCCGGAGTGGAAATTATGTGAGCTATTAAGTGAGCTATTGCCCAGAGTCACATGGAGCTGAGCTGAGGTGTCCAAAGGTGTCCTTCATAAGCATTTCCAAACCTATCCCAGTCAATGTGCCTAGGTCATTTCCACCAAAATGCACAATCATGAGGTCAGGGTGTAGAAGATGCTAAGAGGTTTTAACCAAAGGTAGCAATTGGTGCCACTTCAATCTTCTCTGTGCAAACCATTTAATGTCCACATTTTGTAAACCTAGGTCTAAGTCAATAAGTCTGTGTTCTGCATACCTCTTGCACCAGAAAATATAACTATATCCTACGATCCACACTAGCATTTTGAAGGTATGGCTGGAAGGTATGGAAAGATGTGTGTAGCTCATGCAGTTCCTTGGTAGAATAAGAGATATGTTTAAAGATGGGGAACTACTTTTTTTTGCCATACAAAACGATACGTGATTGGGAGATGAAAAGCATTCTTTTTTTAAAGTAGGGTATACATTTGTTTTGTGGAAAAACATCTTTGTGATTGGTTAAGAAAAAGCAGTTTCAACGTGGAGTACATATCATAGGATAAAATTTGCTCAACTAAACCACACCTGCTACTTGCATTTGGAAGGCACTGTTGGAACTTAAAACAATCGTGAACTTTTAACCTGCACGTGCAGTTAAATATTCGAGAAAATGTTGCAAAAAATATTGTTACGTTGAAAAAAATGTATGAACTTTTAACCTGCACATGTTGTAGAATGTTCTAGAAAGTGTGTTGATAGAATATGTTGCACTTCTGACTTCTATGTGTTGTTGAATATTTAAAAAATGGTTTATATGGAAAATTAAAAAGAAACCAATAAAGAAAAGTTTTGAAACCTAAAAGAATCAAGGAACTATTCTAAATTGTTCTTTACATGTATTTATGTGTGGAGCAACAACATTATAGACACAACAGCACCAGGAAGAGGAAGAAGCAGGGAGTAGGGGGACGGGGGAGACGGGCAGAATGGCACACATGCACAATTAAGTACAGCACAAGTATAGACAAACAATGGCTAAAATGAAACACACCAACAAGGAGCACAAGTCACACAACCCGCCAACACCACACCACTGAACGAGCATAGAAATGAAAACCTCGCTGCATTCATACAGGATGTGTACAAAGGCCGGTCGTTGGTGTTGTGGGATGTCTGCGACCGTGGTCATCACGGATGAGATGCCCAGCACGTGGCACATGGGTGAGTTCAATGTGTGTTACGTTGCCAACCAACTGCTCCTCCCTCCCATGAGCCCCCACACTTTTGTACGGTGCGCTGTTGTATCTCGTGCACTCGTACGGCACACCATTGTAATGCCTATTCACGCATGTCCTGCTACATTCCAACTACACCATCACAGTGCCGTTTGGAGGTGGTGCATGCCACTTTATAACATCGACTGCTGTGGCCTTTGTGGCAGGCCACACCAGAACAAAGAGACACACTTACCGCACTTCCTGTACATGGACGTGTGCGAGACACCCCGTTACCCTTGCCGGATCGGCACACCCCTGCGCTGACCTGTGTACCCCGGACCAGCACACGCCGGTTGTGCATGCAGGATGCGTGAGTAGCTACATCTCCAGGCTCACTGTCAACGCTGAGGTGACAGCAAACTGTGATGTTGCCTGGCTTGTGCCTATCATGCTAAGACAAGGACCACAGGGACACACTTGCTCAGATGTGGGTTTGGGGGGCATTGGCGGTTCTGGAGTTGTTGCAATGAGCCTTGAGGCCCTCATGGGTATCCCTGTATCATGCTCATTGACTCTATGGCACCTGTGGGTGTTCTGGTGTGGCTCTTGGCTGTGTTTCCTTTCATGGTGCAGGTAGTCGTCCTGCTTAACACCAGCAGAAAGCAGGTGTAAAATACCTGGTGCTAACGTGGCTTATCGCCGGAATTTGTTTCGCATTGCAGTTGGTGTGAAAGTTGTGATGTGATTTTTTTCGTGTGCAGAACAATATACGAACTGAGCAGTGTATCTCGTCAAGATCCAGCACCTGACAAACTAATCTCAATCAATATAAATACAATGAGATTTCTTAATTTATTTTGTGTGTACACTGTAAGTGCAGCCACTACCTCAGTGCAATTCAATACAGGATTTTAGTATTTAGAATAAATTGCAAAGGTGTACCTCGTGTCATTTTGCACGGGAACGGCTAGTCTGCATTTCATTATCAGCACTTTAATGGAAGTAAAGTTGAGATAAATCTAACACACTATTCAGAAGTTGGTGCAAACTGCTGACATCACCAGTATTATCGCGATAAGTGCCCCAAAATTTAACACCATGGTGGACTCCATCAAATAACAGTAATAAGAACAAGGAAGAGTCACACAGCAGTTAAGAGAACAACCAAAAACTTGATTAGTTTTTTTTTTCAAACTTAATTTTTTTAGAAAAAAATATATGTAAACGATAAACTATTTTCAAACTTTATTTTCTTATTAACATATATATATGAACGATAAACTAATAAACAAAATTTATCAAAAATAATACAAAACAACAAGGCGGAACACTCCTGTGGGGACCATGGATGTCAACGACAGAGCCTGGAAAATAAAGCACAAAATTAGGACGTGTGTAATGGGCATATCAAAGGAGAGAGACACAGAGAAACACAGAAGGAAAAAAAAGCCAGAGAGAAAAAGAGAGGGAAGGAAAGAAAGGGAGTGAGAAAGGGAGAAGAGAGAGAGAGTTAGAGAGATAGAAGGAAAAGAAGGAAGAGAGAGCGAGAGAGATAGAGAGAGAGAGAGAGAGAGAGAGAGAGAGACAGACAGACACTGCCGCTCCTGCGCATCCATGAGCAAATAATTACCTGGTGCCACAGGAGTGTGCAGCAGTGGGCACTCTAAGTGCCCGTCAAAACTCCGCTCATCCCAGATATGTCGCTGAGTCCTCAGTCATGAATGGCGGAGACCACATCAGCTTCTCCATGGCCTGGCAGATCTCACACATATCGCTGAGTCATCAATGGCGGAGATCACATCAGCTTTTGGGGCCGCTAAGCCTGTGGAACTCAAGTCTGTGCCACGTGGGGGTAGGCCCCTGATGGCCATATGAGCTTTGGGTGGCACTAACCCTGTGCATCTGAAGTCCGCGCCAAGGGGGTGGTAGGCCCCTGACGGCTATACAGATCAGGATGCGACTAACCTTCTGCGCAACTTTTCAAAGACCCTTTATGGTTGAGACACGTGGAGCGTCTGCCATCTAGTCAGCACTGGCAATAAAGGATGTGACGTTGTCGAGCTATTATATTTGCGTGGTCACATGGCCTGTGACGCATGTGCCAGATGGGTGTGGTGTGTGTGCAAACCTGCCCTCAGGGAGTGACCATGAGATGTTAAGAACTAGACCACTGACCTGCACACCAACTGCGAGTACGCCTGCGACAGGTAGCTATGTGGGGCCAACGTCGGAACGTAATCGGAGTGGCATGGCGTGGCATGGCGTACGACGGAACAGGGCAGGGATAGTTACAATGACGTGGACGGCTCGTAGTACTGCGTCTGTGAGTTGAGCGGACGGGCTGCAGCTGTCCCTCTGCGAGCCTGGGTGTGAACTGTTCATAACTCACACTACATAAGCATTGAAAAACCATTTCGTGATTCAGTCCGTCAGCTGGCATTTGTCCGAGGCATTTGTGAAAACATATCGGAGTTCTTTCTGTGATAGATACCCCTTTGACACTGCCTCTCCCCACTTCAGCAGGCAACACACCCTCTTCCCACATTACCATCATACCCCCAACAACCTTCTTGGGCCTGGAAGTGTCCCTGTGCTGTTGGACAAAGAAGAATCTTAGTCATGTATAGACTTACATATAAAAAAATGTATTTAAAGAAAAGAACAACAAATAAGACTGAAGGGAGTCTGGTGTGTGGTCGCTGCCACGAAGTAGGGGTCACTGCCAGTCAGGACTCAGGACACAGTTACAAATGTGGGATCGGCTTGTTTTGAAGACGGTTAGTGGCACCTTTTGTCGCCGGTGTTCCACAGTGTAGGCCAGAGGTAACGGTGTGCAAGGGCCCACAGCCACATGCATACGTTGGTGGCCCCACCGGCCTGTGTAGTGCAGGTTCAGTGGCACCACGTGCTGTTGGCTTTGCATATGGAAATATGCCTCACTGATCAGAGGGAGTCTGGTGCTGTGGTCGCTGCCACGGACTTGGGGTGACTGCCATTCTGGACTCAGGACACAGTTACACATGTGGGATCGGCTTGTGTTAAAGAGGGTTAGTGGGACTACGTGTTGCCGGCCTTGCATATCGAAATATGGCTCACTGATCGAAGGGAGTCTGGTGCTGTGGTTGCTGCCATGGACTTGGGGTCACTGCCATTCAGGACTCAGGACACAGTTACACATGTGGGATCGGCTTGTGTTGGATAGTGTTATTTGGCACCACGTGTCCAATATTCAAATTGCGAGGTCTGCTGCCCGCAGTGTAGACTGCTGAGTGTTCGGCTGAGTGTTCGTTTGTACTTGAAAATGAATTTGGTGATTGTACTAAAGCTATAACTGATAAAAAATGTTCAAGAAGAAAGGATACTAAAAGGATATTATGTAGATTTGAGGCCTGTAATAGTTACTTGCCTAGTGGACTCTGTAGTTAATGAATGAAGAAATAATTTTAATTGTGAGCCCTACTGAGTGCAGTGTAGGCATATGATGAAAAGATGAAATAAGTATGGAATACACTGACGAAGTGTTGTATTTTCTGAGTACAATCTTGTTGTTAGAAATTAGCATTTAAAATTGGAATTGCGAGCTGTACTGCCTGCAGTGCAGATTGCTATTCCATGTTAGTTTGCATTTGAAGATTAATTTGGTCATTGTAGTAAAGCTATAACTGATATAAAAAAAAGTTCTTGAAGCGAGGATACTAAAAGGATAATATGTAGGGTGTAGAACTGTGATAGTTAATTGCCTACTGGAGTCTGTAGTTGCATATGGAAATACCCCTCACTGATCAAAGGGAGTGTGGTGCTGTGGTCGCTGCCACAGACTTGGGGTGACTGCTATTCAGGACTCAGGACACAGTTACACATGTGAGATCGGCTTGTGTTAAAGAGGGTTAGTGGGACTACGTGTTGCCGGCCTTGCATATCGAAATATGCCTCACTGATCGAAGGGAGTGTGGTGCTGTGGTCGCTGCCATGGACTTGGGGTGACTGCCATTCAGGACTCAGGACACAGTTACACATGTGGGATCGGTTTGTGTTGAACAGAGTTATTGGCACCACGTGTTGCCACCGTTGCATATGGAAATATGCCTAACTAATCAGAGGGAGTATGCTGCTGTGATCGCTGCCATGGACTTGGGGTCACTGCCATTCAGGACTCAGGACACAGTTCTATATGTGGGATTGTTCGGCTTGTGTTGAACAGAGTTATTGGCACCATGCATATGGAAATATGCCTCACTGGTCAAAGGGAGTCTGGTGCTGTGGTTGTCTCACGGAGTTGGGGTCACTGCCATTTAGGACTCAGGACACAGTTCCACATGTGGGATTGTTCGGCTTGTGTCGAACAGGGTTAGTGGCACCACGTGTCGCTGCCGTGGCATATGGAAATATGCCTCACTGATCGAAGGGAGTCTGGTGCTGTGGTTGTCTCACGGAGTTGGGGTCACTGCCATTCAGGACTCAGGACACAGTTCCACATGTGGGATCGGCTTGTGTTGAAGACAGTTAGTGGCACCATTTGTCGCCGGTTTTCCACAGTGTAGGCCAGAGGTAGCGGTGAGCAAGGGCCCACAGCCACGTGCATACGTTGGTGGCCCCACCGGCCTGTGTAGTGCAGGTTCAGTGGCACCACGTGTCGCCGGCCTTCCATATGGAAATACCCCTCACTGATCGAAGGGAGTCTGGTGCTCTGGTCGCTGCTATTCAGGACTCAGGACACAGTTACATATGTGCGATCGGCTTGTGTTGAACAGGGTTAGTTGGCATCACGTGTCGCCGATCTTCCACAGTGTAGGCCGGAGGCAGCGATGAGCAAAGGCCCACAGGCAGGTGACGTTGACTTGAGCTGCACAGATTGGGAGCATTTGGTCTTCTTAACCCATTATATTCTCTTACACAATTTGCTTCGCTACTAATCTTGAATTGTGAACCGTGTAACCCCAGTGTAGGGCGGAGGCAGCAGTCAGGATGGGTGCACAGCCACGTGGCATTGAGTTGAGCTGCACAGTTAGTGGCACCTGGAGTACTCAGAGTGTGTGCACCCTGCGATGATACGTAGTCCCGGTGGGCCGTACTGGGAGTAATGTGTTTTGTCTTATGAATTCTGCCTTGATGAGGCCATGTGGCGATGACATTTGATGCAGTGAGTTAGTAGCACCTGTAGCACACAGCGTGTGCGCAGCTTGCGATCATGCGTGGTCCGTGCGGGCCACACTGGGAGCAACATGTCTTGCGAACTGGACTGTGAGATCTGCAATCGCCACTGCATCTGAATTGTGAGCCCTGCTGTCCGCAGTGTAGATCAAAGGCAGTAGTCGGTACAGACATAAGCCTGTGGTGCTCTGCCGCTGGGTTTGTAGGGGGCCTGTGTCGAGGAGGCTCGTGGTTATGGCAGTAGGCACGTGCCAGGGTGAGGGCTGCCGCTGTAAAAGACTTGTTAGTCTTCCCACAAGTGAACCACGCCTAGGGCCTGGCCTATTTATTCATACTGCTACGCTGGAATGGTGTACGTTGAAGCAGCCCACTCCGCTTCCAGGGGGGGACAACACAGCTACATGACCGAGATCTTCCCCACTGCCTGAGGCAACATGGTTGCGTCCACTGTGCACTACACTACAAGTATCAATAGTATATCTCCACATGGAGAGGTTTGTGCTTTGCATAGTGAGGTCTTTGCAGCACATCAGCGTTACACTTGGCATTGTGTGCTTTATTGTTGATGGGTGACTTGCCTCCTTCATATATAGTTTGTTGCCACATCTCCCAACATTCAGCTATTGTGTGGCTGAGGGGCATGGCGTTTTGGGAAGGTCTGTTGTCCTGTTTTGCGGTGCCTCGTGGTAGTAGGGGAGGTGATGCGGGGGGAGGTTCTGGTGGTGGTGGCGCTGGGTGTTGTGGCCTTGTTGGGTGTCGGAGCTGCATGATCAGTAGCTCTATCACGTGTTGGTCTTTAGATGTGGCTGTGAGTTGGGTCCAATTCCCGGAGTAGCTAGTCGACCTCCTTACACCAGTTAAAGGTTGATGTTAATTTGTTACTGCTAACTCAGCTTATCGCCTACTTTTTGGATCGCATTGCAGATTTGGCTGGTCGTTGAAAATATGGGGAAGGGGTGTTTTAGTGTTTTTTTTGCACGGGAACGCCTACTTTGCATTTCATTAGCATTAGTTGTGGCTCTCGTTTGTGCCGATTTTGTTGGCGTAAGGTATCGATGGAAGAGTGGTGAGATTTGCAGTTTTCACCAAGTTGGGAATGGGATGATAATTAAAAAACAGAGAAAAAAGATAGGTTTAATGAACATTATAATTAGAAATTAGCATTTAAAAATCCTTTTGAAATGCACTGAAAAAACCATAGGTTTCAGGCACGTTATAGTTAGAAATTAGCATTTAAAAAACCTTAGAAATTCACTGAAAAAACCATAGGTTTCAGGCACGTTATAGTTAGAAATTAGCATTTAAAAAACCTTTGAAATTCACTGAAAAAACCATAGGTTTCAGGAATCTTATAGTTAGTTGGACATTTCACTCATAGAAAACCATAGAAATTCCCCTGTTATAGTTAGTTGAGCTAACTATAACTCGCGCCCCCGCAATGCACTGCTGATGACGTCACATATTACATCATTCATGACATGGTCAGTGACATCACTGATGACATCACTGATGACATCTCAAATGACATCACTGATGACATCATCCATGTGAAAATCTGATGCACCTCATCAGACCCTAATATAACACTTGATACACCCACTCTACAATACAGACTATAATTTTCAAAACCATGAACACACCAATACCAGTTAGTACATATCCACTCACTAATTTGTAGGTCTACACACACATCCATTCATTCACCCATACACTCACAAATACTTACAGTCAGCCATCAATACAGCATTATCATATCCAGTCACATATCTATACAGACACTCACACACCGTCTCTCATTCATAGAGTTATTCACACACCTAGTCTGTAATGGAAATAATCAATCACACTTTCACTTACTCACCTGTACAGTTATACACATCCCACGTCACTTATTTAAACATATACTAACACATACTTACACTCTAATACAATAACTAATACAAGCACACACTGATCCATACAAGCACTCTCACAATCACTCACTCTCACATATAGTCATTCATACAGTCCAACACTCATATATACTGCCTTTCACATAAGGAGTTACTCACACATGTACCACTGAGGCATCCATTCACTCACCAAGACACTCATACACACACTCACCCAGCCATACAGACCTTCATAGATACAGACTTGAGCACATATACCCAGTGAATTATCCACTCACACTTCTATGCACAGAGTCAACCCCCCACCATCCCACACAGACACTCAGGCACCCATACAGGTACTCAGACAAGCAATCAATAGCTCATATAGATCCTCATTTAGTTGCTAACCAAACCATGGAACTGCTTACACACCAACTGACAACCTAAACTGTGTGAATGTCTGTATCAGTCGCTAACACATGCATTAAGCAAGACACAATTAATCACTCACTTATACACCCATTTGTTCTTCAATAAACCTTGGCATATATATATAAAACATATTTACATTTTATAGAAACACACCTTCACTGGATGATGTCATAAGTGATGTCATCAGTGATGTCATTTGAGATGTCATCAGTGATGTCATCAGTGATGTCACTGACCATGTCATGAATGATGTAATATGTGACGTCATCAGCAGAGCATTGTGGGGGCGCGAGTTATAGTTAGCTCAACTAACTATAACAGGGGAATTTCTATGGTTTCCTATGAGTGAAATGTCCAACTAACTATAAGATTCCTGAAACCTATGATTTTTTCAGTGAATATGTGTATATATATATGGAGGATTGCACCGCCGCCAGGGTCCCCATGGTTTGAGCTGTGTGAACCTAATTTGTGGAGCAGCAGAATCTGAAATATTGAACCGTATATTTGCCGTCCTGAGGCCCACTAGAGGGCAGAAAATATGGACAAATCACTGTTTTGCACGCAGGACCCACCGAAGGGAAATAATTGTGTTCAGACGAACTATGAAGCCCAGCATGCATTGGAATAAAAGCGCACCGGCAGCGGCCCACTGAAGGGCAATTATCTAATTTATTTGCATGTAGCTTTAAAACGCCTGAGCAGATCTGCTGTTGACAGCTACGCCTTTGAGAAAGGAGCAGGGGGCTCCAAAACCGGTTAGGCATTATCATTTTCAGGACTTCAATATCGTGTCCTTTGAGGCTGGGAAGGGTCATCATGGCTCTTCCAAACATCAAGGTGGCAGGACTTTCACCTGTCATTGAATGAGGACTCGACTGGTAAGTTCGAAGAGAGGCATGGAGAGCAGACTTTAGATCAAGCTTCTCCAATGTACCATGCTGGACAGTCTTTTAAAATGTCTTCATAAAGTGTTTGACTGGGCCATAAGCTCGTGGCCAGAGAGGTGTGCTTTTCTGATGCTTCACATTGAGATGATCAAGAAAGTCTTTGAATTCTCGACTGTTAAATGATCTGCCATTGTCAGAATTGTGAATTGAAGGAACACCCCATGTTGTAAAAATGTCATCTAACCTCTCGATGACTCTTTCTTGAGTGGTTGATGAGAGATCTTCTACCAATGTAAAATGGGAGTATTCATCAGCTGCGGTCCGTGCAGGTAACAGCGGTGGGGTGGGGGGGAAATTCGAGGGACAATGCAGAGGAAAATTTATTATTTATTTAATTTTCCATCCGCATCGCCCCTTGAAATCCCCCCTCCACAAGGCCCCACCGCTTTTACCTACACGGACCGTGGCTGGTATTCATTAATGATCAGCCTCAGGTGATGTCCATTGTCAACAGTACCAAAGATATAAACAGCAATTCTCTCCCATACAAGTTTTGGCAAATCAGACATATTCAAGGCATGGGAGATTAGCAATTGCACAAATGACAGGCATTCAGCTCTCTTGCCAAGATAACAAAACCAAATCGATCTCGAAGAGTTTGTTTTGTGGCAACAATTCCATAATGTTCTTCATCGGCGACATCAATTAATTGTTGTCACAGACTCTCCGGCATGACAATTCTTGAGCCTTGTAAGACAATACTTTCTTGAGTAACCAACAGTACATCTTTCACATTTTGTAACTTTTGATATTCGTAGTAATTCATTGTCACATGTGAGAGGTGAGATGTGCAGTTCCAATGATTGATGTGCAATAATGTCACTATCTTTGCTCATTGCAGTAATGATTTGTTCCAGTGAAATAGCAGCTGGGGTAATGGACCTTACGATGAAATTAATATAGGTTTTGGTTGCTTTAGAAGGGTTACGAGGGCACTGTACTGGCACTCATGAAAAGTAATCAGCAGGGTTTTAATCTTTCCCTGGTCGGTACACAATAGTGTAATTATATTCCTTTAGTCGCAAACCCCAACGTTCAATTCGAGGAGGCATCTTGGCTTTTGGGTTACCAAAAATAGTAAGCAATGCTTGATGATCCATTACAAGAGTGAAACGTTTTCCGTGTAGGTATACATGGAAATGTTCACAAGCCCACACCACTGCTAAGCTTACTTTCTCTGGTTGCAAATAGGCGTGTTCAGCTTGTGACAAATTTCTGCTTGCCTATTTCACAATATGCCTACGAGCATTTGGGTATCCACTGTGTTGGGCAAGAGTCGCACCCAACCCGACCAAGCTTGCCTCAACAACAACCTATCTAGGACGTTTTGGATCAAAGTTGGCCATTTCAATGATGTTCTCAATTGCGTTCTTGATTTTCTTAAAACTTTGTTCACATTTGTGTGACCGGTAAAATGAAGCATTTCTTTTTGTTAAGACTCTTAAAGGTGTGCTTACTGTCGCAAAGTCACAAATGTATTGGGAACAGTAACTGGCCATGCCAAGGAATGAACGTAATATGGTAACATCTTGTGGGGAGTAGGTAGCTGACAAAGCTTGTACTTTAGATGGATCGGGCGTCATACCCCCATCAGAAAGGATATGGCCAAAGAATTTGAAGTTTGTTTTGTGGAACTCACATTTCTCAGCATTCAAAGATAAACCTGCACCAGCAAGTAAATGACACACTTGTGCAAGAGCTTTATCATGTTCCTTTTGGGTAGCTTCGAAAACTAATATGTCGTCGCTGTAATTGAAAGCATTCATGACAGGTTGATTGGTACATCAAATGATATCTTGGAAAAGTTTGGCTGCTGATGACACACTAAAACGTAATCATTTATATCTGAACAAACTAATTTGGGTAGAAAAGGTGGTAAAGTACCTGTAATTTTCTTTTGAGTTCTAATTGATGATACCCTTTTCAGATCAAGGCGAGAGAATACTTTGCACCATTCAACTGTGTGGACATGTCAGCAATGTGCGGACTGGGATGTTTTTCTCTTTCAATGGCTTTTTGGCTTGACGCCTATCAACACAGATGCAGACAGCTTGTTCAATATCCTTTTTGGGCACTACCATTATGGGCGAAAACCATGGAGATGCACCAGTCGATTGCTCAATGATGTCATCTTTAGTAACATCTCAAGCTCTTACTCAACAGCGTCTTGTAGATAATATGCAATTTTTCTATGCCTTCGAGCAACAGGATGAAAGTCCTCATTGATTTGAAGTTAAACTTTCACAATCATCAATTTTCCCAATCCATGAAACAATGTCAGGAACTGACATAATATTTCTTGATGAGCATTCCTGTTGTAGTTCACAGATATCAGTCCCATATCAGCAGCAGTATTGAAACTGAGTAAACATTCACTTGACGCAGTACCTTGAAGTACGTGAATGGGTGCTTGTACTTTTGTCCTTTTGTGTTTCATGGTTGCTACGAATAAACCTTGACTCTTTAATGGCTTTGATGCATTTCATTTATACACTTTAGTCTTTGACGGTGTGTAACGGGGCAATGGAGACAGTTCATTGTATTTCTCCTCAGGCATAATGTATATCGACACACCATTGTCAATAATAAAAAGTATGGAGCAACAGTTTATTTTTAGTATCATTTTCAGGCAATGTTTGAATGAATTTTGTAATTTTACTCGTTGACTTTCCTTTTACTCATATTTTTCTCTGTATGCAGCCAGTCTGACAGGCACACGGTTTTCTGATGACATTGCACATCCGTCTTCCTCACTGTCACTTGACAATGAAACTGAACGCTTGCACGAAGATTTAGACGACGATCGACTTCATTTAGTGTCGATTTTCCTCCGCAGATATTACTATTTGGCCTTGTGTGCATACTTAGAACTTTGCATTTGGGCGTCCATTTAGATTTTCTCGTCATGACGCCCTTAGCTTTCTCTACGCCTTGCAAACCATTACAAAATGGTTCTCCTTCCCACAGCCTTTGCATACTTGTCCAATGGCGGGCAATTTACCTTCATGTGATAATAAAAGTCCACATCTAAAGCACAGTTTCTTTTTCATTAGAGACATCACTTTGTGTTCTTCAGCTTTGTGTTTCTGCTTACTTTTCACGTTCATGACTGACTCATTATGGGCACCTCCGGCCTCTATGTCAGCAGCTTGTTGATCAGCATGTTCCTCAGCTCTGGCAGCAATGAAAACTAGCTCCAGACTAGGGGTTTCTCTCAGCATTCATCATCTCAATATATCAGACAGACATCATTCGATAACATGGAGACATATAGCAACCAATACGATCACGTATTGAGAGATAACAACAGGCGCATTAGCCTCATACAGAGTAACACCAGAGTCTGCAGGTTTTGATTTGCATGCTTAAAACTTGTATAGACTCAAACCAGGGGATACGGTACTCGTTGAAACAGGGGTTGCAATACAGATTGCCCCAGAGCACTTCGGATTGGTTGCTCCCCGATCTGGACTATACCTTAAAGGAATTCAAGTTTTGCGAGGAGTGGTAGATGCAGACTATCAAGTAGAGATAAAAGTGATATTATTGAACACTGGAGACACTGATTTGGTAATTCAAGCTGGAGACAGAATTGCTCAATTAGTAATTATTCCAGTGTAGGATTAGTCAAAAAGGGTACTGCTCCAGCCCTTCTCACTGTGTGAGGGGAAGGAGGGTTGGGCTCCACTAACAAGTACCCGGGGGCCAAAGTGTGGGTAGAATCCCCAAATCGTCCCCCAAACCAGCAGAAATCATTACAGCAGGGTAAGACAACATTTTGTTAGTCATGAAACCAGGACAAGAGAAATGGGCCAGCTGATAAATGTTACTTGCAAGAATAATTATACTTGTCTCTTTTCTTAGAACATACTGGGGAGTGTCGGTGTTCTGGGTGTGCTTCTTGGATGTGTTTGATCGTGTCCGAATGGGGCCAAGAGGGACCAGGAGTACCCAACCCCAAAGTGATCAACCGACAGCGCAGACTGACACCTTTACAGAATCGCCCTGACAACATGTAGGCTTATCTAGCAAAGATTGAACTTAACAGGTCATACTTTTGTATGACAAATATGAAAAGCACCATGGATGTCATTTCCACTTGTCTAGAAGTTATACCTACCCCGGTAATATCTTACTGCAGGCATTTAATGCCACACATACGGACTGGAGAGTAGAAGAAAGTGACGTGCAAACTCACCTGCCTTTATATGAATACTGTAGGTTTTGTCAAAAAGGCACTGATGACATATGGGACAATGAAACTTAAGTTATAACTTACAATATCATTGCAGTAGATGTTTGTTATAATTTAACCTGTGACCCAGATAACATTGGTAAATGTTCTCAAATGCGACTTGAAGAGACTAATCAAAATATAACGTGCGAATAACAAACTCTATGCTAAAGACAAAATTAATATATGTGTATAAATTTACACAAGAATTACATGTAAGAATGTAGTATCCACTGCTAGTCATATTAAGAATGTTAAGTTGCCCATTGGATGGTTATTTTCTTGTGGTAATATTACGTACACATGTATTCCGGCAAATGTAACAGGAGGACTGTGTGAATTCATGCAATTGGGGCTTATGATGTGTCCGTTAAATCAAGCATTGCATATCCGATGTATGAGGGAAAGAATTCAGCTTGATGAAGATTGTGACTCTGAGATTCATTTATTGTCCAGGACAGAATATATAAGTGTAGGCACTTTTATAGTAGGGATTCCAGGGTTAGCTATTTACAACACTAGGATCATTAGTAAAATAGCATATTTGATGGTTAAGGATATAAATCACACATCTGTTGCTTTGGCAGAATTATTATTAGATAGGCAGGGGAAGATGAGAGCCACCTTGCAAAATAGAGCAGCAATTGATCATTTGCTTTTAAAACACAATCATGGATGTTCAAATTTGAAGGAATATGTTGTTTTAATATGTCAGATCACTCTAAATCAACTCACTCTCACACTGAAGCTTTGGATGAACTGGTCAAGGGAGAAAAACAAGATGTGGATAAAGGGTGGTGGAATTGGTTATTTGGGTGGTTACCTGACTTTAGTAGGCTTTGTTTTATTTTAGGTGGGATAATCATGGTAATATATGTTATGATATTAATATGTTGCTGTATACAATGTGTGCCTAATTTTATATCCATGTTTCGACCTAAAACAGTTGATTTCCTACCAGTATGGTATGAGAGTCAATGGTCCAAGGGTGGAATGTGATCGGAGGAAAAATACTGCCTTGACCATTGACTTCATTTTGGGTACACAACTCCATTTTGTACTTTCCTGCAGTTACAGGATGGGGATCTTTGCGTTCTTCACAGTACAGAGCAAAACAGTTTCTGGAACATGTGGTGTGGAATGCGTATTTGATACAGTTCACAATGATGAGATTGCTTTTGCAAGAGGAATGTACTGTTATGCCCGAGAGCAAACTCTGGAGTCTGACCAGCTCCTGTGAGTGACCTCGACGCAGACGAGTACGGCTAGCCTTAATTTCATAACAGAAGGATGGGGGCGGGGGTTCTAGAAACCTCTCCTTGGGTTGATTAAAGGTATAGAGGACTGGGAATCTTGGTGCTCGGACAGGAGCTTGCCTGCTGAATGGACGCGTTGCCAAGGGCCTTATTGTGAGCCCTGTTGAGACTGAACTGAGGACTCCCCAGTCATGCTGACCAGGATGCTGTCTGCAACGCATTCGGTGATGCATTCCAAGTCTTGATTATTTGCTTTGTGTACATATTTCCTATGTTTTACCCCCTTCTGTGCCCATGACGAGCTGGACTCGTCATGGAGCACAGTCGCGCTGTGCCCATGACGAGTCCAGCTCGTCATGGCACCCACCCACGGGGGAAGCGCTGGCGCTCCCCCCGTGAGTGGTCGATCTTTTTTTTTTTACTGGGAAGGCAGGGGAAGACCTTCCTCTGCCTCCCCCCGCCCCCCGCGTCATCAATGACGTCAGCGCGCGAGCCGCGCTGATGTCATTGGAGGTTTCCCCTTTGCTCTCCGAGGCGCAGGAAGCCATTTGCTTCCTGCGCGTCGGAGAGTAAAGGTGAGTTTTGGGGCTGGGGAGGGGGGATTTTTGCATCGGTGGGTTTGTGTTAGGATGGGGGCACTATGGAAGGCCCAGGCATGCCAGAGGCTCGGCTTCGTTCATGTGTGCCTGTTGTTGCTGCCCTGTGAAATGGATTCAAATTTGAAAACCGCTCGTCTTTCTAGTTGCTTCCCTGTGAAATGGATCCAAAAATGCAGAGAAATGCCCTTCTTTTTAATTTTTCAAATCCAAAGTGCAGCAGCATGATTTTTGCATCGGTGGGTTTGGGTTAGGGTGGGGGCACTTTGGTATGCCCAGGCATGCCACGAGGCTCGGCTTCGTTCGTGTGTGCCTGTTGTTGCTTCCCTGTGAAATGGATCCAAATTTGAAAAACGCTCGTCTTTCTAGTTGCTTCCCTGTGAAATGGATCCAAAAATGCCGAGAAATGCCCTTCTTTTTAATTTTTCAAATCCAAAGTGCAGCAGCATGATTTTTGCATCGGTGGGTTTGGGTTAGGGTGGGGGCACTTTGGTATGCCCAGGCATGCCACGAGGCTCGGCTTCGTTCGTGTGTGCCTGTTGTTGCTTCCCTGTGAAATGGATCCAAATTTGAAAAACGCTCGTCTTTCTAGTTGCTTCCCTGTGAAATGGATCCAAAAATGCCGAGAAATGCCCTTCTTTTTAATTTTTCAAATCCAAAGTGCAGCAGCATGTAGAGAAATAGAATTTCTTATATGAGAATTAAATACCTAACTAATAGCAAGACAGAGGGGTTGCAAAGTGGCCAGATTGTTTTTTTTTACATCCAAATACACCAGCATCACTTTACAGAGTTTGCCAGTGAAGTGCTACTTTCATTTTCTCGTCTTTCTTTGAAGAGCATTGTTGTTTCCAGGTTGGGAGAGTGTACCATTCCCGGAGGTACTGCAATACCTGGTTGATGGGTGGATTGGAAAACACAATGTGTACAATGGCTCTGTGTTTATGGATGTGGTCTTTTTATACCATACTGCTTACGTTTTGTAAGGTTGTAAGCAATGGACAGTGAAACGGTTCCCTTCAGGGCCTTCTAGTCATGTCCATAACTTTTCAGGTGAAACCACTCGCTGATTTCTGAATAGTTAGTGAGAGATCGTTTAGGTAACCATGTTGTTTCTGCTTACATTTCACATGCTTTGCATTCCCTATGAGTGGTTGCTTTTTTTTTTTTTTTAGGCAGCATATTACTCTTATCAAGTGCATAATTTGAATTGAGCCACATCCAAGTGTTTATAGCGGGCACAATTAGGTTATAGCTGAAGGCAGTGCGAGATTCTCTCAGTGGGCAAGTATGGTGTTCAGTGGGGATGTGGCACTATGGCCAGAGCTGTGGAATTTGGAACTGGGGAACCGGGTTCCGCATTCATGACCAGTCCACCACACCACTGTACTGAGGGAGCACATTCCCATGCTAGACCGTAGAAGGCCCCACTAGACCTTAGAAGCCTTGATGTCTTAGCACAAGCAGGTGTACCCTAGTGGTGTCAATTGTGGGTTAACCTTGAAGGCCTGTCCACCACAATCCATACTGAAGTTCATCTCCAGTCTTGCGGGCAGGCCTACGAAGCAGCACACCCTAGAGCAACAGTGATCCAGTCGCTGTGACTGTCACTGAGGTCACATGAACCTTGAGCAGGTTGGGGATGCGAACGGTGTGACCTCAATGGGTACCTATTTCGGGTGGGTGTTTGCATTGTGCTGAGGGGATTACCAGGTAATTATTCACGCAGCTCTCTGATGGATGTCACATGAGGTAAAATACTGCAATAAATGGCAGACACTCTGAAAACAAGAGCAAACGTTATGTTACATGAGGCAATGGTGGTAATTGTGCATGTATCAAAAGCAAACAAAATACAAGAGGTAGCAAACAATACGTTACAAGACGAAAAGTGACATGTGTGCAAGTTACAAAAGAGTACAAAGTACAAGTAGAGGTATAAAAGTGCAATAAATGGCAGACACTCAAAACACAGGAACACACTGGGAAGGCACTTCTACGGGCATGGAGAACAGAATTTCCTATAATGTAAAGACTTCCTTCAGACAATAGAGAGGGTGTGAATTAAGTTTGGAAGTGTCTTTGCAGGAGGAGAACTTTGAGATCAGTTTTGAAGGACTGGGAAGAGGGAGGGGGTGGTCCGGAGCTGAGGCTGAGTTCCAGATTCTCGCCGCGTTGCTTGTAAAGGATTGGGCCATCGATCTTTCCTTCTTGAAAGTGGGAGGTTCAAGTAATACATTTTGCGCAGTACGTGATGGTCTAGAGCATTATATGCATATGTGAAAATAAAGTTTTTTTCTCCTTTTTATTCTAGTCTAAAGCTTTTGATTCCTGATTCCAGTTTCGACAGTGGTTGTTCTGCAGTTTTGTGTAGTTGCATTGTTTTGGTAAGAATTTTTTTGTTGTTGTATTTACTCCAAATGAGTAATATTGTAATGTCTGAATGAATTTTTTTGTAAGTGATGTCATAATAGCGGCATATTTAGTTAGTGGTTTGAGCATGAAATTCTTTGCAATGTGTTTTGCATAGTCTTATGTGTAATTGCTTTTCTCTTTCTTTTTTAGTGGGATATTGTTGATCCATACTGTGTCTGTACAGAGTAGGTGGTGGTGAGTAGTTTAGCTGCCTCTGGCAAGTGAGTGGTATTGTTTTGGAGTATATATGAGTTTTTGATAAAGGTGCTTTTTGTTTATTACTTATTTTACAAAGTGTTTGTTGTTGTTGGCTTGTTTGACAAGTTACCTTTATTAGTAAGCAATATGGCTAGCCGTAGAATGACTGCTCAACAGGTGGTTGGTATGCTTCTTGAATCTTCCTCTGAGCATGATTATGAGACTGACAGTGCGTCTGAGGGAGAGGAGGGAGGGGAAGATTCTGGCTGTGAGTTTTCTCTCAACATGGAATCATCAGATGATGAAGGTACTCTCAGTGCAGATGAAGGTACTCTTGGTGTGGATGAAGCAACTCTCAGTGCGGATGAAGTGCCTGTCTTAGAGGAGGAAACTGCTGTGCCGATGGTGCTTGAGGCATCTGGATTGCAGTCTGAGGCTGCTAGGCTTCCTACTGGAAGTGCAGGACTTTGGGTTGATCCAAACATGGTGCAGCCGCTGTTGCCTGCCTTTAGCGGTGATGCAGGGTGTACAGTGGATTGTGAACACTTTTTGCCTATACAGTTTTTCAGTTGTTTATGGATGATGTATTTTTGGGTGAGATTGTTGAGCAGACGAATTTGTATGCTGAACAGTTTTTGAGGAGCAACAGCGACAAACTTAGGCCCCAGTCTAGAGCTACCCGGTAGACTCCCACATATCTGGAAGAGATTAAGAAGTTTTTGGGTTTGACTTTATTGATGGGTGTGGTAAGGAAGCCAACCTTGGCTTCATATTGGTCTACTAGCCCCTTGTTGGCAACTGCCATATTTCCTGCAGTTATGACTCGTAATCGGTATTTACTTTTGCTACGTATGCTGCATTTTGTTGAAAATTCTATGGCGTTGCTACAAGATCACCCTGACTGTGGCCGTCTTTTTAAGATTCGGCCCGTTCTTGATCACTTTGTAGATCGATTTTCTGAGATCTATACTCCAGGGAAAGAAATATCTATTGCTGAGTCTTTGGTCTTGTTCAAGGGCCTTTTGGTTTTTAGGCAGTACATCCCTGGCAAGAGGGCACGCTATGGAATTAAGCTGTATATGTTATCTGAGAGTAGGACAGGATATGTTTTTAATTTTTGTGTGTACACTGGTAGAGATTCTACTATTGACCCCCCAGGTTGTCCTTCCACTTTTGGAGTTTCAGAGAAAATTGTGTGGGATCTTGCTAGAAGACTGTTTAACAGAGGCCACCATTTGTACCTTGATAACTTCTATACTGCTGTGTACTTATTTAAGGAATTATATAAAGTGGACACTTTTGCATGTGGCACAATCCGCTCTAACAGTAAAGGTTATCCGAAAGAGCTTGTTTGCAAAAAACTTCAGAGGGGGCAGTGCAGTTCCTTGCGTAGTGATGAACTACTAGCTGTAAAATTTGTGGACAGGAGGGATGTGTACATGCTGACTACCATCTCATGACTACTTCACCTGTGGCTGTTTGGGGTCAGGTTGCTGAAGTGCGCAAACCTGTTTGCATTCTAGACTACAATAAGCACATGGGTGGTGTTGACAGAGTAGATCAGAGGTTGGAACCTTACTCTGCTATTCGGAAGGCTTATGTTTGGTATAAGAAGTTGGCCATCCATTTCTTCGAATTAGGAAATTTCAATGCTTTTATTGTGTTCTAGGAGTGTTCTCCTGCGTCAAACTTGACATTTCTTCAGTTTCAGCACTCTGTGATAGCTAGCCTTGTTGTTGTGGAACATGCAAGTGTTCCTAGATTTGGAGTGGTGGAGGATATGGTTCGATTGAAAGATCGCCACTTTCCTGATTTCATCCCTCCCACACCGGCAAAAGATTTTCCCACTAGGAGATGCAGAGTCTGTTGGCGAAGAGGTACGCGGAAGGAGATTCGTATGTACTGCCCCGACTGTCCTTCTAAACCTGGGCTGTGTGTCCCTGCTTGTTTTAAAGCGTACCACACGCTAAAGAATTTTTGGGCGCATTCATGAGTGGTAAAGTGAACTGCCTGGTCTGTATTCTTTGAAAAATTTGATTCTGTTTCAAGGATGGCGTTAGTGCAATGTATTTAGTTTCTGATTTTGTGTTTGTAGATTTGTATCGATTTGCGATTTGTTTGTGTTTTTATTTTTGTCTAAAAAAAATCCTAAATGTGTTGGCGGTGTGTGTGGACTGGCACTTGGTTGGCGGTGTGCGTGGAATGGTGCTTGGCTGGCGGTGTGTGAGTAGTGACTTGCTGCTGGTCACTACACACACTGCTAGCTGAGTGCCACTCCACGCAATCCATCAGCTTGTGTAGTTGCTGTGTCAGGAATGTGGGTGTGTAAAAGTGATGGGCCCTTGAATGGAGCTGTGTGCTGGTGTGAGTTTTGTTATGTAATGGGCCCGCGGCTGGCAGAGTGAATGGTTTTGTATGTCTCACACATATGAAAGGTGTATGAATGGCCTGTAAAGAGGTTGGTGCCTTGTCGTTGCTTTACAGCTCACGAGCTGTGAGTCAATGGTTCAGTTTTTCGCCCTTTCAATTATTAACAGTGCATTTCATTTTTGTGAAATCACTTGCTAATACAATTGTATATACTGAACCATCACTCACCCTCGTGCCAAATCCAACCAGTATGTGTGTGCGTTTGAGGAATAGATGGCTGTGCAGTAATATTTGCCTTTCTGAAGCAGGGTGTACCTTGTCCCTTTTGTGAATTTTGTAATGTGTTGTTTTTGTGGCTGGTGGTGCGAATGGTCTTGTGTGTATCACGTATGAAAGGTGTGTGAATGGCCTGTAAAGCGGTTGGTGCCTTGCCGTGGCTTTACAGCTCACGAGCTGCGAGTCATTGGTTCAGTTTTTTCTCCATTTAATTATTGACAGTGCATTTCATTTTTGTGAAATCTCTTGTTAATAAAATTTAATATACTGAACCATCACTCGCCCTCATGCCAAATCCAACCAGTATGTGTGTGCGTTTGAGGAATAGATGGCTGTGCAGGAATCTTTGTCTTTTTAGTTTCTCTGCCAAGGTGTATGTTCCATGTAAGAATAACCCACCAACTGTAGATATTGTTGTAAACCCACGGGAGTTCATGGTGATGTCTCTCTTGTGAATTCCAAAAAGTTATTTTATCCACAATGTCCTGCAAACCTCAAAATGTCTGTCACATTTTCCTTGCAATATTGTGCCGAAATTCTCACGCTGTAGAAACAAACAATGTCAAAACGATCTGGTTTTGCAAGGGGGTCAACTGTCTTTTTGGCCTGTGCTCGGCGGCCATCTAGGGAAACCTACCAAACCCATACATTTCTAAAAACTAGACACCCGGGGGCTTCCGGAGAGGTATGGCTTGCATGGATCCCCCAAAGTTTCCTTACCCAGAATCCCCTGCAAACCTCAATTTAGGCTGAAAAAATCACTTTTTTCACACATTTTTGTGTGGGAAAGTTGTGGCATCACCGGGCTCACTCAAATTTCCCACCTCCCAGCATTCCCCTGGGTCTCCCGGTAAAAATGGTGCCTCACTTGTGTGGGAGGCCCAAGTTCCCGCGACAGGCAAGGGCCCAAAACGTAGTGAGGTGATTTCAAATTTGCCTATCTCAAAACCACCTGGTTTTGCAAGGGGGGTCACCTGGGTTTTTGGCCCGGTGCTCTGCGGCCATCTAGGGAAACCTACCAAACCCATACATTTCTGAAAACTAGACACCCGGGGGCTTCCAGGGAGGTGTGGCTTGCATGGATCCCCCAATGTTTCCTTACCCAGAACCCCCTGCAAACCTCAATTTTAGCTGAAAAAATCACTTTTTCCACACATTTTTGTGTGGGAAAGTTGTGGCATCACCGGGCTCACTCAAATTTCCCACCTCCCAGCGTTCCCCTGGGTCTCCCGGTAAAAATGGTGCCTCACTTGTGTGGGAGGCCCAAGTTCCCGCGACAGGCAAGGGCCCAAAACATAGTGAGGTGACTTCAAATTTGCCTATCTCAAAACCACCTGGTTTTGCAAGGGGGGTCACCTGGGTTTTTGGCCCGGTGCTCTGCGGCCATCTAGGGAAACCTACCAAACCCATACATTTCTGAAAACTAGACACCCGGGGGCTTCCAGGGAGGTATGGCTTGCGTGGATCCCCCAACGTTTCCTTACCCAGAATCCCCTGCAAACCTCAATTTTAGCTGAAAAAATCACTTTTTTCACACATTTTTGTGTGGGAAAGTTGTGACATCACCGGGCTCACTCAAATTTCCCACCTCCCAGCGTTCCCCTGGGTCTCCCAGTAAAAATGGGGCCTCACTTGTGTGGGAGGCCCAAGTACCCGCAACAGGCAAGGGCCCAAAACGTAGTGAGGTGACATCAAAATTGCCTATCTCAAAACCACCTGGTTTTGCAAGGGGGGTAACCTGGGTTTTTGGCCCGGTGTTCGGCGGCCATCTAGGGGAACCTATCAAACCCATACATTTCTGAAAACTAGACAGCCGGGGGCTTCCAGGGAGGTATGGCTTGCGTGGATCCCTCAACGTTTCCTTACCCAGAATCCCCTGCAAACCTCAATTTTAGCTGAAAAAATCACTTTTTTCACACATTTTTGTGTGGGAAAGTTGTGGCATCACCGGGCTCACTCAAATTTCCCAACTCCCAGCGTTCCCCTGGGTCTCCCGGTAAAAATGGTGCCTCACTTGTGTGGGAGGCCCAAGTACCCGCGACAGGCAAGGGCCCAAAACGTAGTGATGCGACATCAACATTGCCTATCCAAAAGAATGTTTGGGCCCTTGCCTTTTGCGGGTACTTGGGCCTCCCACACAAGCGAGGCACCATTTTTACCGAGAGATGTGGGGAAAATGTGTTTTTTTGACAATTTTTTAGGTTTGCGAGGGATTCTGGGTAAAAGTCTCTGGTGGGAGGCAGTCAAGTCACCCCATCCTGGATTCCCCTGGGTGTCTAGTTTTCAAAAATGTATAGGTTTGCTAGGTTTCCCAAGATGCCCGCAGAGCTAGGGTTCAAAAACTACAGCTAGACATTTTGCCAAAAAAGGGTCAGTTTTCACTGTGAAATTGAGGTGTGACCATGTTGTGTTTTGCGCCGTTTCCTGTCACGGGCACTAGGCCGACCCACACAAGTGAGGTACCATTTTTCTCGTAAGACTTTCGGGAACGTGGCATTGGTGGAAATTTGTGGATCCACACAGATTCCGGAACTTTCCACGACAGAAATGTGGGGAAAATGTATTTTTTTTTACAATGTTTTAGGTTTGCAAGGGATTCTGGGTAACAGACCCTGGTGGGAGGCAGTCAAGTCACCCCATTTTGGATTCCCCTGGGTGACTAGTTTTCAAAAATGTATAGGTTTGCTAGGTTTCCCAAGGTGCCCGCAGAGCTAGGGTTCAAAAACTACAGCTAGTCATTTTGCCAAAAAAGGGTCATTTTTCACTGCGATATTGAGGTGTGACCACGTTGCGTTTTGCGCCGTTTCCTGTCGCGGGCACTATGCCTACCCACACAAGTGAGGTACCATTTTTATCGGGAGACTTAGGGTAATTCAGGTTTGTAATGGAACTGTTATTATCTATTGACTTTCGATGCATTTCTGCCTTCCAAATGAAAGACATTGTGTAAAAAATAAGTCATTCTAAAAAATGACTGATAATTCTCATGCTAGTATGAGTATTCACAATTTCAGAAATGTGCAAATATCTACTGTTTCTAAACTCTATATTTTGTTCCCATTTCAGAAATACATAGGTGTCTTTCATACCGATTTTTCCATGTACCCATTTTTACAGAATAATTACTATATACCCGGTACATAATAAAAAACCATTGCAAGTTGCTGCTCAGTTTTTGGTTCTGGGCTCGTCGGGTTCTTGGTGAACCTACAAGTCCTATATATCCCCACAACCAGTAATGTCCAGCGGATGCAATGGTATATTGCTTTCAAAGAGCTGTCATAATTAGAAGAAGTTACAGGTGAAAACGTTGACACAAAAGGCTGTTTTTTTCAACTAATTTTCAATCTATCCAATATTTAACTGTTTGTTTCTATACAAAAAACCTTGATGGATTTACACAAATGACCCCTTGCTGAATTCAGAATTTTATCTTCTTCTCGAAAATGTATAGCTTTCCAGGATCCATTATTGCTTTTGTACCCATTTCTGCCATTAACTGGAAGGAGGTCAAAAGCACAAAAAATAGCAAAAATAGGCTATGTCCCAGAAAAATGCCAAAACTGTGTAAAAAATGTTGGGTTTCTGACAAAAGTCTGGTATCCCCAAAAAGCTGGGAAAATGGTGATTTCAACCCCACAAACCCTTTTTTGATAACATTTGCAGGGAAAAACCCAGATGCTTTCATTTGCAGCCCGTTTTTCCAATTTTTCCGAAAAAAACAAAATTTTGCTGTGTTTTGGCTCATTTCTGTGACCCCTCCAGGGAAATCCACAAAGCCTGAGTACCTTTAGAATCCCCATGATGTTGGAAGAAAAGAACGCAAATTTGGCGTGGATACCTAATGTGGTCAAAAAGCTACAGGGGCCTAAGCGTGCACTACCCCAAATAGCCAAAAAAAGGCTTGGCACAGGAGGGGGGAAAGGCCTGGCAGCGAAGGGGTTACTTCTTCCATTTGATATCTGGGAAATTGCATTCATATATTTGTTTACCTATCCTTAAGAGTATTGAGTCCCCTTTTGGAATAGTGTCCTATTGCTTGTGTGAAGTTAAACACTGTCCGCTACCTCTTCCCAGTTATCAGAGATGGTAACGATGACATGGGTGTCATCCACATAGGACAATACCTGGAAACCAAACGACTGTACTAATTTTGTCAGTAAGGCAATGTATAAGTTAAATAGGGTGGGATGAGGGACAACCTGTGAGGAACTCCACAGGGATGCTTAAAGAGAGCTGATCCAAAGTCCCCACAACTAACTGTGCACGTTCTATTACACAGGAAGGACTCCAACAACTTGAGGGCTGTATCCTTCAGTCCACACTGCCACAGTCTTTGCACCAACAAAGATGGAGAAATACCACTTTACAAGGGACTTATCTGTAAATTAAATATTCCAATCAGGTGTAAGCCAATTTTACCATGTTTTAGTACTGATTAGCAGTGGTAAACTGTACATATTCGTTAGGCCAACAAAAGCAAATTCAGAACCCTGAAATGGCCTCTCCAATTTCAGTCAATGTTATGGGTGTGTCAAGATCAATATGACATATTGACTGAAGGGATTTAACCGGAAGGACTGCAATAAGCAGATTCACCAATGCAGCCTCAGATGAGCATACAAGGACAGATAGTAGACAGCAAAGATCTCAGCTGAGCCCTTTACTTCCATAAATGTATTACTGTTCTCATCAGTTATACTCATGTGGAGCCAAACAGTGCAATAGTTTCCTGGGTTTGTCGCCGGTTCCATGTTTTCTACTCTTGGAGGCCATTCAAATCTGGCAGGTCTTGTCCATAGATGGAGCTCTGAGTTGAGCCCTGGAGAGCTTGCGTTGTCTAAGGCATGTAAGGTGCGGGCGTGGGTCTTGCTGTAAGGTGTTCAACCTTGAGCAGCTGTATTTCTAGGGGGATTATTTGGGCCTCCTGGTTATGTTTATGTAGTTAAATGTGGGCCATGGCCTGTCCCCTTATCATAGTCTTGAAGGCTTCGTAGACAGTGACGACTGAGAAACCGAATCTTGGTTGATTTGGAAATATTCCTTAATGTCTGCCTCTAAGTATGTCTCTAGGTCGCTGTTCATGAGACACAGACGACTGAACCACTAACTTCTCTCAGTTTTGGAGCCCTTACCAATAATGTCAACAATCCTGGGGAGTTATTCCACATGCCCTGTGGAAAAATCGCTATGTCCTGTGTGCGGTGCCAATATTTAGTCCATGCAGAAAAAGGAGTTGTGTGCCATGGAATTAAAAGTGAGGGCTCTCTTGTCTATGTGCCAAGTCCACCGCATGATGGAGAGACCCATAGAGCCTCCGTAATCTCATAGTTTGGAGGAGTCTCTTGTTGGCCTGGCTTGGTAATGTCCAGAATCTTGTCCAAAACGTCATTGAAATCCCCGCCTATAAAATGTTTGCATGGAGGTAGATCCACTTACATTTCATTCAAGCAGTGCAGCGTGGTAGCCAAAAGGACTGGAAGGGCATATACACTCATCAAGGACCATCCTTGTCCATGTAGCGACCCAATAACCATGGCACACCTCCCCACGGGATTGGATTGGGAGCGAGCTACTGAGATGGGAACTGATTTATGTAGTAATGCTGCCACCCTCCGTGAGCTGAGCTGTTAGTAAAGCCTGCATGATAGACCCTGTAAAATCCATGACAGAAGCAGAACCTGCAGTTATTGCCCTTTAAGTGAGTTTCCTGCAAGAGAAGGTGGTCTGGGCTATGTTGTTTAACAAATTGCATTACTGCTCTCCTCTTGATCTTGTTGTTAAGATTGTTAATCCTTCATGACAAATTTGTTACGTAATGAGGTTTATTATCAAGTTGAATCTAGTCACTGGGCAATATTGATAAAGTGTCAGAAAGCAGTCTTGCTTGCTTTGTATCATGATAACATTCAATGAAAATGATTTACTGCAAACCCCTTACCTTACCAACATCACCCCACACTTCTGTCACAGAAGCATCTGCCGCCCATTACAACTAACCTAGAGGAAAGAAAGAAAAAAACAATGTTAATCACAAGCTACAGCTGTCGCCCCTCGAGTATATTGAGCTACAAAGATTTCTGGAATGTTTAGACACCCTCTGTCCCGCACTTTGTAGTGGTATGCCAGGCATGACTCTCCCCAGGTATTTGCCTACAGTATCAGATAAATGGCTGAAAGGCTGAAAGGTCCCCAGGAAGAGAGAACCAAGACCATCACTTTGCCTTCCAACATCATTTCTAAACGTACCTCACAAAGACTTGTCTCCTTTCAAGGTGGAGATATCACACTGCGGAGTGATCAAGGTCTTCCTGATCTTCTGTCACATCTGTATTAACTTCAGTGACGGGGTCGTCCTCTGCCTATAGCCATAGTCAGCTCCTCGAGCCTGCTCCTAACCTACAGCGCCAACAACCCTTCCATCTTTGTTCTCCTTCATTCCTAGGTGGGAGATTCACTGAGGTGCCGAGGGCCGGGAACTTTTGGTGTTCTTGTGTACATTCAGCCAATCCCAAACACTCTCAAGGCTATCGAAAAAGTATGATTTGCCATTGTGCAGAACTTTTAGATGGTTTAGGAATCAAAGCATATATATGTAGTTCAAGGCTTTCCATTTTTGCGTGACTTCCAAGAATGATCAGCATTGCTGCTGCACTATAATCTGGAAATATCATTGTGGGACTTGCTCCAAAGGATGGGACACCCCTCATTGTTGAAGTTTGCGGAATTATCTTGGTCTTTATATTTAAGAAATCTTAAAATAAAGGGTGTAGGCTGGGTACCCGGAGGGGGTTTGGTTGTCACGGAAGGGTGGGCTATTTCAATTATGAAACATTGAGACAATTCTTCTTTGGGCATACATGATGATTCCCATGAAATCATGAACTGAATGGGATGTGATCCCTCTGCTCCTTTGGGTATCCCAACAATGCACATGATGTTCTGCCTGGAACTGCCCTTGGCATCCTCAGCATGATCCTCCACCTCCGTCGTAGTTCTAAGGAGTTGTTACACTTGTTTCTGGAGGAACTGCATGGTGTGCTCTTTTCCAGAAATTCTACCCTCAGTCTCTGTCAATATGTGCATGATGTTTGAGAGATCTTGTCATAGGACGATAATATCTATGCTGCCCCTACTAATTTTAGTTTTTCAGAGATGTATGTGTATCACTAATTGCCTGCAGGAGGGTCAAAGTTGAATCTCCAGATTTATCTTCCTTCCCAGATGAAGCCAATGATTTCTCTGTTGTGGCCTATTAAATTTATCAATAGCAGCCTGGCCTCCAGCCAGCCCGAACCAACCTTTCTCGTGAAGAAGGGTGGGGGGTGGAACACATATGCAGCTCTAGAGATATTGGCCCATGCAGGCAGTAACAAAAGACTGGTACTTTAGTGGAGAATTATCATGTATATGGAGTCTCGGTATGCCTAGTTTTCCGCCAGTACGGTTGATAGGTGTGGAGAATGCTGCTGGATTCAGCTGAGCCCACCTGACAGCAGCACACAGCGGGAGGGCATGAGCAGCTCAGGCCTGGGCTTGTAGGCAGCCTCTAGACATTCAGTCTATACCTTCACCCAAGTCATGTAAAGCTAATTGAGGGCCTTTGTTTGTGCCGGGGTATGTTGACTTTGCTGTGCCGGGGTGTGGTATATCCAGGTTAGCAGAACCACAAGCTTTCCACTCCCAACTCTTGTTCAAGCAGGCTTCTGTTTCCAGTGTTGTGAAGGTCCAGCAGGCTAATAAAGTGGACAGCCTCACATGGAGACCAGTTATACACCCCTCTGGCCAACAAGAAACAGCCTGTGAAGCCGCAAAGGAAATGGCAGGAACTCAGCACCATCCTGGCCCTCGGCCTCTGCCGGGGACCCCCGTTGTCGGGACAGCAGTGAGTTGTTCATAGCCATGCCATACCACCCAACCATCCACTGTTAGAAATGGGATTTCTGGTTGGCTAGGGCAAGCGCCTAAGCCAGGCTGAAACCCCGACTCTAGTCGGGGCAAGGGAGTTACACACTGAAGATAACCCCTGCTCATCCCCTTGGTTGCTTGGCACGAGCAGTCAGGCTTATCTAGAGGCAATGTGTAAAGCGTTTGCGCAACTCACGCACACAGCAGTGACACAATAGGCACACCACAAAAGAAACACTACACAAGGTTATATAACAAAGCCTTCATATTACTCATAAATCACATTAGGGCATAATCACATGTATACACTGTGCCACCCGGCACTAGTTATTACTTTACAGGGGATTATATACATTACAGGGCCAATCGGGCCACTGTCATCACCATTAACACACACAAGTAATGAGGAATAAATACAACCAGTAACTACTGGTAAAGGTGCTCTTAGAACCACACATTAGGTATCAACATCCTGTCATCACCTAGGTCCACATATTATGCCACACATAATACAAAAGAAACAATTGATGGACGGAATGCTGGACAATGCAAACATTCACCCCCAGTCACAAGGATCTGGGTTTAATCCATCATTCTTTTACTCACCACACCACCCCAGTTTCGACCCAGCCCTATGCGAATCAGTCTTGACCCTGTTCCTTGTGGGAACAGTCCAGCCCGAACTGCCAAGCCAGGTCCTCCCTGGACTGGAAACAAGCATCCTGAGACCGGTTTCAGGGCATCACCCTTCATCAGCCAGGCTAGCTTGAATCCAGTGGAGTAGTGAACACGGGACCCACGTCTGGGCGTACCCTTCCCACTTAAGGCAGCATATGCAAAAGAAACAATAATCACATTAGGCCCCTCTTAGGCGTAAACACAATGGCCCTCAGGCAACAATGTGCCTCCATATGCCTGGGGCGCACTGGCCCCCTAATGGCAGTTCCATCGCCTGTGGGCTCTATACCTGGACTGTCGGGTAGTTCTGTGGAGACACCTTGCTCCACCCAAACTCGGGGCAACACCAAAAAGTGCCTCAGGACAGTCTTCATCGTCAAGGGAGGAGGGAAGCCGTCACCGGACTCCCCCTCCTCTGCCCTGGCTCAAATGAATGATGGTCCTGCCCTCACGGCGACCAGAGCTTTCTGCAAGGGAAGATCAGCCCCACTCACCAATCCTTAGGGCTGAGCGAGTCTACCCACAGCTGTGGACCGTAATCCCTGGGTGCCAGGAGGATTCCTACCTCTCGTCGGCTCCGCTCTCTGGGGACTGCCTCTCTGTCAGGCCACTCTCTGGGGAAAAGGTGGAAAGGGGCAGAAGGGGGCCAGCGAGGCTCCGGTCCTTCTCCGGTTTGTCCGATGAGCCTGCAAGGCTCTGACTCCTCTTGCTGCCACAACAGACTCAGCAACACGCAAGGCTCTCCTCGTTGCTATGGGAGCCCCGCCCTTCAACCACGCGCAGACCTTGCCTGTCTTCCGGCGGCGCCGCTTCACAATTGGCTCCTCATCTCGGGTCAGCCTTCCCTTGGTCAGGCAACGGGCGCCTGACTTCCTGTTTTGCGCTGCAGCAAACACAGCGCTTCCCACGCACTGTCCCGATCAAGAGCGCCTCTTCAAGCTCGCCCTGCTAATCAATGGAAGAAGAAGGGGGAAGATTCTCCCGTAGATGCACCAACATGCGCACTGGCAGCCTCCTTCTCCTTCCTGGCCTTACAAGCAGAGTTGAAGCCCCTTCCTCGGGCTCTGGAAATGCAATTTAGAAAAGCGCCTATCACACGCTGTTGATGTGTGGCCCAGCAGTGAGGGGCACAACCCTGACAAAGGTGCTCCTCACGCTCCTGGCTTCCAGGCCACACAGGGCAGAGCTGGGCCCAGGCAGGCCAGCTCACGGGGCCCTTCAGCATTGGGGGAATCCCTTGTGGCGGTTGCTCTTGGTGCCCAGCAGTCGTTCAGCAACACAGCTCCCAGCAAGTCTCCAAACATGGGGTCACAGCCCCAATATTTATATCACAAGTGTCTTTGTTCTTCCCCCTGGCACAGGGCTCTGTGCCCAGTCCAAACCAGTTCTGGGGGGTACTTACACACATATTTTCACTTTAACAATACTCTTATTGTTAGTGTAGGCTCTCGTCCCAGACACACCACAGGGGGATGGAGCCAGCATTGTGGAAGGCAGGCACAGTCCCATTCAGGCCCAGGTGCTACTCCCCCCACCACTCCAAATGCAGAATGGCCTATTCAGCCTAGCGCTGACTCACCCAGCCCCTCTGGAGCCACTGCTCCTCCCCAGCCCCTGTCACTCCAGAGCCAGACAGGCAATACACATCAGGCAGGCACAAAGACACATAGCACAAAGAAATACCCACTTCTAAAAGTGGCATTCCTAAAATAGGGATAATAAATCTGCGAACACCATTACACAGCATTTATTACCACTATTCCAAACGTACCAAACTTGATCACGCTACTCCTCTCATATCAGGAATTACCACTGAAACAAATATCAGGGAATCCCCAATGCATTCTTATAGGAGGGCAGCCTCACAGTAGTGAGAAACCAAAATGTGAGTTTGTTACTACCAGCGCATGCCACACAGTTAAGGCACATGTCCTACCTTTTACCTACAGCGCACACTGCCCATAGGGCTAGCTAGGGCCTACCTTAGGGGTAACTGATGTGTAGTAATATGAGAGTCATAGACGTGGCAACCACTTTATGTGCCATGTCACAGCGGCAGTAAACTGTGCGCGCAGGCCCTGCAATGGCACAAGCCTAAGACAGGTTTGAGCGCCGCAAGCCCACCAGTAGCATTTAATTTACCGGCCCTGGGTATCTGAGATACCACTTTACAAGGGACTGATAGGTAAATTAAATTAGCCAAACAGGTGTAGACCAATCTTACCAAGTTTACCATAGAGAGCACATGCACTTTAACACTGGACAGCAGTGATAAAGTGACCAGAGTCCTAAAACCACCAACACCAGGTCGGAAAAAATACCAGGAGGAAGGCAAAAAGTTCAGGGATGACCCTCCAAAAAGGGCCAAGTCCAACACCCATCCACCATCTCAAATAATCAGGGCCTCGGTCAGTCACCACTTTAGCCAACGGGAGTCTCGTGTCCCTTTGGATGGAGCGAATAACTGGAGGATTATGAAGAATGCCAGGGCCGCCAGTGGAAGTCTAAAAAGAAGTGGCTGCCCTATTCACTAACCAAGCCACACACCCTATTTGAGTCTATGTGACTTTGTTCAGTGGTTTGTTTATTTGAAGGCTTGTTGGTCTGGACTTCAGGGTGACCTGAGAAGATTGCCTGTAAAACCAGCTGCAGTACTGAGAATAGAGGACTTTACTGTGCTTAAGGCACTTTGGGGGTGTGCAGTCTAATGGTTTAGCTTTACGGTGTCAAGAAAGTTGTTGTGATTGGCTGCTAGTTTGGAAAAAACTAGAAGCTCATGAGAGTTTCTCTGGGGGTGTGTAGGAATAAGACCATTTGGCTTGGCTCTTTTTGAAAATCTGAATGCAGGTTATAGCTTGTATTCCAGCTGCCTGTAGTTTGCCTGACACCCAGTTCTGCTGTCCCCTCTTGATCCTGATATCCTTATGGGAGTTGTCATTCGTGAGCATTCCTAGTGATATTGGAGCCAATTAAGCTTGAAACGGGAGCCCAATTCCAGGCAACAGTCACAGTTAAGGTGGGTTGCTGTTTTGAGGGACCACCTATTTACTGGGCAACCTGTACTCTGTGGTTTAGCCATGCAACGATGTTCTACGGTGGCTGGGTCATTATAAAACAGGAACATTTGCTTCTTTGTTTCCATTGTGCCAGTGGGGGTCATTTGTTGAGCCAGGGCGCATCCACCATGCTTTGGGGCCTGGCATTGGGGAAAGGAGAGTAGCAGGCCTTGAGTTATCTCAGCTTGCTGCTCATACCTTACTAGAGGAGTGTCCTCCAAAAGCTGGGCTGCTGACTAATGATGGGGATTATCGAGTTGCCAATAGAATGCCCATTCTTCCGTGTGCAGTGTTTGGTTTCGGATACTACTGTGGGGATGGGTAAGGGCACCAGATGTCATCAGTGTTATCATGCTCAAGTCCTGAGCTTCCATTCTACAATGAAATGCATTCTGGGAATTGCAGAATAAATGTAAAATTATTAAATATAGACTTCACCAAAATAGACACAACATTTTTTAGAATCGTAGTAAAGGGAACATATATAGCACCTCATTACGAGTGACTCAGATTTGACTAGTTCCCACCTCCTCTCCCAAATTACCTCTACAGGAATTCAGTATTTATGGAGGTTTGGGAAGCAAGCACTGATGGACTTTGGCATCAATATATGACGATCTCTAAGGACTGAATACTACTAACATTTTGAGCCCACTGCCCCTTGGAGGCCGATGAGCACATCCAGAGGGGTACACAGCTAAAGTTTGAAAAGCTGGTTGAATGATGATCCTTGATTAAGAACTCCTTCCAGGCTCGGAGGAGTTAATAGATTTAATCTTGTGAATTCCCAACCACCAAGGGCTGTTGCACTTCCTTCTTTTGTCCTGAAGAAGACCCTACTTGATGTATCTACAAACACATATATATACTGGGTTGAAATTTCGACGTACAACCATCTCATGTACTGTCTCACTATAGCAATTATTTTTAAAAAATAGGACTAGCTAAAGTGAAAAACCTGAAAAGGATGGAGAATGTATGTTACTGTCTTATTTATTGTTTGAATTTGAAAGGTCACCCATTTGTACTATGTGTCACCACAGTCACCCATTGAATTGTCTGTGTATTTGTTATTGTGTTTTATTTGTCAGACAGCCCCCATTGGTATTATATTTTTGTATAAAATTGTTTACACAATTAGCGGGAAAAATAGAGAAACAAAACAAATACTTTAATAAATATATATATTTTTGATAAAAACGTATAGAGGTGTGGTACATTCATAAAAGTCTAGTACAAAATCACTATTGATTGTGAAATAAATAAATAGGTTCTGCACCAGTACCCGTGGTACTTACAGAACGGAACCACTTGCATGTGAATGACACAACAACAGACCAATGGGGGAAGAGGGCTGTGTGAAAGCTGCTATCAGTAAGTTTATTATACATATAATTTTATCAAAATCAAATGGTCTTGAGTTATGGCAGAACTAAAAGGAAATGTCTGTCCTGCAGTGAATGGCCTTGGGGAGGTCCTCCGCAGGGCACAAGTCCTAAAATAAGAAGCGGGGGCTTAACAAAGTTAGGCAGTATGCATGTGACATCTTGGCGCATGACATCACCTTGCATGACATTACGGCACGCGGCATCGCAACTGTGACATTGTTACCTCCCCATTGCATTTAGGTGTGAGGCTCCTGATAGCTCCCAGCCAGGATACTCCAGAAAAAGGAAGCCTGATGGCCTTTAACTTAGGCCTTTTTCATTGGCCCAGTTGGAATCTGACAAACCCTCTCCCCACGTGCACAGTGCTACTTGAATCAAAAGCAGCCAACGTGCAAGCGCTGCTGAATGTGCCCAGGTGTTTGAAATTTACACTGGGACAAGTTTAGCATATTTCTGTGGAGCTCAACCTCATGGCAGGGTAGGCGGCGTCCACCCTGTGAAAAGAGTGGGTAGACACTGTCTACCAGGGTGTACCCTCCAGGGGCGTAACACAGGCCCCCGCAGCCCCTATGGTGCGGGGGCCCCAAGCTCTAGGGGGCGCCCTCAGCACAGAACTCTAGCTGCAGAGCACCTAAATGAGCCCAGAGGGGGCCCCTCCACAAGCCTTGCAGGGAGGCCCCCTCGAGTTTCGTTACTCCAGTGGTACCCTCGGCTTGTGCTCTGGACTCATACGGCTCCTTTCGATTGGCATCGCCTACATGTCTTACCCAGCAACTGGCCCAGATTCAGAGCATGAAGTGTCTAGGATAACTAAACAGATTAGCAAGTAGGTTTCCAACCACTTGCTTAGTATGCAGATCGATTTGTTGCCATCTAACCAACTTTTATTTAAGTCGGTCTAAAGTTGTAGTGACCAATGAGAAAGCCCAATTTATAATATTATTCTTGATTTTTCAGTTTCAGCAGTAGCCACTTCTAATTTTATCAAGTGAGCTGGGACATGCTACAAAGCAGTCGGTGAAGACCACCACTACAAGCAGCAGGCAAACACAGATGCCTCTTCACCCCCACAAAACAGAATCTCGCTCCCCACCGACAGTTTTGCTTTATTTGCCAGTTCGTTCAACTGAGTAGTAGAGTTTGTGAAAAGTGGTGCGCATGTGAAACCTGGCTCCCCACCAGAAATGTATTAATTAACAATTGTCAGGGCCACCTGAATTATGAGATTGTGCAGGTGTGGCGATTTTCGCATAATTATAGATCTACCGCATTTGCCACATAATCCATCATTTGCCGTATAATCTGCAGCTTTTAATAAAAAAAATAGTTTTTAGCTCAAACAATTCAAAAGTTACTGAAAACGCAGCAACACACATTGCAGCGCAGTGGAAAGTTCTTTGCAAGTGTTGACTAGTTACATTTTTGTTGCTTATTGCTACATTTTGGTTTTAAACTGGCACTAAAGAGGCACAACTATCGCCCAGACAGTGTTAACAAGTTTAAAAATCACAAAATAATTAAATCATACTATCACAAAATGTGCTACATAATTTGCCATTTCTTGCTGCATAATTTACATAACCCTGCTGCATGATTTGGCCCTCCCTTGCCACATAATTCCAGTGGCCCTGACAGTTATGTGCCAGAAGTAAAAGCACCATCCAAGAGTACTGTCACAATAGATAAAACAGCAAAGCAATTTCTGCACCATTGAGTGTTCCATCGTAATTCCTATTCCAGAAAACGAAGTATCAGAATCTTGTGTCAAAGTGTCTGGCAGTCAGTTCTTATTGGAAAGATATTGCATGACCAATGATGAGCATTTTTCTACAATATATGCAAGGAGTGAGTAAAGAATGTTTGTTCTATTGGGTTTTCCATAGATTTCTGCCAATATTTAAAGAAGGGCATGTTGGTGCCATTTATGTACAGGAACCATGCCACTGTTACTGGCTGACGTGCTTTTTGCCATCATTATTGTCTGGGAGCGCAGCCAACGCTAATGCTTGTAAGGCCAACTTGTCAATCAGAGGTTGCCGCGTCATTTGTACCCGGAAGAGCCTTCAAGACTAATACCAGGATGTCCATAAACAGTAATGACAGCCAGAGCTGCACGTTTGATGTGTTTAAAAGAGCAACAGGTCTTAATGTTACACTGCAGCACTAGAAACAAACATGATCTCAGATTTCCTATACGTTCTCATTAGTTTCACTTAAATGGCCTCTTTGCTTCCATAGCACCATACATATGTTTAACATTGTACAGCGTTATTGTAGGAGTATTTGTATAGCGCATGGCTACCTGTAGGCGTCCCAGCGCTAGCAGAGGAACCAGACAGATCACAGCAGTTTTGAAGGTGGGGTTTTGAAAGAACCATGTTTTCAAAAGTTTACAAAAGCACAGGAGGTTGGGTTCTGAACTTAAATGGAGGGGGAGAGCGTTCCACAGCTTGGCGGAAGTATAATGGAAGAACCGGCCACCACTTCTCATCCTTTTAATTTTGGGGACAGAGGCTAAAAAGAGATTGGTTGATCGGAGGCATCTGTTAGGACGATAGGGGGAGATGATGGAGCGAATGATGGAAGGGCCTTTCTTTCGGAAGGACTTATGAGCAAGGACTTGAATTTTATGCTTTCCATAATCGGGAGTCAGTGCTAGATCTTCAGGGCAGGTCTTGCAGAGTGGCTGTTGGGAATCTTAAGGAGCATACGTCCTGCACAGTTCTGAATAACTTGCAATTTGTTTGTGGTATCCACTGGGGCTCCCAGATATAGAGTGTTTCCGTAATTGAGGCGGGAGAGGATCAAGGCTTGGACCTTGAGTCTCCTTGCTGAGAAGGGGAGGACCGGGAGGACTTTGCGGGGCATTCGTAGAATGTCATAGCAGGAAGCGGCCAGTTTCGTCACCTGATGATCAAATGTGAGTGACCGATCTAACCACATGCCCAGACTTTTGATCTGGTTTTTGGGCGTGAGCGGAGAGCCGAGTCAGCTTGGCCCTGCTGATGCAATGTCAAAATTGGGTAAATTATCCAGCAGCATAAGCTCCATCCATTTAACAACTCTTTCCAGGCAGGGGCCGAAACAGAGCAAGGTGTCTTCTGGGTGATATGGGGCCACCACTAATTGGGTGTCATCGGCGTAGGTGACAATTTCAATCCCGAAAGGGAAGACAATCTATGCCAGGGGACTCATATAAACATTAAACAGCGTCGGGCTCAAGGAGCCCTAAGTGAGATACGTTTAGAAATGTTGTCTCCTTCAAAGACTTGGAAGGTCCTATCCTCAAGGAAGGACTGCAGTCAGGTGATAACAGCGCCCGCTAATACAACATTCCTCAGCCTGCGGACCAAGATGTCGTAGTTGACAGTGTTGAAGGCGGCACTGAGGTCCAATAGGATGATAGCTGTCGATCCACCTTGGTCGATAATCTTTTTGTACTTTTTTACCACTGCCAATAAAGCGGTTTCAGTCCCATACTCGGGGCGGAATCCAGTTTGCGAGGCGTGGTGTATATTGTAAGATTCGAGGAATGTAGAAACAACTGAATTTACATGTTTTTCTAGCATTTTACTGATCCCAGGGAGAAGGGAGATGGGGGGTAGTTTCCAAGAATGTCAGGATTAAGGCTTGGTTTCTTCAATAGCGCCTTCACCATGGCGTGTTTCCACAGTGGCAGTACTAGTCCGGTCAAGATAGAGGAGTTAATCAGCTTCAGTAACACCGGGAGGACTACTTCCCCAGCCTTACTTAGAAATTGAGGGGATGCCGGGTCACTGAGAGAGCCGGATTTTACAGAGATGTTTACAAGAGTGTCCATATCCATCAAGGGAACTTCCTTGAGAGAGTACTCACCCGGCGCGGAGTCCTCCATAAACGACAGATTATCAGGGGAGGCGGGGGTGGGAAGAATTGTATATCCTGAATTTTATTAGAAAAGAACTCTGCCAGTTCATCGCACCGTGCAGGAGACCCCTTGTGGGGGGCATCCATGACCGGGAGTTTTAAAAGATGCTTCCCAGTCTTGAAGATTTCGCAGGGGAATTTGATACTGAGTTAATTCTTTCCTCACAGTAGGATGCCTGTGCATCTTTCATTTTGGATTGATATATTTTTATGGAGTCCCTATATTTCTGTTTACTTATTATTACATCATAGTCTCTTCTCCATTTCCTCTCAAGTCTCTTGCAAATTTGTTTGTACTCATGCAGCTTGGGGGAATACCACAGACAGGGGTTATTCCTAACTATTTTATGAATGAATTTCTTAGGTATTACTAGGTCCAGAGAGGAATCGATCCAATGGTTACATTTGTAATTCGTAGCAATGGGATTGGAGTAGGGGTGGACGGAATTTGTGTAGTAGCGCTACGCAAAGCTCCGCGAAACGGTAAAAAATCTCCGCGAGCACGCAGAAATTCCACAAACACGCAGAATTGCTTGTTCGCGATGCTTTTTTCCTGTTTGTGAATGCTGTTTGCGTGCTCGGAGGGAAATATATCGCGAACACGCATTTTGAGAACGCGAACAAGTAAAAAATTCCGCAAAGCCGCGGAATGCAGAATTTTGGGCATTCGGCATTCTCCACGGAGAGCGAAATTACCCAAATTCTGCAAATTCAGCGAGCATAACGGAATTTACTGCCCAGGCCTAGATTGGAGTCTAAAGTAGGCATTGAGTTTTTCAGAGCCGATTTCCAAGAGTCCAGAAGAAGGTTGGACCAAGAACGTTTACAGTGTCTGGTTGTGCTGCTGGCAAGGGGGGGTTTCGGGATATCCCAGGAGAGGGGGATAAGAAAATTGTCTGACCAAGGCATTGGGATCAGGTCTCCTACTGAAAGTTCCATACTGTTAGAAAAAATAGGATCTAGGAGGCGCCCTTTCTCATGGGTGGGTCCGGTGACATTTTGCTTCATCTGAATAGCTAAGAGATTCTGGACTAGGTCAGACACTACTGGGTCCGAGGGATCATCAAAATGCAAGTTGAGATCCCCTAGTAGAGTGAAATTGGAGGGGGAGCTTGCCAAGTTGGTGATGATTTCTGGTAAAACTTTAAAAAGTTGACCATGGGCTCCGGGGGGCGATATATAAGAACACCCAAAAAGGTATGGCTGGGAGAGAGCTTGATGACAAAGAAAACATTTTCACAATCGGGTAAAGTTTAGGGACGATACGGCATTTAAAACACTCATTTAAAATAATGGCAATGCCACCTCCCTTCCCATGCTTCTGGTCTCTCCTCAGGATATAGTATCCCGGTGTAAGACATTGCACCAGGTCCGGTTCTGACTCATTGTTGAGCCATGTTTCGGTAAGAAACAACACATGGGGTCACGCCTCTTGAGCAGAATAGAGATTTGAGTGCCGTGTTTGGGTAAAGATCTGCAGTTTAAAGACAGCATTTTCTAAACTGAGGAGGTTGCTGGAACTGGGCAGAGTTTGGGGTTAGGGAGCGCTTTATAAAAACAGTGTGGACAGCTAGGAACATCCATAGCTGGACAGATGGAGTGTAGACATTTCTCGCTAGGAGAGCACCTCAATCTCAAGAGTTGCTCTGATGAGTAAGTGTGTGGACTTGTGTTGAACCAGGCGGGTTCAACCCTGGCCCCGGTCGGGCGCAGACGGGCGCAGACGGGCTCACCTTTGGTGCGCCGCCAGCACGCCCGCTGTGTGCGTCGACTGCGGTGTGTCGGCGCCTTTGCCACTGTTTATAGCCGGAAGCCCTAAGTGATGTTGGAGGAGACTAGAGCATCTCATCTTCAAGATGGCTGCCGTAAAATGGCCCAGAGGAAGTGAGTGTAGAACACTCTTCACAGAAAGATTCTCCCTCCACTCAATCAGCAGCCTGGCTGCTGCGGTGGACCAGGGAAAAGGAGAGGCACGAGAAACACGTATGGCATAGTGAGCGTTATTAAGTGGTTAAAAGTGCAGAACAGGCATAGGTTTAAAAGCACAAATTCAAAGTGCAGTCTTTAAAACATGATTATTGATACACAAAGCTAAAATAACGTAATAGTGAGTATAGGACAATTGACACCAGCTACGCTGAGTGAGCTACCCTGTCACAGCTTAATCAGTGCCCGTCGGCCCCATCACCCCTGTTTATAACCAGATGCCCTGAGTGATGTTGGGGGAGACTACAGCATCTCACCTTCAAGATGGCCACCCTAAAATGGCTCAGAGGAAGTGAGTGTAGAACAGCGTGGTTCTGAACTATTCATAAAAGGGTCTGCAAAATAGAAGATTTAATGAAATTTGGAAGATGTCCATGACCAAATTAGCTGTCTGTTGTGTATTAGGTAAACTTGTATATATGGCCATCGTGTAGTCAACGAGTGGATTTGATGTGCTGATTTTTATCTTTTTTAAAAACTGTCTCTTTTTATGGCTGTATTGACTGCCGAATAATAATAATAATAATAATCTTTATTCGGTTTTTGACATTATAAAACCATAAAAGATATCATGACATGCAAATGTTCATAATAAGATTTGTTAAGAAAAATATGTTTAGATAAACAGTTAAAAAAGAGCATGTAAATAGTTAGGTAATATAAAAATTATTTCACTATTTTACAAGTTTTTTCTGTGCCTCATAATACACTTTAAAAAATTCAGTACATGATACACTGTGCATTCAGAGTCCAAAGTTTGAAGAGCCAGCATAGCTGGACGACATTGTCTATAGCCCCATTTCTTTAATAGAGGAATTAACCAAATTTTTCGATGGGTATGAAAGAATTTGCAAAACAGTAGTGTATGCATGTTAGACTGTTGTGAAAGATCGTCACATGGACATGGTTCCATCTGAGTTTTCCAGTTATTTTTTTCCGGAAATGAAACTAGTCTGAAAAAAAGATTCATTCTGAACCTTGTTAGGAGCATCTTTTCATAAGTTGTAAGCTCCATGGTCAGATATAGCTGGATCTTCAGAGACTGCTGTGTCATTATTGCATGAGTAGCTGATTTTTTCGCAATCACTGTTGTCAGTCTAAGGGATTCCAGGTGACTCAAAGCAGCTAGTTTCAATTCCTTTTTGGATATTTCCTTCACCTTTTCCGGCATGTGATAGTATTTTTCTAGACCCAGGTCGCAGAAAAAGTGTCTTACATAGGAGAGCCAGGCTATTTTATGAGCGTGGTCCAGATCCATAGTGTCGCGTAAGATGGTTTTAGTCAGACTGTTTTTTTCTGATACCCATACTCGCCTCCAAAGCAAAATAGGTTGGATTTTTATTAAGTCTTCGATATATGGGATTCCAAGTTCTATGTGTGAGGCATAGATGGAAGTGCCTCTTGGAGTTGATAAAAGGAACCTCATGAAGATATTCTCCTCTTTTTGGACGGGGCCGGTGGGTATATGTCCCCAGAGCCCTGCGCCATATAGAGCAGTGGCTTGACATTTCGCAACATAGATCTGTAACAATTCTACCGATGGTCTTTTGCCGAGTTTGTTGGAGAATTTCATCAATGCCATAATTGCTCGTTTAAAAAGATGTCTCCTGGCCTCTACTGCCGCTTTCCAATTCAGGGCGTCGTCGATCATGATGCCTAGGTAAGGATACTGTGAGGTCTTTTCAATTCTCTGTTCCTTTAAAAAGATGGACTTTGTTGTTTTTCTTGACCCGCCAACTACCATAACAAAAGTTTTTTTTAACATTTATGTGGAGGTCCAGGGCACCCATGAAGTCTGCATATTTAGATAGAGATTTCTGCAGTTCAATGGGGGTACGTGCTAGGATAACTGCATCGTCCGCGTAGAGCAGAGCGGGGATCGGGCGACCTTTTGCTCTTGGAAGGTCTCTCCCTCCTCTCAGCATAGATTTTTCTAGGCCGTTGGTGTACAGAGAGAAGAGGAAGGGGGCAAGGACGCAACCTTGCCTCACACCCCGCTCTACCCTAAATGGCGATGTCAGTTCTCCTTGTGTCCCGTACCTCACTCTCGCCGTGGCTTCGCTGTATAGCTCTCTCAGAAAGTCCAAAAGCGGGGGATCTACCCCCATTTCTCTCAACAGTGACCAGAGCCTTGCGTGCGAGACGCAGTCGAATGCGGAGGACAGGTCCACATAAACCATATAAATGGAGCCAGGTTTTGCATGGGTATATTTTGAAATTAACAGGCTTAGATTTAAGGCTTGTTCGACGGTTCCAAAGCCCTCCCTGAACCCGAACTGTAAGTCTGATAGAATGTTTTTGTCTTCTACCCATTGCTGTAACTTTTCGAGAAGGACTCTGCCAACCAATTTGCCCACAGAGTCGAGGAGCGAAATTGGTCTATAACACTTGGGGTCTTGTCGGTCCCCCTTCTTAAAAATTGGGACCATGATAGAGGATGACCATGACTCTAACAGCCCAAGTTTCATTGTTGCTAGGCAAACTCTGGTGAGAATTGGTACCCAGAGATCTGGAAGATGTTTAAATAGATCTACTGGGACCCCGTCAGGACCTGGAGCTTTCCCACTCTTACTTAATGATAGCGCCGTATCAATGTCCTGCAGCTCGACCTCCATTAAGATTGGATATACAACTGGGTTGATAATGGAATGATGTTCTTCGCTCGTAGATGTCAGTTTGAAGATTTTTGAAAAATGATTTACCCACACATCCTCTTCAATGGCCACATCTATTTTTGGGCCATTGTTTTCCGTTAACAAAGGGGATTTGACTATTTTCCAGAATGCCTGGCTGTTTTTCTGGAATGCACTTTTGTGCAAAGCCTTCCACAAAGATTGTTTCAATTCTTTTTTCCTGATTTTTCTGGTGGTGTTATACTCCCGTCGAAGAGATTGGATATTAGTAATATCTCTGATTGGATTTCCGAGAGCTTTTTTCAGCTTAGTGTGTGCCTTGGTACAATCTTGGTTAAACCAACCTGTAGAGCTTATGGTGTTTCGTTTAGGTGTTTTAGTTAGTAGTTTTCTCACTTGGTCTATTATTATCTTGTAGTTTTCGACGATTTCATGCATCCCTGCATGGGGATCGAGGCAGATCAAGATGTTATTATAAGTGGATTCTACTAACTGTTTTGTAATGATATTGGGGTCCAGTTTTTCCCATTTTATGGTAAATCCGTTTTTTTTCCCCAGTTCAATCCTGTTCTGTGTTAGGGATTTTGCTATGTTTACCATATGTGTTCTTAGGTGGTTTGTTTGGAAGTTTATTTTTAAAGCGGAATGATCGCTCAAGGTGTTTTCCAGGATTTTAAAGTTGTTAATTTGTTCTTTGAGGCATTCAGTTGTTATTATGTAGTCAACAGTGGTCTTGTGGCCCCTTCCTCTGTAGGTAGGTTCCAGTTTGTTATTTGATTGATGAATGGGATTTACAATTTGCAAGTCCAGATCGGAAAATAATTTATTCATGGCTGATCCCACGCTTGAGTGAATAAAGTGGGCTAAAGGGTTCTCGAATTCGTCCACTATTCCACAAATATCGTTTTTGGGGCAGGGATGTAGGTTAAAATCACCACCCCAAATTATGTTAGCATATTCATTGATTTGCTTGGGATGCCTGTGTTCATTTATTTTTCCTTGTATTTGGGAAAGAACAATCAAAAAGTTGTCATCCGTTAGATTATTATAGATGTTAATTAATGTTACGGAGAGCTTTTTCCCTATTTTGAGCGTAAGGAGCTGGAAGTTTGAGAAGAGGTCTACCTTGGTAATCTTCAGGTCAGAGATTGTGTTTGCTAGGTAGATGGCCAATCCCCCTTTAGGTCTACCTGAAGTACTAGGGAGGGCAGGAGATGTAAATGTTTTATATCCCTCGAAATGTATAGGTGTAGTTGACCAGGTTTCTTGTAAGCAGATGATTTGTGCCTCCTTCAAAAAATCTGCTGCAGAGCCGTCCTCTATTTTGTTTCGGAGACCCGCCACATTCCAAAAGATCACAGAAAGCTGTGAAGAGGTGCAGTCTGGAACGATAGCTTCTGTTTGTACAGCCGCTGAAATAGGGATAGATGGTGCCGGGGTTGTTTGTGGGGACTCCAAAGATTTAGTCATTAGTCAATCGACCATTTCCAGACCACTGAAGCGATTCATGGTCGGTATGCCTAACCAGTTTTGCCCCTTGATGGTATCTCTGTAATTAAGTCCATGTAATTGGTGGGGCGGTCTCTCCCACTGCTCCCAATTTCTGGGTCTATTTTGTGGGCCCATAGTCTGCCATGGGGCTTCTCTTTGCTGGAGATTCTGATTTACTGGCCACCAGGAGTTATGAGGGTCACAATGTCGTAGCGGTAGTTTTGGACCGACAACCTCTAACTCCCAGGGCTGTGGAATGGGTTTCCGCCAGATATTATCAGTGTCGTATAAGATGTTATTGTTGCTGGATCTTTTTGGGTAAAAGTAAGACAACGATCTTATAGTGATCACCCCTGCGGTGTTATTATGTTCCCAGGAGCAGATGTACTCAGCTATTGTGGGGTCCTCAAATGTAATTACGACACAGTCTCCCCGAATAGTTTTTTTTCTATGGCCCACCCACGAGGTCCTACTGACTGATACTATTCTGGCTTTCCAAGGTGGCGGAACCGGACGGTTTGTGTTCAACCAATACTGGACCTTGTTTTTCAATGACCAGTTTGGTTCGGTCCCCTCACCTGTAAGCTCCGGGACCCCTGTCATGACTACCACATATGGGCATGCCTCAGGTGGCATGTTTAGGGTGGGTCTTTGCTCAGTGGTCCCTTTCAGGGGTCCTTTGATTTTTAATGCCTGCGTGTTTGTTGTAGCTAGGTTTTTGGGGGCAGATATACTAATGCTTGGAGTATTTAGTGATGATAAAGGTTGGGGATTAGTTTGTGGGGGAATAATCAAGGGTTTGGGAATTGGATTTTGTGAAGTAAGAATGTTTGGTACTGTTGGGGGTTTTAGTGAAGGTTGTTTTTTGGTGTATGGAAGAGATAAAGTTGCAGGTTGGTTAAGTGTCGGAAGAGCAGTCGTGGGATTTAAGGCTGGTTTCAGAAGAGCTTGAGGGGATATAGATTTGATAGAGCCAGAGATTTTTATTAGTTGACTCTCGATGTTGGTCAATCTACTTTCTAATGGGCGAATATAAGAATTTAAGAGGGAAGCTATTTCTTTGGTTAGTTTTGATAGGTCTCTTTCTTTGCCTAGATGATGTGGGCTTAGGGAATCTGGCGTAGAAATATCTTGGAGGGCATGTGGTGGCTGGTGAATTTCTATCACGTTGTTATTTAAGGAGACAGAGTCATGGGGCAATTCGAATAAATCTGTATCTCCGACCAAAATTGTATGATCAGTTGATTTGGTTTTTTCAGTTTGATTTAAGTTTTTCCTAACGATTCTTTTCTTTATGGCCCCCTCCCTCCTCCCTCTCTTTTGCCTTACTTCTTTGGGGGTTGGATCAAGAAAAATGTTTGGGGTTTTTTCTAGGTCGCTTTCTGCAAGGGATATACTGAGTTGGGAAGCTGAAAGGTCTACGGTGTTAGGGAGGCTAGGTCTGTTTGCAGCTGTATCCCTTTGAGGTATCCGAGGCTGTATGACCGGAGATCTTGCGGTTGCTAATAGACCCATTGAGGATCGACGCGCCATTGCAAGTTCTGTTGAGACCCTCCCCTCAATTAGACTTAAACTTTGGTCTATGAACGTATTAGCTTTTGCGAGAAAGTCATCCATTGGGCCTAACAATTTCTCTCCTATCCCGTTTTTTTTTGATTTTTTGTACTTGCTGGATCTCGTATTCATTTTCGCCGGGATGGGTACAAGGGGTATTTTATGGGACAGCTTTAAAATTAGCAGAAGCAAGTCACGGAAGTAGTAAATACCTGCAATTTGATGATCTCGATAAAAAAGCTTTGGCGGATGGGCCGGGCCGGGCTCTCACGATCTCGAACGGCCTCAAACGGCCCGCTCTTTGCCGAATAAAGATTATTAAATAAATAAATAAATAGTGGCGGGAAAACCAGGAAAATTGTTTTTTTTGCATGCAAATCCTGGCTGTAGCACATCATAAGCATGCTTAATCAAAGGGAAGTTTTCCAAATGGTCCTTCTTGATTTTTCAGCTTTTGTCCCCATCAATCATGATGTTCTTTATCCTTTCAGACTGTGAACATGATTCTTGGGGTACTGTACTTGGTGCCCAGACCAACCTTCTTTCCATGACTTGTGGGGTGACTTAGTCTGGATTCTCTTTCTGATGCTATTTAATGTTCATATAGAGACCATTGGACACTTGACTTGGTGCTTGAAGCAGTCATCTCTCTTCTCCAGTACCCCATTTCTATCTAAGATTTCAGGGCTTTCATCCTCTCTTATTGTAGCAAGAGTGTTGCAAGACAACCTTGCCATTTTTCATCTATACTAACTTCATAAATTTCCATAGTCACGTTAAGTAGCCCAAGTCATTACTAGATATCATGCAAGCAAACCAATTACGAAGGAAGAGAGCATTGAAAATAATATGTTTGAATAGCTGTGAATGGACCTTGAAAGTTCAGAGGGCTTCTTTCGATGGTACCCAGTATAACTGGCCTAGATACAGAGCATTAGATATCATGGATAATAAAGTTTGATCTAGGACCACTTGATTAAATAAAGAATTGCATTTCAGCTAAGTTATCACATGTGGTTCTATTTATTGTGAATTAGTAATCTTTTATTTCGGTAGGGCCAGTGTTTCATGAATTCCCACTCATAAAGTGGGCTTCTTACAGTAGCAGAATTACTATTTTATAATGAGATTCTCAATTTTGGACATTTCCTACATTAAGCACTTCCACCTCCCTCTACCAGTATTCCATCTCTATGTGAGGATGTTGTGTGTGGTTCATGTTCTTCACCTGCGGAGTTGTCTTGGAGCTAAAAAGAAAGTGGATTGTGGTGGGACAAGCTGAGCATTCACACCAAGGACTGCTGCCTGGCTGCCTCATCTGCAAAATCTTAAATTAATTAGTTCATAATTCCACACACATATAAAAAACATAACACCTGTATAACATTTATGACAGCATCTGTTTTTAATCTTATTTAAGCATACTACTTGGATGGAGAAACACCAATTACTAATAGAGGAGCATGGCTCTATAACAGCCATCACAATTATTTTTCCAGAGGGGGAGTCCCCAGATTATGCACCCTTCGCCAGGAGAGAGGACATTTTCCTTATTGGGGAGGATTATCATCAGAGGTTTTCAGACCCCCCACCCCTTCAACGGCTGCCCTCCGATGTTGTCACCCATCCATCCTCTCCAACCAAGTGGTATGTATTTTCCAGGAGTCAGCACAGATGCTGTTGCACTCCTTCCCTACTGTTGCCACCCAATGAATAGGAGCGGCCCATGCAGGTAAGATCAGTGGAGTGGATGGGGGGGAGTTGACAGATGATGACGAGTGGGGGAAAAAAGATAAACACTTACCTTGCACTCGCCGCATTGCTGGCTCAGCAATGCTGTGAGTGCAAGGTAAGTGGTTATCTTTTTCCCCCCTTGTTATCGTGTGTTGACTCCCCCCACCCTGCCCCATCACCCCACCGCTCTAACCTGCACGGGCCGCTCCTGCCAATGACCCCTCAGGAGTTGTCTTGCCACCACCACCATTTATCCTGTCTGGCAGTTGTACCCCTGGAACCATCAGTGCACACCTACTGTAGCCTATTTACAGCTGTGTATACACCACCCACTCTTATAATGTAAGCTGAAGCTCCACTAATAATAAGAATTCCTTTAAGGCATACACATATATAGCTACTTGTTTAAGATTCGATTTACAGCTGCACATAGTAAAAATACACCTCTGAGGGTGTAAAGCATGCTGCTCCACTAAAAATTAAGAACCTCTCTGCTACATCTCGAATTCCTATCTTTGAGGGCCCAGAGTTCCAACTTGTCAGGGGCCAGAAACCTCTCTGCCATGAATCCTTATTGGAGATGATGAGGGAAGAAGTGTCTCCTAATTCGGTTCACTGACATAATATCGAGACAACAAATATCGACTTACAGAATTATCAAAAGTTATTATCGTTATCAAAAATATTGAGACCCTATACTTAATTTAAAAAAGTCACTAATAATGTACAAATAACTATGAACGTCAAATATCTGCTCTAACCGGTATCAAAATCAAAAATATTGCAAACAAAAATATCGGGACTTATAACTGACCATAGACTATGTAAAAAATATTGAAAACAACAATATTGCTACATACATATCGTTAAAATAAGTAATAAGTAGCTGTAAAAAATATGAAAAACACAATATTTAAACAAACAACAAAAAATATATTTCACTTTAACTACAAATAATAAATAAAACATATTTTACTTAACCAAAATCATACATTAAAAAATATCAACATAAAACTCCTCTGAATTATAAATTACACATATTTACATATTTATATTTACAAACAATAATATTTATTTACTTCAAATAAATACATATAATATCAAATAAAATAAGTTATCTTGAATACGAGCATAAAAAACACTAATTGTTTTTTTCCAAATTAGGACGTAACAGAAAAAACAATTAAAAGGAAGCTAAAACAACCAATAATATGAAATCATACAAATTTATAACCAATAAAATTGCTTAACCAATTAAACAAACAATATAAAAGCCACAGTAATTTAACCAAAAAATAGCTAAAGAAACGCCAAACATTTGAAGAGGAGGAAACTCTACCAGATTTTCCATGCAAAAGAGAAGCCTGCAACATATTCAACCATACATCCACTTCTCCAAGTAAGTAACATTTATACATCAAATAGGAAGTTGAACATGTTTTAACTTTAAAAAATACTTAATGGACAATTACTAATACATTCAAACTTCACCTAAACTCCACAGACACATCATAAACTACAAAAAAGGTAAGAATGCTTGAAACATGCTAAAACAGCAACAGTTAGAACTCTGAATAACCTGAATATCATTTAACATCAAAAATATATGTGCAATAAATAAAACTAACTTTTCTCTTCCAACAGAAAAAACACCTGTTTCTAGAAGAAGATTATTGAAGAAAAAGTTTTCAAAAAGACAAAACTTTGCTAGAGAAGATACAAGTAAGTTAAAAAAAGAAAATATCTATTTAATTGTATAGTGATAAAAAACATGTATTAATAACTCATTTTCTATATTCATGTTATTACAGTGAAAGCCATAATGACAGAAGGTGCAAAATTTCTAAAATCGCAGAAGGGGAACTTTTTACTGTGTTACATGGGATACACCACAGTCAAGTAAATGCTTCTGCTGAACTTATTAATTGGAAATGTACCAAATATTATTCTAAAACATGTTATGAGAAGGCAACTACCAAAGAAAGTATAGTAATTAATGTAAAAGAGCATAACCACCCTTCCAATGTAAGAGAAATACAAGTGAGAGAAGTATTAGAAATTATAAGGGAAGCAAGCCCTAGTTCCCACGAAGCCACAGCACAAATACTTAAAGATATACTACCCCACGTACCAGAACATATAACAGGCCAGTTACTACCAATACCCACCTTAAAATGCCTCATAACGTGAACTAAAAGGGCCATCAGCAAGACCCCACCTGTTACTAAAAGATTCAGAGATATAGACATCTCACCACAGCTTACAATGACCCACAGAGAGGAACAATTTCTATTATATGATAATAAAAGTCATGACAAATGTATACTCATATTTGCTACCCCTTAAAACTTACTCAAAGTAGCCCAATGTCAAACATGGATGATGGATGACACATTTAAAATGTGTCCCAAACCATTCCATCATCTATACACCATACATGGTGAGTTACACACAATTTATATACCTTTAGTGAATGCATTACTCCCAAACAAACAGGGCAATACCTACATGGAACTGCTAAACCACATTAAGAAAACAGACAAACAACTACTATCCCCCCAAAATTAATATTGACTTTGAGCAAGCTATGATTCAAGCAATACTAAAAATATACACCCACACAGCCATACAGGTATTTTACTATAATTTTAATAAAATTATGTGGCGCCACCTACAGAAATCCACACTTAGGGCCTGATTACGAGTTTGCCATTCTTGGGACCGCTGTGGTGTCAGATCGACCCCCGCACAGCTGGCAGTCCGACCGCCGTATTACGAGACATGCCGTTACAAAGATAAAACACCACCACGGTCCTGCCACAACTGTCAGGATAACCCGACTGTAGCAGCGTCAGAGTTGGCCAATGAGTCTATCAGAGGGTGGACCGCCAGTGTAACAAACAGCCCGATTATGAGTTGCTATACAGCCGGCGTGAACGTGGCGGTCCAACCACCCCATCTGAGCTGTCGGAAATAGAGGGATATAAGGCAGAAACTCACCTCTACTCACCTCTACACATTCTGTGCCACCTTGGAGTCGATCATACGTGTCCTGAAGCTGCTCTACTTGATCACATTCAAAACCCACACCGTAACCGATGGTAAGTTATGCTCCTACATGTTTCCATAGAATCCTCAGCAGATCGATGCCTGCCATGAACCTGGAAAGGGGTTTGGGGGTCCCTTGGTCAAACATATTTTGTGGGACCCTGTTTGGGATTGTTTGAAATGTATAACCCAAATACAACTGTAAAATGCCCTCCTTTGCCAAGGCACTGACACTACACAAGCACACTGTACACAAATGAACATGTGTTTAGATTTCACAATCAGTGATAGCAATGTGTGCATTAAATTGTGTCACACAACAGCACCTCCTCCTGAATATCACACCCATCAATCTCCCTGACACCCTCACATTGCACACATCCTACATCCCGTTGTGATATGAAATAGACAGCTGTATGGTTGTTTCATTAATCTGAAACACACCTCCTCTGCTACAACTCTGCATTGGACTCTCACCCATCACCCACATTAAGGGGCCGATTCCAATCCTGGAAAAAGGCTGTACGAATCGTTGTACGGAGCGTTTTCTCCGTACGACTCGTACCCGGTAAACTTTCCGTACAACCTAGGAAGTACGATTTGTACAGAAAGCCTATTTCTGTACGAATCATACAAAAGACCATACGGGTAAAAAAACAAAACAAATCGGATCCGGGACAGCCTGTACGCGAAGTCCGGACGTATTTAAACAGCGGTTTCCGGCCCAGCAAGTACGATTCGTCCCTAAGGCACTCCGTACGGCTCTTTTCTTACGGAAGCCAAAAACAGCCGTAAAAGCAGAGTCCGACAAATGGAGCCCCGGTATGCGACGTACACACCATGAACCCCATCGTACGTGTCATCCCGGTCCTCTTAGCCTACGACCTGGTGCACCAAAACCAACGCACACGCCGCAGAAGGTGAGAACAACACCCAGGGGCCAGGGTGGGGGTGAGGGGCAGGAAACATACCCCATACCCAAAGTCAAACCTATAATATGGAGCCCATACATTACCACCAGGGTCTGGTCACTTGGGGGGGCGTGTCCGGCAACCCCTGCGTACCGCAACAACAGAAGTGGACGTGTACGGTGCGTTGCACACGTACCCGTACGGCACCAGTACAATAGTGATACGGGGCGTACACACGCAATGAATGCGGGGGTACGGTGCGTTTCACACGCACCCGTAGGGCACCAGTACAATAGTGATACGGGGAGTACACACGCAATGAATGCGGGGGTACGGTGCGTTTCACACGTACAGGTACGGCACCAGTACAATAGTGATACGGGGCGCACACACGCAATGAATGCGGGGGTACGGTGCGTTTCACACTTACAGGTACGGCACCAGTACAATAGTGATACGGGGCGAACACACGCAATGAATGCGGAGGAACGGTGCGTTTCACACATACAGGTACGGCACCAGTACAATAGTGATACGGGGCATACACACGCAATGAATGCGGGGGTATGGTGCGTTTCACACGTACAGGTACGGCACCAGTACAATAGTGATACGGGGCGTACACACGCAATGAATGCGGGGGGTACGGTGCATTTCACACGTACCCGTATGGCACCAGTACATTTGGGATACGAGGCGTACACACGCCACGAATGTGGGGTTACGGTCTGGCCCTGCATGTTACCTTCATATTGGTGTGTGTGTAGGTCCAGGCCAGCAGTGTACTGCTCCAAGGGGGTGGGTGGGTGCAGAGGATTCCCAGCAGTGGCCAGCCATATGGGGGTGGCTGCAGATCAATACCAGCATTGTCCAGACATGTAGGGGTGGCTGTAGATGAATACCCGCAGTGTCCAGCCATATGGGGGTGGCTGCAGATGAATACCAGCAGTGGACAAACATATAGGGGTGGGTGCAGATGAATACCAGCAGTGTCCAGACAAATGGGGGTGGGTGCAGAGGACTTCCAGCAGTGTCCAGACATATGGGGGTGGGTGCAGAGGACTCCCAGCAGTAGACAGATACATGGGGGTGGGTGCATATGAATACCAGCAGTGGCCTGCAATATGAGGGGTGGGTGCAGAGGACTCCCAGCAGTGGACAGAGACATGGGGGTGGGTGCAGAGGACTCCCAGCAGTCGACAGAGACATGGGGGTGGGTACAGAGGACTCCCAGCAGTGGACAGAGACATGGGGGTGGGTGCATATGACTACCAGCAGTGGCCTGCAATATGAGGGGTGGGTGCAGAGGACTCCCAGCAGTGGACAGAGACATGGAGGTGGGTGCAGAGGACTCCCAGCAGTTGCCTGCAATATGAGGTGTGTGTGCAGATGAATACCAGCAGTGTCCAGACATACGGGGTGGGTGCACAGGACTCCCAGCAGTGGCCTGTAATATGAGGGGTGGGTGCAGATGAATACCAGCAGTGTCCGGACATATGGGGGTGGGTGCAGAGGACTCCCAGCAGTGGACAGAGACATGGGGGTGGGCGCAGAGGACTCCCAGCAGTGGACAGAGACATGGGGGTGGGTGCAGATGAATACCAGCAGTGTCCAGACAAATGGGGGTGGGTGCAGAGGACTTCCAGCAGTGTCCAGACATATGGGGGTGGGTGCAGAGGACTCCCAGCAGTAGACAGATACATGGGGGTGGGTGCATATGAATACCAGCAGTGGCCTGCAATATGAGGGGTGGGTGCAGAGGACTCCCAGCAGTGGACAGAGACATGGGGGTGGGTGCAGAGGACTCCCAGCAGTCGACAGAGACATGGGGGTGGGTACAGAGGACTCCCAGCAGTGGACAGAGACATGGGGGTGGGTGCATATGACTACCAGCAGTGGCCTGCAATATGAGGGGTGGGTGCAGAGGACTCCCAGCAGTGGACAGAGACATGGGGGTGGGTGCAGAGGACTCCCAGCAGTGGACAGAGACATGGGGGTGGGTGCAGACGACTCCCAGCAGTGGACAGAGACATGGGGGTGGGTGCATATGACTACCAGCAGTGGCCTGCAATATGAGGGGTGGGTGCAGAGGACTCCCAGCGGTGGACAGAGACATGGGGGTGGGTGCAGAGGACTCCCAGCAGTGGACAGAGACATGGGGGTGGGTGCAGAGGACTCCCAGCAGTGGACAGAGACATGGGGGTGGGTGAAGAGGACGTTCCTTATTCAAGATGGGATGCCTGCAGATCAATACCAGCAGTGTCCAGACATGTAGGGGTGTCTGTAGAGGACTCCCAACAGTGGTCAGCCATATAGGGGTGGCTGTAGATGAATACCCACAGTGTCCAGCCATATGGGGGTGGCTGCAGATGAATACCAGCAGTGGACAAACATATAGGGGTGGGTGCAGATGAATACCAGCAGTGTCCAGACAAATGGGGGTGGGTGCAGAGGACTTCCAGCAGTGTCCAGACATATGGGGGTGGGTGCAGAGGACTCCCAGCAGTAGACAGATACATGGGGGTGGGTGCATATGACTACCAGCAGTGGCCTGCAATATGAGGGGTGGGTGCAGAGGACTCCCAGCAGTGGAGAGAGACATGGGGGTGGGTGCAGAGGACTCCCAGCAGTGGCCTGCAATATGAGGGGTGGGTGCAGAGGACTCCCAGCAGTGGATAGAGACATGGGGGTGGGTGCAGAGGACTCCCAGCAGGGGACAGAGACATGGGGTGGGTGCATATGACTACCAGCAGTGGCCTGCAATATGAGGGGTGGGTGCAGAGGATTCCCAGCAGTGGACATAGACATGGGGGTGGGTGCAGAGGACTCCCAGCAGTGGCCTGCAATAAGTGGGGTGGGTGCAGAGGACTCCCAGCAGTGGACAGAGACATGGGGGTGGGTGCCGAGGACTCCCAGCAGTGGACAGAGACATGGGGGTGGGTGCATATGACTACCAGCAGTGGCCTGCAATATGAGGGGTGGGTGCAGAGGACTCCAAGCAGTGGACAGAGACATGGGGGTGGGTGCAGAGGACTCCCAGCAGTGGACAGAGACATGGGGGTGGGTGCAGAGGACTCCCAGCAGTGGACAGAGACATGGGGGTGGGTGCATATGACTACCAGCAGTGGCCTGCAATATGAGGAGTGGGTGCAGAGGACTCCCAGCAGTGGACAGAGACATGGGGGTGGGTGCAGAGGACTCCCAGCAGTGGACAGAGACATGGGGGTGGGTGCAGAGGACTCCCAGCAGTGGACAGAGACATGGGGGTGGGTGCATATGACTACCAGCAGTGGCCTGCAATATGAGGGGTGGGTGCAGAGGACTCCAAGCAGTGGACAGAGACATGGGGGTGGGTGCAGAGGACTCCCAGCAGTGGACAGAGACATGGGGGTGGGTGCAGAGGACTCCCAGCAGTGGACAGAGACATGGGGGTGGGTGAAGAGGACGTTCCTTATTCAAGATGGGATGCCTGATGTTTATGTCACTGGCCGGTACAGCCCCTGACTTTATTAAATCAAAGATCAGTGTTTATGTTCCGGGCAGAAACCTTCGCTCTTCTACCCAGCTACTCCTTAGCGTCCCTCGCTACCACAGGAAAAAACTTGGTGGCTCGAGATTCTCTATTCTCGCCCCCCTGTTTTGGAACGCACTTCCCTGTGCCATTAGATCCATTTACATCTATATGGACTTTCGCAAAGCTCTCAAAACCCATCTATTCTCCATGGCCTACCCACTGTAGTTGCTTCTCGGCTTTGCCTGAGATAGTCTTTGTTTTAGCGCCAAGAAACCGCTTGGTAGTAGAGCGCTTTATAAAACTCTTCAACTTCAACTTCAACTTCCCAGCAGTGGACAGAGATATGGGGGGTGTACATCATTATCAGATGACCAACCTACATGGTGGTATGGACGCATCCCTAACTTTGGACTATGATGATAGTGCTATAACAACACATCACTGACAGCAGTGCCCCACTCCCAGGAGGATGGATGTCTTTCACCCACTGCATGACACACCACATGTGGATGTGAGGACAAATAACACATGCATACCCACCCATGGCGGCTGCAGGACAATACACACCCTGATATCATGCCACAAGACTGTATAGTCATGTAACTGCCTACAAAACTAAGATAGCCAAAGGGAACACACACTGTCACGCACATCCCAGGAGTGATAGGAATGTCCAGGTGCTGGTCCAGCCACCAAGATGTTGTCTCTCATGGAAGGAAGAGGGTGGAATTCCCTTAGATACAATGCCCACAATTGTGAGTCAGGGGCCCAAATACCCTGCATAACAAGTACCATTTGTGTGGTAGGCCGTGATTAGATACATGCATAGTGCTGAAAAGGGTGAATTTGTCCCTGAAGGCATTTCTACATACTCAAAACACAAGTACAGTGACTAGCAAGGATGGCACAGACGATTCAGCAGGAGACATCGGCGAGCAGGCATGGCCATTGTTGAAGGTATCCGTCACCAACAAAGGAAATCTAGGCACAGGTCAGCACAACAATTGTGCAACTGTTTGCAGGGAAGATGTCAGGTGCCACAGAGGAAGGAACACTCCTTGGGACAATGTCTCAAAACAAAATGGTGGATGTAGATGAATACCAGCAGTGTCCAGACATATGGAGGTGGGTCCCAGCAGTGGACAGAGACATGTGGGTGGGCGCAGAGGACTCCCAGCAGTGGACAGAGACATGGGGGTGGGTGCAGATGAATACCAGCAGCGTCCAGACATATGGGGGTGGGTGCACAGGACTCCCAGCAGTGGACAGAGACATGGGGGTGGGCGCAGAGGACTCCCAGCAGTGGACAGAGACATGGGGGTGGGTGCAGAGGACTCCCAGCAGTTGCCTGCAATATGAGGTGTGTGTGCAGATGAATACCAGTAGTGTCCAGACATATGGGGGTGGGTGCACAGGACTCCCAGCAGTGGCCTGCAATATGAGGGGTGGGTGCAGATGAATACCAGCAGTGTCCAGACATATGGGGGTGGGTGCAGAGGACTCCCAACAGTGGACAGAGACATGGGGGTGGGCGCAGAGGACTCCTAGCAGTGGACAGAGACATGGGGGTGGGTGCAGATGAATACCAGCAGTGTCCAGACATGTGGGGTGGGTGCACAGGACTCCCAGCAGTGGACAAAGACATGGGGGTGGGCGCAGAGGACTCCCAGCAGTGGACAGAGACATGGGGGAGGGTGCAGAGGACTCCCAGCAGTTGCCTGCAATATGAGGTGTGTGCAGATGAATACCAGCAGTGTCCAGACATATGGGGGTGGGTGCACAGGACTTCCAGCAGTGGACAGAGACATGGGGGTGGGTGCAGAGGACTCCCAGCAGTGGACAGAGACATGGAGGTGGGTGCAGAGGACTCCCAGCAGTTGCCTGCAATATGAGGTGTGTGTGCAGATGAATACCAGCAGTGTCCAGACATACGGGGTGGGTGCACAGGACTCCCAGCAGTGGCCTGTAATATGAGGGGTGGGTGCAGATGAATACCAGCAGTGTCCGGACATATGGGGGTGGGTGCAGAGGACTCCCAGCAGTGGACAGAGACATGGGGGTGGGCGCAGAGGACTCCCAGCAGTGGACAGAGACATGGGGGTGGGTGCAGATGAATACCAGCAGTGTCCAGACATATGGGGGTGGGTGCACAGGACTCCCAGCAGTGGCCTGCAATATGAGGGGTGGGTGCAGATGAATACCAGCAGTGTCCAGACATATGGGGGTGGGTGCAGAGGACTCCCAGCAGTGGACAGAGACATGGGGGTGGGTGCAGATGAATACCAGCAGTGTCCAGACATATGGGGGTGGGTGCACAGGACTCTCAGCAGTGGACAGAGACATGGGGGTGGGTGCATATGACTACCAGCAGTGGCCTGCATTATGAGGGGTGGGTGCAGAGGACTCCCAGCAGTGGACAGAGACATGGGGGTGGGTGGCAGAGGACTCCCAGCAGTGGCCTGCCATATGAGGGGTGGGTGCAGAGGACTCCCAGCAGTGGACAGAGACATGGGGGTGGGTGCAGAGGACTCCCAGCAGTGGACAGAGACATGGGGGGTGGGTGCATATGACTACCAGCAGTGGCCTGCAATATGAGGGGTGGGTGCAGAGGACTCCCAGCTGTGGACAGAGACATGGGGGTGGGTGCAGAGGACTCCCAGCAGTGGCCTACAATAAGTGGGGTTGGCTCAGAGGAGTCCCAGCAGTGGACAGAGACATGGGGGCGGGTGCAGAGGACTCCCAGCAGTGGGCAGAGACATGGGGGTGGGTGCATATGACTACCAGCAGTGGCCTGCAATATGAGGGGTGGGTGCAGAGGACTCCAAGCAGTGGACAGAGACATGGGGGTGGGTGCAGAGGACTCCCAGCAGTGGACAGAGACATGGGGGTGGGTGCAGAGGACTCCCAGCAGTGGACAGAGACATGGGGGTGGGTGAAGAGGACGTTCCTTATTCAAGATGGGATGCCTGATGTTTATGTCACTGGCCGGTACAGCCCCTGACTTTATTAAATCAAAGATCAGTGTTTATGTTCCGGGCAGAAACCTTCGCTCTTCTACCCAGCTACTCCTTAGCGTCCCTCGCTACCACAGGAATAAACTTGGTGGCTCGAGATTCTCTATTCTCGCCCCCCTGTTTTGGAACGCACTTCCCTGTGCCATTAGATCCATTTACATCTATATGGACTTTCGCAAAGCTCTCAAAACCCATCTATTCTCCATGGCCTACCCACTGTAGTTGCTTCTCGGCTTTGCCTGAGATAGTCTTTGTTTTAGCGCCAAGAAACCGCTTGGTAGTAGAGCGCTTTATAAAACTCTTCAACTTCAACTTCAACTTCCCAGCAGTGGACAGAGATATGGGGGGTGTACATCATTATCAGATGACCAACCTACATGGTGGTATGGACGCATCCCTAACTTTGGACTATGATGATAGTGCTATAACAACACATCACTGACAGCAGTGCCCCACTCCCAGGAGGATGGATGTCTTTCACCCACTGCATGACACACTACATGTGGATGTGAGGACAAATAACACATGCATACCCACCCATGGCGGCTGCAGGACAATACACACCCTGATATCATGCCACAAGACTGTATAGTCATGTAACTGCCTACAAAACTAAGATAGCCAAAGGGAACACACACTGTCACGCACATCCCAGGAGTGATAGGAATGTCCAGGTGCTGGTCCAGCCACCAAGATGTTGTCTCTCATGGAAGGAAGAGGGTGGAATTCCCTTAGATACAATGCCCACAATTGTGAGTCAGGGGCCCAAATACCCTGCATAACAAGTACCATTTGTGTGGTAGGCCGTGATTAGACACATGCATAGTGCTGAAAAGGGTGAATTTGTCCCTGAAGGCATTTCTACATACTCAAAACACAAGTACAGTGACTAGCAAGGATGGCACAGACGATTCAGCAGGAGACATCGGCGAGCAGGCATGGCCATTGTTGAAGGTATCCGTCACCAACAAAGGAAATCTAGGCACAGGTCAGCACAACAATTGTGCAACTGTTTGCAGGGAAGATGTCAGGTGCCACAGAGGAAGGAACACTGCTTGGGACAATGTCTCAAAACAAAATGGTGGATGTAGATGAATACCAGCAGTGTCCAGACATATGGGGGTGGGTGCAGAGGACTCCCAGCAGTGGACAGAGACATGTGGGTGGGCGCAGAGGACTCCCAGCAGTGGACAGAGACATGGGGGTGGGTGCAGATGAATACCAGCAGCGTCCAGACATATGGGGGTGGGTGCACAGGACTCCCAGCAGTGGACAGAGACATGGGGGTGGGCGCAGAGGACTCCCAGCAGTGGACAGTGACATGGGGGTGGGTGCAGAGGACTCCCAGCAGTTGCCTGCAATATGAGGTGTGTGTGCAGATGAATACCAGTAGTGTCCAGACATATGGGGGTGGGTGCACAGGACTCCCAGCAGTGGCCTGCAATATGAGGGGTGGGTGCAGATGAATACCAGCAGTGTCCAGACATATGGGGGTGGGTGCAGAGGACTCCTAACAGTGGACAGAGACATGGGGGTAGGCGCAGAGGGCTCCTAGCAGTGGACAGAGACATGGGGGTGGGTGCAGATGAATACCAGCAGTGTCCAGACATATGGGGTGGGTGCACAGGACTCTCAGCAGTGGACAAAGACATGGGGGTGGGCGCAGAGGACTCCCAGCAGTGGACAGAGACATGGGGGAGGGTGCAGAGGACTCCCAGCAGTTGCCTGCAATATGAGGTGTGTGCAGATGAATACCAGCAGTGTCCAGACATATGGGGGTGGGTGCACAGGACTTCCAGCAGTGGACAGAGACATGGGGGTGGGTGCAGAGGACTCCCAGCAGTGGACAGAGACATGGAGGTGGGTGCAGAGGACTCCCAGCAGTTGCCTGCAATATGAGGTGTGTGTGCAGATGAATACCAGCAGTGTCCAGACATACGGGGTGGGTGCACAGGACTCCCAGCAGTGGCCTGTAATATGAGGGGTGGGTGCAGATGAATACCAGCAGTGTCCGGACATATGGGGGTGGGTGCACAGGACTCCCAGCAGTGGACAGAGACATGGGGGTGGGCGCAGAGGACTCCCAGCAGTGGACAGAGACATGGGGGTGGGTGCAGATGAATACCAGCAGTGTCCAGACATATGGGGTGGGTGCACAGGACTCCCAGCAGTGGCCTGCAATATGAGGGGTGGGTGCAGATGAATACCAGCAGTGTCCAGACATATGGGGGTGGGTGCAGAGGACTCCCAGCAGTGGACAGAGACATGGGGGTGGGTGCAGATGAATACCAGCAGTGTCCAGACATATGGGGGTGGGTGCACAGGACTCTCAGCAGTGGACAGAGACATGGGGGTGGGTGCATATGACTACCAGCAGGGGCCTGCATTATGAGGGGTGGGTGCAGAGGACTCCCAGCAGTGGACAGAGACATGGGGGTGGGTGGCAGAGGACTCCCAGCAGTGGCCTGCCATATTAGGGGTGGGTGCAGAGGACTCCCAGCAGTGGACAGAGACATGGGGGTGGGTGCAGAGGACTCCCAGCAGTGGACAGAGACATGGGGGGTGGGTGCATATGACTACCAGCAGTGGCCTGCAATATGAGGGGTGGGTGCAGAGGACTCCCAGCTGTGGACAGAGACATGGGGGTGGGTGCAGAGGACTTCCAGCAGTGGCCTACAATAAGTGGGGTTGGCTCAGAGGACTCCCAGCAGTGGACAGAGACATGGGGGCGGGTGCAGAGGACTCCCAGCAGTGGGCAGAGACATGGGGGTGGGTGCATATGACTATCAGCAGTGGCCTGCAATATGAAGGGTGGGTGCAGAGGACTCCCAGAAGTGGACAGAGACATGGGGTGGGTGCAGAGGACTACCAGCAGTGGACAGAGACATGGGGGTGGGTGCAGAGGACTCCCAGCAGTGGACAGAGACATGGGGGTGGGTGCATATGACTACCAGCAGTGGCCTGCAATATGAGGGGTGGGTGCAGAGGACTCCCAGCAGTGAACAGAGACATGGGGGTGGGTGCAGAGGACTCCCAGCAGTGGACAGAGACATGGGGGTGGGTGCAGAGGACTCCCAGCAGTGGACAGAGACATGGGGGTGGGTGCATATGACTACCAGCAGTGGCCTGCAATATGAGGGGTGGGTGCAGAGGACTCCAAGCAGTGGACAGAGACATGGGGGTGGGTGCAGAGGACTCCCAGCAGTGGACAGAGACATGGGGGTGGGTGAAGAGGACTCCCAGCGGTGGACAGAGATATGGGTGTGTACATCATTATCAGATGACCACACCTACATGGTGGTATGGACGCATCCCTAACTTTGGACTATGATGATAGTGCTATAACAACACATCACTGACAGCAGTGTCCCACTCCCAGGAGGATGGGTGTATTTCACCCACTGCATGACACACCACATGTGGGTGTGAGGACAAATAACACATGCATACCCACCCATGGTGGATGCAGCACAATACACACCCTGATATCATGCCACAAGACTGTATAGTCATGTAACTGCCTACAAAACTAAGATAGCCAAAGGGAACACACACTGTCACGCACATCCCAGGAGTGATAGGAATGTCCAGGTGCTGGTCCAGCCACCAAGATGTTGTCTCTCATGGAAGGAAGAGGGTGGAATTACCCTAGATACAATGCCCACAATTGTGAGTCAGGTGCTCAAATACCCTGCATAACAAGTACCATTTGTGTGGTAGGCCGTGATTGCACACATGCATAGTGCTGAAAAGGGTGAATTTGTCCCTGAAAGCATTTCTACATACTAAAAACACAAGTACAGTGACTAGCAAGGATGGCACAGACGATTCAGCAGGAGACATCGGTGAGCAGGCATGGCCATTGTTGAAGGGATCCGTCACCAACAATGAAATGTTGGCACAGGTCAGCACAACAATTGTGCAACTGTTTGCAGGGAATATGTCAGGTGCCACAGAGGAAGAACACTCCTTGGGACAATGTCTCAAAACAAAATGAACACACACTACCAATGATTCTTTGCAGATACATTGTGATGGCACACAGATACCATGGTCCACCTCATGACCATCATACAAAAACATTTCTCAGAACCCTAGCACATTACCAGAACACCAACTCCAGGAGCCTCATCACCAACATCAAGTACCTGAAATGCAAAAGTGTTGAAAGTAAAACAAAAGGCTTTATTCAGCACAAAAAAAACAATTCAACAAATAGACTATTTACACAGGCCAATGGCCAGTCCATATGTAAAGTCCAAGGGGGGACGTAGGGGACCGCGTCTACCCCTAGCTTGCCTCTTCAAATGAACCTCCAGGTTCGTCGAACGGGGGTGGGGCATCATTTGGGGCAGTACCAGGCACCGCAGGGACAGGAGGGGGAAGGGTAAGTGTGGTGGGTGCAGGGGTGGACATCTCCACCACAGGGGGTGGATCAGCGCTGAAGGTGGAGGCGAGCTCGGCGCTGCACACCGCTGCAAGTACGTCCAGCACAACCCTTGTACCTGAGGATGCCCAGGTTCAAGGGAGGGTGTGGTGGGCGAGGGATGGGGTGCATCGCTTTTGGGTGAGGCGGCCGACGTGGTGGGGGACTCAACTCCCGTGCCCGGGGACTTCCTCTCCCGCTTGTGGGGTGGTGGCTCAGCGGGGGTGAGGTCCAGCTCAGACAGAAAGAGCTGCTTGGGTGCGCGTTTGGCAGGGGAGCCAAGGGGAGTGGTTTTGGAGGGACAGGGTTGTGAGGACTGCGGACTGCGACTGTGGCTGCGTGTATGTCGTCTTTTCCCAGACCCTGTGGGTGTGCCTACATCCCCCTGAGTGTGCGTGCCAGGAGGTGTGCGCTTCGCCATACTTGGGGTGTGCTGCCTGTGTCTGATGGGGTGCGTGCTCGTGACTGTCTGGGTGTGAGTTGGACAAGTATGGGAGAGGGAAGTGTGGATAGGTCTGGGGTAGGGGGGGACAGAGCGCTGCAGGAGAGTAACTGCTGCCATCAGGGAAGAGTACATGGACCGCAGAATCTTGCGTTGGTCACATGCAGTTTAGTGTGGCCATGGAGGACAGTCAGCACCGATGCCTGCCCAACCTGCAACTGCCGCAGCATATCCACGGACTCTTCACTGAGGGCAGCAGGGGTGACAGGGGCAGGGGGTGCGGTGCCTGGGCTGAAGGAGACATGGTGGGCCTCCGCACAGACAGAAGGGACGGGAGCAACTGGGAGGGCGGAGATGGTAACCGAGGAGGCGGGGACAGATGTGGGGCTGCTGCCAGGTGGTGTAGCAGCCTCCGCCTCCTCGAGGAAGTCAGCGTCGGACCCATCGGCGTCATAGGTGGTATCGCCTCCAAATAAGGTCCTCGGACTGTCTCCACTTGTCCTCCGTGCAACTGGCTCCCTCTGACTCGACAGCAATGGTGGCACTGTCGCTGGGTCCCTCCTCCAGGTCCGTGCAGGTGCCTCCATCTGTTTGGGATGATGATGCTGTGGGCAAGGAGAAGAAACCGAAATGCATCAGTAACCTGTATACATCTGACACATGAGCACAAAAACAATAGGTCACAGTGCATATCAGGCAATGCATCATGAGTAACAGCTAGATTACTCCGCACATATGTAAGCCCTGTACTGCCCAGTTGGTAGACCCACTATGCCACTTGGACACAAGGAAAAAAAGAACACACCAGGCCACAACTTGAATGAGACTGAGAAGCTAGTGTCTGTGAACAGGTGAGCACAACAATACAATGAAGTCATGCCACCTCTTGTTTACCCTGAAAGAAACAGTAGTGGTGCACCCAAGGTAAACTAACACACCTCAATACTCAAGGTGTCACCACACTCAGAGACCAGTTAGTAGTTTAGAACAGAAAACGAAAAAATGTTGGTACCTTGGGACTCACAATACTTTACACAATCGACATGTATTGAATGTGGCAATTCGCCATTTCGTGAAAAGAACACTCATGTGTCTGCATGAAAGATGTCTCCCAAGGAAGTGCACACAAAACTACATTTACACTGTCATTGAAGAAGCTGGCACCTTTTTCAAAGAAGCCACTGTTAGAAATAAATGGTGTTGCAGAAAGTACATATACATGGGCCCACGGAGGTCTTGATGTCTTGACACTCGTTAGTTTGTATCACCAACAACAAAGGAGTTTCACAAAATCAAGACCACTGTGGGAACATGTATATGGAGAATCTGCAACACCATTTAATTCTAACAGTGGCTTCTTTGAAAAGGTGCCAGCGTGTTCCATGAAAGTGGAAATGTCGTTTGGTGTGCACTTCCTTGGGAGACATCTTTCATGCAGGCACATTAGTGTTCTTTACACAAATCATCAAATTACCACATTTAAAACATGAAGAACTGTTGACAAGTGCTGTGAGTGCCATGGTACAATATTTTTTGACTAACAACTTGAATTATGTCAGTTGTCACATGGCCATCCGTTACCTGATGACACAGTTGGCTACACATATGACCTACTGCGTGTCATGTGGAGTGGAACACACGTCCAAACCCAGGACAATGCATAAGCTAATGGGCCTGCAATTGGGTTGTAAAAAAGCATAGCTGTACTGTGGAGACACCCTCATGGCAAGCCAGAATGTCCACACAGATGTCAGCACACAAAGACCAAACTGCGTTGCATCTGAACCACACACAGATGTCAAAAATGTATGAGCAGGAATCATGTTTTTTTTAAAAATGACACAGGCTGCAAAGCACGAACATTAAGCACTGGCCACCATCACAGGAGCACTGCACGGTGATTCTTTGTGCAGCCAATTCTCACACACAGGTCAGACCTGGCAAGGAAAAATCAGGGGTGCCCATGTAGGCCTCTCCAGCACAACCACCCCATACCTGAGTCAATGTGATTGATACAGATCAAGAAGTGACACCTCTTAATCAGGGTTACAAAAACTGTGCAGCAACAATTGCTACATTGACACAACATCACCTCGTGGGGCTGGCAACATATATTTGTGACAAACAACCATCAACAGATTGTTGTGAATAGCCATACAGGCACTACCCAGTGTGAGTATGCAAAAGCCTAATGCTGTATCCCTGTCCAGTGGACACATGTAGCACACATTGGAAAAATACAAACTAGGCCAGGGAACAATGCCACAGAGGCAGACCTATGCTGAACCCACAGAGAATGTGCACAGTATTGGATGACACACATGATTAGGAGGCCAGGGTGTCTCAGGGGACTGTAGTGGGCACCCTGCTCCGTGTTCCTGGAAGAGCTGACTGTACCATGAGCAACTGTCATGGCACTATGCATATCTCCCACTCATGCATGTCATGTCTGAGGCCACAACATTGGTCATGCATGGTGCAAGGGTGTTCAGTTGAAACCTCACACTCCTATGTTGAGACTCATCATCAGTGCCAACAAATATGGACCCCCAACATAGTGAACAGGTCATGGCACAGGCAAGGTACCAACACAAGTCACAGACCACCCTCCCACATGATGCGGAAAGCAATGTGCACTTTGATTTTCTGGCACCCTAGATGACCATGTGCAAATGTGATTACACACAAACCAGGGGACACATGTCAAGGAGGGGAAGGGATGAAAAAGAGCACCAGGTGACATTGGGGAACAGAAAATGCACTGCACATATAAACTCTGGGAGTGTATCCAGGCTACAGAGCACTTCCAAAAGCTGGTGACACATAACACAACAAACAGCCATGTACCTACCCCCTCCTTGCTGCAGTCTCTCCTGTAACTGCCTATCGTGGCCAGGGAAGACCACCGCCAGGACACGGGTCATGTGGGGGGTCAGGCGTCGGCACCCGCCGTGGGGACGAGGAGGGTCGATCCCCAGCTGGACCCGGGCGATCCGCCGGGTCCAGCACCGGATATCCTGCCACCTTTTTCTGACCTGTGGTAGGCGCCGACTACGATCCCCCGCCGATCTCACAGCCCTGACGATGTCCCGCCGGATCAACATCTTCTCGTAGGCAGTTACCTGTCAGGATGACAAAGTGAGACAACATCACTAAACCTGCTCCATGTCCCGGAGACACACATTTGAACATCTTTGATATGTTGAACAGGGCATAGGATGCTGACAGGAATTGCATCATTCTCAATGAGAAATTGGCCTGTGTGCAAGCCCCAATGCACTACATGGCATTGAAAGTCAACAGGTGGCATAAGGGGTGCAACACACTCACTGATCATGGCACACACTCTGCAGCACATGCAACAGCAGGCTGATGGACAGCACGTGCCATGCAGTCACATGTCCCACTCCACTGACGCACCCTCAGCAGACTAGACAGACACACCCAGGCACAGATCACTCGCCTGTCAGTCACAACAGCGGATACATCCCTCACTCTGCACATGTGCCACTTGCCTGTGGGGTGTCACAGGTGTCGTGCTAGCTCTGCAAGTCAGACAAACAGCACGGCTTACTTGTCACATCAGATGGGTAGAGCTGTTGCCTCCTCCATGCAGCTGTGGTGCAACACTTCACATAGACACTCACCCACATGACAAGGAACATTCATACACATCAATGTCCATGAGGTCGTACACATCATTTGGACACTCTCACCACTTGATCTCCTTCTCCCTGGACTCAAGTTCGACCACAAAACCCCCCCTGCCCAAAAACACCTGGGCTCGCAACTGGGGCAAAGTTGACATCCCATTGCTGTGTTCTTCTTTACTGTCCTCCAGTCCAGCTATAGAGGAACAGGCCCCACCCCTTCAGGCAGCAATACTAAATAATTGGCTGTCCAACGCCTGTGATCAGGTGGCACCCCTAAGACGCATTAGGGTAAGACGCGCCCATGACGTCAACAAATGGTTCACCCCAGTACTTAAGGAGAAAAAACTGTCCGCCCGCCGCGCAGAACGTGCGTGGAGACGCACTTACTGCACAGCCTCCAAATCACTGTACTCCTCCACCCAGGCAGAGTACAAGAAAGCCATCCTTGATGCCAAAACCTGCTACTTTTCAAACAAGATCCTCCGGGCAGAGAACCAACCCAGAGAAATCTTTGCCACAGTCTTCGAATTAGCCTCTTCGGACAGGACTTCATCCAAGCCGGTACCTTCTCAGCACTTGTGCGACTCGCTGAACAACTTCTTCATCAATAAAATTGCAGACATTAAGGCCAATATACCTCCACCCTCCCAAGCTTTCCTAAACCCCGACCCACAACCCAACTCCTGCCACCTCGACTTCATAGCCCCACTGTCTAAAGAAACCTTCCTCTCCTTGCTCCCATGCGTCAAGTCGGGATCCCCCGCTGACATCTGCTCGGCCTACATCTTGCGCGATATCTTCCTCACTTGCCCATCTACCCCCCTCACCTTTCTCAATGAGACCCTCAAATCAGGCACTGTCCCTTCATGTCATAAATCAGCCACCATCATTCCAATCTTGAAAAAACGCAGGCGCAGACGCCACAGCGCTAGTAAACTATCGGCCCATTTCCCTCCTCCCCTACCTGGCTAAAGTCCTCGAACGCCACGTAACCAAAGTCCTTAGCTCTTTTATAGAGGACAGTGGCTATCTATCACCATGCCAAGCAGGGTTCCGCCCTCTCCATTCCACCGAAAAAGTGGTGCTCTCTATCATTGACACACTCAGAGCGGGGCAAGATGCTAATCTCCCTCAGGCATTGGTTCTCCTCGATTTGTCGGCCGCCTTCGACACGGTCGATCACACCATCCTCCTTTCCCGTGTCGAGGCTGCAGGCATTGGAGGTTCTACCCTGGCCTGGATCAGCTCGTTCCTGAGCGACCGCTCACAGGCAGTCTGTTAGAAAAGGTAGACGGACCGGGAGGGTCGGCCGGGGTCAGGAGGAGAGGTCTCCGGGGAGAACCGTCTCCAGCGATCGTACAGACAAGTAACTTCCCCCCCCACAGACAGATACCACACACGGATAAGGTTCAGTGTTCTTTATAAGCACTTCTTAAAGGTACGGTTGAATGGTACAAGGAGGTCTGGACTCAGGGGTCCCCTCGATTCGAGTCTCGCAAGGTAGGAAAGGGGGTAGCGGGACAGTCTGTTTACCAGTCAGGTAGTTCGGATGAGATGATGAGCTCACAATCCTCGAGCTTGGTGGTTAGGTGGTACGGGCCGCGGCAGCGCCAGCAGGCCCCGGTGATGATGGTCGTTACAACGGGCCGCGGCAGCGCCAGCAGGTCCCAGGGAGATGGTCGATGTACGGTCCGCGGCAGCGCCAGCAGGTCCCGGTGAAGGTGATTGTTACAACGGGCCGCGGCAGCGCCAGCAGGTCCCAGGAAGATGGTCGAGGTACGGTCCGCGGCAGCGCCAGCAGGTCCCGGTGAAGATGGTTGTTACAACGGGCCGCGGCAGCGCCAGCAGGTCCCAGGAAGATGGAGGTTGCAGAAGGCCGCGGCAGCGCCAGCAGGCAGAACGATGGGTCACAAGAGCGGGCTACGGCAGCGCCAGTAGGCCGTCAAGGCTGAGTTCACTCGGTGTCTCTCGACTCCAGGATACAACTGCCTTCCTGCTCCGGAGCTGCCCCAGTTATAGGGCTGGTGCCCTTTGATGTCCGGACCCTCGCACTTGGAGGTCGGGGGGTCCGGGATGAAGGTGTCCAGACACCCAGCAGGGGGTGGAGCCAGTGCCTGGGGGAGCGGGGGGCGATCGGCACCTGGCGAGGGAGAGCCTTTGACACCTCGTTCTCCCATTGACCTGCCAAGTGATCCGCTCACCTCCTGGGTGGATGGTGGTGCCGGGATGTCGGGGCCGGCCAGGCCCGGGGTTGGGGTCGGGGTGAGGCCACGCGGCCGCGTGGTGCAGGGCCCAAGATGGAGGCTTGACCCGGCCGGGGAAGCCGGTGGGGCTAGACCCCGTGATGAGTAGTGGTCCGAGGGCAGAAGATCCGTCGGGAGACGGGGTACAGGTGCTTGTCGCGGGGGTATGCCTGGTGGGCCGGAGCTCGGGCCCTGTCGTGCGGGGAGGGAGCAAGCCCTCTGTGTGGCCTGTCCAACATGCGTCCCCCCCAGCTGAAGGCGGGGAGAGTCACCCATCTTCTTGGGGACTCTCTCCGTCGAGGCGGAAAAAGCTGGACAGGCCATCCGCGTTGGCGTGGTCTTGGCCTGGTCGGTGCTCCACGGTGAAGTCCATTCCCTGCAGGGAAATGGACCAGCGCAAGAGTTTTGGGTTCTCCCCCCGCATCTGCATCAGCCATTGCAGGGGTCGATGGTCGGTTTGTACCCGGAAGTGGGTACCGAAGAGATAGGGTCGGAGCTTTTTGAGGGCCCACACCACTGCGAAGGCCTCCCTCTCGATTGTGCTCCAGCGCTGTTCTCGGGCCAGGAGACGTCGGCTGATGAAGGCCACCGGCTGGTCATGACCTTCGGGGTTCAACTGAGAGAGGACGGCCCCGATGCCGTGGTCGGAGGCGTCGGTCTGCACCACAAATTCCCGACTGTAATCGGGGGCCTGGAGCACAGGGGCGGTGCACAGGGCGGCCTTCAGCTTCTCGAAGGCCGCTTGACAATCAGGAGTCCATTCAATCCGCTTCGGGTGGTTCTTGGACGTGAGACCCGTGAGGGGCCCCACGATGCTGCCGTAGTTCTTCACGAACCGCCTGTAGTAGCCGGTGAGCCCCAAGAAGGCTCGGACCTCGGTCTGGGTGGCGGGGGGCTGCCAGGACTGGATGGCCGCAATCTTAAGTTGTAGGGGGGCCACCAGCCCGCTCCCCACTTGGTGCCCAAGGTAGGTCACAGACCCTTGGCCAATCTGGCACTTGCCGGCCTTAATGGTGAGGCCGGCCCGCTGGAGGGCTTGTAAGACCTCTTGGAGGTGACGGAGGTGGTCGGACCAGTGGCGGCTGTATACAGCGATATCGTCCAGGTAGGCAGCACTGAACTCTTCGAGCCCCGCCAAGACCTGGTTCACAAGGCGTTGAAACGTGGCGGGGGCATTCTTCATGCCAAAGGGCATGACCTTGAATTGATAGTGGCCATCGGGGGTAGAGAAGGCTGACCGCTCCTGAGCCCTGGGTGTGAGGCCGATCTGCCAGTAGCCGGCTGTTAGGTCGAAGATACTAAGGTAGCGGGCGGCCCCCAGCCGGTCGATCAGCTCGTCTGCTCGGGGGATGGGATGAGCGTCGGTCCGGGTGACAGCGTTCAAGCCCCGGTAGTCGACGCAGAATCTCAGTTCAGGTGCGGTGCCGGGGGCAGCGGCTTTGGGAACCAATACAACCGGACTGGCCCAGGGACTGTCCGAGGGCTCGATGACCCCGATCGTGAGCATCTTGGCCACTTCCTCTTGTATGCAGGCCCGTACCCGATCTGGTACGCGGTAGGCCCGGTGTCGGACAGGGGGACTGTCCCCGGTGTCTACGTCGTGCAAACACCAAGGGGTGACCCCGGGGGTGAGGGAGAACAGGGCAGCGAATTGCAGCAGGAGGTTCCGGCAGTCCTGGCGTTGCTCCGAAGTGAGGGCGTCAGAGAGCCGGACCCCGTCCACGGAGCCGTCGTTCTCCTGAGCCTTCAGAAGATCCGGGAGGGGTTCGGAGTCGTCCTCTGCCCCGCTGTCCGTAGCCATCAGGAGGCTGAGTTCTGAGCGCACAAAGTGTGGTTTGAGCCGGTTGGTGTGGAGGACCCGAAGGGGGTTCCGGGAGGTCCCCAGGTCGATGAGGTAAGTGACGGGGCTTTTGCGCTCGACCACTTTGAAGGGCCCCGTCCACTTATCTTGCAAGGCACATGGTTCGGTGGGGGACATCACCCATACCTGCTGACCAGGCTCGAATTCAACGGAGGAGGCGTTGTGATCATACCACCTCTTCATGTCCTCCTGGCTGGCCTCGAGGTTCGCCTTGGCCATCTCCCTGAAGCGCCGGGTCTGGTTTCGTAGGGCCAGGATGTATTTGAAGACGTCTGGAGGGGTTGTTAGGGGGGCCATCTCCCAACCTTCCTTGACTAGGCTGAGGGGCCCTCGCACAGGGTGCCCGTACAGGAGTTCGAAAGGGCTAAAGCCGAGGGACTTCTGGGGAACTTCCCGGTAGGCGAAGAGGAGGCACGGGAGTAGTACATCCCACTGGCGACGGAGGGGCTCTTCCAATCCCCCAATCATCCCCTTGAGAGTGCGGTTGAAACGCTCCACTAGTCCGTTCCCTTGGGGGTGATAGGGGGTCGTGAATCTGTAGGTGACCCCGCATTGTTGCCAGAGGGACTTCATGTATTTGGATATGAAATTTGTGCCTCGGTCGCTGACGACTTCTCTGGGGAAGCCTACCCGGGAGAAGATCCCCATGAGGGCCCGGCCAACCACCGGAGCTGTCACGGTCCGTAGGGGCACCGCCTCGGGGTAGCGGGTGGCATGGTCCACTAGCACTAAGATTAACCTGTGTCCTTGTGCCGTGCGGGGGTCCAGAGGCCCCACAATGTCTATCCCCACCCTCTCGAACGGGGTGGTGACCACAGGGAAGGGTTGCAGAGGGGCTTTCAGCTTCCGACCACTCTTCCCGCTGGCTTGGCATGTGGGGCAAGATCGGCAGTGGTTCAGGACGTCATTCCTCATTTTTGGCCAGAAAAAGTGAGTCACTAGGCGACTGTACGTTTTGTCCTGGCCCAGGTGTCCAGCCAGGGGGACATCGTGGGCTAAGTTGAGTAGAAAGTCTCTGAAGCGGAGAGGTACCACCAGAACCCGACCGGCCCCCAGCTCGGCGATTCGTTGCTCGCTGTAGAGCAGGTCGTTATCCCAGTAGACCCAATGAGTTCCGGTGGCGTCCCCTGCGTTTTGGGCGCTGGCTTGTTGGCGGAGTCCCTCGAGGGAGGGACAGGTCTTTTGTTCCTGGCGGAACTGTTCTTGGGTGGGCCCCCCTTCCTGACGCCACTGAGCCAGATCCGGAAGGTCCTGGGGTTGCGCGTCCTCTTCGGTCGTCGGGTCCGGGAGGCCGGCCTCGCCGTTGCCCTCTACTGGGGCGACCGGGGGCGGCGGTGCTGGCCATTCGGGTTCTTCTGATCGGGGGGCGGCACGGGCGGCCATGGACCGGGTGGTTATGCAGGCCCAGTCTGGGAGGCCCAGCATCCCCAGGTGCTCTCTTCTCTCGACGGTGGCCCACGGGGAACTCTCGAGATCATTCCCCAGGAGGCAGTCCACGGGGGCATCGTCCCGGACCGTCACTTTCAGCAGGCCGGAGACCCCTCCCCATTCGAATGGGACGCAGGCCATTTTACACATACTCTCAGAGTTATCTGCCGAGCGGACGGGGCAGAGAATGTTCGGCAGGATCTGCTCGGGCTTCACCAGGTGACAGCGGACGGCCGTCACACTGGCGCCGGTGTCACGCAGGGCCTCGGCCCTCTGTCCATTAATGGTCACCCACTGACCGTATTTCCTGGTGTTGGCGGGTAGGGGAGCCCGCGGGACCATGTCTCTTCCCCCTAAGCACGCCAGGACCATGGCGGCCGGTTCCCACCCTTGCTGGGCCGGCTCATACTCTTCGGGTTCCTCCGATAATCGCTCTTCCCCCAGGGCGGCGGCCGCTACCTGGCGGGGCTTGGGTGTTTGGTTTAGCGGGCAGCTCGGGTCATTGGCGTAGTGGCCTAGTCGCTGGCACCGGTGGCACGTGACGTTGGCTCGGAACCCGGGCCGCAACGGGGGGTTGCCCCGGCCGGCCGGGGGCGGGGTGCTGGCCACGGGTGTTGCTGGCAAGGCGTCCCTCCCTCGACCCTGGCCCCCTCCTCCTCCCCGAGGACGGTGCTGGCCTTGGCTGCTTCTGTTCTGGTCGTGTGGCCCTTTCCGGTTCACTCGGGTGCTTTCCCATCGGTCAGCTTCGGCGGCGAGCTGCCGGGGGTCAGTCAGCTTACTGTCGAGGAGGTGCTGCCTGAGCTCGACGAAACAGTTGTTTGACAGGTGCTCCCATACCATAAGGTTGAAGAGTTGGTCGTAGGTGGTGACCTGACTCCCCTTGATCCAACCCTCGAAGGCACGGCTGAAATAGTTCACATATTCTACCCAAGTTGTACCTGGGATCCGGGTGCAATCTCTGAACCTCTGGCGGTACATCTCGGGTGTGAGGCCGTAGCGGGTGAGGAGGGCAGCCTTCATGTGGTCGTAGGACGACATTTGGTGATCTGGGAGCTGCAGTAGGGCATCGCGACCCTCGTTGATAAACCTCCCCCAAAGTCCGGCTCCCCAATCACTCCGGTCGATCCGGTGGGAGGTCATGGCGATCTCATAGGCTTTAAACCATTGCTGTATGTCGTCTTCTCGGACATATTCGCGGACAACATCCTTGGGGATATGGACTTTTTTCTCAATTGGCCCCGGGGTGTGTGGTCGCTCAGGCACCCCCAGTTCCTTATTCTGTTTTCGCAGTTCTATCTCCGCTAGTCGGCGCTCGTGCTCGAGCGTTATTTTTTTCTCCTCCAGCTCTCTCTGTCTCTGCTTCTCTTCTCGTTCATCTCGGAGCCGCATGTGCTCGAGGTTGAGTTTCTGTTCAGCTAACTTGAGTTCCCCATCCATCTTGAGTCGTGCCATCTCCAACTCGTGTAATCTGATTCTGTCTCTTTCTCGGATCTCCTCCTGTGAGAGGCCCGTTCCCCGCTCCTCGGGAGCCGTGGCGTTCCCCTCTGGTGTGATGCTGTTTTGGTCTGGTGCGACGCTGCTTTGGTCGGGGGGTCCTGCGACCCCAGTTTCTGTCCATGACTCAAGGGCGCGCTTTAGATCATCCTTGGTACTTAGGCCGGTGGTAGCAATGCCAAGTTCTATGCAAAATTGTCTCAGTTCGCGGTGGTTGTATTCCTCTAATTTCTCCATTTGGAATTTCTCGGTAGGGCTGCTATCTTTGGTCGACATCGTGTTTCTGTCGTGGGGTGAGCTACTCTCTGTACGATTACGCGTTGATTCGGATCGCGCCGCTGGCCACCAATGTTAGAAAAGGTAGACGGACCGGGAGGGTCGGCCGGGGTCAGGAGGAGAGGTCTCCGGGGAGAACCGTCTCCAGCGATCGTACAGACAAGTAACTTCCCCCCCCACAGACAGATACCACACACGGATAAGGTTCAGTGTTCTTTATAAGCACTTCTTAAAGGTACGGTTGAATGGTACAAGGAGGTCTGGACTCAGGGGTCCCCTCGATTCGAGTCTCGCCAGGTAGGAAAGGGGGTAGCGGGACAGTCTGTTTACCAGTCAGGTAGTTCGGATGAGATGATGAGCTCACAATCCTCGAGCTTGGTGGTTAGGTGGTACGGGCCGCGGCAGCGCCAGCAGGCCCCGGTGATGATGGTCGTTACAACGGGCCGCGGCAGCGCCAGCAGGTCCCAGGGAGATGGTCGATGTACGGTCCGCGGCAGCGCCAGCAGGTCCCGGTGAAGGTGATTGTTACAACGGGCCGCGGCAGCGCCAGCAGGTCCCAGGAAGATGGTCGAGGTACGGTCCGCGGCAGCGCCAGCAGGTCCCGGTGAAGATGGTTGTTACAACGGGCCGCGGCAGCGCCAGCAGGTCCCAGGAAGATGGAGGTTGCAGAAGGCCGCGGCAGCGCCAGCAGGCAGAACGATGGGTCACAAGAGCGGGCTACGGCAGCGCCAGTAGGCCGTCAAGGCTGAGTTCACTCGGTGTCTCTCGACTCCAGGATACAACTGCCTTCCTGCTCCGGAGCTGCCCCAGTTATAGGGCTGGTGCCCTTTGATGTCCGGACCCTCGCACTTGGAGGTCGGGGGGTCCGGGATGAAGGTGTCCAGACACCCAGCAGGGGGTGGAGCCAGTGCCTGGGGGAGCGGGGGGCGATCGGCACCTGGCGAGGGAGAGCCTTTGACACCTCGTTCTCCCATTGACCTGCCAAGTGATCCGCTCACCTCCTGGGTGGATGGTGGTGCCGGGATGTCGGGGCCGGCCAGGCCCGGGGTTGGGGTCGGGGTGAGGCCACGCGGCCGCGTGGTGCAGGGCCCAAGATGGAGGCTTGACCCGGCCGGGGAAGCCGGTGGGGCTAGACCCCGTGATGAGTAGTGGTCCGAGGGCAGAAGATCCGTCGGGAGACGGGGTACAGGTGCTTGTCGCGGGGGTATGCCTGGTGGGCCGGAGCTCGGGCCCTGTCGTGCGGGGAGGGAGCAAGCCCTCTGTGTGGCCTGTCCAACACAGTCCACCTGGCAAATTTTTCCTCCGAGGCCCGCAAAGTGCTATGTGGTGTCCCTCAGGGCTCCTCTCTCTCCCCCCTTCTTTTTAATTTATACGTCTGCCTGCTCATTTGTGCTCTGCAGAGGATGGAGGTCACTGTGTTTAACTACGCCGATGACCTCCAACTCATTTTTACCCTCTCTAACTCCCCCGATTCTATTTCTAATTTCCAGTCGGTGATGGTCTTTATCAGGGATTGGATGTGCTTTAACCACCTCAAGCTCAACCCTGATAAGACCGAGCTTCTTCTCACTGGCGGCAAACTCAACCCTTGGTCCCCCTTCTTCTGGCCCCCCTCCTTTGGTCCCCCCCCTTCTCCCTCTCCCGCCGTTAAGACATTGGGAATCACCCTCAACCAACAACTGACCCTACACTCTCAGATCAGCACATTGGTCTCTTCCTGTTTTTTTACTTTGCGCACCATTCGCAAGATCTCACGTTTTTTTTCCTTTTCAGCCCTTAAATTGATCTTGATGGCTATGGTCCTTTCCCGGCTGGATTATGGGAATGCCCTACACAATGGCGCCCCCGCTTACGCCATCCGGAGGCTCCAACTGGTGCAAAACCAAGCTGCCCGTCTGGCCTATGGTTTACCCAAGTCACACCATACCACTCCCCTTCTCAGATCCCTCCATTGGCTCCCAATTAGAGAAAGGACCCTCTTTAAGATGGGATGTATCATGTTCCAGGCTCTTGCGGGAACAGCCCTATCTTTTATCACGTCAAAAATCGTCCCCTACATCCACAGCAGACAACTCCGATCCTCCTCTCTGTCCCTACTGGTGGTGCCCAGATTCAAGAAGAGCAGAATGGGAGGCTCAATGCTCTCCGTTCTTGCTCCACAATTTTGGAATTCTCTACCTTTCCAAATGAGATCAACACCCTCGTACCTGGAGTTCCGGAGCACCCTGAAAACCAATCTGTTTGCACAGGTTTTTAAAATCTAAGCCGCATCACCCTCTCACTCAGGTATCATTTCCTCTACAGCGCCATGAAACCGCTTGGTGTCCGAGCGCTCAATAAATATTTTTAAATTCAAATTCAATTCACAGGTCCACTTAACTTATACACATCTGTGGGTACAGTCACCTGTCACACCGGGGGGACCACTGATTCACCTCAGGACAATAGGAAAAAAAGACACCACGGATTTGCCAGGCTAAATGTGTCATGCACTATGCAGTGAATGTCACAGTAAGCACAATGCAACTGAGGAGTGCACAGAGGAACTACATCAGGCTCTGCATGAGACACATAAGCATGTCCCTCCCCTGGGACCCACTCTAGACAACATTGCATGTCTGTCACACCTGGACATAATGCCAGAAGTGACAGTCACACAACTGGTGCACAGTCAAAGGTAGTGTTTTACACCGCTTATGGCACCATTACAACAGTGATACGATTCTAACCGACACCATGGGTACGATGCGTACACACGCAATGAATGCAGGTGTACGCTTCGTTTCACATAGCATGTCTGTCCCACCTGGACACAATATTGACAGTCACACAACAGGTGCATAGGCAAAGGTAGTGGAGTCAGCACTCACCTGCTCCCCTGGTCTCCCATACAGCTTGGGGTATTGTGGGAGGAGGCAGTCCAGCAACGCCTCATTCTCCTCTAGGGTGAATGGCTGGGCCCTCTCCACAGTAGGCGACATGGTCCAGAGGAAGCAGAGACAGCAGCAGTGTGGTCGACTCGAAAGTTGTGCAGGCAAGTGCCCTCTCTTGGGTTCTGGCTGCCTTATATCTGTCTTGCTGAGGGGCATTCATTTAGAGGAGTACATAGTGATTGGTCAGACTCATTTGCATCGTACATTTACTCCAATCCCTTTAAACATACACCAATGACACGCATTCACATCGTTCAAATTTTGAGCATCATGTCAAGTCAACAACCACTTTGCAACATTGTATTTTTTTGCCAACTGACTGTTCCAGGACACCTGATGGACACATTGCAACTGAAAACTCTGTATCCATGACAACCGGCATGCATTTTGGGCCTAATACTTGTCCCCTAGGTGTCCCCTATGTAATTTTGAAATCCACACACATGTACGGTGCATTTCACACGTACCCATACGGTACCAGTACAATAGTGATACGGGGCGTACACATGCAATGAATGCGGGGGTACGGTGCGTTTCACACGTACCCGTACGGCACCAGTACAATAGTGATACGGGGCGTATACACGCAATGAATGCGGGGGCACGGTGCGTTTCACACGTACCCGTAGGGCACCAGTACAATAGTGATACGGGGCGTACACACGCAATGAATGCGGGGGTACGGTGCGTTTCACACGTACCCGTAGGGCACCAGTACAATAGTGATATGGGGCGTACACACGCAATGAATGCGAGGGTACGGTGCGTTTCACACGTACCCGTACGGCACCAGTACAATAGTGATACGGGGCGTACACACGCAATGAATGCGGGGGTACGGTGCGTTTCACACATACCCGTACAGCACCAGTACAATAGTGATACGGAGCGTACACACGCAATGAATGCTGGGGTACGGTGCGTTTCACACGTACCCGTACGGCACCAGTACAATAGTGATACGGGGCGTACACACGCAATGAATGCGTGGGTACGGTGCGTTTCACACGTACCCATAGGGCACCAGTACAATAGTGATATGGGGCATACACACACAATGAATGCAGGGGTACGGTGCGTTTCACACGTACAGGTACGGCACCAGTACAATAGTGATACGGGGCATACAAACGCAATGAATGCGGGGGTACGGTGCGTTTCACACATACCCGTATGGCAGCAGTACAATAGTGATACGGGGCGTACACACGCAATGAATGCGGGGGTACGGTGCGTTTCACATGTACCCGTAGGGCACCAGTACAAGAGTGATATGGGGCGTACACACACAATGAATGCGGGGGTACGGTGCGTTTCACACGTACAGGTACGGCACCAGTACAATAGTGATACGGGGCGTACACACGCAATGAATGCGGGGATACGGTGCATTTCACACGTACCCGTACGGCACCAGTACAATAGTGATACGGGGCGTACACACGCAATGTATGCGGGGGTTCGGTGCGTTTCACACGTATCCGTATGGCACCAGTACAATAGTGATACGGGGCGTACACACACAATGAATGCGGGGGTACAGTGCGTTTCACACGCTTACAATGGTGATACGAGGCGCACACACGCCAGGAATGGAGGGCTACGAGTCGCACAAGGATGTCCATCAAGTACTTGTCATTGCATACTTTCATGTGCAGGCCCTAGGTGTGGCAGCCAGTGATATTGCACAGGTCATCTCATCTAGTTGCAAAATTGATGTGTGATGACCTGTGGACACGTCATGTGTGATGGGGCACTATGTGGCACACATCACCTTGACACTTGCCACATGTGTGTCTGTAGTCCAACTGTGTCATGCACAGCAGCAGTGGGATGGCACAGTCATCAACACCCGCACTTGTCTCCTGATGCCAGGGACAGGGACACTCTATCAACTGACATGTCACGATCAGCGTGCCCCTATGTGACTATGGCAGGTGTGTGTCATGTGTTCCCATGAGCTTGCTGTTAGTGTTCCATCAACTGCATCTGCTGTTGGTGCATCCAACATGGGTCTGTGTGGAGATGGGCATGGCACACATCTACGCACACCATGCCACATGTGGATTCCCACGGCTGTAGGGTCTGTGTGCATCGGACATCATATTTTCCCAGGCATACATGTCTGCGTCGTCTTAATGGCTGTGTTTTTTTGTTGTCACGTGTACCCCTTCATCGCAATGTGTTTGATATGTACATTTGACTTTCCATGTGACCTGTGCGTGTGCCTTGCAGTCAGCTGTCTGGATGAGATGACATCCTTCCAAGCAGCTATGTGGATGTGTGTCACTCCGGTGATATCTCTGGCTGTTCACTCAGACTGGCCCCCAGCTCATTTCAGGGCATGTCATGTAGACTTGAGAATCAACAGGTGTATCTGGCTTTTCGTAGGAGTGCCAGCAAGCTGGCATATGTGTCCTGGATGTATTGCACACACCAGACTCCATAGTTATCTGATGTTTAGTAGCAGTTTAGCATGTGCTATGTTCATTGACATTGATGTTGGCAGACTCTCAATCTTCATTATTCCAAACAATGTCCTGCAGGGCACCACCTCTCCCAAGACCAATGCCGGACTTGGCTGCCATGAGGGAAAGTGCCTGCATCCGACGTTACAGATTCACTCGACAGTTGATTGAGGACTTGACTAACAAGCTGGCACCACACCTCCAACCGCGACACAGGTATCCTACTGCGCTGATCCCCAAGATGAAGGTGATGGCAGCCCTACATTTTTTTGCCACAGGTACTTTTCAATTGACCATAGCTGATGTTGGTGGGATGTCACAGACAATGTTCAGCCGTGTCCTGCGTGATGTTTTGGCAGCCATGTTGGAGCACCTTGATGAATTCATCAAATTTCCTACTCCTGAGGAGTTGACAGATGTCAAGGGTGATTTCTATGCCCTGGGAGGGATGCCCCATGTCATTGGGTCCATTGATGGGACACATGTGGCTTTGGTACCACAGGCACAGGAGCAAGCCTATCGCAACTGAAAACATTACCACTCAATAAATGCCCTTGTGGTGTGTCTTGCTAACATGCTGATTTCCCATGTCTGTACAAGTTTTCCAGGATCAGCACACGATGCCTACATCATGAGGCGTAGCAGGGTGCCACAAATGATGCTGCGGATGCACAACGAATGAGCATGTCTTGTTTTTCCTGTGTGTTGCGGTATCTTTGGCTCTTACGGCATCTCCTGACCCACTTATTTACATGATGTTTCCATGTAGGGGACTCTGGATATCCCAACATGCCATGGCTACTGACACCTCTCCGCAACCCAAGAACAGCTGCAGATCACCGGCACAACAATGCACATGGGCAGACCAGGCGAGTGATTGCGAGGACGTTTGGCCTCCTGAAGAGCCGATTCCGGTGCCTTGACAAGACAGGCAGGTCCCTCCCATATGCACCGGAGAAGGTCTGCAAAATCTTCATCATGTGCTGCATGCAGCACAACATGGCAGTTGAGAAGGCAGTGCCACTCATCCTGGATCCGGATGAGCAGGAACATCCACCCGTGGAGGATCAAGGGCTTGGTCACGAGGCAAGTGATGAGGAGGAGGAGGAGGATGATATCCGGAGTCAGTTCATACGCAACTTCTTCTCATAATGGTGAGTCACTGGGTATGAGTGTGCAAGCTTGTTGCATTGAATGGCATGTGTTGCAATGTGTGTGTCCAGCTGACTGAATGCAAAGTGACTTTCATGTGTGTTCTGATGTGTCACTTGAGTGATGATGTCATGCCACACAGTTTTGCGGAGAGACTTTCTTTGAAATTTGCATGTGTCCAACACTGTTCATGTTTCGTAACTGACCATGTGTGCGGCGAGAATTGTTTTAGGTGACTTCTTGTGTGTCTCTCATTCCCAGGTTTTTGCGCCTGTTGTCTGCTCGTGTCATCTTTGTCCTCCTGCTATTCCTCATGAGGATTGCAACGTGTGCTGAATCAGCGTTCCATGCACGGACATGTGGAAATGTCAGTTTGGATAGGGATTGCAGCAAGGCTTTTTGGTGGTGGTACGGGTTGGGAATGTGTGGGGACTGCTTCTGTGCATGTTGCGGTACCATGCATACATGTCTTCTCACCATGGAGCATATAACATATAGCATCACTCCCATGACATGATAGTCACCCTTCTTGACAGTCATCTGTAGTGGAGTGTGGAGTCTGATGAAGGCATCAATGTGTGTAAACCTTGCCTCTGAAACATTGCGGATGCTACGGGTGGACATAGTGTGGGACATCACAACAGCAGGCTCTATAGGGAATTGCAGCCTCTCCGTGAGCAGCAGGATGTGTTTGGCTCATCCCCTTAACTTGTGTGCCAGTTATTTGGGATTTACAACATCCGTGTTGTGAAGGGGGGTTCCAGCGTATGTCCCACATGTTATGTCAACTGACCTGTGAGTCTGTTCATATGGATGCATTTCCCTTTGTGTGAGTTTGTGTAATAAAGGTGTTCAACACAATCCAAAGTGCCTCATCTCTGTCACTGCAGATCTCTTGCCAGTTTGCATGCGTCATCTATGGCATAATTGTCAAAGATTGAGCATATGAGTGTATGTGTACTTCGGCAACATGCATGCAGTTCTTCATGGCTAATAATCTATATTGTGCATGAAGTACCTGGTTCTATATGTATTTGTGCAGGTTGCTCCCCACAACGGGACGTCAACACCTGCTGACGGTGTGTCTCCTGTGCGCAGCTCGGCATTTTATTGCCTGATCCTGTGGCCGTCATTTTTGGTGATTGTTCATCCATTTTCTCGGAGTGACCCATGAGTAACCTGACACTCCTTCCTTTACATACACCTGTTGCACTGCGCCTTTCTGACCTTCTTGTCTTTGTGTGCTACTTTTTGCCTAGTTTCTCACCCCTTCCACCTGCTGCTGCCTCACCTGCGGCACCGCCCCACCGAGTGCCCTGATTCTGCAACCCACACGCCTCCAAAATGCTCCTCCCTTCCCCCCTCCACCCATTCTTAATGCAGCCAGCAGCTTGTCTGTGCCACTGTTGCGCCAATGCCGTACCAAAGGCAGGACTGTCAGAGCCTGCAACGTGCACAGTGCACGACCCTCTGGTCCTTGCATGACCCACGTCACACAACAGGCTCATGCTGCAGCCACCCTCCAAGCAATGTCCACCAGACAATCAACCGCCTGCTATCAGGCAACCCCTAAGCGCACACACGACACCTTCGCATGCTAAGTATGCAACTCCAACTGCCTACACAGCGCTGCCCCGCCTACCAGACCCTATCAGAACAACCAGTTCATGTGCCTCCTACTCCACACCCGCTCCGTCCACCAGCACGCCATTGGACTCTGTTACCTCCTCAACACAACAGCCCCACACATCACCTTCATGACAGTAACCTGGATAAAAGCATCCTCAGCACACAACTTCTTCATTGCCATCTCAGACGGATACAAGATCACCCGCAGGGACGGCACCAACAATCCCGGAGGATGAATTGCAATTTATTCACAAGTACACCCTCAGAGTCACAAATCCGGTTTCGCACCAACCCCCTGGCAACCCTCAGAGTAACACTCTTCTACAGATCTCCAGGCCTACATCCACAATTCCGCTAAGCCATCAACACGTACATCTGCACACACGCCCTCACCTCCACAGGCTACATGTGGCTGGGGCCAGTAACTTCTTGCTGGAGGAGAACCACACAACCATCCATCATTGGTCCATCAACATTTGCATCCACGTCTCCGACAAGCAACACACTGCCCCACACCCTGCTACCGATCCCCCAAGTATGCTTGATGTAAGTCACCACAGACAAGCTGGGTGGGACACTCGAACCAACACCAACGCCACACCCTGCAACCTCACACACTGGATCAGCAACTGATCCAACAATCTTGCCACATTGACGGACTTTCCTGTGAAGCACAACAACAGTTAAGCCACCTGGGACAAGGCAGATCTACTGGACTCATACAGATCTAGCCGGACTCTTGTGCAAACCTTGCAACACAAAGAACCATCAGTTACCTTACAGCCCTGGAAAACGCCACACACAGCCATCACCATATCATCAGCAAGGACAAGTGGAGATCCTTCAGATAGGGTCGAGGCAACAAAACACACAACATCAAGGAGCTCATCAGCATTGTGAGTGAACTGACAGCAGCTCTCCATCCAAAAGACACCCCACCCTTGCAAGGCAGATCAAATCCCTTGCAACTTTCTACCACTGCAAGCTCATGGACATACATGACAGCCTTGGCACACAGAGGCAGACAGCACTATTATCCATGGGACAAACCCCCCTCAGGTTCTGGACTCCAGTCAGCAGCAAATACACCACCTGGCTCATGTGCACCATCCACTCTGGCTTCCCACACAACATCTCAACCACATCATTCCCCATCCTTGAAGCCCACGTCCAGCACGTCATAAATGTCTCCTTTGAGTTTGCCACATTCCATGGGAGCTGGAGGCATGCAGAGACCCAGGCCCTTCTTAAACAACGGACGGCAGTACCGCAGGATCTCCTGGAACATCACCCTGCTTCCCTACTCAGCAAATGTCATCAAGAAAACACTCAACGAGCAACTGACAAACTTCCTCCACGCAAACAGCTCCAGGCAACCGGCACCAGACCACCTTCCGCAGTAATCACACCACTGCAACCGTCATCATTGCCACCACCAACTACAACTTTGCCCTGCTCAACAATGGTGAGACCACCCCCTTGACCTCTCAAGAGCATTCTACACCATGTGCTACCACACTGTCAGCTGACACATCTCCAACACTGGTATCCAGAGGAGGGCCCAGGATTAAATCAACAAGTAGCTCACCAGCAAGGCCCAGGGAGTCGGTCTCCACCCTTCAGCATGTAGTACACTGGGGTCATCTGGCCCATGCCCCAGGCCTCATCTCTCAGCGTGACGATCTTCAATGTCTCCATGACCCCTCTCTCCACCATCACATACGCACACGACCTCATCATCATCTCGTATGCCATTGACACCCAGCTGCTCCTCACCCTCACCAAAGACCCAGCCATTGCCAGATCCAACCTTCAAGAAGGCATGAGATCCATTGACGAATGGCTGAACATCAGCCACCTGAGGCTGGACTTGGACAGGACTGAGGTCATCATCTGAGGATTGTCCCCTTACAGCTGAGTCAACTCCTTGTGTCCCACCGGCCTGGGCACCGCACCAACATCCAGTGGCCAATCAATCAATCAATCAGTGACATTGGCGTTTGGGAGCGTAGAAGTTGACTCGGCTGTTGAGGTAGCTCGGGCCTTGGTCGTGTAGCGCTTTGTGTGCGTGGGTGAGGAGGCGGAAGGTGATTCTTTTGTTGACGGGGAGCCAGTGAAGGTCTCTCAGATGTCCGGAGATGTGGCTGGTTCGTGGGATGTCGAGGATGAGTCTGGCTGAGGCGTTCTGGATCCGCTGGAGTCTCTTCTGGAGCTTGGCGGTGGTACCGGCGTAGAGGGCGTGCCGTAGTCCAGTCGGCTGGTGACGAGGGCCTGGGTGACGGTCCTCCTGGTCTCGGTGGGGATCCACCAGAAGATCTTCCGTAGCATGCGTAGGATGTTGAAGCACACCGAGGAGACGGCGTTGACTTGCCTGGTCATGGAGAGGGAGGAGTCCAGGATGAAGCCCAGGTTGCGTGCATGGTCTGTCGGTTTGAGTGCGGTGCCCAGGGCAGGAGGCCACCAGGAGTCGTCCCAGGCGGAGGGTGAGGAGCCCAGGATGAGGACCTCCGTCTTGTCCGAGTTCAGCTTCAGGCGGCTGGTCGTCATCCACTCGGCTACGTCCTTCATCCCTTCGTGTAGGTTGGCTCTGGCGGCGGCGGGGTCGTTGGTCAGGGAGAGGATCAGCTGGGTGTCGTCGGCGTAGGAGATTATGTTGAGGTGGTGTTGCCGTGCGATGGCCGCGAGGGGGCTCATGTAGACGTTGAAGAGGGTGGGGCTCAGCGAGGATCCTTGAGGGACGCCGCAGATGACATCGGTGGCCTCTGACTTGTACGGTGGTAGACGGACTTTCTGTGTTCTTCCGTCGAGGAAGGAGATGATCCATTCCAGCGCCTTGTCCTGGATTCCGACGTTGCTGAGGCGCTGTACTAGGGTGCGGTGGCAGACAGTGTCGAATGCTGCGGAGAGGTCTAGGAGGATGAGGGCCGCTGTTTCTCCGTTGTCCATCAGGGCTCGAATGTCATCGGTGGCGGCGATGAGGGCGGTCTCGGTGCTGTGATTGGCTCGGAAGCTGGACTGTGAGGGGTCGAGGGATCCATTCGTTTCGAGGAAGGCGGCCATCTGCTTGTTGACGGTCTTCTCGATGACTTTGGCTGGAAACGGGAGGAGCGAGATGGGGCGGTAGTTCTTGAGTTCGGTGGGGTCCGCTGTGGGTTTCTTGAGTAGCGCGCTGAGTTCGGCGTGCTTCCAGCTCTCAGGGAAGGTGGCGGTGTCGAAGGATGTGTTGATGATGTCTCGCAGGTGGGGTGCGATGACAGCGTCAGCCTTGTTGAAGACGTGATGAGGGCAGGGGTTGGTCGGTGATCCGGAGTGGATGGAGTTCATCGTGCGGATGGTGTCTTCGGTGCTGATCGGAGTCCAGGCTTGGAGGGTGGTGGTGAGGGGTGGTTGTTCGGTCTTGGTGTGCGTTGGTTGGTTGCTGAAGCTGTTGTGTATGTCCGCGATCTTGTTGTGGAAGTATGAGGCGAGGGAGTTGCAGAGGTCTTGCGATGGGGTGATGTCGTTGTTTTCTGCGCTGGGGTTGGAGAGCTCTTTCACGATGTTGAAGAGTTCCTTGCAGTTGTGTGCGTTGTTGTCCAGCCGGTCCTTGAAAGCAGTTTTCTTGGCGGCGCGGATCAGCTGGTGGTGTTTCCGGGTGGCCAGCTTGAAGGTGGTCCTGTTGTCCGGTGTGGGATCCCTTCTCCAGACTTTCTCGAGGGCTCGGCAGTTCTTCTTGGAGCTCTTGAGTTCATCGGTGAACCACGGGGCTTTCTTGCTGCCGGGTCTGCTGGGCGGGGTCCTCAGCGGGGCGAGTTCGTCCGCGCAGTTGCTGATCCACTGTGTGAGGTTGTTGGCGGCCTGGTTGGGGTTCGCTGAGCTGGCAGGGGGGTGCTGGCTCAGGGAGGTGGCGAGCTGGTCTGCTGTGATCTTGTTCCAGCTTCTGCGGGCGGCCTGTTGCTGGTGGTGGTGGGTCGTCGTTCTCTTGAAGGTGAAGTGGACGCAGCTGTGGTCCGTCCATTGGAGCTCTGTGGCGTGGCTGAAGACGATGTCTTTGCAGGATGAGAAGACGGCGTCGAGTGTGTGTCCGGCGAGGTGGGTGGGGGTGGATACCAGCTGCTTGAGTCCAAGATTGGAGAGGTTGTCGAGCAGGGTGCTGGTGTTGCAGTCGTTGTTGTTCTCCAGGTGGAAGTTAAGGTCCCCCAGGAGGATGTAGTCGGCGGAGGGGAGGGCATGCGGGCTGACGAAGTCGGCGATGTCCTCGCTGAATTGTGTGCGTGGTCCCGGGGGTCGGTAGATCAGGGTGCCTCTGAGGGTGGTGTTTGGGTCGGTGTGGATCTGGAAGTGCAGGTGTTCGGCGGTGGTCAGGGAGTTGTCGGTGCTGGTCGTGAGACGGATGGTGTTCCTGTGGATGATGGCGATGCCTCCTCCCATCTGGTTGGCGTTGCGGTCCCTCCGGACGATCTTGTAGCCCTCCGGGATGGCGATGGTGATGTCGGGAGCTGAAGAGGCGTTCATCCAGGTCTCCGTGAGGAAGGCAACGTCAGGGGCTGTGGCGTCTAGGAGGATCCAGAGTTCCACGGCGTGTCTGTGGACGGAGCGGGTGTTGAGCAGGATGCACTTGAGGTGGGTGCTGCTGGTGTTTGGCTTGGCGGCTGCTGGTGCGGGGCAGGTCCGGATGCAGGAGAACTTGCAGGCGTGGCAGCTGAAAGGTCCGTGGGTGAGTCGTGGTGTGGCTTGGTGGCAGTCTGGGAGTCGGCCGGTGTTGAGTGCGATGAGGGTGGCGGCGGAGTACGTCAGGCGGGTAGGTCGGGGTCTTCGTGGGCCAGGGGTCCTGGCGCTGGTCGCGATCCGGTCGCGGACGGGCGCAGACGGGCTTACCTTTGGCGCGCCTTCGGCGCACAATCGGCGCGCCCGCTGCGCGTGACCGCTGCGCGTTCGCACGGTCGCCATGATGAACACGCACGCAAGCTGGTGTTCATCATGGACTCATCGCTCACAATTACCATGCAACTCAACACCATCTGTACCTCATGCTGCAACACCCTCCGCATGCTGCAAATGATCCACAGATAGATCCACTCCAAGGCAAGACAGACCGTCCCCCAGGTCCACGACAACAGCCGGGTCAACTACAGCACCGCCCTCTACAGAGGAACAACAGCAAAACTACAGGAGAACTTGTCCACATCCAGGGTGCATCCGTACACCTCATCTTCAACATCCCCCGCCCCAGCCACATCACCGTCCACCTGAGATAGATACAATGGCTCACTGTCTGCTGCAGGATCACCTTCAGACTCCTCAACCACACTCAGGAGGCAGTCCACAACTCCAGACCCAAAACCGACCTTGGACGTCTGTCATCCAACACCCCGTTGGCCCAACTCCGTGCAGCCAACCTTGCCCTGGCCACCATTCATCACATCCACAGAACAACTGCATGCAGGAGAAAGTTCTCCCACCTCGCCAAACAGACCTGGGACTCCCTCCCCGGGCACCTCCACATGACCCATGACCTCTACGCCTTCATGATACTCTTCCAAATTGGTCTGTCCGAGCAGTATTGCAAGCCCCCCCTCAGCAGCTTGAGGCCATCACGGGTGAGTATTGGGCTCCATGTCTGTATTTGATGATACATTGTGACCCATGTGTGTCCTCGACCGGACTCAGAACCCAGTGTATGGATGGCTGGAGTTAGTTCCACACTCAGGCATACTTTGACATATCCCCACACGAATGTTGTGGACACATGCTAAATGACTGCAACATAAAATTTCAATTATTCTTTTTTGTATTATAGGTCTGGGGCGTCATTTGTGCAAAGAAAAAGGTGCAATACAGGGACCATAGAATCCAAAGTTCACAGGGGGAGATGGGATCCTTGGCATTTGAAGTCAGCAGAGTCCAGACCACAGTGTTTGGCATCATTGGTCAGACTGTGACCAGCAAGTCCATGTGGCAGATAATGTCAGTCAATGAGGTGATTAGGCCTGGGCTAAAATTCCGTTCCGCTCGCGGAAATTGCGATAATTTGACATTTTCGCGTTCCGCGGAGAGCGCGAAAATGTCAAAATTTCCGCAATCCGCATTTTACCAGAAATTTTTTGCTTGCTCGCGCTGTAAGATAATACATTCTCGCGTGCGCGCGATCGCCTTACCTGAATCCTCGCGTTCGCCGAGAAGTTTTGCCGATCCGGTCGCATTCTCCACAAGATGTTGGATTGTTGGTAGCCATTTGCGCTGTCTCACGCCCGCAGTAACGTCATTCGTCGCGCGATCACGTCTTTCTTCTCGCGATCATGCACCGCGAGACAAGTGAAAACAAGATGCCGCGCCCATGAGCAACCGCATGGGTAAGTTGGCGAGCCGCGACCACGCAGAAAATACCGCAAACAGCGGGAAAAAAACTTCCACATCTTCGCGATATTTCCGCGTGTTTGCGGAGATTTTTAACATTTTCGCGATAATTAGCGAAAATGAATTTCGAAAATTCCTCCCACCCCTAGAGGTGATGCTGTCACACATGAAGGCCAGGTGCCAGGCCAGGTGACATGGGAGATGTAGATGGGCCGCTGCCTCTCACGGTCTTTTCCGTGGGCGACCCACCTTCCTCGGGGGACCCTCAGATGCAGGCCTTGACGATGCTCGGGACGCTCCGCTGGACGAATCCTCCTCCTCCTCCCTCCCTGTGGCTGGTGGTGGTCTTCGCCTGGTGGCACAGGGAGGGTTGCCCATGTTGTCGGCGATCCGACGGAGTGAATGGCTTATGTCCCTTTGCACCGCCAGGAGCTCAACCAGTCTTGCCTCCATCCGTCCTCGATGTTCTTGTTGACTGGCGTGTTGCTCGGCCTGCTGGTTCTTCATCTCTGTGATGGTCCCCTTTATCTCTGTGAGGGTCACCACTACCTGGCTGAACTCCCTGGTGTCATGCCGGTATGCGTCCATGATGTTGTGTATGTGTGACATACCGGTCCCTTCAGCTGGCTGGTCAGGTTCTCGCCTCCGCCTGCCTACACTCCCACCACCCCTGCCCACACGAGCCTGGGCTGTCGTTATGGGCACATCGGGTCTACGGGACCCCTGAGGAATGGCAGTGGTGGTGTTGTCTGCCTCCTCCTGGGTGCCCGGCGCACCTTGTCCCTCCTGGTCAGACTGGCTCAGTTGTTCACTGCGGGCAGGGCTCCTCGGTGTCTCCTGGGATGTGGCAGGAATGGGGTTGGTGGTTGGCACAGATGTTCCTGAACCAGGTGCTGCAGGGGCTTGGACACCAGAGGGTCCAGGTCAGTCGGGGTCATCCACGGAGTGTTGAGAGGCGTCGCTGCCGGTGGGATCAGGTTCCTCTCGAGCCTGGGACTGTGATTCTTCACCCCCATTGTTGGGGGGAGATTCCTCACGTTGCCCTGTGTGTGAGAGACAGACAATGTTAATGCTGTTTCATGCAACATCCATGTTTATACACATTCTAGTTGGCACTGTTCCTCCAGGTAGTTGTATGTGCCTAGCATTCTCCTCAATGTTCACTTGTTGATGGGTATGTTGCGGGGGACAGATTGATATGTGCTCCTGAGTCTTTGACATGTAGATTTTTGGCTTGGATGCTTCTTCGGCTATGTATTGGTCTTGTTGTGTTACATGTCCATTGTGACAGTGGGTAAATCCATTGCCTGTCCCGGGGGTGTCTGCTTGTGTAAGGGGTGTGTGTGACAGGGCCTGCTGGTGGGTGTAGTGTGATTTGGCACTGGGGCTCCCAGGTGATGTAGCTGTCCCCTCATGGAACATGCTGCCATGACAGTGAGTGTGAGTTCCTGTACTAGATATCTGACCTTGTTGTCTTGGTGTTTGTGTTTGCACTGGTCACAGGAGGGCCTTGTGCTGCCTACACCAGGGCCAAGTGTCAGCTATCTTGTCAGTACTTTCCCAGTCCCTGTGCATTGTGCATGGTCCATGGGTATGTACCTGGGCCATATGGGATGAGGGCAATTGTGTCTGATTTGGAGTTCAACAATGCGTTTTGTGACACCCACCCTCCCAGCATACCGGACATCCATTCTTGGGTTAGTGCTTCGTGTAGCATGGGACATAGCATGGCCTTGCTTTCTCAATGGGGCATACACATGTTAGTGGCATTAGCGTTGTTTTTGACTGTGGTTCTGGCCGGTGAGGGCTTGGGGGTAGTTGCGTGTATTTTGTGTAGTTGGAGTGTGGATGCCATTACCCCCATGTTACATTAGTTGTTTGTGTACTCACCAGGCTCTGGAAGTCCTTGAAGTCCATGTACTCCCCCCGGCGGAAGCAGGGCCATCACCTTCTCCTCCCAGGGATGGAAATGTACTGGTCTGCGGGGCCCACCACCTCCAGTGATGTTGCTCTGGGCGTAGTCGTCATTCATTTTTCGCGTGACTGACCTCCGCAGATCGTACCACCTGGCTTGGCATTCAGTCCTGGTCCTTCTGATGGGTGCAACAGCATTCACCCTATCAACGATCCTCTGCCACAGGCGTGATTTTTCGCCTATGCTGGTCTGTCTGACCAATGTTCCAAACAGCTGTGGTTCGACTCTGATGACTTCATTGACAAGGATCTCCAGCTCCTCCCTTGTGAACTTTGGATTCTTGTCTGTGGCCATGGTGTGGGGTGAGGGTGTGGATGGTTGTGGGTGTGTGGGTCTGAATGTGAAGGTGTGGGTCGGAATGTGAAGAGGGAGTATGTGTGAAGGAGGTTGTGTGAAGGTGTATATGTTAAGGTGGATGGGTGTAGTTGTTGCTGTGTGCTTTCTTGCTGCAGTGAGTCTGTTGCAAAGGCTCATGGTTTGTGTGTGTGGGCCCTTTTTATTGGTCTATTTGTGGGTGGGCCTCAGTTTGAATTTTTAGTGGGTGTGTTATAAGGGGTGGTTGTGAGTTTGCCCCTCTGTTTGCCTGTTTGGATGTGGCCAGGTCAGTCATTTCCATGTTTTGTGCACTGTAGACGTGTTTTGTGGTGTTGTGCGAGTCGGATAGACCCTCCTTGTGCTGGTTTAAAGTGTCCGTGGTTCAGTATGACTCGTTTTGTTGTATTTGCTTCTGTTTTTTTTTGTGTCCGACTCGGTCATACTCGACGTACTCCGCGGTACGAGTCATACTCCGACATGTTCCCAGGGGTGCGAGTCGTACAGGGGTACGAGTCGTACAAGCATACACCCCCATGCGTTGTGTATGTACAGTGCGTACCCCAACATTGCGTATGTACGGTGCGTACATACGCGATGTTGTTGTAAGGTGCGTACATACGCGATGTTGGGGTACGCACCGTACATACGCGATGTTGCTGTAAGGTGCGTACATACGCGATGTTGGGGTACGCACCGTACATACGTGATGTTGCTGTAAGGTGCGTACATATGTGATATTGGGGTACGCACCGTACATACGCGATGTTGCTGTAAGGTGCGTACATAAGCGATGTTGGGGTACGCACCGTACATACGCGATGTTGTTGTAAGGTGCGTACGTACGCGATGTTGTTGTAAGGTGCGTACATATGCATGGGGGGGCATGTACGACTCATACCCCTGTATGACTCTCACCCCGGGAACAACTTTTCCCGGGATACGAGTCGTACAAAGTTTGCTTCGTAGCGGGTAAAGTCCTTACCCTTGTACGGGACGTTTTCCGTACGATTCGTAAATCGGAAAGCCGGTCCAGATCGTACTTGTACGGTCGGACTGTATTTTTACGATTCGTACGGAAAAGTGTCCGTGTCCGTCTCGTACAACTTTTACCGATCTGATTCGTACGGATTGGGCCGATCCGTATGTATTTTTCCCATACGAATCGTACTTCACGGGTCGGACGGGACTTGTACGATTCGTAAGGAAGAAATTACGGATACGAGTCGTACGGGAAAAAAAAAGACAGGATCGGAATCGACCCCTAAATGTCAATAAATGAGATTACAAATAATTAGTGTGAAAAGCATGCAAAGGGCACAATGTAAATACTCTCTGCAGAATAATTATGCTCCTACCAGGGGAAACTTTAAAATGCTGGGGCCCTGGGGCCCAGTCCACTTGGGACATGCCTGGAAAATCTCTATGTGTACAGGACCTGTGGATTGAAGTCTATCAGGAACAATCAATAGCATAACCAGGTGCCATGCATGTGTAGATAATGTGTAAGTGTAAGTCATGAAAGCAAACACAGCACTAACAGCATTTGTCACACATCTTGATGAAGTAGGTTTAGGGCACACACCGGAAAATTGACACATGTCCATACCAATGTCAACAAAGGTATGACAATTTAACATCCTCCATGTGTGAATAAGCAAATATCTATCTTGAACACATCAAACACATATCTAACCCACATCATAGGGAGAAGTGCAACCTAAATGATACTGACAGTGGCCAGGCCAAGCTGAAATACTTACCATATAATATAATACCCAAAGCAATGACAGACCCAATTGGATTTAATCCCACATAAACATCCATTCAACATTTTCCCTTGTCCTGTGTAACTCCAGCACTGTATCCAAGGTCACATCATACTAACCACTTCAACTGGATCAGCAATCAGAGATGATACTAACACAACTGTGGTCACGCATAACTTACTATACAATAACATGAAATAATTAGAAAAGAAATGTGAGGGCCAATGCCTTCAAAACTATGAAAGGTTTTAATGAATGTAGGATCACCATAATGCCTAACAAAGGACATTAGCCAGTCCATTGTACAATCATGTGCCATAGCACAATACTGTTATAAACCAAAACTGGGTTCTGGCTCCAAAACTCAGCTGGACTGAGCCAAATTAACCAAACCAACAAAACCTCTTGTCCAACCTGAGAACTGTTAAACTACAAACCTTTTTCAACGAACACCTCTCATGAAAAGTGAAACAAGAAAGGAAGGCTTTAAGAATTGCCTTTTGCTCAGAAAAACATTTATTATTTATTTAACATTTTTCTTTTTTGTGCGATCAGCAATTATTACTTTGCACATTTACATTTTACAAAAAACGACACAATATACATACAAATATCTTTAAGCAATACAAAACAATGTAAATGCCCTAGGGGTTTTGAACTGTATTCATTCATCCAACATTCTTGGCCAATCCATTCAAACATACATTCGGCAAACAGTAAACAAAAACGGTCCTAATGACACCTAACCCTTCAAAATGAATTATTTTCAAACTTTATATGTATTCTGACATTATCTCTTTTTTTCTATACAATGAAAGAAACAAAAGCTCATTTTAGGGAAAAGCTTTTCAACTGGGTGTGCAAAGGACCGAACTGGTCGACGCGTTTCGAACCTCTGTGATTATGAGGTTCTCCTCAGGACCAACAAATTTCTGTAACACAAAACATAAGGACCTTCTTTAGATAGGTAAAACAACTTAAGGACTAGCGCAAGCCACCACCAGAGTCTGAGCAAACCCACCTTCCGAAAGTGTGTCAGTATGGGACCTTAGCCTTCGTTAACCTTCAATTACTCTAACAGCTTACACTGGGGCTGAAAAAACAAACGGATAATTCCCACTCATATCATCATTCTTTCTATCAACAAACATAGAAAATGACAAACATAAAAACAACTTGGTATCCATTTTGCTCACCCTTTTAGGTCAATCCGTAGTCTAATTGGGACAGCCGACTCCTATAAAAAATTTTTTTAGACTGGCGTCACCAAAAAGTGTAAGGATCTCTCAACTCCCTCTTTAAAACCATCAGAAGTAGGCTTACCTAATTAGGAGACGACTGTCTCCTTAATCGGTTCACTCAGTAAGTCCAAATCTCTTTTCTACCTAAGGAGGAAAGTGGATATTTTAAAGTCCTCCTATGGTCCTGCTTATGGGCAAGTGGAATATCTACGTCCCGAACAAGATCGCTTACCTTTGTGAGTTTACTGGGTGCGTAGCCGTGACTTTTTTCGTCTCGTGCCGGCAGCTGAAACCGAAGGCGTGAGAAATCGCCATTAGTTAAACTAGGCTTATGTTATCCACGCAGTTTTTTACGATGTAAAAAAGAATCCATTGCCCACCTACCGAGGTTTCTCCCCTGTCACAGCAAGCTACAATTCCATTAGTCTATGCGGAGCACGTCAAACACGAACTGGATGTTGTGGTCAATTTCTACCGGGTCATCTAACCTCATTGACTCATGGGAATTGTAGTTTCTTCTAAACGTGATGGGAGATATAGTTTCCTACTGGGAAAAAGGCTAGCCTAGCTTTATTTATAAATCAATTCTTTGGGAGGACACCGTAATAACTTCATTAGAGGGTGCAAATGATGGAAGGAAACCTGATATGCTTCAACGGTTTTAAAGATGCCAATGAACGTCTTTCATGTAAGGACCGCTACTACTCTGGGCATCATCATGTTGTGATTGATCTAAAAATCTCTGCTGTTTCATTAAGTCCGTTAGTTGTCGTATTAAATTTCATAATGAGAAATGCCTCGCGTTGGCTCAAGAACCTCTCCAAAAAAGGAGGAATATTTCGCTCATGCGAATAAACTAAAAGATCGTTTAATGGAAAGAGGGTATCCGAAAAAGTTACTTAAACACTCCCTCATGCGAGCATGGTGGACCCCAAGGGAAACACTTTTGGAGCAAAAAATAAAGAAAATGACTAACAGGCCAGTGTGCGTTACAACGTTTTGCCCGAACACACATCAACTTCGTAAACTGATCCTCTCTAATTGGCACTTGATTCAAGATCTCCATGAGGACTTCTCCACACCTCCCCTTTTTGCATTCAAAAAAGAAAAAAGCATAGCCAATTACATCGTTAGAGCAGCTTTACCGAAGCAGCAGAACCCTACTCTGAGAAGTTTGTTAGCCCTACCACCAATCGTAGGGCATCACAAATGCGGGACTTGTATTTGTTGTAAGCAAACCATTGAAGGAGAGGTCTTTACCTTTAACAACATCAATTGGAAACATAATACATTTACAAACTGCAAAACCAGGAATGTCGTTTACGCAGTAATTTGTCCATGTCCAAAACTTTACATTGGAAAGACCACCCAAGAGGTCCGGCAGCGCATTACTCAGCACAAGTCGAGGATTCGACGGAGAGTAGAAAATGCTCCGCTAGTCAGCCACTGGGTCACAAAAACACATAGCGAAGAGGACCTTAAATGGACAGTGTTGTCTAAAATTGAGAAAGACCCCCGCGGGGGTGATTTGGAGAGGTTCTTGAGCCAACGCGAGGCATTTCTCATTATGAAATTTAATACGACAACTAACGGACTTAATGAAACAGCAGAGATTTTTAGATCAATCACAACATGATGATGCCCAGAGTAGTAGCGGTCCTTACATGAAAGACGTTCATTGGCATCTTTAAAACCGTTGAAGCATATCAGGTTTCCTTCCATCATTTGCACCCTCTAATGAAGTTATTACGGTGTCCTCCCAAATAATTTTTTTATAAATAAAGCTAGGCTAGCCTTTTTCCCAGTAGGAAACTATATCTCCCATCACGTTTAGAAGAAACTACAATTCCCATGAGTCAATGAGGTTAGATGACCCGGTAGAAATTGACCACAACATCCAGTTCGTGTTTGACGTGCTCCGCGTAGACTAATGGAATTGTAGCTTGCTGTGACAGGGGAGAAACCTCGGTAGGTGGGCAATGGATTCTTTTTTACATCGTAAAAAACTGCGTGGATAACATAAGCCTAGTTTAACTAATGGCGATTTCTCACGCCTTCGGTTTCAGCTGCCGGCACGAGACGAAAAAAGTCACGGCTACGCACCCAGTAAACTCACAAAGGTAAGCGATCTTGTTCGGGACGTAGATATTCCACTTGCCCATAAGCAGGACCATAGGAGGACTTTAAAATATCCACTTTCCTCCTTAGGTAGAAAAGAGATTTGGACTTACTGAGTGAACCGATTAAGGAGACAGTCGTCTCCTAATTAGGTAAGCCTACTTCTGATGGTTTTAAAGAGGGAGTTGAGAGATCCTTACACTTTTTGGTGACGCCAGTCTAAAAAATTTTTTTATAGGAGTCGGCTGTCCCAATTAGACTACGGATTGACCTAAAAGGGTGAGCAAAATGGATACCAAGTTGTTTTTATGTTTGTCATTTTCTATGTTTGTTGATAGAAAGAATGATGATATGAGTGGGAATTATCCGTTTGTTTTTTCAGCCCCAGTGTAAGCTGTTAGAGTAATTGAAGGTTAACGAAGGCTAAGGTCCCATACTGACACACTTTCGGAAGGTGGGTTGGCTCAGCTGCTGGTGGTGGCTTGCGCTAGTCCTTAAGTTGTTTTACCTATCTAAAGAAGGTCCTTATGTTTTGTGTTACAGAAATTTGTTGGTCCTGAGGAGAACCTCATAATCACAGAGGTTCGAAACGCGTCGACCAGTTCGGTCCTTTGCACACCCAGTTGAAAAGCTTTTCCCTAAAATGAGCTTTTGTTTCTTTCATTGTATAGAAAAAAAGAGATAATGTCAGAATACATATAAAGTTTGAAAATAATTAATTTTGAAGGGTTAGGTGTCATTAGGACCGTTTTTGTTTACTGTTTGCCGAATGTATGTTTGAATGGATTGGCCAAGAATGTTGGATGAATGAATACAGTTCAAAACCCCTAGGGCATTTACATTGTTTTGTATTGCTTAAAGATATTTGTATGTATATTGTGTCGTTTTTTGTAAAATGTAAATGTGCAAAGTAATAATTGCTGATCGCACAAAAAAGAAAAATGTTAAATAAATAATAAATGTTTTTCTGAGCAAAAGGCAATTCTTAAAGCCTTCCTTTCTTGTTTCACTTTTCATGAGAGGTGTTCGTTGAAAAAGGTTTGTAGTTTAACAGTTCTCAGGTTGGACAAGAGGTTTTGTTGGTATAGCACAATACTGTGCCACCAAACTTGCCCTTATTGACACTGCCAGTGAACTTCCTCACAAAGTGGCATCAATTGGGCATAGCAGGCACCTCGAAGATGGCACTTGGGAGGTGGGCTTGGGCTCTGTTTTAGGGAGGGATGGGCTTGGTTTTGGAAGGGTTTTCTTACGCTTTTTGGTGGTAGGGCTTGATTTATGTTTCTCAGGGGTGGATTTGGATGTGGAAGGGATGGGTTGGTCTTTGGGAGGGGGTTTCTTGGGCCTTTTGGTGATAGGGCTGGGTTTTGTGGGGATCAGGTTTCCCAGAGGTGGATTGGGATGTAAAAGGGATGGGTTGGGCTTTGGGACGGGTTTTCTTGGGCTTTTTGGTGGTAGGGCTGGGGTTAGTGGGTGGGGATTTTAGGCCAGATGTACGACCATTTTTTGTGGTCACAAACAGGAAATCGGCCCATTTGCAACTGTAAAATAGGTCTGCCCTCTGTACAAATCCTATTTTGTGAGTCGGGAACATATTACTGACTTGCAAAATAGGGTTTGCGACTCGTCATTATGAAGGGGCATGGCAAGGGTGTTCCTTCCTAATAGCGAGTCATACTTCAATGTAAGATTGTTTAGCCACCCCAATTGCGGCCGCAAAACACTCCCAGTTTACCACCCATTTCAAATGGGTAGTAAACTGCTCCAAACGGGAAGGGGTCCCCAGGGGATCCCTTCCGCTTTGTGACTAGCAGTGAAAATATTTTTCAAGAGCAGGCAGTGGTCCCACAGACCACTGCCTACCTTTAAAAATGAATCAGAACTGTTTCAGTTTTCTTTTTTAAATGCATCCTGTTTTCCTTTAAGGAAAACAGGCTGCATTTATAAGAAAAATACTGTTTTATTTAGAAAGCAGTCACAGACATAGTGGTCTGTTGACCCCAGCAGGCCATCATCCTTGGGAGTGCTAGCCATTCCCAATGGGGTCGTAAATTGCACCTGCCTCATGAATATTAATGAGGCAGGCAATTTGCGACCCCATTAGAAATCGCAAACAGTGTCTGAGACATTGTTGTAAATTCCATTGTGAGTCGAAAAACAATGCAATTCGTGACTCGCAAATTGGAATGGTTGTACATCTGGCCCCAGTTTTCTCAGGGGTGGATTAGGATGTGGAAGGGATCGGTTGGGCTTTGGGAAGGGTTTTCTTGGGCTTTTTGGTGGTAGGGCGTGGTTTAGTGGGTTGGGAATCAGGTTTCTCAATGTGGATTGGGATCTAGAAGGGATGAGTTGGGCTTTGGGAGAGGTTTTTGGGACTTTATGGGGGTCTGTTTTCACATGGGATAAGGACAAGGGCAAACACGACATCTTCATGTAGAAAAGGGTATGATGGTTGGGTTGGAGTTGGGTTTGGGAGGTAGAGGGAGTGGGAGTGGAAGTGAGAGGTTTGTGTGCTGTATCAACTGTGTCTTCTGTCAGTGTCTATTGTGTGGGTGACCATTTTTGCGTTTCTTTGTTGTGTGTGAAGTGGATGTGCTGGTTGTTGTGGAGGGGCCTGTTGGTGTGGTATCTGAGGTATTGTGGAAGGGTCTGTGGGTGGTGGTGTGGTGTCTGCGGGTATGGATGTGGTTGTGGAGGGTTATGTGGGTGTTGTTGTGGAGTCTGCGGGTATAGGTGTGGTTGTGGAGAGGTCTGTGGGTGTTGGTGTGGTATCTGTGGGTATGAGTGGGGTTGTGAAGCGTTATGTGGGTGTTGGCATGGTGTCTGGGGGTATGGGTGTGATTGTGGAAGGGTCAGTGGGTTCTGGTGTGGTATCTGGGGTATGGATGTGTTGGAGTGGCAAGGGGAGTATGTTTCTGATCTGTGGCTGCATGCTTGTGTTTTTTGTGTGTTTATGTCTGTGTGTAGTGCTTGGGTCTGATGAAGTGTGTGCATGCATATATGTGCGTGTGCTTGGGACATGCATAGGAATGGGGAATTTGAACGGGGAAGGGGCAGGAGGTGGGTTGGGACACGGGGATGGGTGGAGGGCTGCCATGAGGTAGGAGACCAGAGCCTGAAGAGACCTCTGTAGGCCAGACACTGCACTGTGAATACCTTCGAGGTAGGCCACAATTTGTGTCAGCTGGTTGTCTTGCCCCTGGATGGTACTCAGGAATGCAGTCTGACCCATAGAGGTATTCCTCAGGAGGTCAGTAGCTGCCTCACTCAGGGCAGTAGGGGGTAACAGGGGCAGGGCTGACGTGCCTGGGGCGAAGGAGATGGCTCCCTTCCTAAGGAAGCAGCCCTGCACAACTGGTTGGGGGAGAACTGGGAGGGTAAGGATGGAACGGAAGGCAGTGGACATGGATGCAGGTGGTACTAATCCTGTGGGGTCCGCCACCACTGGGAAGACCTAGGATTAAATTAAAGAGGTAGGGATTATTATTGTGATCTATTTGCGTGGTGTTGAAGTTGTTTACAAGTTATTTGGAGACCTTCAATAGATGTGGTAGAATTGAGGAGCTCATTAGATGTGCTGATATGTTGTATTTTGAATTTTGGGATTAACATAACATCTCCTAAACATTTAACCCAACAAAGTATAGAAGTAACGTGAATTTGACCATTCCAAGGCCCTAGTTGTGTAGAATACAGGTGTACACACAACGTGGTTGTATGTTTAACATTATTCATCATGTTAGCAGTACAGAGTCAATGCATCACCTGCCACTTATAATCAGATGAGTCTTCTTCATGCCTCACATATATTGGAGGAACAAATGTGGTATGGTGTCACTCATGCCATAATCGTTTCTGTTGAGGATACCAGCACACCATCAATCAAAGTATTCAGACATGTCTCTGAGTAGACCATTGTCTGCACATTGCACAGTCCATGTAAGGGGAACTTCTATTGGAACATGGCAGATAAGTGAGAAGGGAAAAAAAGGCTATTGCATCTTTACTAGGATTACAGTTGCAGTGCCTCATGGCAGTTGTAGCCATTTCTAACTTGACTTACCAACACTTGACAAATGGTAACCTACATGTAAGGTGAACATCAGTTGCAGCATGGCAGACAAGTGAGAAGGGGCAAAAAGAATATTGCATCTTTGTTAGAGTTACAGTCACCGGGCCTCATGGTAGTTGTAGGAATTTCTAACTCGACTTCCCTACACTTGACAAATGGTTAGTGTACCATACCTGTTGGCAACATGCATTTGGGATGGACCATACATTTACATTTTGACTCATATCATGGGGCCAGGGACAATTTATTTCTGATCATGCACATACAGACAGTATTGCAACATGTGGCATGTAATGGAGATTGATATATGTGACCCATCGCTCTCCTTCCCTTCGCAGCAAAAGTCACCGAGAAGAACGTCAACGCCCATCTAACAAACCTCATCAAAGAGAACTCCATCCTGACCCCTCCCAATTTGGATTCCGCAGCAACCACAGTACCAAGACTGCCCTCCTTGCCACCACTGATGATATCCTCATGCTCCTAGACCAAGGCCACACCGCAGCCCTCATCCTACTCGACCTCTCCGCAGCCTTCAACACCATCTCCCACCTCACTCTTGCAGCCAAACTCCTCGCTGCAGGTATACAAGGAACCGCCCTCGACTGGCTCCGCTCCTTCCTCGCCCACAGAACCCAACGGATCAGACTCCCGCCTTTCCTCTCATAACCAACAGAGATCCCCTGCGGAGAACCACAAGGATCATCGCTCCCCCCTACGCTCTTCAACATCTACATGGCCCCCCTCGCCGCCATCGTCAGACAGCAGGGAGTCAGCATTGTATCCTATGCCATCGTCACCCAGCTCATCCTCTCCCTCACAAAAGAACCCGAAACTACCAGAATCAGCTTCCAAGAAGGAGTGCAAGATGTCGCAGCTTGGATGAGTAGCTGCTGTCTGAAACTCAACTCAGAGAAGACAAAAGTCCTCATCCTTGGACTCACCCCTGTATCTTGGGACAACTCCCGGTGGGTCCCTGCCCTCGGCACCTCCCTCCCACCCGACGTACCATGCCTGGAACCTCAGCATCATACTCGACTCTTCCCTCACCATGACCCAACAGATCAACACCGTTGCTTCCACCTCCTTCTACACCCTCGGCATCCTCCATAAGACCTTCAAGTGGATCCCCGAAGTCTGAAAGACCATCACCCACGCACTTATAGCAAGCAGACAGGACTACGGAAATACCCTCTATCCTGGAATCAACAAATCAATACTACGAAAACTCCAAGCCAGAACACTGCGGCCAAACTCATTGTCGGCATCCCACGACAGGAGTACATCCCCCAACACCTGCACGACCTCAACTGGCTCCCCGTCAAAAAGAGAGTCACCTTCAAGCTGCTCATCCACGCCTACAGATCCCTCAACAACATCGGACCCAAATACCTCAATGAAAGAATCTCCTTCCACTACCCAAAAGAAACCTCCAGTCTGCCGACCTCGCCCTAGCAGAAACCCCGCATATCCGCAGAACCAGAGAGGGTGGGAGAGCCTCCTCCTACACCACAGCCAGAGCCTGCAACGAGCTCTCAATCAACATCAGACGCTCCCCTACTCTTCACACCTTCAGGAAGAGCCTCAAGACCTGACTCTTCATCTGATCTGTCGGATCCGGACCGGCACCCCCCCCCCCCCGCAATTTCAGACCCTCACGGATGAGTAGCGGGCTCAAAACCCCCTGATTGATATATGCAACAATACACATTAACACTGACAAACCAACATCTCTGATACTTTGGGTATTGCATGTTAGGAAAGTAGGTGGACAACACAATAGCAAAAGCAGAGTTGAGAGCAAACAGGACATTGAGGTATTGTGACAGTTAGTGAAGTGTAACTTACCAGACACCACTTCCCCAGGTATTCCTGTCATGCCCTCAATATGCTGGATGGCCAAGACCTTCTCCTTTCAGGGAAAAAGTATAAATGGGATGCTGTCAGGGCCACTGCAAGTACTCCGGGCCTCCAGGTGGTGGTTGGAGGCCAAGGTATGCACCTTCAACCTCAGGTTGTTCTGCCTCTTCCTAATTTCTAGCTGTGTATGCAGGATGGTGCCACCAGAATTCACTCTATCGTTTATCCTGTTACACAAATCACTTTTCCTACAGTGAGGAGTATGCAGGATTTGGGCTCCAAAAATGTGTAGCTCTACTCTAATGATTTCATCCACCACGACTGACAACTCAGCCTTTGTGAAACATGGATTTTTGAGGCGATTTATGACTATCAAGTTGAGTGACAAATTAACAAAAAAAACAAGGTTTATTAGTGAATAGGCTACAACAAAAAAGGGTGTGGAGAGTTCTACATGGGAAGATGAAAAAAAGGGCTGCCTTATCTCGAAATGCACAACACGGTGGTGCCTGTCTTGTGGGCTGCAGTTGAGAAGCAAAGGATCATGGTCAGGGATGGGGTGTGTTTTATAGTGTGATTTACAGGCATGCCCACTTGTCCAAAGGACATCCGCTGTGTAGTTTTTGAATCCATCCAATGGACACTGTTGTGGTGCTTTGCTGCCAGCGTACCGCTATGGTCTCCTGCCATTGGGGAACCGCCGCTAGGGAACCCCTGTGTTGTTGTAATAGGTTAGACTGGAAGCTGTGGCCCTGATGCCATCGGAGTACAAATCACCAACATTGCAGACCGCCGCAGCCCATGTGGGAACCACGCCATTGACGCAGTCGGTGTTTCAGGCTGCATGACTTGTAATACAGGAGGCGGAAGGCCACCGGTGCAGCAGTCTTCTAGGGACCACGGACGCCACGGTCGGGTGGTCAGACCGTCAGATTCGTAATCAAGGCCAAAGTTTGGAATACGTGGGGTGTGGCTAAGATGGCGGCGAGTGCTAACATGCGGTGCTGACCTCTGCACCAGGCCTGCTGCAAAATCCTAAATAACTCCTGTATCTGCCTGCAATATGAAGTGCTACACACTGCGGTGCACTGCCGGATGTCGCGCTGACTCTCAAAGCCAAAACCTGGTCGCAACATGGGCGGCTAACAGTGATCAACATCGGCTCGCTTGAAAGCCACTGGTCTTGTGTAACGGCGACCCGTTTGGCGACCATTGAGTGCACCGTCCCCCCTGCAGGGGCACGCCTGAAGAGAAGCGAACACACCATCGGAAACGTGCCTGTGGCGAAGGGATCCTGCCGCTTGCCCAACTTAACCCTGTCGAGGGATACCTTGACCTGCTTTTGCTGTCACTCGTGAGACACAGGGGGATGGCGACCGGGCGGCCCCGTGATGCTCCCCACTTGGGGTTGGACCAGACCGCGAAGTCTGCACTGAAGTGATCCCGACATGTGAACCCAAGCCTGGCGGCTCCAACGCGTGGCCCCTGAGGGTAAGATCTTGCCGCGGCGGACACGCACACTGCCTGGGGCACATCCATGGTGGCGGAATCGCATGGCCTATTGATCTCTGTCTGGCCTATGCGACTAGAACCCTTCAGTCGTCTCTACCCGCGGAGCGCTGGGAGCTAGTGGCCTGTCGGCCTGCTGGTCTGTCCTCCCATTGCCGGTCGCAATGCTCATGAAGCCTTGGCAATAATCTTTTTATCTCCTTGCAGACCCTCCTGGCCTTGTGACTTCTAGGACGGTCGAGTGTGAGTTGGGCAGCGGTGCCCAACTTGTTTGCACTGTCCATAGACTACTGGGACCCCCCCTTGTTTGGCAGACCCTGCCACGGCTCTTTCCTCAATTTCTTTACCTCCTGGATACCTACCGCATTGGCTGCATCCCACATACCCAGTACAGTGTTATTAGTGGGTGATCCCGCATTACACCTATGACTACGCCACAGCAGTGATCCATTGCGGCGTCACTATTAGCGGACTGCTGGTCGGTTGGTGCCGGACCTGTTTGTACTGCCAACAGGACTTCTGGGTCTCCCCTTGTTTAGTAGCCCATGCCCGCGGCCCACACCTCTAATTCTCTGCTCATCGGACATCTAACATATTGGTCTGCACCCCACAAAACCAGGGCAGTGCTATTAGCAGGTGTCTCAGCGTCATACCTAAGTTAATGCCACAGCAAAAGACTGCTGCGCACTGTCTGGCTATGTTACAATACCACATCCACACCTCAATTGTCTGTAACCTACTGATTACTGGTGTGCCACCCCAATCTTCCTTTAGGGAGCCACAGTCAACAGATTATTCTGTGGTGCGACGCCACACGTCCAAACGACAAGATGAGGAAAACCAGAACAGACAATACGCAACTCCAGCCATCTGATGTAATGGCTCCGGCTTCTGGGGTGGTGAATGCAGAGCAAACTGTGTCCGTGAACCCTGTCGATCATGCTAACCACTCACATCGGTTTGATGAATTGATAGCAGTGATACTGAATATCAAAACTAAGCTAAGCCCTAAAATCGACTTGCTTTGTATAGAGATGGGGTTTCTAAGGGAAGACCACAACAAGTTGAAAGACAGAGGTGAGGAATCGGAATCCACACTAGCATCCTTGCGTCACACAGTATCCACAGCAACAGTCCAGATCCAGTCCCTCCAACAGGAAGTGGAATACCTGAGGAGCCAGGTGGAGGACCAGGAAGGTGGGTCTCACAGAAATAATATTCGCATAGCGGGACTACCGGAACGGGCTGCAGGGCACAACATGGAGCTCTACTTGGAGTCCTGGTTCTCCACGGACATCCTCCAGGTCAGGAACTCGAATGTTTTCTCAGTTGAAAGGGCACATAGGATGCTAGGGCCCCCCACGCCCAGGCAACCCTCCCAGGTCTCTGGTAGCGAGGCTATCAAATTATCGTGATAGGGATCACATTCTACAGGTGACCAGAGCCCGCGTCCCAAGGCAATTCGTGAATGCAACAGTGCATATTATCCAGATTACACTTTGTCAGTACAGCACCGTAGATCCTCATACCTGGAGGTCAAGAAATGTCTTTGGGACCACAAAATACAATATTTGCTGCAATATCCTGCCAAGCTACATATTTGATACAAGGACAGCAGCATCTTCTGCTCTACATCCGAAGAGGCCTGGACCTGGATAGAACAACATGGACTCACATACGCTCCGCCTACCACCTCAGTCGACCCTCGTCAAACATGGAAACTAGCAGGTGCACGTATGGGGTGTGGTAAGAGTAGAATACTGCTTCCATCGAAGGCCCAGCTGGATAAAGAGTGTGCACCAGCCATAAAGATCGCGGAACACAGTGGCGGCCCCACATCTCCTCAAAGATCAGAGTCGGACTCGGATGAGGCACTATATCAAGTACTACCTCATAGTGATTCGCAACACACAGCATTGTTGGGGGGAGGCCTGGTGGTCATCCCACAGACTGCAGAGGAACTCTAATGATTCCTTGGACGGTAATTTGTAAGCCCACTGCAGAACACTCTATGTCCATCGTCAACATAGGGACAGCACGCCTCTCTTTGTGTCTGCCGCATATTGAAAATAGGAACACTACAGGCTTAAACTATACATGGCTGCCAGCTTGCAGTTGATGCACAGAACTGATGCGACCCTGAGAGTGATAAGTAGCTGATATAGGATCTCTATATTTTCTTTTTTGATGTTGTTATTTGCTTGGATTAATTGCATTTAAGTGCAGATGGCCAATTACCTGTTGGCAAGCCGGTCTGGGATAGGGAGTTGGGTAGTTTTATTGTTTGTTTCGATCTGCTTCTTTCCCTATGTCATGCATAAAGAGTGGGATGGCTGGTATCTTGGTTGCTGCTGGGGCAGAGGGGTGTGGATTGGAAAGAGTAATTTGTTGGTGAGGGGGGTGTCTTGGACACAATTTTGCAACCATTCTCCTATTTATCGACCCCACGGCACCAACATTCTGGGGCGGAGACTATAATAGCGTGCACAACCTTACCCTGGACCACTCACGCACTCCATTCCTGGGGGCACAATCCGTTAAATTAACACAACATATGAAGGATTGGATTGTTATATGCAACTGCACGAAGCATGACGTAGTAAACACCCCGCGCTGCGTACTTACTCACACTATTCACAATCCACGATCTCCACATGAGGATAGATGTCATATATTTCTCGGATAATGCCTTGCCCAGAGTGTCAAATGTGGAATACTTGCAACGATCACAGATCACAGTCCACTGCAGCTTTCACGGGGAATGCAGCGAGCCAGGATACCAATCCGGCATCTTCCCCTCGCAGCACTCACGGACGCTGCTTTTCGCACCGCCCTATTACAATCTATCTATAACCTCATATTTTCAGATTAATACAGGCACAGCTTCAAACACAGGCATGGAATGGGACACATTCAAGTCTGTTCTTCGAGGGCATGCTATTAAAACAGCTTATGGCTCCCGTATGTCGCTTATGAAAGAACTCCAGAAACACGAGCTGCAAATACAGAGACCTGAGCGGCTCTCCCCCACAGACCCCCATGTCGGCCCCTCATTGGCTGAGGCTCTCCTGACATACAAAGAGACATCAGACAATCTTTGTGCACTGGACAACAAACAATACCTCATCCGTCGGCACACCATAGGGGACAAAGCTGAGAAAATGCTAGCATAGTTATTAAAAACTGACACTTCACAACCATCTATCACTGCGATATACACCTCTGCAGGCTGCTTGGTGAACACCCAGTAAGCGATTAATGACTCTTTCCATGATTACTATACCTCTCTTTACAAAGCCCCTGACACCGGCGATCCCTCTCTTATCCAACGGTTCTTATCACATGTCCAACTCCCGCAGGTAACGCAACCACAGTATGACTTGGTCAAAGATTCTATTACTGCAGATGAGATCTTTGAAGCTATAAAAAAATTGTCAACAGGTAAAACCCCAGGGACAGATGGTTGGCCCTCTGAATTTTACACAGCCTACTCCGAACAACTTACTCCTCAGCTAATCAACATGTACAAAGAGGAATTTGAAAGGGGAGAACTCCTGCCTTCCCTGCGAGAGGCGACACAGGTCGTGCTACCTAAACCGGGAAGAGATCCACTCCGACTGGCCTCGTACCGCCCTCTGGCTCTGCTGAATGCAGATTATAAAATCCTAGGTAAATTATTAGCCAATAGGCTAATAGAAGTAATAACTATACTGGTACATGAAGACCAGAACAGTTTCATCCAGGGGAGGAACACCGGGCTGAACTTGTGCCGTCTTTTTAGGTTGTTAGTTTGGGCCCGTACAGAACTTGATACACCTTGGATAGCATCCCTGGACATTGAAAAGGTATTCAACACCTTGAGTTGGCAATATCTATTAGCTGTGTTGTCTGGTTTTGGTATGGGCCCTAACTTCCTGATATGGGTATGTATACTATACACAAAACCACAGGCTAGGGTAAAGACTGGTCGCACCATCTCCCCGTCGTTCGTGATAGGGCATGGCACAGGGCAGGGCTGTCCTCTTTCGCCTATTTTATTTGCTTTGACTATAGAGCCCTTGGCATGTAAGATCAGCCAACGCACACTCGACTGGGGCATATTGTCAGGCGCTGATCCAGTGCGCCTACCGAAACTGTAACCAGACCACAACTTCCAGAAAGCTTGGCGGTAGAGGGCGTGGCCTCCGCTATTTAGTACGGGAGAGGAGGACCAATCGGAGCGCGTAATCCTGTTCACTTGAATTCCGTTCGGTGGGTTCCGAACGAAACGAAGAACCGCTGAAGCTCGCCAGCGCGGGACGCTGGAGTAAGCGTTGCCGCGTTATTCCGAAGCCAGGATTTACCAAAGGTGAAGGAGCACTCTTCACTCGCGGGACGCTGATGCCAAGCGTTGCCGCGTTAATTCGAACCTAGGATTTGCCAAAAGGTGAAGGAGCACTCTTCTCTCGCGGGACGCTGAAGCCAAGCGTTACCGCGTTACTTCGAATCCAGGATTTGCCAAAGGGGAAGGACCACTCGCGGGACGCTGACGTAAGCGCCGCCGAATTCCAGGAGTTCGGGACTGATATCTAAGCCTCGGACCAAAAGAGGCACTAGGAGCGGACGCCTCCTCCCTGGCCGTGGAAGCCGGAGCGGTGCCATTCCCCGCCGGAGCCGCAGCCTGCCAATAGCAAGGTAGAGTCGTTCTAAGGAGGGGCTGCATTGTGCGGGACATTTCTTGACTCCGACGAAGCCACCAGCCTGGTGTAATAGGGGGTGTGCGTGACTTTAACTCTACCCCCCTAAAGGGCTAAACAAGGGTGTCAGTGAAAGACTATAGTCACTGAGTCGTTTAGTATTGAAGCACTGCAGAACTATATCGGGTGCTACCACCTCAAAGGAGCCTTAAGTCAGGGGGAACAGAACCCAGAGAGCCATAACCAACCTGGGGTGTGTTAGATGAAAGGAGGAAGCCTCTTGTTGTAACTTGTGGCGATTTCGGCAAGATTATTGGGGTTTGGTTGTGTATGAGGAGACACATTGGGGAGACATATAGTGAGACCTAATGAGAGTAGGTTGCCCAGTGTTGTTGTACTATGTATTATGATTTCCTTCTGTTACAGGTATCCCATTCCCCGCTGTTCCCTTCCTAATTCCCCATCCCTCGCCTGATTGCCCTGGTACTCTGTGTTCACACATTCAGAGCCGGGGACGTCGGGAGGTGGAACTCTTGTACTTCATTCGCCCCCACAGAATCCACAGAGGATCGCGACAGAATTACGCGCCCAAGAATTATTCCTGTGGGTTCGAGTCAAGCACAAGTATGGCCTCCCTAGACGATGTATTGCAAGCCCTGCTGTTGGTCCAACAGGAATTGGCTGCCTCAAAGATAGAAACAGTCGCCCTGAAGGATAGAGTAGAACGACAGGGGCGCAACCCGTTTGATGCCTCGCAGTCAACATCGCCTATACATGTGAATGTATCACCACCCATCCCCCTGGCGAGCCCGGAGAGGTTCTCGGGTGACCCCCACAAGATCCAAACATTCCTGACACAAATAGCTTTACATTTTTCATGCAAACCCGCTTCTTTCCCCACCAATCATTCGCGGGTAGCGTTTGCGATATCTTATATGACGGGGGACGCTGCCAATTGGGCAGTCCCCTTGGTCAAATACGATGATCCCCTGTTATCCGATTGGAACGCCTTTAGAGACGAATTCGAGCGAGTGTTCGATAGAAGGGCCACCACGTTTTCGGCGGACAGAGAGTTATTGGGACTCAGACAGGGCAAACATGAGTTAGTGACATATCTGACCCAGTTCAACCGGCTCATAGCCGAGACGGCGTGGCCAGAGGAAAAGCGTATGTCCCTGTATTATCAGGTCTTACATGATGATATGAAGGACGTACTGGCGCAGATCGATCCGCAGCCTACTACTTATACAGACCTGATGAACCTCACGTTACGGTTAGACCACAGATTGGCTGAGCGGAAGGGAGAGAGGGTGTACGGCCACATAGATAAAACGGAGAGAGGACCCAGGACCACAGGGGTATCTCCGGAGTCTCAGGCAGAACCCATGGAGGTGGGTGCGATCAGGGCCCCGTTATCTAAAGCAGAGAGAGAAAGTCGCCGACTCGCCGGTCTCTGCATGTATTGCGGGAAGAAAGGCCATTATGTTCGAGAGTGTCCGGTTAAACCCAAGAAGAGCGGGTATGCCGGGGCTAAGAAAGTGGCAGTGGCCTCGTTGCCGGCGTTGCCCTCAGGTAGGCAAACCTCAGAAGTACTGGAGACGACAACCGAACCTCGGGTTATGCGGTTGCCTTCTTTGGCCGTGATAGAGTCGGTTGCATCCGAATCACACGTAGTGTTAACCATGCGATTGACTGCGGGCACTAGCGAGCACGAGATAGGGGTGATGATTGATTCCGGGGCCACCGGGAACTTCGTGGATAGTGGGTTAGTACAGCGGCTAGGACTAAGACGCATTCCGAAAACCAGTCCCGAGATAGTTTGGGCGGTGGATGGGAAGCCCCCTAAATCAGGGCCCATCACAGAAGTCACTGAATCTCTAACCCTGACCAAAGCAGGACTCCTGGGGGATCATGTGGAAAGGGTGGCCTTCAACATCATCGAGGCTCCGCAATACGAAGTGATATTGGGAATGCCGTGGCTGACAACCCATAACCCCACGATCGATTGGAAGCAGAAATCGGTGGAGTTCGACACCGAGTACTGTAGAGAGGAGTGCGCCACGGCGCATCGAACCCATCTTCTAGCCCTCACTCACAGTTTTCACCTCGGGACCGCAGCTGAGAAAGAGACGGTTCTCCCGGCAGCCTATGGCAAGTACAGGGAGGTGTTCAGCGAGAGTAAGGCAGAAACCTTGCCACCACACCGCGTTTACGACTGCCAAATTGACTTAATCCCAGGGGCAGTCATGCCGTCTTGTCGAGTATACGCCTTGTCAGAGCCGGAGACAGAACATTTGCGACACTACTTAGACCACTACATTGAGTTAGGGTTTATTAGACCTTCACGTTCTCCAGCGGCTTCACCCCTGTTCTTCATCAAGAAAGCCAATGGTGAATTACGAACGTGCATCGACTACAGAGTACTGAATAAAAACACAGTGCGCAACCGCTACCCTCTTCCTCTCATCCCAGTCTTACTAGACCAGGTGAAGGAGGCGTCCATTTACTCTCGCTTGGATTTGCGAGGGGCCTATCACCTGGTCCGGATAAGAGAGGGCGATGAGTGGAAGACGGCATTTAAGACGCGGTACGGGCTATTTGAGTACAGGGTGATGCCGTTTGGGCTGTGCAACGCCCCGGCCGCGTTCCAATACTTCCTAGATGACGTTCTCAAGGAATATATTGATAAAACTGCAGTAGTATATATCGACGATATACTAATATATTCCTCAGACCCCAAAGAGCACATCACGCACGTGTCACAAATCCCCCACATACTACGAGAGAACAATTTGTTTTGCAAGTTGAGCAAATGCGAATTCAACGTAGAAGAGGTAGAATTCCTGGGGGTGGTCTTGAATCCGTTAGGGTTGAGTATGGCTGAGAGAAAGGTGGTTGCAGTGCAGGAGTGGCCTATACCGAAGAACGTGAGAGATGTACAGTGTTTTCTGGGATTTTCTAATTATTATAGAAGGTTCATCTCTCACTTCTCGCAGCTAGTCTCGCCTATCACTCGTTTGCTACGCAAAGGTCATCCGTTCTCTTGGTCTCAGGAGGCCATGCAGGCGTTCTGTGACTTAAAAAAGGCCTTCACTACTGCCCCAATCCTGCAACATCCTCGCTCAGATGTCCCATTCATAGTAGAAGCAGACGCTTCCGACATAGCGGTGGGGGCCGTGCTGTCACAGAGGGAAGCTCTAACAGGACAGTTGCATCCAGTGGCCTTTCTGTCCCGGAACCTGACTCCAGCAGAAACAAACTACACAATCGCCGAAAAGGAGCTCTTGGCCATCAGGAAGGCGTTTCAGGAATGGAGGCACTATCTGTGGGGGGCCAAACATCCGGTAACTGTTTTCACCGACCACCGGAATTTACAGTACCTAAAAACGGCCCGGCATCTCACGCAAAGGCAAATGCGATGGATGCTGTTTTTTGCTGGCTTCGAGTTCATCATCACGTATCGCCCTGGGTCAGAGAACAGGAAAGCGGATTCACTTTCACGACAAGACGGGGGGCAAGAACACCGCTCTGAAGTCATCGAGGCCATCATACCCCCAGAGAAGGTGATATGCGCGGTACGGGCAGACTCGTTTCTGGACTCCGTCAGAAAACACCGCACGTTAATGGACTGGCTCCGATGGGAGGAACAGGAGGTGGACAGGCGCATAAAAGGGGGTTTGCCCTTTTATCAGAATCGACTGTTCGTGCCTTCAATGGAGCTACAAAGGCAGGCCTTCGCATGGTGCCATGAGTCCCAGATAGCAGGACACCCCGGTTGTACGAAAACGCAGCACCTGATGCAACGACACTTTTGGTGGGAACACATGAACCAGGACATCCGTCTTTGGATACAGCAGTGCGCGGTATGCGCTCGAGCGAAAGGAGATCACTCGAAGGCTAAGGGCAAGCTGGTTCCTTTGCCGACTCCTGCGGGGCCCTGGCAAACCATAAGCATGGACTTTGTGGTGGGCCTACCGCTGGATCAGGGATGTGATGCGATTATGGTGGTGGTGGACAGTCTCACCAAAATGGGACATTTCATCCCGTGCAGGAATCTACCCTCAGCCAGCCAAACAGCCCAGTTGTTGTTGTCTCATGTGGTGCGATTGCATGGATTTCCAGGAGTCATAATCTTGGACAGAGGCCCGCAGTTTGTTGCCAGGTTCTGGAGAACATGGTGTACGGCACTACAAGTGGAAGCGGCCACGTCCACAGGGTTCCATCCCCAGACGGATGGCCAGACCGAACGTCTGAATCAGACGCTGAAGACGTATCTCCGGTGCTATGCTACAGAGGCGAGTACGTCGTGGGTGTCGCTTCTCTGGTTAGCCGAACTCTCCTACAACAACGCGTGGCACAGCTCCACCAAGGAATCCCCCTTTCGGGCTAACTACGGATATCATGCCAAGGTGCTCCCTTTATCCTTCCCCGCGGAGGTGCGCGATCAACCTGCCATTTCTGCTCATCTACAGGAGTTGGGTAAGCTGCACGGCCGCTTGAAACTCAACCTGGATCATGCCAAGCGGTTGTACAAGGCTTGGGCGGACCGACATCGGCAGGATGGACCCCGGTATCAACCGGGCGACAGAGTATGGTTATCCACGAAACACCTCCGGTTCAAGCTGCGCAGCATCTTCCATCCTCGTTTCATAGGTCCGTATCTGGTGGTGCGTCGCGTGGGTGCCGTGGCGTACAGATTGGCGTTACCAGCCTCTTTGCGCATCCACCCGGTGTTCCACTGCAGTCTGCTAAAGCCGGCGCTGGGGGCTCGGAGGGTGGCCGCCCCGCCGGTGTTCAGAGATGGTCATTTGGAATATGAAGTACGTAAGGTGTTGGATTCCAGGTTCCGGAGGGGTCGTCTGTGGTACCTCATAGCCTGGAAGGGGTACACCGCTGAGGAGGACTCCTGGGTTCCGTCTTCGGATGTGCACGCCCCGACCGCGGTGCGGTTGTTTCACGCCCGTTTCCCGGACAAGCCTGATTCTAGGAGGCGCGCGGGAGGGGGGCATACTGTCAGGCGCTGATCCAGTGCGCCTACCGAAACTATAACCAGACCACAACTTCCAGAAAGCTTGGCGGTAGAGGGCGTGGCCTCCGCTATTTAGTACGGGAGAGGAGGACCAATCGGAGCGCGTAATCCTGTTCACTTGAATTCCGTTCGGTGGGTTCCGAACGAAACGAAGAACCGCTGAAGCTCGCCAGCGCGGGACGCTGGAGTAAGCGTTGCCGCGTTATTCCTAACCCAGGATTTACCAAAGGTGAAGGAGCACTCTTCACTCGCGGGATGCTGATGCCAAGCGTTGCCACGTTAATTCGAACCTAGGATTTGCCAAAAGGTGAAGGAGCACTCTTCACTCGCGGGACGCTGAAGCCAAGCGTTACCGCGTTACTTCGAATCCAGGATTTGCCAAAGGGGAAATACCACTCGCGGGACGCTGACGTAAGCGCCGCCGCGTTCCAGGAGTTCGGGACTGATATCTAAGCCTCGGACCAAAAGAGGCACTAGGAGCGGACGCCCCCTCCCTGGCCGTGGAAGCCGGAGCGGTGCCATTCCCCGCCGGAGCCGCAGCCTGCCAATAGCAAGGTAGAGTCGTTCTAAGGAGGGGCTGCATTGTGCGGGACATTTCTTGACTCCGACGAAGCCACCAGCCTGGTGTAATAGGGGGTGTGCGTGACTTTAACTCTACCCCCCTAAAGGGCTAAACAAGGGTGTCAGTGAAAGACTATAGTCACTGAGTCGTTTAGTATTGAAGCACTGCAGAACTATATCGGGTGCTACCACCTCAAAGGAGCCTTAAGTCAGGGGGAACAGAACCCAGAGAGCCATAACCAACCTGGGGTGTGTTAGATGAAAGGAGGAAGCCTCTTGTTGTAACTTGTGGCGATTTTGGCAAGATTATTGGGGTTTGGTTGTGTATGAGGAGACACATTGGGGAGACATATAGTGAGACCTAATGAGAGTAGGTTGCCCAGTGTTGTTGTACTATGTATTATGATTTCCTTCTGTTACAGGTATCCCATTCCCCGCTGTTCCCTTCCTAATTCCCCATCCCTCGCCTGATTGCCCTGGTACTCTGTGTTCACACATTCAGAGCCGGAGACGTCGGGAGGTGGAACTCTTGTACTTCATTCGCCCCCACAGAATCCACAGAGGATCGCGACACATATACGTGGAAAAGCGGTGGCACATAGTGTCCCTGTACGCAGACGATGAGTTCATATATTTACGTGGCCAGATCACTGCCCTGCAAGAGTTAATGGACCTTCTAGATGACCAAGCCCAGGTCTCAGGCCTACGGGTTAACTGGCCCAAGTCAGCGGTATCTCAATGGTCCATAGACATGCCATGCCTCGAATTCCATTGGAATGGGCGTTCAACACTTTCAAATATCTGGGGGTTGAAGTCTACCACTCTAGTACATATATAATAGATGGTAACCTAGGCTGAGCAATCACCAGGGCACACGCAGCCCTCCCATTCTGGCTGAGCTTACCCTTGTCCCCTATAGGATGGGTGGCCTCTCTAAAATGCTTCTACTCCCTCGGCTCTTGTACTTTTTCTCCACACTTCCTCATAAATTGCCGCACAGATTATTCAAGGACCTGGAATCACTCCTTGTCTCCCTGATCTGGGGGGGTTGTAGATCTAGAATGGCACTCCGTAAACTGTATCTACCACTATCTGACGGGGGCATGAGGGTGCCAAATTACAAACATTATTTTGCTGCAGCACAACTGCAATGGCCGAAGAAGTGGCTTGTGAACAATAAGCTTACGGAGCTGGCCACTTGGGGGCTAATGTTGAGACAACCAGCAGTGATAAAGTGGATCTCAGGATCCACTACTACACTGAAGAAAAATCAAGGAAATATACTAATGGTGGCGGCTAGACGTAGCTGGTCAAAATACGTGTTACCTAGAAGCCAACATATACCATACGCCCCCAATCTGCCACTTGAAGTCCTACTGGGTTCATATGCCTGCCAAGGCCGCCCAGAGCTTGAGTCCTGGAGAACGGTGGGGCTTGACATCTGGGCCGACTTGTTTGTGGACTTACAACTGCAAAACTTTGTAAGCTTAGTGGAAGACTTCGGGATTCCACAAGGGACGTTCATGCTCCACGCATTGCTATCCCAGCAGTTCCTTCAGACATGGGGCAATAACTGCACTGAACCTGCCACATCCCAACTATTACAAAGTCTATTGACACATGGACGGGGTAAACATGGGGTAACAGCAATTAATAACTCTCTTAGACTTGATATTACGCCTCTATTGGCACCACTGCGTACTTATTGGGACTCAGCATTATCGATCAATATCATCGATAAACAATTAACACAATGCATTAGTTACCCTAAAATCATATCCACGAATGCCAGGCTGAAGTATAATCAAATTAATTATTTACATCACACATATTTAACACCACATAGACTAGCACACATGTATCCTACTTCCATTGATGTGTGCCGTAGATGCCTAGCCTCAGAGGCAACGTTTCCTCATATGGTATGGACTTGTCCTCACATCCGGGCATATTGAAACTAGGTGACGACGACATTAACAGAGGCAGTGGACACCCTAGTAACAGCTCAGGGCCCCCACTTCCGGCTAGGAATTACGAAGAGCAATGCCCCTCGTAAGAACCTCAATAAAATTTTGGATTCGACCCAGGGTCTAGCAAAACATAAAATAGCTATGTCCTGGAAATCGCAAATTGGCCCCTACACACAATGATGGCTCTTAGACCTTCGCAGAGTCCTAGTCGCAGAACATACAACGCAAGCAATCAATATACCATGTACACCTTCATGGGTTAACCCTATTCAATGGCAACAATACTTGACGTCCATAGAAACTAAACTGTCCACAACTCACCCAATTCTGTTGTGGAGCACGCCCCTGCCCGGCATTCCCAATAGAGCATATTACCATATAGTTGCATATACAGCGCACCTCCATAGTACATATATCTACGTTCAGTAACGGCCTAGACTAAATTATACACACGATTAAGTGAGTTATGAGTCCACCCACCCCACCCCCCTCTTAGCACCACCCATGAACACATGCCGTTACTTACCCTAGCTTACCAGTGGACAGATCCAAGCACAAACGTATGACAGACAAGATCGAACAATTCCGTACAGTTAGTAGTTTATTTGTTGTGTATTGTAATTTTAACTTTTTCATTATTCTCCTGTAGAGCCAATGGCATAAAATATTACCACTGCTTTAAGACCATAAAATCTTACCACTGCCGGACACCCTGCCAAAGCTGCTCCAGTAATCGTTATTGAAAGGCTATGCATATAAATTACTGTTAAAAGAAAACCATTTGTATAACTTGCTGAAAATCAATAACGAATATACATTAAAAAAGTGCGGAATACGCCACCAACAGCCAATTTGCCTTTGAAGTCAAAACAATGATTGCACTAGCCTATGTCCCTGTGACAGAAGTAGCCAACCATTACAACATACTAATAGAAAGACCCTATTCCCAAAATAATGAAGATAAACTTTCTTTCCTCATGGACTACTTCGATGACTTATGGTTTAGGCAGACTATATAGGTCAGGACTCAGACACCAGCCAAAATTCCAGATACCATTGTGAAATGTCTACGACAGCACCTTGACACAGGAGCCAAAAAAAAACCAACCCAGTGGAAGAATGGCATAATGCCTTCCAATCCATACCAGGCAGAACTCAACCTACTCTACACAACTTACTAGGAACCTTACAAAAATAGCAAAGCTACCAGAAACTTAGAATAGAACAACCTGTTATAGAAATCTGTTCTAAGCTTACCAAACAAGAAAAATGTATGAAATGCTACAGTTAAAAGTTTTGGAAAATTTATGAACAATAAAGGACTAGACTACTTATGGGCCGAATACGCTAGGAATGCCCACCATACGACTCGGATCCGGAGGGCTTTCCTAGCGAATTGCAATCCGGGAGTCCAATCGACTGATTCCGATGCATCCGTATAGTGACGGACTCGGCGCGCTCGGACTCCCATTGAACTCTACAGGAGCCTGTATACTGAGCGCGTACACACTGGCTCTCATAGCAAAAGGGGTGACTGAGGAAAATCATACACCCTGTGGCGGGCACCCCATGGTGCCTGCCACACTGTGCATGCATGGAAAGGGTCTGATTCAGAGGGTTCCTGGGTGAAGGGGGGCCTGCTACAGCCCCCCCTGAAGTACGATTCCAACAGCCATTTCGTCTCACTGAGACCGAGTCAATACGGCTGTCCGAATTGCGCATCTTACTTGCTTGTTCGGTAGCCTGCTCCATTGCGTGCCATGATTCGGCTGCGAACGAGTCGGACTGACAAGGTCGGGTTCGGAAACGATTCAGTCGACGCGGACGAGATCTTCACATCGTACTTGCTCGTTCGGAACAGGGGAAGATTCTGTCGGAAACATAGGCTCCGATTCGGATTTGCTCGTTCCAGAACCTGTCTGGAGACCTTCCTAATGAGATCATAATCGGCCCCTAAGTAATAGCCACATCTATCCTCCTAACCACGTATAAAATCTACTGTGCATCTAAGAAACTACAACAAAATACACCAAAATAATTTAAAGTTATTTTTTTTAAAAACTAGTAAAATATCATTATGTCAGTGAAAAATAGTTCTAAATTTTGCATTAGTCACTGAGATAATAAAAATATTAACGCTATTATTTGAAAAATATTTTAAATTATTTAATCCATAAAACAAACTAACAAAATACCTACACATAATTTTGAAACTACATCACATAGTTTCAACTGAGCAACATAATAGATAAATCAACATGACATAATTATAAATATGCATTTCCTACCCACAGTAAATTGATAAAATTAACTTCTGTTGCTGCAGATGTCTCACCAAATCTGCACACTTTCAAAAACGAATCCAGCAAAAAGTTGTTCAGCGATAATAAAAACCTACCAAGAAATGCAAAAATGCAGTTTAAAAAACCCAATCCCTCAAAGAAAACCACAGGTTCCACTAAAAAAACGAAAACATCTCTTAAAAAAAGAACAAACTTGAAAAACAAGGACATCTATTTAAAAAAAAAAAAAGTTTATAAAAACGAATTCAGATTTCCTTAAAAGAAATGGAACATCTGATTTCCTTTAGAAAGGTCCTGGAAAATGAAACCTGTAATAGATAGATAAAACACCCTCCCGCACAAAATGCTATGGGCCTAATTATGATGGCCATCGCTGCTGGAGTAGGACTAACCAACAAGTAGACAGCAGTCCCACCCATCAAATTATGATGTGACCGCCACGTAGGCGGTCGGAATCATAGCTTTTTGCATTGCGGCTTGTGCCGTGGCCCGAAAAGGGCCGAGGCACAAGCAGCAATGAAAAAAGGGATGTTTTTAAACATACATGCACTGTGTGTAAGACACCATGTGGTGCATGGCACATGGGGTAAGGGTGTTTGGGGGGACACCACAGGTGCCCCCCAGGCCTCATTGAGGAGCCCCACGGCTGACAGGGGCCCTGTTAGGGGCCTTTAAATTCCATTTCTGACAGCCTTTCCATGGCGCTTGGACTACCATGGACGGCTGTCGGAAAGGGACACCACCCCTATTGAAGGGAATATGATCCGACTTGCAGGCCGACGGGAAGCGTCTGTTGGTCTCTCCGACTGATGCGGTCTGACTGACCACATCAGAATGCTCCAGTCGGACCACTCTACTGGATGTTGGTCGGACCGCTACACTGATGTCCAACCGACATCCTAATTTGGCCCTACATTCCGAGATATGTACATACATGATATCATTCTACACAAAACTAGCCATCAATGCATACACTACACGTAACTTACATTAAAAACACTTTTCATAATAAAACTACTCAACAACAAACAGAATCCTAAAAATCAATAAAACACAATAAACTCACCAATAACACCACACATGATATACACACTGTCCCACCTCCCCCATGCCTTACAAACACCTTCAAAATTGGTAAACATTAATTTACCTTTACCAATGAACAGCAGCATCCAACCGCAACTTCCACAAATGACCCAAAAAGAACAGCAATAGAGTACTAAATTTAGTTAGCGGTAGAAACAAATGGCCGCCTAATGAAAGTAAAAAAAGGAATCAATGGGAAAAATAGCAGAAATATTATTAAAGTGTTTATTAAAATGTTTAAAAATGTTATAACATATAGCACATGTACAACAATGTTCCAAAAATGTAATACAAAAGTTGTAAAATATAGATTAATTAATATTATAACATATATAAAATTCTTTTATATATGTTAAAAAATATTTATGTCAAAGAACAGTATGAAGATTTATGTAAAATATGTTTGTGAAAACTATTTACAAATGTACAATGTTTCCAAAAATCTGAAAATGTATATAACTGAAAATGTATTCAGAAACAGTTACTCTGTATTTAACGACCATTAAAAGATGTGTTATATAATGAATAATATTATAACTTATATTAATTTTTTTTATACATACTTAAAATAATGTATATTAAATAACAGTATGAAAATGTATGTCAAATATGTTTGTGAAAAATATTTTAAAATGTACAATGTTTAAAGAAATATGAATATATATATATATTATATAAAACAGATTTTTATCTTTCTAATAAATATATATAAAATATGAAAAAAATTGCAATGTGTTTTTTTCTCCAAAATAGAAATAATAAAAAATTATATGTGTTTTGTGTTCTTCTGATACTTATTAATGTTAAAATAATAACGAATTGCAAGCACTATGCTTTTTTACCATACCAATGCAAAAACTACTTTTAGAAATTATTTAATACTATAAACATATCACGAACTACTCCCACTTCACTAAGAACAAAGTAAACACATATCTATAGCACTAAGGGGCCGATTCCGATCTGGGTCGGAAAGCTCTCCGACCAAGCCGGATCCGGAGTGTTTTCCGACCGAGCCAGAGTCCTGCAGTCTGACCGAGCGAGTACGATGCAGCCGTATGCTGCCGGACTCGGTTCGGTCGGACTCCCTTAGAAGTCAATGGGAGCCGGTCGTACGACGCGTACATGGGCTCACATTGACTGAATGGGTACGTCTCACACAAGAGCGCCCGCACCGTACATGCCTGAGTTGGGGAGATTCATTGGTCTCCCCATGTGTCCGAGGGCTGCGGGTGACAGGGGGTCCGACGCGGACCCTCCAGCTCGCACCAGCTGTCCGACGTGTGCATCGTACTGGCTCGGTCGTAAATTGCATCCATTGCACGCCACGGTTAGCTTACGGCCGAAACGTACGGAGCGGTTTGGACCTGGAAACGACTTGGTCGGTGAATTTCATGTAGCTCGCATCGTAATTGCTCGCTCTTACATATGTACGAGTCGGGCGGAAAACACGTGTACGGCTCGTAGTTTTTCCCGACGGATCGCGTTCGGTGCCCTTCCGACCCGAATCGGAATCGGCCCCTCTATACTTAGGGGCTGATTCTGAGTTTGGTGGTCCAACCACCTGAGAACTGCATCCACATTGTCTACGATACCTCTGCTCCGGCAATCTACCACCTGTCGTATTATGAGTAGTGCTGCTTGAAATGCTGGCCACGGCGGTCTACCTAGCGGGACAGCGGTGGTCTGCAATGTCGATGGTGCATCCACCAATTCTGCCAGGTCTGCAGTCCGCCCACCGAGCGTGTTCCAAGTACATAGTCGCAGTCTTGGTCTCCCAGCAGTGGTCAACAAACAGCAGTTTCCAGCCCGAAAAAAAAAACCCAACAGTGACTATTGGATGGATTTAAAAACTACACACCTGATATGCTTTGGCAATTGGACACGTCTGCAAATCATACTATAAAACACAACCCATTTTTCATCTTTCCATTTAGTACTCTCCACCACATGTAATTTCTGTTTAGCACCTTTCTACCTCTATCACTTGTTTGTTTTTCATTTATATACTCACTCATCTTTTATTTTTTCACCATGCCATGAAAAAATAATACAAGCTTCACTGAGCAAGTTTTGCCAGTCATGGTGGATGAAATCATTAGAGTAGAGCATGGGACAAAAAGTTTGATCTTTGGTATGACTGAGGGCCGCACTGATGGTCTGTGGGAGAAATGGGTGTGTAAAGTGTGTGTAGGGGACGCAAAGCATGTACAACTAGTGGCTGAACTGAATTTCACTATGTGAAGCCAGAAGACCTGGGATGAATCCTGGCTTCCTCTCTTGACCAAATTGTGTGATCCTGGGTAATTGTTTTGTTTTGATTTCCCTCCTTTTTCTTCATTATTAAACATAAGAGGACATTGAAATAGACAAATTCAGGATGTGTGCTGTACAAAACCTTTTCCTGTGTTTGGATGTAATCGCTAATTACATTGCTGTCAGAGTGGGGGGGGGGGAGGAAGGAGCATGACTGTTTCTAAATTCATGTTTGAAAACTATCACTTTAAAAAAAAATACTTCTAAATGCACTGCTAAAATCTGATTTACCAATGTGAAACAGTACTGTAGGTTAATAAAATACATTTTTTGAGTTCTGAAGATTTTATTTATTTATTTTATAGTGCGTGAACTTGACCCGTAACGGGTATCAGAGAGCTTTACATAGCACCAGTTGCGTTACATGAGGACACATTCATTGTTTATTTTGTTAGGCACGGGGAGATTAAGTGATTTGCCCAGAATCACAGGATGTTCAGCGTTGTTGCCGAGACTCGAACCCAGTTCCCCAGATTCAAGAACGACCGCCCTAGCCGTTAGGCCAACTCCTCTCCTAGAAGAGTCTATCATATTTTCATACATTTTCTGTCTTTAAAGATGCAGGTGGTCCTAAAGTTAAGGGGTAGAGTACACCCTAGTTACTTCCTTTCCTTAACTGTAATTAACCTTTAAATAAATGTTTGCTGTTTATTTAACTTTTTTAAATGTTTGTGCTGAGTCCAGTAAAATGCAGCACAGTGCTGCTGTTGCCCCAGGCATGTAAATGTCAGGAAGGCCGCATGCGGCCCCCGGACCGTACATTGAGTATCACTGGAGTAGAGCCACACAGTTTTGGAGCCCAAGTCCAGCAGACTCATCTCAGTAGGAAAACTGAAATGTGGGACAGAAGAGTCAACAGAGTGAATGCTGTTGGTACCACCCTGCGCACACAGGGCGACATTAGGAAGAGGTGCAATTACCTTAGGCTGAGGATTGGCGGTGGCCCTCCCAGCACACCATTACAACTCTTTCCCTTGGAGGTGAAGGTCTTGGCTATCCTGCATACTGAGGGCTTCACAGGAATAGAGGAGGCAGTTACACTTCAATAACTGCCACAATATCACAATCTCCTGTTTGCTCTCAACTCTGCTTTCGCTATTGTGTTCTCTATCTACTCTCCTAACATGCAATACTCAAAGTATCTGAGATGGTTGCTTGTCTGTGGCAATGTGTATTGCTGCATAAAAAAGCACATGTATCCAAACTCCATGATATGCCACATGTTGCAATGCTGTCTGTAAGTGCATTACCATTAAAATAGCAATCCAGGACCAATGATATGTTTTAAAATGTAAATGTATGGTCCATTCCAAAAAAATGTTGCCAACAGCTATGGTACACTAACCATTTGTCAAGTGTTGTTAAAGTGAGATTGAAGTGACTACAACTACCATGAGGCCCTCTCACTCCAACTCTAACTAGGATGCTACACCCCTTTTGCACCTTCTCAATTGTCTGCCATGTTACAACTGATCTACACTAGTTGTGCAGGTTACCATTTCTCAAGTGTTGCTAAAGTGAGATTGAAGTGACTACAACTACCATGAGGCCTTGTAACTGGAACACAAACCAAAATGCGAGATTCCTTTTCCCCTTCTCACTTGTCTGCCATGTCACTACTGATCTTCACTAGTCATGCAGGTTACCATTTGTCAAGTGTTGGCAAGGAGAAATAGAAAAGATACCACTACTACCACGAGGCCCTGTCACTCCAACTCTAAACAAGATGCTAGACTGCTTTTGCCCCTTCTCACTAGTCTGTCTTGTTACTACTGATGTTCACAAGTCATGCAGCTTACCATTTGTCAAGTAATGCTAAAGTGAGATTGAAGTGACTGCAACCACCATGGGGCCTTGTGACTGTAACTCTGAACAAGACACTACACTCCTATTGCCCCTTCTCACTTGTTTGTCATGTTACAACTGATCTACACTCATCATGGACTGGGCAATGTACAGACAATGCTCCACTTAGATATACATCTGAATACTTTGCTTGAAGCTGTTCTGTTATATGGCCGTTAGTGTTATTCTCGACATTGCTAAGTTAGCATGAGCTCTGCTGCCATGATGCTGCTTTTGCGCATTTTACTACATGACTTTATTTTGCGAGACTCTGTTTGTGCCTTTCACATGAGAACTGTCTGCTTTCTGTGTTCTCCGCTGTTCCTGGGGTTTCGTATGAACACAATTTGCAAGGTCGATAAACATGCCCCTTGTTATTCTGTTCTGGTCAGTCCCTAGCACCTAGACAAAACATGCTAAACACAGCTGCACTACTGAAGACTCGTGCTTTGATATTACGGCGATGCATGTTGTTCACGCACACTCGGAGAGAGACCTTTCCTTGGAGAAGAGCTATGCTGTTTCTACGATGTAAACCTACCATCTAGGCTCTAAGGTATGGGGTCTGCTGACAAAGTCCAGAGATCCTCCTTTATATAATAAACCTCAACTTACCAAGGGGATGTGTGGTTAGGCCTTATAGTCCTTTTTCCACTGTCTGTATATGATGACATCCCCCTTCATATTCTATGGTATTGTAACAATGCTAACTGTTCGAGGTTTGTGCATTTTGCTGCTGGTAGTGGCTCATATTCTGCATTATAGAGCACGATAGTTAATATAAACATTTTGAACTATACAGTGACTCTGACAATTATTATTGGGACAAGTACGAGTGAGTGAGTGAAGGGTATATCTTCCTACCGTGATTCCTGAGAGAGTTAGGAGTGTTGCGAACTGAGATGTATAATCATTTGTAGCTTCATGATTATGTAGGAGAACGAATGAGACACTATAGCTAGTCGGTTTGGGGATTTTGGGTACTAAGGTGGTAGGGAGGTACAACCCCTATACACCGAGGTCCTGTTTTCCTTGGCATAGTTCTGTGTATGTGCAGAATCCCCGCAACATAGCACCGCCAACTTATGGTCTGGTTCTTATCTGCGAGACTCCTAAGTGGTGCTTGTGCTTGTCCATAATCCCCTCACTTCTCTTGCCGGAGATAGCTGTGACGGTGTAGCCTCCTATATTGTGATATGTTATAGGTTTTTCAAGCTTGCATTTTAAAAGGCCTTTCTCTTTCTTTTAACCCTTTGTTGTGCTGCCACGCATAGGTTGTTATTCTCAGTGTTTCATTATGGCGGTTGTTATTGCGCCTCCCAACCGCGCACCGCTCAGGCTTATTTAAATCAATACGGAGTCCCTGATGCTGGTGTTGCGCTTATCTATGTTACTGAAGCGGAACCAGCATTCCGCTTTGAGGTATTTTATTCTTGGGTCACCTTTCCGGCAGTCGATGGAACAGATAATTTGTTTCACGAGTATAGTGCCACCGCGACTGCGCAGGAATATAAACCTTATAGAACTCTTGAGGTTCCGCTCACGGCTTGGCAACACCAAATATGGTTTTTTGGCGCCCTTCCACACCCAATTACACCGGTCCGTTTAGGCCCCTTATCAATAGATGGGGCCACTTGGCCCATTTTGGCTGGGTACAACCTGCACCCAATTTATCTCACTGCTACAGTTGTTGAGCTACACATATTACATACTTCTTTGATACGTATACATAGAGCTGTTATGTCAGTTCAGCAGTTCATGTCGCACAACTTTCAGGTGGGACCACCTGGCGCTGCTGCACAATCACCTGCACCTGGTGGTGTGACCATCAGTCCTTTGATGGTTAATTCCGTAATGGGCAAGCATCCCCAAAATAAGGATGAACTTTCTTATTCGCTTGCTGAGAAATTTGGGCAACTCGAAGCTGCTTTTCCAAATACCACAAGCGTACTTATGACTTGCGCGACTGTGCAAAAATTGAGGCTCCTGATAGATTTCAGGTCCCTGATCAGCGCTCTCCTTGTTCTTTACAGGAAACATCGGGCTCTCAAGTCAGTGGTGGAGAATGCCAGGATCGTGGCATAGGTCAGACCACACAACAGGGACGAGATCAACCTCGACAGTTTGATGTTAAAGCCGAACAGGAGGATCTGCCTCGTTTTAGACCCCCGTATCAGAAGAAGAAAGTTGCAGCTTTAACAGCGAAATATGCCTCAGACGGTGAGAACACGTCTTCTAGACTGGACATGGGCGGTGACTCTGCTCAACAGCGCAGCGGAGGTTACCATAGTGCGGGAGGCACTGCGTCCCTGTCTGGAGGCGAGAGCAACTGCTACATTCATTACAGTAGAGACAGCAGATACACAAGTTGCCCCCCCCGCCCGGATAGACTCTATGAAATAGTGTTCCAAATTGAAGGTGATATACAGTGTACAATCACTGCGGTTTTCTGAGAAAATCTAACCTCCTCATAAGACATTTTGTTAGCAAAGGCGGATTGGCCACCTCCATTTGTGCTCACCACTCCCAAAAGGGAAGATGTGATACTTCTGAGTTTTTCACGTTTTGTCCTTGAGGAACATGCAAAGGCTTTTGCAGCCGAGTGGGCTTTGGCACTAGCCCCAGCTGTGTACCGTAATCAGGTGGGCTGGGATAGAGATTCCCCAGCACATGAGATCCTGTTATGGTCTATGCCACAACCACAGCCGCAATATCCAATCAAACGAGAAGCTAAGGCTCCCGTTTGTGATATTCTGACTCAGTTGGAGTATCAAGGAGAGATTGAATCCTGCGTATTACCGATGAATAATCCTCTTTTTCTGTATCAAAACCTGATGGATCGTGTCACATTGTCTTAAATTATAGAAATTTGAATAGTCATTGTCGTACATTTGTGGTACAAAACACACACAGCTCTGCGCTAGTGAATAGTCTAATTCATGAAAAATACAAAACTACACTGGATATATCCAATAGTTTCTATAGTCACAACTTGGCTCCTGAGAGCAGTGACTTGACAGCATTCAGCGCCGTCGGAAATCTGAAAAAATTTACATGCTTGCCTATGGGATATAAGAACAGCCCCGGGGCTTTTGCTGCACGTGTTGTGTCTTTGCTACATAGCATAGACCCTGATTCGTTCTCGTACTTTGAAGACATTTATTTGTCAGACGAGGAACTGATGCCACATCTTGTCTGAGTCGTCTGCATTATTTTGTCGTTTGCGACTATGGATACAAATTCAATTTCACAAAATTGCACATCGCACATTTTGCGGTGCTCTTTTTGGGCTACGAGCTCAACAATGAAGGTAGGGGGTTAGCCCCCCACTTTCTGGAGAAATGTGCACAATTGTGACTACCTTCTACACTGAAAAAGCTTCAGTCTCTGCTGGGATTTTTGAATTTCAGGAGGACATACATTCCGATTATGCCCTGCGTATCAAACGACTATATGCATTGATACAACCTACATTTTCTTTGGCGAGCTGGCTTCCAGAACATACCTCAATTCTGCAATCTTTGCAATCCAATTTTCTTCCTATTAACTACTTGTTGATGCGTGACAATACCACAAACCTGGTGATACGTATAGTACCGGAAACGGTGGGTTTCACTTACTTGATGTTCAATGATGGTGACACAGTATCTATTGCTTACAAATCACATTCATACACATCGGCTGAAATGCGGTTTTCCAATACTGAGAAAGTTTTGACAGCGGTCCAGATGGCGATTATGAAAGAACGCTCTCTGGTACAAGGTAAATGCATTCTTATGGTCACGCCTCTCCCTGCTTTAGAAGCAGTGACTAAGGCGAGTGTACCAAATTTTAAGGCATTACATCCCCATTGGATTCAATGGACTACTTCTTTGACATCGGCTGATGTCATGTTTATCTTTGATTCTGCTCTTCAGAAACAGGAGTTTTTACAGTATGAACATGTTCACCCTCCTCTACTGTTGTTGCTTGCTTTGGATGAGTACAAATGTATAATCTACACCAATGGCTCGTCTCATCCGTCCGTCGGTTCCAAACATGCTTATTTAGCGGCTTGCGCTATTGTGGCTGGTACAATTGTCAATGGAGAATTTAAGTCTTCCATAGTGTATACACAGGCTTTTGGCTCTCTATAGCACAATTGGTGGAGCTGCGTACCCTTGTTCTTGCTCTTGAGTTTGCTGATCCTAAAGTGAATACTCTTATTCTTTTGGTCACAAAATGACTATAGAGACTCTAAAGGAAGCACAAAAAAAGCATAAAATGCTTTGGGTTCGAGTGGCGAACTTAAAAAACGTCTCCCACTCACACAGGTTAGCCATACTCTTGGCCATCAGCGTGTGGGAGCACATGCTCTTGGTAATTTTTTGGCTGATTAGGCGGCCAAATCTGCAGTAGCCACGTGTTCCGTAGCAGCAGTTACAAGGTCCATGACTAAGATCGATAATGAAATTTTGTCAGCTATTGCTGCTACGAAGGATGGAACTGCTCCTCTGTAGGGCTTCCCTTCAAAGTATTCTTATAATTTATCCCCCGAACAAGTTCCTTATGCTAAAATTCCAACTGTTGGGGATTGGCTGATTCCCAACATGGACCGCAATCAATCAATCAATCAGAACATTTGTAAAGCGCACTACTCACCAAACCTGCTTTGATCATTGACGCACACGAAGGCATGGCTTCTACCCATGTGGGAGTGTGTGCAACAGTCTCTATTTTACAGCAACGTTACTGGTGGCGTGGTTTATATAAACCAAACTGGAATTATGTACCTTCGTGTAACATTTGTCAACAAATTAAGCCATCCATGGTCTCACGCCCACCACAAACACAGCTGTGTATATCCAATAAGCCTTTTGGCTGTGTGTATCTTGATCAGTGCAGTCCGTTCTCCTCTGATACTGCATATAAATATATCTTGGTTGCAGTTGATTTGTGCACTAGATTTCTTTGGGTTTGGCCACAACGCTGAGCTGACGCTCAAAATGTCACTAGAGATTTGCATGTCTTTGTCGGGATGTTTGCATGTGGCACCTTCCATTCTGACCAAGGTCCAGCGTTCGCCTCTAAGGCGTACAAGGAAGCAATGATATCAATGGGGGTGCAGGTACAGTTTTCGTCTCCATATAGGCCTGAGGGCAATTCCATAGTGGAGCGAATGAACCGTGACTTAAAACAATCTTTGACAATCTTTGACAGCTACAGTCTTCGGTACTGGCAGGAATTGGCTTACACACTTGTATGGGGTTCAACGTGCACTAAATAATCTCCCTAGAAGATCTCCAAGTGGGCAGACCCCATACGAAATGCTCTTTGGCATTAGAATATTTGTGCCTGACATTGATGGTCTAGACATTGTGGCAGCTGCCGCAACCTTTGACGTAGATAACCATTCTGCTATGTTACAGGATCTACAAAAAACCTGTGACTGCTATGCAACTGAACATTTACCCTCTTCCAATGATGCAGCACTACTGATTCTGGTAGCCGGCTGGCTTCCTAAGATTGGAGATCTGGTACGAGAAAAGCTGGAGAACCAAAAAGAATTTGGTCCCTCTTATCATGCACCAGTTGCAGTACATGGATTGAAGGGTACTCGTACAGTCATTTTACCACCTTTACCTGGTCGTAAAGACAACAGATACATCTCAGTGGACAATGTCGAGTAACACCGTCTGGCCGATTCTGAATAGTGTCACACCTGCAGTTTCGTGCAACGCAATCTCATTGAATCCGCTGACTTCATCCTCTTCCACTAATGCCTGTGTGGTTGAGAGAGTGATGGACACTACTATTGACCTTTCACCTTTCATGCCTCCATCCTCTTCCAATACAGGTGTCGAGTATACGTCCCATACAAATGAGTCTAATAGTGAGGTGCCGATCAGTCCTCAGCAACATCACGCTGATCCGGCACTGCCACCTCTAATTAACAGAACTGCAAGTGGTTACTTTGGGGATCATGCCAGCTTCTCTTCTGACTCATCCTCCTCGTCTTCCACTTTAACACTTCCACCTACAAAATTGTGTATTTTCATCTCTTGATTCAAGAAGAATTACCTAGTCCCACCCTGGACCTACATCTGGTTGGTGCTTATCCTGATTTTCCTTTTCATGTCGATTGGATTTGTGACAGTGTTTCTCTTACTGTTCATTGGTTATTATTTGCCAGAACGCTCTGCTGTGAACTTGGTCGACGGAGTACCTCATACATCGTCCCATACATGAAACATGATCAAGCTCTTGTTAATTTCAGCTTTCCCAGTTGCAGATGGCATCGTATGGGATAACGTAGCTTTTGAAATCCATGGCCCGACGGAGGTCCTTAAGATACCATACATGCTTCGCGTCTCCTTGGGAGATGTGGTAACACAGGACCTACATTCTGATGATTGGGATGTGCAAGCTGTACATTCATTGTTTTCTGATTTGAAATACTATGCTGCTTTTGATGCTGAAGATTTGTATTTAAATGTTGCCAATTATGCTAATTTATTCTGTTATCAACATTATGGGCATCACTACTTACACAAAACAAGCACATTATGACCTGTCTTTAATACAGTCAATGGGAACATTGTCCAACTCCCATCCAAGGGAGTTCTAAAACACTTCACGATAAGTTTACTTATTTTCCCGATTATAACACGTCTAATCCAGAATCCTATTTTTTTTAAATTGCATTCTTCATCGGAGCCCAAATTGATTCTTACCCATACTAAATTGATCTATTCCACTTCCTTTAGAACGGAATTGGCCAAAAAAGGTTATGATCACTGGAAAGATAGCATTGATTTAAAATCAATTTTGGGCACTAACGCTTGGCAGGTTGAGGATACTAAAGCTCTGCATCGTGCCTGCCTGATTCCGACTCAAATGTTATTTTTAAACGATACAGTGCACCAGACAATTGTTTTGGCGACTGTTAAAAATGTTAATATCCCATCTATCCCCTCCTTAGTGGAAAATGACAATTGGCGCGCACAAACTAATTATACGATCAATGTATTACAAGCTTTATTTCAAAATGACACTTTTAATATTTCTTAGATTGTCCAATCCGGTTGGTTGGTCTGGCCAACAAGTTCAAATGCATGTCAACTGAGTTTTTATAATGTAACACCTGGTTTCACACAAACTAGACCGGATCCTCGTTTTCACGATTCACATACAGTAACCACATACTCAGTGGGAAAATTGTGCTAACAATGGTTGGAACATTCCACTTTGTCGTCAGCAAAATAACACTTATCACTATTGTCAAGCGATGTTAATTTGGCTGATATTATCTTAGGTCCTAGAGCTCCTAGAAATAAGAGATTTCTCTATGCAGCTTACAATGAAATTTGAAAACGTTTGCAGGCAGAAGCGTCAAATAGATCAAGCAAATTTAAAAAAAGTTCTTGCTGCCGTCACAATAGCATCAGTACACTGTCTTCATGCATTTACACCTTGGAAAATATTGTTTCATCTGTTATTGATATTGTTCAGAATGATGTATCAGTGTTGTATCATGGTAAAAATCAATTAAGATCAGTAATGCAGTTTGCTTGGACATAACAGACTCTCAAAATGGCAAAAGTCCCGTGGGATAATTTAAATGCTTCTGCTTTGTTTTCACCCTTTAATTTGACTGATGACCATAAATTTTTGTCCATGAAAGATGCTACATACACGCTATTACTCATTGTACAGTTGGATTGCCATTCTCTGTGGTGGAGACAGACTCGGCTGTTTGGTTAATTCATGGGGTAATATCTCTCCCTTATTCGTTCTTTTTAAATCATGTATGCAACATTTTCCAATAGGTCACTTTGATCCCTTGGTAGTGCATTTCTCCATGAATTATGGTCACTTCCTTTCGCTTACACTTTGATCCCTTGGTAGTGCATTTCTCCATGAATTATGGTCACTTCCTTTCGCTTACAGATGTCAACGGGACGATAAGGAGGTTTTTCTAATAGGGAAGGATTGTGATTCCATAGTAGGACATTCCATGGTTTGTAAACACGTTAAGTTGCTCGGCCCTTGTAACGTATCTGCACCTAATCTTGCTTGTTTTTGTAAAGGAACTCCCATCCCATCAATAATTCCGGCTTTTACATTGCTTACACACAGCAGTTATCTTATTCTGAATAACCACGACTGCTGTGGTTTACAGGCAGGGATCCCGTATTTGGTAACAGTTTCACAACGTGTTACTTGCTGTAGCAATGTGCTTTTTCTACCCCCGCATGGGAAAGTAGATAGTTTGATTTGGCCTTCCATTCCTACTTTGAAAAAAGATTTCAACAAACTGAGCAGGCGCAAAGTGCTATTGTTTCAACAAGAAGTGGCCCTCACTTTAGCTCGAGAGACCTTCGAGTTGCAGGTGGCTAGAACATCTAGCGAGATTCAGTCACTTCTGAACAGTAACCTCCCCCTTCACTTTGAGGAGTTTA